>NC_092707.1:306908840-308108840 GCF_047496885.1 Scyliorhinus torazame
GGGGAGGGGAATGGGGAGGATTGAGGGGGATCGGGGAGGGGATTGGGGGGATCGGGGAAGGGATTGGGGGGATCGGGGAGTGGATAGGGGGGAATCATGGAGGGGATTGGGGGGGGATCAGGGAGGGGATTGGGGGGGAATCATGGAGGGGATTGGGGGGGATCGGGAAGGGGATTGGGGGGGAATCGGTGAGGGGATTGGGGGGGGATCGGGAAGGGGATTGGGAGGGATCGGTGAGGTGATCGGGGAGGGGGGGATCATGGAGAGGATCGGGGAGGGGATCGGGGAGGGGAACTGGGAGGGGATCGGGGAGGGATTGGGGAGGGGGGGATCGGGGAGAGGATCGGGGAGGGGTTCGGGGAGGGGAACTGGGAGTGTCAGGGAGGGGATCGGGGTGGGGATCGGGGAGGGGGGGATCGGGGCGATGATCGGGGAGAGGATCGGGGAGGGGAACTGGGAGGGTATCGGGGAGGGGATCGGGGAGGGGAACTGGGAGGGGATCGGGGAGGGGATCGGGGGGGAATCGGGGAGTGGATCGGGGAGGGGATCGGGGAGGGGATTGGGGGGATCGGGGAGGGTATTGGGGGGATCGTGGGGGGATTGGGGGGATCGGGGAGGGGATCGGGGAGGGGATTGGGGGGATCGGGGAGGGGATCGGGTAGCGTTTCGGGGAGGAGATCGGGGGGAATCGGGAAGGGGATCGGGGAGGGGAACTGGGAGGGGATCGGGGTAGGGATCGGGAGTGGATCGGGGAGGGGATCGGGGAGGGGATTGGGGGGATCGGGGAGGGTATTGGGGGGATCGTGGGGGGATTGGGGGGATCGGGGAGGGGATCGGGGAGGGGATTAGGGGGGATCGGGGAGGGGATCGGGTAGCGTTTCGGGGAGGAGATCGTGGGGAATCGGGAAGGGGATCGGGGAGGGGAACTGGGAGGGGATCGGGGAGGGGATCGGGGAGTGTCGGGGAGGGGATCGGGGAAGGGATCGGGCAGGGGATCGGGGAGGGGATCGGGGAGGGGATTGGGGGGATTGGGGAGGGGATTGGGGGGGATTGAGGGGGATCGGGGAGGGGATTGGGGGGATCGGGGAAGGGATTGGGGGGATCGGGGAGGGGATCGGGGTGGGGATTGGGGGGGGTCGGGGTGGGGATCGGGGGGGATCGGGGAGGGGATCGGGGAGAGGATCGGGCAGTGCCGGGGTGGGGGGATCGGGGGGGGATCGGGGAGGGGATTGGGGGGGATCCGGGAGGGGATTGGGGGGGATCAGGGGGGATCGGGGAGGGGATGGGGGGGATCGGGGAGGGATCGAGGAGGGTTTACTGGAGGGGTTCGGGGAGGGGGATCGAGGAGAGGATCGGGGAGGGGATTAGGGAGGGGAACTGGGAGGGGATCGGGAAGTGGATCGGGGAGAGGATCGGGAGGGGGGGGGAATCGGGGAGTGGATCGGGGAATGGATCGGGGAGGGGATCGGGGAGGAGATCCAGGAGGGGATCAGGGAGTGCCGCGGAGAGGGTCGGGGGGTGGATCGGGGAGGGTTTAGGGGAGGGGATCGGGGAGGGGATCGGGGGGGGACCGGGGAGGGGTGCGGGGAGGGGATCGGGGAGGGGATCGAGGAGGGGATCGGGGAGTGGATTGGGGAGGGAATTGGGGAGGGGATCGGGGAGTGGAGCGGGGAGGGGATTGGGGGGGATCGGGGAGGGGATCGGGGAGGGAATCGGGGAGGGATCGGGGTGGATCGGGAAGGTGATCGGTGAGGGGATCGGGGTGGGGAGCGGGGAGGGGACTGGGGGGGGATCGGGGAGGGGATCGGGGAGGGGAGCGGGGGGGATCGGGGAGGGGATTGGGGAGGGGCGGGGGGGAACGGAGAAGGGAGCGGGGAGGGGATCGGGGAGGGGATCGGGGATGGGATCCGGGAGTGTCGGGGAGGCGATCTGGGAGGGGATCGGGGAGTGCCAAAGAGAGGTGTGCCAGTGTTTGGGGGGGGGGGGGACTTTGCCTGGCTAGGTGGCAGCTGGAAACAGTGGCAACCATGTAGCCCATGGCACCTGGCTGCGGAGGGGGGTATGTACAATGATGATATGTGGTCTACCCCCACCCCCTGGAGGCCGGTATGTTTGGGCATCACCCAGCGATGTTGGCCGCTGTGGCGGGAGCCGCCCTTCTACATGTTGCCCTATGGGAGCAGGAGCGTGCCAGGGAGGCGGCGGAGGCTGCCGCAGAGGAGCGTGCTGCAGAGGGTCAGGTGGCAGCTGCCCAGGCAGGACGGCCACCCCCTGACAGGACACTGAGGAGGAGCTGGTGGTGGTGCCACGGTGACGTAGACACTCGATGAGGCCCCGCGTGTATCGGCGCCACTGGAACTCACGGGCCGGGCATGCAGGAGGAGTCTCTGGATGAGCCGGAAAACTGTCGCCCATATCTGCCACCTGATGGCACACCTGGCACCGCGTGGGACTGGGGGTGGACACCCTCTCCCCGTGGCCGTCAAGGTGACGGTGGCCCTGAACTTTTATGCCACGGGGTTGTTCCAGTCGCCGTGTGGGAACCTGTCCGGCATCACCCAGCCATCGGTGCACCGGTACATCCGTGAAGTGACAGACGCCCTATATGCCATTGCGGACCGCTACATCCAGTTCCCTGTGGTCCGGGCCAGCCAGGATGCCTGAGCAGCGGGCCTCGCTACCGTGGCCAGGATCCCCGTGGTCCAGGGGGTGATCGATGGGGAGCACGTCACCATGCGGCCACCAGCGGATAACAGCATGGCGTTCATGAACAGGAAGGGGGCCTACTCCATGAACATTCAGGCGGTCTGTGACCACCGCATGAAGGTCCTGCACGTCTGCGCCCACTACCCGTGCAGTGTGCATGACTCCTTCATATTGGGACAATCGTTCATCGCCGCCATGTTCGAGGGATACTCCCCCCGGTTATGGGGCTGGTTTCTGGGCAACAGGGGTTACCCGTTGCGGCCGTGGCTGATGACGCCTATCCGGAGGCCACAGACCAACTCAGAGACCCGATACAACAATGCCCATGCAGCGACCAGGTGTGTGGTCGGGAGGTGCTTTCGCTTGCTGAAGATGCACTTCAAGTGCCTGGACCGCTCTGGAGGGGCCCTGCGTCCTGCAAAATATAGCCCAGCAGAGGGGCAATGTGCTGGAGGCAGAGGAGGGCGAGGATGAGGAGCAACACGACGAAGGGCAGGCCTCCCCAGATGAGGAGGATGTGGAGGGGGGGGGCAATGTACGGGACATACAGGCTGGACAGGGACGGGAGGCTGCCAACCGATACCGGCTGGGCCAGCGGACATGGGAGGAGTTGATAGCTGCATGGTTCACAGACTAGGAAGGGGTGGGGGGGGATTCGCTGAGCATGGGCATGGACAGCACAGTACGGCACCACCCCACCACCCACACCCCACCCACCATCCACCACCCACACCACCCCCACCACCCACCACCCACATCCAGCCCACCACCCACACCCAGCCCACCACCCACCACCTGCGGCACAACGGGCCGGGCTCACACGGTCGCCGGTGGAAGCATGTCTGTTGCAGGCCATGGAGGATGATGACGACCCGCTCTGCGATGAGCTCTGAGCTCTACATCCTTCGACAATGTCTGACTCATGGCCACAGTACCATCCTCCACCCGGACTGTCCCTGCATGCGGCCGTGACACTGCAGCGCACGGTCCCGTCCTCTGCCCGGGGGGATGGCGAGGGCAACCCGGTGGGGGGGGGGGGGCACACTCACCTGAGCTCGACGTTCTATCACCCCTCACACACACACTGGCGCTTACCTCCCACACCACCCCAGCACGCTTTGGACAGAGCACAGAGGCAGCTTCTGTAGGTGTGAAAGTGATTTTAATTAAAAACAGTTCACACATGTGCACCAGCCCCTATAACTAATCTGTGCCTTGCACCCGTGCCAACTTACTCAGTGTCTAATTTTCTGGCCTTACGGGCCCTATGACTATGTCTAGGTGGTTCCCCAGACGGTACAGAAGAACTGGAGGTGGACTCCTGTGATTCCTGCCCTGTGACTAGGGTCCCCTTTGGCGGCCGTTTCCTGGGGCGGCCCAGCCTGGATGGGCCAGGCTGCGCCTCGGGCGAGCGGGATGGTGTGCTGCCAGCCTGTTCTGCCTGTTGCCCACCAGATTCACCTGGGAGGGAAGGGGGGAGGAGTTCCTAGGTGTCGAGGTGTTCCCGGACCTCCCCCGCAGGGGGAGCCAGAACAGGCCCCAGTACCTCCTCCTCCCTCGGGGTGCCCGATGGCCCCCGGGACTCTCCATGGGACGGGGATGCGAACGGATCCAGCACCCTATGCACCACAGGCACCTGGCGCTGCCAGTCCTGGAGGCCCGCTCTGGTATCAACAAGGTGATGCACGAGCAATCACTACTGAAGCAAGATTGTAGTCCAATTGAAGGCTTCAATGAACAAGTAGTTCCCCCAGCAACTCTGGTACAGAATGACTGCTGTGGGTGAAACACAGAACCTAATGCTCCGCCTGCTGGGTGGAACCAGCAGGCAGGTTCCACCACTCATACTACAGTATAAGGTACATCCCACCTAGGTACCGCGATACCCCTAATATAGCCTACCACATTCTCCCCCTGTTCAAAAAAGAGTCCGGTGGGGGTGGTGGCTTGCTTTTACAGTGGTAGAGGTTGTAGCGGTATCCTTCGGTGCCTTTACATGCAATACACATATTTACAGACAATTATTTACAAGTTCATTTTACTATGAAACTATCAGCCGGTCGGGGGCCCTGGTCGTCCTGTGCAATTGTCGCAGTCCCGGCGGTGATGCTGGCGTCGGCTCGGGCATCCGTGGCTCTGGGAACGTGTCGTCTTCAGCTTCATCGCATCCGGATGGGGTCAGTGGGAGGACGGATCCTCCTGGGACGGGGGCTGCGGTGGTGTGCGCCGGTGAAAAAATGCTTGGGGTTGGTGGGGGGGGGCGGGGGAGTGAGGGGGGGGATCCAGCGGGGGCCAGATCCCGGAGGGAGACCGTGTCTTGTCGGCCATCGGGGTGCGCCACATAGACGTTCAGGGGGTTAGCATGGAGGAGATGTACCCTCTTGACCAGTGGGTCCGACTTGTGGGCCCGTACGTGTTTGCGGAGTAGGACGGGTCCGGGGGCTGCCAGCCATGTTGGGAGCCAGGTCCCCGAGGAGGACTTCCTAGGGAAGGTAAGGAGACGTTCATGAGGTGTTTCATTGGTAGTAGTGCACAGTAGTGATCGGATGGAGTGAAGTGCATCGGGCAGGACCTCCTGCCATCGGGACACTGGGAGATTCTTGGACCGTAGGGCCAGCAGGACGGTCTTCCAGACCGTCCCGTTCTCCCTCTCTACCTGCCCGTTTCCCCGGGGGTTGTAACTGGTCCCCCTGCTGGAGGCAGTGCCCTTGCTGAGCAGGAATTGACGCAGCTCGTCACTCACGAAGGAGGACCCCCTATCGCTATGGATGTAGGCGAGGAAACCGAACAGGGTAAAGATGCTGTGGAGGGCTTTAATGATGGTGCCAGCCGTCATGTCGGGACAGGGGATGGCGAAAGGGAACCGGGAGTACTCGTCAATCACATTTAAGAAATACGTGTTGCGGTCGGTGATGGGAAGGGGCCCTTTGAAATCCACGCTGAGGCGTTCAAAGGGACGGGAAGCCTTCACCAGGTGCGCTTTCTCTGGCCTGTAGAAGTGTGGCTTGCACTCCACGCAGATTTGGCAGTTTCTGGTTACGGCCCTGACCTCCTCGATGGAGTAGGGCAGATTGCGGGTTTTAACAAAGTGGAAGAACCGGGTGACCCCCGGGTGGCAGACGTTGTTGTAGAGGGTCCAGAGTCGGTCTATTTGTACACTGGCACAAGTGCCGTGGGAAAGGGCATCAGGAGGCTCGTTGAGCTTCCCGGGACGATACAAGATCTCGTAATTATCGGTGGAGAGCTCGATCCTCCACCTCAAGATCTTATCATTGTGAATTTTGCCCCGCTGTGCATTGTCAAACATGAAAGCTACCGACCATTGGTCAGTGAGCAGAGTGAATCTCCTGCTGGCCAGGTAATGCCTCCAATGCTGCACAGCTTCAACGATGGCTTGGGCCTCCTTCTCGACGGAGGAATGGCGGATTTCTGAGGCGTGGAGGGTGCATGATAAGAAGGCCACGGGTCTGCCCGCCTGATGCATCGCTCTCGACCTGGAAGGGGAGGGACTCATCGATTGCGTGCATCATCGCCCTGACGATGTCTGCTTTGATGCGACTGAAAGCCTGGCGGGCCTCTGCCGCTAGGGGAAAAACCGTGGACTGGATTAGTGGGCGGGCCTTGTCCACATAATTGGGGACCCACTGGGCGTAATAAGAAAAGAAGCCCAGGCAACGTTTCAGGGCCTTGGGGCAGTGGGGGAGGGGAAACTCCATGAGGAGGCACATGCGTTCGGGATCTGGGCCTATGACTCCATCATGCACTACGTAGCCGAGGATGGCTAGGCGATCGGTGCAAAAACACGCATTTGTCCTTGTTATAGGTTAAGTTAAGGATTTTTGCGGTATGGAGGACTTTGTGGACGTTGGTGTCGTGGTCCTGCTGGTCGTGGCCGCAGATGGTGACATTGTCCATCTCCTGTTGGAAGACCAAGACCCCATTTGTGACACCAAAGGGAACCCGTAGAAAGTGGTAGAGGCGCCCATCTGCTTTGAATGCAGTGTACTTGCGGTCTACCCGGGCGAATGGGGAGCTGGTGGTAGTCTGATTTAAGGTCTACTGTGGAGAAAACCTTGGGCGCGATTCTCCGATGCCGTGTCGGTTGGGAGAATCGCCTGCCGCGCCAGTTTTCCACGCGACGCCGGTCCGACGCCCTCCCGCGATTCACCCAAGCGGCGAGATCGGCCCTGTCGGGTTCTGCGCGGCGCAGGCCAGAGAATCGCCCGAGACACCCAAAATGCCGATCCTCCGCTACCCCCGCTATTCTCCAGCCCGAATGGGCGAAGTCCCGACGGCGTGACCCCAGTTCACACCGTCGCCATTCACACCTGGTAAATAAAGTAGTCAGCCAGTCGTGCTGGCTGACGCTGAGCAGTGAGGAGGTGAGCGGACTGTTCCGGAGCTCCTGTAGACCGGGTCGGCTTCCCCGAGAACGCTGCGGCCAACGGGGGGGGGGGGGGGGGGGGGGGGGGGGGGGGGGGTGGGAGGGGGTGGGAGGAGGGGTGAGGGATGGAGTGGAGGTGGGAGGGGGTTGAGGGAGGGAGTGGAGGTGGGGGGGGGGGTGAGGGAGGGAGTGGGGGTGGGGGGGTGAGGGAGGGAGTGGAGGTGGGAGGGGGGTGAGGGAGGGAGTGGAGGTTGGAGGGGGGTGAGGGAGGGAGAGTGTGGAGGGTGTCGTCCATCCGCGGATGCCATATGTCAGGACGGTGACGAGGACACGGCCGCAGGTTGTCGTGTGGCTGATGGGCACAGGCGACTGGCACACTGGTGAGGAGGATGGTGTGAACTGACCGTTGGACGCAGACAGTGACCAGGTGTTAGGCTGGCTGCGTATCTGCAGCGTGACCAGGCCACCGGGACACACAGGTATCCCATGCAACCCGGCTTCCGAGATGTGGAAGAACCTCTGTGTAACATGTCACTTCTCTGCCCCCTACCACCCTCCTGCAGGTCACCATGTATGCCAACCAGACAGCGATGTTCACTGCCGTGGTTGGAGCCGCAGCACTGCAGGTGGCCATGCGGCAGCGTAGACTGCGACGGCCCACAGTGGCTGCAGATGCAGCGGCTGCTGCTGCAGCAGACGGGATGGCCGCGGAGTGGCCCATCGTCGCCGCGCAGGCCGCAGACGCTCATGCCCGGAATGTCCAAGGGGATGCCGAGGGGAACATTGACCTCGAGACGGTGAGGAATGCACAGGAAGCAGGCACTGATATCGAAGTGCTTGGGGGGGGGAGGAGGAGGAGGAGGAGCCACTGATGGTGGTGCCAGGGCGCCACAGGCGTCCAGCAAGGCCTGGGGTGTACCGTGACAGAATGTCGTTCGAGGCCCTACGTGCAGGAGGAGACTACGGTTCAGCAGGGAGACGGTCGCACATATATGCCACCTCGTGGCGCACCTCGCACCACTTGGAATGGGTGGAGGACACGCTATACCAGTCTCCATCAAGGTGACGGTGGCCCTAAACCTTTACGTTACCTGTTCCTTCCAGGTGCTGAGCGGGGACCTATCCGGGATCTCACAGGCATCGGTCCACAGGTGCATCTGGGCTGTGACCGACGCCTTGTACGCCATCGCGGACAGGTACATTAAATTCCCCGAGGACCGAGCACAGCAGGAAGCACGGGCACATGGATTCGCCAAGGTGGCCGGGATACCGATGGTCCAGGGTGTCATCGATGGTGTGCACGTCCCCATGCGCCCACCTGCAGACAACAGGGAAGTGTTCATGAACAGGAAGGGCGCATACTCCATGAACATTCAGGTGGTGTGCGACCCCCACATGAAGATCATGCACGTGTGTGCAAGGTTCCCCGGGAGTGTGCATGATGCCTACATTCTGGCACAGTCGTTCATCCCCGCAATATTCGATGGATGCCCCCCCCCGGCTGAGGGGCTGGTTGTTGGACGACAGGGGCTATCCGTTGAGGTCATGGCTGATGACGCCAATACGGAGGCCTCAGACCAACGCGGAGAGCCTATATAACGAGGCCCATGCAGCAACCAGAGGTGTGGTGGAGCAGTGCTTCGGCCTGCTGAAGATGCGATTCAGATGCCTGGACCGCTCCGGAGGGGCCCTGCAGTACCAGTCTGACAGGATCGGTCGCATAATTGTGGTCTGCTGTGCGCTGCACAACATTGCCATGCAGAGGGGAGATGCCCTGGAGGAGGGAGGACCCGACGGCACCGGAGCTAACGCAAACGAAGGGGAGGAGGAAGAAGAAAAGGAGGAGGAGGAGGATGGCATGCATCAGGGTGAGGGGAGGGACGCAGGACACAGACACTGCCCGGGTGCTGGTTACGTCCAGGAGGCTGCACGACGGCACCTTCGAGGACAGCGGGCACGCGACGCGTTGGTGGCCGCACGGTTCACCCACCATGGGGGAGGGATTCGCTGAACACTGCTACTTGCACCGCCAGTCCTGCACACGGGCACCAGACATCTCCCCCCCTCCCCCCCCCCCCCCCCCCCCCCCCCCCGCCCCGGCACCCCCGCACCGCGTTCACGGCTCCAATTCCACATCACCTTACCATTGCGGCACTATGGGATTGCACAACATTGATGATTGTGTAAGCGGGTGTGATCAGTGCCATGTTGAATGATGACAGCTCGCTCTGCGATGAACTGTGAGCTCAGATTCGCCAGCCAAGGTCTGACTCATGGCTATAGCTGAACCATCCACTCCGGTGGTCACAGCGTTCGTCACGGACATTTCATCACGTGCCCGTGTGGGGTAGCTGGCGTCGGAGTACCGAGGACTACGGCGTCTGATTTTGGGAGGCAGGGGGGAAATGGACAGCACATCCGGCACCGACGTTGAACCGCTCGTTAACCCCAGCGCCACTCGGTCACCCTCACGAGCCCCCTGGCACCAGACATAGCACAGAGTCTTACAAGTTAAGTGCAACAGTGAGTTTAATTGTGACATTCACATCCAGATGCCCTACCCCCTACAACTAAACTGTGCCCTGCACCCTTGCCAACTTATTATGTGCCTAACTTCTTTGCCTTACGGGCCCTACCACTACGTCTAGATGCCTCCCAGATGGTACAGCAGGAGTTGAGGCGGACTGCTGAGAATCACGCCCTGCGACATGGCTCCCCGTCGGCACGCGTTTCCTGTGGCAGCCCAGCCTCGATGGGCCAGGCTGCTCAGCGGGCATGCTGGATGGTGTGGTGCCACCCTGTCCTGCCCGTTGCCCACCAGATGCGCCAGGGACGGAACGGGGGGAGGCCGAGTGTTCAGGGATGTCCCTTGCTGGAGGTACCAGGACGGGCTCCAGACCTCCTCCCCCCTCGGGGAGCCCGGTGGCCCCCGGGCCTCACTGTGGGACGGAGGTGCGATCGGAGACATGCCTCGTCGCACCACCGACACCTGGCGCTGCCAGTCCTGGAGGCCTGCAGCGGTATCGACCACGGTCCGAATGTTCGCCGAGACGGGGCCCAGGGAGTGCCACATTCCTGCCAGGGACTGTGCTATCTCAACCTGTGAGTGCGCTACGCCATCCATCACGTGTGCTAGGCAATCTATGCTCTCCACGACTGACTGCTGGAACTGTGCCATGGCCTGCTGGGTCTGGGCCATGGCATGGTGAGACACGGCCAGGGCCCGGAGCGAGGCGGCAATGTCGTGTTGGCTCTGGCGCATGGCTGCCTGTGAGAGGGCAGCCCTTGCCTGGGCCATGGATGACGCGTGCACGTGATGCCCAACGCCTTGCAGAACCTGACCAATGGCCAAAACCGTTTTACCCATTGCCTCCACCGGGGACGCCACCCGTGCGGTGTCGGCCTGAGTGGCTGCGATGAGCGGCACCACTCCCTGCTCCTGGACGCGGATAGACTCCTCCAGCTGCGTGTGCAGGTCCTGGAAGATGGCCCTCATCCCGTTATTCAGTCCCTGGGTGTCCACATGCATCGGGTGTCCGGGTGGGTCAAGTACATCCAGGAACCCGGGAGCCGTCTGGGCGGCAGCTGTTTGCTGGGCCTGGGCTGCCCTCCGACCGTCCAGTCCCTCGGCTGCTCCAAACTCCACCTGCTGTACCGGCTCGGCTGTGTGGTGCGCACCAGACCGTGACCCGGGAACCTCATCACTTATCTGCCCAACCGAGCTGAGTGTCTCTGCGATGGTGGATGGTGTGGGAGACAGCAGTGCCGCTAGTTCGAGGTCATCGTCCGTTAGGAAGTCTGGTGTGTACTGGTCCCCCTCATGACCCGGCGCAAGGTGCATGCGGTCAATGTCATGTCGCCCTCCAGGTGATTCCGTGGACTGTGTGGCCGTTCTCTGTGCGTCATCATCACTGTCTGTCCTGTGCCCCTCAGTATTGTCTCTGTCCGCCCTCTGCGCGTCCCCGTCCAGCGTCCCAGACTGAGAGGATGGCCCTCCTGTCCGACCGACTGCCACCCTCCGGCGTGTGTCCCTGGGTGCGCTTGAGGTTGGAGATGGTCGGCTGTGTCTTGGCCGAGACGACCCTGGACGTTCGGCGGCTGGCCCTGGGGAACACAACGATACGGGGTTCGTTAGACACGCTGGGCCGGGTGTATGGTGGTGGTGGGGGCAGTGTGTGAGGGGGGAGGGGATCGAGGGTGCAGTGGCCAGAGTGTGAGGGTGGAGGGGATCGAGGGTGCAGTGGCCAGAGTGTGAGGGGGGAGGGGTTCGGGGGTGCAGTGGCCAGAGTGTGAGGGGGGTGATGACGGGTTGGGGGTGGGGAGGACATGCAGGGTTGTCTCACTTGCTTCTACGCCTCCGACCTGGCATGTCGCGACCTCACGGGTGGCGGGTCCCCCAGTGAGGTCTAGGGCCCTCTGCTCTTGAACGTTTAGGGGGTGCAGCACAGGAGAACCCCCTCCGGTTCTCATACGCTCACGATGGTTGTGAGCTGTCTTGTCCTGGGGGGGCGGGGTTGGATAAAGCATCACAATTAGGCGGGTATCATCAGGGCGTGCAGATATAGGCTATATTAATGCTGGGTGGGGAGACAGTTGGAGCCACGCCATGGCATCTCTCCAGGGGGGTCCCGGTGCTCATGTGGGTCGAGTACAACGTTGTGCACCCTGAACCCCCCCCACCCACCTACCCACCCACCCCTCACCCCACTTCCCCCCCTCATGCCCGGGGGGGGGGTTTGATTGTGACCCAGGGGGCACCCTCATGGCACTTACCCTGGCAGCCGAGTGAGGTCGTGCAGCTTCTTCCGACACTGCTCCCCGGACCGGGGGGGGGGGGGGGGGGGGGTGCCCCACAGCACTCACAGCGGTGCCAACTTCACGCCAACTGCGCGTCACCGTGCTAGACAGCTGGCGATGCCCACGTCTTGGGCAGAGGGTGGCCCTTCGGTTATCAACCTCATCGAGGAGGGTATCCAGGTCCGTCCCGGAACCTCGGTGCGGCTCGTCGGGGCTCAGCCATCTCTCCTCCTTCTCCTCCTCCTGGGTCCTTCCGTGCACGGATCGTGCCATTTATGGCGCTGCACCGTGTGATTCGGCGGCGTTCACGACGGCGCGGGCACTTAGTCGCGGGAGTGGAGAATCCCGCCCCTTGTATTGAGCTACCTGGTTGACCATTTCAGATATGCAGGGGAGAGGGTACGCGTCAAGCTGCGTATACCTGTTGATGGTCTGACTGTAGTCTGTGACCATCCTATGTTTCTCCTCGGTCTTTACAACCACCACTTGAGCTCTCCAGGGGCTGTTGCTGGCCTCGCTAATGCCTTCCTTTAGTAACCGTTGGACTTCTGACCTGATGAAGGTCCGGTCCTGGGCACTGTACCGTCTGCTCTTGGTGGCGACGGGTTTGCAATCGGGGGTAAGGTTTGCAAACAGAGAAGGCGGGTCGACCTTGAGGGTCGCGAGGCCGCAGACAGTGAGGGGGGGTATGGGGCTGCCGAATTTGAACGTTAAACTTTGCAGGTTACTCTGGAAGTCCAGTCCCAGGAGTGTGGCAGCGCAGAGATAGGGGAGGACGTACAGTCGGAAGTTATTGAAGTCCACGCTCTGGACCGTGAGGTTGGCTATGCAGTATCCTTGGATCTCCACAGAGTGGGACCCAAAGGCCAGGAAGATCTTTTGTTTAATCGGGTGTACAGCGAGGGAGCAGTGTCTTACCGTATTGGGATGGATGAAGCTCTCCGTGCTCCCAGAGTCAATCAAACAGGATGTCTTCTGCCCATTGATGAGTACCGACGTCGTAGTGGTTGAAAGCGTTCGGGGCCGAGACTGGTCCAGTGTCACTGAGGCAAGTTGTGACAGAAGCAGAGAGTTCTCGTCGGGTGATACACGGCCACCCGAGTCGGGGTCCTGAGACGTCATCCAAGATGGCTGCCCCCATGAATCGCACATGGCCGGCTGGGAGATCTCACCAGACGATACATGGCCAGCCGAGTCGGGGTCCTGAGACGTCATCTAAGATGGCTGCCCGCATGAATCGCACATGGCCTGTGAGGAGAGGAATGGCAGTGGTCCCAGTTCGCCTGTGGAGACAGCGGCGGCCAACCGAGCCTGGCATACTGCCACGAGGTGCCATTTCTTCCCGCAGCCCTTGCCGAGCGTATACCTGATTCACAGTGCGGACGTAGTGCTCTTTGAACAAAGTCATTGCGTCCTCGAAACCGTCCGCGTCTTCAATAAGCGTGTAGATTTCTGGGCTCACCCTTGAGTGGAGGACTGATGTACCCGTTGAAACATGCCAGTCAATGTTTAAAAGTTGCTGCTGCATTTGCCGCGTGGGGGTTGATTTGTAGACACTCTGGCTTGATGCGGAGAGCAGCCATTCTTCAATCTTGTTCATTAAATTGATGCACGATCAATCACTACTGAAGCGAGATTGTAATCCAATTGAAGGCTTTAATGAACAAGTAGTTACCCCAGCAGCTCCGGTACAGAATGACTGCTGTGGGTGAAACACAGACTCTTATGCTCCGCCTGCTGGGCGGAACCAGCAGGCAGGTTCCACCATTCATACTACAGTATAAGGTACATCCCACCTAGGTACCACAATACCCCTAATATAGCCTACCACACAAGGGTCTGCAAGTTTGCAGCCATAGAGCTCAGGGAGTTGGCCATCCCTGTCTGTGTCTGTGCGACAACGGCCAGCACCTGAGCAATGGCGCCGATGCCCTCAGCGATGGCCTGGGGGGGAGGGGGGAAGGGGGATGGAGGGAAGGGAGGGATGGGGGAAGGGGGAAAGGGGATGAGGGGAAGGGGGATGGGGGATGGGGAAGGGGGAATGGGGGGGAAGGGGGATCATGGGAAGGGTGGGGAGGGGGGCAGGCAGTGGGGGGTCTCACTTGGTGCTGCGCCCCTGATCGCTGCATCCGCAACCTCCCGGTCCTTGGGTCCATCCGCCTGCAAGGTCCAGCGCCCTCTCTTCATGAATGGTGAGAGGGCGCAATTCAGGTGGACCCCCTCCGGTCCTGTCACGCTCGCAGTTGTTATGGGAGCGCTTCTCTTGTGGGAGGGGGAGGGGTGACAGAGATAAAGGTCAACATTGTTAGGTGATGCACGGTCAATTGGACAAAGACGAGAGTTGAATACAACTGAGGCTTTATTGCTCTAAGATGTGTGGTCTCCCACAGCAGCTGGCGAAATGGCTGCTGCACGGAGGACACACATATTTATACTCCGCCTACTGGGCAGGGCCAGCAGGCAGGGACTACCGGCGAACCTGTAGTACAGGTCCTACCGTACATCACCTAATATATGTGCAACAGTGGTTTACCACATTCACCCCCTGTTAAAATTGAGTCCGGCGGGGGTGGTGGAGAACTATATGCAGCAATTGAATTTACATATACAATATTTGCGGGAAAAAAAAATTATTTTGAAGTCCAGTGAACCAGTTAGAGGTTTAACCGGTCCGGGACCTTGATGTGTCGCTGGGAGCGATGCAGTGGTGGCGGCGATGCCGATGCTGGTCTGGTCTTCGGTGACTCCGGGAGCATGCCGTAATCCTCTTCATCCTCGGGCGTGGGCAGGGGGAGGACGCATGGTCCTGGGGGGGTTGCTGCTGGGAGCGCCTGAGGAGGGGGGGGTGGAGCCGGTCCAGAGGTGTGTGTGTGTGTGGAACCTGCTGGTGCCAGGTCCCTGAGGGAGACAGTATCCTGGCGGCCGTCGGGGTACGCTACGTAGGCATACTGGGAGTTCGCATGGAGAAACTGCATCCTCTCCACCAACAGGTCCGCCTTGTGGAGTCAGACATGCCTACGGAGAAGGACGGGTCCTGGAGTTGCGAGCCAAGTCGGGAGCGACACCCCGGATGTGGACTTCCTGGGCAAGGCAAAGAGACACTCATGGGGTGTGTTGTTAGTGGCGGTGCACAGTAGTGACCGAATGGAATGTAGTGCATCAGGGAGGACCTCCTGCCAGCGGGAGGCTGCAAGGTTCCTGGACCGTAGGGCCAGTTGGACGGCCCTCCAGACCGTCCCGTTCTCCCCCTCTACCTGTCCGTTTCCCCGGGGGTTATAGCTAGTCGTCCTGCTGGAGGCGATACCCCTGCTGAGCAGGAACTGAAGCAGCTCATTGCTCATGAATGAGGATCCCCTGTCACTGTGAATGTAGGCGAGGAAACCGAACAGAGTGAAGATTGTGTTGAAGGCTTTGATGACGGTGGCAGATGTCATGTCGGGGCATGGGAGGCGAAGGGGAATCTGGAGTACTCATCGACCACACTGAGAAAATATGTGTTACGGTCGGTGGAGGGGAGGGGCCCTTTGAAATCCATGCTGAGGCGTTCAAAGGGGCGGGAGGTCTTCACCAGGCGCGCACGGTTTAGCTGGTAGAAGTGCGGTTTGTACTCCGCACAGACCTGGCAGTCCCTAGTGATTGTCCGTACTTCCTCGATGGAGTAGGGCAGATTGCGGGCCTTTATGAAATGGTACAACCGAGTGACTCCCGGGTGACAAAGGCTGTCGTGCAGGGCCCGGAGTCGGTCTACTTGTGCGCTGGCACATGTACCTCAGGATAGGGCATCTGGGGGCTCGTTGAGCTTGCCGGGGCGACACAAAATCTCGTAATTGTAGATGGAGAGCTCGATCCTCCACCTTAAGATCCTATCATTCTTGATCTTACCCCGCTGTGTGTTACTGAACATGAAGGCTACCGACCGTTGGTCAGTGAGGAGAGTGAATCTCCTGCCGGCCAGGTAATGCCTCCAATGCCTCAACAATAGGGTAACTATTCTTCAACAATAGCTTGGGCCTCTTTTTCGATGGATGAGTGCCGAATTTCTGAGGCATGAAGGGTGCGGGAAAAGAATGCCACGGGCCTGCCTGCCCGATTGAGGGTGGCGGCTAGGGCGACGTCTGATGCGTTGCTCTCCACTTGAAAGGGCAGCGTCTCGTCTACTGCGTGCATCCCGGCCTTGGCGATATCAGCTCTGATACGGGCGAAGGCCTGTTGCGCCTTGGCCGTCAGGGGAAAATGGGTGGACTGAATGAGTGGGCAGGCCTTATCCGCATAGTTTGGGACGCACTGGGCGTAGTATGAAAAGAACCCCAGGCAGCGTTTGAGGGCCTTGAAGCAGTGGGAGAGGGGGAGCTCCATGAGAGGGCGCATGCAGTCGGGATCGGCCCTCAGAACTCCGTTCTGGACCACATAGCTGAGGATGGCTAAGCGGTTTGTGCTGAAGATGCACTTCTCCTTGTTGTAGGTGAGGTTTAGGAGAGTGGCGGTGTGGAGAAATTTGGCAAGGTTGGCATTGTGGTCCTGCTGATCGTGGCCGCAGATGGTGACGTTGTCTAGGTATGGGAAAGTGGTCCGCAAACCGTACCGGTCGACCATTCGCCCCATCTCCCTTTGGAAGACCGAGAGCCTGTTGGTGACGCCGAAGGGAACGTTGAGGAAGTGATAGAGGGGACCGTCTGCCTCAAAGGCAGTGTATGGACGGTCCAATTTACGAATGGGGAGCTGGTGGTAGGCGGATTTGAGGTCTACCGTTGAGAAGACCCGGTACTGTGCAATCTGATTGACCATATCAGATATGCGTGGGAGGGGGTACGCGTCGAGCTGCATATACCGATTGATGGTCTGGCTGTAGTCCACGACCATTCTGTGTTTCTCCCCAGTTTTAACTACTACCACTTGGGCTCTCCAGGGGCTGTTGCTGGCCTCGATGATGCCTTCCCGAAGCAGCCGTTGGACCTCGGACCTGATAAAGGTCCTGTCCTGGGTGCTGTACCGTCTGCTCCTGGTGGCGACGGGTTTGCAATCCGGGGTTAGATTTGCGAAGGAAGGTGGATCGACCTTTAGGGTCTCGAGGCCGCACACAGTAAGGGTGGTAGGGGCCCGCCGAATTTCAGGGTTAGGTCTGGAGGTTACACTGGAAGTCCAGGCCGAGTAGTAGGGCAGCGCAGAGGTTAGGGAGGACGTAGAGGCGGAAACCGCTGAATTCTACGCCCTGGACCGTAAGTGTGACCGTACAGTACCCACGGATCGCCACGGAATGGGATCCAGAGGCCAGGGAGATTTTTTGATTGGCTGGGTGTACCGCGAGGGAGCAGCGTCTTACCGTATCTGGGTGGATGAAGCTTTCGGTGCTCCCGGAGTCCAGCAGGCAAGAGGTCACGTGTCCCTCGATTTTAACGCTGGTCGATGCGATGGCCAGGTTGTGCGGACGAGACTGGTCGATGGTCACTGAGGCGAGTCATGGTTGGTCGTCGCTGGTGTCGGATGATGGGGTGCCCAGGGGGCATGGGTCCTGGAATGCTGGTGGTGCCCATGTGCCGTGGGGGAGACAAGATGGCGGCGCCTGGAGATCTTGGGGAGGACAAAATGGCGGCGCCTATGTGCCGCACGTGGTGGGGGTTGAACAAGATGCGGCGCACATGGGCCGCACGTGTTGCGCGGAGGGGAAGATGGCAGCGCCCACTGGCTGCGCTTGGTATGAGGGTAAGAAGATAGCGGCGCCTACTGGCCGCACGTGGTCTGAGGGGGAGAAGATGGCGGCGCCCACTGGCCGCACATGGTCTGGGGGGGGTGAAGATGGTGGCGCCTATTGTGCATAAAAAAGGGAGGTGGGGCGATAGCGGTGACTGCGCGGGCCTGGCACACCGTGGCGAAGTGCCCCTTCTTACCGCAAGCCTTACAAAGGGCAGCGCAGGACGGGCAGCATAGGCGGGGGTGTTTTGCTGGCCGCAAAAGTAACATCGGGGACCCCCAGGGTTAGCTGGCTGGTGCGTGGCGCAGGCGCATTGGCTGGGTAAGGCCCCCGCTGGGGCGGCCGTCTGTGGGGTCCACGATGCGTAGGAGGGGTGGACCGTGCGGCTGGGGGCATAGGCCTGAATATTGCGCGAGGCGACCGTCATAGAGAGCGCTAGCTTCTTTGTCTCTGCGAGATCGAGCGTGGCCCCTTCTAACAGTCACTGGCGTATGAGGCCCGACCCAATCCCCGTAACAAAAGCGTCCCGCATAAGGACGTTTGAATATTCAGTGGCCGTAACGGCCTGACAGTCACAGTCCCGGACTAGTGGGATTAGCGCCCGCCAGAAGTCTTCTATGGACTCACCAGGGAGCTGAGAGCGAGCGAGTATGTGTCTGGCGAAGAGCATGTTTGTCCGCGTAACTTTCTTCAAGTAGCGTCATGGCTTCGTCGTAGTTCGGCGCGTCCTGGATCAGCGGAAAGATGGTGGAGCTCAACCTCGAGTGCAGTATCTGTATTTTCTGAGCCTCCGGAACAGAGTCTGGTGCTGACCTGATGTACGCCTCGAAACAAGCTAGCCAGTGCTGAAAGTCCTTTTTGGTGTCGCTTGATTGCGGATCCAGCTGCAGGCGATCCGGCTTGATACGGAGGTCCATCTTCTGAAAATTTTAGAGCAATAAATTGATGCACGATAAATTGGACAAAGACGAGAGTTGAATACTGAGGCTTTATTGCTCTAAGATGTGTGGCCTCCCACAGCAGCTGGCGAAATGGCTGCTGCATGGAGGACACACATATTTATACTCCGCCTACTGGGTGGAGCCAGAAGGCAGGGGGACTACCGCCATACCTGTAGTACAGGTCCTACCGTACATCACCTAATATAGGTGCAATAGTGGTTTACCACATTCGGTGGACATTGCAGACCAGCGGTTGTGTGTATGCTGGCAAAGGTTCACAGCCCATCCTGCCAATGCAGCCTGCATGGCTGGGTGCAGCCATGTCAGTTTCAGCTAGTTTCTGTGACCCCGTTCCGGGTCATGCCGTCGCGCTTGGCGTCATGCCGGTACTGGCCCCTTCTGGGCGGAGGATCCTGCTACTTCCGGTCGGCCCTACGCTGGAGTGCTTCGCGCCGTTTTTGATGCAGGCGTCGGCTCACTGCGCCGATTTCGGAGAATCCCGCTGCAGATGTCCAAGATAGCAGAGCGAGCAACAAATCAGGGTTACGCACGGATCTATGTCATGCTCTGCCTACCATTCATACTTTTGGTGTATTCTCTCTTTGTCCACACTATTGCCCTCCCAGAGATAATGCCCAACATAAAAATGGGCAGCACGGGAGCATAGTGGTTAGCACAGTTGCTTCACAGTTTCAGGGTCCCAGGTTTGATTCCCGGCTTGGGTCACTGCCTGTGTGGAGTCTGCAAGTTCTGCCCGTGTGTGCGTGGGTTTCCTCCGGGTGCTCTGGTTTCCTCCTACAGTCCAAAGATGTGCAGGTTTGGTGGATTGGCCATCTAAATTGCTCTCGTGTCCAAAATGGTTAGATGGGGTGACGGGGATAAAGGCGGACAGGGTGGAGGTGTGGGGCTTAAGTAGGGTGCTCTTTCCAAGGGCCGGTGCAGACTCGATGGACTGAATGGCCTCCTTCTGCACTGTAAATTCTATGGTGGCACAGTGGTTTGCACTGCTAGTGCAAGGGACCGAGTTTGATTCCAGCCGTGTGGAGTTTGCACGTTCTCCCCGTGTCTGCGTGGGTTTCCTCCAGGCGCTCCGGTTTCCTCCCACAGTCCAGAAATGTGCAGGTGAGGTCCAGTAGTCTTTTCACTCTTGATAGAAACATAGCAAAGTTAATAGCACACTAATCCTGGAGTGACAGCAAGAAAGCTCAGCAAACTTTAATGGTAGGATCCTCATTGACATGCAGCTCACTGATTTCCTGACTGAAGCAACCAGGTTGTGGCTCCATGGGCAGTGGGGAATTCTGCCAGGATCCACGGGATGCGCGTCCTATCTCCAACAAGGGAAAGTGTTTCCCTGGGCCAGTTGGAGAGAAACACTCCTGCTCCTCTTGCTGCTCCCCAGCCTGCCCAGGCCTCAGGTTAAAATGGTGGATTGGGTAGCTGTGGGGCCCAGTTTGCTGATTTAGAAAGCATCCAACAACAACCCCCTCCCACCCCGCCCCCCACCCCACCAGGCATTCTTTCTGGTTGTATCACAGTTTGGTATGGATCCTGCTCTGCCCAAGACCGCAGGAAACTACAAAAGGTTGTGAATGTAGCCCAGTCCATCACGCAAACCAGCCTCCTATCCATCGACTCTGTCGACAATTCCCACTGCCTCAGAAAGGCAGCCAGCGTAATTAATGACCCCACGCACCCCGGACATACTCTCTTCCACCTTCTTCCGTCAGGAAAAAGATACCAAAATTTGAGGTCACGTCCCAACCGACTCAAGAACAGCTTCTTCCCTACTGCCATCAGACTTTTGAATGGACCTACCTCGTATTAAGTTGATCTTTTCTCTACACCTTCCTATAACTGTAACATTATATTCTGCAGTCTCTCCTTCCTTCCCTATGTACGGTGTGCATTGTTTGCACAGCATGCAAGAAACAATACTTTTCACTGTGTGCTAATACATGTGACAATAGTAAATCAAATCAAATCAAAAGGCTAGGTGTGGGTGTCCTTGCTGCCTGCATTTAAAATCGTAGTCAGCCAGATCAGAGCAGTTGGAGCACTTTGCTCTATTTTAATTCCCCACACTCCCCACCTTTACCACTCACTCCCAGCCTAGTTCTCGCCAGAGAGAATTACAATCAAGCCAATGATTCAAACACTTGTTCACAGCTTCAAAATCACTAATAAATGATGATTCACATGGCCATAAATATTCCTCCAAAATGATACTATTTCTCGTTTCAGATGTGTGACTGTTTTTTTAGGTTAAGGGTTGTTGCGGTTGCATTTTACATCAGGAAAGGGCCTTGAACATCTTGATTCAGGTCTCACTGAGTTAATATTAATTCATTTTGTTGTTGTATTGCTGAGCAAAGATGTTGAATGCCTGTGCAATGCTACATTACATGCGGATAAGTGAACAAAGAGGTGAAGGACAGCAGAAGCACAGTGTCTTAATCAGATGCAGATGAGCCTAAGAGCATCAGAGCATCAAATCCCTGCTCTATAGCATTGTACATTTTTAGTCAGCTGCAGGAATGGCTGAGATAGATTTGGGGCTTTACTGAAAGATCATATGGGATGACTGCAAAATCCCATTACTTGTTGATTAAGTATTGATCCTCTCAGTATTAACAAGATAGCTAATATGGTCTGACCCCTGAGACCAGTGGTTGGGAAAAAGGCAATTTACTAAAATAGGCTGGCAGATGAATAGAGGGAGGCTGGAGCTGTGCTGGCTCCGAGCTCGGTTAAAATGTCACACTCAATACTGCAGATCAATGCCCACTTTATTTCCCTGCAACCACCTTATTACCATCATGAAGCTGCCTCCTTTGATGGTTTTTAATGACCCTCTGATCCGCGTGCTCCACATAGACAGTGGTCTCGACTCAGAGAAAGGAAAGCTTTTTTTTATGATGTAGTGCTTGAAAACGTGACACTGTGCCAGTGTAAGTGCAGCACTGAGACTCTCGGGTCAGTGTACTGCCACTCTGCTCTTTCACTCCATATAATTACTCCATGAGCTAAAGTACCACAGAACACAGCCTCAAGATGTTATTTCTTTGGTTTTTTTTTTTAAAAAGGCAGTTCTCCAAAGAAAAAATCTAATTTAATCCTTTGCAGATTTTGTTTTGCAATAAAGAGTTAATACGACAACATTGAAGAACTCAATGAAACGAGGGACCACACAGTCATAAATAGAATATAATGATAATTTTTTTTTTTTGCAAAAGGCAAACAGGCACAATTAATGTTAAGCTTCATCCAGTTTGAAGGATGGGTTGATTACTCAGTGCTGATTAATTTTCAGAATCTATTCTTCTCAGGAAAAGTCTACCTTGAACATCGACTACAAAAAGAGAGAGATTTGGAATAAAGACACGGCTAGTATGAATTCATAAAGGGTACTTTGCATAATAACAAATAGTCTTGCTGGCTGAGCTTCTTGGGTCCCAAGGGTTAATCTAAAAGACTACTGTAAGTCAAGAAAGGGAGGCACATAAATCTGGCTGCTATGCTAGAGCATACTGGAATTGAATGCAGCTCAAATTATGATCAGGACATGAAAGACCAATTTCTGGAACAAATAAAATGAAGCAAATATATAATTCGGATTATAACAGCCAAAGAAAGTGCTGCTAAGGCGTGCCATGCCTTATACACTGCATATACATTGTTATTCATATTCTTGCATATACACTGTTATTCATAGAGGAAATTGTAAACGAATGCCATGTCCCTCCTTGCTATCAGCCCGAAAGGATGAATGTGCTTTTCAGGTTTCAGAATCTCCTCGTGCTCATCATGGTACAGACTCAATAAATGCATGGTCAGTCCAGTCATGGAATCCAAATTGACCATGCCCCTTCACTTCCAGCGTACTAAATCCTCGATTCAAGCATCTTTGAAAATCAGTTACCCATCCAACAAGTTGCAGCTGTAAGATCTGCAGAAATGCTGTATGCATTTACCTATTGCTGCATATGGTCCAAGACACTAGAGGTAGGGAGGCATATTGTAATCACGGGTCATGTTTTCTTTCACAAAAACTTTGCATAAACAATAATAATTTTTTGAAAAGCGAATCTGGTTACCGTGGTTAATCTGATGCATCAATACTGAGGCAGAGTTCAAACGGTTCATGAATTTCAAAGAGACGTGAACATGGGGATGGTTCATACCTTAGATCTGGACCATCCTACTTACATACTCTAGTTCCCAACAGGAAAAAAAAAGCATCATTCTGACTACCACAAAAAGACACTTCAAAGTCCTGAAGCGGCCACTTCTTAAATGGTGAGCAACTGGAAAAAGGAAGACACATGCCCAATAAAGGGTCCAAAATAATAAGTTTATGCAAAGTGCTACTTGATCTTTAATTGGTTTGAAATCTCTAAGTGATGATTAGTCTGAGGATTTTTCAGCACGTGCAATTCAAGTTTTGACAAAATTCAAAACTTTTCTCACATCATCCCTCATCCAAAGTCAGTTTTTAAGAAATATATTGTTCCAAACATACTTCTTCTTCTGCAACACAAGTTGGGTTTGTTCAAAGGATCTTACTGAGAGAGGATAAAAGAAAAAGAAAATCAAAATTTCACTTGTTCAGTGTGCAAATATTAAAATGCTGACAATAATAATAATATATTATTGTCACAAGTATGAAGTTACTGTGTCACCACATTCCAGCACCTGTTCAGGTAAGCTGGTATGGGAATTGAACTCATGCTGCTGGCCTTGTTCTGCATTACAAACGAGCTGTCTAGTCCACTGAGCTAACCCAGCACTGTAGCTAAACCAGCACCATAACTGGGCTAAGGCATGGAATACCATTTACCCAAATTGTTCCATGAAAATAAATATTAACTGATCTGTGACACTGGCTATCCACCAGCATCAACAGTGTGACTGGGAGCAATGGACATCAAGGAGTATATACTTTCCATATTTGAACTTGTTTGTTAAATAAATCTTCCCCCAATACAACAATTTTCCAGACTTGAATTTCAAATAGAATTTTAGCTGACTCATTCAAAATTCTGGAAGAGAAAAAATACCCTTTCCAACAATGAACTTCTTGTCAACTTCCTACACGCTTAAAATCAAGAGCATGTTGCCGATCTTATAGCCTGGAACATTCTATGATCTCTAAAATCCTCCCAAATAACATCCTTAACTTCAGTGCTGGGTCAGTTAAAATCAAATTGCCTGTCGTTCTTGCCATCCCATTGCATGTTAAATCATTGAGTGAAAAGGGCAAATCACTGCAAATCAAGTCTTATCATCTCAAATCAGTTTGCATTAGCAAAACAATGTTCCAGTCATTCCAGTATATTTCAGCATAAGTAGAACCTGCTCTCTCAATTTTTCTTTATTTGCAAAATTATAGCCAAAAAAACTAGGGAAATCTGTTAAGATCCACAGTTTTACTGTAAAATAACAGCTGAGTCAAAGAAGGCTATTTTGCTTTCAATCACTTTCTTCTCTTATGGATTTCTGTGAGTACTTAACATACTGTGGATGAGCCTTGATTTTAGATGTTCAGTATATTTGAGGTTGATGGTATGTTTTCACCACAGGTAGATAAGGAGGCACAATGGTTAGCACTGCTACCTCACTGCATCAGGGAACAAGGTTCAATTCTGGCCTTGGGTGATTGACTGTGTGGAGATGCACATTCTTCCCGTGTCTGCGTGTGTTTCCTCCTGGTGCTCCGGTTTCCTCCCTCTAGAGATGTGCAGGTTAGGTGGATTGGCCAGGCTAAATTGCCACTTGGTGTCCAGAGATGTGCAGATTACATGGGGTTATGGGGATAGGGCGGGGAAGTGGGCCCAGTAGAGTGCTCTTTCAGAGCATCGGTGCAGGCTCGATGGGCTGAATGGCCTCCTTCTGCACTTTAGGGATTCTACGGATTCTATCTAGGGGGCAAGACAATTGAAGCATGGAATCATGTTGAGGTGTCAGGGGACTCACCTGTCATCTGCAGACATCCCCCTCCCCAGCACCCCGTGAGGTGACAAACTGGTAGTATAGTTTTAGCCACCATGCCTGCTGCATGGCAACTGGCCCAACTGCAGCTGGTGGTGGGATGAGGCCCTTAAGGGGTCATTAATTGGCTATTTAATTGGCTTCAATTGGCAGCTGGGCAGGAAGGTCGATTATGGACTTTGCTGCCCATACAATTCTGATAGGAGGTAGGTAGGGTTCAAGTATGCCAACATCCACCTAAGTAAATGCCCTTCCCCCTTCCCAGCTCTCCACCAGAGTGCAAAAAAAGGAAAAAGATTCCACCCAAAAGTGTGGCGATTGTAAAGCAGTAGACACAACATGGCCTCTCAAGGAGAGCTGTTTATTGTAATTGTACATTAACTTAGCCAGTGATTAATTTTGTTTTAAATTTTTGATGCACTATCAATTACGACGAGATGAGAGTAGAGAGTAATCAAGGCTTTATTACACAGAGATGTGTGGCCTCCTACAGCTGCTGCCGAAATGGCTGCCGTTCGGAGAGCACATACATTTATACTCTACCTACTGGGCGGAGCCAGCAGGCAGGGATCTACCCCCATACCTGTAGTTCAGGAGTCTTACCGTAATACCCTCGTACGCAGTGCAGTATATACAATATAATATAACAGTGGTGACTACCACATTCACCCCCTGTTAAAAATGAGTCCAGCGGGGGTGGTGGAAAACTATTTACTTTCAAGTTGTCATTAAAATTTCAGCGAAGGTTACAAATTTAGACGGTCGGGCGCCTTGATCCGTTGTTGAGAGCGCGGCAGTGCTGGCGGCGAGTCAGGCGTCGGCTCGGTCGTCGGTGACTCCAGGAGCGTGTCGACACCCTCTTCATCCCCGGGTGGGACCAAGGGGAGGACGGATTGTCCTGGAGCGGGGGCTGTGGTGGGGTGTGCTGGGGGAAGGGAGGGTGGCGCCGGGGCAGAGGGGGGTGTGTGTGGAGACCCAGCTGGTGCCAGGTCCCTGAGGGAGACTATGTCTTGGCGGCCGTCAGGGTACGCTACATAGGCGTACTGTGGGTTTGCGTGGAGTAGTTGTACCGTCTCAACCAACGGGTCCGCCTTGTGGAGCCGCACGTGCTTGCGGAGGAGAACGGGTCCTGGCGCTGAGAGCCACGTTGGGAGCGAAACCCCAGAGGTGGACTTCCTGGGGAAGACAAAGAGACGTTCATGGGGGGTTTCGTTGGTCGCCGTGTACAGGAGCGACCGAATGGAGTGAATTGCGTTGGGGAGGACCTCCTGCCAGCGGGAGGCCGGGAGGCTTCTGGACCATAGGGCCAGCTGGACAGCCCTCCAGACCATCCCACTCTCCTGCTCTACCTGCCCGTTTCCCTGGGGTTGTAGCTGGTCGTCCTGCTCGAGGCAATGCCCCTGTTGAGCAGGTGCTGGCGCAGCTCATCGCTCATAAATGAGGATCCCCGGTCGCTGTGGATGTAGGCGGGGAAATCGAACAGAGCGAAGATGGTGTTGAGGGCTTTGATGACGGTGGCAGACGTCATATCGGGGCATGGGATGGCGAAGGGGAATCTGGAATATTCGTCGACCACTTTGTGAAAATACGTGTTGAGGTCAGTGGAGGGGAGGGGCCCCTTGAAGTCCACGCTGAGGTGTTCAAAGGGGCGGGAGGCCTTCACCAGGCACGCAAGGTCTGGCCGGTAGAAGTGCGGTTTACACTCCGTGCAGACCTGGCAGTCTCTGGTGACAGCCCTGACTTCCTCAATGGAGTAGGGCAGATTGCGGGCCTTAATGAAGTGGTAAAAGTGGATGACCCCTGGGTGACGGAGATCGTCGTGCAGGGTCTGGAGTCGGTCCACTTGTGCGCTGGCACATGTACCTCGGGACAGGGCATCGGGGGGCTCGTTGAGCTTATCGGGGCGATACAAAATCTCGTGATTAAAGGTGGAGATCTTATCATTTTTGATCTGACACCGCTGTGTGTTGTTAAACATGAAGGCAACTGACCATTGGTCTGTGAGGAGAGTGAATCTCCTGCCGGCCAGGTAACGCCTCCAGTGCCGCACAGCTTCAATGATAGCTTGAGCCTCCTTTTCGACAGTGGACTGCCAGATTTCGGAGGCATGGAGGGTGCGGGAAAAGAATGCCACGGGCCTGCCTGCCAGGTTGAGGGTAGCGGCCAGAGTGACGTCTGATTCATCGCTCTCGACTTGGAAGGGGAGCATCACGTTGACCACGTGCATCGCGGCCTTGGCGATGTCGGCCTTGATACGGTTGAAGGCCTGGTGAGCTTCAGCCGTCAGTGGGAAACCGGTGGAGTGGATGAGTGGGCGGGCCTTGTCCGCATAGTTAGGGACCCACTGGGTGTAGTATGAAAAGAACTCCAGGCATCGTTTGAGGGCCTAGGGGCAGTGGGGAAGGGGGAGATCCATGAGGGGCGCATGCGATCGGGGTCGGGCCCTAGAACTCCATTCTGAACCACATAGCCTAGGATGGCTAATCGGTTCGTGCTGAACACACACGTCTCCTTGTTGTAAGTTAGGTTGAGGAGTTTGGCGGTGTGGAGAAATTTGGAAAGGGTAGCGTCGTGGTCCTGCTGGTCGGGGCCACAGATGGTGACGTTATCCAGGTATGGGAAACTGGCTCGCAGTCCGTACTGGTCAACCATTCAGTCCATCTCCCGTTTGAAGACCGAGACCCTGTTAGTGACGCCGAAGGGAACCCTAAGGAAATGGTAAAGGCGGCCGTCCGCTTCAAACGCGGTGTACGGGCGGTCCGCCTTGCGAATGGGGAGCTGGTGGTAGGCAGATTTCAGGTCTACAGTCGAGAAGACCCGGTACTGTGCAATTTGATTGACCATATCAGATATGCGTGGGAGGGGGTACGCGTCGAGTTGCGTGTAACAATTGATAGTCTGACTGTAGTCAACGACCATCCTGTTTTTCTCCCCCGTTTTCACCACTACCACTTGGGCTCTCCAGGGGCTGTTGCTGGCCTCGATGATACCTTCCCGCAGTAGCCGCTGGACCTCAGACCTGATGAAGGTCAAGTCCTGGGCGCTGTACCGTCTGCCCCTGGTGGCAACGGGTTTGCAATCCGGGGTGAGGTTTGCAAACAGAGAAGGCGGGTCGACCTTAAGGGTCGTGAGGCCGCATACAGGAAGGGATGGTAGGGGCCCGCCAAATTTCAGGGTTAGGCTCTGGAGGTTGCACTGGAAGTCCAGGCTGAGTAGTAAGGCTGAGCAGAGGTTGGGGAGGACGTAGAGCCGGAAGCCGCTGAACTCTACGCCCTGGATGGTGAGGTTGGCGATGCAGTACCCCCGGATCGCCACGGGGTGCAATCCGTAGGCCAGGGAGATTCTTTGGTTAATGGGGAGTACCGCGAGGGAGCAGCGCCTTACCGTATCGGGGTGAATGAAGCTCTCAGTGCTCCCGGAGTCCAGAAGGCAGGATATCTCATGCCCGTCGACCTTCACCTTTGTCGACGCGGTCGCGAGGTTGTGCAGTCGGGACTGGTCGATTGCGACGGAGGCGAGATGCGGCTGGTCATCGGCGGTTGCAGGCGATGAGCGGCCCGATGAGGTGCCAGACGGGCAGGGGTCCTGTGGTGGGGAAGATGGCGGCGCCCACGGGCCGCACGTGTTGTGAGGGGAACAAGATGGCGGCGCCCACGGGCCGCACGTGGTCTGAGGCGAGGAAGATGGCGGCGCCCACTGGCCGCATGCGCGGGTTTCAGGGACAATAGCGGCGATTGAGCGGGCCTGGCACGCTGCAGCAAAATGTCAGTTTTTGCTGCAGGCCTTGCAGAACGCGCTCCCGCGCCGGGCAGCGCTGCCGGGGGTGCTTTGCCTGTCCGCTGAAGTAGTACTTGGGTCCCCCGGGGTTGGTTGGCTGCCGCGCGGCGCAAGCGTGGGGTTGGCTGAGGGCGGTCGCTGATGGGGTCCACGATGGGGTGGCTGCTGGCGGGGTCCACAATACCCAGGAGGGGTGAGCCGTGCGGTCGGGGGCATACACCTGTTCGTTGCGGGAGGCGATTATGAGCGAGAATGCTAGTTTCTTGGTCGCCGCGAGGTCAAGCGTAACCCCTTCTAAGAGGCACTGGCGGATGTAGGCCAACGCTATGTCCGTAATGAACGCGTCTCTCATTAGCAGGTTAGAATGTTTAGCGGCCGAAACGGCCTGGCAATCACAGTCTCTCACCAGGGCGAGCAGGGCATGCCAGAAATCTTCCACAGACTCACCGGGAAGTTGGTGCCGCGTGGACAGGAGGTGCCTGGCGTAGATCTTGTTGGTCTGCTGAGCGTAGTTCTCCTTCAGTAGCGCCATGGCCTCTGCGTAGGTAGGCGCGTCCTGGATGAGGGGAAAGACATCGGAGCTCAGCCGCGTGTACAGAATCTGGAGCTTCTGTGCTTCTGAGAATGGGTCTGTCGCAGACCCGATGTATGCTCCAAAGCAAGCTAGCCAATGTGCGAAATCCTTTTTTGGCGTTGTCTGCTTGAGGATGCAGCTGCAGACGATCCGGCTTGATGCGGAGATCCATCTTTGTAAAATCTCTCTGTAATAAATTGATGCATTATCAATTACGATGAGACGAGAGTAGAATGTAATCGAGGCTTTATTACACAGAGATGTGTGGCCTCCTACTGCTGCTGCCGAAATGGCTGCCGTTCGGTGAGGACACACATTTATACTCCGCCTACTGGGCGGAGCCAGCAGGCAGGGATCTACCCCCATACCTGTAGTACAGGGGCCTTACCATAATACCCTCGTATGCAGTGCAGTATATACAATATCATACAACAGTGGTGACTACCACAATTTTCAACAGGGGAGTTTATATTTTCCTTCCTCAAACAAATTGGGCTGAATTAAAACTTACAAGAATAAGTGATTTGGGGTCACGTCAGAGGCTAAAGTTCAAGATATAGGAAACCTGAATTGAGCCCACCAAGCCCAGCTTGTTCACTTCAGAAGCAGAATGAGGAGCAGTGGACCAATTGGCTCGCAGGCCGTGGATAGATCATTTATATACTATAGCCCTTCCACTTGAATATTTATTCCATTTTTGACTACAGTTGGTTGCTTTTCCAGGCCAGGGGAAATTCGAAGGGCTGAATCCATGGTGTTGGATTTTTATCGGGCGTCATGGTCCCCATTCTCTGACTAAAAATATGATGGGGAGCCCATATTGCTGGGAGCAGCATTATTACTTTAATGTGAGTTCTCTGCCCGTCTCTCAGCCATTTCCAGGCTCCAAGATCACCACCGTGCTCCTGATTTTAAACATATCACTGTGGGAAGTCGAATGATACGGGGCAAGGGCACGGTGGGGGGCGGTGCTGACCTTGAGAGGGTGCCTCTGATGAGCCCAGGCGGTCTGACCCCCCCCCACCATGACTTGACAGCAGCTGGTGAAGCTAAAGCTGTCAAGCTTCACATTTGGTATGCTTCTGCACTCTGTTGCAGGTAAAATAGCAGCAGCAACAGGATGAGATACTTACGTGAACATTAAATGGCCACTCAAAGGGCTCAATCAACCCAAGGGCGGGCATTTTGATGTTTTCCTCAGGCCCTATTTAAATTTCAGACAGTTTGAGGGGTGAACATGTAGGCAAAGGAAGATCACTCTTTTGATTCCACATGCCTCTTTGCCTTTAACCCGAGTGGGGGTGGGTATCAAATCCAGCCAATGAGGTCATTGTCTTTACAGAACGGGCCAGGAGAAGTTGCTGTGGTTCTGCCAAGCACAACAAGCTACACCGTCAACTCACCTCCATGATCTGTCTGCTCTCTCCACTAACCACCACCTGCACCCCTGTACCAAGGTCGAATCCCTCTACCATTATCGGACCTGCCCCATGATCAGGACTGCCTGGACACCAGCAGAACACCCTCCCCCCACCTGTACTTGGACCCTCCCCAGGCCATCAGTGAGCTCCTCTGTGATCAGGGTGGCCCCTTAATCTGGACCCCACCCTCAGAGATCCAGACGTCCCCTCCCAACCACAATGAAATGTCACTCTGGTTAAGTTTTTTGCCACATTAATATATCCTTATGAGGTTCAGTACTAAATTTTGTTTGTAGTCATGATGTGGAGTTGCCGGCGTTGGACTGGGGTGAGCACTGTAAGAAGTCTTACAACACCAGGTTAAAGTCCAACAGGTGTGTTTCGAATCACTAGCTTTTGGAGCATTGCTCCTTCCTCAGGTGAATGAAGGTCCCAAAAATATAGATATAGACAAAGTCAAAGATGCAATACGATACTTTGAATGTGAGTCTTTGCAGGTAATTAAGTCTTTACAGGTCCAGAAGAAGCGCCTGGAGAGAGGGATAATCACAGGTTAAAGAGGTGTGAATTGTCTCAAGCCGGGACAGTTTGTAGGATTTCGCAAGCCCAGGCCAGATGGTGGGGGATGAATGTAATGCGACATGAATCCAAGGTCCCAGTTGAGGCCGTACTCATGTGTGGGGAACTTGGTTACAAGTTTCTGCTCGGCGATTCTGCGATGTCGCACGTCCTGAAGGCCGCCTTGGAGAACGCTTACCCGAAGATCAGAGGGTGAATGCCCTTGACTGCTGAAGTGATCCCCGACTGGAAGGGAACATTCCTGCCTGGCGATTGTCGCGCGATGTCCGTTCATTCGTTGTCGCAGCGTCTGCACGGTCTCGCCAATGTACCACGCTTCGGGACATCCTTTCCTGCAGCGTATGAGGTAGACAAAGTTGGCCGAGTCGCACGAGTATGTACCATGTACCTGGTGTGTGGTGTTCTCACATGTAATGTTGGTACCCATGTCGATAATCTGGCACGTCTTGCAGAGATTGCCATGGCAGGGTTGTGTGGTGTCATGGTCGCTGTTCTGAAGTCTGGGTAGTTTGCTGCAAACAATGGTTTGTTTGAGGTTGCGTCGTTGTTTGAAGGCAAGTAGTGGGGGTGTGGGGATGATCTTGGCAAGATGCTCGTCTTCATCGATGACGTGTTGAAGGCTGCGAAGAAGATGTCATAGTTCGTCCACTCCGGGGAAGTACTGGACGACGGAGGGTACTCTGTTGGTTGTGTCCCGTGTTTGTCTTCTGAGGAGGTTGGTGCGGCTTTTTGCTGTGGTGCGTTGGAACTGTCCATCGATGAGTTGAGCGCCATATCCAATTCATACGAGGGCACCTTTCAGCATCTGTAGATGCCTGTTATGTTTCTCCTCGTCTGAGCAGATCCTGTGTATACGGAGGGCTTGCCCATATGGGGATGGCTTCTTTAATGAGTTTAGGGTGGAAGCTGCAGAAGTGGAGCATCGTGAGGGCTGCCTCCATCAAGGACGGTCACCTCAGCACGTCGCTTTACCGCAAGCCCTCGGAAAACCTCACGATGCTCCACTTCTCCAGATTCCACCCTAAACACATTCCTCCCTCTCCTCAGTCACCTCTTCTGAGATTTCTCTCTCTCCTCAGTCACCTCTTTTGGATGAACCAAACTGCATAACCTTGGTATAAAGCAGAAAGTGTTGGAAAAATTCAGCAGCTCTGGTGCATCTGTGGAGAGTTAATGGGCGTGCCCTAACGGAAAAAAAAGAGTCCATTCTGTGTGCGATTAGAGGGGTCATTCCTGGTGCTTGTAGCGGTGGGAACGACCTGCTATCTAACGGCACTCTGATGTTTTTCTGGGCCTCAGTGGGGAACGCCCCACCAAGGCCGCACTCAGTCGTGTTCCCTGAACTGAGGTGCTCTGCTCGTCATTGCAGCAAGTGATCAATGGTGCTCCCATCTCTTGAACCACCCTCGCGACACCCGAACCCTCCCCAACATCCCAACTCACCTGTTGGAGGGACCCAAACCCCTCGCATCCCACCTCATATGGATGGGCAAAATGCCACCTGGGCAACTTGGCAATGCCAGGTTAGTAGTGCCAAGGTGCCCTTGTAACATCAGCAGTGCCAGGGTGCCACAATGCCCAGATACCAACTACCCGAGGGCCTCTGATCACCTGGAAGACCTCCCCAAGTGTCGCTCCGCCTGGGGGCCATTGCTAAACGGCTTCCGGCTGGGGTCTCCTTGGATTGGATTGGATTTGTTTATTGTCACGTGTACCGAGGTACAGTGAAAAGTATTTTTCTGCGAGCAACTCAACAGATCATTAAGTACATGAGAAGAAAAGGGAATAAAAGAAAATACATAATAGGGCAACACAACAGAAACAATGTAACTACATAAGCACTGGCATCGGATGAAGCATACAGGGTGTAGTGTTAATGAGGTCAGTCCATAAGAGGGTCATTTAGGAGTCTGGTGACAGTGGGGAAGAAGCTGTTTTTGAGTCTGTTCGTGCGTGTTTTCAGAGTTCTAGGGCGAAATTCTCCCCCAACGGCGCGATGTCCGCCAACTGGCGCCAAAAACAGCGCAAATCAGACGGGCATCGCGCCGGACCAAAGGTGCGGAATGCTCCGCATCTTTGGGGGCCGAGCCCCAACATTGAGGGGCTAGGCCGGCGCCGGAGGGATTTCCGCCCCGCCAGCTGGCGCGGAAATGCGGCGCATGCGCGGGAGCGTCAGTGGCCGCCGACAGTTTCCCACGCATGCGCAGTGGGGAGAGTCTCTTCCGCCTCCGCCATGGTGGAGGCCGTGGCGGAGGCGGAAGGGAAAGAGTGCCCCCACGGCACAGGCCCGCCCGTGGATCGGCGGGCCCCGATCGCGGGCCAGGCCACCGTGGGGGCACCCCCCGGGGTCAGATCGCCTCGCGCCCCCCCCAGGACCCCAGAGCCCGCCCACGCCGCCTGGTCCCGCCGGTAAATACCAGCTTTGATTTACGCCGGCGGGACAGGCAATTTCTGGGCGGGACTTCGGCCCATCCGGGCCGGAGAATTGAGCAGGGGGTCCAGCCAACCGGCGCAGCCCGATTCCCGCCCCCGCCCAATCTCTGGTACCGGAGACTTCGACGGGGGCGGGGGTGGGATTCACGGCGGCCAACGGCCATTCTCCGACCCGGCGGGGGGTCAGAGAATGACGCCCCTGTATCTCCTGCCCGATGGAAGAAGTTGGAAGAGTGAGTAAGCCGGGTGGGAGGGATCTTTGATTATGCTGCCCGCTTTCCCCAGGCAGCGGGAGGTGTAGATGGAGTCAATGGATGGGAGGCAGGTTCGTGTGATGGACTGGGCGGTGTTCACGACTCTCTGAAGTTTCTTGCGGTCCTGGGCCGAGCAGTTGCCATACCAGGCTGTGATGCAGCCTGATAGGATGCTTTCTATGGTTCATCTGTAAAAGTTGGTAAGAGTCAATGTGGACATGCCGAATTTCCTTAGTTTCCTGAGGAAGTATTGGCGCTGTTGTGCTTTCTTGATGGTAGCGTCGACGTGGGTGGACCAGGATAGATTTTTGGAGATGTGCACCCCTAGGAATTTGAAACTGCTAACCATCTCCACCTCGGCCCCGTTGATGCTGACAGGGGTGTGTACAGTACTTTGCTTCCTGAAGTCAATTACCAGCTCTTTAGTTTTGCTGGCATTGAGGGAGAGATTGTTGTCGCTACACCACTCCACTAGGTTCTCTATCTCCCTCCTGTATTCGGACTCATCGTTGTTCGAGATCCGGCCCACTATGGTCGTATCGTCAGCAAACCTGTAGATGGAGTTGGAACCAAGTTTTGCCACGCAGTCGTGTGTGTACAGGGAGTAGAGTAGGGGGCTAAGTACGCAGCCTTGCGGGGCCCCGGTGTTGAGGACTATTGTGGAGGAGGTGTTGTTGTTCATTCTTACTGATTGTGGTCTGTTGGTCAGAAAATCGAGGATCCAGTTGCAGAGTGGGGAGCCAAGTCCTAGGTTCTGGAGCTTTGATATGAGCTTGGCTGGGGTTATGGTGTTGAAGGCGGAGCTGTAGTCAATAAATAAGAGTCTAATTTAGGAGTGCTTGTTTTCGAGATGCTCTAGGGATGAGTGTAGGGCCAGGGAAATGGTGTCTGGTGTGGACCGGTTGCAGCGGTATGCGAATTGCAGTGGATCAAGGCGTTCTGGGAGTATGGAGGTGATGCGCTTCATGATCAACCTCTCGAAGCACTTCATTACGACTGAAGTCAGGGCCACTGGTCGGTAGTCATTGAGGCACGTTGCCTGGTTCTTCTTTGGTACCGGTATGATGGTGGTCTTCTTGAAGCAGGTGGGGACCTCGGAGTGGAGTAGGGACAGGTTAAAGATGTCCGTGAATACCACGGCCAGCTGGTCCACGCAGGCTCTGAGTGCACGACCAGGGATCCCGTCTGGGCCCGTCGCTTTCCGAGGGTTCGCTTTCAGGAAGGCCAATCTGACTTCGGAAGCTGTGATGGTGGATATGGGTGAATTATGGGCTGCTGGGGCACTCGCCAGCGGATTGTTGGTTACCTGCTCGAACCGGGCATAGAATGCATTGAGTTCATCGGGGAGGGGTGCGCTGCTGCCAGAGATACTGTTCGGCTTCGCTTTGTAGCTCGTTATGTTGTTTAGTCCTTGCCACAACCACCAAGAGTCTGTCTGTGACTCTAGCTTGGTTTGATATTCTCTCTTGGCATCTCGGATGGCTTTGCGGTGGTCGTACCTGGATTTCTTGTATAGGTCAGGGTCGTCTGCCTTGAACGCCTCAGATCTGTCCTTCAGTAGGGAGTCGATCTCGCGATTGAGCCATGGTTTCCGGTTGGGGAACGCACGTACTGCTTTCTTTGGCACGCAGTCGTCCACATGGTTGAGATTTTCTCAATCCTCAGTGAGTCTGGCAAGGCACGATGGCCATCGGGAAACCCAGAACAGGCCTTTCGCGGTATCTACCAGCCGTGCCGCATCCCGATTCCGGCGGGATGCGGCCAGTAAATCGTGCCCAATGTCTCGGGCATTTCAGAGAAAGTGTTTACTTTTCTCCCTCTCTTTAGTTCTGAAGAAAAGTCATAAGGATCTCAAAACGTTAACGCTGCTTATCTCTCCACAGATACAGCTAGAGCTGCTGAATATTTCCAGCATTTTGTTTTATTCCAGATTTTCAGCCTCCACAATATTTTGCTTTCATATCCATCACCTTGGTGTTATGTTTACTCTTTAAGTTCCATGTTCCATTCATCCATAGGCTACCTGACACCCACTTCTGTAACATTGGTCCGTCTGTCTCTACCTATCTCAGCCCCGTGCTGGATGAGATGCTTTTCTTGTCTTTGTAGTTTTCAAATGTTACACTAATGCCTCACTTTCCTGGCTCCCATCTTGTACCCTCCATACCCTTCAACTTGTCCAATCACGTTTTGCAAACTTTATTTGGAATGATGTTGTAATGCAGTCTGACTTGATTGGGAGCCAGTAACATCAATTTTGCTGTGGTAAGGATTCAAAAATATATTTCCATAACAACCTTCATTGTAACGAAGCTTCCACTGCCTGTGCGCAACGTCACGCCATATAACAGTTAACAGAGAGGGCTTGTGAACATATTTATGAACCTTTTTCTTCATATGAGTATTGTCACAGTGCCCTCATTTAGTGTGGCGAATGTTCTAATCTATCACCTTGCCCTTAGAGGTGGCATTGTTTGCTTCAACTTGCCACAGTAGATCAGCCCCCAGGTAGCCATTGCATAATTTCTTCATCAATATAAATGTTAGGTGTTATAATTGTATCTGATGCCATCCGTGGAATTTATATTCAGTAACATCTCAAGGTTTGGTGGAGATATGAATCTCACAGGAACAGAGGGGATGGCCTTAAAATGTGAATCAAAATCTTAATAACTGAAATGGGAAATAATAATGTGCATTTGCAAGGCCAGTCTGCAATATTTATAATAGGAAATCTGATTAACAGCCAATTAAAGAGATATTGCTTCACAATTCTATCTTCTATTTTAAACATTCATGGGGTGAGAACCTGCTGTGCAATATTAGTATGAACACTTCAATGTGCTCCGATGAAATTCCTTTGTCACTTTTTATTAACAAATACAATAAACCATTTATTTTAAAAAATGAGAACAGAGAGGAAGATAGAAATAAGAGTAGATGATTCAACACCTCATATCTGCTTGGCATTCATTCAGATTATGGCTGATCTGTATCTTAAATCTATCTAACCTCCTTGGATGCCTATCTCTTACCTGGGGCGGCACGGATTTGGATTTAGATTTTGTTTATTATCACGTGTACCGAGGTACAGTGAAAAGTATTTTTCTGCGAGCAGCTCGACAGATCATTAAATACATGAAAAGTAAATACATAATAGGGCAACACGAGATACACAATGTAACTACATAACACCGGCATCGGGTGAAGCATACAGGGTTGTAGTGTTAATCAGGTCAGTCCATAAGAGGGTTGTTTAGGAGTCTGGTAACAGTGGGGAAGAAGATGTTTGTGAGTCTGTTCTTGCGTGTTCTCAGACTTTTGTATCTCCTGCCCGATGGAAGAAGTTGGAAGAGTGAGTAAGCCGGGTGGGAGGGGTCTTTGATTATGCTGCCCGCTTTCCCAAGGTGAGGTGTAGATGGAGTCAATGGATGGGATGCAGGTTCACATGGTGGGCTGGGTGGTGTTCACGACTCTCTGAAGTTTCTTGTGATCTTGGGCCAAGTAGTTGCCATACCAGGCTGTGAAGCAGCCAAATAGGATGCTTTCTATGGTGCATCTGTAAAAGTTCGTAAGGGTTAATGTGGACATGTCAAATATTCTTAGTTTCCTGAGAAAGTATAGGTGCTGTTGTGCTTTCTGACACAGTGGTGAGCACTGCTCCCTCATGGGACCCGGGTTCAATTCTGGCCTTGGGTGACTGTGTGGAGTTTGCACGTTCTCCCCGTGTCTGCGTGGGTTTCCTCCGGGTGCTCCAGTTTCCTCCCACAGTCCAAAGATGTGCACGTTAGGTGGGGTTAGGGCTACATGTGACTCATATCAATGTGGTTAGCTGCCCTCTGAAATAGCCGAGAAAGCCAATCAGCTCAAGGACAATTAAGAATGGGCAATCGATGGTTATCCCATGAAAGAATAAACAATGAACAACAAGCTGACCTTGTCTTTCCCTGCCCATGAAGTGCACGGATCTGTATAGCTTATGGCTGATCTGTGGCCTAACACCATGCGGCGGGTCGGAGAATCCCCGGGGGGGAGGCGCGAAACCCACCCCAGCGCCCCGACTCCGGCTGCCCTATTCTCCGGCGCCGTTTTTCGGGATCCGGCCGGGTTCTTGCCACGCCGGCCGGGGGCCATTGACAGCGCCCCCCCCCCCCCCCCCAGTGATTCTTCGGCCCCGATGAGCCGAGTGGCTGATGAGTTTGGCCGAGTCTCGCCGGCGTGAATTACTCACCTCACACACAGCGGGAGCTGGCGGGTAAGTATGCGGGGGTGGTCCTGTGGGGGGGATCCAACCCCGGGGGTCCCCCCGCGGTGGTCTGGCCCGCGATCGGGGCTTACTGATCCTGCAGGCGGGCTGGTTCCGTGGGGGCCTTCTTTCCTCCGCGCTGGGCTCTTGTAGGGCTCCGCCATATTGCCCAGGGACCGGCGCGGAGAAGAGACCGCCGCGCACGCGCGGAAATACGCCGGCCGTTCTGCGCATGCGCGGAAATACGCCGGCCGGTCCGCGCATGCGAGAGATCATGCCGCCCGTTCCGCGCATGTGCGAACTCACCCCGGCCCTTCGGCACCGGCTGGAGCTGCGCGAACCACTCTGCCGTCGGCCTAGCCCCCGAGAAAGGTGCTAATTCCTCACTTTCGGGGGTTGTTGACGCCGGAGTCGTTGCCGCCGGTTTGGCGACATAGCCCCAATTTCAGAGAATCCCGCCTTTGGTCCATATCCCTTAATGCAACAACTGCATTTCTACTGTCTGCTGTTCCCTCCTGTGCAGTACTTTGCTCATTGGTTCCATGGTCTGGACTCAGCTCCTTTAAGATGCCATCATTTCCAGCAGTCTCCAATGTCAAATACCAGTTGACAGTGGCACAAAGCCCAAAGACTCCTGAACTTTTTATTCTCCCAGATGGGCACTGGAGAGTTGTCTCCCTAATTGCCATTGACTTCAGAGGTATTAGTAAACTGTGCGGTGACAATTCATTACTATTTACTATTTTATAAGTAATAGTTACTCATTAGTCACTACAATAAATCAAGCGTGCTCTGGGAATGGGTAGTGCCAGTTAATCAACAATGCCAGTTAACCGAGAGTTCCATTTACTAATGGAAATCAGCACAATAATTGTCACATTAACTAATATGCAGGTACTCAGGAAATAAACTACGGTATTCTTTTTACTTCTAAATCTTCAACAATACATGGAAACATAAATTAAAGTGTAAAATTATAGAGCTACGCGTACCAGACAACTTCAAAAGGACATCCGGTTGGTAAAGTGATGATTCTTGTCTGGGGAACATCATGTTTCCTGGTTGGGAGAGTGCGAGAAAACACAATGTTTACTGTTTCTTGTATTTATGGCCACTAGTTTTAGATTCTCCCACCCCTGGAAACATTGCCATTACATCCAACTTGACCACCCTGTACATATTTTAAAGACCCCAATCAGGTCACCTCTCAGCCTTCTCTCTTCTGAAGAATAAAGCCCAGTCTTTTCCATCTTTCCTGATTGCTGGGATCTCTTAATTCTGGTGCCATCTTTATAAATCTTCTTTGCATTTCCACCATTGCTTCTATTTCCTTTTTATGGTATGGAGACCAGAATTGAACACAATTGTCTTAAGTGCAGACATAAGGCAGGAGATTAGAAACATTGACCTGGATCTTCCAAACTCCAAATAGTCGGAGATTGGATGTACTCTGGAAGGTGTGCTACAGGGCAGCTCATACGTCCTAACCTAAGGACGTTGTTGAAACTGTTTGGAAGTTTGAACTTCCAACAGGCAATTCTCGTGCTCCCTGGGACCCTCCAAAACATTCTCCAACTCTGAGTTAGAGACAGAAATATCCAATAGTTTTGACGTACTTACCTAGATAGTAACCCAGGAAATGTTAGTCAGAACAAAACCTAGTCTAATACTTGGGTAACTATACACTTGATCTCCCAATCACTCACACTGATCCCTCACCCCGATTCCCCTTGAACCTCCGACTCCCCCCGACAACCCGCCTCCCTAGGCCCAATCTGACTAGCCCCTTGCATTCAACTATCCACTGACCCAACCTGACTAATTCCCTCTACTCGACAACACCCTGGCCAGACCTGACTAGGCCCCACCACATGGCTATCCCTGACCCAATCTGACAGTACCCCAACCTAAGCTGACTAGCTCCCACCACCCAGCTTCCCCCCTTTACCCCCAACTCTCCCCTGCCCAAACTGACTCGCCTCCAAACTGCCAACCCCTCCTGACCCAACTATCCTGACACATCTACCCACTCAACCACCTGCCACCCTACCCAGCTGCCACCCTACCCACTTGCCAGCCTACTCACCTGCCATCTCACCCACATTCCACCAAGCCACCTTACCCACTCTACCCATCTGTCACCCTAACCACTCACCCTGCCACTCGATGTGCATGATACCCTGTCCCCTTACCCACTTACCGTTGCCATCCTCCCCCCCTCACCCACCCTACTCACTTGTCCACCCTGGCCCCTTACCCTCTTCTTTCATAGCTTTTCATGGAAGATTCAAACTCTTCACTTACCAGAATATGGCAGCTAGCGCCTTAAAAAATGGCGTGGTTTCTACATGGATTCTCTCCGCCACTGAGCCTCCCATCGCAAGATTGTCCTAAAAAATCCAAGGAAGGTAATTGTGTATTGTTTTGACTGATATGGGACAAAAATAGAGCTTCCAACAATAATTGAAGGTTTGGGCAATTATTCTATCTGGCCTGCACTTCCTTCAAAGTGCGGCTTCACTGCAAAGTTTCGGAAATTGCAGTGTAGTGTGAATTGGTGGAGACCCAACAACCTTCTCATTCTAGCTGGCCTTTGTGTCATGAATTTAAGTTATTCCCAGGGCCAAGGGCCAGGAAAATAACAATATGCAAAGTTTGATATCGTCCAGTTAAGGATACCACTCAAGTACTTCTTTTTTCTTTCATGAAATATTTGTAAAACATTCACAGTAACCTAGATTACATAACCTGGCTGTATCTCTGGGGTTCTAAGTGCTTCAGAATGGACAAAATGGGAAGGCAGGTGGCACAGTAGTTAGCACTGCTGCATCATGGCGCCAAGGACCCAGGTTCGAACCTGGCCCCGGGTCACTGTCCGTGTGGCGTTTGCACATTCTCCCCATGTCTGTGTGGGTCTCACCCCCAATATCCAAAGATGTGCAGGGTAGGTGGATTGGCCATGCTAAATTTCCCCTTAATTGCAAAAAAAGAATGGACAAAATAAAATACTTATTTCTTCAGTTGCCCTTTTGTCAATCCTTGAATTAACACCCAAAAGGTGAAAATATTTTGCACATAGGGGCTCTTCGCAATTACAGAGAAACCATACGTAATAGAGACACAATTAGTGCAAAGCCCTAATTTAATTTTCTCTCGCCAAAAATGCTCATCTTTAAGGGATAATGTATGTAAATTATTTCCAGGCCAAGTATCTGCACAAAAGGTTCAAACGCTACACTTTAAATGGGCAGATGATATGAGGAAGGCATTGTTACACAAATTTCACTCATTGTTCATTATGCGCATCTGAAAAATATCTTCCAGATTTTTAAGATGGAACATGTTTAGATTGTCAGTCAAACTCTGTAGTTCGAAAGACACTTAAAAACACCATTATGAGTAGTATTTGCAGTTAAATGCTGTTCACATCTGAGGAAATACCTTCTGTTTGACTGAAAAGTCTAAACGTTTTAATGAATTGTCAGATGTATTATTTTATAAGCAGGTGCCAGATACATTTATGGATAGATATAAAGCACACAGCAAATTCTCAGTTTGTTCAGTCCCAGTGGATTTATTTCAAATCTTTTCCATTTTCTTCATGACCTACTGACTATAATCACAATTTAGCACATTCTAATAAACGTTGATTGATATTAATTGTATAGGTCCTCCTTGAATACCAACGTGTGCTACTCTCTGTATTACTTTTGAGAACCTCAGGCTGGTGTCAGCGTTGAATACATCTGAAAATCAACTGACCTACAGAAATGTCTCTATCAGTTATATAGTTTCGGATCACATGCGCCAATAGCAGTCATATGATATAGTTCTCATTGACAGGGTGGGCTCATTTTGTCTCTCACAATTGTAAGATGCATGGTATCAGTGTCAACCACATTCTCCAATGAATCTGAGACACAGCTACGTTCCCATTCCTTGCCTGTCTTCACAACATTCCCATGGGAATTAGAACTTACTGCGGTGTCATGATAACAGCCATCCAATTAAACTCAAAAGCCGGTCTGCTTGCTTATTTTTACCATATGAAGATAATTATGATGGCACCAGATATCTACTCCCATCGCTATGTATCAAAAACAGCTCATGACGAGACTTCCGGTGACGGCGGGCGGGAGGCGGCCGCACAATGGAGGGCTCCCGTTCGGCAACAGCATTTTCGGGGCTTTAAGCCCGGTCCCAGGGTCCTCGGAGGCGGCAGAAGCAGGGAGAAGGCACGGAGGAGGCACAGTGAAGACACAGGAGGAAAAAAAGAACAAAGAAAAATGTCGAGGGTAAGCAAGAAAACGGCCGGAAAAAAAACAGCTGAAGGTCCTTCGGCGAGTGGAAAGGTCACCGCGGGGTCACCAAGGAAAATGGAGGCTGGAGCACCAGGGAAGGCCGCACTGCTTACGGCTAAAGAAATAACTAAGGTGATGGCTGCGGAATTTGAAAAGCAGTTGGCGCAGATTGCAAAATGCATGGAGACAGTGAGGAAGGAGATGAAGGAGGTTTTGAGTGTGCTGGTGGAGGAGGCGGTTTCCCCGGTGAGGACGGAGGTGGCGAGCGCAGTGGCGTAGGTGCGAGAGCAAGGGGAGGCGCTGAAGGAAGTGGAGGAGACGTTATTGCAGCACAGTGACCAACTTGCCTCAATGGGGAAAGAGATGCGGAAGGTGATGGATACTAACAAGGATCTGCGAGGAAAAATGGAAGACCTGGAAAACAGATCCAGGCGACAGAATTTGAGGATTGTGGGGCTGCCCGAAGGAGTTGAAGGACCAAAGCCGACTGAGTATTTTGCCGCGATGTTGGCAAAACTATTGGGGGAGGGGGAGGATCCCTCCCGAAATGAACTGGATCAGGCTCATCGGTCGTGGAGGCCTGTACCAAAGGCGAGTGAGCCGCCAAGGGCAGTGACTCTGTGCTTCCGTAGGTACAGGGTGAAGGAGAAGGTCCTGAGCTGGGCCAAGCAGAAGCGGGTGGTGCAGTGGGCTGGAGCTGGTATACGTGTATACCAGGACTTTACGGTGGAGCTGGCAAGGAGGCGGGCTGCCTTCAACCAGGTGAAGAGGGCACTGTACATTAGAAAGGTGCGGTGCGGCATTGTATATCCAGCGAAGCTGAGGGTGACTTACAAGCTCAGGGACTTTTATTTTGGAACGGCGGAAGCAGCGGAGGAGTTTGCGAAAGCAGAAGGACTGTGGCAGAACTGACAAATTGAGGAATGGCCATGTGCCGATGTAACCTCATGACTGTATTTTCTTATTTTTTGTATCACTGCGCGCGGGTGTAGAGATTAAAGGAGCCAAGGTGGTATATATTTGGACAAGGGAAGGGATGGGACTTTCACTTGAAATGAGGGCTCTTTGGGGTGTAGGTGGATATGCGGGGTGTGTGTGCTAAAAGGGGATCTCTGGGCTTTCCTGGGGCCGGGCAAGTGGGAAAGGGACCTGGGCAGGGGCCTCCACGCTGGCCGGTGTGTGCCGGCCAGTGAACGGGAGTGAGGTGGGGGGAGGGGCTGCGGCCATCGGAGCCTGGCAGAACAGGGTCCGAGTGGTCTAGCCGGGGTGGAAAGTTGGGGGGAAGGAACCGAGGTTGGGAGGAGGAGTTTTACAAGAGGCAGTGGACGGGAGGAGCTGGAGTCCGGGTGGGGGAGGGGGGGGGGGGAGGGGGGGGGGGGGGGGGGGAGCTGTGTAAGATTAAGGGTGACTACGGGTAATCCCTGATTCCTTTTTGTCATTTGTTTATGTAAACATGCAGGTTGAGGTTTGGGGATTGGTGGGTAGATGGGATCGCTGTTATTATGGGGACTGACATATCTTGCTGATTATTGTTTATTGTTGATGGATGTAAATGTGGGAGAAAATGTGAAAAAGGAGGAGAATAAAATTTTTTAAAAAACAAAAAAACAGCTCATGACAGGTCACGTTTCGGTCATGTAAGAAGGTCAATGCTGAAGACAGGTGCAGCACAAGCAGTGAACGCAAACTCGCTTACCATAGTGAAACTACGGGCGAGGATTACCCAGCAACCCGCCTGCCGCCTGTTTCGTGGTGGCTGGAGGTGACCCGCCATTGGCCGGCGGAGGGATCTACTGGTCCTGCCGTTGTCAACGGGGTTTTCCATTGAATGTGCCCCTCGCTGCCGGGAAATCCGCGGCGGGGGCGCACAGTCGGCAGAACAGGAAGATCCCACTGGCGTGAACGTCTGGAAAATCGCATCCGACATATCCAACATGATTTGGCAAATTTTGTGATTAAAGATTTTGCCAACTTGGAAATTAAAAAAGAAATTGGGCAGCACGGTAGCATTGTGGATAGCACATTGTGGATAGCACAATTGCTTCACAGCTCCAGGGTCGCAGGTTCGATTCCGGCTTGGGTCACTGTCTGTGCGGAGTCTGCACATCCTCCCTCGTGTGTGTGTGGGTTTCCTCCGGGTGCTCCGGTTTCCTCCCACAGTCCAAAGATGTGCAGGTTAGGTGGATTGGCCATGATAAAATTGCCCTTAGTGTCCAAAATTGTCCTTAGTGTTGGGTGGGGTTACTGGGTTATGGGGATAGGGTGGAGGTGTTGACCTTGGGTAGGGTGCTCTTTCCAAGAGCCGGTGCAGACTCGATGGGCCGAATGGCCTCCTTCTGCATTGTAAATTCTATGTAAAAATTCTATGTAAAAAATTCTATGTAAAAATTGGATTTCACAGGAGAACTTTTTCCATTTTTCTGAGAAGCTTTAACCTCCCAAGTAGCAGTGCAAGCTGCTCTTGAAGCACTGTTACATAGAGGGTCAAAGAGCAAGTGGCAGTTTGTCCTTTTGGCAGCAGTTGAAGGTCATGGCCTAAATTTCACCCTCTGCTGCCGGTTGTTTTTTAGGTGAGGAGAGGGAGGGAGATTGTGAAATTGAAGGAACAGTTTTCCCTCTTGCCTGCCCTGACCTCACGGCAATTTTACACTGGGGTGGACAAGCCCTCGGGTGGGAAACCTGCTCTTGCCCCTCTCTTAAGGGCTGTTTTCCACCCAGTCTAAATTTTTAGGCTGATGGGAGGATTTACTTGGTGTGGGGGAAGCCCAAAAATGAACAGTGTTAAGCCTGGCGTGCGAAGGAGGAGGGGCATTTTGATCAGAAGCCCCTTTCTGTTTTTAAGTGCTCTCCCCTAATGGTCCAGTGACTCTGGTCCTCGCTCCCTTCCCGACCTCACCCCGACACCCTGACTACCCCTTCTGCGCCCCAGGCTTTTCCTACCCTTGAACTTACCTTGCCCTTTGATCCTAGGACTTAGGTATGGGCATCTTCCTGAAGTTACTCTTCAATCCACTGCAGCTCTTGTCACCTCCAAGGTGGGGCCTCCTCCCAAGTGAGGGCGCTAGTCTCGCCTGCAGCCAAGTGACATACATTGGAGTGGGGGAGCACTCGGAGCCAATGGGATTGTGTCCCCTGCTGACTCTCCAGATGGCAGAAAGGGAGATCCCAAAAAGCTCAGGTCCATGTCTGCTTCCTAACTGCCGAAGCAACACTGGGTTACGTATCAGTTGTAACTGCTGAGTCAAAACATACTCACCACTGAATTTTCCCTTTTCTGTTTCTAATTACATTCTACCTTTCTGTGGATACAATTAATTAAAGGCATAACACCCACATCCCCTTGGCTAGGAAATTGGATCATATCTGATTTGGGGTGGCTGGATTTGGAGACAATTCACAAGCTCTGTCGATCAGTTGGCCAAAGGTCTGAATAGTGCGATAAAACCGACTGCATGATGGATTCGCCAGGATATTGAGCTCTCCCATGGTACAGGCTGCCACGATGGCACGCAAATGATTTTACAGATGCCGGGCCTGAAGACTGAGCTATAGCACTGCTAAAAAAGGGTTCCCTTCCCTTAATGGGCAGTTGATGTGTAATGCTGTTCAGCACATTTTTCAGGTGAATACCTGCTATCCTGGCAGTAGTTTTGATGCCTTTATTCTGTACCATCAGTGTTTGAAGTTGTTAAACCAGATGGTGGCTACTGGATAACAATGTTTTATACATTTACCAACTGACTCATGACTTTGGTGTGTAACCCAGCCACAGTAGGTGCCGCATGGGTATAATTAGAGCCAAGCTACCAGAAGAAAGACCATTGAGCACATTATAGAGGTGCTGAAGCAAGGTGCCCACTGCCTGGACCACTCTGGAGGAGACCTACAGTCCTGTGGGTGCATCATGATTCATTATGGTCGGCCAGCTCCTGCAGTATCCTTCTATCACCAAGGCACAGGGATGTGGTGAGCAGCTGAGGGCAAGGAAGGGGAAGAAGAGGACGAAGCGGGCAGGCAACCAGCCCTTCTCCTTTCCTGCCAGGTTGTCAATAGTCAGCCCGCTTGACTACGGGACCAGTGAGCATAACCCCAATTCCCCATTCTTCTTTGAAAATAAATTTAAAGTACCCAATTCTTTTTTTTTCCAATTAAGGGGCAATTCAGCGTGGCCAATCCACCAACCCTGCACATCTTTGCATTGTGGGGGTGAGACCAACACAGACACAGGGGGAAGGTACAAACTCCACACAAACAGTGACCCAGGGCCGAGGTCGAATCCGGGTCCTCGGCACCGTGAGGCAGCCGTGCTGACCAGTGCGCCGCCCACCAATTCAGGACAATATTTTCTAAATGCAATCTGGAAACTCATTGGGCGGGATTCTCCACTCCCGCGCCGAAGTGGCCGCGCCGTCGTGAATGCCGTTGAGGTTCACGACGGTGCGAAACAGCCCCGATCCCGACCGATTCAGGCCCTGACAATGGGCTAGGATCGGGGCCGCGTCATCAACAGGCGCCAGGCCTTGTCGCCCGCGTAAAGCAGGCGCCGCATAGATGACGCGGCCGGCGCCGCATAACTGCCGTCATCCGCGCATGCGCGTGTTGGCCGGCGCCAACCAGCGCATGTGTGGTTGCCGTCCTCTCTAAGTCCGCCCCGCAAGAAGATGGCGGACGGATCTTGCGGGGCTGCGGAAGGAAGTAGGTCCTCCTTCAGAGAGGACGGCCCGACGATCGGTGGGCACCGATCGCGGGCCACCCCACATTTGAGGTACCCCCCGGTGCAGGATCCCCCCTCGCCCCCCCCCCCCCCCCCCGCAGACCGCCCCCCCCCCCCCAGTGTTCACGCACCGTTCACGACGGCAGTGTGGACGGCGCCGGGGGGAACCTGCCGTTTTGGCCTGGCCGCTCAGTCCATCGGGGCCTGAGAATAGCGGGGGTGCCGGAGAATCGCCATTTTGGGTGTCTCCGGCGATTCTCCGGCCTGCAGCCCGCGGAACTCGACCGGGCCGTTCCCGCCGCTTGGGAGGGTGTCGGACCGGCGTCCCGGGAAATTTTGGCGGCCCAGGCGATTCTCCCAACCGGCGCGGGAGTGGAGAATCTCGCCCATTGTGTTCCCTACTGCAGCTCTTTTGCTTCTCCCAAGCTAAATGAAAATAAAGTCTCCCATTCTGAGCAGTTTTTCTGCTGTGTGCTTTTCTGATGTCTGTACTTATACACCCTCACGACAGCATTACTATCCAGAATTGTATGGGTCAATCCTACCAAAGTCTTGTATTTGCTGTTCCTCAATTCTATCTATTTGCTGCCCATCACATTTAATGGAAATCGTCCGACTGTATTTATATTGTTGCTGCACCTCACCCCTTCTCCATTTCACTGTCCTTCCTAATGATTTTAATTGGAATAATTAGGTGCAGCTTGGAGCACAATCCTTGTAATGGTTAGCAGACATTGGGGTAACTGCATGTGATGGTGGCAAATACTATGGCGAGGATTTCAATGAACTGGATTAGACACCGAGGCAGGTGATGTTACAGGGTGGGAAATAAGTGGTCTTCCTGATGGAGATGATATGGGATCAGAGGCTCGGCTCATGGCCAAATATGCAAACAGTCTGGTTGAGACATGCCTCATTGGAGGTAAATTACTATGATGGTAGAGCATAGAATTCTTGGTGGAGGCCAAAGGCTTCAGGCCTCCCAAAGTTCAGATGAAGGATACTGTGACTTGTGTAAGAGCGAATATCTGAGAAATGGTCTGACAATACAGAGGCAATGCATTGTCCTGAAAGATAGATAATTCAAGGTGGGTGTCATCAATATGTAGGTAGAAATTAGCCCTATGCCCCTGGATAATGCCACCAAAGGACAGTAAATAAATGAGGAAGAGGAAGAGCAAGGTTACATCTAGTAAGAAGTCTTACAACACCAGGTTAAAGACCAACAGGTTTGTTTCAAACACTAGCTTTCGGAGAACTGCTCCTTCTTCAGGTAAGGAAGGAGCAGTGGGCCGAAAGCTAGTGTTTGAAACAAACCTGTTGGACTTTAACCTGGTGTTGTAAGACGTCTTACTGTGCTCACCCCAGTCCAACGCCGGCATCTCCACATCAAAGTTACATCTGGCATTGATGGCACAGGGGTGGGGAGAGCAGCTATTGCTGAGAAACAAGGTTCAGACAGGGCGCTGGAGGGATACAAGATAGCCAGGAGGGAACTGAAGAAAGGGATTAGGAGAGATAAGAGAGGGCATGAAAAATCTTTGGCGGGTAGGATCAAGGAAAACCCCAAAGCCTTTTACACATATGTGAGAAATATGAGAATGACGAGAGCGAGAGTAGGTCTGATCAAGGACAGTAGCGGGAGATTATGTATTGAGTCTGAAGAGATAGGAGAGGTCTTGAACGAGTACTTTTCTTCAGTATTTACAAATGAGAGGGGCGATATTGTTGGAGAGGACAGTGTGAAACAGATTGGTAAGCTCGAGGAGATACTTGTTAGGAAGGAAGATGTGTTGGGCATTTTGAAAAACTTGAGGATAGACAAGTCCCCCGGGCCTGACGGGATATATCCAAGGATTCTATGGGAAGCAAGAGATGAAATTGCAGAGCCGTTCGCAATGATCTTTTCGTCCTCACTGCCAACAGGGGTGGTACCAGGGGATTGGAGAGTGGCGAATGTCGTGCCCCTGTTCAAAAAAGGGAATAGGGATAACCCTGGGAATTACAGGCCAGTTAGTCTTACTTCGATGGTTCGCAAAGTACTGAGGGATAGGATTTCTGAGCATCTGGAACGACACTGCTTGATTAGGGATAGTCAGCACGGATTTGTGAGGGGTAGGTCTTGCCTCATAAGTCTTATTGAATTCTCTGAGGAGGTGACCAAGCACGTGGATGAAGGTAAAGCAGTGGATGTAGTGTACATGGATTTCAGTAAGGCATTTGATAAGGTTCCCCATGGTAGGCTTATGCAGAAAGTAAGGAGGCATGGGATAGTGGGAAATTTGGCCAGTTGGATAACGAACTGGCTAACCGATAGAAGTCAGTGGTGGTGATGGCAAATATTCAGCCTGGAGCCCAGTTACCAGTGGTGTACCGCAGGGATCAGTTCTGGGTCCTCTGCTGTTTGTGATTTTCATTAATGACTTGGATGAGGGAGTTGAAGGGTGGGTCAGTAAATTTGCAGACGATAGGAAGATTGGTGGAGTTGTGGATAGTGAAGAGGGCTGTTGTCGGCTGCAAAGAGACAAAGATAGGATGCAGAGCTGGGCTGAGAAGTGGCAGATGGAGTTTAATCCTGAAAAGTGTGAGGTTGTCCATTTTGGTAGGACAAATATGAATGCGGAATACAGGTTAACGGTAGGGTTCTTGAAAATGTGAAGGAGCAGAGAGATCTTGGGGTCTATGTTCATCGATCTTTGAAAGTTGCCACTCAGGTGGATAGAGCTGTGAAGAAGGCCTTTGGTGTGCTTGCGTTGATTAGCAGAGGGATTGAATTTAAGAGCCGTAAAGTGATGATGCAGCTGTTCAAAACCTTGGTAAGGCCACATTTGGAGTACTGTGTGCAGTTCTGGTCGCCTCATTTTAGGAAGGATGTGGAAACTTTGGAAAAGGTGTAAAGGAGATTTACCAGGACGTTGCCTGGAATGGAGAGTAGGTCTTACGAGGAAAGGCTGAGGGTGCTAGGCCTTTTCTCATTAGAACGGAGAAGGATGAGGGGAGACTTGATAGAGGTTTATAAGATGATCAGGGGAATAGATCGAGTAGACAGTCAGAGACTTTTTCCCCGGGTAGAACAAACCATTACGAGGGGACATAAATTTAAGGTGATTGGTGGAAGATATAGGGGGGGGGATGTCAGAGGTCGGTTCTTTACCCAGAGAGTAGTGGGGGCATGGAATGCACTGCCTGTGGAAGTAGTTGAGTTGGAAACATTAGGGACCTTCAAGCGGCTATTGGATAGGTACATGGATTACGGTAGAATGATGGGGTGTAGATTAATTTGTTCTTAATCTGGGACAAAAGTTTGGCACAACATCGTGGGCCGAAGGACCTATTCTGTGCTGTATTTTCTATGTTCTATGCTCTAGCTATGACTGTGTAGGCAGGATACTGTGTTCCCGATGACAAGGTAGTTGTAATGTAATCATCTAAAGTGATTTATGCTGGATGATTTATAGCCTGAAAAAATGCTTAGGCTTTCCAAATGTTAATACTTCCAGAGAAAATAGCTTTTCATTTGTGATGGCTCGCCTTCATTCAATGGGGCTGAATGTGCAAAGCATCATAGGACATCAGTTGGGTTGACAAGCTTCCATTGATGGTGCGTGTAATAAGAGCCAGGAGTGCAGCAGCAGAGAAAGATTTTCACAGATAAAACCCTCCAAGACAAGTCCCAATTATCCGCAATAGTAGATCTTTAGCATTTGACTTAATTGATTAGTTTAGGTTTATACCAGAATAATAATGCCCCCCAGAAGACGTTGATGTAAAATTTAAGACCGAATCTTGTTGGGAAAAATAACAGCAAATTCCTGACACACAACATTATTATTATTTTTTTAGACATTTAGAGTACCCAATTATATTTGACCAATTAAGGGGAAATTTAGCGTAGCTAATCCACCCAACCCGGTTCCTCTGCGCCGTGAGGCAGTAGTGCTAACCACTGCACCACCCTTTACACAGAACATTATTATATTGATTTTTTAAAAATAAATTTAGAGTACCCAATTCATTTTTTCCAATTAAGGGCGCAATGTAGCGTGGCCAATCCACCTACTCTGCACATCTTTGGGTTGTGGGGGCGAAACCCACGCAAACACAGGGAGAATGTGCAAACTCCACACAGGTAGTGACCCAGAGTTGGGATCGAACCTGGGACCTCGGTGCCGTGAGGCAGCAGTGCTAACCACTGTGCCACCATGCTGCCCTACACACAACATTATTAATACACAATTCCATCGGCAAGTCCAGGTGAAGAACAGAGCTGCGATTGGTCACAACGTACCGGTCAATTATGTCACTATACCAATGGCAGCTTGTCTTCAATCTCACAGTTAATTATAACAGCTTGTTGGATCTGCACATGCACATTGTAGTGTACGGGTATCTGGCATAGCAAAGGTTGATGTGGGACTGGGAAACAGTACCGGCCACAGTGTGATGTAAAGAGACACATGGGGCGAAATTCTCCCGAAACGGCACGATGTCTGCCGACTGGCGCCCAAAACGGTGCCAATCAGACGGGCATCGCGCCGCCCCAAAGGTGCGGAATGCTCCGCATCTTTGGGAGCCGAGCCCCAACATTGAGGGGCTAGGCCGACGCCGGAGGAATCTCCGCCCCGCCAGCTGGCGGAAACGGCCTTTGTTGCCCAGCCAGCTGGCGCGGAAATGACATGTCGGGGCGGCGCATGCGCGGGAGCGTCAGCGGCCGATGACAGTTTCCCACGCATGCGCAGTGGAGGGAGTCTCTTCCGCCTCCGCCATGGTGGAGACCGTGGCGGAGGCGGAAGGGAAAGAGTGCCCCCACGGCACAGGCCCGCCCGCGGATCGGTGGGCCCCGATCGCGGGCCAGGCCACCGTGGGGGCACCCCCCAGGGCCAGATCGCCCCGCCCCCCCCCAGGACCCCGGAGCCCGCCCGCGCCGCCTTGTCCCGCCGTTCAAAAGGTGGTTTAATCCACGCCGGCGGGACAGGCAATTTATCGGCGGGACTTCGTCCATCCGGGCCGGAGAATCCAGCGGGGGGGCCTGCCAACCGGCGCGGCCCGATTCCCGCCCCCGCCGAATATCCGGTACCGGAGACTTCGGCAACCGGCGGGGGCGGGATTCACGGCAGCCCCCGGCGATTCTCCAACCCGGCGGGTGGTCGGAGAATGATGTCCATGATCTGAGAGTTGGGGACTGGACAGAGACCTGTGTAAATACAAGCATGGAGTTAGCTAATAGGTTGGACTGTACCCTGTATTTCTGTACATAATACCAATAAACATTCATAAATTGAACCAGACAAGACACACCCTCTTCATGAACAGACGTCCAACATCCATTAAATTTGCTGCAGAAAGTTAGGATTTATACTGAAAGCATAAATACCCTTTTAACAAAGTGATTGTATATGCAATGACAATCAACTTCTGCAGCCCAGAAAAGAAACTATTTAAACAATTCTGTCCCATTCCTGCAAGTACTGAAATTCTTAGAGACTTAAGAAATGTTTTAAAAAGGAAGATTTTAAATGTTCTTATTTTTCCCAAAGTTTTTTACTCTCCCGCTTAATCCAACACTTCATTCTCGCTCTTTATTTCTCACCTTGTACCTGATTTGACTATAATTTTGAACTCAACTCTCTTTGGTGTTCTTCGGTTTCATTCACAATCCATAAATCTCATAGAGTTAAGCAGATAAACTGGAGATACACTGTGATCCCATTTTTCACAAAGGTCCCAGATACTGTGTTGTCCTCACTGTGCCATTATCAGCTCACATTTACAGTAACGTACAGGGCAAATGCTTTTGAGCTCAACGGTACAGCAAAGGTCTAACAGTATAAGATGTGGCACTTCACCAAGGTTTGCCATTTCATCTCTGACACAGCATGTGGCTAATTTAGGAGGTAAACATTAAAGTCTGAAATTATTATTGGTGATATTTCTGGACAAATATTTAATTACCCAGATCATTGGATCAGCAGTGGAGAGGGACGTCCACCAATTACTGCCAATAAAGCTGCCAACTTGACTTTATACACTGAAGCCTAAGGTCCTGGCACCAGATTCAATCCGGTGATAAGCAGAGTCAGGAGGGTTAATGGTGAAGCATAATAACAGCAGTGCCACACGGGCCTTTTTCATCATGAAGTGAAGACATGTCCCTTAAACTCTCTCTTCAGTTCATTGACTTCCAAGTTTTTTAAATGTCCTTGTCAACACTGGACAATACCCATTCCCCCCTCACCCTAACAATACTCATCCCCAAAAATACTCATTCCCCCCTCACCCCAACAATACACCCCCCCCGCAGCCCAATAATACTCATATCCACTCAGCCCTGACAAAACTCCTCCCTCCTCATTCCCGAAAATACTCTTCCCTCCTCACCCCCGACAATACTCATCCCCCTCACCCCAACAATACTCATTTCCACATACCCCAACAATACACATTTCCACATACCCCAACAATACTCATCCCCCTCACCCTCGACAATACTCATCCCCCTCATCCCAACAATACTCATCCCCCCTCACCCCTGACAATGCTCAACCCCCTCACTCCTGACAATACTCATTCCCCCCCTCATCACTGAAAATTCTCATCCCTCCTCATCTCCGACATTACTCATCCCCCTCACCCCGAACAATATTTATCCCCGTATTCCCGAGAATACTCATCCCTCCTCATCCCCAACAATACTCTTCCCCCTCACCCCCAACAATACTCATCCCCCCTCATCCCCGATGATACTCATCCCCCCCCCTTCCCCGAAAATGCTCATCCTTCCTCATTTCGGACAATATTCATCCCTCCTCACCCCCAATAATACCCAATGTCCTCACCCCTAATGATACTCATCCCTCCTCACCCCCAACAATGCTTATCCCCCTCACCTTCAACAATACTCATCCCCCTCGATAATACTCATCCCTCCTCACCCCCAACAATACTCATCCCCCCTCACCTTCAACAATACTCATCCCCCTCACCCTCGATAATACTCATCCCCCTCACCCTCGACAATACTCATCCCCCTCACCCTCAACAATACTCATCACCGCACCCCCGAGAATACTCATCCCTCCTCATCCCCGACAATACTCTTCCCCCTCACCCCCAACAATACTCATTCTCCCTCACCCCGACAATACTCATCCCTCTGTCACTCCAATAATACTCCTCCCCCTCAACCCCGACAATACTCATCCCGTCTCACCCCTGACAATACTCATCACCTCTCACCCCATCAATGCTCACCCTGCCTCCCTAACCCTGACAATACTCACCCTTCGTCCCTCACCCTTACAATGTTCACCCCCCCTCGCCATTGACAATACTCACCCCCCCCCTCACCCTGACAATGCACACCCTCCCTCCCCATTGATAATACTCACCCGCGTCCTCATCCTGACAGTGCTCATCCTCCCTCCCTCACCCCAACGATGCTCACCCTCCCTCCCCCGACAATGCTCACCTTCCCTCCCTGCCCCTTGAAAATTATAACCCTTCCTCCCTCACCCCGAGAATATTCACACTCCTTCCCTCACCCTCAACAATGCTCACCCTCCCTACATCACCTCCATCAATACTCAGTCGTCCTCTCTCGCCCCTTGATAACAGTCACCCCCTTAGCCACCTGCAATGCTCACCTACCCTTCCCCTCACCCCCAACAATGCCCACCTACCTACCCCAAACCCTGCCCATTTCCTATCCCCCTACTCCTCCATTAATGCTGCACAACAATGCTCATCCCCCACCCTGGACAATGCTAACACTGTCCAGAGGGGGACAGTGAACATTATCTGGAGGGGTATGAATATTGTCAGCAGGGGAAGTGAACACTGTCTGGATGTGAGGTGACTATTCTTCAGAATGCACTGTCAGGCGAGGGTAGGCATTGTCATGGGAGTGGGGCAATATGTTTGGGAGAAGGGGTGAATATTATTGCAGGGGAGGGCTGAGCTGTATTCTGGGTCCCACAGTGCTGGAGGCTTTGACATTCCAGCTGATTTACTTGGGAGTTAGACTCCTGAGCAGGCTTTACAACTTGTTGGAAACACTCTCGGTAAATCTGTGTAAAAACAAAAACAGTGAATATTGTGTCCACAGAGGAGTCCGTGCGAGAGGCTCAAAGAAACCGTTTGTTTATTGAACAAGAAACTATTTACACTTTGTACACAGGTTCCAGTCGGGATTTCTCTACCCGGCTCCCACTTGGGCTGAGCTTTTTTTATACACAGTGTCCATAGTCTCGCTGATGGGAGCCCCTACTCCTCAGCAGGGCAGCTCATACTCAATTAGACTCAGGGGGAAACTAATTGGTCTAACCTGTAGGTCTCGTGTGACTTACAAAATCTCTCCCCTGAAAGTTCAAAAACTCTCTGATGAGGGAGGAGTTGGAGGGCGGTTGCTTCTTTTCGCTTGGGCCCTTGCCCAATTGCACCAATCTTTCAGTCCATTTAAAGCTGGGTGATACAGGGCGTGCGGATGCCACAGTGCCAGGGTCCCGGCTTGGGTCACTGTCTGTGCAGAGTCTGCACTTTCTCCCTGTGTCTGTGTGGGTTTCCTTCAGGTGCTCCGCTTTCCTCCCACAAGTCCCAAAAGACGTGCTTGTTAGATGAATTGGACATTCTGAATTCTCCCTCTGTGTATCCGCACACAGAATGTGGCGACTAGGGGATTTTCACGGTAACTTCATTGCAGTGTTATTGTAAGCCTACTTGTGACAATAAAGATTACTATTATTATTATGTGTCACATCCCGTTTTCATGAAACTCCCAAACTCCTCACGCGTGAATGGCGTGCCATTGTCGGGGACTTGGGACTTCTGAAATGCCGTGTGTGCTAAATGAGAGGTGCAGTTTCTCTATAGTTGTTCTCAAAGTCGTGGACGACATCCTGTGGACCTCCAGGCAGTTTGAATTTGCGTCAATTATGATCAGGAACATGTGGAGCCTTGAAAGCGGCCAGCAAAGTCGGCATGAAGCCGGGCCCAAGTCGTCCCGTCCACTCTCAGGGATGAAGAGCTGCAGTGGCGGAAGCTTCTGCAGTTCCTGACACAGATTACATTGTTGGGCCAGTCACTCTATCTCTAGTCCAGGCCCAGCCACCAGACAAAGCTGCGGGCTAGCATTTCATTTTGGACACTCCGGGGTACCCTGATTTCACCAACAGGAGCAGGCAGGTTAGATTGCAAACAGGTAGGCGCCCGGCAGGTTCTCGATTTTGGCCTCTCCCATGATTTAACTGCCTCGTCATGCTTTTGCTTAAGCTCAATGCAGCTATTAAATCGCACCCCGTGTATCCGGTCTTATATTACAATTCCCTTACCTTTGTCAGTGATTTTTAAAAAAAATGTAATTCTCCAAGCATCGATCGGTATAGATTTTGTTTGCTTCATAATGATCTTGTAAAACATTGTGAAGGGATGTCAAAAGAAAAATAGCTGCAAATATGTGCATTATATTTCATCATGGATATTTCTAATTGCAAGCTAATTGAACCAACCTGATGAAACATGTCATGAAAGATCCTGGCTAATTGCATCCATTTAAAGCAGTTGTTAACATTATTGTTTGAACTAAATCAATGTACAATGACATAATCTGTTAATCACTAACAGATAACTATGGCTTTTATTTAGGGTCCATTCAGATTGGATTATGTGATTTATGTGAAAAGGGTTAAATGGATTTCAGTTAGAAAACCTTTATTATGTTTAAGATTTAAACCTTTTGGGATGAAGAATATCATGAAGAACCAATCTGTGTGCAAAGGCTAATGGCAACCAATGCTCTAAATAGAATCCAGAATATAAAATGAAGCAATAATTTATTATATAGGATAGGACTTTTGTTTGCAAACGTATTGCTATGTGCTCATACTACCACTGTGAGGGTGTTTACTCATTGATGACCAATACAATTAAAAAACATTTTGAAAAGAAAGAGGAATATCTGAAATGGAAGAATTATATTGCCTGTTGAAAGTTACCCGTAATGATTTATCAATGAGTGACAAGCATTTGGAGGTGAAAAACAATTTTCTTTTGAGTAGAGGATATGCAGTACGATAACATGACTTCAGAGTCAGGGGTAATGTTTAGCATCAAAAACAGAAAATGCTGGGAAATCCCAGCAAGTCAGACTGCATCTGTGGAGAGAGAAAGGAGTTAAGGTTTTGAGTTTGGGTGTTATGGGCCAGGGTTTAGAGAATGCCAAAGTGTATTGGTATGGGGAGCACACGGCCCACTCTAAATGTGTGGGACAGCAGAAATAGAAAAGTATTTTTAAAGCAAAACAATGTTTATTCTATGAACTCAAGTTAACCTTTTTAAAACATAGTGACCATCTTAGCAACCATCAATTCAAATACAACCCCCAAAGAATACAACACAAAGTAATGCTTAATAACTTCCCAAACAACATCCAGAAGACAAAAGAAACACCTTTTAACAGAAGTACATTAGGTTTACATTCACTACTGAGAACATTTATAATTCTGAATTCACAAAATGATCAAGAGATAGTCTTTTGATGGCAGAGAGAACAGCAGTACACCTGCTTAGTCTGGTTTCAGCTCCAACAATGAAAACGAAACTAAAACACACCCTGCAGCCTGCTCAAAAACGAAACTAAAAAGCTGACAGACAGCCCAGCTCCACCCACTCTCTGACATCACTGCAGTAATAAACACCCATTTCTTAAAGGTACTCTCAATACAGATATTTATATACACACCCATTTATAAACACCCATTTCTTAAAGGTACTCTCACATGACACTGGGTGACACTTTGTCAGAGCGAGAGACAACTGGAAGTAAGATAAGATTTAATAATGCCGTGGGGGAGGCGGGGTGGAGCAGTAGTGCTGGGTAGAAGGCCAAAGTTGGGTGGAGGAATGGGAGACAGTGGTCAAGCAAAAATGAGATGGAATGGGAGATGGAAAAATGAATCAATGGAAGAAATAAAAATAAATTTATAGAAATAAAAATGGGGTGAATGTGGATGAGAGGGTTCATACTCTGAAGTTGTTGAACTCTGTGTTAGATTTGGAACGCTGTAACGTGTCTAATGGGAAGATGCCTAACTTGCCTGAGATCATCTTCTGATTAGGCACGTTTACAGCCTTCACCCCATTTTTACTTCTATCAATTTTCTTTTCTTCTGTTGCTCATTTTCCCACCCACTTTTCATCATGCTTCCCATCTTGTTTTTTCCTTACCACCGTCTCCCCTCCCCCCATCCCACTAAGGCCATCTGTTTCCTGTTCCAGGTTGTCTTCCTTAGCTATGATCACTACCATTTAAATTCCCTTTGTCTTTTTGTCCACAACACTATTGGAAATTTATTGCTGGCCTTCTATCCAGCCCTTACTGCTGTAACCCGCAGCAATTTGCTTTTATCAGAATGTGGTGTATATTGTCTGATAACTGACAAGAGCCCAAGCATTGTTTGCATTTGGGAGCAGTTCAGAGGTGGATTACCAGACTAATTCCTGGAATGGGCCGGTTGTCTGGAGGAAAGGTTGGACAGGCTCGGCTTGTATCCGCTGGAGTTCAGAAGAGTAAAAGGTGAATTGATTGAAACAATTCCGCTTCCGCTTCTGCGCCGTGCAACATGGCGGAGCCACACAGTGGGCCGGCGCGGAAGAAGGTAGGCCCCCCCCCAATTTCGCGCCCGCTCGCCGATTGGTGGCCCCAGATCGCGGGCCTGGCCATTGTGGAGGCCCCCCCCTGGAGACTGATTCCTCCGCCCCCCACCATGACGGACACCACAGCCGCAACCGCACTCCCGCCGGGTGGAACCATACGTGAACCATGCCGATGCAAACTCGGCCGGTCGACCGTGGAGAATCACCGCGGGGGCCTTTTTCAACGGCCCCCAACCGGTGCCGCGTCGACCGCGCGCGTGACTGCCACCAATTCTCCGGCCACCGGAGAATCGTGTCCCGGTGTCGGACCCGTTCGCGGGTCTGAGGCCCCATTCTCCGCCCCCTCACCGAGCGCCATTTCGGCGCTGTGGCTCGGAGAATCCCAGCCAAGGTGTCACCCATTTAAAGCAAGAGGTGAGACAATTTTTTTTCAGTGGGTCATGAGTCTTTGGCACTCTCTTCCTGAAAGGTGGTGGAAACAGATGTCTTTGAATATTTTTGAGGCAGCGGTGGATAGAATCTTGGTAAGCAAAGGGGTGAAAGGTTATCCGAGGTGGTAGGTGGGATGCAGATTTTAGCTTACTATGAGATTAGCTGTGATCTTATTAAATGGTTGAGTAGGCTCGATGGGCTGAATGGCCTATTCCTGCTCCTTGTTCGTATGTTTTACCTTTAGGCTCCTATCTATGGCAAGAGCCCCACGACTGGCAGCTGTTAAAATAATGGCCAACAATTCATAACAAGACAAAGTGCAATGTCCCTTTCTCTGCTTGAGCATCGTCCATATTTTGTGCATTAATGTCTATGATTGTAGTCAACCCATAAGTGGCAATATTTAAATATTAAATCACCTCAGCAATATTGTTTCTCTGTATGCACAAGGATAATTCTGTGCAAAGGCAGATGACATTCAGAGCCTATACACAGTATTATTTCATTCAACGCATATCCTGATTACAAGGCAGGGCCGATGCACAATGATTGCAAAATTAGATAAAATCCAAAAATGGACATAGGATTGTGATACAAGATTAGCCCACATTTGTTTTCAAGCAGTATGTAAACTAATTTAAATGACAACACATGCAACTGAAGCAAAACATGTTGTGTGGCTGTATGCCTGAAAAATCACGAAGGACAAGTCCTACTTCGAGATAGTTTGCCCTGAGCAGCCTGCACTCCTTCTAGTGGAGATGCATTCTGCCTGGTGCTGATACTGGAACTGGTTACAGGTGGAAGGGTGAGCTGCTAAAAAACTGAATGGTGGTACAGCACCGCACGGAGTGGGTTCCAAAGTTTCTAGATTGCTGCACTGGAAGTCTTGAGGATGGAGGTGTAGAGGAGGAAAGATGACATTTATTCAAAGGGGGCTAAAATGTCCTCCTGACAGACTCTCAGAAGGCAGTGGGAGTAGACAGCTTTGGTAGCCAATGCCAGGAATGTAGGCCTGAGGACCAGCATGCAATGTGGAAAATGTTCAATGACCTTCCGTAAATGGTCGCGTACAGTAAATATATCTTCAAATGTTATATCTCGACTGTCTTATTTATTCCATGCACTACTTAATGAGCCACAGCTTGATCACTTAACGACAAACAAACTATAATGATACATATTTGTCTGTCCAGACTGTTTTGATTAGTCATTTTAAGGGTCGGTCTGTTGGTTGTGGACCTTGCATCTTTATTCCAAATAGTGTCCATAAAATATACGAAAAATTATTAGTCAATAAGCTCGCTACTTTAATGTTACAATAAAATATTGCAATAAGGAGTTATTGAATCTCCAGTGGGATACTTTTGTGGGTGTTGTCTGGGTTTAGTTATCAGTGGTATTTCCAACTGGATCACAAATGAGTTGTGGAAATGAAATCTTTGTTTAGCTGAATGAGGTTCATGAGAGATCTGCAGAATTGTTGTTTCGGGTAAGTGTTTGTTCACTGAGAAAAAAACAACATCAGAAGGTAAACCTTTGCAGGGTAGGGTCAGATGTTGGATCACTGTCAAGAAGACAATCAGGTGATGGAGCTCTCCTCAGGGTCAAGTGAGGTACCTGACTGTCGGTCTGTCTATCTCTCTCTATCTGGGATACAGTCAGGCGAGGTACCAACTCTCTCTCCCTCTTTCTCCTCAGGTACAACCAGGCTGTGTGCTAACTCTCTCTCTCTCTCTCTCGCATCGACTCTCTCTCTTTCTCTCGTCTCCTCGCTCCCCAGATAGTCAGGTGAGGTATTGACTCTCTCTGTCTCTTTCTCTCTCCCTCTTTCCCCAGGTACAGTCAGGTTGGTTGCTAACTGTGTGTGTCTCTCTCTCTCTCTCTCTTGCACTCACTCTCCATGAGGGCAGTCAGGTGAGGTGCAGATTGTCTTTCTCTCTCTTATCTATCTCTCTCTCTTCTGACAGTCAAGCAAGGTACAGACTGCCTTCTTATATCTCTTTCTCTCCCTGGGGTGCAGTGCAGCCAGGCAAGGAGCCAAATCTCTCTTGCTTTCCCTCTCCTCAGAATACAGTCAGATGAGGTTCTGTCTCTCTCGCTCCCTCTTTCCCCAGGTACAGTCAGGTGAGGTGTCTTGTCCCGCCCGGCTGCTCCACAAAGTTTGCTTTCATCCTCCCAAAACATGGTTTTCGGGAGGGAATCTGCACATCTGCTGTTCCACCCCCAAAGAGTACATTTGGAAGCCCTAAGAAGTATTTTCTGCATTAATTGTGGAACTGGGGGAGCCAAAGGCAGTTTGGTGGACAAAGGAAAAAATTGGACGGCAAGAGGAGCCCAACAACAAAGGTAACCCTATCTCTTTAGCTAGATTAGGGTTGTTTTCTTTGGAATAAAGGGGGCTGAGGGAGACCTTGTTGAAGTGTATAAAATTAAGAGGGGTCTAGATAGAGTGGATAAGAAATTCCTAATCCCCTGGGTTGAGGCATCCATAAATGGGGCATTGCTTGAGGAGGAAGGAAATTTAGATGTGTTTTGAGAGGACATTCTTTCATCCAGAGGGTGATGGGGATCTGGAATTCACTGCCTGAAAGAGTGGTCAAGGCTGAAACCTTCCTAATATTTTCACATTATTTGAACATGCACTTTAAGTACCATTAGATACAAGGTTATGCAGCAAGACCTGGAAAGTGGGATGAAGCTGGATAGCATGAACCTGATGGGCTGAATGACCATCTTGCATCCAGTATATTTTTCAGATTCTGTGATTTGCTCGCTCTGACTGTCACAATCATCGGCCGTGCTCACATGATGGCGTGATTGTGCAGGAAGAAACAGGCCATGGTGAATTGTGACACATGTTCTGGGAAGTACTACAGTGCTCCTCCAGATTGGCATCTCCAGACCCCAGCGGGTTGATGCCAGCTCATGTTGCAGCGCGGCTCAGTTTTTTGTATGCTGATCACGTGTGCACTAAAGTCATGTGTCAGGTGGTCAACGGAAAGCACATGTCACCTACCAACCCTTTGTTTTCTCATGGTGGTGCAACACGTGCAGGCTACAGCAGAATGAAGGCGTCATCATTGCTCACAGGACACCGAGCATTCACCAGCACCATGTACTGGGTGTAAATGGCCGTCTGCTGAAAGGCATTCACCTTCTCCCTCCTCCCTCTTTGAGCAGCATGTTTTCCTCAGTGATGCCTCAGCCCATTCTGAAGGTAAAGAGAGATGCAGACCACCGCATCCATGTCTTGGAGCAAGGCGACTGATCATCCATGATCCCACTGAAATGGCAGAGCAGGCTCGAGGGGCTGAATGGCCTCCGCCTTTTCCTATGTTCCTATAAGTCGTCTGAGCAGGACACTTTAAGTCAGTTCAAGGTCTTTACGGGCTTCCCGTAGACTTCAGCGACATTAAAAAGCAGTGCAAATGACCAAACACTTGCACTAAGTCAGCAGCAGCCAGTGGAAATCAATCAGCAACTAATCTAAGAGTGCTGGAAACAGCATTGGTTATGGCAAGTCCTTCTCACTGCTGAACTCAGGTTCAGCTCTGCGAGGTTAAGAAAGAACATTAGTTAGATTGAAAATAGCAACACCGACAGCAAATCATGCTAACTGACATCACATTATGTCTACTTTGCACACATCAGGTGCATACTTCCTGGATTCACGCTGATGCCCTTACCAAAATGTTGTCCAGTGTGGGCAGCACAGAAGTGAATGTGGAGACGCAGGCTCCATTTTGCATTTGGAACAGCAACTGTAGCACTGAAAACATGTATGCTAATATAATAAAATGTTGCAGTCAATGTTGCTCAGTGAATGCACCGCCAGAAACATTGATGACAAGTTAGGGCCGATTCACTGAATCACTCCAATAAATGTACATTCACAAACACTGATGTTGGGGCAAGAACCATGCAGAACATCACTTTATTGAATGTACATTAGGAAATATTGATGTCGGGTCAAACCGATGCTCAATATTATCCCACAGAATACACATCCACGAAAACACTGACAAGAAAACAGGGCCAATATCATCTTTAAATCTATCCTAAAAGCATAATTTGTTCAGAAATGGTCAAGGGTGCGTCTCTGTTCAAGCTCAATTCTACAAAATACTGCACACATGTGTTTTTGGGCTAAAGAAACCTAACGTAAGCTCCTTATCAGAAAATATTACATTACATTTGAAAGGTGAAACATTCTGTCAGTTGCTTGGGCCATTTGGAATTCTTGCTTTGTTATAATAGGTCAATGCACAATACATGCTGGCTGACGAAGGTCAAGTCACACATGAGCTAGGTCCTTCAGTTACATGTGACTGAGTTCTGACAAACAGTAACTTTTTTTTAGGCTGTCTATCAAATGCTGTTTTGTTTGCTGTTCCATTTTATGATTAATAAGTGTCGACATTGTGCACAAATGGAAAAATGAGTAAAGCGAACATAGTCACTGGCATTGCTGCCAGATGAACATTTACCCTTTGAATATAGAATCCCTACAGTGCAGAAGGAGATCATTCAGCCCATCGGGTCTGCACCGACCCTCTGAAAGAGCACTCTACCTCGGCTCACTCCCCCCACCCCTCCCCCATCCCCATAACCCCACCTAACCTGTGCACCTTTGGAAACTAATGGACAATTTTAGCATGGTCAATCCACCTAACCTGCACATCTCTGGGCTGTGGGAGGAAACCGGAGCACCCGGAGGAAACCCAAGCAGGCATGTGGAGAACGTGCAGACTCCGCACAGTCACCCAAGGCCGGAATTAAACCCGGGTCCCTGGCACTGTGAGGCTGCAGTGCTAACCACTGTGCCACTGTGCCCCCTAGAATCCTGGAGTGCATGGATGTAAAAACGACTACGTTACAACTACTAAAACTTGTCTGTGTATTTCTTTTCCAAAAAGATATTCTAGGTACCACAACTTCAGTGTGATAATGTGCGGAATATTCTTTGATTATCTTCTAATAGGTGAAACATTTTAACCAATGTATAAGTCACACAAATTTTTATGTCCTCAAACAAGGGATAATTAACAAATACCGAAACAAATTATTTATTATCATGTAATTTTGATAGATCACATGACCCGGGAACATGGGAATATATCTTCAGAACTGACTTATTAATTTTGCATATTTAAATGTTTTAAAAAATGCTCACCATCAAAGGTTTCTCATTAAGATATTTTTCTTGCACCTAAATTGCATTGTATAGGTGTCTTCCCAGATAATGCTCTGATTATTCTGAAATACATGATACATTGGGGAAATGCCTTGCCAAGCTCGAATGTAGAGGCAGCACAGTGACTTTTTTTTAATAAAACCATAACCAGCATTATGTAAATATGAGGTGTAATATTCTGCTACTTCTTATGTATGTCAGGTAGTAGCAATGTCAACTGACAATATTTCTGTGATGTTCCCAGTTCAAAACTTTATTAAAAATTTACTTGCCCTTAAGTCACCATAATACTGTGACAGGCACTGTTTTATTGCAGCTTCTCATTGTTTTAAATAGTGTGATGAGTGAGCCTGCACTGGTCAACTAGATAAGTGTTCAAAGCATAATGTCCATTAACAAGTACACATTGGTTTTAGCCACAGTGGGCTTCTGTTATTTCCTTGTAATTTCCAAACATCAACTTTTTTTGGTCAGCACTAATAAGATTCTAAAAGGTTAAATGTTTAATTTCAGATGTTTTATCAGAACTATATCATACCATCAAGTCCAGGAAATTCAAAAGGGAATAAACATGTTTCAAGATGAATTATCTTTGGTGGTTTTGAAAAATCATTCCTGTCATTACGTCTACAGTCATACACACACATGCTTAACCACTACATCAGTTTTATAATATGCAGGGCCAGGGATAATATGCATTCTGCAATTTAACTGTGCAGGTATTACTGGTCATAATATAATTTTTAGCACTGAAACATTTATATTTGAACCATTTAAAATGCATAAACCATAATTCAATAAACTTTGAGTTGACCAAATGGAAATGTCCTCTTTGCTTTCAAATGATTAAATGATTACTGCACCAGTTTGTTACATTTTCTTTGCTGATTATTAAATCAAGAAACTTCTTTTCGGAAAAGGTGCATGAAAATGTATGAAAAGAATTAATTGTCAGTGTTGACAGCAAATGACAGGCTTTGATAGGTTCGTCCTTCCAATGCCGCCTGTTCCTCTTTATAGTAACATCTCATTATTTTGTTAATAAGGAATGTCTAAAATTAATTTTCACAGTCATTTCACTTAGTTATAGAAAGTAAGAGATATTTAAATCGGTTCTTTAGCATCAATACTTCGGTACAAAAAAAATTACATCCATTGCTTGAATATAAAATGTAATATTCATATGCAGTACACCAGCCACCAAATCTTATATTTAAGCACTGTACACAAAGGCCCAGGTCTTCTTGACAATGCAGGATTTTGTAGAGCATATCTGAAATATATTTACTCATACTTTCACTACCTATGCTTCTTAAACCTGCTTTCATTAGTTATATCCATGGTAACCTTTTTTTTCACATGAAATATGAATCCTGCCTGGACCTGTTTAAAAATCATTGGGCACAATATTGTGGCTGCATGGAGTAGCCTCACTCACAATATGCAAAAAGCCTTCAAATCAGTTAAATGCGGAGAGTGATAAAGTTTCAAATTGAAATGATCTCACTACTGATAAATAAAGCTTCTTTGGACCTAAATCTTGACACTAACCATACATTTCGATTTTTTAAGTAGTGATTAGGTGGGTACTCGGGGGAAAATGCTAGTCCACGCAGAGTAACAGACTCAATATCAAGTAAAAAGAGACTTGAATTCTGACCAATCTCACGTAATGAACTGAAATGCTCCAGCTTTCAACAAAGAAAAAAAAAAGCTGTGCAGTACCATCGGCTAACCACTGTCAGGAAATATAATTTGTACTCTCCGTGACTCACCTACCTCATATTCAGAATGCAAATTTATTTCACCAATAATCAGCCCCGAAGATTGCCCGAGAAAATTAATAGCATCTGTCCTTATGCACTGGCTAGTATGAACCGAGAGGATATCATACCCCTCTGACGTGGAAAAACTGTGTTGGCTTGATGGAGAAAACCCAAGGATATTTGTCCTCTTCGACAAAAATAGGCTTGTGCACATCAACAGATTACAATGTCATTTCAAAAACCTGGATATACAAATATCATCTATCACCGAATTGATTTTCTCAAGCTTGAATTGTTTCGAAGCAACAGCAAAGCTGATTTTTGGAAGGGAAAAAAAGGATTTCTCAATAAAGTTATTTTGAAAATAGAAGATTCTTTCTACCTGGCAGTAGCCAACTTGCAGTATTCTTCTGGCTGCTATTAACCCTTCTGTTGCAAAGATTCCCAGCGTTTTGGCTGCTTTCCCTTTTACAGAGGCAGTGGTTGCTCGTAATTTTAACCCAGATTTTTTTTTTTAAATAAGAAAAAAAGTGCACAATATTAAGTCATTCACTCCACACTGCCACTCCAATTCACTTTGTTACAACCACGCAGCTATAACAGCGACACCATTTGCTGTCAACCTGTAAACAGAGACTGCAATGGGAATAACAATGAACAATGGCTTTGCCGTTATTACATTGTGTGTAATTGTAAAAGGCCTTATTAGTGTACAAATGTTCTACACACTTGTGTGCAAAACCTTTGAACATTATTTTAGCAGAGACATTAAACTGCTTAAAATAATGCACTAATGCTGCACAGTGTAATTTTTCAAGGCCAACAAATTAGTCAAGCTAAGGTGTGCCAGGGCCGGCGAACAACTGGGTAAGTTAGAGGGCAGAGACTCAAATCTATGTGACTTACCTCATCATGGTTGTGGATTAGTCCAAGGGTTGAGCATTTGCATGTTTTGTTTTCTGTATGGCCAAAATTTAGTTATGCACAAACCTCAAAGGACAATCCAAGCAAATTTGCAAAAAAAAAATTGCTATCTTACAAAGACTGTATGTAGGTACAAGGAAAACAAACCAACTCTCACTACACGGCAATATCTGAAATTAATCCTCGGTCATATGTCAGTGGGCGATACTTGTACCATGCATGAAGTAATTTATAAATACCTGCTGCAGATGTGAGAGAAATAGATGTTTGTGACATATAACTGCGCAGTGAGTAGTTATTGCCAGAACACTAATAAAAGAAGGTTTTTATTTTCTCATTATTTTCGCATCTTTTCTCCCAGTTAATTTTTTTTATGTTGAAACCTCCAAGGATTTAGGCCATAATTGAAGTAATCACATGGAATTCCAGCTCTCCATTAGAATGAGCTGAGATAATCTGGGCAGGATTTCAAAAAAACAAATGATTATGTACCCATAGAATTGCCCTGGACCACTCTGGCAGTGTTTAATCTGACAATCAAATACTTCTTCTGTGGACTTTTCCACCCACTTGACAAAGTGCTTCCAGCCGAATATCACTGACCATTCCCATTACTCTGATCTTCCAATTGTGAAATACTACTTAAAATTAGAAATGAAGAAATACACCTTCTGCACAGACCTGCAGCGGTTCCACTGTTGCCACTGTAGAGCTGGCTATGGAATGTGGATTTGGAGCACGCACTCTGGGACCTATCCCTTTTGGAATGAGAGCTGGGAATTCTCTCATAAAACCAGGTCCAGAGCTAATTAATGGGACAACATCTGCTTAAACACAATCTGTGGTGGCAAGCTCCTCCAACTCCTGTGCCAAGATATTGGGGAAACAATTGAAAGGAAAAATCTTCACAGTGAGTGAATAAAACTACCCTAAACCTTCTGTGTTTTTTTTTATTGGTTGCATTATAAACTACAAGTAACAATTATTTCTAAGGGTTGCGCCACAGGCTCCTGATTTTGAGGTCTATCTGAAATCCAAAAGTGGTCAGATTTCTTTTGAACTTGGACAAAATGGGTGGTCAGGTGAGATAAATGAAATTGCAGGAGATTTTTGATTATAAGTTGAATGCCTCAAAATCCCTCAAATTTCACAAATGAAAGTAGGTTAAGAAATTCCAAGCCACTGAACAGTCTGAATCTACAGTGCGGTTTTTGCTTCTAAGAGACCAGATGGGGTCATATTTGCATCAGTGCAACATAGATGCTTGATGAAGCAAGCAACATAAAATGATGATGAAAAGCAAATGAGATCATTTTTATTAATGCAGAATATTAATCCTCTTTTATTAGTCTTGCTGAAAAATGGACTGGATTGCACATTTTCGTACTTAAACTACTTATGGTACGAAGTTGAAATTGTACATTCCTTTACGGATGCTCTGGATGCTTATTTCCCACATTTTAGCCCACACTTCTGATAAGGTACCTAATTTTGGGCTAAACTTCTATGTTCTTATTCTAGGCAGACAGCCTTCTGTTGAATGAGTTCTAATATATTATTGGTACCGGATGTTGTGGGACAACTTTATGCTCCATTGCACCTCACCATTCACTCCGCCTGTGCAGGCATAGCTCACAAGAGAAAAATAAAACAAGATTTAAAAATACTGTTACGATAATATCTTGGGAAGACCTTGGGAATCAAATGCTGAATGCCTGCTTTAAAAAAGCCAAGCTTAATTTTTACACTGACCTACCAGCGCGAATGCAACAATTCAACACTTAGCATTGAAATTTTTGATATATGAGCAAATTATTTTGCAAATGGCTGATACAGAGTGCTACTTATATAAAAATATGATAAGGCCTATGAAAATAAAGTGTTCAGACTATGAAATATGCAAATGCAGGTGTTATGGCTTAGTCCAGTCGACACTCATTTGGCTAACAAGTGTTTGCCACAGGATTGCTTCATTTTAGAAAAGGCAGTTTTATGACTAGTTGTCATTCAGCTTTATTTATGGAATGTTACTGACAAGATATAAAGCCTCTGTAAGCACGCTGTTAATATTTTCAAGCATGCAAATACAGATTGTTCTAAAGAAAGCCTGTGACCTTGCCCCGTGTCTTCCTTCTAATTGCTGGTGTATTTGCACAGTTAATCCTGTTTCAATGCAGATTGTGACGATAATGAACATTCTTCAATATGCTGGTCTTCAAGTGGACTGTTTAGGTAGTAGTTTTCTTGGCATAAACCACTTTTGTTTTCTGTCTGTCCATACTTGTATTCTCATTTTTAACCTCATTGTCAACAAACGTGCCTCGCTATTGCAAGCTGGGAGAAAATGTTCAGAAGCCACAGTGCTTTCAAAAGTGATGGTCAACCTAGGCTAATGAGTGGGCTGTATGAGTGGTCCTCCTTCATCTCTCTGGGCCACAAGCTTGAAATCAGGTTTGTTCACTAACCATGACTCCATGAATATGGTCAAATGCATTTAATACAAGCTGAATATTTCATAACAAGTTATAGAAAATGTTTAATCATTTATACGTTAATAGAACGGTCATTAACTTCAAATGGCAAAAACAAAATAAATATTTGGACTTTGGACGCAGGGGGAGCACACGGCTCTGACAGTCAATGTTGTGTGCAGTCAGCGTGCACCTCAATTTACTTGCCCGTGCTTGTTTGGGTGTATCACTTCAGTCATACCGGTGGGAAAAAAATCGATGCAGACGGAATTCTGCGGAATGTGACAACCCTACGTATGGGCAACGGTCAACACAATGTCTCGTGGGCTGCATCCAGAACCCAGATGGGCTGCACGTGGCCCCTGGGCCGCAGGTTGCCCACCAATGGCTTGCAACAATTAAGCATTATCGCAAATTAAGTTTGGTGTCAGTTTTAGAATTTTACCCCAGTGAGCAAAGAAATATTCTTCACTGCCTTATCAAACACCTTGGGTTATACGTTTACTTCTTAGCGTATATGAAAAATGGAAGTGATTCATTTGCACTGTCTAGCATGGGTAAGGACATTGGGTTTACCTACTAAGTATCGAACCAGGCTTTTCTCCATTTTGAAGATGGAAAGCATATTTCGGGGGTGGGATTCTCCATTGGCCAATGCCGAAATCGAGAAATGCGATTGGGCAGAGACCTGGGGCGTCATTCTCCGACCCCCCGCCGGGTCGGAGAATGGCCGTTGGCCGCCGTGAATCCCGCCCCCGCCCCCGCCGAAGTCTCCGAAGGGAGAAAAGTCGGCGGGGTGTTAATGGCGCCGCTGCCGCGGAGAATGTCACGGGTCTGCGCAAGGCAGCCGATTTTCGGCCTGCCGATATTCTCCCTTCCGGATGGGCCAAAGTCCCGTCGACGTGATGACCGTTCACGTCGACGTGAATCAAACCTCCTTTTCATCGGCGTGACCCGGTGCTCCAGGCTCACGCCGACCAGCGAGGAGGTGAGTGACGGCCTGGGGGGTTGGCTCTGGGCAGGAAATGGCGTGGTCGCAGACTGATTGCCTGAGGAGAGGTGTGTCTCGGCTTGTGTGTGTGTGTGTGCGGCGGGGGGGGGGGGGGGGGTGGTTAGAGTAGGCTGGGCTCCGGGGGAGTGCCGGGAGGGGGTCCGTGCCGGGGTGGAGGTTGGGGGTTGTGGAGGGCGTCCGTGCCGGGGTGGAGGTTGGGGGTTGGGGAGGGGGTCCGTGCCGGGGTGGAGGTTGGGGGTTGGGGTCCGTGCCGGGGTGGAGGTTGGGGGTTGGGGAGGGGGTCCGTGCCGGGGTGGAGGTTGGGGGTTGGGGAGGGGGCCCATGCCGGGGTGGAGGTTGGGGAGGGGGTCCGTGCCGGGGTGGAGGTTGGGGGTTGGGGAGGGGGTCCGTGCCGGGGTGGAGGTTGGGGAGGGGGTCCGTGCCGGGGTGGAGGTTGGGGGTTGGGGAGGGGGTCCGTGCCGGGGTGGAGGTTGGGGGTTGGGGAGGGGGTCCGTGCCGGGGTGGAGGTTGGGGGTTGGGGAGGGGGTCCGTGCCGGGGTGGAGGTTGGGGGTTGGGGAGGGGGTCCGTGCCGGGGTGGAGGTTGGGGGTTGGGGAGGGGGTCCGTGCCGGGGTGGAGGTTGGGGAGGGGGTCCGTGCTGGGGTGGAGGTTGGGGGTTGGCGAGGGGGTCCGTGCCGGGGTGGAGGTTGGGGGTTGGGGAGGGGGTCCGTGCCGGGGTGGAGGTTGGGGGTTGGGGAGGGGGTCCGTGCCGGGGTGGAGGTTGGGGAGGGGGTCCGTGCCGGGGTGGAGGTTGGGGGTTGGGGAGGGGGTCCGTGCCGGGGTGGAGGTTGGGGAGGGGGTCCGTGCCGGGGTGGAGGTTGGGGGTTGGGGAGGGGGTCCGTGCCGGGGTGGAGGTTGGGGGTTGGGGAGGGGGTCCGTGCCGGGGTGGAGGTTGGGGAGGGGGTCCGTGCCGGGGTGGAGGTTGGGGGTTGGGGAGGGGGTCCGTGCCGGGGTGGAGGTTGGGGGTTGGGGAGGGGGTCCGCCGGCGTGGAGGTTGGGGAGGGGGTCCGTGCTGGGGTGGAGGTTGGGGGTTGGGGAGGGGGTCCGTGCCGGGGTGGAGGTTGGGGGTTGGGGAGGGGGTCCGTGCCGGGGTGGAGGTTGGGGGTTGGGGAGGGGGTCCGTGCCGGGGTGGAGGTTGGGGGTTGGGGAGGGGGTCCGTGCCGGGGTGGAGGTTGGGGGTTGGGGAGGGGGTCCGTGCCGGGGTGGAGGTTGGGGAGGGGGTCCGTGCCGGGGTGGAGGTTGGGGGTTGGGGAGGGGGTCCGTGCCGGGGTGGAGGTTGGGGGTTGGGGAGGGGGTCCGTGCCGGGGTAGAGGTTGGGGGTTGGGGAGGGGGTCCGTGCCGGGGTGGAGGTTGGGGGTTGGGGAGGGGGTCCGTGCCGGGGTGGAGGTTGGGGAGGGGGTCCGTGCTGGGGTGGAGGTTGGGGGTTGGGGAGGGGGTCCGTGCCGGGGTGGAGGTTGGGGGTTGGGGAGGGGGTCCGTGCCGGGGTGGAGGTTGGGGGTTGGGGAGGGGGTCCGTGCCGGGGTGGAGGTTGGGGAGGGGGTCCGTGCTGGGGTGGAGGTTGGGTGTTGGGGAGGGGGTCCGTGCCGGGGTGGAGGTTGGGGGTTGGGGAGGGGGTCCGTGCCGGGGTGGAGGTTGGGGGTTGGGGAGGGGGTCCGTGCCGGGGTGGAGGTTGGGGGTTGGGGAGGGGGTCCGTGCCGGGGTGGAGGTTGGGGGTTGGGGAGGGGGTCCGTGCCGGGGTGGAGGTTGGGGGGGGGGGGGGGTCCGTGCTGGGGTTGGTGATGGGAGGGCAAATGAGTTGGTCCACCTGGCCAGGTGCCAGCCTCCAACAGTTGGACCCATGCGGTCCATGCCACCTGGCTGGGGGGAGGAGGGGATATGGGCAATGATGACATGTCGTCGTTCCCCTCCCCCCCACCAGGTCGTCATGTTTTCAGATCATCCAGCGATGTTGGCCGCCGTGGTGGCAGCCGCTCATGTCTATGTTGCCCTGGATGAGGAGGAGGAGGAGGAGGAGGAGGAGGAGGAGCGTGCCAGAGAGGCGGCGCAGGCTGCCGCAGAGGGGCAGGCGGCAGCCGCCCAGGCTGGAGGGACACCTGACCGACAGGACGAGGAGGGGGAGGAGGACGTCGCGGCCCCACGGCAACGGAGGCACCCGAGGGCGCCCCGTGTGTACCGGCCCCGGCAGTCATACCAGGACCTCACGGACCGGGAATGCAGGAGGAGACTCCGGATGAGCCGGGAAACCGTGGCACACATCTGCCACCTGCTGGCACACCTGTCACCGCGTGGCACTGGCGGGGGACACCCTCTCCCCGTGTCCGTCAAGGTTACGGTGGCCCTGAACTTTTATGCAACGGGGTCATTCCAGGCACCGAGTGGGGACCTGTCCGGCATATCGCAGACATCGGTGCACCGGTGCATCCGGGCAGTGACAGATGCCCTTTATGCCATGGCGCACCGCTACATCCGCTTCCCCGTGGACCGGGCCAGCCAAGATGCCCGGGCCGTGGGCTTCTCTGCCATTGCCGGGTTCCCCATGGTCCAGGGCGCGATCGATGGGATGCACGTCGCCGTGCGGCCACCTGCAGATAACAGGGCCGTGTTCACTAATAGGAAGGGGACCTATTCGATGAACGTACAGGTGGTCTGCGACCACCGCATGATGATCCTGCACGTCTGCGCCCGTCACCCAGGCAGTGTACACGACTCATTCGTGTTGTCGCGGTCATCCATCCCCGGCATGTACGAGGGACGCCATCCCCGGCTGAGGGGCTGGTTGCTGGGCGACAGGGGCTACCCATTGCGATCGTGGCTGATGACGCCTATACGGAGGCCACGCAATGAGGCGGAGAACCGCTACAATGATGCCCATGTAGCGACAAGGGGAGTGATCGAGAGGTGCTTTGGCGTGCTGAAGATGCGTTTCAGGTGCCTGGACCTCTCTGGGGGCGCCCTCCAGTATCGGTCAGATAGGGTCGGCCGCATCATTGTGGTGTGCTGCGTCCTGCACAACATAGCCCAGCAGAGGGGCGATGTGCCGCAGGCAGAGGAGGGCGGAGTGGAGGAGCAGCAGGAAGAGGCCCAGTCCTCCCCAGATGAGGGGGATGGGGGCAATGGTCAGGGCAGACGGGGTAGACACAGACGGGTGGCTGTCCACCGTTACCGGCTGGCCCAGCGGGCACGGGACAGGCTGATAGCCGCCCGCTTCACTGACTAGATGGGCGTGGGAATCGGGTAGTATGGCCACAGACCGCACACCATGACAACAGCCGACCACCCACACCCCCCACCCATCCACCCACCCAGCACCCTCACCCCCCTCCCCAACCCCACACACCCCACCCGCATGCACACCACCCTCCCACTCCCAATTGCCGATCCACCGGCGGCACAACGGGCCGGGCTCACCCAGTTGCGGGTGGACGCGTGTCTATCGCAGGCCATGGAGAATGATGACAACCCGGCTCCGATGAGCTCCTGGCTCTACATCGTTGGACTATGTCTGACCCATGGCCACAGTACCACCATCCACCCGGACCATCCCTGCATGCGGCTGTGACACTGCAGCGCACGGTCCCGTCCTCTGCCCGGGGGATGTTGATGGCGGCCCAGGGGGAAGGGGGCAGACTCACCTGGGGCTGAGGTAAGACCACCCCTCACACACACACTTGCGCTCAACGTACATGACACCCCCGCACACTTTGGACAGAGCACAAAGGCAGCTTCGGTAGGTGTAACATTGACTTTAATAACCAAAGGAGTTCATGCATGTGCCCGAGCGCCTAAAACTCATCTGTGCCCTGCACCCGTGCCAACTTACTCAGTGTCTAATTGTTTAGCCTTACGGGCCCTTTGACTACGTCTACGTGGTTCCCCAGACGGTACAGCAGAACTGGAGGTGGACTCCTGTGATTCCTGCCCTCTGACACTGGATCCCTTTGGCGGCCGTTTCCTGGGGCGTCCTGGCCTAGATGGGCCAGGCTGCGGCCCGGGCGACTGGGATGGCGAGCTGCCAGCCTGTCCTGCCCGTTGCCCACCCGATGCACCTGGGACGGAAGGGGGGGAGTCCGAGGTGTCGCGGTGTACCGGGACCTCCCCTACAGAGGGAGCCGGGACGGACCACACAACCTCCTCCTCCCTCGGGGTGCCCGATGGCCCCCAGGCCTCTACATGGGTGGGGGATGCGAACGGACTGGCCATCCGACGCGCCCCCGACATCTGGCGCTGCCAGTCCTGGAGTCCCGTGCTGGTATCGACAGGGGTCTGCAGGTTTGCAGCCATGGAGCCCAGGGTGTTGTCAAACCCTGTCTGTGACAGTGCGACGCCAGCTCGCACATGGCCACTGGCGCCGATGCCCTCAGCGATGGCCTGCTGAGACTGGGCCATGGCCTGCAGAGACTGGGCCATGGCCTGCAGAGACTGGGCTATGGCCTGCTGAGACTGGGCCATGGCCTGCTGAGACTGGGCTATGGCGTTGAGCGCCTCTGCCATCTGGCGCTGGCACTGGCTCATGGCCTCCTGTGAGAGGGCAGCCATTTCCTGGGCCACAGACGCCGCCTGCACGGAAGGCCCCAGGCCTCGCAAACCGTTCCCCATGTCTGACACCGTCGCACCCATTGCCTCCACCGCGGACGCCACCCGTGCGGTGTCAGCCTGGGTGGCACGCATGACCGGGACCACTCCCAGCTCCTGGACGCGGGTGGACTCCTCCACCTGCGACCGCAGCCGCCGCAAGCCACCCGTCACCCTATTCGCTCGTCTCCGTGTCGGTGGTTGCATCGGATCTATGTGTGGGTGTGGTAACTGCAGGAACCCGGGATCCATCTGGGCGGCAGATGTTCGCTTGGCCTGGGCTGCCCTCCGACCGCCCGGTCCCTCTGCTGCTCCTACCTCCACCTGCTGTACCGGGACGGCTGTGTTGTGCGCACCAGTGAGTGTACCAGACGCCTCATCACTAAAGTGCCCAACCGTGGTGAGTGTTTCTGCGATGGTGGAGGGTGTTGGTGACAGCAGTGGCGTTGTGTCGTGCTCTTCGTCCCACTCTGAGTCCATGGCACTTTGGGGTGGGGGTTCGTCTCCACCCATCCACTCTGAGTCACTGTCCGGTATTTCGTCTTCCCGGGTAGGGGTGTCCTGGGTAGTGCTGTCCCGGGTAGTGCTGTCCCGGGTAGTGCTGTCCCGGGTAGTGCTGTCCCGGGTAGTGCTGTCCCGGGTAGGGGTGTCCTGGATAGTGGTGTCCTGGGTAGTGGTGTCCTGGATAGTGGTGTCTTGGATAGTGGTGTCCTGGGTAGTGGTGTCCTGGCTCGGATGTGACGGGGGCCTGTGGCTGCCCCCCTCATCGCTGGGTGGTCGCTCCTGCACGTGACGGGGGTGTCGTCTCCCTGTTGCTCCAGGTCTCTCCGTCTCCCGTGGTCTCCGAGGGGCATCCTGCGGGCGTCGCATGCTGGAGGGTTCGGGTCTCTCCGTCTCCCGTGGTCTCCGAGGGGCATCCTGCGGGCGTCGCATGCTGGAGGGTTCGGGTCTCTCCGTCTCCCGTGGTCTCCGAGGGGCATCCTGCGGGCGTCGCATGCTGGAGGGTTCGGGTCTCTCCGTCTCCCGTGGTCTCCGAGGGGCATCCTGCGGGCGTCGCATGCTGGAGGGTTCGGGTCTCTCCGTCTCCCGTGGTCTCCGAGGGGCATCCTGCGGGCGTCGCATGCTGGAGGGTTCGGGTCTCTCCGTCTCCCGTGGTCTCCGAGGGGCATCCTGCGGGCGTCGCATGCTGGAGGGTTCGGGTCTCTCCGTCTCCCGTGGTCTCCGAGGGGCATCCTGCGGGCGTCGCATGCTGGAGGGTTCGGGTCTCTCCGTCTCCCGTGGTCTCCAAGGGGCATCCTGCGGGCGTCGCATGCTGGAGGGTGCGGGTCTCTCCGTCTCCCGTGGTCTCCGAGGGGCATCCTGCGGGCGGTCTGCATCTGCGGGGATGGGTGCCTGGACGTTTGGTCCTGCGATACACAATGAAGCATGCATGGTTAGACATCAGGCAGTGATCAGGTGTGTAGAGGGTGCCATCTCCGCTACTCCACTACTGGGCCGATATCTGGGGTTTGAATATCTGTGTGTGTCTCTCTCCAGCTGGCACTGAAACTTCAGAGGCCAGGGGATGTCGCACTGGGACACTTCCACTGAAGAGAGCACTGATTCAAGCCTGCCGTTTATTCCTGACCGACAGCCTGAGACTTATATCACACAGATCTCCAGACCCCTACCAATACCCAGGTGATTCTCTCTCTTGCCGGTGGTGCAACAGCCACCCGGTTCCTACTCCACTAGAGTAGCTTTCCCAAGAGAGAGAATAGGACACTGCTGTTTATTCCCTAACCAGCAGTCTGTCCTGAGTGAATCGCTCAAGATGACCCTCGATTCCTGAACCCGGAATTAAGGTGAGGAGTATTTTAACAATGACTTGGTCAGAGGTCGCTGGTGAAAGATTGAAGAATTTAAACGACGCCAATTGTCATCAAATCAAGGTTTATTGTAAAACCCAGGTCAAAATCATCAAACAGAAGAAACACAATACAATCTTATGCTCTAATATACACTATGTCTATTCAAAAGTAATCTAGCGGACACAACGAAAATTCTTATGCTTACACAGCTTTTAGCAATATCACAAGGCACAAAAACAAGTTCCCTTCCCCAAAGCCTCAACCACTATTAAAGTCAAGGGAGTTTCGTAAGCTGCTGCGGAGTACTTACGGTCACAGGCTGCAGAGGTCAAGTCAGGGGTGCAGAGGTCGAGTCACGAACGAAGAGACCCCCAATCGACAACACAGCCCCTTTTATATTGTTTTACCTGGCTTTGTCCTGTGGTCGGCCAGCCCCCTTTGCATTGAAAAAGGTAAGGTTTAAAGTTCCCGCTGGTCCTGCCCCCTTTGAGCCGGTCAGACCTGTCGAGATGGGAGTACCTCCCCTAGGTCCGCCTCCAGTCTGTTTTTTGAGATAACGAGGTTGAGCTCCCTTGAAGATTTTCAAAGACTTCCATCTGCTCTGGAGATCGCTGCTATGTTGATGGGGTGTTGATTGGATTCTGCTCTGGTGGAGGCCAGGTCATTTACATCTGCATGGGGCTATGACCATCCCATTGTCCTGCTTGCATGCAAGCCTCCTGTGTATTCCCGTGCCCCTTTGTCTGTGTTTTGATGTTATCTTGTTGTCTGGCTCCTTCTTCCTTGTAGCTCCTAGGGGGGTGTTTTGGAAATATTTATGTATTTATGTCCCTACTCAGCTCAGCGGGCCAAGCCTGCTGGGAAAACTGGTTCTGTTCCCTTGGCTGGAAAGTCGGTTTACAGTCTCTGAGTTTCTCCAAAAGGGCCGAATTGCCCGAAAACCTTACAGATGCCCCTTCGATACGTCCCTACATGCTTGGACCGTATCGACACAGGTGAAGGGCAATTATTTCCTTTTGTGTGGACCGTAGGCCCCCCCTCAACAACATGCGAAACTACAAGTCCCAAGACAGTTCCCTTAATCTAGGCTACCCCTGATTTCAATAAAAGGGAAAGACAAGACCATACTTAATTCAAGCAGACAGTAACATATACACTCAAGTACACATTTCACCGGAACCCCAAACGTAAGGGTCCCTGTACATATATCACAGTCAAGTAACTGGGACCTGCGAATCCATACAACTATTTACAATTGCATCTGTTTTATTTCACCAAGGATCCTCCTTTCTTGGCTGCACTTCGCTTCTTCCCGTTGAGGGCTCTTCATTTACTCTCCATCGTCGATACCTGCAGCTGAGAGGTTTAGTCCAACTGAGGCGACAGCACAATGTACCCCCTGTACAACATTTCCTTTGTGGGGCAAACACTAAACCATTCTCAGGCCCCCCCCTGGTGGTGATCGGACAGTTGTGAGGGTCGATCGGTTGGGCTGTGGGCAGGGGTCGCTTTACCTGAACCAGCAGTTCGGTAGCTTCTACAGTCATCCCTTCCCTGGGCGTTACACATCCCTCCCCACTGCGGTCAATTTATCCCGTTCCCTGGGTTCTGCCACCACCTTACAAAAGTGATTAATGCCCCTTGTGGACATGCCTTGGTAGATCCCCATGAACACAAATAAATGCCCTGGTCAGAAGCCCACCCCTTATCCCCGCAAACGGTGATCCTACCCGGTGACCCCGTGATGGTCCGGTAGGTGTTGTCCAGTCCGTTCCCAGTCCGAGGACCGATCCCTCATGTCCAGCCTCAGCTTCCTGGGCCACCACCGTCTCCCCAAAGGAAGGTCCCCCTCACAGGTTGAACACACCCGCCTGCCCTCAGTCACCCTAACCCGGTCAGTCGAAGGACTCTTCTGTCTCGCCTCTGCGGAGTTCTCCCGGTCCCACCATCGCCAGGATCAGCAAACTCCACATCGTCGGGTGCCCCATCTGTAAGACAAACAAAACACATCCTTGCCTCCACAGCCCTACCTACCTTAAGGTGCATGGGTGCTATCCGGTGGCGGCAGCAGCTCCTGCTTTGAAGTTGCCGCAGCCTGTCTGGGGTTCTGTGTTTACAGCCCGGCTCCCCAGGGTCCTAGTGCCTGCCGCTATCCGGTGGCAGCAGCAGCTCCTGCTTTGAAGTTGCCGCAGCCTGTCTGGGGTTCTGTGTTTACAGCCCGGCTGCACCAGGGTCCTAGTGCCTGGTGCTTCATCATTTTACCCTTGCACCAGGCGCTTCTGTGTCCCCACGATCCCAAATACTTCACACACAACTACACACTAATTAGAACTAACAGGGGGGGGAATGCTATATACAATGCCACCCGTCTCCGGGTGGCCAAATTAAAACTGTGCCCCGCTAAACTGGGGCAGTTCACCTGTTTGGTCCAACGGCTCGGGCCAGACCGTCCCCTCCCGGGGGTTCGGGCTGCCCCTTGCCTCTCCTTTCCCAACAGGGTTCGGTGATCCCTCATCGCTCCCTTCTACTCGGGCCCCCTTACTGCGGGACCGGGTGACAGGGAGGTGTGATGGGGACCATCTTACCGGGGGCTTGGAGACCCGATTGCTCCTTCGTCCCCCGACTGGTTCCCAAGCCCAAGGTGATACCTCCACTTCCTCCGCCTCCTTAGCCTCTAAACTAAGGCAGGCTACCTGACCCACAGGGAAGGGCTTGGGGATTGTTACTGTCCCTGGGCTGGGTGCTTGCAGCACGGTCGGTTTCTTTGGGACTGCCCCTTCGGGACAGCACCTTGTCACCGGTTGTGTGACCGTGGAGTCAGGGACCTCCCCCACCGTCGTTAATTCTACGGGGGGTTTCTCCACTACCACCCCCAGTCTTCCCCCCACCTTGCTCTTTCTTGTCCTTATGGGGTGGAACAATTTAAATTGGCTGATGTGGCGTTCGCATGGGTCCCACCTTAAGGGATTTAAACTGCAAATAGCCCCTGAGGCAGCCTCCAGAATGGGACCCTGCACCTGGACCGGACCAGGGTCTGGGGCTAGAACTACCCCTGCACTCCCTTTTTCCTGAGGCTGCTCCCTGGGTAGTCATACGGGTTCTTGTGGTGTGGGTGCGGGCAGGCCCTGGCCCGTTGCCATTGCCACCTGTCCTGAGCCTTGCAAAAGGGCTAAAATTTTACTTATTTCGATGGTTCCCGGGGCAGCTGCTCCTACCGCCGGGGTCTGACTCTCTACTGCGGGAGCCCTCTCCTGCTTGCTAGGGTTTCTACATTCCCTCTTGAAATGCCCGGCCTTCCCACACCCGTAGCATACCGGTTTCTCGTCGGAGGTCCGGGTGCCCACATGCTTCCACTCTCTCTTAGGGGCTGCTGGCGCGATTTCATGCACCCTACCCTTAAGGGGCTTGTCCTCACCCCTCTCCCCATTACGATATGCGAGGGTAAGTTTCCTAAGGACCTCTGCCTCATTAAGGTCCGGACTCTGCGGGTCGAACCAGTGTTCGGCCTTTGCCCTAACGTGAGGGAGACAGTTAGCTACGAGGGTCTTCAGCCAGTGGGCTGTTCTCTCATCTAAATTCTGCCTATCCGCGGGAGCCCCACACGCCTCCACATAGACAGTCCACAGTCTGTCTGCGAACATGGTGGGAGATTCCCCTGGTTGCTGCTTGGTTTCCCCCACCCTCATGAAAGGGCTCCCCAGATTCAAGCCCATTGCCTCCAGAACAGCAGTCTGTGCTGCCGCCCAGGTGTCAGGTCTTCCCCCATTCCCAGAGGTCACTGTCCTGCATAGCTGGGCATCTAGGGTTATCAGGAGCATCTTTATTTGCTCCCCTTCGTCGCAGTCATTGATGTTGGCTGCCTGTTCCACCTCCATAAAATGCAGCGACGGATCCCCCTTTAGAGTTAGTCTGGGAACGTGGGCCACCATCCCCCTGAGCGCGGATGCCCCATGAGGAACGATAATGTCGCCCTCAACCGGTCCCCTATTTGCCATCCCCGCCGGGGGACCATACCTCCTTTGCCTGACAGGGCACATCTGCCCCACCTGGGGTTCCTGCTCCTCCTCCCCACTGTCCAGCTCTCCTGCCTCGTTGGGTAGCCCCCCTGTCCCCGGGCTAACTACCCATATAGGAGACGCCGCTATCTGGGGATACACCACTGACCCCCCTTGGACCTGCCCCTGACCGGGCGGTCCAAACCCTACCTGCTGGCCCGGCCCCATCACCGGCATCCCAGGCAGCGGTCTGTCCCCATCCCATGGGGACCCACATACGAAACCAGGCGGACACGCCGCCAGCTGGGGGTACCCTGCCGACCCCCCTTGGACTTGCCCCTGAACGTGCAGTCCGATCCCCCCCTGCCGGCCCGGACACAATCCCGGTGCCTCAGGAGGCGGTCTATTCCCCTTGGCCTTTGGGGAATCATCCGCTGCGAGGAGCACCTTGCCCCTAGGGAACCCCCCTGGACCTACCAGGTGTATCTGTCCCCTGAACCTGGACAAGGCCTCCTCCAACTCCGTTATTCGTGCCTGGCACGGCCCATGGGCACAGTCCCCTACTTCCTCGCGAGCCACTCGGTATGCTGCCTGGATGTCCCGGTACTTCCCCTCCAGCTTCCTACACTGCTCTGTACTCCGAGCATAGAGTCCCTGGAGCCTCCGTTCCTTTTCTTTACCCTCCACTATCTGGCAGTGGAGATAGTCCTTCTCACATCTGTTAGACTCGCTTTCCTGTTTCATTTCTGCCACTTCCCCCCGCAGTCGTTCCGCTGCGCTAGCCTCCTGCTCTAACTCTTCGATCCTTTGCTCTGCGTTGACCACCTGCTGAGACAGGCAAACCAGCCAAACTGCCTTCTCTAAGTGCCTTTTGTGCGCCTTGCTTTCTGTCCATGCAGCCGCTGCCATTACCGGTTGCTCCGCATTGATTAATTCTGAAACCCAAGGTTTGGTGAGGTTGACCTTTTGCCACAAATACGAGGATATTCTCTCCTCCATTTTGCTTCGTTCCCTCACCCCCTCTGCCAAGTCACATACTCCAAACCACCGGGCTCCTGCCCCGGTCGCCATTGTAGAGGGTGCCATCTCCGCTACTCCACTACTGGGCCGATATCTGGGGTTTGAATATCTGTGTGTGTCTCTCTCCAGCTGGCACTGAAACTTCAGAGGCCAGGGGATGTCGCACTGGGACACTTCCACTGAAGAGAGCACTGATTCAAGCCTGCCGTTTATTCCTGACCGACAGCCTGAGACTTATATCACACAGATCTCCAGACCCCTACCAATACCCAGGTGATTCTCTCTCTTGCCGGTGGTGCAACAGCCACCCGGTTCCTACTCCACTAGAGTAGCTTTCCCAAGAGAGAGAATAGGACACTGCTGTTTATTCCCTAACCAGCAGTCTGTCCTGAGTGAATCGCTCAAGATGACCCTCGATTCCTGAACCCGGAATTAAGGTGAGGAGTATTTTAACAATGACTTGGTCAGAGGTCGCTGGTGAAAGATTGAAGAATTTAAACGACTCCAATTGTCATCAAATCAAGGTTTATTGTAAAACCCAGGTCAAAATCATCAAACAGAAGAAACACAATACAATCTTATGCTCTAATATACACTATGTCTATTCAAAAGTAATCTAGCGGACACAACGAAAATTCTTATGCTTACACAGCTTTTAGCAATATCACAAGGCACAAAAACAAGTTCCCTTCCCCAAAGCCTCAACCACTATTAAAGTCAAGGGAGTTTCGTAAGCTGCTGCGGAGTACTTACGGTCACAGGCTGCAGAGGTCAAGTCAGGGGTGCAGAGGTCGAGTCACGAACGAAGAGACCCCCAATCGACAACACAGCCCCTTTTATATTGTTTTACCTGGCTTTGTCCTGTGGTCGGCCAGCCCCCTTTGCATTGAAAAAGGTAAGGTTTAAAGTTCCCGCTGGTCCTGCCCCCTTTGAGCCGGTCAGACCTGTCGAGATGGGAGTACCTCCCCTAGGTCCGCCTCCAGTCTGTTTTTTGAGATAACGAGGTTGAGCTCCCTTGAAGATTTTCAAAGACTTCCATCTGCTCTGGAGATCGCTGCTATGTTGATGGGGTGTTGATTGGATTCTGCTCTGGTGGAGGCCAGGTCATTTACATCTGCATGGGGCTATGACCATCCCATTGTCCTGCTTGCATGCAAGCCTCCTGTGTATTCCCGTGCCCCTTTGTCTGTGTTTTGATGTTATCTTGTTGTCTGGCTCCTTCTTCCTTGTAGCTCCTAGGGGGGTGTTTTGGAAATATTTATGTATTTATGTCCCTACTCAGCTCAGCGGGCCAAGCCTGCTGGGAAAACTGGTTCTGTTCCCTTGGCTGGAAAGTCGGTTTACAGTCTCTGAGTTTCTCCAAAAGGGCCGAATTGCCCGAAAACCTTACAGGTGATACGGGAGAGGGGGATATAGGGGAGGGGGGATATGGGGACGGGCTGTTGGTGGCTCACTTGCTCGTGGGGCCCCGACCTCTGCATCAGCAACCTCCCGGTCCTCAGGTCCGCCAGCCAGTTCCAGGGCCCTTTCCTCGTGTACGGTCAGTGGCCTCTCATCAGCGGGCCCTCCTCCAGTCCTCACATGCTCCCTATTGTTGTGTGCGCGCTTCTCCTGGGGGGGGGGGGGGGTGGTGGTGGCAGGGGTAAAAGGCAACAGTGTTAGGCAGGTATATGAATGCACGCCATCGGTTGCGCGTGCATTGCAGAGGTTAAGGTTAGGGCTGGATTCACTTGGGGATATGGGGGATATGGGGGAGGGGGGATATGGGGAATATGGGGGATATGGGGGAAGGGGGGAATATGGGGGAGGGGGGATATGGGGGAGGGGGGATATGGGGAGGGGGGGATATGGGGAATATGGGGGATATGGTGGAAGGGGGGAATATGGGGGATATGGGGGAGGGGGGATATGGGGGAGGGGGGAATATGGGGGATATGGGGGAGGGGGGATATGGGGGATATGGGGGAGGGGGGATATGGGGGAGGGGGGGATATGGGGGAGGGGGGATATGGGGGAGGGGGGATATGGGGAGCGGGGATATGGGGAATATGGGGGATATGGGGGAAGGGGGGAATATGGGGGATATGGGGAGGGGGGATATGGGGAAGGGGGGAATATGGGGGATATGGGGGAGGGGGGATATGGGGGAGGGGGGAATATGGGGGATATGGGGGAGGGGGGATATGGGGGATATGGGGGAAGGGGGGAATATGGGGATATGGGGGAGGGGGATATGGGGGATATGGGGGATATGGGGGAGGGGGGATATGGGGGAGGGGGGATATGGGGGAGGGGGGATATGGGGGATATGGGGGAGGGGGGATATGGGGGATATGGGGGAGGGGGGATATGGGGGAGGGGGGATATGGGGGATTTGGGGGAGGGGGGATATGGGGGAGGGGGGAATATGGGGGATATGGGGGAGGGGGGATATGGGGGATATGGGGGATATGGGGGAGGGGGGATATGGGGGAGGGGGGATATGGGGGATATGGGGGAGGGGGGATATGGGGGAGGGGGGGATATGGGGGAGGGGGGATATGGGGAGGGGGGATATGGGGGAGGGGGGAATATGGGGGATATGGGGGAGGGGGGATATGGGGGATATGGGGGATATGGGGGAGGGGGGATATGGGGGAGGGGGGGATATGGGGAGGGGGGATATGGGGGACGCTCACCCTGCCTGCTCTGACGAGGTCGTTCACCTTCTTGTGGCACTGGGTGCCTGTCCGTGGTGTTAGGGCCACAGCGGTGACGGCCTCTGCCACCTCCCTCCACAGACGCCGGCTGTGATGTGGGGCAACTCTGCGGCCGTGCCCGGGATACAGGGCGTCCCTCCTCTGCTCCACCGCATCCAGGAGCGCCTCCACATCGCGTGACTCGAACCTCGGGGCTGAGCGACGGCCAGCCATCAAGTCGGGTGTTGCGGTCGGCTGTTCCGGTCGGGTGGGGGGGAGCTGCGCGGCCTTATGAGCCGTCACGCCGTGCAGCGCGTATGACGCTGCACGGCGTGAACCACTGCGCAAGCGCGGATCCCGTTACGTCGCTGCTAGCCCATTTCGGGCCGCAGACTATCGGCCCATTTTTATGACGTGACGCAAGTGGGATTTGCGCCGTTTTGTGCGCCGATCGGCGGAGTTTCCGCCGATAACGGAGAATTTCGCCCCTGGTTCCGACGCCGAATTCGCAGTGGGCGGCAATTTGACGCCAAATCACGATTCTCCGCCACCTTGACAGCAACATCAATGCGTACCGGAATGCACGTACAGAAAACACCGTTTGCATATCATTAGCGGGCCTGACAGTTATCCTCCGAGGCACCCGCGATTCTCCGCCTCCGATGGGCTGAGTTCCAAACGGTGCAGTTCACATGCTTTTAAAAATCGTGGCTGACGAGGGAGAGAGAGGAGGGAAGACATGGAGAGGCGTGTCTGCGGGCTGCCGGGCCGAACAGTGGCTGGGGTGACGGGGGAATGGGTTGTGTGGCCGGGGTGACCCCCCACGGGACTGGGGTGGTGCCCAGGCACGGACCGCCACTGCCACAGCCTACAAGGCAGCCAACTTGCCGTACACCCCACTGACCACCCACCTTGGCTTCTGGGGCTGCAGAGTGACACCGGCCATATGGCTGCCCCCATCCCACCACCCACGCAACCTACCCGCTGCCATACCCCCACCACTTAACCGTCTGCCACCCGCCAGAGGGGCATTATGCAGCCCACCTAGGGCAACGCCCACTGTAACCCTTGTGGGGACATCGGACGTGTACCCTGGAGCGTGCTACTGGCAAGGGCAGCGTCAGCCGATGGTACCCCTGGCAGCAGGGAATGGGCACCAAGGCCAGGGGTACCATTGGCTGACGCTGCCCTTGCCAGTAGCATGGCCTTGACCTCCTTGGTTGAGTAAGGTAGGTGCGGGACTTGATAAAGTGGACGAGCCGGGTAACCCCCGGGTGGCAGAGGTCATTGTGGATGGCTTGCAGGCGGTCGTCCTGCACGTTGGCGCATGTGCCGCGGGACAGGGCATCTGGGGGCTCGTTGAGCTCCCCTGGACGATACTTGATATCGTACGTGTAGGTGGAGAGTTCGATCCTCCACCTCAAAATTGTATCGTTTTTTATTTTGCCCCGTTGCATGTTATCGAACATATAGGCGACCGACCGTTGGTCGGTGACAAGGGTGAACCTCCTACCGGCGAGGTAGTGCCTCCAGTGCTGTACAGCCTCCACTATGGCTTGTGCCTCCTTCTCGACTGCAGAGTGTCGAGCCTCGGAGGCGGTGAGGGTCCGGGAGAAGAACGCTACTGGTCTGCCTGCCTGCTTGAGGGTAGCAGACAGGGCGATGTCTGACGCATCGCTCTTTACCTGGAAGGGGATAGCTTCGTCCACCGTGCGCATGGCTGCCTTGATGATATTGGCTTTGATGCGGTTGAAAGCCAATCGAGCCTCAGCCTTGGGGGGAAATATGGTGGTCTTTGTGAGTGGGCGGGCTTTGTCCGCATATTTGGGGACCCACTGGGCATAGTAGGAGAAGAGCCCCAAGCACTGTTTAAGGGCCTTGAGGCTGCGGGGGAGGGGAAGTCCCTTAAGGAGGCGCATGCGGTTGGTGTTGGGACCTAGGACCCTGTTTTCCACGACATAGCCAAGGATGGCTAGCGAGGTTGTGTGGAAAATGCATTTTTCCTCATTATAGGTCAGGTTAAGGGCTCGGGCGGTCTGGAGGAACCTTTCGAGGTTTGCGTCATGGTCCTGCAGGTCATGGCCGCAGATGGTGAGATTGTCCAAGTACGGGTATGTAGCCCGCAAACCGTACTGGTCCACCATTTGATCCATCGCCCTTAGAAAGACGGAGACCCCATTTGTGACGCCGAAGGGGACCCTGAGGAAGTGGAAGAGCTGGCCGGGTGCTTCGAAGGCAGTATAGGGGCGGTGTTTTGGTCGGATGGGGAGCTGGTGGTAGGCGGATTTGAGGTCGACCGTGGAAAATACTCGGTATTGGGCGATCCGATTGACCATTTCTACTATGCGAGGAAGGGGGTAAGCATCAAGTTGCGTGAAGCGGTTTATGGTCTGGCTATAATCCACGACCATCCGTTTCTTATCCCCGGACCGGACTACCACCACTTGTGCTCTCCAAGGGCTGTTGCTAGCCTCGATGACCCCCTCTCCCAGCAAACGCTGGACCTCTGACTTGATATAAGTCATGTGTTGGGCACTGTACCGCCGGCTCCTGGTGGCGACGGGCTTACAGTCGGGAGGGTGGTTCGCGAATAGCGTAGGGGGTGCGACTTTCAGTGTCGCAAGGCTGCATACCGTGAGGGGGGGCAAGGGTCCGCGAACTTCAGTGTCAGGCAATGGTGGCTGCACTGGAAATCCAGTCCGAGTAGCAGGGGGGCGCAGAGGTAGGGGAGGATATAAAATTTGAAACGGGTGTACTTGGCGCCCTGGATCGAGAGATCCGCGATACAGTACCCCTTGATTTGTACCGAGTGGGACCCGGCTGCGAAGGCTATGGTTTGGGACGCGGGATGAATGCGCAAGGAGCAGCTCCTTACCCTTGCTGGATGAATAAAGCTCTCCGTGCTCCCGGGGTCGAAGAGGTATGCAGTGTCGCGCCCGTTGACTTGGACCTTCATCATTCAGTTTTGCAGATGTTTTGGCCGAGTTTGGTCGAGGGTGATCGCTCCCACTTGCGGGTAGTCCAGGTCCTCAGCCGAGTCGGACTTGTAAAATGGCCGCCGCCGTCGGTTGCACGTGTCGGGTCGAGAAGATGGCCGCCAACAAGATGGCCGCTTCCATGATTCGCACGAGGCTAATGACGCGTCAGAAGGGGGCGTGTCGGGTCGGTGCGCAGCCGCATTGCGAGGCCTGAGGGCCTGAGAGCCTGATTTTCGGGCCGGCTGTTCTTTGTTCTTCTGGCCCCTGGACCTGGCCAGGCAGACCCTCGCAAAATGCCCCTTCTTCCCACAGTCACTGCAGATCGCAGCGCGGGCTGTGCAGCATGGGCATGGATGCTGGCCCTGCCCGCAGAAGTAGCACGGTGTGCCCCCAGGATGAGAGTGTCGCCGCGTGGCGCAGGCCCGTAACGTGGCTAAGTCTGAGGAAGTCCGGGAGGGGTTCGCATAATCCGCGGGGTACGTACCCAAATTATGTCGGGTCACCTCCAGCGAGGAGACGAGCGTTAGCGTCTCCTCGAGGTCTTTTACCCCGTTTTTGAGTAGCCGCTGCCGGATGAGGTCAAGCGGATGCCGAAAACGAAGGTGTCTCTGATGTGCAGGTTCATATGGGTTTCCCCTGTCACATCCTGGTGGTAGCAGTCCCTGGCAAGCGTGGTGAGTTTTTCAACGAATTCGTCTAGCGATTCCCCCGAGCGCTGCCGGCAGGTAGAGAGCAGATGCCTGGCTTGTACCTCGTTGATGGGTTTGATGAAGCGCTTGCGGAGTAACGCAACCGCCTCTTCATAAGTTGTCACCTTTTCTCGTGTGGAGTAGGCGCAGCTTGCGTGGCTCCAGGATGGGAGTCTCTGAGGAGTCGAAGCATCGGAGCCAGTATTTAAACATTTCCTTTGCCTCCGGTGTCTGTGTTTCCAGGTTGAGCTTCTCTGGTTTTAGGCCTGCGTCCATCCTGATGTAGTTTAGCTTATTAAATTGTGGTACCCTCAATAACGACGCTTAGAGTGTAAACGGTAAAGAAGACTTTAATAAGCTAAGAACTAGCCTGGTGCCGAGACATGTGCTAACAGAGGTGCCGCCCACAAGGCGGCCCCTTATATACGGCTCCCAGATGGGCGAAGCTGGAGGCGGAGTCCCCCAGGGTTCCAAGCCCGGTCTTAAAGGGGACATCACCTTACATGATGACAAGGGTACAGTATTACAGTAACCGTTCATCACAACACAATAGATTTTAAGGAGCATGTTGGGAGGAAGGAGAAGTAGAGAAGGGACTGGATTAGGGAGGGAATTCCAGAGTTTAGAGCCTTTTGATGGAGCAATTAAAATCAGATGCTCAGGATGCTAGAATTGGATACTGCAACTACCTTGGTGGCTTTTTGGCCTGCAGCTAATTGTAGGTATAGGGAGGGGTGGATTGTGAAGACAATCAAGACGGTTTTAAAAAGAAGGTGATGCTTAATAGGAGCCAGTGTAGGTCAGCAGGCACAGGGGTGATGAGTCACCAGATTTTGGTGCATGTCAGGAGATAGGCAGAAGAGCTTTGGTTTATCACAGGATTACGCAGGATAGAATGTGGGTGATCATGAAATGAAAAATGAAATGAAATGAAAATTGCTTATTGTCACAAGTAGACTTCAAATGAAGTGATTGTGAAAAGCCACATTCCAGCACCTGTTCAGGGAGGCTGGTACAGGAATTGAACCTGCGCTGCATGGCTTTGTTCTGCTTTGCAAGCCAGCTCTTTAGCCCACTATGATAAACCAGCCCCTCCAGGAATGTGTTGGAATTTCCATGTCTAGATCTACCAAAGACATGGATGGGGGTATCAGCAGTTACACTGGGGCAGGTGCCGAGTCGGTTGTTGTTGCACAGGTGAAAGTAGGCATTCTTCGTGTTGGAGGAAATATATGGTCGGAAACTCAACTTGCGTGCAAATGGCACACCAAGATTGTGAATATTCTGGATCTGCCTCAGACAATTGTCAGCGTTCCTCATACAAGCTCTTCAATCCAGGGATCAATCTTGTGAACCTCCTCTGGACCCTCTCCAAGGCCAGCACATCCTTCCTCAGATACGGGGCCCAAAACTGCTCACAATACTCCAAATGGGGTCTGACCAGAGCCTTATACAGCCTCAGAAGTACATCCCTGGTCTTGTATTCTAGCCCTCTCGACATGAATGCCAACATTGCATTTGTCTTCCTAACTGCCAACTGAATCTGCACATTAACCTTAAGAGACTCATGAACAAGGACTCACAAGTCCCTTTGTGCTTCTGATTTCCTGAGCATCTTCCCATTTAGAAAATAATCCCCTGCCGATTAGCCATCTCCCTTTCTAGGCGTGCCTGCGCCTCCCGCACTCTCCGTTCCCCCCAGCAGCAGACCCACGCCCCGACTCTCTCTTCAGGCTCCAGCACCCCTTTGGCCAATGCAGCAGCAACCCACTACCCCCCTCCCCCCGCCCCCCAGCTAGGTCCGCCGTTGACTGCGTTGCTCCCCCATAACACTCCCGTAAGACAGCTGATTCCTGCTGACCCCAGACGCTCCCGCCACTCTTATCGACCCCCCCAGTGTGAGAATCTCCCCGCCCCCCCTACCCATCAGCGGGCGCTCCTCTCCAGCACCACCCCTCCCCCTTGACCCCTCCCCCTTCCTTCCCTAGCATGGGAAAAAAACCTGTGCTTTCCACCAAGCTGGCCCCGCCCCCTCAGGCACAGCTCCCTTTCGCGGCCTGATCCCAGCTCCCCCACCTCGGGCTCCCCTCTCCCCTCCCCCCAAAGGGGCTCCCTCTTCCAACCACCAACGCCCACACTCTCACCAAACCCCCACTACGAACCATTTCACCCTACCCCACCCTGCACCCAAAAGAAAACAGTACCAAACAGAACAGAACATCCCCCCAAAACACAACAATCACATCAATTCCCTCTGGACACCCCCTCGCAACCGACCCTCAATCCGAGTCCAACTTTTTAACCTGGATAAAGGTCCACGCCTCCTCTGGTGTCTCGAAGTAGTGGTGGTGGTCCTTGAAAGTGACCCATAGTCACGCCGGCTGCAACATTCCAAATTTCACCCCCATCCGATGCAAAGCTGCCTTAGCCCGATTGTCCCCGGCACTCTTCTTGGCCACCTCCGCGCTCCAGTCCTGGTATATCCAGACCTCTGCATTCTCCCACCTGCTGCTCCGCTCCTTCTTTGCCCACCTTAGGACACACTCCCTGTCCACGAAGCGGTGGAACTGCACCAGCACCGCCCGCGGCGGTTCGTTGGGCTTGGGCCACCTCACCAGGACTCGGTGGGCCCCCTCCAGCTCCAGGGGCCCCGGGAAGGCCCCCGTGCCCATCAACGTGTTCAGCATCGTGACCATGTATGCTCCAACATCCGACCCCTCCACTCTCTCCGGGAGACCCAGAATCCGTAGGTTCTTCCTCCTCGACCGATTCTCCATGTCCTCGAACTTCTCCTGCCATTTCTTATGCATCGCCTCTACCTTCACCGCCAGGCCCAAGATCTCGTCCTCGTTCTCCGAGGCCTTTTGCCGCACCTCCCGGATCGCCGCCCCTTGGGCCTTCTGGGTCTCGAGCAGCTTGCCTATCGAAGCCTTCATCGGCTCCAACAACTCTGCCTTCAATTCGGTGAAGCAGCGCTGGAGAAACTCCTGCTGTTCCTGCAACCACTGCACCCACGCTGCCTGGTCTCCACCCGCCGCCATCTTGATTTTCCTCTCTCGCATGTTCCGTTGCTCCAAAACTACTTTTTTCACAGCTCCACTCCTGGTCCAATCCATACAGTGCCGGGGAAATGTTACTGTCACCTTCCCACACTGGGAACCGTCGAACAAATGCCGCTGGGGGCCCTAAAAAGAGCCCAAAAGCCTGTTTCTGGCGGGAGCTGCCGAACGTGCAACTTAGCTCCGCATAGCTGCAACTGGAAGTCCCTCTGGACTCTTTCCGAGGCCAGCACATCATTCCTTAGATACGGGGCCCAAAACTGCTCACAATACTCCAAATGGGGTCTGACCAGAGCCTTATACAGACTCAGAAGTACATCCCTGGTCTTGTATTCTAGCCCTCTCGACATGAATGTTAACATTGCATTTGCCTTCCTAACTGCCAACTGAATCTGCACATTAACCTTAAGAGAATCGTGAACAAGGACTCCCAAGTCCCTTTGTGCTTCTGATTTCCTGAGCATCTTCCCATTTAGAAAATAGCCTATGCCTCCATTTCTCCTTCCAAAGTTCATAACCTCACACTTTTCCACATTGTATTCCATCTGCCACTTCTTTGCCCACTCTCCTAGCCTGCACACGTCCTTCTGAAGCCCGCCTGCTTCCTCAATATTACCTGTCCCACTACAAATCTTTGTATCTTCTGCAAACTTAGCAACAGTGCCCACAGTTCCTTCTTCCAGATCATTAATGTATATTGTGAAAAGTTTTGGTCCCAGGACCGACCCCTGAGTACACCACTAGTCACCGGCTGCCATCCTGAAAAAGACCCCTTTGTCCCCACTCTCTGCCTTCTGCCAGTCAGCCAATCCTCTATCCGTGCCAGGATCTTACCCTCAACACCATGGGCTCTTATCTTATTTAACAGTCGCCTATGCGGCACCTTGTCAAAGGCCTTCTGAAAATCTAAATAAATCACGTCCACTGGTTCTCCTTTCTCTTACTTCCTTGATACTTCCTCAAAGAACTCGAACAGATTTGTCAGACGTGACCTCCCCTTGATGAAGCCGTGCTGACTCAGTCCTATTTTATCATGCACCTCCAAGTACTCCGCAATCTCATCTTTAATAACGGACTCTAAAATCTTACAAATGACCGAAGTCAGGCTAATCGGCCTATAATTTCCCATCTTCTGCCTCCCTCCCTTCTTTTAAAAAAAATAAATAATTTTTATTAAAGGTTTTCATAAAATATTAACAACAAAATGAGAAAGAAAAAAGAACCCAACTGGGTTAAGTACAAAACACAATCTAAAAAAGCAACCCCCCAAACCCCTCCCCCCCCTGTACATAAATAAGAAATTAACATTAACACCCCGACTTAACAGAACAGGTGTATACACCCCTTCAGACCATCCAGTGTAAATAACATAAACAAAAATAAAGTAACCCCCCCCGAGCTGCTGCTGCCATTGACCAATGTCTATCTTTTTGCCAGAAAGTCTAAGAACGGTTGCCTAAAGAACCCTTGTACCGACCCTCTCAAGACGAATTTCACCCTCTCCAATTTAATGAACCCTGTCATATCGCTGATCCAGGATTCCACGCTTGGGGGCCTCGCATCTTTCTACTGAAGGAGAATCCTTCGCCGGGCTACCAGGGACGCAAAGGCCAGAATTCCGGCCTCTTTCGCCTCCTGCACTCCCGGCTCCTCTGCCACCCCAAATATTGCGAGCCCCCAGCCCGGTCTGACCCTGGATCCTACCACCCTCGACACCGTCCTCGCTACGCCCTTCCAAAATTCCTCCAGCGCTGGGCATGCCCAGAACATATGGGTGTGATTTGCTGGGCTCCCTGAGCACCTAACACACCTGTCCTCACCCCCAAAGAACCGGCTCATCCTTGTCCCGGTCATGTTTGCCCTGTGCAGCACCTTAAACTGTATGAGGCTGAGCCTCACGCACGAAGAGGAAGAATTCACCCTCCCTAGGGCATCTGCCCACGTCCCCTCTTCAATCTCCTCTCCCAACTCCTCCTCCCACTTACCTTTCAACTCCATCACCGAGGCCTCCTCCTCCTCCTGCATCACCTGGTAAGTTTCCGAGATCTTCCCCACTTCCCCCCCACCCCCCCCCCGAGAGCGCCCTATCCTTTACTGTGTGTGGCAGTAGCCACGGGAATTCCACCACCTGCCGTCTGGCAAACGCCCTTACCTGTGAGTACCTGAAGGTGTTCCCCGGGGGGAGCCCGTACTTCTCCTCCAGCTCACCCAGGCTCGCGAACTTCCCCCTACTTTCGTATCCCTGCCCTGTGCCACCCCGAATACCCCCCACCTGTTCTTCCTGGGGCGAACTGGTGGTTCCCCCGTAATGGGGTCCACGCCGAGGCCCCAACTTCCCCCTTATGCCACCTCCACTGCCCCCAAATTTTGAGGGCCGCCACCAGGGCTCGTGGTATACCTCCTTGGAGGGAGCGGCAGCGGCGCCGTTGCCAGCGCTCCCAGACTCGTACCACACAGGACGCCGTCTCCAGCCTCTTCCATGCAGCCCCCTCCCCCTCCATCACCCACTTGCGCACCATCATCGCATTGGTGGCCCAGTAGTACCCACAGAGGTTGGGCAGCGCCAGTCCCCCCCTTTCTCTATTCCGCTCCAGGAACACCCTTCTCATCCTCGGAGTCCCTCGCGCCCACACAAACCCCATTATACTCCTGTTAACCCGCCTGAAAAAAACATTCGGGATAAACATGGGGAGGCACTGGAACAGGAACAAAAACCTTGGGAGCACCGTCATTTTGATTGACTGCACCCTACCCGCCAAGGACAGCGGCAACGCGTCCCGCATCTTGAACTCCTCCTCCATTTGCTCCGCCAGCCTTGTAAAGTTAAGCCTATGCAGGGCCCCCCAGCTCCTGGCCACCTGGACCCCCAAATATCTGAAGTTCCTCTCCGCCCTTTTTAGTGGGAGCTTGCCAATCCCCCTGGTCCCCTAGCTGAACTACGAACAGCTCGCTCTTCCCCATATTTAGCTTGTACCCCGAAAAGTCCCCGAATTCCCTAAGGATCCTCATTACCTCTGGCATTCCTCCCACCGGGTCCGCCATATACAGCAGCAGGTCGTCCGCATAAAGCGACACCCTATGCTCCTCCCCACCCCGCACCAACCCCCTTCAGTTCCTTGACTCTCTCAGTGCCATAGCCAGGGGTTCAATCGCCAGTGCGAAGAGCAGGGGGGATAAGGGAAACCCCTGTCTCGTCCCTCGGTGCCACCGAAAGTACTCGGACCTCCTCCTCTTTGTGGCCACACCCGCCATCGGGACCTCATACAACAGCCTAACCCACCTGACAAACCCCTCCCCAAGCCCGAACCTCTTCAGCACCTCCCACAGGTACCCCCACTCTACCCTATCAAAGGCTTTCTCAGCGTCCATCGCCACCACTATCTCCGCCTCCCCCTCCCTCGCCGGCATCATGATACCGTTCAAAAGCCTCCGCACATTCGCGTTCAACTGTCTCCCCTTCACAAACCCCGTCTGGTCTTCATGGATGATCTGCGGCACACAATCCTCAATCCTCGTGGCTAAGACCTTCGCCAGCACCTTGGCATCTACATTTAGCAAGGAAATCAGTCTGTAAGACCCACATTGCAGGGGATCCTTGTCCCGCTTCAGAATCAAGGAGATCAGTGCCCGGGACATTGTCGGGGGTAAAGCCCCCCCTTCCCTTGCCTCATTATCATAGATTATCATAGAATTTACAGTATAGAAGGAGGCCATTCGGCCCATCGAGTCTGCACTGGCTCTTGGAAAGAGCACCATACCCAAGGTCAACACCTCCACCCTATCCCCATAACCCAGTAACCCCATCCAACACTAAGGGCAATTTTGGACACTAAGGGCAATTTATCATGGCCAATCACCATTAAAGGTCCGAACTAACAGCGGGCCCAATCAGGTCCATATGTTTTTTTATAGAATTCGACCGGGAAACCGTCCAGCCCCGGTGCCTTCCCCGCCTGCATGCTTCCTATCCCTTTGATCAGCTCCTCCAGCCCAATCGGGGCCCCCAGTCATGCCACCAGTCCCTGTTCCACCTTTGGAAACCTCAATTGGTCCAGGAAACGGCCCATCCCTCCCTCCTCCCGTGGGGGCTCGGATCGGTACAATTCCTCGTAGAGGTCCCTGAAGACCCCATTGATGCCAACCCCACTCCACACCACGCTCCCTCCCCTGTCCTTAACTCCCCTGATCTCCCTAGCTGCGTCCCGCTTCCGAAGCTGATGCGCCAGCATCCGGCTTGCCTTTTCCCCATACTTGTAGGCCGCTCCCTGGGCCTTCCTCCACTGCACCTGCGCCTTCCTGGTGGTCACCAGGTTGAATTCGGCCTGGAGGCTGCGCCTCTTCCTCAACAATCCTTCCTCAGGCTCTTCCGCATACCTCCTGTCTACCCTCACCATCTCCCCCACCAGCCTCTCCCTCTCCCCCCGCTCCTTGTGGGCCCTAATGGAGATCAGCTCTCCCCTCACCACCGCATTCAGTGTCTCCCATACCATCCCCACTCGGACCGCCCCGTTGTCGTTGGTCTCCAAGTACCTCTCTATACTTCCTCGGACCCGCTCACTCACCTCCTCCTCCGCCAACAGCCCCACCTCCAAACGCCACAGCAGGCGCTGGTCCCTCTCCTCCCCATCTCCAAGACCACCCAATGCGGGGCGTGGTCCGAAATGGCTATTGCCGAATACTCGGTATCCTCTACTCTCGCTATCAGCGCCCTACTGAAAATGAAAAAGTCAATTCGAGAATAAGCCTTCTGGACATGTGAGAAGAATGAAAATTCCCTGGCCCCCGGCCTTGCAAATCTACAAGGGTCCACCTCTCCCATTTGGTCCATAAATCCCCTCAACACGCTAGCCGCTGCCGGCTTCCTACCCGTCCTAGACCTGGAGCGATCGAGTGCCGGATCCAACAACATGTTAAAGTCTCCCCCCATTATCAGGCCCCCCACTTCCAAGTCTGGGATCCAACCCAACATACGCCGCATAAAACCCGCATCGTCCCAGTTTGGGGCATACACATTGACCAGTGCCACCCTCTCTCCCTGCAACTTACCACTTACCATTATGTACCTACCGCCATTATCTGCCACAATGCTCGCGCCTCGAATGACACCTTCTTTCCCACCAAGATCGCCACCCCTCGATTTTTGGCATCTAGCCCCGAGTGAAACACCTGACCTACCCACCCTTTCCTCAGTGTTACCTGGTCTGCCACCTTCAGGTGTGTCTCCTGGAGCATAACCACATCCGCCTTGAGCCCCTTCAGGTGCGCGAACATGCGGGCCCGCTTAACCGGCCCATTCAGTCCCCTTACATTCCAGGTTATCAGCCAGATCAGGGGGCTACCCGCCCCCCTCCCCCGCCGACTAGCCATGACCCATCCTCGGCCAGCCACGCGCCCGCACCCTACACCCTGCCCGTTCCCCACAGCGGCATAACCCCGTCTCGACCCCCCCCCCCCCCACTCGCTCCAGCTCCTCCTTGACCTTAGCAGCAGCAACTCGACTTCCTCCCTCCCTTCTTAAACAGTGGTGTTACAGTAGCCACTTTCCAGTCCTCTGCTGGGACCCCTCAGCCTCTGGTGATTCCTGAAAGATCATCACCAATGCCTCCACAATTTCCTCAGCTATCTCTTTTAGGACACTGGGATGTAGTCCATCCGGTCCAGGTGATTTATCCACCTTCAGACCTTTCAGTTTCCCCAGAAGCTTCTCCTTACTGATGGCCACTGCACTCACTTTTGTCCCCTGGTTCTCCTGGAGCTCTGGCATCCCACTAGTGTCTTCCGCCGTGAAGACTGATGAAAACTAACTATTCAGTTTGTGTGCCATTTCTTTGTTTCCTATTATTGCCTCTCCAGCCACATTTTAGAGTAGTTTAAAGGGTTTAAAGGCTGCAGATGGAAAAAACAGCCAAACAACACCCACCCCAGGAAAGATCCCTGGCCTGAGCCCATCCAGCCCAGCACAAGCACCCACGACCTCCACCTCCCATGAACGGCTCCCGCTGGCACGCTGGAGGCAAGTGTAGGGAGGGTACTCACCTCCTTGCCCTCCATGGTGTGTAAACCGGCAGGTACCGGCTTCTCAGGACTTGCACCAATTCATGGCAGCGGGACTCCTGGCCAGAGGGGTTAGGAGCATCCCAGGAGGCAGGTAAATTGGGCGCCCTGCTCGATAATTACATTCAAATTAGGTATAATGAGCTATTTGCATGTTCCCACCGGGTCTCTGCGGGAACCTCATCGGGGCTGGTAGGGTGGGCCGGGAGACCGTTTTTTTGCCTCCAGTCTGATTCACTGGGCCATCAGGATTCCTTCTGCTGGCTGCCCCCTCCCCCACTTCAATAGCTTCAGTCATCCCTATATTTAGTTGGGGCAAATCTCTGTTATCCCAATACTGGTCTGACAATGTAGAGACAGTGAAGGCGTTGAGAGAGAGCTGGTGAAGTAGATCAGGGTTGTAATGATATGCAGTAACTGTGTTTCTACAAGTGTATCTGACAAGTGTATATCACCTCCAACCACTAGGTGTCATGCAAGAGGACCAGGACACTGGAACCGGATAAAACCAGTCTTGGTCCGAGTTACAGGAGCTGTTAGGAACATGCTTAGAAACTCCACAGTTTGGTTAGCAATAGTTTAGTCTGCCCACAGTTTATTCAACATTAAATAACTAGTCTTGAACTAGATGTTCTGTCGTACACTGATTCATTTATTATCATAGTACACAAACATAACAGGGGTGACTATTTGAGGACGCTAACAATGTGTTTTTTGTTGGTGTCACTAAGCAGCAGCATGTAGATGAGAAATATCAGGGGCCCAAAGTTAGAACTTTGGTGAACACCAGAGGTGACAGCGCTGGAACAGAAAGGGAAGCCATTTCAGGTTATTCTTTGGCTGTGTCAGACAGATGAAAATGGAACCAGGTGAGTCCATTCCACCCAGCTTGATGATGATCACCCAGCCTTGTATCAACTGTGGAGAGGTATTGGAGGACAATGGCCAACGAATCTTGCCAAAGTCTGCAGGAAGGTCAAGAAGGGTGAGAAGGGAACTTTTACCTTTGTCACTATGATAAAGCCAGGAGAGTCCAACGAGCTTCTTAAAAGTCCTTTATTTCAGCAACAGCATCATACATTCACAGGGCCCGGTTACCTTTCAATGGGTCCTCATTCCTTGTTTTTAGCTGGCTGTACAGCTGCCGGCCTTTTATGCTAATGCTGGGTCAACTCAGTCCAATTGAACACGGGGAACAATCAACCCCAGCTGGATGAGTCCTGTGCAGGTTATTACACCCCTCCCCACCCAAAGTCCGAAACCCCTCGCAAGGATGGCCATTGTGGAGGAGTGGATAGGAGAGGACCAAACGGGTGCACACCCCACAGTGGCCAGCCAACAAACCTAAAAATAAAATTGTTTTGGATAAGGCGCCACTGAATGGGGAAGCAGGATGGGCAAGCATGTACTCCACCAAGCATTAAGTCCGGCCCGACACCTTCACCAGTCACACAGGGGTCGAAGCTGCCAACAGCCAAACACGGGGATGGCACGAACCAAAGCATCGGACCCATCAACCCATGGCCCAATCAGCATGGCATGCCTTCCAGCCACAGAGGGAGCAGGTGGTGGGGGGGGGGGGGGAACATCGGACAACGTCTCATAACTCCCAAACGCCCCTTAATTTATAAAAAAATCAGGCACTCTAAATTTTATTCAAAATTAAAGCACCTACTAAAATGCACAGGGAGCTGTCGCCCCGACATTCTTGCAGTACCTCTACACAGGCAAATAAACACAGAGCCCCCAATTAAAAAAAAAAAAGAGCAAGACTCCGTGCAAGCTGCCACAGGACCAGGGGCGGGATTCTCCGACCCCCCACCGGGCCGGAGGATTGCCGGGGGCTGGCGTGAATCCCGCCCCTGCTGTGTACCGAATTCGCCGCCACCAGAGATTCGGCCGGGGCGGGAATCGCGCCGCGCCGGTCGGCAGGGAATCGCGCCGGTCGACCCCTGGCTATTCTCCGGCCCGCGATTGGCCGAAGTCCCGCTGCTGTCAACCCTCGCCAGCCGGCGTGGATTAGACCTTCTTTTGAACGGCGGGCAGGCTCCGGGGTCCGGGGGGGGGGGGTGGCGTGGGGCAATCTGGCCCTGGGGGGTGCCCCCACGGTGGCCTGGCCCGCGATCGGGGCCCACCGATCCACGGGCGGGCCTGTGCCGTGGGGGCACTCTTTTTCTTCCGCCTTTGCCATGGCCTTCACTATCGCGGAGGCGGAAGAGACGCCCTCCCCTGCTCATGCGCGGGGATGCCGTGAGCGGCCGCTGACACTCCCGCGCATGCGTCGCCCGGCGAAGACCTTTCGGCGCCGGCTGGTGTGGCGCCAAATGCCTTTCCCGCCAGCCGGCGGAGCGGAAACCACTCTGGTGGGGCTTAGCCCCTCAAGGTGAGGGCTTGGCCCCTAAAGGTGCGGAGAAGTCCGAACCTTTGGGGCGGCCCAACGCCGGAGTGATCCACGCCGTTTTTGGCGTCGGGTAGCGGACATTGCGCCAGTTTGCGGAGAATCCCATCCCAGAAGTCACATACGGAATGCCCAGTCAACTTATTGCCAACAGTCTCCAGGCATAAAAACTGCAGTCGCACAATAATTGACAGCTCGCAGGCAAAACATCACTTTTGCAAATCCCACAGTCCAAGCAGCCGCAGAACAGTCTTCCAAACACAACTCCGCACTCACAACCAGAATGACATTCCAAAAGGGCGGCGATCAACTCAAGATCGGACTCTTCAGTGGACCACTCTGCCAATATCATGAAACGACGGACGAAACGCTACGCGACCAACACCAGAAGTCGCTCAGAAGATGCTGCATCCGGCACTGCGGGACACGTCAGACTCCAGATCACCCCCAACGGACACACTTCACAAGCCGGCAGCAAAAACCTGGTTGCCAGCCTGGCATTGCTCGGGTTCCAATGTGTCTCTGCCAGGCTGACAGGGCCAAGGTGCCCAGGTGGCATTTTTCCCATGCCAGTGATTGGGCCTGGGGGCATCATGCCTAAGTGAAGTAGGGTGCAGGGGGGTGGGGGTGCTCAAGGAATCCCCAACAGATGACGGGGAATTGGGGGGGTTCCAAGGAATCACATCTTGGAGTCAAGAGGTCGGGGCACCATTTACAAATGGCGCCCGAATCTCTTCCTGCACTGAGGAGCTCTGCTCATCAGGGCATGCCCATCGAGGCCTGAGAAACAAACATAGTGCTGTTAGATAGCGGGGTTGTTCCGTGCGCTACAAGCTCTAATCCCACCCAGAAGGGACTCCTTTTTTTGGTTAGATCGCACCCTAAGTGTGGTTGAATAGTGAATCTCACCCAAAAAAATGGCGAAAAACATCTCGCTAAACTCATCTGACACTTAGAGATGAATTGTGCCCGTTAAGTCTGTTTCTTTCCACAAATGCTGCCAGACCTGCTGACTTTATCCAGCATTTTCTGTTTGTACGTCATAAAATAGGGGCTGGGTGCAGTGTTGATCTTGGAGCACCTGATTACACTTTGGTTGCCTTTGCCTTCAGTTTTACTTCCGACTATTAGTCCTTCTCAGGAATTTGTGGGTGCAAATTTTCAAGGGTTTGAGAAACTAGTTTTTATTTACTGCATTATATCTGTCCCAAAACAGATAATAACTCAAAGCGTAAGCCCCTCCTCCCTCCTCATTGTATCCTCCAAGTGGGAATCATTCTGAGCGCAGGTCAGGGACTGAAATTGGAGTCTCTCTGGCTTAAATATCTCAATACTGTGGTGAGTGCATTTGGGCATTGAGGCATCGAGGGTGCTCCTTGTCTTTATAATTACAAAATCTTTTCTTATAAGCACGATCTGGGATTTCTGTTCTCACAATGCAGTAATTGTCAACAGATAATTTAAAATTATTCTTTTGTGCAAAATGTTTGAGCATTCAATAATCGAAATTAAGCAGTGTAAATAACAGAGCACATTGAAAATTTAGTGCTAAACAGCATGATCAGCTCATTTAAAATAAATAACTTTGAATTTGGCAGAATAGACTACATTTGGTTCGATTATTAATGTAACTGAAAGCAGGACTTTGGTAATAGAGTAGCTATGGTAATTAATCTGCAAAGCACAATCTGAAGAAATGTCACCATGCAAAGTAGAATTCTGACATCTGGTAGGTTTAATGGTGGACAATTTTAAGGCGGCGATTCTCCGAGCCCCGCGCGGGCCGACGCCCCGACGCTGGCGTGAGATTCTCCGAGGTGCGGAGAATCGGTGCCATTTGCGCCGCCGCGTTTGGCGGGGCGCTGGCTGCGAGCTGCTGGAATCGGCAGGGTCGAGCGGCCTCACGGATACGACAGAGTCCCGCCGGCGCCGTTCGCCCCTGGTCGCTGCCGGCGGGAACTCTGCGGGAACAGTCGGGGGCCAGCCTCGGGGGGGGGGGGGGGGATAGGTGGGTACCTTCACCGGGGGGGCCTCCGATGGGGTCTGGCCCGCGATCGGGGCCCACCGATCAGCGAGCCGGCCTCTCCACCCCCCAGGTCTACTTTCTGGCGCGGCCTGCCCCTGACCACCGACTCCATCTTGAGTCGGGGCCGGCGCGCTAAAGAGGTTCTCCGCGCATGTGCAGGATGGCGCGGCCCAACTGCGCATGCGCAGGATTGAGCTGGCCCAACTGCGCATGCGCGGGTTGGTGCTGTGCCCATTTGGTGCCACGAAAGGAGGCTGGAGCGGCGTGAACCGCTCCAGCGCCGTGCTGGGGGCCAGAATCGTACATAACCGGGCCCGGTTCGCGCTGTCGCGAAACGCGACGGCGTTCACGACGGCGCGAACTCTTGGGCCCAATATTGGAGAATCGCCCCCTCTGTTAATCACCTAAACATTTTTGTATCATGGTTAGCCAATTTTTAAAAAATAATTAACGTGATTAGCCAAAGGAGCAATGGTGACAGAAGAATTTTTTTTAAAACGCAGTGAATGGTTAGGATCTGGAGTATACTGCCCGTGAGTGTGGTGCAGGCAGATTCAGTTGTGGCTTTCTTAAGGAAGTTGGATAATTATCTGAAGAGGAAATGAAATTGTAGAGCTACGGGGAAAAGAAGGGAGAAGTGATGCTAGATAAATCCCCCTTGTAGAAAGCCAGCAGAGACATGACAGGCTGAATGGCCTCCTTCTGTGCTATAATCTATTCTATGATTCTAAACAATGTAACTTGACATTTTGTATAACTCAGTGTTGTAGTAATGACCACAGTATTCAGTGTGAATGTAAGACCACAATAGTGGGCTGCTATGCACTGACATGTATAGCTGCTTTAAAACAAGTCTATCTGAAACCACCAAGATCTTTCTATTTAGCACACCAAGAAAGAATGTTAAGAAAACACAAATTTGATCCACGACGCAGAACTTTCAAACATCTACGTAATTTGTACCAGTGCCAAATGATAGTCAGAGGTATGTAAATAATATTTACAGACTGTTCAGCTTCTTCAGTTCCCCTACTACAATACAAACTATATGCTGGCACATGACTGTCATCTGGCAATGAGCAATGTAAATAACCCTGCTCAAATATTATTCAACTGTGAGTCGCTGTACAGGGGAAGACACTTATTGCTTCTTTCCATCCTAATTTGCCACAGAATGAATGCGTTTTAATTTCCTGCCAAAATGAGCCATTTATCCCGCTTTGCTTTTTCTTTATAGCAAGGCCCATAAGAATGCAGTACTATGCTGCCCCTTTCCATCTGTCTGTATATTGTTGTCTGTTGTCAATGCTGAATATCTTGTCACATCACTAAATCAGTTCGTCAACTTGCTTCACTTGGATAAAATAATGAAAAAAAAAAAAACAAATATTAATTTTGTCTTTCTTCATTGCTTTGAACGTACCTAAAGTAAGGAATACAGTTTTAGTTCTGTGTTAGATACAAGTGTCATCACTATTGTACAATGTTTCTGAGCCAAGTAAAACTTGAATTGCAAAAGATGTATGGCAACAATCTCCTGCTTGTCCCACCACAGCATCAGTTCTGCGAGTTTGCTTTCTTTCAACTGAATTCAGGAACAAAGTGATGCAAATTTAGCCAGTGAAGGCCCATTTCAAAAATTAAAAAAAACAGTTGGCTCAATTTGGAGCAGTCTGTTGCAAACTCAGATGTTGTGTTGAAAATTGGAAATGTGCACAGAGGAACTATTTCTCTGACTCTTTGCATCTATTTTATTCATTTCATACTTTCTTCTGGAATCAAAGCAACAGAGGTGGCTTACATAAGTTTTTTTAATAAAATATATAAACCTGCATAAATCCTCCACTTCCATTGATTTTACGTGTGTGTTGTTGCTTTGGGACTCAGGGTAAAAGGGATTCATTTTTGCAGATAGTGTTGGTAGGATATCCAGTTTTGTTCAATCTACTGCTCAGTAAAGGTCCAGAAAGTGCATAAATAGGGCATTAGTTTAAAGCTAATTTTCCGCCATTTTCCGAATGCTATCAGGAATGCCCAACTTCACGGTGCTCACTTTCTTTAAACTCACCTATATTGGGCACATTAATACCAAGTGGCTAATCGAATATATCAATAACAGTGCTGGTCAAATATCTCAAAAGTCACATAAAAAGTATATCCCGAGCTAACCCAGCATGCAATTTCTAGGTGAAAGAAAGAACAAAGAAAATTACAGCACAGGAACAGGCCCTTCGGCCCTCCCAGCCTGCGCCGATCCAGATCCTTTATCTAAACCTGTCGCCTATTTTCCAAGGATCTACTTCCCTCTGTTGCCGCCCGTTCATATATCTGTCTCGATGCATCTTGAATGATGCTATTGTGCCCGCCTCTACCACCTCCGCTGGCAAAGCGTTCCAGGCACCCACCACCCTCTGTGTAAAAAACTTTCCATGCACATCTTCTTTCAACTTTCCCCCTCACCTTGAAATCGTGACCCCTTGTAATTGACACCCCCACTCTTGGAAAAAGCTTGTTGCTATCCACCCTGTCCATACCTCTCATCATTTTGTAGACCTCAATCAGGTCCCCCCTCAACCTCCGTCTTTCCAACAAAAACAATCTAGCACCCTCCAAACCAGGCAACATCCTGGTGAACCTCCTCTGCATCCTCTCTAAAGCATCCTCATCCTTCTGGCAATGTGACAACCAGAACAGCACGCAGGTGATGTAGAGAACAGAGCACGGAAAAGCAAACCCAAATCTACTAATAAAGATCTTGTCTTGTAATAGAAGCAAGGCGAAATGGACAGTGAATCCCAAACTATTTTCCAATCTGACCCCAATTTAGTACATGCAAATTAACGTGACAACAGATGTCAACAAAGACATAACAGCATAAAGCAGCACAGTAACATGCAGTATACAATGATTAAAGGATGCATATTTAAAAGCATCATATAATATAATCCAGATCAACATATAACACATACATGTGACAATCTGTGTTATAAAACACTTCATAAAAATGTTTGTATTTCATAGAATGTACAGTGCAGAAGGAGGCCATACGGCCATCAAGTCTGCATCTGCCCTTGGAAAGAGCACCCTACGCAAGCCCACACCCCCACCGTCTCCATACCCCACTGATGCACGATCAATGGCCACTAAAGCGAGGTTGTAGTCCAACTGAAGGCTTTAATAAGCTAGATGTTTCCCCCAGCAGCTCAGATACAGAATGAAGGCTGTTGGGGCGGCACGGGCTCTTATACCCCGCCTAGCAGGGTAGAGCTACCATACAGCTTGACCAATAGGAAGCATACAATATCTACCAATGGTGTTCCAGCATTACCAGGTACCGTAATACCTCTACACAGACTACCACATTCACCCCCTGTTAAAAAAGAGTCCGGCGGGGGTGGTGGCCTGATACTACAACATGATACCGTGGTAGAATTATAGTTATGGAGGTACCGTAATACCTCTGTACAGTGTTTTGTAACTATTTACAATTCTATTAACTATTTACAATTTATGATTCATAATTAGCTATACACTTTAAAATGAAGCAATCAGTCGATCGGGGGCCCTGGAGGTCCTCCGTGATCGTCAAAGCTTTGGTGGTGACTCCGGTGGAAGCTCGGACGTCTGTGACTCCGGGAGCGTGGCCTCGATCTCTGTGGCAGCTTCGACACCCCTAGGCGGCGCTGGTGGGGAAAACGGTTGACCTGGGAAGGGAGCATCTCCAGGGTGCGTCGGTGGGTGGGGGGGCCTAGACGAGGCCGGCGGGAGGACCGATCCTCCTATGAGGTGCACTGGTGGAAGGGAGGGCGGGACTGGTGGCTGGGGTGTGCGTGGGGCTCCGGCGGGCGCCAGGTCTCGTAGGGAGACCGTATCTTGTCGGCCGTCGGGGTATGCCACGTAGGCGTACTGGGGGTTAGTGTGGAGAAGATGAACCCTCTCGACCAACGGGTACGACTTGTGCTCCCGCACATGTTTTCGGAGCAGGATGGGTCCGGGAGCTGCCAGCCAGGTCGGGAGCGAGGTCCCAGAGGAGGACTTCCTGGGGAAGACAAGGAGACGTTCGTGAGGTGTCTGGTTGTTTGTGGTACAAAGCAGGGACCGGATGGAGTGGAGGGCATCTGGGAGGACTTCCTGCCAGCGGGAGACTGGGAGATTCCTGGACCGTTCCGTTCTCCCTCTCTACCTGTCCGCTACCCCAGGGGTTGTAACTGGTCGTCCTGCTCGAGGCGATGCCCTTGCTGGGCAGGAATTGACGCAGTTCGTCGCTCATAAAGGAGGACCCCCCCTATCACTATGTATGTAAGCAGAGAACCCGAACAGTGCAAAGATGCTATGGAGGGCCTTGATGACGGTGGTTGTGGTCATGTCGGGGCAGGGGATGGCGAATGGGAACCGGGAGTACTCGTCAATCATGTTCAGGAAGTACGTGTTGCGGTCGGTGGAGGGGAGGGGGCCTTTGAAGTCCATGCTGAGGCGTTCAAAGGGACGGGAAGCCTTTATCAGGTGCGTTTTCTCTGGCCGGTAGAAGTGCGGTTTGCACTCCGCGCAGATTTGGCAGTCCCTGGTGGCTGCCCTGACCTCCTCGATGGAGTAGGGCAGGTTGCGGGTCTTGATAAAGTGGAAAAAGCGAGTGACCGCCAGGTGGCAGAGGTCCTCGTGGAGGGCCTGGAGACGGTCCACTTGTGCGGTGGCACATGTGCCGCGGGACGATACAAGATCTTGTAGTTGTAGGTGGAGAGTTCGATCCTCCACCGCAAGATCTTGTCATTTTTTATCTTGCCCCGCTGTGCATTATCAAACATGAAAGCAACCGACCGTTGGTCAGTGAGGAGAGTGAATCTGCTGTCGGCCAGGTAATGCCTCCAATGTCGCACAGCTTCTACTATGGCCTGGGCCTCCTTTTCGACTGAGGAGTGGCAGATTTTGGAAGCATGGAGGGCACGTGAGAAGAAGGCCACGATCTGCCCGCTTGGTTGAGGGTGGCCGCCAGAGCGACGTCAGACACGTCGCTCTCGACCTGGAAGGGGAGGGACTCATCGATGGCGTGCATCGCGGCCTTTGCAATGTCCGTCTTGATGCGGCTGAAGGCCTGGCGGACCTCTATCGACAGGGGAAAAGCTGTGGATTGGATCAGGGGACGGGCCTTGTCCGCATAGTTGGGGACCCACTGGGCATAGTAACTGAAAAACCCGAGGCAGTGCTTCAGGGCCTTGGAGCAGTGAGGGAGGGGGAACTCCATTAGGGGGCGCATGCGCTCAGGGTCGGAGCCTATAACTCCATTTCGCACTACGTAGCCAAGGATGGCTAGGCGGTCGGTGCTAAACACGCATTTGTCCTTGTTGTATGTAAGGTTAAGGATCTTTGCGATCTGGAGGAATTTTCGGAGGTTGGTGTCGTGGTCCTGCTGGTCGTGGCCGCAGATGGTGCCGTTATCGAGATACAGGAATGTTGCCCGTAAACCGTACCGGTCAACCATTCGGTCCATCTCGCGCTGGAAGACCGAGACCCCATTGGTGACACCGAAGGGAACCCTTAAGAAGTGATTGAGCCGCCTATCTGGCTCGAAAGCAGTGTATTTGCAGTCACTAGTGCGGTTGGGGAGCTGGTGGTAGGCGGACTTAAGATCCACCGTGGAGAAGACCTTGTAATGCGCGATCCTGTTCACCAGGTCGGATATGCGGGGGAGAGGGTACGCGTCCAGCTGCGTAAACCTGTTGATGGTCTGACTGTAGTCGATGACCATCCTATGATTCTCCCCGGTCTTTACCACCACTACTTGAGCTCTCCAGGGACTGTTGCTAGCTTCAATGACTCCTTCCCTCAGTAGCCTTTGGACCTCTGACCTAAGAAAGATTCGATCTTGGGCACTGTACCGTCTGCTCCTGGTGGCGACGGGTTTGCAATCCGGAGTGAGGTTCGCAAACAGGGAAGGCTGATCAACCTTGTGGGTCGCGAGGCCGCAGACAAGAGGGGGAGGTATAGGGCCGCTGAATTTGAAAGTTAGACTTTGGAGATTACACTGGAAGTCTAACCCTAGGAGTGTGGCCGCGCAGAGGTGGGGAAGGATGGATAGCCGATAATTTTTAAACTCCCTTCCCTGGACTGTGAGGTTTGCTACACAAAACCCCTTGATCTCTACTGAGTCGGAACTGGAGGCCAGGGAGATGTTTTGATTAACGGGGTGGGCGAGGAGAGAACAGCGCCTTACCGTGTCGGGGTGTATGAAGGTCTTTGTGCTCCCAAAGTCGATTAAGCAGGACGTCTCGTGCCCCTTGATTAGTACCGTTGTTGTAGCAGTTGAGAGTGTTCAAGGCCGGGACTGATCCAGAGTCACCGAGGTTAATCTCAGGAGTTCAGTGTTCTCTTCAGGCGGTGTGTGGTCAGCCGAGCTGGGGTCCTGGGAGTCCATCCAAGATGGCGGCTCCCATTGGTCGCACATGGCTGGGGGTGCACAAAATGGCGGCGCCCATCCATCGAATGTGGCGTCCGTGGGACAAGATGGCGGCGCCCGGGGGCCGCACGTGGCTCTGGAGTCGGAAGATGGCGGCGCCCGCTGGCCGCACGGGGACCGTGGAGAGGTTTGTGGTGGTGGTCCGCATTCACCGCCGGAGACCGCGGCGACCGCACGAGCCTGGCATACCACCACGAAATGGCCCTTTTTACCGCATCACTTGCAGGTGGATGCGCGAGCTGGGCAGCGCTGGCGGGGGTGCTTGGCCTGCCCGCAAGAGTAGCAGCGGGTCCCCCCGGGGTTGCCAGGCCGCCTTGCAGCACAAGCTTGTGAGGGGATGGGGGATGTCTCGGGGTCGGCTACGGAGGACTTCCACGCTGCCCAGGGTGCTGCCGTACGGTCGGGAAAGTAAGCGCGGGCGTTTCTGGAGGCCACGTCCAAGGAGCCGGCAAGGGCCCTTGCCTCCTTGAGGCCGAGGGTGTCTTTTTCCAGCAATCGCTGGTGGATCTGGGAGGTCAGCATACCTGCCACGAACGCGCCCCGGATCAAGAGTTCTGTGTGGTCGCTCGCCGAAACGTGCGGGCAGCTGCAGTTTCTCCCCAACACCAGGAGTGCACGGTAGAATTCTTCCAGCGATTCCCCAGGGATTTGTCGCTTCGTTGCTAGCAGATGTCGGACGTAGACCTGGTTTACTGGGCGGATATAATGTCCTTTTAGCAGCTCTATTGCCGCATCGAAGTCTTCAGCGTCCTCGATGAGGGTGTAAATTTCCGGGCTCACCCACGAGTGCAGGACTTGCAATTTCTGTTCTCCTGTGGGTATGTTTTCGGCCGTTCCGAGAGATCCTTTTAACACGCCAGCCAGTGCTTGAAGATTGCCGCTGAGTTCGCCGCGTGGAGGCTGAGTTGCAGACACTCTGGCTTGATTCAGATCTCCATCCTTTTAAATCTAGCTTATTAAATTGATGCAGAATCAATGACCACTGAAGCGAGGTTGCAGTCCAACTGAAGGCTTTAATAAGCTAGATGTTTCCCCCAGCAGCTCAGGTACAGAATGAAGGCTGCTGGGGCGGCACGGGCTCTTGTACCCCGCCTTGCAGGGTGGAGCTACCATACAACTTGACCAATAGGAAGCATACAATATCTACCAATGGTGTTCCAGCATTACCAGGTACCGTAATACCTCTGCACAGACTACCACACCCACCCAACCTTTTTTAACAATAAGGGCAATTTAGCATGGCCAATCCACCTAACCTGCACACCTTTGGACTGTGGGAGGAAATCGGAGCACGCGGGTGGAAACCCACAGAGACACGGGAAGAACGTGCAGACTCCGCAGAGACAGTGATCCAGCAGGGAATTGAACCTGGGATCCTGGAGCTGTGAAGTGTTGATGAATGTTTCTCTCTTTATTTGGCTCTGAATATGGCGGTCAATATGGTCGCCTTCCTTAATTCTAATTCCGTTTGCTCTCGAGTCGCCAGGAATCTTTCGATCCGCCACAAGGTTCATCCGAATACTGATCAAAGACTCGATACACCAGTTAGTTAGTTCAAAGTCAAATGCTTATTTATTTACACACACAGTTAAATATACTCATGCACAAATACTACAGACTAAACTATCACTACTGCTAAGGCCTATACTTAGCTTCGGGCGCCCACTCAGTCAGAGGAACAATGGCCGTTGTTCGGTTCTGAGGTTGCTGGGGTCAAAGTGGTGAAGGGGAACAGCTAAGGTCGTCTGTCTGGTAGCGTGCGTTGACCTTGGATTTACTTGTTCTGGTGCAGCTGGTGGACAGGTCTCTCCTCGGTGAGAGCCGGAGCCAAGAGAATGATTCTCTCTTGGGGGCTCCTTCTTATACCCAAAGGGGCTTCGGCGTTTTGGGCAGGCCTTGAACTTGGCCCCAATCAATTGGGCCATTTCTCGATCATTCCTATCGATTTCATCCAATAAAGGGGTGGGTGCCCTGATGGCTGGGCGTGTCCTTGGTGGCTGTTGGCCTCCTTTGTTCTGGTCCCCTCTGGCGCCGGGATGTCTGCCTTAGTATCGTTTACTTAAATGTTTCTCTTTTGTTCCCGGAGATGAGCCATTAGTATGCTCATGGGCCTACAATTTTGTCTTGTTTGGGAGCTGCGGCTCCAATCAACAGACAAGCCCTGAACCTGCTTGTTTTCTCAGTATTGTCCATTTTCCCTGCAATCTTTGCAAAGTATCCATTTTGTAATCGGAAAATGGCCATCCCAGATGGCTATACTCCCTCCTTGTGATCCTCAAAGCGAAGCGTGAAGGATCACATTACCACGTCGTCTTCGTTCCCTGACCAAGTGGGGCACCCATAAGCACTTCACGGGCTCTACACTGCCCTATCCTATGAATCTCAATTTTTACCTAAAATCATTTTACATACATACATCATTAAAAAACTCTACGGGGCGCTATGACATTCAGGCATGCATTACAAAATAAAAAAACTGGAACCTCTAACTATCCTCACTCAAACAATCAAAAATAATCTACAACATTTTAAACTGTACAAATAGCAGCAACACAAGTTTCTCTGGCTTGGCAGTCAAGCACAGAGGTTTACATTTCTTTATTGAACAAAACACACACAAAGAAAAACGGATGCACTTTAATTCACTCAAGGCGTTGGGGGGTTTGGTGAAGTCCGAAAATAGGGGACCTAAACGTGTATACTGGGGAGCGAGAGCGGGAGGCTCTCCTTCGCCAGTACTAAGAGTGATTCTGCTATGTACGATAATGAATACCAGGTCATAAACTTGTCACACCAGGTCGGGGTGTCGGTAACTGTCTCGGGGGTAACTATCTCAGGGTTAACTATCTCGGGGTACAGTGTATGGCAGGGATGGGAATCATTCACGGCCTGTGTGGTAGGGGTCAGGGGGGTAGCATCCGCGCGCAACTGAAGGGATCCCGCTCAGATCCGGGTGAAAAGCATGAAGGTCGTCTTCATATTTCCTTTTGTCGGTCTTCTTTTTCTTCCTCTGGGGTTCCGGAGTTCTGTTGACACAAGCATAATATCTGTTATTATCTTGCTTTAGATCTCGTATATTTGTCTGTCTGTCCTTTGTTGCCAATTACTCATTATAATTGGTCACCATCTGTGACTCCCTCATTTAAAAAAAAAACGAATATTTGGACAAGACATCCGAGAAAAATACTGACACAGTGCAAGCCATCTCACAGCCTGTGCGATCTACCATCCTCGTGTTTGAGGATGTAAATAGCATATGGAAGCAACCTAAGGGTCGCCAGAAACAAACAAAAAGTTTCGAACTAAAAGTGCCAAAATGGGGTGCGTATGGGCGGCGGCAGGTAGGAATGGGTGGAATCCCTGGGTAGGACAGTGACCAGTGCTGTTTGTGCTCCACCCGAGCGTAGCTGACCAGAGGAGGGTCCTCAGGCAGGGTGGGGACCAGTGCCGTTTCTCCACTGCCTGAGCGACCGGCAAAAACAGGTAAGAATGTGGTCGTAGTGGGGGCTGCCTCTCGTGATCGAATCAGAAGAGGAGCTATGATTGGTATCTGTCGGCAAACTAGTTCCTCTGAATGGTTGTCTGTTGACAAACTTGTTCCATTAACAGCCGTTGGGCGTCAAAAGGGTAGTGGCGTTGGGCCATGAAAACTTTAAAATTCACAAACAACAAACATGTACATTAAACGGACAAACATACAACAAACATGGTGCAGGTTCCATTAGAAAGGACACCGTATCTCTCCATCGGTTCCTTTTTGCCATCATCTGGACACCTCATTGCTCAGTAGCGAACAGTCGCAAAGGGATTCATTTGGTGGGAGTCAGACTCCATGTTATCATCTTCTCCCGGCTGCCATACTCTTGACTGGAGTAGTTTGGCTAAAGCTGCTTGGGGCGAATTGGGGTCCATCTCATCATTCCGGATGAGCCTGAACTAATTGTCTCAGTGCCAGAATCGTGTGTCGAGGTTGGAGCTCCTAGGTTTCAATTCGTAATCGTCGGGCAGTGGGTCTGGGTCAGGGGCTTTGATGTACATGATTTTGAAGGGGTCACTGGAATCATGCTCGGATTCGCTGGGAGTGGGGCCTGGTACAGGGGTGTAATCATAACGTGGTGTGCTGTGGCTGTCGTCATTGCTATCGCTATCACTGTCGCTGTCGCTGCTGGTTGAAGGAAGGGAGAGGCGGAGTCGTGCCTCTGGGGGTGGAGTCGAAGATGTGTCTGAGGACGGGCTGGACTGGCTGGGGGAGGGTAGGAATGTGTCATCTGTGGGTGGGGCATGCTCGTCTGCTGCTGCGAGCGAGATGTGGTGTGCATGGTTGTTCTGAGAGCCATAAGCCTTAAGCTGGTTTATGTGAAACTACGCAGACTTGTCATTGGGATATGTGATCTGTATACCGAGGGGCTGACTTTGTCCTAAATGGAGCACGGTCCAGAAGATTTGGGGGAAAGGAATGAACTGGAGTTGTATAGGGAAAGGATCACTTGCTGCCCCACTACAAACTCGGTGGCGTGCACCATTTTATCGAAACAAGCCTTGCTTTGTTTCCTCCTGGGCCCAAATCTCACACTGCTGCGAGCTGGGCTGCCTTTATATTCTCAATAGGCTGCTGTACAGCATTTTCATGCGTGAGGGCGGTGACTGCGGGGCTGGCCAAATCCAGTCCTAATAAATACTCTGTCCCTTGGTGTGGGGGGTGTATCCTGTGGGCGTGGATACCGTGTTTTGTAAGAACATTAAAGCAAATGGGAGAATTGAATCCCAGGTGCTGTTGTTCTGTTGCACCATTTTCCTGAGACTGGCTTTTAGAGTTCTGTTCATCCTCTCTACAATGCCGCTTGACTGGGGGTGGTAGGCTATGTGAAACTTCTGCCTAATTCCGAAAATTGTGAGGACGTTCTTCATTACTCGTCCTGTAAAATGGGAGCCTTGATCGGACTCTATACTGCGTGGGAGGCCCCATCTTGTAAAGATGTGCTGTGTTAGGATTTTAGCTGTTGTTTTGGCCGTATTCGTTCTGAATGGAAAATCTTCCACCCATTTTGTGAAGGTGTCGATGACCACCAACACATACTTAAAACCATTTCTGCAGGGGGGTAGGGGTCCTATGTAATCTATCTGCAAATTCGTCCAGGGGCCATTAACGGGGCGGGTGTGACTAAGCTGAGACTTTCTTGCATATCTGTCCGGATTGTTCTGGGCACAGATCAAGCAATTTTCAATGTAGTGAGTGACATCGGCTTTTAAATCAGGCCACCAGCAGAGAAGTCTGATGTGGGTTAGGGTGGGTTCAATGCCTTGGTGTCCATGATTGTCATGGAACTGACAAATAATCTGGTTCCTGTCCTGGCTGGGAACTACATAAATGCCTTCTTTCAAAATCACATCGTTCATGTGTGGTGATTGTGTTCTTAAACTTAACGTACGGGGCTGGGAAGGTTCCTTTTAAAACTTCCCTGAGTTTTTCATCTTCCTTTTGGGCTTTCGCTAGATCATGAATGTTGGTCTGTGAGACCTGAACCGCGTGTACTGGGGTGCTCTTGGGGGGGGTTCCAAAAGTAACCATGTCTGGAACTTGCCTTCGCTAGGGCGTCTGCTTTAACGTTGCATAGGGGGGGGAAGTACGGTGATGACTGCGAACCTTAATTATGCCGTATTTCCTATCTTTAGCTGTTTCTAGGCTATGCCGGAGTAATGGGGCTGAGGATACGGGCTTTCTGTATCCGGAAACAAATCCTCTAGTTTCCCACAGGGGTAGGAATTCTGTTAAACTATTACAGACATATAAACTGTCCGAATATATGTCTGCTGGGGTCGGAAACGAGTCAGGGTGATCAACAATGTAAGCTGTGGCTGCCAGTTCTGCTGCCTGCGAGCCTAGATTTCCTGGCAACTTTAATGAAATCTCATCTAGGGCACGTCCCTGCGCGTCCTCTACATAAATGCCGCAACCGGTGATTCTCTTTCCATTCAAAACTGTGGAGGAGTCATCCACATAACTTTTCAGGGGTGTGCAAGGGTCTGTGGACTGGGGTCTCTGGGGTGTTTTACCTTCTTTCCTGGGAGCTGACTTAGGTATAAATGGGCCTGTGTTGTGTTTTGTGGTGATGATCTCACACTCATGTGGGGTACCTGCATATTGCAAATTATCGGCTAGGAAAGTATGGATCTTGGTTCTTTTGACTGTAATGTCCCGTCCCTGTAAAAGAAGGGTCCAATGGGCTGCGCGGATTTGGCTGACTGTGCCATCTTTAAGTCGACCGTCTAATAATAGCTGTGTTGGGGTGTGTTCTGTGAGGATGGTGATGGGGTTGAGTCCTATAATGTAGGCAAAGTACTGTACTGCCCAAAAAACTGCAAGCAGGTGCCTTTCACAGGCAGAAAATCCTTGCTCGACAGGATCTAACACGCGTGAGGCGTATGTCATGGGGCGTAATTGGTCAAGGCGTTGCTGGAGGAGCACGGCCGAAAGGGTTCTGTCGGTACTTGCTACTTTGATTGCGTACGGGGAAAGTGGATCTTGGACCTGTAATGCGAGGGCTGTGCTGAGGGCTCTCTTTAAAGCATCCACGGCATCCGTGTGCTGTGGAAGCCATTCCCAAGGTGCCTGTTTCTTGAGAAGGTCGGATAGGGGCGCTGCTTTTGTGGCAAAACCGTCAATGTGGCTTCTGCAGTAGCCAACCAGTCCTAGAAATGACCGGAGGGCTGAGACATTATGGGGAAGGGGCAATTTGACGATCGAGTCAATTATCTTTTTCTAAATCTCGCGTTTACCATGAGTGCTTACTGTGCCCAAGTAAATCACTTTTTCCTACAAAATCTGGGCCTTCTTGGGGTTGACTTTACATCCAATCTGTTTTAGAAGTCCTAGGAGTTCAGCGAGAAGCGAAATGTGCTCTCACTTTGTGTCTGTCTGTAGTAGCAAGTCATCTACATACTGGACCAGACAATCAGGTCAGGGAAATTTTGCTAGTCCATTTGCCAGCAGTCGGTGGAAAATGGAGGGGTATTGTGGAAGCCTTGTTGAAGGCACGTCCACGTATATTGTTGTCCCTGGAATGTAAAGGCAAATTTGTACTGGCATGCTTTATCCAATGGAATGGACAAAAGCCGTTGCTAATGTCAAAAACCTAAAAAAATTTTGACTGGAATCCCTGTTTGAGCATGGTCTCGGGAATCGTGGCTACGGTGGGGGCTGCTACTGGGGTTACTTTGTTCAGTTCCCGGTAATCAATGGTCAGTCGCCATGATCCATCGGGTTTCCTGACGGGCCAAATTGGTGTGTTATTTGTGGAGGCTACTGATCGGAGTACGCCTTGATCAAGCAAACTCTCTATTACTTTGGAGATTTCTCCCTCTGCTTCTTGGGGAAAACCGTACTGCTTTTGGGGTCTGGGGTCGGGACCTGTAATGTTCATCAAGTCAGCTATTTTGCCACAGTCATGCTTGTGCTGTGCAATTGCTGCTTTGTGTTGCTGCAGGACTTCCCGAACCTGTTTGTCCTGACTAATGGCTCGAGGGTCGAACCAGAAGTCTCCTACTGAGCTAAATTCTGTTTTCGTAGTCTCCTGCTGTGAGCGTGGCGGGTGCTCGTGCTGCCCTTGCCATTTTCCACACACATTTATTAACCGGATCAAAAGAGAGGTTGTGGGAGCTCATAAAATCGATTCCTAGGATGTGTTCAGATGTCTGGGGTAGATCGACCAAAGCTACCGGGTGTTTAGTCATAATGTTCCCTATTTGTATCGCTCCAGGGGCTGTGATGTGTCCTTGTTGCAAATGACCGGTAAAACCGCTGAGTGTGATGGTGTCTATTGTGGGCCACATGTCTCGCTGTAACATCGTGGAGGAATTGAGTGTGGTACGGGACCCTCCTGTGTCCCAAAGAAATTCTATGGGGTGTCCCCGGACTTTGCCTGCTACGACCGGTCTACCGGACTTGTCCCAAAGAGTGTCGCAGACCCAAGTTGGGGAGCCCGAACACCGTCTGTCGGTGCCGTTCATGTCTGCATTCTCTGAACGGGTGCTAACGCAATGGATTGGCTTTGCCCTATTCTTATTTAGGGTGCCTGTCTGTTGGTTTCTCTGCTGCTTTTGGGGCGCGTTGCACTCTCGTGCAAGGTGACCTAATTGTCCACAGTTGTAACATTCCTGGGATTTGGGTTGCGGTGGGCTGTTCCTGCCCTCATTTACCCATGCGGGGTTCTGGTGCATCCTAACTGGATTCATGTCGGCCTGCTCTTCCTCTGGTTTTGCAAATGCAGTTTTGCCTTGGACAGATTATTCCCAAGCGCGGGACAATCTTTTCAAAACCCATTTGTCGTTTTGGGCCTCGTCTGAGGGGGTCGTAATTTGCGCAAGCTCTCTGTCCTGCCTCTGTCGCATGAGAGACTAGGATGCGAGTCAATTTGGCCAGATTATCCATGGACAAATGGGCGCGGGCTAACTCTCCGAATACTTCTGTGAAATGTATCCACAAGCGTCCAGCAAACGCTGCGGGGTGCTCTGTTTTCTTTTGCCTACACTTGTTTCGGCCTTCTACGGGGTCTCCTCTGTTATAGCTGATCGCATCCAGGATCGCCGTGCATATTTCATGGAGTGTGTCTCCTCCTACATTCTGTGAGTCGGGAAGGGCTGCCATGACTGAAGGGCCGAGGCTTAAAACTGTGAGCTTCACTTGCTCCTTTTCGTCCAGGCCGAACATGGTAGCCTGCTGTTTAACTCTTGCGAAAAACTGGTGGGTGTCTGACGTGGGAAGGAACGGTGTAATTTTTCCACACGCGTCCCGTAATTGGGTCACGGTTAACGGGGTTGTATCTAGGAAATCTGCGTTTCATTCTGCTGCGGCCCTGCGGTGTGTGGTTACTGTCGGGGGTTGGGGTGCTTTTCATTTCTGGGGTTTTTCTTGCGTCCCATGTCCCATGTACGTATCTGTGGGCAGTTTAATTTAACTCCTGCCAATCGGGGCTGTTTTCCTGGTCTAACTGGGGTCCAAACGTACTTTGAAACCCATTCTGGACAGAAAGCAGAGATTGCAATTCTGCAATTTGCTTCCGGCACTTTGCGTGATCTACGGAGCTCTGCCTTTGTTCCGTTGTGGAAGTATGGAGCGCTCGTAAGGCTGCTTTTAAATCATTGCACTGTTTCTGCAATTGCTCTACCTGTTGCTTGGTTTCTTGTCTTACCAAGACCGCGCATTGCGTGTCCTGGTAGGCCTTATCATACTGGGTCTGAAAACTACTCAAATGGGCGAGACAAGACTGGTGTGCCCACTTGGCATCATTCACCTCTCTGTCCCTCGCTGCTAACACTCCTTATTCTCCTTCTCAAATTCGCTCACATCTCCCTCACTATTTCTGTCTCTCTCCTCAATCTCTCTACGGAGCGTCCTAACGACCTCCTCTGTGCCTCGCAATTGTGCCAAGCAGGACACGATTGCCATCGGCTTGCGAGCTTTCCCTCAGCTCTTCTTGTGGATCTCTGACAGGTTCTCCCACCAAGTATGTCCTATACTCCCGGGACCTGTTTCGTCATTGGCGCAGAATTCATTCCAAAGGGGCCATCCTTTCCCTTTGAGATATTTTCTGATCTCTTCTTCCCATACGGGACACTGTCCTACTCTACTGGTCGCTGCAACCTCAAATTCTTGGGGTTCATAAGGTGTTCCATTGCCTTCATTGCCATTTTCTCTCTATCTCTGGGTTCTCTGCTGAATTTGGAACAGGGGGTGATAAAGTGGTGATGTAAACATGGGTACGGCTTACGCTATTTTCCGGCCTACAAAACTCCCGACAGTTTTACGCAACAAAATCTCTCAGGTTTACCTTATATCCCTGTTAGTACACATGCATTAACACACATCCGAATCTCAGAGGTTTCATCAGTATCGTTAGACATAGACATAGAACAGTACAGCACAGAACTGTCTCCATGGAGCTTTATTGTCCCTTCCATTAATGTGGCCCCGTGCAGTATTACTGTCCCTTGCCTCCATTCTTACACTTGTGGTTTTTCTGTTTCTAATTGGATTCCAATTCAAATTTGGGTTCTCTCGGAGTGACTAGGCCACTTCTAGGTCGAGTCCCGTCAGAGTCGCCAGTAAATGTTGCTGAATGTTTCTCTCTTTATTTGGCTCTGAATATGGCGGTCAATATCGTCGGCATCCTTAATTCTAATTACGTTTGCTCGAGAATCGCCAGGTATCTTTCGATACCGCCACAAGGTTCAAACCGAATACTGATCAAAGACTCGATACACCAGTTAGTTAGTTCAAAGTCAATGCTTATTTATTTACACACACAGTTAAATATACTCATGCATGAAACTCTACAGACTAAACTATCACTACTGCTAAAGCCTATACTTAGCTTCGGGAGCCCACTCAGTCAGAGGAACAATGGCCGTTGTTCGGTTCTGAGGCTGCTGGGGTCGAAGTGGTGAAGGGGAACAGCTAAGGTCGTCTGTCTGGTAGCATGCATTGACCTTGGACTTACTTGTTCTGGTGCAGCTGTTGGGCAGGTCTCTCCTCGGTGAGAGCCGGAGCCAAGAGAATGATTCTCTCTTGGGGGCTCCTTCTTATACCCAAAGGGGCTTCGGCGTTTTGGGCAGGCCTTGAACTTGGCCCCAATCAATTGGGCCGTTTCTCAATCATTCCTATTGATTTCATCCAATAAAGGGGTGGCTGCCCTGATGGCTGGACGTATCCTAGGTGGCCGTTGGCCTGCTTTGTTCTGGTCCCCTCTGGCGCCGGGGTGTCTGCCTTAGTATTGGTTACTTAAATGCTACTCTTTTGTTCCCGGAGATTGGCCATAAGTATGCTAATTAGTTTTGGTCTTGTCTGGGAGCTGCGGCTCCAATCAACAGACAAACACAGAACCTGCGTGTTTTTCAGTTTTGCCCATTTTCCCTGCAATCTTTGCAAAGTGTCCATTTTTAAATCGGGAAGTGGCCATCCCAGATGGCTACAGAAGCAACTGTGCTAACCACTATGCTACCGTGCTGCCCACAGTATTATTATATACTAATGTAGGTTCCACCCAAGCTCTCCATAGTCCCTGGTTATGGAAGACTCAGTGAAGCCCCTTTCCTCAATTTCCACAGACTCATTTTAATCACCCCTCGGAGAGACACACACACACCGCATAAACACACTTGCGCACACACAACCCTCTTCCCAACACTCACTTAACAGTCTCTCTCCCAACTCTCCTCCTTCGCTGATTCACTCAGCAGCCCCTCTCGCCAACCTCCTTCCCCGACTCACTCACTCACCAGCCTCTCTCACCTTCCTTGCGGTTAGCCTAGTTGCTGGTACATGTGAAGCAGAGTTGCTATCTGGGAGTAAGGAGCGTGTACTATAGGTAGACAAGAACAGAAACATAGTCAAGCTTGAAGCCACCAGTTACCTTCCTGGCTCAGCATGTGACCTCCTTTTTTATTGTACCTAGAAAGTGACTGAGTTGTACTTTTGGGCCCCTAGCTGCACGCAAACATCCCGTGCCCGCTCAAGCTCATCCCTAGAGGTATTTTCTGAAGTTAAAGAGCACTTTCAGTTCATGGTCCTGCCTGTGCTGTTTGACGAAATGTATCAAGTGGGTCCAGGGCTGCTCAACTAGAGCCTCCGGAGTGGGTCAGCTCCCCTTCATAGTCAGCATTGCTGCTCAACAGACGGGCCATTGCTAACCCCAAATGTGACCTCTGCAACCCCACTGGGGGTCCCAACCTACTGTTTGGGAACCCCAAATAGACTCAGTGGTGCTTATCAATAACTGGTGTGCACTCTAGAATGGAAGACCTGAGCTGTCACGGCAAACACAGGCTCATATACCTGGGGAGAGTGCAAGATTATAAATAAAAACCATAAGCAAAATGTCATTGACTCATTTGAATGACGCTTTCATTTAAGAAGAATGCTATATGAAGCAATGTAAGTCACCCATGTAGTATAAAGGGTTAATAGCTATTTTGCGAGAATACAGCATCAGGTGAGGCAGTGGCGTAATGGCATTGTCACTGGATGAGTATTCCATAGACTCAGGGTAATGTTCTGGGGACAATGATTCGATTCCCACCATCTGCCAAGGTGGAATTTGAATTCAAACAATAAAAATATGGAGTTAAAGGTCCTGCTGATGACTATGAAACCATTGTGGATTGTCATAAAAAGCTACTTGGTACACTCATGCACTTTCCTGGCACTACGTGGGACTCCAGGCCCACAGTATTGCGGTTTACTTTTAAATGCCCTCTGAAATTGCCTAGACAGCCACTCAGTTGCATCACACCACAAAAACGTCAATGAGCAATGCTCCGGATGGACCACCATCTGTCGTCCTGAAACAACAATGGCAAACTTAGTAATATCAACCCTGCATCATCCTTACTAATGTCTCAGAGCTGCTGCAAAAAATTGGGAGAGCTGTCTCACAGAGTAATCAAGCAACAGCCTGACATCGTCATACTCATGGAATCATACCTTACAGATAATGTCCCAAGCAGCAATATCACTGTTCCTGGGTATGTCCTGTTCCACCAGCAGAGGTGGCCGAGTAGTAGCAGACTGTCAGGAGGGAGCTACCCTGGGAGTCTTCAACATCGATGTTTGACCCCATTAGTGTCATGGCATCAGGTCAAGCATGGGCAAGGAAACTGCCTTTTAATTGCCGAGTAACACACCCCACCCTCCCTCAGTTGAGGAATCAGTACTCCTCCATATTGAACATCACTTGGAGGACGCACCGAGAACAGGGGCTCATAATGTACTCTGGAGGTACCAACCATCGTGTTGTGTGCTAAATGGGATAGACTTCGAACAAATCTAGCAACTCAAGACTGGGCATCCATGAGGCACTGTGGACCATCAGCAGCAGCAAAATTGTACTCAACCTCAATCTGTGATCTCATGGTCTGGCATATTCCCCACTCTACCATTAACACCAAGCCAGGGGATCAACCCTGGTTCAATGAAGAGTGCAGGAGAGCATGCCAGGAGAAAGCAGCACCAAGCCTAACTAAAAAACCTAAGTAGTTATTATTCAGAATAACAGTTCCCCATGTTGCCAATCGGCACCGGAGCAATGTCGGCAATTAATAATGATGCTCTTTTTAATGAGTGGACTATTATCCCACCAATCGGCACCAATAATGGTGCCAAATTAACTAGACATGGTAGTTATTAATGATAAGATTGCTTTTCAGAGTCGCCAGGTATCAAATGATACCATCACAAGATTTTACCGGATATCGATCAAAGACCAAACAACTAGATAGTTAGTTCAACACTAACACTACAACAACCTGTACTTAACTTCAGGCACCCGGCTTTATGCAGAGGAACAAGGCCTTTGTTCGGATCTTGTGTGGCTGGGTCTGGAGAAGTGACTTTGTTTCTGCTGGGCTTATTGGTAGCAATCGTTGGTCTTAAACTTGCTTCTGTTCGAGATGCTGCAATTGGTATCAGGCGTAGACCAGACCAAGAGAGTGCCGGTGCGCTGAGGCCAAAAGAGACTGAACAGTTGGCAGTGTCTCTTTTTATACTTCAGGGGTTTCGTGCTCTTTTGAGCGGTCCTTTGGACCCAATAATTCATCAGGCTTCGATTACTGCCTTCGATTTCAGCCAATAAAGGAGCGGGTGCCTTGATGGCCGGGCATGTCCTGAGTGGTCGTTGACCTTGGCTGTGTGGGCTTCCTGGGTGATGGGAGTGGCGCCGATGAGTCTGTATCTGAGTCTGATACCTGACTACAAGTCTTTTGTTCGGGGGAAATGGGCCATTAGAATGCAAATCTAATGGGCATCTTGACAAATACATGAATAGGATGGGAATAGAGGGATACGGACCCAGGAAGTGTAGAAGATTGTAGTTTAGTCGGGCAGCATGGTCGGCACGGGCTTGGAGGGCCGAAGGGCCTGTTCCTGTGCTGTAAGTTTCTTTGTTCTTTGTTGTTCTTAAATCGGCTGGGGGTTTCGATAGTGTCTGGTTATCTAGTGGCCAATATACACTTAAGCTCTGAGTTTGTCTGGATCCTGCATTGGTCATATTTCCCGTGATTCTTTGCCATTAGGTGGGCGACCGGCAGGGGGCGCTCCTTGGGGGGGTGGCGGGCCCCGCGCGGGCATCCCAGATGGCTACACCCAGAACTGTGTTCCAGATAGGAATCGAATCGAAGGCTTCAGGGTGGTTTATATTCAGAATAACAGATCCCCAAGACTGGGGTTCTAGTTAGGAATCGAATCGAAGTGTTCGGGTAGTTTATACACAGAATAACAGATCTCCAGGACTGAGTTCCAGATATGAATCGAAACAAAATGTTCGGGTAGTTTATACACAGAATAACAGATCTCCAGGACTGAGTTCCAGATCGGAATCGAATCGAAGTGTTCAGGGTGGTAATACACAGAATAACAAATCCCCAGTACTGAGGTCCAGATAGGAATCTAATCGAAGGATTCGAGGTGGTTTATATTCAGAATAACAGATCCCCAGGACTGAGTTCTAGATAGGAATCGAATCGAATCGAAGGGTTCAGGGTGATTATACACAGACTAACAGATCCCCAGGACTGAGGTCCAGATAGAAATCTAATCTAAGGTTTCGGGGTGGTTTATACACAGAATAACAGATCCCCAGGACTGGGTTCCATAAAGCTACAACACAGGACTACTTGAATGGCAAACAGTATACACAGAAAATGATAGACAGAGCTAAGTGATTCCGCAAGGGACAGATCAGGTCCCAGCTCTCAGTCCCACCACTGAATTGTGGTGGATAATTTAACAATTCACTGGATGAGGAGGTTCCACAAATATCCCCATGCTCAATGATGGAGGAGCCCAGTACATCTGTGCAAAAGATAAAGCTGAAGAATTTGCAACAATCTTCAGCCAGAAGATGATCCATCTCGACCTCCTTTGGAGGTTCCCAGCATTACAAATGCCAGTCTTCAGCCAAATTAATTCACTCCACATGGTATCATGAAATGGCTGAAGGCACTGGATATGCAAGGCTATAGGCCCTGAAAATATTCTGGCAATAGTACTGAAGGCTTGTGCTCCGGAATTTGCTATGACCCTAGCCAAGCTGTTCCAGTACAGCTGCAGAACTGGCATCTACCTGGCAATATGGAAAATTGCCCGTGGATGTCCTGTACATGAAAAAGAGGACAAATGCAACCCAACCAATCCCAGCTGTCTACTCTTTATAGTCATAGACTCATAGTCATAGAACTTACAGTGCAGAAGGAGGCCATTCGCCACATCGAATCTCCACCGGCCCTTACAAAGTGCATCCTACTCAAGCCCACGTATCTGCCCTATTCCCGTAACCCAGTAACCCCCACTTAACCTTTTTGATCATCTATAAAGCGATCGAAGGTCTCATCACCAGTGCTTTTAAGTGGCATTTGCTGAGCAATAAACTGCCCACCGACCCTCACTTAGGGTTCCAGGCTAACTCATCTCCTGATCTCATTACAGCCCAGGTTCAAACATGGCCAAAGGATCTCCAGAGTTGAGATGAGAGTGACTGCCCTTGATATCAATGCAGGATTTGAACAAACGTTGCTTCAAGGAGCCTTAGCAAAACTGGACTCAATAGCAATTGGGGAAAAACTCTCAGCTGGCTGGAGTCACAGCGAGCGCAAGGGAAAATAGTTGTGGTGGTCGGAGGTCAATATTCTCAGTTTCAGGAGATCACTGCAGGAGTTCTTCAGGGTCGTGTCTTAGCCCAGCCATCTTCAGCTGCTTCATCAATGACCTTCCTTCTATCGTATGGTCAGAAGTGGGGATGTTCGCTGGTGGCTGCACAATGTTTAGAACCACTTGTGGCTTCTCAGATACTGAAATGTTCCATGTCCAAAAGCAGCAGAACCTGGAAAATGTCTGTGCTTGGGCTGGCATGTGTCAAGTAACATTTACACCCACAAGTGCCAGGCAATGACTACCTCCAACAAGCAAGATTTTAACCATCGCACCTTGATAATCAATGGCATTATCATTGCTGAATCAACATCCGAGGGGGTTACCATTAACCAGAAACTGAATTGGACCAGCAATATAAATAGTGTGGCTATAAGAGCAGGTCAAAGGCTACAAATCCTACAGCTTCTCACTCCCCAAAGCCATCTACAAGGCACAAGTCAGGAATGTGATGGAATATTTTCCACTTGCCTGGGTGAGTGCAGTTCCAACAACGCTCAAGAAGCTCAATGCCATCCAGGGCAAAGCAGCCCACTTAATTGGCACTTAGTTGGCATCCTATTTACAAACACACATTCCTTCCACAACTGATGCAGTGGCAGCCATGTGCACCATCTACAAAAAGCCCTGCACCAAGGCTCCTTAGACAGTACCTCCCAAACCCCATGACCGCGAGCATCTAGAAGGAAAAGGGCAACAGATACATGAAAACAGCACCATCTGCAAGTTCCCCATCAAGCCTTTCACTATTGTGACTTAGAAATATATCATCATTCCTTCATTGTCACTGGGTAAAATGCCTGGAACTCCTTCCTTAACAGCACAGTAGGTGTACCTACACCAGAGAAACTACAGTGGTTCAAAAATGCAGCTCACCACCACCTTCTCAATGTCAATTAGGGATGGGCAGAAAATGCTACACTAGCTAGTGAAGACCACAAATATTTTTTAAAAATGTGTCAGATGATGTCACATCATATATAACTTTGAGTATAAGAATTGGCAAGTCATGTTGCAGCTGTATAGAACCTTAGTTAGGCCACACTTGGAGTATAGTGTTCAATTCTGGTCGCCACACTACCAGGAGGATGTGGAGGCTTTAGAGAGGGTGCAGAAGAGATTTACCAGAATGTTGCCTGGTATGGAGGGCATTAGCTATGAGGAGCGGTTGAATAAACTCGGTTTGTTCTCACTGGAACGAAGGAGGTTGAGGGGAGACCTGATAGAGGTATACAAAATTATGAGGGGCATAGACAGAGTGGATAGTCAGAGGCTTTTCCCCAGGGTAGAGGGGTCAATTACTAGGGGGCATAGGTTTAAGGTGCGAGGGGCAAGGTTTAGAGTAGATGTACGAGGCAAGTTTTTTACGCAGAGGGTAGTGGGTGCCTGGAACTCGCTACCGGAGGAGGTGGTGGAAGCAAGGGACGATAGAGACATTTAAGGGGCATCTTGACAAATACATGAATAGGATGGGAATAGAGGGATACGGACCCAGGAAGTGTAGAAGATTGTAGTTTAGTCGGGCAGCATGGTCGGCACGGGCTTGGAGGGCCGAAGGGCCTGGCCTGTTCCTGTGCTGTACATTTCTTTGTTCTTTGTTGGAACCGAGTGAAGAAGATGCTAATGGAGTCCAACTGAAGTCTGTCTCTGTGAATAGTCTAAATAGTCATTAAATATTCACTGGTTTGCAATAGCATGGTTTCCAGTGCTCTTCTATCAAAGGTACCCAGTGTCCAGTCATGACAATAATGCCAGTGGTCTGCAAATCATTTACTCGGTAACCCAGCCAATGCCATTAAAGGCAGGAAAGTGAAGACCATCGGCCTAGCACAGCACACTTGGGAAATGCCTTCAGCAAAACTGGAACTACTAATAGCTACTGGAGTCCCACAACAGCCGACAACAAATACATTGAGTTTTGGAGAAAGTCTTACCCCTGCCCAAGCCCCTCGACCTCGTGGAGGGCATAGATCAAGCTGGGCACTGGAGAAACTGGTGTATCTGAATCAGTCAATACCAAACTGCCTCTGGACTTACTCAGAGAGCAGACAAGAATCAGATCAGCGTTCTCTTTTATGCCATTCACAGTTATGCTGACGCCATTTGAAGAAGGGAGGGAGTTGATGAAGAAACCGCTAAATATAAAGAAGTCATCAAAGTCTTCAATTCTTACTTTTACCTACGGTGCAATGTTACAGGAGATCAGTCAAAATTCACCCATCACAGCTCGGAATCTGGTGAGAATATTGATTATATTATAAAACATCCTGTACCGCTGAACAGATAACTGCAAATATGGAGCATTGAGGGATAAGCTCATCAGAGACCGTGTCATAGTGCAGGTGATAGGTGAAATATTGTCAGACATTTTATACTCCGGCGAAGGTCTCACTTTGTCCAAAGCTGGAGCCAGGTAGGCTGAACTTCACAGGCAAAGTAGGCTTTTCAGCTGAGTTGACCGGGAGCCTTCCTGGGGGGACGGACCGCTGACTCAGCCCAATTTGGGAACCATAGGGTGATCAGTACACCAGCCAGAAAACAAGGCATGTCTGAGGAGGGCGGGTTAGCGCCATTGTCCCATGTCCGCATTGTGACCGGAAAAAAACCTCCTCGGCAGAAAGCTTGCCCTGCCGATAATGTTAATGCTGCTCCCGCCACAAAGGGGACATTTTAAAATGGTATTCCAGAGTAGCAGAGAACATTTTTCAGTTCAAAAATCAAGACAGACCATTCCGATCGACAAAATGTCCAAAACTAAAAGATGTTGAAGAACAGGGGGCTGGATTCTCCGCACCCTCAGGCCAAAATCGCGGCCGACGCGGGGGCGGAGAATCCATGTTCCCGCAAGAAATCTGGACTGGCGCCGGTTCCCCGATTCTGCGGGTCGCCTGGCACCTACCTCGGGTCATTGCCAGAGAGAGGTCCACTCAGCAATTCTCTGCCCCCAACCGGCCGAAGTCCCGACGGCGTGGAACTAATGTGCTTCAGCCGGTTGAGATACTCGTGTTGAGTCCGCAGCCGCCCTGGACGGGGGCGGGTTTATCGGAGGCCGGGGCGGGGGGGGGGGGGGGGGGGGGGGGGGCCTTAGAAGTGGCTGGGGAATGTTTTTGCGGGGTTTGTGGGTCAGGCGGACAGCCGAGGGCGGGGGGGGGGGGTATCTTTTTGGGGTCCAGCTCCACGGTCCGAGCTCGCCAATGAGCACACGCGACTGCTGGAGGCCGCCGCCGTGCGCATGTGCAACCTACGACCCGGCAGTGCGGGGGCCCATATCTGCAGCAAAAGCTGCGAGATCTACTCCGGGTCCCTGCTAGCCCCCTGCTGGGCTGGGAATTCGTGTCCCTTTGATCCCAGTTTTTCTGACGCAAACCTCTACCGTTTTGGCACCGGCGTGGGGACATAGTCCCAATAATGGAGAATCCAGCCCAGGATGTATTTTTCCTCTGTGAAGTGGCCAGAAGATGAATTTAAAGCAGGAGAGGGAGTGCCCATTTTTCTGAAAGCATTGTGGTTAAAGGCTGAATTTCTCCAGCCGTCTAATGTTCAACATCACAGTGCAGGAGGTGTCCCATTTAAGGTGGCAGGAGAGATGACTACTACATTTTGTTATAATGACATAATCTATATGTCATTCCTAATCAACATTGGCAGAGAAGCTTGTATAGTTTTGCATCTTCTTTATTCACCAGTTGAAGAAGAAATTCAAGTTGCCACAGAATGCTGTGAACCATTCTTCATAGACAAAAATCCATTGCCGTGACCACGGGAGGACCGTTGTAGATCTTTCATTTCTTTTTGAGTAGAGGCGACATGAAGCTGTAGGCAGGTACACCAAGAGTGAAAATGACCAGTCACAGGTGGCACAGTGGTTAGCAGGGTCCCAGGTTTGATTCCCTGCTGGGTCACTGTCTGTGTGGAGTTTGCACTTCCTCTGTGTGGGTTTCCTTCAGGTGTTCTGGTTTCCTCCCACTGCCCAAAGATGTGCAGATTAGGTGGATTGGCCATGCTAAATTGACCCTTAGTGTCCAAAAGGTTAGGTTGGTGTGATGAACGGTTACTGCCTTATCATCATGTAAGGTGATGTCCCCTTTAAGACCAGGCTTGGAACCCTGGGGACACCGCCTCTGGCTCCGCCCATCTGGGAGCCATACATAAAGGCCTGCCTCATGGTCTGTATAGCAGTCAGCTCTCGTCCAAATCTGTAGCATAGTTATTAGCCTAATAAAGCCTTCTTTACAGTTTAATCTCTAAGCATCATTATTGAGGGTACTTCAGTTGGGTTACTGGGTTACGGGGTAGGGTGGAGGCGTGGGCTTAAGTAGGGTGCTTTTTCCAAGGGCCGGTGCAGACTCAATGGGCCGAATGACCTCCTTCTGCACTGTAAATTATATGATTCTGTGATTCTAAGATGATATTTGATGTCTTAACCTGCTCCTTCAGGAAAGAGTTGCAGATGATGATTACCATGGTGCCACTGATATCGATGATTTGTCACAAGAGGAGATGTTTACATTCTGAAGGCAGCGTAGGTGATGATAATTACACCCAGATACCTCAAGCTGAGGGGATCGGCATATTATTGAAGAAGGTGAAAAAGATGTAAATCTGCCTGTTCTCTCTGTTGACGACACCAGTGACAAACAACAACAACCTGATCCAGCAACTTTTTTGTCCAATGGAGAACCATGACCAGAGGTTCCGACTACTGCCACTGTCATGACTGTGGAACAAACCCCTGCTGTCGTTAAATCTGAAATTAAAGCCGGAGATCAAAAATCTACACAGGTACTTACTACAGATCTTACTAACCACAGATGTACAGGAAAGTGTCATTTCTCTGCCTCTGTATGTTTCTTTCACTGCTGATTCTGGTGACAATGCACATTCTGATGAGGTTCCAGGGATGCCTGCTAAGGAGCAAACTGAAGAAAGTGTGCAAGCTGAGCCACTACCCACAGAAAAAGAAATTCCCAGTGTTAGCACGACAATCATCATTTTTTCTTCAGAATATTTTTCGTCCTTCTCTTCATCCATCTGATTCATTCATGGATACGGCATGGCACAATATATTGTTCATTGCACCAATAGACGTTTGTTGACCCCAGACCTTTACAGGAGCTGAATGAGATTCACTTTTTCAAGTCAGAGCAGCGCCAGCAGTTCAACCTTTCCCCAGAGTACCAAGGAGAGGAAAGAGAAGAGAGAAGAAAATGATAATCTCTGCTCATCACCTGGGGGCCAGAAGCAGAAATCTCTGTCTGCGGAGGCCAGTGCCTCAAAGGAGAAGCTTATAGAGAGCAAACGTCCCATACACATCCTCAAAGAGAGCAAAGAAACTGTGAGGGAGGGAATGGAATAGGTATCGGGTGATTGTATAAAGTGTTAATGTTAATGAGTAGAACAAAAGAACTGGAGTGAGGTGCAGTATAAGGGGTTAATAGCAATTATGCTAGCAGCTACAGTGCATCATCAGTGATGTCAGATCACAAGTAACTGGAACCTGAGAGAAGATGCCCGAGTGGAGTCCTGCTAAAGTCCGTCTCCAAAGATTGTAAATAGTCAATAAATGTTCACTAGATGGCAACAGCATGGTTTCCAGCTCTCTTCGATCAAAGGCATCCAGAGTCCAGCCGTGATAATACAAACCAAAGTAAGTAAAACATTTCAACCACGTTTACTTCAGTAGCTTGCTAAACTTAACACGAGACTGATCCAGAAACCTGCTGAGATTGTAACACATAAGCAAGTATTGAAAATTGTTGAGAGATAGTGCAGCAAGCCATAAAAGCACAATCTAGAAAATTGCACATGAAAAATACTTCAGGCCAATTATAATTATTCAAATCTACAGGTGATAATTCTAATGCATTCAGACAGTTCTCAAGCAATCTGTAGTCAAGGTACTTTGCATTCAGGTTGATCATAAATTTGCACTGTGCCTAAGACAGAGCACAAGATAATACTTGTTCAGATTGTCCTTTTTGCAGAAGATTTCTGAGGGCAGAAAGCACCAAGGCCAAATTGACAACGGGGCACAGTGTATGAAACTATGTTGAAGGAGTTATAACAGGTGCTATAGAGTAAGAATCCATACAGGATAACATGCAATGATTAAAGAGGTGCAGTGCAAATGCCTGGTGATTGAAATGATCCAACAGAGGAATATAGTGCATGAACCCTGCTGATGTTCAATGCAAGGGCCTCCCAAATCCCAGAAGGGAAACTTGAAATGCCAGTTCTTAACTATTTTCACAATTTGTGAAAAATGTGAGAAAAGAGATGAAACCCAGTGAGGAAAGAGGTCATTCGTGTAAATTATTCAAGTAACAAAATGTTTAGTAAACTTTAAAACACACAATGATAAAGACAACAGTAAAGAACTACAATAATGGTTACACAGACAGTATGTTTAAGTTACCCCCCACCCACCCCGCAATCCAAACCTATCTACTTTCGTAAACTCTGAGACTATACCTTCCCCAAAACAACACCTCATAGGTTTTAACACTATGAGCCAAATAATTACCACACAGGACCTATAACCTTGTTTTGGGAAATCTTTCTTCTCGTTTAGATTAGAATTAATTGGATCTGACACAGACAGAAATCTTCTGCATTCTTTTCTGCACACATGCTTGATTCACTGAGAGAGATCTGCTTTGCAACTGGGCGTATCCATTATCTAGGTCCCCAGACTGCTCGTCTCCACTTTGCTGAACAATGTATCTGTTTCACCCTGTTACTAGGCTAATCTGCACCTCACAAGTTTCTCAGTGAAGCTAAATCCCCATCAGTTTCTTTTTTTACCCAATTATTTACTTTTAATTGCATTCCAACTTCCTAAGATGCTTAAGGGCAAGTATTTTATTCTCAAATCAGTGCCAGTCCTTTTCCAGCACGGGCTCCTGCAAAAGTGCTGGCAGTAGCCCCAATCCAAGTAACTGAGACTGGGCTTGCTATTCTAATACACAGGAAGGATCATGCAGGATTGCAACATGTCAAGGTAAGAGCTCTCAGGATGCCAGCTGCTCTCATGAGTACATCACTCATAAATAAAATATGAGGAAGACCATTCCACATGAGTACATGAAATACAAAAGGGGAATACAGCTGTGTATCATATTAAACATTTCAATACTGTTGAAATGAAGAGCACACCTTTTTAAACTTTCAGTTGTTTTATTTCAATGAATGTTTCCCAGACAAAGATCAGCAATTAGAAAGCTTCAGTTCACAGAAGGGACAATCAAATCATTTAAAATGTTCCTTTAGATTAGTTATGACAGGCATTGAAATAGTGACCAAAGGAATTTCACAGTAACACGGTAACATGTTTATTACAAATATCATTAAGGGTAACTTAACCCGAAAGGTTTCTGCACTTTAACATTCAGCTGATATATAAATTAGCTGCAACATGAAAGATTTTAGTTCCCCAGTTCATGTTCACAGCCAATAGAATGAGGATGGCTTTAACTATCACCTACAGATTCCATAGCTGAGAATTTAACATACCTGTAGGCTCATTTCATTTTGGTTCACACTCTCTTTGTTCCCAGCTTTTTAGTGAATTCCTGTTCCATCTTCACTTCCTTCCTGCTTGTGTCTCCATCTGCTCCCAGCCCAATGTCTTTCTCTTACTGTTCCAAGCTACTTCATTTAACTACTGACAGGATTTCCTTTACTTCCTGCCTCACTCCCTCTGGAGCTGGTCTTTCCAGCCCTCCAGGCATGCACCCTAAAGTGGCTTTAGCCTTGGTATGGAGCTGGGATTTTGGACAGCAATCAAGCAGTGAGAACAGTGAAACATCACTGATATGGAACATAAAGTCTGTAGTTTAACTTAAAAAATGAGATGGTTCTATCTCACTGACACTGGCAATGGCGAACGCAGCACAGTTATGGTGTGATAACAGGGAAGGTTGACATATTGCGCTGATAATTCTTGAATATTATGCAAGATGGATGAATAAGTTTGATGCATAGCAGCACATTACAGGTCCCGTACAAAAGACAAACAAGATGTAACTGCAGTTATAAAGGGGAAGGTGGGAGCAAAATGCAAAATTGAAGGAAAAAAAGTTGATCTTTCCTCTGATTTAATTTGCCCACGATCATTTCTGTCCATCTTTTTCCTTTCTTTAATTCCTTCTTAGACTCTGGATAATATTAATTAAAACACTAAAATAGCATTGATAGGTTATTTTTTGTTGATTGTAATATATGTTTTGGCCCATAGGGGAGCAGTGACATAGTGGGACAGTCAGTAGACAAGTAATCCAGGCTTTGACGACACAGATTGAAATCCCAACATGGCAACTAGTTGAATTTAAATTAATGTAATAAACCTGGAAATAAAAGTTAGTTTCCAGCCATGGTGACCATGAAAACATTGTTGATTGTCGTAAAAACCCATCAGATGCTCACGTCCTATACAAAATGAAATCTGATATCCTTACCTGGTCTGGCTTACGTTCGACTCCAGACCTATAGCAATGTGGTTCATTTGTAACTGTCCTCTGAAATGGCCTAGCAAGCCACTAAGTTGTATCCAGTTGCTACAAATCTGTGGTGACTGCCTCTTTAAGGAAAACACAGCAGAGTAAGGGTCACCTGGCTTGAGTGCCCAATCGGAACTCAGAGTGGGGAATCATCCCAGGTGGAGAAGTTGTCATAGGCAGAGATTAAGACTCCTATAGCAAATAACTCACTCTTGACTCCCTGAAACCCATCCACAAGTCATAAATAAGGAGTGTGATTGAATAGTTTTCACTTTTTGGATGAGTGCAACCCCAACAATCCTCAACAATCACAACATCATCCAGGTCAAAGCAGCTTACTTGGTTAACACCCCTTCCACAAACATTCACTCCCTCCATCAACGACGCACAGTCGCAGCAGTGTGTACCATTCAAAATATGCACTGCAGGAACTCATCAAGGCTCCTTAGACAGCACCTTCCAAACCCTTGACCACTACCATCTAGAACGACAAAGACAGCAGACACAAGGGAACATCACCACCTGGAAAGATCCCCTCCAAGTCACTCACCACCCTCCATGGAAATACATCGCCGTTCCTTCACTGTCACTGAGTCACAATTCTAGAACGCCCTCCCTGACACCACATGGACTGCAGCAGTTCAGGAAGGCAGCTCAGCACCACCATCTCAAGGGCAACTATGGATCAAAAATAAATGCTGGTGCCCAGAGGGGCTTCCAGATGGCCAGAGGCCTTCTGAGCATTCAAAGGGCACAGGCAGCACTCAGCAGTGTGAGTAACCAGGAGCCTGTAAGTAGCACAAAAGGAATGCATTTAAAAGACAGACTGCAGCAATGGCGGTCTGAGCCAGGCTATTCCAATCCCGAGGGGGGCACCAAATCATTCCCCGCTACTGCCCCTGGTCTGGCCAGCCGCCCCGCAGCAAGCCCGACAATGTTCGAGGGTTTTCCAGTGTTTTCTAGCCTGCCGCTCCCCCTATGCCGCCCAGGCCCCACTTGTCAATACTTGCACAAATTCATGCCTGTGAGACCTCCGCCGAAGAGAGGTGGAGCATACTGCATCCAAACAGCTAATGACATTGAAATCCATGCAAGTGACCGCTTTACATGGATTCACCAATGCGGGGCGCAAACCTCATTATTGCCGACAGTGATGGACCCGAGAATGGAGTCTGAATTGACGCCGGGCGCAAACCTTGAATCGTCAAATTTGTGCGATTCTCCGCCCGATTGTGATTTTCGCTTCCAGCATCGTGAAGTGGAGAATTCAGCCCATTAATTAATTAATAGACTGGGCTTATAATGTTGCCAATAAGAGTAAAAGATAGAAAATTGGAAGCGTTTTGAAATTCCACGAAGAATGACCAAGGAATTGATTCAAAAGAAAAGCGGTTATAAGCATGAACTACCAAGAAACATAAAAACAGATTGTAAAACTTCTATAGGTATATAAAAAGGAAGAGATACATGAAAGTAAATGTGGGTCCCTTCAAGTCAGAGATAAAAGAAAGGAATAAGGAAATGGCAGTGTTATTAAATAAATATTTTGTATATTTCTCCGCAGTAGAAGTGTTTTCACAGCAGAGGACACAAAAACATATAGGAAACCAAAGGTCAAATGAAAATGAGGAAACTAACAATATAGCATCAGAAATCGTACTGGAGAAATGGATGAGACTAAAATCTGACAAATCCCCTGGACCTGATAGCCGACATGAAGTGACCCAATGGAAATATTGTTTGACAAATCTGTTACGAGATTTTTGGGGGATTGTGGATAAGAAGGAGCCAGTGGGTGTAGTGTATTTGGATTTTGAAAATGTGTTCAATAAGATGTCACTAAAGGTTATTGCACAAAATTAGTGCTCATGGGATTGAGGGTAACATATCAGCATGGATTGAGGATTGGTTAACTGATGGAAAACAGAGATTAATTAGCAGGTCATTTTCATTTTCTAAATTATGACAATGATTCCACTTTAAAAGTACTTCTTTGACAATATGCACTTTGGACTGCCCTGAGGTCATGACACCGCGGTGCTTTATAATTTTTGGCCAGGATTCCCCGTCCCACCGCACCTGTTTTCTGCAGCGCGTATCCCCACTGGCAGCGGGATTCTCCATCCCGGCAGCTGGTCAATGGGGTTCTCCATTATGGGCACCCTCACACTGTCGGGAAATCCGCAGGCGTGAGTGCGCTGCTGCCGAAACGGAGGATCCCGTCGACAGAGAATCCAGCCCATTATTTTCCGGTTTGGCATGCTGAAGATAGTTGAAAACCGCAAGGATCAGTTCTTGGACTTCAGCTATTTACACTCTTGACGTGTTTATTTGCAACACACGTGGTTTAGACCAACAGAAAAGTTCCTAAGTGTCATTGTCCGAGAGGCAAGCTCACAGAGCCAATATAACTGAACAATCTGACTGAGGAATATGCAAATCATATGGGAATGGGGATATTTTAGAATGCACAAATTGGAGCTGTAAGTCCCTCTGTGGTAAAATACATCAAAAGTGAATTAGTTAGTTTTTTGTATTTTACATTTTAGTTCCTTCTGAAAGTAATAAAACATTATTTTGTACAAGAAATAGGGAACAAGGTCAAGAATGTAACTTTCAGGCCGAGATGATTGTTAAAATAAGAAGTGACAAACAGGAAATGCAAATACTCAATGGTATCCAGATCTGTGGTGCAAATGTAGAAGGAAACCAGTCAATAAACCAATGGAGATTTGTGTGTAAGTATGTGAGAGTGTATGTGTGCGTATCGGACGGGGGTGGGGCGGGGGGGGGGGCACTTGTAGAGGACTCATTTGTAGAGTTATGGGAAGAAGCTGGACTGTGAGACTAAATTGGACAGCTCAGGTGTGATTGGCTCAATGGCCTCCTGTGCTGTAGCATTCTATGATTCACATACATGTAGCCCTGTGTGGTAGCAGCTGTAGCAAGTTGGCAGCACATTTGCAGGTTCATCTGGTGCTGCTCCTGGGATGCTTTTCCATACTCCACATGGCTCCATGGTTGGCCATCCAGCTTCATGTCATCAATTTCAAGACTGTGGCTTGGGCTTTCTTCTCTACTTTCCTGAACATAACTTAACAGCAGCACAGTAGCACAGTGGTTAGCCCTGTTGCTTCACAGCTCCAAGTCGCAGGTTTGATCCCGGCTTGGGTCACTGTCCGTGTGGAGTCTGCACATTCTCCCTGTGTCTGCATGGGTTTTCTCCGGGTGCTCCGGTTTCCATCCACAATTCCGGAATTCTGGCTGTTCAGTGAATTGGCCATTCTAAATTCTCCTTCAGTGTACCCGAACAGGCGCCGGAAGTGGCGACTGGGGGCTTTTCACAGTAACTTCATTGCAGTGTTAATGGAAGCCTATCTGTGACAATAAAGGCTATTATTACTGCTACTTCAGTCGAAGATTTTCCGTCCATAGCTCAGGTATTGGATTTTTAAGTTCACCACTCAGAGTTGAGATGATCTCAAACTTCCCACTTCATGGGGCCTGGATCAATATTGACGACTTCCAGGGCAACCCTGTCCAGAATACATACTACTGTGCTGCCACATCTGACGTCAGTGATGGTCATGAGGGAATGCTGTAAGGCATGATTGGTGAATTACTATACCAGGCTATACCTCGACTAGTCTGTGGGGCAATTTTCCCAATTTTGGCACGAGCCCTCATTATTGCTTTTTATCTTGTCTGTTTTTATCTTTGGTACAATCGAGTGACTTGCTCGAGCATTTCAGAGGGCAGTTAAAAACCAACCATATTGCTGTGGATCTGGAGTTACATGTAGGCCACATCAGATAAGGGTGGCAGATTTCCTTTCCTTAAGGACATTTGGGAACAAGTTTTTTTCCACAATAACTTCATAATTTTGAGACTGAGAGCTTTCAGTTCCAGATTCATTCAGAAATTGAATTTAAATTCTGCCAGATGCCACGATGGGATTTGAACTCATACTTCCAGACCATTACCCTGGGGATTACTAGTCCAGTAACATTACCACATGTCACCATCTCTCATACATGCAAGATTGTGATCAATAGAATATAATGTGAAAAAATGTGAAGCTAGCCACTTTGACAGGAAAATGGTGGGAGATGAGGAAATGTTGATATTCAGAGGATTCTGGGTGTCCTTGCATGTGAATTGCTGAAAGTTATCAGGCACACAAAGCAATTACCAAAAAAGTAGCATTGAGCCTTACAGCATTCAATGGAGCCTTGGTAAGACTACAACTGCTGGATTGCTCCCCTTCTCTAAGGGAGGATGCTTTCGAGGGACTGCAGTGAAGGGTTCACCAGACTGATTCCTGGGATGAGAGGATTGTCCTATGAAGAGAAATTATGTCATCTAAGCCTGCATTCCCTAAAGTTTAAAGGAAGAGAGGCTCATTAAAACCTATGAAATTCTATAAAGGATTGACAGTGAATGTGCTGGGAGGATGATTCCCTTGGCTAGTAAGTCAAAGCCTCGCCTCGGATTCAATTCCGACCTTGAGTGACTGTCTGTAAGGAGTTATCACATCCTCCCCATGTCTGCGTTGTTTCCGCCGGGTTCCTCCCACAGTCCAAAGATGTGCAAGTTCGGTGCATTGGCCATGCTAAATTGTCCCTTAGTATCCAGGGATGTGCAGATCAGGTGGGAGAGTCCGCCTAGGTGGGGTGCTCTTTCAGAAGGCCGTGCAGACTCGGTGGGCTGAATGGCCTCCTTCTGCACTGGAGGAATTCTATGATTCTCTGCCAGAAAGCTTTGATGCTCAGCCACTCAGTATATTTACGTTAGCGATCGATAGATGTTTGGATCCTAAGGAAATCAAGCGATTATGGTGATAGTGGGGAAGGTGTTGTTTCGTTGAATTGTCAGGGCCTAGGCAGAGGCTTTGGGGATTGTGTAGTCTCCCAAAGTTTGCTGTTTGAATCTTTAGTTTCCTGAAACTGTTCCTCTTCATTTACAGCAAGCATCTACAAATTTGGAGCTTCTCCAGAATCCAGAACTCTCTTACGTCTCATCATGCGTTCTGACATCATCAATACATCAACATCATATATGCTCCTTTACTCTATAGGTGTAGCTGAAGAAGAAAATCAGACATGTTCTTCATGGATGGCGGAGCAGACTCTCGGGTCCGAGTGGCCAATCCTGCTTCTAGTTTTACATTTCCTTCTGGTTCAGCATTCTCTTCGTTCTCGCATTTAAGAAGACCAATCTGTGTGATTTAGACTAGCTTTTAAAATGCACACACATAGGTATCTTTTTATTTGGTCATACATTAATTTAAAAATATTTGGCTGTCTTGATTTCAGTCTTGTTCCAACAGTGTGTATTAATACCATTTCCATCTTCTCTCAGATTTGTGCTTTGCTGCGGCTGAATCCCACCAGTACTCTACTGTTGCACCGACATGCTCTGCTGGATGCATACAATGATGTGCATTTTCAGTTCTTGGATTTTTATGTTCTCACGTTCGCTTGGTAAAAAGTTTAAAAATATTTCCCTGATGTGGCAACTTTTCTGAATCGGCTTTCTAATTTTGCGTGCGCCTCATCTGGAATTTTACCAGCTGAATTTCAGAGTTCCTTTCAAGCACAGAGACGATCAGGCAAGAGCAGGCCGAACTGGGAGGTTCAGTGGAAGGCCAAGATAACAATGCAGGCATGTCACATGACTCCAGAACAGTGGTCATATGGCTAAGGCATCACAAAAGAACTGCTCTGGGTTGGGTCTTGATTGCCTAATCATCTGAGCGATTTAAAATAAATGATGGCTTACAGAAAATTGCATGATTTAAAAAAGAGAGGCAAGTTCCAGATGATTAGCCCTGCTATGTGTGGGAAGTTTTTTCATTCGGAATATGAGAACATATTTTATCTTTCACCTGGAGAGGACACTGGCTGAGACGTGGGATTGGCCTAATCTGAATATTCAAGTTAACATCTTGCGCTGCTTCATCTGGTACTTTATCCAATGCCTGCATTTATAACCCATATCAACAGATCCCATGGCCTGGCTACAGTATATTGGAGGATATGTTGTTATAAGGAGATAACATTAGACCATATTGGCACAATGTATCATTCTGATGTTGTACCCTTTAAAGTCATAAAATATCATCACTGTAACTGGGACCTGAGACCAATTATATTGATGGTTTCACTTGTTAGCTGGCAATAAATTCCTGAAATTATCATGATCCTTGGGCAGACCTCAAGTTGTTGGTGAGATCAGTTAGGGACCAATACCATTTTGTTTAAAGTAGGTAAAGTTTGAGATCCAAGTTTCTTATGAAGTGAAGAAAACCACAAGATTCCATAGGTTTTGAACCAGCAAAAATAAATTGATAAACTTTACGATACAAGGTGAAAAACTAAAAGTAATTGACAATATTTATCTTATATTCTAGCATCCAGGTGTTGCTCTTTTTAACCTTAGTCTATTTGCTCTATTTATGTCACCTTTGCTCATGAGTCGCCAGGTATCTTTATGATACCGCCACGTGGTTCAAATTCAGGTTATGATTAATAATACAGCACACCGCTTAGTAAGGATTAAAACAACGGTCATTTATTATATACAACAAGCAATATTAATACCCTAATACTACTTTCTATATAATAAACCTATCACTACTGGCCAATACTTAACTTAGGAAGAGCCCACCAGGTCAGGGAAACGAATGGCTTGTCCAACCAGACCTGGCCCGCGGGATTCAAAAGGCTGCTACAGGTCGGTGGCTAGGTGTCTCTACCGGATAGCGATCGCTGGATTCAAATTTACAGTTGCCGGTGGCTGGTCTTGTGAAGGTCTCGAGCAGGCGAAGAGGAGAGAGAGAGATCTGAACTTGGACCCCCGCTTTTATAGGGCCCAGGGGCTTCCCGCCTCCCGGGGCGGCCCTTGACCCTGAATCCCAAGTGATTGGATCTGTCCCCAATCTCTGGGGTCGATGTGTCCAATGGTGAGGCGATTCCTCGATCGGGGGGTGGTCGCTCACCTGTCTTTGTTTCGGCCACTGCAGGCGCCGACAGGTCTGGCCCGCTATTCAATTGCTAATATGTTGCAATTGTTCCCGGGGATAGCCGATTTAACTGTGGATGTCTGAATAGATGGGCTGCAAACAGTCCTGAATACAACTGCAAATACCTGGGTTGATCGGCTGTTGATAGCCCTGAGTATCGATCTGGGCTAACTTCCCAGAGCCGAATATGCAATACTGTCTGCAGCTGCCTGCTTGTGTCTTGTTAGCTGCTTTTCCCAGCAGTCTTTCGGGTTAGCCATTTTAAACTGGGTTTTGGCCAGATTAATCGCAACGCAGCCATTTTACGTGGCTACATTCCCGCCTTGTGATCCTAACGCGAAGCGTGAAGGATCACATAAATTTTGTCCTCTTCGTTTCCTGACCGGGGGGGGGGGGGGGGGGGGGGTACCTCCTACATGGCCACTACTCTGACCCTAGCTATGCACAAAAATTTACCTAAACAATTCTTGAAGGCGCTATGTCAGGCAGGGGCATGTGTCTGAAAAAAAAGAAACTGGGAACCTCTAAGTTTACCTCAACAATTCTTCGAGTATTATACAATCTTATCTCTCTAAACATACAATAACAATCATGACATTTAATATATTCTTTCCTGGCTTGGCAGTCAAGCTCAGGATCATACATTTCCATACATTCTCTTTTTATTTACAGGAAAAACCGCCAGTGCATGTTTTATTATTCATATGTCGCGGGGGTCTGGGGTCTGGTCATAGCCGAATATCGGGGATCGGATCCGATAGACCGGGGTTTGAGCGCGGTACGCTCTCCTTTTCCACTTGCGGAGGCACATGGTCTGTACTGCACAACTGAGTATAGCCAATGCCAACAGTGCCTCAATGATGTACGACAGGGAGTACCAAGTTATGAACTTGGCACACCAGGATAATGCAGCGTGGTTGGTGACTGGGCCCTCGGTACTACGGGGCAGTGAAGTGTTAACAGTAAAGGGGTTTGGAGTGATGGGGTCCGCGTTCCCGCGCAACCAAAAGTCCATAACAACATGTTGAGCACGAAGAAAGCAGTCCTCATGGCTGTCTTCTTTCTTTCCTTTTCCTGTTTTTGCTGGTTTTCTCCGGACTTGGAGCTTCTGGAGTTCTGTAAGACAAGCGTAGTGTGTGTAAATACTTCGGTTTAATATCTGGTGTGTTGATGTGTCTGTCCTTCTTGGGGCCAATTAAACCCTTATAATTGGTCACAGTATGTGACTCTTCCCCCATTTTTTTTTTTCCAAAACAAATGTTTGGACACGGCACACTTCCCAATGGTGGACCAGTGCTAGGTTTATCATCCAAATGTTCTAGGATGTAAATAGCATGTGGCAGCAACCCAAAGGTTGCCTAAATAAAATAAAACTGTTTTTGAAAGAAAAGTTCGAATGAGGTGCGTGTGGGCCGCGACGGGTAAGATTTGGGTGGAGTCCCCGGGTAGGACGGCTACCAATACCATATCTTCCCTACCCGAGCGTTTTTGACCAACGGGGGGGTCCCCAGGCAGGGCGGGTCTCACGCCGTTTCTCCACTGCCTGAGCGACCAAAGAACGGACAAAAATGTAGTCATCATGGTGGGGTTACTGTTCTGATTCTACCATCAAATCAGAAGAGTAGCTACGATCGGGCGTCTGGTCTGGTGACCACGTATCTGTGGACAAGTTGGTACTGCTGAACAAGCGTCTGGCTTTTCCGTTTGGAAAAGAGCTACAATGTTCAGGTGAATGGGTGTGGGGCGGTTAGAAAATTCTCCTGTAGGACGAACAACATTTAACAAACAGACAGACAACGAACAACATTTAACAAACAGACAGACAACGTAAAACATTCTGCATGTTCCATCAGGAAGGACAGCACTTTTCACCAAGTGTCTCCTTTAAATCATCATGTGGACACCTCAGTTCTTGGTCGCTATGGGCTCTGCCTTTTTCTTATTGAGAGTGCCTGTCGGTTGGGCACTCTGGTTTTTTAGGGCCATTGCATTCTTTAGCAAAATGTCCCAACTGTCCGCAATTGTAGCACTCTTGCGGTTTGGCTGGGGGGCTGTTCTTTACCTTGTTTACCCAGGCGGGGTTGTGGAGAGTGGTTCTTACTGCCTGCACGTCTGCGGCGGCTTGGTTTTCCTCGGGGGTTCTAGCTGCTGATTTGCCGTGAGCCGCTCGTTCCCAAACGCGGGACAATCTCTTGACCACCCACTTCTCATTATGAACCTCCTCCGAGGGGTCATAATTGCGACAGGCATTCTGTCCTGCTTCCGTGGCATGGGAGATAAGGGTGCGGGTCCATTTGGCCATATAGTCTGGGGACAAATGGGCACGATCTACGTTGCCGAAAACGGCTTCAAAATGAATCCACAAGCGTCCTGCGAACACTGTGGGGTGTTCAGACTTTTTCTGTCTGCATTTATTCAGACCGTCTACGGGTCGGTTGTACCCGATCGCATCCAGGATCGCGGTATGCATTTCTGCAAGGGGCCTCCTCCTACATTCTGTGGGTCGGGAAGGGCTGCTGCGACCGATGGGTCTAAGCTGAGGACCGTGAGCTTTACCTGTTCTTTCTCATCCAGGCCGTACATGGTCGCCTGGTGTTTGACGGTGGCAAAGAAATGGTGTGGGTCTGAAGCGGGGAGGAATGGTGTGATTTTGGCACACGCGTCCCGTAATTGGGTCACTGTGAGGGGGGTGGAATATAAGACCTCCGCCTCGTCTGCTGTGGCGGTGCGGTGGGTTGTTACAGGGTTCATGGGAGCCTGTATTATATGTTGTGTGGGGGGGTGGGGGTGCTTTCCTCCTTTGGGGTTTTCCCTGCGCACATGCTCCCTGAACATATCTCTGCGCTGTCTCTTGCAATTCTTCCCAATCAGGGCCGTCTTCCTGGTCTAAACTTTCCCCAAAGGTTTCTTGAAATCCCTTCTGGACAGAAAGCAGTGCTTTCAAGTCTGCAATCTGCTTTCGGCACTTTGCATGGTCCAAAGTACTCTGCCTTTGTTCCGTGGTTGTGGCGTGGAGCGCTCTCAAGGCTGCCTTGAGATCACTGCATTGTTTCTGGAGCGTCTCTACCTGCTTTTCTGTTTCTTTCTTTACCAGGACTGCACGCTGCAGGTCCTGATAAGCCTTTTCATATTGTGACTGGAAACTACTCAAGTGCGCCAGACAAGATTGGTGACCCCGTTTGGCGTCAGCCACCTCTTCGTCCTTTGCTGCTAACTTCTCTTTTAACTCCAGGTTCTCTTTCTCAATTTTGCATACATCGATTTTACTCATCCGATGTATGCCTTCGATTTCCTTGTGGAGTGTCCTGACGACCTCCTCTGTGCCTCGCAATTGTGCCAGAAAGGACACAATTGCCATCGGCTTGCGCGCTTTTGCTAATCTCTTTCTGTGGATCTCACTCAGGTTCTCCCACCAAGTATGCCCTATACTTCCAGGACCTGAGTCGTCGTTATTGCAGAAATCCTTCCACATGGGCCATCCTTTGCCCTGCAGAAATTTGCGGATTTCCACTTCCCAAACGGGACACTGTCCCGCTCCTACGCTGCTGACTGGTGCGACAGCAAAATCTTCGGGGTTCATGAGGCGCTGCATCGCTTGCATTGCCTGCATGGCTCTCTCTTATCTGCTCGTTACGTTCGAATTTGGGACAGGGGGCTAAGGTGGTGTGGTAGATGCGGGTACGGCTTGCGCTAATTTCCGAAATACCAACTGCCGGTAGTTTTGACACAACAAAAAATCTATCAGTTTTGCCTTGTAATCCTGTTAGTTACGCATGCATATACATACTTCCGAATTGTGAATTATTAACCAGAACCACTTGAACACTTGTGGTTTTTTTTTTTGTTTCCGATTGGATTCTAATTCAAAATGTTGGGGTTCTCCCGGAGTGGTTTTCCACTTCTAAGTCGGGTCCCGTCAGGATGTCGCCAATTATGTTGCTCTTCTTAACCTTAGTCTATTTGCTCTGTTTACGTCACCTTTGCTCACGAGTCGCCAGGTATCTTTATGATACCGCCACGTGGTTCAAGTTCAGGTTATGATTAATAATACAGCACACCGCTTAGTAAGGATTAAAACAACGGTCATTTATTATATACAACAAGCAATATTAATACCCTAATACTACTTTCTATATAATAAACATATCACTACTGGCCAATACTTAACTTAGGAAGAGCCCACCAGGTCAGTGAAACAAATGGCTTGTCCAACCAGATCTGGCCCGCGGGATTCAAAAGGCTGCTACAGGTCGGTGGCTAGGTGTCTCTACCGGATAGCGATCGCTGGATTCAAATTTACAGTTGCCGGTGGCTGGTCTTGTGAAGGTCTCGAGCAGGCGAAGAGGAGAGAGAGAGATCTGAACTTGGACCCCCACTTTTATAGGGCCCAGGGGCTTCCCGCCTCTCGGGGCGGCCCCTGACCCTGAGTCCCAAGTATTTGGATCTGTCCCCAATCTCTGGGGTCGATGTGTCCAATAGAGAGGCGATTCCTCGATCGGGGGGTGGTCGCTCACCTGTCTTTATTTCAGCAACTGCAGGCGCCGACAGGTCTGGCCCGGTATTCATTTGCTAATATGTTGCAATTGTTCCCGGGGATAGCCGATTTAACTGTGGATGTCTGTGGATGGGCTGCAAACAGTCCTGAATGCAACTGCAAATACCTGGGTTGATGGGCTGTTGATATCCCTGAGTATCGATCTGGGCTAACTTCCCAGAGCCGAATATGCAATACTGTCTGCAGCTGCCTGCTTGTGTCTTGTTAGCTGCTTTTCCCAGCAGTCTTTCGGGTTAGCCATTTTAAACTGGGTTTTGGCCAGATTAATCGCAATGCAGCCATTTTACGTGGCTACACAGGGTAAGTATGAGAGAGATATGAATTAACAGGCAAACTGTGGTTGGACATACATACCGTACTACACAACAAATGCTAACTGAAATCAAAACAGATTCCACCGATTTCTCAACAACCCACGCAGACGTTAGTCACACTGTGAGTCAACCAATTTCACTGAAACTTTGAACTGGATTCTATGCCCGTGAACGCTGGCAGCATGAGCGTGGTCGGGCAGAGAACCTGGCGCGTGACCGAAATCGAGGTTCACACCGGGCGCCGAGCCAACTATCATGCTCCAGCACCCCCCCCCCCTCCCCCGCCACCGACGCCGGGATTGGGGTTCGTGCTCGTGCACCAGTAGGAGGATGCTAATGGGTCCTAATGACCCATTTGCATCCACATAGCGGGCGGCATGGTGGTACAGTGGTTAGCACTGCTGCCTCACAGCACAGGGACCTGGGTTCAATTCCGGCCTTGGGTGACCGTGTGGAGTTGGCACGTTCTCTCTGTGTCTGCGTGGGTTTCTTCTGGTTTCCTCCACAGTCCAAAGATGTGCAGCTTAGGTGGATTGGCCAAGTTAAATTGCCCTACAGTGTCCAAAAAAATGTGTAGGTTAGAATACGGTGTTAATGGGATAGGGTAGGGAGTGACTTTGGGTGCAGTACTCATTCAGAGGGTCACAAAGAACAAAGAACAAAGAAATGTACAGCACAGGAACAGGCCCTTCGGCCCTCCAAGCCCGTGCCGACCATACTGCCCGACTAAACTACAATCTTCTACACTTCCTGGGTCCGTATCCCTCTATTCCCATCCTATTCATGTATTTGTCAAGATGCCCCTTAAATGTCACTATCGTCCCTGCTTCCACCACCTCCTCCGGTAGCGAGTTCCAGGCACACACTACCCTCTGTGTAAAAAACTTGCCTCGTACATCTACTCTAAACTTTACCCCTCTCACCTTAAACTTATGCCCCCTAGTAATTGACCCCTCTACCCTGGGGAAAAGCCTCTGACTATCCACTCTGTCTATGCCCCTCATAATTTTGTAGACCTCTATCAGGTCTCCCCTCAACCTTCTTCGTTCCTGTGAGAACAAACCGAGTTTATTCAACTGCTCCTCATAGCTAATGCCCTCCATCCCAGGCAACATTCTGGTAAATCTCTTCTGCACCCTCTCTAAAGCCTCCACATCCTTCTGGTAGTGTGGCGACCAGAATTGAACACTATACTCCAAGTGTGGCCTAACTAAGATTCCATACAGCTGCAACATGACTTGCCAATTCTTATACTCAATGCCCCGGCCAATGAAGGCAAGCATGCCGTATGCCTTATTGACTACCTTCTCCACCTGTGTTGCCCCTTTCAATGACCTGTGGACCTGTACTCCTAGATCTCTTTGACTTTCAATACTCTTGAGGGTTCTACCATTCACTGTATATTCCCTACCTGCATTAGACCTTCCAAAATGCATTACCTCACATTTGTCCAGATTAAACTCCATCTACCATCTCTCCGCCCAAGTCTCCAAACAATCTAAATCCTGCTGTATCCTCTGACAGTCCTCATCGCTATCCGCAATTCCACCAACCTTAGTGTCGTCTGCATACTTACTTATCAGACCAGTTACATTTTCCTCCAAATCATTTATATATACTACAAAGAGCAAAGGTCCCAGCACTGATCCCTGTGGAACACCACTGGTCACAGCCCTCCAATTAGAAAAGCATCCTTCCATTGCTACTCTCTGCCTTCTATGACCTAGCCAGTTCTGTATCCACCTTGCCAGCTCACCCCTGATCCCGTGTGACTTCACCTTTTGTACTAGTCTACCATGAGGGACCTTGTCAAAGGCCTTACTGAAGTCCATATAGACAACATCCACTGCCCTACCTGCATCAATCATCTTAGTGACCTCCTCGAAAAACTCTAGCAAATTAGTGAGACACGACCTTCCCTTCACAAAACCATGCTGCCTCTCACTAATACGTCCATTTGCTTCCAAATGGGAATAGATCCTGTCTCGAAGAATTCTCTCCAGTAATTTCCCTACCACTGAAGTAAGGCTCACCGGCCTGTAGTTCCCGGGATTATCCTTGCTACCCTTCTCAAACAGAGGAACAACATTGGCTATTCGCCAGTCCTCCGGGACATCCCCTGAAGACAGTGAGGATCCAAAGATTTCTGTCAAGGCCTCAGCAATTTCCTCTCCAGCCTCCTTCAGTATTCTGGGGTAGATCCCATCAGGCCCTGGGGACTTATCTACCTTAATATTTTTTAAGACACCCAACAGGGTGGATCTCAATGTGACCCAGGCTATCTACACACCCTTCTCCAGACTCAACATCTACCAATTTCTTCTCTTTGGTGAATACTGATGCAAAGTGCAGACTCGATGGACCGAATGGCCTCCTTCTGCACTGTATGGATTTTATGATTCTCTGATAATAAGCCCGGCACCAGAGTTTCTGGGCTTCGCGATTCTCTCGTCCTCTGGGCCGGGATTCACAAATATTACCAAATGTGTACCGGACGTGGTGGTCCTCAACGTGGGCCAAGGGGGTAACTCCATTTGGGTGTTGCCCCCAATGTCCACCCGAGGGCTACCCTCCCCCTCCCATAATGCACAACTTGCCCATACCTACCCTAGCATGCCTCTCAGAGACCCCCTAAAATGGGAGACTCCCCCAAAGACACCCTAGATAGGGAAACCCCCCCGAGACACCCTAGATAGGGCGATTCCCCCCCAAGACCCAAAATTAAAGAGACCTATCACAGAGACCCTGAAGTAAAGGACCCCCCACAGACCCTGCCCCAGAAAATAGTCCCCTGTCTGGAAGCTAGAGAGCAGCCCAGACAGCAGCAGTGAAAACCAATACTGTTGTAACACTCACCTGGGCATACATCTGCTGGCTCAGACTGAGGAATCACCACATGACTATTCCTGCAGTGACGTGTGTTTAAACCCCTCAGATCCCTTAGCTGCAAGCTATTGGTTCATTCATTTCTCTTAGTGGGCTGTGATTGACACTTCCACAAACAGAGCTGGTAGTCTTGCTTCATTCATCTACCTTCATGGATGAGTAACACTATAAGTGCTGTAACCATTAGGGTGAAGGGCGGTTATGAAGGGGCCTCCAGAGGATTGGGGGGGTGTGAAGGGTGGGGGTCCTGGAAGTGGAGGCCTGAAAAGGGGAAGCGCTTAGCGAGGTGTCATCACTTGGGGAATGTGGGGTAATGCCCATGTGTGCAGGGGGTGACATTGCTCATGGGTGGGAGGTGTGGGGACCAACAAGCCCACTTTGAGATCAGGGTACCCTTTCAAAATGGTGGCACAATCTCTGAGGACCCGGTCTGGGCAGCAAGTTTAGCTCCCCAGTGAGGAAAACAATAAAAGTGTGGGCTTGACTGGGGAGAAACTCCCCTGGACCAAAATAGTGATTAAGTGTGGTGAGATAGCGGTGGGGAACTTGCCAACAGAGCTGGGGTGAAACTCCCAGCAAAACCCGCCACAAATGACACTTAGAACTTTTTCTGTTAGATTGTGCCTAATATTCACAATAATCAATCACATCAAAGAGAGTTAAGTGTATTCCAATCACCCCCTTCCCGCTTGAGTGATTTTAAAGTGCTGAGCTGGAAATTGACAGTAGCCTATCCAGTGTCAATAAGACTATCAATAAAAGCAAATTACTGTGGGTGCTGGAATCTGAAACAAAAACAGCAAATATTGGACAATCTCAACAGGTCTGATTGTATCTGTGCAGAGAGAAGGGAGCTGATGTTTCGAGTCTAGATGACTCTAAGGAGCAAAGAGTCACGCAGACTTGAAATGCTAGCTCTCTTCGCTCTCCACAACTTTTCCAAATTTCTTGCAATAAAATATATTTTTTTCACTTTGGCACAATGATCAATAATTGTTTTTACTTTAACACAACAGTTCTTTGTCTTTCTGTAAATAGGGTGGGGATGGAGAGGGAGGAGAAGGGAGGGAAAGGGAGGGAGGCTGGGGATGGGAGGGATGGAGGGCGAGTTCAATGTTCAGAAGCAGCAGCTGGCTGGCGATCCCAAACTGCTATTGCACCACCTGGAACCTGGGCTTCCCCAACTGCACCAACTTTAACATGGACTCAACAAGCTCTATATTGCCCTCCTCCAGCTCCTCCATTTCTGGTAGCAAGTCATCTTCCAGGTGAATGCCAGTCCATGCTAAAGGACAAAGTTGTGCAAAGGACAACACACTGCACTGTTGTGTGTTTTACCTTCACTGTTAAGACAGTGCAGCAGTTAGAGTTCGGCTTCAGGTCTTCCTTCAAAATTTCACAAAAGTGTCTCATTGTTTCCTTGCTGAAGCGCGGTCTCCTGGCACACACCTCCTCTGACATCATTTCATATGACGTCACCTTTGCCTGCACACTCTCCGAGCTGGGTAAATGATTCACTTCCTCACCAGGTGGACATGTAACCTGACGCCAGATTTTAAATTGCACTGGATTCTGCCATACTTGTCGCAGAGATGGGTCACATTAGCTTACAGGAGGCTTGCATACATCGACGAAGGCAACTTTGATAAAGCATTTGAAGTAATCACAAAGTATTTGAAGTAATCACAGAGGCGTGTAAGGATCAACATTACATTGGGTAGACCCTTAAAAAGTACAGCTTAAAATACATCGCAACATCCAAATGTACTTTAGCTCCGCATCAAGTGGGAGGACAGGCATACTAACATCAGCTTGCTTGAAGGAGTCAAGAGCACGAGCACCAAGGCCATTATCATCCAAAACCAACTCCGCTGGGCCAGCCGTGAACTTAGGGTGTCAGAGTCCCGACTGCCAAAGCAAATCTTCTTTGTCCAGCTCAAGGAAGGAGGACAAAAGAAGCACTTCAAAGACACCCTGAAGGCTCACCTCAAGAAATGCAACATGGAGATCAACCCCTGGGTGATCCTTTCTCAGAAGAGACCTACTTTGAAGAACCTCCTGATTGAAGCGCCACAATTCTTCAAAGACACTCGATGGCAAGAGAAGGCCCATAAAGGACCCTGAGAAAGGAATATCAGCAACCCCTGTCAAGTGTGCGGTCGAAGAAGCGGCTCTGGGATCGGCTCATCTGCCATGTAAGGACCACAGAATCCGTGGCCAGGAACACAAAGTATCTTAGGTGAACAATCATACTTGTTAGCCAGTGGTTGCCGAAGATTACATACACTCCAAACTCCCTCTATCCATTAAAGTTCCTTTAATTGAACTAACATCCTCATGGCAAACCAAAGTTTCAAAAAATCTTTCTTTCACTTTCTGTGACTCCAAACTCATTTTATACATTAAAGTATTTTTAATGGAATTATCAGCCTCATGACAATCCAAAGTTTAAAATATATATGTATCTTTCTTTCATTTGTGCATTTTAAATATATTTAGAAATGCTATTATAAAAGATTAACCCACCAAAAAATTCCTCTCTGATATCTCTTGCCACAACTCACTGAGTCTGAATGGGGAAAAAAGTACAAATAAACAAACGTAGAAACTTACTTAACATCAGAGCAAGCAGGCCAAGTTAGTGCTGTCCCAGGATTTCACATTCAGCTGCTTCAATGCAGCACTTGCAGCAAAAGACCTGAAGAACACAGGAGCGGAAGATTGAACTTGGCGCACTTTCAGCACGCATGTCTGCGCATCGGGATTTCTGCAGAGTCGTGACACGTATGTTGGGTGTGTGGTCTCCATACTCCAGAAGATTCAACGGGAGTTACTGGCCAAAATAAAAACAGGAAGTGCTGGAACAAAAAGCAGCAAGTCTGGCAGCATCTGTGGACGTAGAAATAGAGTTGACATTTCAAATCTAACAGACTCTTCTTTGGAACGGAATCACATTGGACTCGAAAAGTTAACTCTATTTCTCTCTCCACAGATGCTGCCAGACCTGCTGAGTTTTCCAGCACTTTCAGTTTTCTTTCAGATCTCCAACGTCAATGGTATTTTGCTTTTATTTCACTGTAAATTCTTGAGTTTATCTGCCTAAGGTGCGTGAAAGCCAGGAAATGATTATTTTGAGAAAAAGAAATATTTACGTCTATAACAAGGTGTGACCTCAGGCACAAAGACAATTCCTTGATGCAGCGAAACACATCAGACATCAAACAATCTCACTATTCTCAGGTGTTGTGTCATCCAAAATGTAATTTACTGTTGCAAAGTCTGGACACCCTTTCTTGCTGCACAATTGACCCACCCTAACACTCGTCGCCTTTCTCAATGCCCCACCTTCTCCAATCTTTCCTAGCAAATGATTGCCTGGTGCACAACAAACAGCAACAGCATTTCACCCTTGGCATTCAATCATGGGAATTGCAGTATCCCAAAATGATAAAGATGAGCTCACCTTGCCCAGACATATTATTGATCGTCCAAATTGGCAGATTTTATGTGCTTTGCTCATCACGAGTCATTGATTATGCTGTCGAACTGGGTCAAAAAGTAGTTTGTGAAATTGGTGTGCAACATCTCTGAAAGAATTTGAAAAGAAGTTTATAAATAACGCGCGCAGCAGCAGTGCCACACATGATGACAGATTGGTTTCTCATTAAATAAAATAGTTTGTCCTCTCACTATATGTAAAACAAAAACCCTGCTTAACTTGGGGGGAGCAACTCCCTGCTTTTACTATTCATCACATAATGCCCATGGCTCACTTGGTATCACTCTTGCTGCTGAGCCACCAGGTTATGGGTTCAATTCCCACTCCAGGGCTTGAACACTAAAATCAAGGCTGGCACTATGGTACAGTACTGAGGGAGTGCTGCACTGTTGGAGGGTGCTGTCTTTCAGATGAGGTGTTAAACTGAGGGCCCTATCTGACTCTTAGGCCTGGATGTAAAAGACCCAGAGCATTATTTCTAAGAAGAGCAGAGATGTCCTGGACAATATTTATCCTTCAATCAACATCACAATAGCAGATTATCTGGTAATTATCACATTGCTGTCTGCGGGGGGTTGCTGGGCGGGAACTGGTTGCCGAGGTTCCAACATTAGAACAATGATTACACTTCAAAAAGTACTTCATTGACTGTAAACCGCTTTGGGATGTCCAGTGCTCATAAAATGCACAATATAAATACAAGCCATTCTTTTTCTAGATGTGCAATGTAGATAGCTGTAGAGGCAGGATGGTTAAATTCCGTGCGACAGATTGGAGTGATGACGAAATTAAAAATATATATATATTTATTGTCACAAGTAGGCTTACTATAACACTGCAATGAAGTTACTGTGAAAATCCCAGAGTCGCCACATTCTAGCGCCTGTTCGGGTACACAGAGGGAGAATTCAGAATGTCCAAATTACCTAATAGCGCGCCATTCGGGACTTGTGGGAGGAAACCGGAGCCCCCCAGAGTAAACCCACGCAGACACAGAGAGAACATGCAGACCCGCACAGACATTGACCCAAGCCGGGAATCGAACCTGGGATGCTGGCGCTGTGAAGCCATAGTGCTAACCACTGTGCTACCGTGCTGTAAATTGATTACATGCTTCATATTTGAAGTCTTACAACACCAGGTTAAAGTCTGACAGGTTTGTTTCAAATCACTAGCTTTCGGAGCACTGCTCCTTCCTCAGGTGAATGAAGAGGTAGGTTCATATTTGAAGGCATTAATGTAGCTGTGGAACACCATTTATATTTTCAGCTTTGGTTTGTTTGGCTTCTATGGTTTCCATGACTTCAGATGTCTGTATATTCTAAGCTAAGTTTCCAAAGTGGTGGACTGGGAAGGTCATTGAGCAGAAGTGCACAGATATACCAGCACAGGCATAGCGGGTTGAATGGCCTCCATTTGTGCTGCAAAATGTTATAATTTCTATGATTTTAACAGTCAAGTGTTAAATTCAGCTCTGTTGGTATTACAGAAGATCGGCCTCAGGTTAAATTCTCAAGTATATAAAGATTCAGGGTAAATTCTCAGCATGCTTTGTCTGCCTCCATTCCAGTCTCCACATTAAACCAATAGAACTACTGAGTCTCACAGCTGCCAGAAATATTGATAAGCTGGGGAAATCGCTGTGACTTTTGTTCACACCGAGTGCAGAAATCAACTCCCACAGAGGCTGTTTCAGTTACACAGCTTCTATTGTGTAGCAAAACTCTGTTTATAATGGGAAGACAAATCAACTCCTTCACTTACTGTGGAGCCAGTTGAAATAAGGGCTGATTTATTTTACAAGGCCTCCTGCTGGCTTTTTGGGCATAGCCATGGCGGATATGCACTTGGGATAGGTGGGCACCTAAAATACGTCCGCCTGCCAGCTCCATGATAATTTTAGTCACCTCCTTTTCATCAGTGGTCGGCAGTGTGGAAGGACTCCGGTGATATGTGATGCCAGTGTTAGCAGAATTTAGGGGTCCCAAGTCTTTTTTTTGGTGAAATATATGGTTAGCGTTAGGCCTGATTTGCAGCCCAACAAGTCGCAGGAATTACCGTAATCTCAAATGCAACAACTGCTGTTCCACAAAATGAAGAATTGAAGTACATTTAATTTCTAAGCACTATTGGAGACAAGGTGGAATTTTGGACATCAAAAAGGTTGTAGTAAAAGCAGGGAAGAGATTCATTTCAATATTTAAATCGAATGTATGGTATACATAGGAGCCCAAACGTAATTTCCCAATGATCCTGACCAGGCATGTGCTCGGAATGTTTTGGAATCAACATTTAAAATGGAAGCCTCTGTGTTTTGAAAAGCAGCTCAGAAAGTACCATTTTTACTTGAGTTGAGCCTTGGGTGATTCTTTCAGTGCTACCTTTTCTCTCTTTGGCATGGAATTTTGCTGGCCAGATTCCTAGCTGCTGCAATAACAATTTTTGAAATTGGAATTTCCAGGAGAATTCCTCTCTTTTTGTATTATTTATAGAAGAAAGAAGCGAATGAAAGTCAGGATGCCAGGCAGGTTGGAAAAACATCACAGGGGAACAGGCCTTAGCGGCCTTTACACGCAACATAAATCTACAGGCAGCACCTACCTTCCAGAGCCAAAGGTTCATTACAGTAGGGAGGCAGTGACAGTTATGCTGCCTTCTAGAATTCCACCTCCAGCCACAGGGACCACTGACAGAATCTGTCAAGGTTACCATAGTTCTCAAATCTTTTGCATCTGGATCATTCAAGTTGCCACAGGAGACATCAGCTGTGTGACTCTGAAATCCTGATGGTTTGGTCGGACATAAACCCTACGGATCTACTGAGTGGGCTGATGGGGAAATCCAGTGGAAGTGAAGGAGGATGTGAGATGTGCTTGCAAATGATGACTGTAAGCCACAATGACATTGTGGGACAATTTTAATCTTTGCCACATTGGTGTTAAGCATTGCTTGGGCGGTGAGCAGAAGTGAGGATCAGTTAATAGAACCTCCTGGATGTTACTAATGTTGGAATGAATGGAAGTCCAATCTCATGGGTTCCATAAAGGGGCGCCTGATCCTCTCACTAGATTTGCCCCTTTGTACACTATCAAGGCAATAATTAACGTTCAGGAGGAAGTTAAAAAATATATATCCATTCATCTTCACTTACATCATTTCTGCCTTGGTATCCACCAGTCTAACTAATGCAGCAAAAAGCGTGGGCAACTTAGCACAGCAACTGTGGAGGATTGATGCCAGAATCTTAAGTGTGAGTTGTTGTCTTTCATTGTACTGTTAGACAGAAGCTCATAATTTGACTTTAGATTGACCTTTTTGTTCTTTATTTCTAAACCCCTAGCTTCATTTGAAAGCTTTCCTTGAGACTATTTCCCGTTTTGGAGAATGTTTCTCAAATGAAGCGACCGACTGAAAAATGCATTTCCCCAGAGAATTGCTCTCTTTTAGGATTTATTTGTTGGAGGGTGGAAAGGAGGTGAAGCAGAAGGTAACCCAGGAAATCAAGCTGATATTGTAACACTACAGAAGGTCTAGATATTTCTACAGATACACTGTCACCAGGATGTATAGCCCGTAAAGATCATTCCTGAATATGCCTGTGGAGTTGGGTGTCAAGAGACCGCTAAGTGGTAGTATAAGAATGCTAGCAGTGGTTCGGTAGCCTGCTTTGCACTTTGCACAATTTTCTTCTCCATTGATTTCACAGTGCTCTCGTCTTATGTACAGTTTTCCTTTTAAACACAACAGCAATGGGTATTGAGATAAAGATGTTGATTTTGACCCTTTTCAGCAGCAGAAAGATTGCTGGTGGGCGATTAAAATTGAGTTGGTTATTTACCTGCTCAGATGGTGACCATTTCCGATTTTAACATACAGACTTTTGTAGGGCAATGAAGTGCCTAAGCCAGGTGGAAGTCTCATTAATTTATGTATTACATCAATAGGACCCCCAATAGAGTTTTAGCTGCGACCTAAACAAAGAGGCTGTGGCGTATTGGATTGGCAAATGCTCAAATGTGGACTCAGCTGTAAGAAACCATGTAGAACTTTATTTATACTTTATTTATACCCCCAAATAAGAAAGGGCAGCAGAGATAGTCGCATCACAATGTGATCAGAAAAATACTACACTCCCTCCTCACTCAAAAAAAGAGTAACATGAAATGCAGAATGGTATATGTGCAGAATTGAGCAGAATTAACCAATGTAAACAATACCTCAGATTTAGCAGGTTGGGTTGCATTTGTTTTTACTGCAATCACAATCAAAACATATGACCAGTATTACCAGAGTAACTTAAATGGAAAAGAAAATCTTTAATGTTGGTACGTGTGGACTGTCAGGAGAATTTTGACCATAGGACACTGCAATTATACCTTCAGTCTTATTTCTCTCATCTACCATGTGCTGTTTCTCCAGACCTTTGAGTATACCTCTTGATCTTCATGCTCGTTGACATCAACTTTTGTTTCCGTATCTGTCATATGTAACCCATTTGCATCCACTTAGCGGAACCGGCACCAGAGTTTCTGGGCCTTCATGATTCTCCAGTCTTCTCGGCCTGGAATCACGCAGGCGAGGATCACTACTGTTTTTTATCAGTGTGGCCCTGACATGCTGCACCATAATGTGGGCCAAAGGAGTAACTCCTTAAGGAAAAGAGGCCCCTGTCTGGAAGCTATAGAGCAGTCCAGACAGGGGCAGTGAAATAAACTACTGCTGTAATACTTACCTGGGCAAGCACCTGCTGGCTCAAATAGAGGAAATACCACATGTCCGTTCCTGGAAAGAGAAAAGAAGTAACCTGTGTTTAAGCCCCTCAGACGTTTGTATTCAAGCTATTCATTCATTTTTCTTAGTAGGCTGAGATTGACAGTTTCTACAAACACAACTGTTAGTCTTGTTTCATTGATCTCCCTTCATGAGTAACTCTGAAGTGCTGTAACTACAATGTTTACAAACATCAACCACTTCAAAGAGAGCTACGTGCTGTCAATTCCCAGCTCAGCCCTTCAAAATGACTCAAGTTTGAAGGGGGGGGGGGTGATTGGAATGCACTTAACACGCTTGGAAGTTGTTGATTATCTCCTGATGTCCTGTCTATAGGGTAGTCCCAGACTTGCCCCAACTGTCTGTCTCTGTTCAGTGTATTCAAACTTGACTGTTCGTATTCCCATCAATCCTGCCCGTGGGCTGACTGTGGTTCATATAAAATGTCCAATTATTAATTTTAAGTGTCCAATTGTATATCGAGCCTAAAATTTAGGCCATTGTCCATTTTACCACAGCATATTGCTACGCTGACCTTCTTTACCTGTGCATCAATGTGTTGTTGTTTTACTTCCTCTTGGTCATTTGAAGGGTAGATCTTGCGTGCAAAAGTTGTCTTGTACATTCATGGTGATTTCATGACAGACTTGAGAGGTGTAACTTGGAGTGACAATAAGACAAGGTTTGGGTCTTCCTTTGTCTCTCAGCATTTCATGAGGGTCCCCTTGACTGTTTGGATGTGTATTTTTATAAGGCCATGTCCCTTGTGTTCTGAGGTGATGACTTTGAACCCACACAGTTTAGCAAATTGTTTGTTATGCTCTTGACATAGCATAAGCTGCTTCCTTGATGTGCACTCTGACAAAGGAAGGTTCTGACCGGGAGATAGCTTTAACACGTTTATTACTGTTAACGATTCTCCTACTTGGATTCGACTCTACTGTTAATCCTTCTATAGCGACTCAAACTGACGAACCAGCCTGCTACAATCCACGTGGTGGGTGTGATGTTCAATCAACCCTGTGTCTGTACTCACTGAGTGTCTCCACTGGAAAGAAACTGAGCATGTGCGATGTGTCCTTTTATATGGGTTGGTGTAATGCCCTCCTGTGGTAGTGTTACCTCTATGTGTATCGTGAATGCCCATTGGTCGTGTCCTATCTTACTGACCTATTGGGTGACTGCCTGTGTGTCATGTCTCTAGTGTTCCCTCAAGTGTCTAGCTAGGTGTAGTGTATGTACATTAACCCTTTGTGTACTTACAGTGATGTATATCACCACATCCCCCCTTTTTTCATTTACATATTTTCTGTACAGTGTTAAAGAAAATTGAACCAAAACAGGTAGATAAGTGAAGCTCTGTACAAGTTATGATAACAGTGATCATTAAACAATAAGTCCAAATCATATGCATGACTCCAAAGTTCACTAATTATTATGGTCGAGTGGCTTTCTTGTTTAGTTGGTGAGTTGGTGATGTTGATGGTGGCATTGCATTGTAAACGCTGAAGGAACCAAGAAGTGGTCAAATCACTTCGTTGTCTGATTTGGACTCTTTTTTCTTTCTTTCGATGCTTGTGGTGGTAATTCTTGATGGCATCTGTCCTGAAAGCCAGGTCGCCAGTTGGTAGTGCAGCAAAACGTGATTTGGTATGATGCATCGTCCTGCCATGGTATGTCATTGTACTGAGCTGAGCAGTAACAGTGTCCCTCATGGGCAGAGTTGTATCATGTCGTACCAGTCGTTGTACCATTGGTGTTGTTTTTGTCGTACTTGTTGTCGACGTTGTTGCCTTTGGTACACTTGCTATTGTCTTTGATGTTGTTGTTGTGTTTGTTGGTTTTGTTGTTGTGTTTGCTGCACTCAAGGACCACACTCTGTGGATAATACGAATCCTTCACACAGTTACTCGTGTCAGCGTCCTTTGTGGCATCTGCTGTTTCCTTGAGCGTGCCGTCACTGAGTTCGCGGCGCTCCCCGTCTGGAGTCGTTTCTGATTCACCTGTGTCAGATTTGGCTTGTCGATGCTCCCCGTCTGGAGTTTGGTCTGTTTCACCTGAGTCAGCTTTGGCTTCTTGATGCTCCCCGTCCGGAGTCATTTCAGGTTCACTGCAATCTTCTGAGGTTTTTTGATGCTCCCCATCCGGAGTCATCCCAGGTTCACTTGAATCTTCTGAAGTTTCGTGATGCTCCCCGTCCGGAGTCAAAACAGTCAGGAATGCATTTGCTTGTGGAGAGGCTCAAACGAATGAGGTTTGAAGTAATGTGGTGTCACCGGAGTCACCAGTAGTCTCACTGTGATTGTCGAGTGCCTCGGTACATTCTAGCTGAGGTCTGTCACGTTGCACATCTGGTATGGGAAGTGGAGACCCACTTGTCTTGCATACAGTGGGTAGAGCCTCAGTGTCTTCTTGTCGTTCACTTGAGCTGGGTAGACTGTCAGAGTCTTCTTCTTGTTCACTGGAGCGTGGTAGACTGTCATAGTCTTCTTGCTGTGCACTTGAGCATGGCAGACTGTCATAGTCTTTCTGTTGTTCACTTGAGCGTGGCATCGTCTTGCATTGTCTGCTGCTGGTTGCTCAGAGGAGGTTGCTAGACCCTCATGGTCTTGTTCATGCAAGGACTGCGCTTTGGAGTCTTGCATTGCTTCTATTGTGGAGGCTGTCCTCGAGCTCGCTGTGGAGGCTTGTGTCACTCGAGTCACTTCTTGTTCATGCAAGGACTGCGCTGTGGAGTCTTGCATTGCTTCTATCATGGAGTCTGTACATGAGCTCGCTGTGGAGGATTGTGTCACTGGAGTCACTTCTTGTGTGGAGACGTGCAGTTGTCTCGCTGTGGAGCCTTTCATCACTTTCTGTGTGGAGACTGGGACCCTTCGTGGTGCGTGGACCACTCTCTGTGTGGAGTCGGGGACTCTTCGCGGTGCATGGACCACTCTCTGTGTGGCAGCAGGCTGCTCTCTGTGGGCTTGCACCACTCTCTGGCTCTTGGCGTCAGGCCGCAGCATAATCCTGCACTCACGAGTCGTGATGTCATATATGCTGGGCTGAAGATCCTCAAATCCGAAGAACACATCCGCGTCTGTGTCGGATTCTTCACTGTAGAACACATCTCGTTGCGGTTCGGATTTGGTACTGGGGTCGCCATCTCCAATGATGAAATCATCGTCTGAGTCATAGTCTTCTAGGACCATATCATCACCTTTTGTGTCGGAGCTAGCATTGGGCTTGCAATGTCCAAAGAAGAATTCAAGGTCTGAGTCATAGTCTTCAAGGACTGTATCATCTCCGGGGCCTCTGAATTCACGAAGCATGTGACGTAGTGCGTAGGAAGCGTTTGCGCATGTGCAGATTGCTGTTCCTTTACTTTGCGCATTTCTCTCAACTGCGCATGTGCGGTACCTTTTCCAAGATGGCCGCCGATCAAAATTGTCATTCGTAGCTCTGTTACCTCGGCCTCATGGTGAATATTGGCGCCTCTCTTACCGTTTTCTGTTGGTTTGTTTGTGTTTTCCTCGCAGTATTGTTCGAACTTGTCCAGGACTGTCTGGAAGTCTCTTTTTACTCACCCTCTGGAGTACTTGAAGGTTTTGAAGATTTGTTCTGGATTTGCACTGGCAATTGTGAGCAGAAGCTCTGTCTTTTCAGCATCGGCCACGTCTTGTAGGTCGGCTGCTACCAGGAAGATCTCAAACCTTTGCCTGAATGCATGCCAGTTTGCACTGAGATTGCTGTGGCACCTGACCCAATGTGGAACCGGAATCTCAATCATCTTGCTTGGCTGCTGTTGCTGGTTGTCACTGTTTTGGTGAGTTGAGCGATATGGATTTAAACAGTTACTCCTGGAACCATGTTTTGTTATGCTCTTGATGTAGCATAGCTGCTTCCTTGATGTGCACTCTGACAAAGGAAGGTTCAGACTTGGAGATAGCTTTAACACGTTTATTAAACTGTTAACGATTCTCTTTCTTGGATTCGACTCTACTGTTAATCCTGCTATAGCTACTCAGACTGACGAACCAATCTGCTACAATCCATGTGGTGGGTATGATGTTCAATAACGCTGTGTCTGTACTCACTGAGTGTCTCCACTGGAAAGAGACTGAGCATGTGTGATGTGTCCTTTTATATGGGTTTGTGTAATGCCCTCCTGTGGCAATGTCACCTCTATGTGTATCATGAATGCCCATTGGTCGCGTCCTATCTTACTGACCTATTGGCTGACTGTGTGTCATGTCTCTGGTGTTCCCTCTAGTGTCTAGCTAGGTGTAGCGTATGTACATTAACCCTTTGTGTACTTACAGTGATGTATATCACCACAACCATGTCCCTTGTGTTCTGAGGTGATGACTTTGAACTCACACAGTTCAGCAAATTTGTTAAACTCTCTGGAGGTGAATTGGTTTCCATGATCATTTGTTACTCTATTCCGAATTCCTTGTTCAGCAAACTAAATCTGACTGTTGAGATTATTGTTGTCGCTCTCAAATCTTTCACCTTTCTGATAAAAGGGAACTTCACGTCATAGTCTTTAACCATGACTGAGATTTTGTCAACAGAGTAATCCCTCTTTTTGCCATTTCCCAATTGATTACAACAAAAATTCTCAGTGCCAGCGGCAGACATGCAAAACACGTGCAATTCAGTGGCGGGGACCTTTTCATTGGTGAAACCTGCCATCAGCTGATAATACAGCAGGTATGTATGGATGGACTATAAAATAACTCCTGGCCAAACAGGGAGACTGTGCTTCACAGACACGCATTTCCTGCCCAACTGAATTGTCATTACCACAAGACTGAGGACACAAAGTTGGCACGGATATTTTTGAAACTTGAATTTCACTTGAAAATACTTCACGTTACATTGGTTTCACTTTATTCATGTGTACATCATGATTATTTATAAAGACTAGCTCAGTCAGAGAGCGAAAAGTACTGGTACGCCTCATTATTGGCATGCTTTGATGGTTAATAATGATAATCTTTATTGTCACAAGTAGGCTTACCTTAAGTCGCCACACTCCAGCACCTGTTCGGGTACACAGAGGGAGAATTCAGAATGTCCAAATGACCTAACAACACGTCTTTCAGGACTTGTGGGAGGAAACTGGAGCACCCGGAGGAAACCCACGCAGACACGGGGAGAACGCGCAGACTCCGCACAGACAGTGATCCAAGCTGGGAATTGAACCTAGGACCCTGGCATGTGAAGCAACAGTGTTAATCATTGTGCTACCTTGCTGCTCTTACAGGAGAGTTAGGGGCTTTCCTTTATCGTGGAAGAAATAAAGTTGTGATTTTTGTTCACATTTTGTTGAATGTTCATGTTCGTGTCCGGTGTTGTCCTCACCACTCCTGTGGGACATGGCTGAACTTGCAAGTTCAGCTGTCAGTCCCTTCTCTGCATTTTAAAGGACAATGTGCGAGATCACTCTCAATGGGGATAACTGAAATGTTGTAGGTTAACCCAAAGCTCTGTCAGGACTCTGCCAGTATTGGACAGTATTGATACAATCCTTCAGGCTCTTCATTTTCTTACCTTGACTGATTGTTCCCACCACCTCTCTTGCGATCCCACCAAGAATGCCAGGCTCCGTCGCAGTTCACTACTCCACAACCCGATTCCACCTTCAGTCTTCCCCGGGAAACCTCTTTCACTCCTCTCCCACTTCACAATTCCCGCTCCCCCCACCACTGACCTACCCTTCCCACTCCTGATCTGCCATGCAAGCTGCCCTTCTCCTGTCCCCATTCCTCGTGCAGTAGAGGTAAACAAGGAAAACTGCTGACTTTACACACAACCACACAAAGCCGGCTGGTGCAGTCCACCTTTAAACTCGAGATTCCTGTGCTTGACAATTGACATTGTGTTTTTACAATCCTGCAGTTCAACTAGTTGGAACTGACTTAAGGTGGGCAAACCCCACAAAACGGACATGCTCTGTGTGCGTGGGGTCAAAGGTGAATGGAAGGGAGGAAAAGGGATACACACATGATACAACTGCCTGGCAACAAACCCAGATGAGAGAGGATTGGACCAACATGTGTGCTAGTGTTGTTCGACATCCAAAAGCTAGTGTCAGCATTGACGCAAGTGACATACTTTACACTATAAACATCAGGAACTCAAGAGGGTCAGTGCAATCATTAGGAAAGTGTGACCTGGTCAGTCAAGGATGACAGGAAGTGGACTCATTCAGCAGATTGACCACCCGGTGATGGATTCTTGAACGTGGGTAGGTCAATAGCCAGATCAGATTCTCGATGTTAAAATGAATTTTCTTATGTGGGTCAATCATTTTCACCTAAAATTGCACATGCCTCAGCTGAATGATTGATTGAATTTCTTAAATTAATACTGGCCACAGGGTTTATTAACTTGTTCAGAGGTGCTAAAGGATCATTATGCATTGTGATGTGCTGCTGAATTTTCATCACCACTGGCAAAATTATATTCTCAAAACCAGCAAGTTTCAAAGCCAACCATTCTGGGAAATTTGTTAGCAATTCATTACTTCCAATGGAAGGCGAATATTCTTTTTTTAAAAGAAGCATTGGAACCAGTGAAACCAAATCTGTTGTCTTCAGTCTGTATTATATTCAAGTCCAGGATTCAGAGATAAAAAGGTTGTAGCCCACTGAGAAACTCCTGAGGGATCTCTTTGCATCTTATGGAATTAAATGGGATTTTCTATAGTGGGCTGGATTCTCCGGTCTCCCAGCAGCGTGCTTCTCGGCCGCACGCCATTCGCTGGTGATGGGATTCTCTCTTTCCACCGCTTGTCAATGGGATTTCCCATTGAAGCCATCCCACACTGCCGGGAAGCCCACCGGAGGTGGTGCGCTGCCGGGAGAAAGGAGAATCCCGACGGCCGGGGAATTCCCGCCATCATCTTTTTAAGGGTATATTTTCCACTGTTTGCTAATTTTAATGTCAGGTAGATGTGAGAATAATGTAGGGAACTCGACTCTATAAATAAGTTTATTTTCTTTGTTAAAGTGAATGCCTGTGCCTGGGATATGAGATAACTTTTATAGTTTTAGATAGAAAATTTTGAAAGTCCATTCTGAATGGAAATCTTGGCTAGGGCTGCAAATTACATGCATTCTTTCGATCGGAGACAATGTGCTCTGACAATGTCTTTCCTCTCCCCTCATTTAAACTAAAACACAGCTCATGAAACAAGTATAGGATTTACAATATCCCAAGGAATTATGGTTCTTTTTTATGTGGGAGCGAATCAGGTTGACATGCTTCAAAACCTGCTGACACTTGTTCTTATCATTGATACTTTTCACTTCCAGCATAGAAGCCTCTACTGTTCATTAACCATCATCCATGTATATTTTGTGGGTTAGAAAGTGTAAGGGCTAGTTGTGTACTGATGCTTAAAGTATCTCCACTGCAGCAAAGACCTTATACAAGCAGCCAAATATGTTCAAAATGACATCCAGAGATACAGAAATGTATGCCTAAAACTCTGGTAAAAGCTTGGAGCTTGAGAACCATAAGGGGCTTTAAGCTAAAAAAAAAATGTATTCCACTGGCGACAGCTTATCACTTAATATGAAAGTTTCAGCTTTCATTTCTCATTCTTACCTTTCTGAATTGGACTTGAATTTAAATTTAAAGTTACATGTGATGTTGCAAAATAGAAACACAGGGTAATGTGTATCCCTTAATTTGTCATTAAACATGACAATTGAATGCGCTATATGTTTAATTAACAGTATAATTCTCCGTTCAGTTAAGGTCGATATAAACTGATTGAACTTCCCTCTACACTTTATGATGGCAGCTGGACATCAAGATTCCACTAATACCTCAAAACTCACCAAGCGGTATCCATGACCTCTATAGGCTCCTTCAGAGCTGTAAATTCTATTGTTTTAAGAATGTTCAAAGTAGCATTGGATCATTCATAAAGTTTTACAGCACAGAAAGAGGCCCTTCGGCCCATCGGGTCTGTGCCAGCCACCGAGCACCTATTTATTCCAATCCCATTTTCCAGCACTTATTCTTGTATGCTATGGCGTTTCAAGTGCTGAACTAAATGCTGGAGCAGGATCCTTCTGCACCAGGTTTACATCATATTGGAAATGTGAAAGGTCATTCGATAAACAAAGATTCATTCTAGATATCAGCATTTATATTTTGCAACACATGCATGAGATAAAAGTTTGCATAATACGTCCATAATATACCAAAAACTTTCATACTTTACATTGTTGCAGTAAATTATTCATTCCACGGAGCATAACTGGTTCATTGTATTCATTACTTTCTGGAACTTTTTACTGATCCATTCTCAGGATATGTGTGTCATTAACAATATCTTGGGCATGGTCTAACCAAATTGTAACAGAGTCCCATGTCGAGCTTGTTTAGCCGGGTGCTTCCCGGTGCTCGCAGGCTGCGAAACTCTACATTATCGAATGAGACTTTGTAGCAACCTGGGGCCTCAGCGGAAAATGCCCCACTTGTCATGGTATCCACATCAGCATATCATGGTGCAATCACACACACACTGATGGACATGCAGTTGGGCCAACCAGCACACACATAACATCGCAGCCAATCACCAGTGAGAGCACACGCACTATAAAACAGGGAACACCACAGTTCCCGCTCATTCTACAGGAGATAGCTCAGAGCACAGAGCTCACAGCGTGCCACTCAGACATAGTCCATGTGCTGAGTGCTTCACTAAGATAGTGATAGGGCTGGGTCCACAGGTTAGCTGGTGAAGCACGTACCCAAGCCAGCAGTTAGTTGTAAATGTTGTTAAGACAATAAAACAGAGTTGTACCATCTACAGCCGTGTTGGATCAATTGTGCAGCAGAGCACCCAACACGACACCACTAACGCCACACTTAGTCCCATTTCCTGCATTAAGGAGCTCCGTTCACTAGAATTCCCAGTGTAGGAGGGGATTGGGGCACTATTTAAAAATGGCGACCACCAAACCCAACCCTGTACCTCCCCCAGAGCCCCAACTCACCTATAAAAGGGTCCTCTGGCCCCACATGGGCAGGGCAGCCCCAGCCCCAATCCCCAGGATGGGAAAATCGCCAGACTGACACCTTAACACTGCCAGCCTGGGTGCCAGGGCAAGGTGGCACCAGCAGTGCCAGGGTGCCACCCTTCCCAGTGGTCAACCACCTGGGGGCCTCCGATTACCTGGGAGACAACCCCGAGTGCCGTTCCATCTGATCTCCATTTGTCCGGACCAGCATTGAACAATGCTCACCTGAGTTCTTCAACGGGTTTGGTCCCAGGGCCTCGGTACTTCAGGACAGCTGCATGTTAGAGTGAGACTAGCTGTCTCACTCTGATGTGCAGATTTTCCAAATACTGTTCCTGCCCAGAATGGGCAGGGTTCAGATCGTGGTGTCTCGCAAGATCTCATTAAATTTCACAAGGCGTGGGGAGCTGGGTAGATCCCGGGAAGAGGAAACCCTAAAATTATCATCAAACTGAGCAAGCAACAAGCAGGCAAAACAGGTTCCAATGACTAATGAATAAAGAGCGAAATCTACCCATAAAAGATAGCAAACAGAAAATAGTGTGCTGGAAAGAGTTCACCTTAAAATATCAGAATCTATCAACCAAATCCCAGCCATGCTACTCTCACCTATTATCCCATTCAACATAATCTTTGACTGACCACATGATATTTGACTGTTACACTTGCAAGAGCCAAAATTGTGCCTGATGCTGATGCATTCACACAACATAATAATTGACTTACAAAACATCACCAATAATGTCCTTAACAAAGGGATATTTTGTTATAGCCCAACATCATCAGGACGTTAAACACATCAATAATTAAGTTAACAATAACATTGGGGCTCTTACTCCTCCCAAGGATACTATGTAATTTAAACTTGGTAAACGTTATCGTATGGGTGCCATTATTTGTATTCCTTCTAACTCATGCTACCACAAATAAGTAATTCTAGCAGTGCTAGTGACACTTTAGTGACACTAGTGACAATAACTTTAATGGCAAAATATTGGTGGATTTGGGTTGAGTAGGATGTGAAAGTTTTTAAAAACCTCAAACCCAAACCCAAGCTGCATTGAACCCAAGAAACTCTACTTTTAACAGAGGAAGGATGAGGGAAATGCAACCAATCCCCTTCATAGATGCGAGTGGTTCATTTATCTATTTTAATAAGTTCAGATTTTATCTATCTTTAAGCTTTAATTCTGGCCAGCCATGTTTCTCGGATCGTGGGAAACTCGTCAGCTAAAGAAAGGCAAGCAATTCTGTCTGGAAAGGTAAGTGATTTTTCAACACTGGTTGGAGGCCAGAAGAAGCAAGAGTGCTTCTAGTCAGCAATCAATCTAACCTAACCAGTTTGCCACGATCAACCTCCCCCATGTCATGATTACCAACCCACTACGATCACTAACTCCTCCTGCGACCATGCATTCCCCATCTCTGCCACCATCTCTCTCTGAAACCCCATGATTATACCCCGTCAACCCTCCAAATCCTGCTGTAATGCCCCTCGAACCATTGCAATCTCCTTCCCAGCAGCAAAAATCCTACTTGCTCCCGGGATAGTTATTTCCCACCAGTTAGGGAGCCAAACCTGGTTTATGGTCAAAGGCGATGCCACAGCCTTCAGAGAAACAACTTTACCAGGCTTCCCGGCCATAGACGCTACCTTTCCCACTTGAAATCCCACCCCAGTAAAGATGGGGGCTATTATTGAATCTATTGAGATGTTTTACATGGAACAGCTTTCTCGATTATCTCAACCACGGGATTCTAAGAACAGTCTCCCAGAAGTTGCCTCAGGAACACTGTAAGCAGAGGTTTCAGAGCGATATTAAATCACCTGTTGAGCATAGGACACAGTTGAACCTGAAATGAGGGGAAATCAGCACACCTACAGCAGAAACAATAGTGATCAATAATTTTTTCCCCAAATCATACTACACAGGTTTCCTTAGTCTTCAGTGGGCATAAAAATGTGGGGCTGTAACTTCTGAGCCCCAGAGCTTTGTATTCTGAGGAGTGGGAGGGGGAAACAAAGTTGCGCTGGGTAATACCCTTCGGATTTCCCTACGTACAGTTTCCGTGGCAATTGCCCGAAAGTGCAAACGTCCTCATGGCAATTGCCCTGCAATGAGAACAACCTGAAAAAATGTGATCTTAACCATGAACTTCAGATGGTTCTGACTGGGTCACACCAATACTTATGCAGCAAATGTTCAAAGAATAAAACCTCTTCTAATTTCTGGTAACTATTGCACAGCCCCACACAACACCACCCACCCCTCCCTAGCTTGTCTCTCATCGCACAGGAGCCCCTCACTCCCCTGATACCTCAGGGTTCCACCCCCATGGGTTTCCCCAAACCCCAGGATTTTCTATCCGCCCGACTACTACTCCCATGCCCCCCCAACCCAACGATACCCTAGGGGTCCTTCTCTCCCACCCAGACTGCCACCCCACAGGAGGCCCCCTTCCCAGTCCCAAGCTGACTCACCTCCCTCCTCTGCCACACAGTCAGATCCAACCCAACCTGATCCACCTCCAATCCAGACCCAACCCGACTCTACAGTCGCAAAGACTCATATTCAAAGTATCGTCTTGCATCATTGACTTTGTCTATATATGTGTTTCTGGAACCCACCTATTCATTCACCTGAGGACAAGCTGCGCTCCGAAAGCTAGTGATTCAAAGCAAACCTGTTGGACTTTAACCTGGTGTTGCAAGACTTCTTATTGTGCCCACCCCAGTCCAACACCGGCATCTCCATATCATGGTTTTCTTAGTGTACTGTTGATTCCAGAACTTTCCCAATGACTGATGTTAGGTTAACTGGCCCATAGTTCCTTATTTTCTTTCTTCCTCCTTTCATGAATGGTGGTATTACATTCGCTAATTTACAATCTACTAGGATCATTCTAGAATCTTGGGAAATTTGGAGAATCATTAGCAGTGCAACTGCTACCTCTGCAACAAATGTGTCAGAACTCTAGATCATTAGGTCCATGGCATTTGTCTGCTTTTGGTCCCTTATGTTTCTCCGATAGTTTTTATCTGATATCAATTACCTTAACTTTCTCCCTCTTACTAACCCTTTGGTTATCTATGATTTCTGCTATGTAATTTGTGTCTTCTTTCTGCTATGAATACAGACACAAGGGGCTGGATTAGGTGGGAGTTGTTTTTTTCCCCCAACATTGCAATCCCACCTTGTGGCCAGTAATGCCTGCTCACACTATCTTCATGGTAGGGAGGCAGCGATGAGCTGGAGTTGGGGCCACCACATCCAGCAGCAGACCCAAGGCGGAGTCAAAGGTGGGTGAGGCGACCAGGTTAAAATGCCCACCTCAATTTACTGTGACATTGACCTGGTTCTTGAAAGACATATGAAGTCCCCTAATTCTCCCTCCTACAAGTCTGACTCCCTCAATCTCCATACTCCCAAACTACCTTCCTCACTCACCTCCGTACCCTCTCGCACACACTGTCCACTATATAGAGAACTCACAAGCCCAATAAGAACATTGGAAGTTTCTGAGCTCATAAATCTGTTAAAATAAATGAACAGGGCCTTAAATCTACTTAGAAATACATAGCCCTTTTAACTTCCTGTCAATCTGACAAAGTAAATAAATAGTATTTCAAATTACACTCAAAAACACATTCCTCTTAACTACTCATACATATAACTGAGTTCCCAGTTTTCAACAGCTGCATTTACAACCCCTGCAAAGCCAAATCCATTTGTGTGTTTGAACCTCAGCAATCATTCACAATTAGATTCACTTGAAAAACTGTCACCAGAATCTCCAAAGCGGAATACATTAAAGCTTTTGAAGTCAACCAGAATTTCAGCCATATGTCAACGCTTTGAAACAGCCAAACAGATGGCTGAACTGAAATTCCAAGACTATGAAAGCACAGCCATTTTTTAAGGCTCTGAAATAGCCAACAGATTGTGGATCTGAAATTCAAGGAAAACATGAAAGCAAAGGGGACACAGTCAAATCTGAATGACACCATTATGCAATGCATAATAGAACTTTATCCAGTCGATAATATAATGCTGTTCAGTTTAATGGTCACTTACATTTTCAAAACAAAGCTCTATCTTCTTTCTCTCCAGCAATCACTTACAAACGAGTATGATTGTGTGATCGTCAGAGTTGGTTTCAGATGATTATGGCCTCGATGCAGGTGCTCTTGATTTCTCCAAGAACACTGATGTTAGTACGCCTGCCCTTCCAGCTGATGCGGAGAATAAGAATAATAATAATTGTTATTATTGTCACAAGTAGACTTACACTCGCGCCTGTAAGGGTACACAGAGAGAGAATTCAGAATGTTCAATTCACTGAACAAGCATGTCTTTCGGGACTTGTAGGAGGAAAAGGGAGGACCCGGAGGAAACCTACGCAGACACGCGTACTCCGCAGAGACAGTGACTCAAGTAGGAATCAAACCCAGGACCCTGGTGCTGTGAAGCAACAATGCTAACCACTGTGCTACTGTGCCGCCCATCTATCTCAGACAGCATTGATGGTATCTGCCCAGTACCGTGAGGTGGTGTCTGCGTATAATCCAAGTTTCTGAGCCATATAGAAGAGATGCGAGGATGACCTCCCTGTGGATGAGGATCTTGGTGTCAGCACAGATTTCACAGTTGCCAAAGACTCTCATCCTTAGGGGTCCGAAGGAGGCACTCATGATTGGATACCATGTTGGATCTCCGCATTGATGTCAGCCTTGCAGGAGAGGTGGCTCGCAGGTTGGGAAAATGTTCCATGTTTTGGAGGGTTTCTCAATGGATTTTGCCCTGGAGCAAGTTGGTAAAGGACTTGAGTCTTCTTGAAGTTGAGGTTGAGACTGATTTGTTGTTATGCTTCTGCGAAGGTGTCAACCATGACCTGGAGATTCTCTCCAGAGAGAGTGGAAATGGCAGTATGTTATTCCCGTACTGAAGCTCCACGAGTGCTGTCAGTGTTATTTTCCAGTTAGATTTCAACCGGTTGAGGTTGCAAAGCTTTCCATCCATCCTGTTGACAATGTTTACTCCACTGGGAAGCTTGCTCTTGATAAGGCGAGGGATGGTGGAGGTAAAGATGGAGAAAAGGGTGGGGGCGATGTCATATCCCTGCTTGACTCCAGTCTTGACCTTTAAGATTTCTGTTTTATTCCCATCGGTGATGGCTTTTGCCAACATGTTATCATGGAGGAGCCGGAGAATGCTGATTCATTTCTCTGGACAGCCAGCCTTTGACCGGGTCTTCCATAGCACCTCCTTACTGACTGAGTCAAAGGTCTTTGTCAGATCGATTAAAGCCATGTCGAGTGGTTGATGTTGCTCCGGGCATTTTTCTTGAATATTTTCTCTGTCTCTCCAGAGGGTTCCATCCTTACTCTGCACCGGTTTGAGGCCTAGGGTATTGGTTCCATATATTGCCTTGGTGGCACTAAAGAAGCCCCAGGTGTCGGGCTTGTCAACGAGGAGTTACAGCTCCTTCGCCTTCTCATTCCACCATTGATTCTTGATTTCTCTAGTTCTCCTTTGTACCTCCGTATTGGCTAATTGATGAGCTCTCCTCTTTGCCTGGCTGGTATCGTTGTTTTGCCAGGCTCGGAGAGCTGTCCTCTTCTTGCCGATGAGGCCTTGGATGGTGTGGTCGGTCTCATTGAACCAGTTTTGGTGTTTCCTGGTTTTGTAAGCGATGGTTTCTTCACAGTTTGAAATGATGGCTGACTTAAGCTCTTTCCAGTTTCCCATCAGTCCTTTAGAATGAACACTTTGGTTATTTTGGAAAAGGCATTGTTGGAAATTCACTGGCACAATTGGATTTTCAAGCTGCATTTTCAAAACAAAACTCTATCATTAATCACTGTGTTAAAAACAGATTTAAATTGAAAATACAGCATTCAATTTGACATTAAGTCGCCCACTCCTTTTGAACTTACCTGTCATACCATTCCTGGTTTGAAACCCAGCTTCCCCCCCATGGTTCACAGTAACTCTGAGCACGTGTGAACCACACCATCTTCAAAAGCCAGCCCAAATCCATGAACATACAGTGGATGTGATATGCCCGTTTTACAACAGTGCTGGCAATGTTGGGACACATGGATGTGGGTTCGTTACTCGTTCCTGTACCCCACTCTGACCAAAATTGCCAGTGGTGGGTGTAGGGGGGAGGAATCTTGGAAACAGCTTAGGAAAATTCAATCCAGAATTTTTGTGCAGCTTCTGTCCTATTTCTTCATTCCCCATGAGAAATTTCTCCTATCTCTGCCTCTAACGCAGCGTTTTTCAAACTTTTGTTTCCTGGGTCCCACTTTTACCAACCAGCTGACCTTTGGGACCTATGCGACATTTAAGACCCACGCTGGCTGACCTTCACAACACACCATTATTGCTTACCTTTAATGAGACAGCTGTGCCTGCGCGGTTTTCATGATCTCACCTGCTTTGTCATTCAATATTTCATTTCTGCTAAGGCTGTCAGTTGACCATTTATGTTTTCACTGCATCCTTTGAAAGAGAACATGAAGTTTGTCCTCCACCTCGCCATGCTTTGTCTTCAAATGACTTTGAAGTTTTGAGGGTTTTAAACTTTCATTTGCCCGTACAACCCTGCATATAACCCACATGGGCTTTGCATCATGATTTGCATTGGCACAATTAACAATGATGTAGAGATGCTGGTCCTGTACTGGGGTGTGCACAGTAAGAAGTCTGAACACACCAGGTTAAAGTCCAATATGTTTGTTTCAATTCACTAGCCTTCGGAGCACAGCTCCTTCCTCAGGTGAATGAAGAGGTGGGTTCCAGAAACACATATATAGACAAAGTCAATGATGAAACAGGATACTTTGATTCCGAGTCTTTGTTGGTAATTAAGTCTTTACAGGTCCAGACGGAGCGACTTGAGAGAGGGATAATCATAAGTTAAAGAGGTATGAATTGTCTCAAGACAGGACAGTTGCTAGGATTTAATAATTAACAATGCCATACCTCAAGAAATCATTTTTATACAGCTTTGTCCCGATTTCAGTTTCTTCATAATGTTCACCAGAGGCCCTGGAGCTCTGGATACATCTCACACCAGCACTGTTTTGTCCTGCCGGGGGCTCTCTTGATTTGCTCTCTCCAGTCGATTCAATTGTGAGATCCTGGCCTGTCTGTGTTTCTGCCTCTTTCTTCCTTTATCACAAAATGATCCACCTTCAGTTCTTCACACAGTCCTGTTGCTTGCGTGCTGGCAGCTACAAATGGAGGAATCTCTCCTCCATGATTTCACGGCCACAGCACGTGACTTCAGTGTAGGGGGCATGACCTCCTCTCTGCCGCCGCTTCTGGGATTTTTAAAAATTCTGGTCCTGGGTCAGTGCGCTGACATCCGGAGGAGGTGATCTGCCCCGCTTGACACCGGCCTGCTCACTGCTAGGTCCAGCTGAGGTGGCACGCGTACTTGAAAGTGGGTTGCAGCCGGCATTTTTAAAAGCTGGTCAGGGCGGTTGGGCACTTCTTCCCGCGATCGGGAATGCCACAACTGATCGCTCGGCAACCCTCCCGACACCTGCCCGCAACCCTGAGTTTGAAAATGACTGGTCTAACGGCCCAATAATTACTTTTGCTACTCTTCTTTATATACACTTGTACACCCTCTTAAATCTGCGTTCATATCTCTGGCTAGTTTAAGTTTTTTTAGAGTATTCCATTTTTTTTTCCAATTAAGGGGCAATTTAGCGTGGCCAATCGACCTACCCTGCACATCTTTTGACTTTTGGGTTGAGACCCACGCAGACGGGGAGAATGTGCAAACTCCCCAGACAGTGACCCAGGACCGGGATCGAACCCGGGACCTCGGCACCGTGAGGTAGCAGTGCTAACCACTATCCCACCATGCCGCCCCTCTGGCGAGTTTACACTCCTCACAACCTCCTCTGTGCCTCGCAACAGCGCCAAACAGGACACTATTGCCATCGGCTTTCGCACTTTTGCTGCGTTTTTCTTATGTACCTCGGTTCGGTTGTCCCACCAAGTTTTTCCTATGCTTCCTGGACCTGACTCTTCATTTGAACAAACATCGGACCAAAGGGGCCATCCTTTCCCCTTTAAATACTTCCTCAACTCTTAGAACATAGAACATAGAACAATACAGCGCAGTACAGGCCCTTCGGCCCACGATGTTGCACCGAAACAAAAGCCATCTAACCTACACTATGCCATTATCATCCATAATCCAATAAACTTTTAAATGCCCTCAATGTTGGCGAGTTCACTACTGTAGCAGGTAGGGCATTCCACGGCCTCACTACTCTTTGCGTAAAGAACCTACCTCTGACCTCTGTCCTATATCTATTAGCCCTCAGTTTAAAGTTATGTCCCCTCGTGCCAGCCATTTCCATCCACGGGAGAAGGCTCTCACTGTCCACCCTATCCAACCCCCTGATCATTTTGTATGCCTCTATTAAGTCTCCTCTTAACCTTCTTCTCTCCAACGAAAACAACCTCAAGTCCATCAGCCTTTCCTCATAAGATTTTCCCTCCATACCAGGCAACATCCTGGTAAATCTCCTCTGCACCCGCTCCAAAGCCTCCACGTCCTTCCTATAATGCGGTGACCAGAACTGTACGCAATACTCCAAATGCGGCCGTACCAGAGTTCTGTACAGCTGCAACATGACCTCCCGACTCCGGAACTCAATCCCTCTACCAATAAAGGCCAACACTCCATAGGCCTTCTTCACAACCCTATCAACCTGGGTGGCAACTTTCAGGGATCTATGTACATGGACACCTAGATCCCTCTGCTCATCCACACTTTCAAGAACTTTACCATTAGCCAAATATTCCGCATTCCTGTTATTCCTTCCAAAGTGAATCACCTCACACTTCTCTACATTAAACTCCATTTGCCACCGCTCAGCCCAGCTCTGCAGCTTATCTATATCCCTCTGTATCCTGCTACATCCTTCCACACTATCGACAACACCACCGACTTTAGTATCGTCTGCAAATTTACTCACCCACCCTTCTGCGCCTTCCTCTAGGTCATTGATAAAAATGACAAACAGCAACGGCCCCAGAACAGATCATTGTGGTACTCCACTTGTGACTGTACTCCATTCTGAACATTTCCCATCAACCACCACCCTCTGTCTTCTTTCAGCTAGCCAATTTCTGATCCACATCTCTAAATCACCCTCAATCCCCAGCCTCCGTATTTTTTGCAATAGCCTACCGTGGGGAACCTTATCAAATGCTTTGCTGAAATCCATATACACCACATCAACTGCTCTACCCTCGTCTACCTGTTCAGTCACCTTCTCAAAGAACTCAATAAGGTTTGTGAGGCATGACCTACCCTTCACAAAGCCATGCTGACTATCCCTGATGATATTATTCCTATCTAGATGATTATAAATCTTGTCTCTTATAATCCCCTCCAAGACTTTACCCACTACAGACGTGAGGCTCACCGGTCTATAGTTGCCGGGGTTGTCTCTGCTCCCCTTTTTGAACAAAGGGACCACATTTGCTGTCCTCCAGTCCTCTGGCACTATTCCTGTAGCCAATGATGACATAAAAATCAAAGCCAAAGGTCCAGCAATCTCTTCCCTGGCCTCCCAGAGAATCCTAGGATAAATCCCATCAGGTCCTGGGGACTTAACTATTTTCAGCCTGTCCAGAATTGCCAACACCTCTTCCCTACGTACCTCAATGCCATCTATTCTATTAGCCTGGGGCTCAGCATTCTCCTCCACAACATTATCTTTTTCCTGAGTGAATACTGACGAAAAATATTCATTTAGTATCTCGCCTATCTCTTCAGACTCCACACACAATTTCCCATCCCTATCCTTGACTGGTCCTACTCTTTCCCTAGTCATTCGCTTATTCCTGACATACCTATAGAAAGCTTTTGGGTATTCCTTGATCCTTCCTGCCAAATACTTCTCATGTCCCCTCCTTGCTCGTCTTAGCTCTCTCTTTAGATCCTTCCTCGCTACCTTGTAACTATCCATCGCCCCAACCGAAACTTCACACTTCATCTTCACATAGGCCTCCTTCTTCCTCTTTTTTTTTTTATTAAATATTTTATTGAAAATTTTTGGTCAACCAACACAGTACATTGTGCATCCTTTACACAATATTATAACAACACAAATAACAATGACCTATTTTATAAACAAAAAATAAATAAATAAATAATAAATAACAAAAATGAAAACTAGCCCTAATTGGCAACTGCCTTGTCACAAGTAACACTCTCCAAAAATATAATTTAACAGTCCAATATATAATTATCTGTAGCAACGATTTCTCTTTCCCTACCTTTAATTTGGGACAGGGGGATAAGGCGGCGATTTGAACTGCGGGTATGGCCAAAGCTATTTTCCGGTTGACAATTCCCTCGATAGTTTTGATAATCTAATGAGTTTACCTTATATCCCTGTTAGTACGCATGCAGGTTAGTACACACTTCCGAAATTCGGTGTTTGGTCGATATGGGCCTTACATTTGTGGTTCTTTCTCTTTCATGCAATTGGATTTCAAAGTTTGTGGGCTCTCTCGGAGTGACAAAATCACTTCTAGTTCGAGTCCTGTCAGAGTTCGCCAATAATGTTGCCAATCGCCACCGGAGTGATGTTGCCAATTAATAATGATGGTCTTTAGAGTCGCCAGGTATCAAATGATACCATCACAAGGCTTTACCGGATATCGATCAAACGACCACACAACCAGTTAGACAGTTCAAGTTCAAAGGTAGTTTATTTACACACAAGGATTACTTCGACATGCAACACAAAACACTACAAGTTAAACTACACCTAACAATTACAATAACCTATACTTAACTTCAGGGCAACCGGCTCTGTGCAAGTGGATAAGGCCTTTATCTTGATCACGTGGCTGGTTTGAAGAAGTGGCTCTGTCTCTGCTGGGCTCACCTGTCAGGTAGCGATTGTTGGTCTTGAACTTGCTGTCTGGTTGTTATGCTGCAGTTGGGCTGGCACAGGCCGGATTCAAAGGAGGCTGGCACAGGCCGGGTCCAAAAGAGACAGAACACATGACTGCATTGCCTTTTAACTGGCTTGAGTTTTCCCCGCCTCTTTTGTGGGTCACTGTCAATCAATTCCTCAGGGCTCCACCCTCTGATTGGTCACATCCAATCAGGGGCTGCCACATCACTTTTGGGGTGGGCATCAGTGGCCAATCCTGGGAGGGCTCTGAGCAGGAGCTCGGTGCTGCCTCGTCTGGAAGATGATGCGATGGACCTGATGGTCCCATTGCTGTTTTAATCGCCTTGAATGGCCCATTTGCAGGTGTGAATTCCTGCATACTTCTGGGCTGCCGTTTGCAAAAATACAAGTTGCAGCTTGTCTGTGTCCCAAACCTGGCCACAATTCCCATCATTCTTTGCAGGTGGCCATCTCAGATGGCTACAGGATGTCCTGTTCCTCTGAGGGTCCTGGAGTGTTAGCCATAGGGCAGCTCGTGTTGCCGAGAACGAGGTGGCGGCAGCTGCGAGCACTGTGATGTGTGACCAGGAAGACTGGCCTCCAGTGCTGGAAAAAGGTCAACGGCCGACACAGGGCAGTACGAGGGAGTGACACCAATGCCCCCCACACCCCCACCCTGGGACCTTTCCACCGCCACGCGAGCGTCCACCCCCAACTCTCCATGAGACTCTCAACCCTCCCTTCACCTCCGCTCTCCCTTTAATTCCCCCAACCCTTCCTTCACACCCCTCTCCCACCATTGTAAACCACACATGTGGCTAATGATATCCTCTCTGTTTCTCCACAGGGAAAGCTCTCCCACAATGGGTGAGAGAGGGCCCAGACTGGCATTGGGGTGCCGGACATAAGAATCCTCACATCTTCAAGGAACAGGCCCTGGAGGTGCCTGGGGTGGCCGAGGACAGAGCAGTCACCAACACGGAGATTGGTGGATGCTGCAGAGATAAGGGCGGGATTCTCCAATAATGGGGCTAAGTGTTGACGCCGTCGTAAACACCAGAGCATTTTACGACGGCATCATCTGGCCGCTAGGAGCAGCGATCCTGCGCCGCACAGGGGGCCAGCAAGGGCAGCTTGGGTCCACGCATGTGCGCCATGGCCGGCGCGGGTCCACGCATGCGCATGGGTTGCCGCCTCTTCCCTTGCCCCCTGGTAACATGGCGGAGCCCCACAGGGGCCCGGCATGGAGGAACATAGGGCCCCCCTGGAATTAGCCCGCCCGCTGATCGGTAGCCCCCGATCGGGGGCCTGGCCACCACGCTTGGAGGCCCCCCCGGAGCCAGATCACCGCAGGACGGCCACCGCAGCCAGAACGCCGAGGTCTTGCCGGGTAGGGCCACACGCGAACGACGCCGGCGGGATCGGCCGAACTTGGCGGGCATTCGGCCTGTCGAGCGTGGAGAATCGCTGGGGGGGACCGTGTTGAGCGGCCCCCAACCGGCACCGCAGCGGCGCCAATTGCGCCGATTCTCCGGTCGCCAGAGAATCGGTGGCCCGGCGTTGGAGCGGTGTTGCGGGATTCACGCCCCCCCCGGCAATTCTCCGACCGGGCGCGGGATCGGGGAATCCCGCCCAAGGAACCACCAGTCTCCACCCGGAGGACCTGTCAAAAGTGAGATGTTATTGCCTTACTGACTGACCCATCCCTCCCACTGACCATATGTCTATTCTCACACAGGATTACAGCTGAGCTGCTACCATAACAGTCGTAGCTCAGCTTTCATCCCCACCCTCCACCAGCGCAAATACACACACCTCGGTGGGAAATGTTAGTGGACAGACTTCTGGGGAACATTCTGGTGAGCATCGCACAGTTGCTGATGTACATCAGGTGGAGGCAGGAACCCCCAGGCGAGACAGCAGTCGGCGGTCTGTTGGATCCCAGGGCCCAGCTGGGTCACAGACTGATGCTGAGCCTGTGGAAGAGGTCACCCCGGAGCTGATGGAGTGTTAGGGTGCATTCAGAGGGAGATGTCAGCGACACTCCAGCAGATCCGTCGCCGCATGCAGGAGACCCAGAGTCTATGGGCACAGGAGATGTCGCCGGCAATGCGTGGTACCGAGGCCAACACTGCTAGAGTGGCGACCACAATGGAGAGCCTGGTGCACAACGTCAGCAGCATTAGTGAAGGTGCCCAAGGCGTCGTTCAGTCGGTGACGGCCATGACTGAGGGCCTCGGCAGAATGTCCGACTCGCTGAGTGATGTCACCCAGTACCAGGCTGACATTGATGAGATTTTCTTTTTCTTTCATGGGATGTGGGCGTCACTTGCTGGGCCAGCATTTATTGCCCATCCCTGGGGGCATTTAAGAGACAACCACATTGCTGTGGGCCTGGAGTCACATGCAGGCCAGACCAGGTAAGGATAGCAGATTTCCTACCCGAAAGGACATTAGTGAACCAGATGGGTTTTTATGACAATCGACAATGGTTTCATGGTCGTCATCAACTTTTTTTTAAATTCCAGATTTTTGTTTTATTAAATTCAAATTCCACCAACCGCCCTGGTGGGATTTGAACCCGGGTCCCCAGAGCATTAACCTGGGTCTCTGGATTACTAGTCTAGTGTCAATACCACTACGCCTCTCCTGAATATATATATATAAGACAAGTGTGGGTTTTTTTTGCACTGTCCCGCTCTCAGATGGGAATGACCGAGGGACTGCAGAGCTTGTCCTCGTCGTAGGTGAGCATTGCTGAGGCACTGAAGAGCATGGCCTGGTAACTGAGGTGTATCGCCGAGAGTGTCGATGCCATGGTGCAGACCATGGGGAGCCGCCAGGGTTGGTACAGCCAGATGATGCAGGGGCAGCCAGGCATCTATTCTCTTCTATCATTACCACGCTCCTTTTCGCTCTCTCATTGGGATAGTGTCCTGCACCATGCTCTATGGCCAGTTTCCTCATCGCTTTTTAGCTCTTGTTCTTACCCACACAGGTACCATGTACTTCATACGTGTTGGCCAAAATCAAGGGCTAAAGATCTCATCACTACCTGGTGATATTATGGCTGTATCAGTAGTTTTGCCGTCACGCAGCCTAAACCGAGGCAGTAATTTTTGAATTGCAAGTTACAAAATGCTGGCAACTAATGCTGCTTAAAATGCAAACTTGCCATACTTTGATTAAAAGTAAAATAGGTATTTACTGAACATGAGCATGAATGTGTGTAATCTAGGATGTAAGCATACTAAAAGGTGTAATTCAGGCAGAACAAATCCCTATCACAGAAATTTGCAGCCAGCTGTATTCAGGTCACAGGAATGAATAAAATAACGGTAAGCAGAAACACTTCTGAGTTTTTCAATTTCCGTCCAGCAACAGAAATATGAATTTGTCAGGAATTTTCTTAAGTGGAGTCAACTGGACTGTAAAATCACTGATTTATTGCTATGATGAAAAAAGGAGAGCATGATTAGGGAGTGACAGTACAATAAAGGGTATCAAGCAGCTAATGGGGCAAAAAGAGCAAAATGCAGTCATCTTGCCGTTGACCTCAATGTGTGACCCTAAGGCATTGCTAATACTTTTTGGTATCAGCAGAGGCAAGATCTGCATGGGCACAGCTCCGCTTATACCGCTGTTAATAGCTAGAAAGGGACAATCTGCTGCAAACCTGTGTATGCTTCACACTTCCACATCGATATTTACATCCACACAGTGTAGAGAAGCCACCCACATACTCCTGGGACTTTGAACCTCAGAAAGCTATAAAATGAATAAGCAATTTATAGGCAGGTAAGATTAACAATCTGGAAAATGTCCCTTGATCTTTTGGGGTGCAATTATACTGCATGATATTAGTACACTAATGAATTGATATATTAATAAGTTCCTCTGGTCACAGTTTAACCCATGGAAGACCTTCATTAAAATAGCATGTGAAGGAATTCAATTTGAATCCATTATTAGTAAATGATAGACGTACATACCACAGGAGTTATCTGTTAATGGTCCATCCCATTTGTAAGATAGAAGATGGCCCACATTTGATGATATTTTACAAAGAAGCTGGAGTTACGTTATAATTTCAAAGAGAAGGATGCCTCACAAATGCCAAATCTCTATTATTTTAGCGAATATTACTTGAGTTTTCTTAAGTCTAAAAAGGGTGACAGGTATGAAATGTAAAATTTAGAATTAGTTTCACTCTTATGAACATTTATCGAAACTGTTTTGAAATGTGAAAACAGATACACACTAGTTCTGTAAATCCTGTTTTGCCACTGTGCTCAATGTTTCTTGAAATGGTGCACATAGAAAAGTCATTGCACCTAGAACTAACCAGATGGACAGATGTACCCGTAAGAATTCAACTGCAATGTTCATGGTGCAGACAAGGTGGCGCCATCATCTGTTTCTGTCGCAAAATGTAAACACTCAAAAGATGTAGCTTAATTTTAATATTTGATGGGAGGCGAGGGGACGTGGTATTTGGGAGCTCTCATTTCCTACAATTTATGAATAAAACTCTGCAGAAAGTATGCACATTGTTTATTGTGGTGTTCTGATGAAAGCCATGCCACAGTCTTCATTCATTACTTTTATCAATTGAATTTGCGTTTACTACAAACTACCGTACATCGGCAGCTACGGGCTAGCTCATCTAGTCCTTGAATCTGAACAACAATGACCAGGTGAAAGTTTATGCCCTGTGTGCAAAGGGAAGTTAAATGAAAGCTGCTGGCTCTTTACAAAGTAACTTCCTCTTTTGTATTTTAGTCCATTAGTGTTGGAATTTTGTAAGAAGACAACAATGAAAGGATTTGTGTAGATACGGCCTGGGAATACGACATTTTTATTAATGTGTGTGTGGCCCCCCTGATCTGAGCAATGATAACAGCCAGCCAATTTAAAGAAGCAAAAAGAAATAAAACATTGGCTGGAATTCCCCGAGCATTGGGATTCTCCTTTCCTGCCAGCAGCGCACTCCCGGCAGTGCAGTGCATAAAGCGGGTCTTGAGCTCTGTCGGTGTAATATGAAAGTTTGAATACAATAGGGGTACATCATGCGAGAGCACCAGTGCATGTATAGAAGTGGTGGGGAATTGGTAAGGTCAATTGCTTCCTAAAGTTAAGGGCCAATCAGATCATAGATGATGGCTGGATAATCATGCTTCCTTCCTTTTCCTACTATTAGCCATTTCACCAGATAGAGATGTGGGTTTCCTCCGGGTGCTCCGGTTTCCTCCCACAGTCCAAAGATGTGCAGGTCAGGTGGATTGGCCATGCTAAATTGCCCTTTGTGTCCAAAAAAGGTTGGTGGGGTTACTGCGTTACGGTTCGGGTGAAGACGTGAGCTTAGGTAGGGTGTAACCTCCTTTAGCCCTACAAATTTTCAAGATATCTACGCTGCTCCATTTTTGGCCTCATTTGTTCTGATTTTACTCAATCTACTATTTATGGCTGTACCTTCTGCCATGATATGCAGACATGCACATAATGAGATACAAACAGGCAGCTAATGAATACAGAGAACAGGACATAACCAATCAGCAGGCAGAACACTTGGGGGTGGTTTCCCACTATAAAAGGCACGAGGCACTCACACTCCACCTCTTTCCACTGGTGACATCTACAGTGTAAGTCAGGGCATACATATCATATAACTCCTACAGCATGTGGCTAAGAGCTAGTCTGGTTCAGTCAGACAGATTAATCACACTAGGTTAGCAGAGAGTCGAACTCACAGAGGATTGAGCTAACTGTATGACAGGTTCAATAAAGCATATTGAACTAACTTCAAGGTGTGGAGTATCTCTCAGGTAAAGCTGCATCCAGTTGCAGCCCGTGTTATCTTACTGTGCTTAACACGACATGATACCAGGTGACTGCAATCCCTAGGTGATTTACCTCAATCTGTTCCGTGACGACCAGCTAATGTATCCCGGCACCATGGAGAAGATCCAGGCTCCTCAACAGTTGCAGACCTCCGGCAATCTCAGTGCCAACTGGCGGACTTTCAACCAAAGGTTTCTGCTGTACATCGAAGCCTCAGACCTCGAGGGTGCGTCTGATACAAGGAAGATCACGCTTCTCCTCTCAACTGCGGGGGATCAAGCCATCCAACTCTTCAACTCGCTGACCTTCACCGAAGGCCAGGACAAGACAAAGTTTCAGACCGCCCTGGAAAAGTTTGATAGTCTTTGTGAAGTGGGCACCAATGAAATCTTTGAGCGCTACATGTTCAAACAATGCCTCCAAGGTAAAGATGAATCTTTCAACTCCTTCCTAACTAATCTCCGTCTACTAGCGCTGTCCTGCAACTTTGGTGATATTGCTGACCCCATGATCAGGGACCAGATCGTTTTTGGAGTTTACTCTGATCCTCTGAGGGAGCAGCTTTTAAAAATCAAGAATATGACCCTGCCAGTCGCGATTGAAACATGTGCAGTGCATGAGCACGACAAAAATCGGTATTCCCAATATAAATCGGCTGGAAGGGAGAAACGTGTCCCCACGAGGCAGAGTGTGCAGGCCATTGCCCAGATGCAGTGCCTCAGCCTTGATGAAAGTGGCCATTTCGCGTGCTTTTCCCGGAGCCCCACGCATGCGCGATACGACATGGGACGATGAAGCGGCCGATCATCACTCTGCGCAGGTGCGAACGTCTGCTGACCGCACTTCGCATGTGCGACGATGCACGGAGCGTAATGACGTCATGACGTGCCCGAACTGCGGCACCATACACTTAAAGAAACACTGCCCTGCAAGAGGCAGGCGCTGTTTAAATTGCGGGAAGCCTGGACACTATGCAGCCGTGTGCAGGTCTGCACCACCAGTCAGGGGCCAGCGTTCCCAACTCCAACGCAGACACGTTAGGAGTGTACAGCAAGGTTTACAGGATTCAGATCCTGGCAGTACAACGGACCCAGAGGACAACTTCCTGGAGTCCCCCTACCATGTGGGCATCATTACCACACATGAACATGCCTCACCAAAATCATCAAGACGCCTGTCCATTCTCAGCGTGGAACCTGCAGACGAATGGCGTGCGGTGATGCAAGTAAGTCAATGCTCAATCCAGTTGAAGCTGGACACAGGCGCGTCTGCCAATCTCCTTTCACAGGCGGATTTCAACCGCATCAAGAAGCCACCCAAGCTCCTTCCAGCAGCCTGCAGCTCCTGGACTATAATGGCAATGCCATCACAGCACTGGGATCCTGCCATCTGCTTGTCTCCAACAAGAACAATCATGCAAGTCTACGGTTTGAGACCGTCAAGCCAGACAGGGCCTCCCTGCTCAGCGCACAGGCATGCAAGCAGCTACACCTTGTGCAGCGGGTCTACACAATGACCTCCCCCAACGGGGATCTTCAAGCCGGCATTGACGACATCTCAGCTCAGTATCCGGATGTGTTCGATGGGTTGGGCACTCTGCCATATCGGTACAAGATCCTGTTACAGCCTAATGCCACACCTGTGGTCCACGCACCATGCCGGGTCCCGGCTCCACTGAAGGAGCACCTGAAGGCGCAGTTAAAGGATCTTCAGGACCAGGGCATCATCTCCAAAGTTACAGAACCGACTGACTGGGTCAGCTCGATGGTATGTGTAAAAAAGCCTTCGGGGGAGCTGCGCATCTGTATTGATCCCAAGGAACTCACAAGTGAGATGGCACACGCCCAGTTTTTCACAAAGCTAGATGCGTCACACGGAGTCTGGCAAATCCAGCTGGATGAGTCCAACACACCGTTTGGCAGGTTCTGCTACAATTGTATGCCATTTGGCATTGCCTCGGAGATCTTCCATAGAATCATGAAGCAGATGATGGAGGGCATTGAAGGGGTTCGTGTGTATGTGGACGACGTTATCATTTGGTCCACAACCCCCGAAGAGCACATCTCTCGTCTCCAGCAGGTATTCTGCCGTGTCCATGCCAATGGCTTCAAGCTGAACAGGGCCATGTGTTGCTTTGGCATGTCGACACTGAAGTTCTTAGGTGACCCGATATCTAAACAGGGTGTGTGCCCAGACGCAAACAAAGTCAAGGCCATCAAAGCCATGAAGATCCCTGAAGACAAGAAGGTGGTACTGCGTTTTTTAGGCATGGTAAATTTCTTGGGCAAGTTTATGCCAAACCTGGCCTCACACACCACCACCCTCAGATACCTAGTAAAAAAGTCGACTGTCTTTGAGGGCAGGCAGCTCATCAAGCAGAGTGGTTGGAGCTGAAAGCCAAGCTCACCACGGCACCTGTATTGGCATTTTTTGACCCTGACAGGGAAACAACAATCTCAACAGATGCGAACCAGGATGGTGTTGCTCCAGCGCGATGACACCTCATCCTGGGCACCGGTTGCCTACGCACCACGGGCAATGACACCCACCGAGCAGCAGTACGCCCAAATTGAAAAGGAATGCCTGGGCCTTCTTCCTGGAATTCTCAAGTTCCACGATTATGTCTACGGCCTGCTGACGTTCACTGTCAAGATGGACCACAGGCCTCTGGTCCAATTATTCACAAGTACCTGAACGACATGACGCCCCGGATGCAGCGCATCCTCCTCAGACTCCGGAGGTATGACTTTGAACTCGAATACATGCCTGGCAAGGAGCTCATTATTGCGAATGCCTTGCCCCGCTCCATAACCTTGCCTGCTGACCCACCGGCATTCATCCAACAGATCGAATCACAGGTGCAGCTGTGGGCCAGCAACCACCCGACGCCGGATGAAAAGGTGATTCGCATTCGCGACGAGACAGCCAAAGACCCTCTTCTGCAGCGTGTCATGCGCCACCTTGCCAATGGCTGGCAAAAAGGGCAGTGCCCTCAATTCTTCAATGTGAAGGATGACCTGATGGTGGTTGATGGTATCCTCCTCAAGCTGGACCGCATTGTCATTCCACTCAGTCTCCAGAGCTCGGTGCTCCGGCAAATCCATGAGGGACATCTGGGTGTCGAGAAGTGCAGGCGCAGAGCCAGGCAAGCTGTCAACTGGCCTGGGATTAGTCAGGACATCTCAAATATGGTCCTCAACTGTCCGACCTGTCATGCTTCCAGCCAGCACAGGGCAAGGAGACGCTTTAGCAGCACAAAATCGTGACCTTCCCGTGGTCTAAGGTGGGCATCAACCTCTTTCATGCCAATGGTCATGATTATGTGTTAATCATTGATTATTTTTCTAACTACCCAGAAATTGTGAAGCTCTCGGACCTCACATCCAAGACCGTCATCAAGGCCTGTAAGGAGACATTCTCCAGGCATGGTATTCCATTCACTGTCATGAGTGACAACGGTCCTTGCTTCAGCAGCCAAGAGTGGTGAAGATTTGCCCAGCTATATCAGTTTCATCACGTCACTTCCAGCCCATATTACCTGCAGTCCAAGGGGAAGATTGAGAAAGGGGTGCGCATAGTGAAGCAGCTCATCTGCAAGGCCGCGGATTCTGCTTCTGACACCAACCTCGCGCTGCTTGCATACAGGGTCATCCCTCTGTCTACGGGCATGTCACCGGCTCCTGATGAACAGGGACCTGCGGACGACTCTTCCAGCCATACACTTGCCTGACCTGGATCACCTCCCGGTTCTGCAGAAGGTGCAGAAACTCAGGGACCGGCAAAAGCAGAGCTATGTTGCTCATGCCACTGATTTGCCTGTGCTACTCCCGGAGGATGCTGTTCGGATCAAGCTACCTGAGGGCGGCTGGTCAGCTCCAGCTGTTGTTGTTCGACAGGCTGCTCCCCGATCGTGTGTTGTACGTATGGCTGATGGCTCTGTTGTGCGGCTCAACAGACGGGCACTGCGCACAGTTGCCCGCCCGCAACCACACTCTTCATTGTTTCCATCCGTTATTGTGCCACCTCCTGATACCTCGAACCACGAGGCCACCAGTCAGGCTTCAATCCTGCCTATCAAGGCGCCGTCATCCCCACCACCACCTCTCCGGCGGTCGACCAGGATCAGACGCAAGCCCCGGAGACTGGACTTATGAACACTTGTTTTGTTTGCTATGTTCTGTTTTCGCACCTTCGATACCTGTTTTTACATGTACATATGTTCCCATCTGCTACTGTATGTAAATAAGTTAGTTTTTCGTCCTACACATAGAAAAACATTTCAAAAGGGGAGATGTCATGATATGCAGACATGCACATAATGAGATACAAACAGGCAGCTAATGAACACAGAGAACGGGACATAACCAATCAGCAGGCAGAACACTTGGGGGTGGTTTCCCACTATAAAAGGCACGAGGCACTCACACTCCGCCTCTTTCCACTGGTGACATCTACAGTGTGAGTCAGGGTATACATATCATAGAACTCCGACAGCACGTAGCTAAGAGCTTGTCTGGTTCAGTCAGACAGATTAATCACACTAGGTTAGCAGAGAGTCGGTCTCACAGAGGATTGAGCTAACTGTGTGACAGGTTCAATAAATCATATTGAACTAACTTCAAGGTGTGGAGTATCTCTCAGGCAAAGCTGCATCCAGTTGCAGCCGTGTTATCTTACTGTGCTTAACACAACACCTTCAGCTGCCAATAACCTGAGCTCTAGAAATCCATCCCGAAACCACCCATCTCTCTATCTCTCTCCTTCTTTAAGATACTCCTCAAAACTTACCTCTTTGCCCAAGATTGTGGTCATCTGCCCTAATGTCGCTGGATGTCAGATTATGTTTGATAACACTCCTGTGAAGCACCTTGAGATGTTTTACCACATTAAAGATGCGAGATAAGTGCATTATTGTTGCTCTACCATCTTAACGTACAAAAATAATAAATTGGAGAAAGAGTGGGCCATACAGCCCCTTGAGCTGTATAAAGGGAGGAGAGACCAAAGTTTGTCATTGAGTCCAAATCTATTTTTATTCCGGGTGCAAACTCTAAAGTCGGTGGAGTTGTGGACAGTGCGGAAGGATGTTACAAGTTACAGAGGGACATAGATAAGCTGCAGCGCTGGGCTGAGAGGTGGCAAATGGAGTTTAATGCAGAAAAGTGTGAGGTGATTCATTTTGGAAGGAATAACAGGACGACAGAGTACTGGGCTAATGGTAAGATTCTTGGCAGTGTGGATGAGCAGAGAGATCTCGGTGTCCACGTACGTAGATCCCTGAAAGTTGCCAATCAGGTTGAGAGGCTTGTTGAGAAGGCTTACGGTGTGTTCGCTTTTATTGGTAGAGGGATTGAGTTTCGGAGCCATGAGGTCATGTTGCAGCTGTACAAAACTCTGGTGCGGCCGCATTTAGAGTATTGCGTGCAATTCTGGTCACCGCATTATAGGAAGGATGTGGAAGCATTGGAAAGGGTGCAGAGGAGATTTACCAGAATGTTGCCTGGTATGGAGGGAAGATCTTATGAGGAAAGGCTGAGGGACTTGAGGCTGTTTTCGTTAGAGAGAAGAAGGTTAAGAGGTGACTTAATTGAGACATACAAGATGATCAGAGGATTGGATAGGGTGGACAGTGAGAGCCTTTTTCCTTGGATGGTGATGTCTAGCACAAGGGGACATAGCTTTAAATTGAGGGGAGATAGATATAAGACAGACGTCAGAGGTAGGTTCTTTACTCAGAGAGTAGTAAGGGTGTGGAATGCCCTGCCTGCAACAGTAGTGGACTCGCCAACACTAAGAGTATTCAAATGGTCATTGGATAGCCATATGGACGATAAGGGAATAGTGTAGATGGGCTTTAGAGTGGTTTCACAGGTCGGCGCAACATCGAGGGCTGAAGGGCCTGTACATGCGCTGTAATGTTCTATGTTCTATGTTCTACTTGAGTGAGCGATAGTTGAAGCAGTTTAGAACTGCTACTATTTGGACTACTAGGTGATCACATAATTCAATATTTAGTCATTTGGCTATTTCACTGTGAGAAAGTGCATAGGAATAGCAAAATCAGCATCTGAATATTATAATCAAAGAAGGAATCAGTTTTCAGAATAACATTTCCCTGGAATATCAATGTCTGCTCTTAATGACTGCATGTGTAAAGAGCTTTACACCTTATCAGCTGAAATGCATTGTCAGTGTCTGTTGCACTTGATATGCAACTGGTTCGGTAAGAATGTCATGATGACTGGGGATCAGCTGAAAGAAATTCAGCATACATGAGGAAATGTGATTGAAAAAGGAAGCTACTTCAGACTTTTTCTTCCTCCGGTATTAGCGAGAAGACTTGACACTCGATGGCTATTTTCTTACTGTCTCATTAAAGAATATTGGTTGCAAGTTGGAAAATAATTTCTGTTTCGCCATTGATTACAGTGTCAAGGGTTTTAGAGCCAAGATGAAATCTGGAATTCCTTTGAAGTTTTGGGCTGCTGTTTGCACACCTATCACAAATTGACCTTGTAATATATTTCCATCAAAGATCTATTTTACCTGAGATCTGACAAATTGCATTATTTTCTATGAACCCCCGACAAACTCCACTGCAGGTTAATTCGCCAGCAATCCTTTAAAACATCTTCAATCTATCTTAAGTGGCTGAGAGTGGAGCTACATTTGTCCCTAATTTAAATGTTGCTTCACTGGCAGGAGTGAGATAGTAATGGCTGGGTTTTACTTGGGTGTGCTGTTATTTTTTTTTACTGCTGATTGGTAAAATTGTCTTGAATGCAATTGCTCTTCATCTGATTTTTGAACCTGACAGTCTGCTTTTTAAGTCGAATCGTCTGGAAATTTCTACAGTGTACACTGCATACGGTCTCTTTATCAAAGTAGAATTTCATTTTAGCTTCAGGTGTTTCTGTGTCCTCAATTACCGAACTATTCGCTTTTTATAAAGAGGTGTTCCATGCATTTTCATCACTTATAAAGAGAATGTCATGATTCAAGCCATGTGGCAGGCGATGTTGGTATATTGGTAATATCACTGCACTAGTAATCCGCCAATTCAAACAAATTGTCTTCATAGAATTTACAGTGCAGAAGGAGGCCATTTGGCCCATCGAGTCTGCACCGGCCCTTGGAAAGATCACCCTACTTAAGCCCATCCCCATAACTCAATAACCCACCTAACCTTTTTGGACACTAAAGACAATTTATCCTGGCCAATCCACTTAACCTGCACATCTTTGGACTGTTGGAGGAAATCGGTGCACCCGGAGGAAACCCACGCAGACACGGGGAGAACGTGCAGACAGATAGTGACCCAAGCCAGGAATCGAACCTGGAACCCTGGAGCTGTGAAGCAACTGTGCTAATTACTGTTCTACCATGCTGCCATGTCTTGGGACATGGGTTCAAATCCCACCATGGCAGCCAGTGAAATTTAAATGTGATCAATCAAATCTGGAACTGAAAGCTAGTCTCAGTGATGGTGACTGTGGCAGCCATCTTTGACTGTGATTTTTTAAAAAAATGTTTTGGGAAGAAAATATGCGATCTTTACCTCTTTTGGGCCTACATGTGACCCCAAACTCACAGTATGCAGTTGACTCTTCAATAAAAACAGAAAATGCTGGAAAGATCCAGAAGGTATGGAAGCATCTGTGGAGAGAGGCACAGAGTTAAGGGGCGGGATTCTCTGACCACCCGCCGGGTCGGAGAATCGGCGGGAGCTGGCGTGAATCCCGCCCCCGCCTGTTGCCGAATTCTCCGGAACCCAATATTCGGCGTGGGTGGGAATTGCGCCGGTAGGCGGACCCCCCGGCGATTCTCCGGCCCGCGATGGGCGGGAGTCCCGCTGCTGTCATGCCTATCCCGCCGGTGAGAATCAAACCACCTCTCTTACCGGCGGGACTAGGCGGCGCGGGCGGGCTCCGGGGGCCTGGGGGGCACGGGCGATCTGGCCCCAGGGAGTGCCCCCACGGTGGCCTGGCCCGCGATCGGGGCCCACCGATCCCCGGGCGGGCCTGTGCCATGGGGTCACTCTTTTCCCTCCGCCTCGGCTACAGCCTCCACGATGGCTGACGCGTAAGACACCCCCCCGCGCGCATGCGTGGGGATGACGTCAGCGGCCGCTGACGCTCCTGCGCATGCGTGGACTTCCGCCGTCCGGCGAAGCCCTTTCAGCCCCGGCTGGCATGGCGCCAAAGGCCTTCCACACCAGCCGGTGGAGCGGAAACCACTCTGGTGCGGGCCTAGCCCCTCACGGTGAGTGCTTGGCCCCTAATGGGGCGGCCCGACGCCGGAGTGGTTCACGCCACTCCATCCCGCCGGGTAGGGGAGAATCCTGGCCAAGGTTTCAAATCCGATATGACTCTCCTTCTGTCGGCTCTGAAATAGCCTAGAAATCCACACCGTTTAAGGACAATTAGGGATAGGCAACAAATACTGTCAATGATTCCCACATCCCATGAAAAAGTAAAAAAACAAAATCCCTCATTGTCCAACATTCTTCTACCCATTATGCAAATCTGGACATGTCAAAAGGTAGCAATTGTAAACACAACATTCTTTTGATGATTTTGCTGCCAGCCAAGATAGCTGTAATCTGGTCAGTCTATCCACATCTGAATTACACAGTTACCTTCGGGGAATGAAAAGTCAAGAGAGATTTCCCTTCAAAGCTCGATGCCTATCTGGAAAGTAACAGGTGGAAGAACCACAAAACTACCTACTCTGGAACAAACCATGGCAGATTAATAAGTACAGTTCCTCTCGAAAATGGCATTACTGAACAAATGAAATAGGACCCAATTTAAATGCATCTTAATTGTGAAAAACACTTTTACATGAGTTTATCGGGCTGATTTTATCGACCTTTGCCCCAAGAAACATCCACTCCTCAGGTGCAAAGGTCAAATAAAAATAGGAGCAGAAGCTCATTGTGCTGGGTTTCCATCCTCCTCTACATTGATACAGGCTTCCTTGAGGTGGCAGACATGGGCCTATGATTCAACATAGGTATGTATTCATTACAGACATTAAAAAGGGATTCTAGCCTTTGATTCCTGCCTTTCGCTGGTTCCTGTTATTCTGACCATGGACCTGAGGGGAATCTGGAGCAAGTGGAAAAGGGTTCCCAAAGGTAAATAGATGTTTTCAACTTTGGGTACTTACTGGATCTTCAGGCATTGGAGCCTTCTGAGTGATGCTATCTAGAAGCATTAAAAGCCAGTGAAGAGGCTGGCAGCAACCATCTTCTCAGGGTAACAATTACACTCCATTTTCTTGAGTTATTCTTTTTCGTTCTAAGTACAGTCAAAGATGAACTCCGCATTGGAGAGTGCTCTTGGGACCTGGGACAGCGAAATTGTCTTTAACTAAACCTTGGCTGAGCCATGCACTCCAGGTATCAACTGTGCCTCTGAATCACAAGGCTTTGGGCTCAAGACCCAATCCTGGGCCTGAGAACACAAATCCAGGCTGCCACCCAAATGCAGTACTGATGGATGTTCTGCCCAATAATTATCTCTCATATCACATTACAAAACAGATGATGTGATCATTGTTACGTTGCTGTTTGCAGAATGTTGCTGCGTGCAAATTGGCCACCACGTTCTCTACGTTACAACAGTGACAACACTTCAAAAGGACACTCCAAAGTGTTTTGAGATGTGTGGCAGTTGTGAAAAGCGCAATACAAATGAAGCCTTTGATTTTTCTTTTGGTTTTACTGGGGGACGGTAGAAAAACCCGCCTGTTAATGTGTTTAATAGTATATTTTCTAGATTTCATTTTGCTCACAAGTAGGCGATAAACTGGATAATATTGACTTAATTTTATTCTGTTCTCTTAAAATAAGCTAGATAATTTTTGTATATATAGGAGAGAGATGGCTTGATAAGGGGAGGCCACACCGAGTTGAGTGAAATAAGTCAGATTTATTTCGGAAGCCTTAGGTACACGGCACTCAGCGATACCCAACTGAGTGAACCGGCCGACTTTATACCGGAAGTGGTCAAGACGCCCGGTAGCGTCTCCTTAGCAGGGGAGCACAAATTCCCCCTAGCATTTTGGGAATACGAGATCCCAACGCCGTAAGTCTCATTAGGGTTGAGGTTATGACAACTGAAAGCTGAAGATTTGTGTGAGACTAAGAGCTGTATTTTTGTTACCGAGCCAGTTTGAGTTGGGAAATGTTTTGACTTTGCAGACCTGCGATGGTTCAAAGGGCCCCGTTTGATCCAATTTCAATTCCAGGGAGGCGGTGGTGGGGTTGTGTTGGGTCCGTCAATCCTGGAAACATGTGTTAAATGGCCATAGGAACTCACCTTGTAATGTGCCATCAATCATAACAAAGACAAGTTGTGGAACGGAACTGTGGCTTTAATAAGCTAAACGAGAACCTGTTGGTAACTGGTCCCGAACTGGGGCAGGGCCAGAGGTCAGCCACTTTATACAGAGCCTGAGGGGAGGAACCACAGGCGGAGCCAGCAGAGACAACAAACAATATATACAATACAGTAACAGTGGTTTACCACAATATATATAATACAGTAAAAGTGGTTTACCACAATATATATAATACAGTAACAGTGGTTTACCACATTCAACCCATGTTAAAAAAAAGAGTCCGGCGGGGGTGAAGTGGACTTAAAGATCGAGTCTGTCGGGGGCTTTGACCTTCAGCCGTGAACGCCTCAGTCCTGGCTGTGGTGTGGGCACTGGTGCGAGACCTGCATGTCCGGGAGCATGCCGTCTTCTTCTTCGTCCAGTAGTTGAGTCGGTGGAGAGGGAGACGGTGTAGGGTCGGGGGTGGTGGTGATGGTCACTGGGGAACCTGCGGGTGCCAAACCCCGAAGGGAGACTGTGTCCTGCCACCTGTCATGGTGTGCCATGTAGGCATATTGTGGGTTGGCATGGAGGAGAAGAACCCTTTTGATCAGGAGATCCGATTTATGACTCCTCGTATGCTTCCGGAGGAGGACGGGCCCTGTGACTGTCAGCCAGGATGGGAGCGAGACCGCTGAGGTGGACTTCCTGGGGAAGACAAACATTCGTTCGTGAGGGGTCTCATTGGTGGCAGTGCAGAGGAGCGACTGGATGGAGTGGAGAGCATCGGGAAGGACCTCCTGCCAGCGGGAGACTGGGAGACTTCTAGACCGTAGAGCAAGAAGGACGGCCTTCCAGACCGTCGCGTTCTCCCTCTCCACCTGTCCGTTTCCCCGGGGGTTGTAGCTGGTAGTCCTGCTTGAGGCGATGCCCTTGCTAAACAGGAACTGACGCAACTCATCACTCATGAAAGAGGAACCCCGATCGCTATGGATGTAGGTGGGGAAACCAAATAAGGTGAAGAAACTGTGCAGGGCCTTGATGACAGTGGCAGAGGTCATGTCAGGGCATGGGATGGCTAAAGGGAAACGTGAATACTCGTCAATAATGTTGAGGATGTACACGTTACGGTCAGTGGAGGGGAGGGGCCCTTTGAAGTCGATGCTAAGGCATTCAAAGAGGCGGGAAGCCTTTACCAGGTGCGCTCTGTCTGGCCGATAGAAGTGTGGTTTGCACTCCGCGTAGACCTGGCAGTCCCTGGTCATGGTCCTGACCTCCTCCATTGAGTAAGGCAGGTTGCGGGCCATGACAAAATGAAAAAAAACAAGTGACAGAGATCATTGTGGAGTGCCCGAAGTCGATCTACTTGTGCGTTGGCACATATACCGCCGGATAGGGCATCTGGGGGCTCATTGGGCTTCCCAGGTCGATACAAGATATCGTAATTGTAGGTGGAGAGTTCGATCTTCCACCTCAGGATCTTGTCATTCTTGATCTTAGCCCGCTGTGCGTTATTAAACATGAAGGCAACCGACCATTGGTCAGTGAGGAGAGTGAATTGCCTGGTGGCTAGGTAATGCCTCCAATGTCGCACAGCTTCCACAATGGCTTGGGCTTCCTTTTCAATGGAGGAGTGTCAAATTTCGGAGGCCTGGAGGGTACGGGAGAAGAAAGCCACGGGCCTGCCCACCTGGTTGAGGGTAGCGGCCAGGGCAAAGTCAGATGCATCGCTCTCCACCTGGAACGGGATGGACTCGTCTACTGCATGCATTGCGGCTTTTGCAATATCTGCCTTGATGCGGTTGAAGGCCAGGCAGGCCTCAGCCGTCAGGGGAAAAATGGTAGATTTAATGAGTGGGCGGGCCTTGTCCCCATAATTGGGGACCCACTGGGCATAATAGGAGAAGAACCCCAAGCACATCTTCAAGGCCTTGGGGCAGTGGGGGCGGCGAAATTCCAGGAGGGGGCACATGTGGTCGGGGCCGGACCCTAGGACTCCGTTTTCCACAACATATCCAAGGATGGCTAGGTGGGTTGTGCGGAAAACGCATTTCTCCTTATTATATGTGAGGTTAAGGAGCTTAGCGGTGTGGAGGAAATGTCGGAGGTTAGCGTCATGGTCCTGCTGGTCATGGCCGCAGATGGTGATATTATCTAGATACGGGAACGTGGCCCGCATCCCATACTGGTCAACCATTCAGTCCATCATTGGAAGACCGAGACCCCATTAGTGACGCCAAAGAGGACCCTGAGTAAGTGGTAGCGGCGGCCATCTGCCTCAAAGGTAGTGTATTGGCGGTCCTCTGGGCGGATAGGGAGCTGGTGGTACGCGGACTTCAAGTCAACAGTGGAGAAGACTCGCTATTGACCATATCAGATATGCGGGGATGGGTGTACGCATCGAGCTGCGTGTACCGGTTGATCGTCTGACTGCAGTCGATGGCCATCGAGTTAGAGTCCGGGGCGAGGTTAGCGAAGAGCGAGGGTGGAGCGACCTTAAGGGTCGCGAGGCTACAGACAGTGAGGGCGGACAGGGGACTACCGGACTTCAAGGTAATGCATCGGAGGTGGCACTGAAAATCAAGACCCAGTAATAGGGCAGCTCAGAGATGAGGGAGGACGTAGAGCTTGAAATTAGTATACTCTACGCCCTGTACCGAAAGGGTTGCGACATAGTACCCCCGGATCTCCACGGAATGTGATCCGGAAGCCAGGGACATTTTCTGGGTCGCGGGTAAAATTGGGACGGAGCAGCGCCTTACCGTATCTGGGTGGATGAAGCTGTCTGTGCTCCCGGAGTCGAAGAGGCAGGTCATCTCGTGCCCGTTGATCTGGACGGCCATCATGGATTTAGTGAGGTGATGAGGTCGAGACTGGTCGAGGGCGATGGAGGCAAGCTTCGAAAGGTGGGTGGGCAGGTCGAGAGTAGCGGAGGCCAGTGTACGACTGGGTGAGCAGGGGTTCCGGGAGGCGGCGGGGTGATTCCAAGATGGCGGTCCCCATGGGTCGCACGTGGCGAGTGGCGTCGAAGATGGCGGCCCCCACGGGTTGCACGTGGCGGATGACATGGTAGATGGGGGCAGTCCCGACGGGCAACAAACAGCGTTGCTGCTGCTGGGTCTGGAAACTTTCGGAACAGGTCAGGCCTGGCAGACTTTGGCGAAGTGGCCCATCTTTCCGCACCCGTTGCAGATCGAGCTCCGTGCTGCACAGCGTTGTCTGGGGTGCTTACCCTAGCCACAGAAGTAGCATCTCGGGCCTCTGGAGTTGGCGATTGATGCATGGCATCGGCTTGCAACGCACCCGTGTTGGGTGATGGCGGCGCCCATGAAGTCCACGAGGGTGCCGCGTGATCGGAGGCGAAGGCATCCATGTTATGGAATTCGTGAGCTGCACTGTCTCTTGGAGACCGCGTGTACCCCCTTCTAGCAGGTGCTGGCGGATGTAGTTAGATTTTATGCCAGCGACATAGGCATCCCTGATCAGCAGCTCCATGTGCTGGACAGCCGATACTGCCTGACAACTACAGTTCTGGCCGAGTACCTGCAAGGCGCGCAGGAATTCGGCCTGCGGTTCTCCGGGACGTTGACGCCTCGTGGCAATGAGATGCCTAGCGTACACCTCATTTACTGCCCCTTCAGCAGCGTTATCGCCTCCGCGTACAAGGCAGCCTCCCTGATAAGGAGGAAAACCTGCGGGCTTACCCGGGCGTTGAGGATTCGAAGCTTGTGGATGTCGGTGATGTCATCAGCGGCAGATTCGAGGTAAGCTTCGAAGCAGCTTAGCCAGTGCTCGAATGTTGCAGTGGCGCGCTGCTTGGTGGCCCAGTTCCAAGCGATCAGGCTTGAGTGATGCATCCATCTTAAGCGTTTTGCTTACTAAATTGATGTGCCATCAATTATAACAAAGACGAGTTGTGGAACAAAACTGTGGCTTTAATAAGCTAAACGTGAACCTGCTGGCAACTGGTCCCGAACTGGGGCAGAGCCAGAGGTCAGCCACCTTTATACAGAGCCTGAGGGGAGGAGCCACAGGCGGAGACAGCAGAGACAACAAACAATATATACAATACAGTAACAGTGGTTTACCACAATATATATAATACAGTAACAGTGGTTTACCACAATATATATAATACAGTAACAGTGGTTTACCACACCTTGGTTCTCTGTAAGTTTGTCCCAGTTGTTTAGAAGCTATTAGGCTCTCTCGCACATACGCTTCACACCCCTTAACCCTTTATGTCACTGTCAGACTGAGATTCGCACCCTGCCCACCCCTATGATCGCTCAGAATCTGATCCCATCTGACTAACCATTCACCCAGTATCCACCATGGGCAAATCTCAGGAACCATGTAGAGATTTTAAAAATTCAAACAATCTAATTTAGTTCTTCACTGTGAAAATAATCTCCCATTCAAAGCTTTTAAATCTCCTTAAGTGGTTGAACTTAAAAAAAAACACTTTTATTCAGATCCCACACCAAAGACAGTTAATCATTAACAATCTCTTTAAAAGATTATTCAAACAGCAAACTCAAACCCCTGCTGAGATAATTGTTGATTTTGAAACTCAGCCAATCATTCACAGTTGCTTAATAATGGCTCTCAGGGAACTATCAACAAAGGACCTAATTGTAACTGTGTAACCAGTTGGTTATTCTTTTCCAATCTGCACCAGATGGCCTGTCAATCAAAGCAATCCAACAGAGGATTTTTGTTTAGCTCGCTGCAGCTTGTTTTCTTCGTGCTTAAATAGCATGATATCTAAAATATTTCAGATCATGACACTTAACCTTACTTAAATGTCCTTATTTGACCTTCAAGAGCATTTGCAGCTGCTCCTTCAATATGTGGTTGCCACACTGTGAGTTAAGGCACAAGCAACAGCCAAAATGGAGTCTGTTTTAACTCAGCACTAAGTTCAAATGGCGCTGCTAAGTTTGGCTTTCCCTCCTTTGTGATTCACACACTTTCCCCTTCCCTGTGACATCAAATATTGGTTCTGTCAGAAACAGGGGCAGGGCTTCTGTATGCAGGTCTCGCCTGTCATCTTTAAATGTCTCTGAAGTCTCTCCAATTCCATGAAAATCCAGTCCCAGGTGAGTGAACCCTGGGCTGCAGCTCTGCAAGTGAGCCCTTGTATATTAGGCACAGACTGCAATGTAAATATTATGTCCTCAGTGTCTTTATAACTCACAGAGGAAACTAAGCTAAACAATGTGAGAATGCAGTTGGAATGTAAAAGTAACAGGGACCCGAAAATCAAAGCAGTTATTGGAGATTGCACTGAACAACAGTGTTTTCTTTTATTTTATAATATTAGACAAGCTGAACAAAAAGTGTTGGAAACTTCTGCAAGGTTCAAAAGCTTGAAGCTTGCAATATAACATAAAACAGAGCACTCCGTTAGTGATAGGAAGAAAAGCTGCAAGACGTTTGCCAAAACCAAACCTGAAATATTAATAAATGTAATGAACGCAATGAACCTTTGACGCATATTCTTTTACTTGTGACTAATGTAAATGTATTCATCAAAAACAATGTGCAAGACTTCAAACAGGAACATGGGAAGGTCATAGAAAATTGCTCCAGTGATCTGTAGAATTGTATTTAGTTTTCTTCACTACTACATAGTTCATTCCTACGTTATTGCAGTCCACAATGTGACATATCATACCCCTCAATCACATTGCATTGGAAAACCAGTGAAGGGAAATGTAACCTCATTGTCTAATAAGATCATGCAACATTCCGTTCAGTGAATGTTATACATCTAAAGGCACCTGTACTCGTGTGGCACACTTACAAGATAAGTGGCTGTGGCAGCACATCAACAGAAGTAGTGGGGGTGGGGCAGGATTTTTATACAAAATTAATATTTCTTATATGATCAAATAGTATTAGCAGACATCTTGCCACATTTTACTGCAAAATGGAGGATGGGCAGATCAATTGAAGGACTTGACCCGAGAGTTTTGTCCTTCCCTTGACGTACTCTCAATTTCACATCTAAGTACATGCAGGATTCTCTGGTGCTCAACTGACAATACTTTGATGCTGTCAAAATGGTCATATAAAGTGACATTGGATTCAACCACAGGCACTGGTTATGAGGCTTTGTCAACAGCCCAGACTTTATATTTAATGATACATAAACCATAAATAGCTCTTTATAAATGATGATTTCATTCCAACAAGTACAAGAAGAAATATTTTTCCAATGAATACGAAAATATGAAAGTTGGAAACAGATATTTTAGACAGCAAGTGAACACGTATGAAAACATTTGCACCTTCTCAGTGAGACATTAGGCTGGGAGTTTCTGTTCCTATACCACTGAGTTTGCATTTGAACAATGGCATGGAATCATTGAAACAAATTGAAAGAGCGATTGCTCCTGCCCCCTATCTGGACTATTCCTCTTTATTCTGATGTGGTTTTTACATTTCCTGTGACCATTCGGCTGAGAGCAATATTTCAATCATCATAATGTGGGTTGCTCTGAATTTAGGAACTCATAAAATATTTTTACTCAATGAAGTGGGGACTTATGTTTAATATTGGCAGGAACTCTCCGGCCGTTGGAGTTGGCTTTTCCTGCCGACAGTGCAACCTCGTCCGTGGGTTTCCCGATGGCATGGGGTGGCTTCAATGGGAAATCTCATTGACACATGGCAGGAGTAGAGAATCTTCCTGCCAATGAACGGACGCTGCCAAGATTTGGGAACTGAAGAACTTTCTAGGTTATTTTTGTTAGTGATGAGCACAATTCAGCAACCACATTGAGCCCGGCATGAAGCCGCGTGCAAAGTGTGAATTGTGTGGGAGCCCCAAATCGGGCTCTGCACCGGGCACAAAACCTCAGCGGGTCATCCTACTCCCTCCACCCGGCTGGGCAAGATCCAGAGCTGAATATTTAAATGAGCCTTATGGCGCTGGATTCACCCGGTGCCCAGGACTCACTGGCTGCCCCTGGACTCCTCGCCAGGGCGCCGTTTAGTACTGGTCCACACAAACAGTCATAACGGCACCAGGGGGGAGGCCTCCCAGCCATAGGAGACTACCAGGTGGTCGGGGACAGGGCAGGGTGGCACCCTGGCACCCCCCCATCACCTGGGAACCTTGGCACCTCCAGCCTGGTTCACTTGCAGTGCCACCTGGGCATCCTGGTAGTACCACACTGTGGTAGGGTGCCAGGCTGACAGTGCCAGGGTGCCCAGGTGCCAGGTTGGCACTGCCAGGAGTTGAGCATGGGTGGGCCTTGCCTGGTAGAGGGGAAGTGAAGGGGGGGTTCACTGGGGCCTCTCCAAGGTAAAAAAAAGTGTGTGTGGGGGGGGGGGTCTTAAAACTGGGGTGGGGGGAACAACATGGTGGGAAAATCTCACCCCAAATGGTTTGTCGGTGGTAATAGCGATTGATGGCAGTGTAAGGCACACTTCCTTAAAGATGCACACACATCATATCACAATAATCCAGAGGTACTGCTATTGCTGATCCTTTTCCTGCTGCAGTTATTATGTGGGCACATCATTTAATCCTTTTCTATCTCCCTGAGGATACAGGAACACTCCCTGTAAAATCCAGCAACTTGCCGCACCACCTTCATCATCGCCCCACAGTACTTCCAAGCAGAAGTTCTTAAAATCCAGCCGACATGAAAATTGAGTTCTTGACCCATCAGTAAAACTGGGCCCCTCACAAAAAAACCCCAGTAGCTTTTCATTTTTCATTTTCGTAAGCCCAGGAAGAGCAAGAGCGCTGGGCCCAAGAAAGATCTCCGACCTCTGCTGCCACATTCAATACCCCTTCCCCTATCCAAGGTTACCTACTACCCTTCCAAATCTGATAACCAGGCTGCCTCAGTTCATTTGCTCATTTCGGCCCGAGTTACATTTTGTCCCTGCAAGTGAGTTCAAAATGGCAATGTTCACCAATCCAATAAAAATGTGTGGAATCTATTTCACCAAATAAAAGGGAATAGTAGTGGCTCGATGTTTAACTGGTTAAAGTGAAGGATTTAACCCTGTTTTTAAAATGTTCTTATATTATGCAGAAATTCAGAATGCAGTGTAATTTGGATTTATGCCTAATGCTTCTTGTCAAATTAGCTATAAACTGGCTGGCATGCCCTCATTATGGAGTTTGAATGGAGTAATTGGAGCTGTTGACTGTACTCCATTCTATAATTGAATCGTTGTTCTATATGATCCATTTATTACAGAGGGAAAGATTAATATAAAATGGTGATAATTATTCAATAGAAGCTAATTTTTTTAACTCACCAAAAATTGAAACTATTTATGGTCAAAGATCAAACTTTGTTGTAGTTTTGATCAAAATGGGAATTATCGTCTATTTTCCATTAATCACGCCAATAACAATAGGAATTCCTAAAACAGTGAAACATTCGGCTTTGGCCACTTTTTGTTTCCAAAGGTTAAAACATCTGTCTTTAAATATTGGGATTAATAGGGCAGCACGGTGGCGCAGTGGGTTAGCCCTGCTGCCTCGCGGCGCTGAGGTCCCAAGTTCGATCCCGGCTCTGGGTCACAGTCCGTGTGGAGTTTGCACATTCTCCCCGTGTTTGCGTGGGTTTCGCCCCCACAACCCAAAAGATGTGCAGGCTAGATGGATTGGCCACGCTAAAATTGCCCGTTAATTAAAAAAAAATATTGGGATTAAGTTATTTCTTTCATCACTACATATAAGAGCCTGATTTCTGGATAATATCAGAAAATATTGGCTAATGCTATACAATATAATTCAAGAGATGAAATAGAACACATATCAAATGTTATTTGGGGTTTACCTCGAGGCACAGGTGGGGGTGGGGGGGTTCAAAGGAATTAAGCAGCCGACTGGTAAAATTGCACAATACAGTTCCCAAACTTTATATCATTAAACACTTTAACACGCAGGGAAAATTATCCATTGCATCCATTTCTATCTAACAAAACATTTTGGTGTCATGTCAAAGTCAATCCTGTCACATAATGCTCACAAGTAATTCACCTTTACTTATTCATTTCCTTTTTGAAAAAAATGTATATAATCATTGCACCCAGACAGAATCCACCCATTAGAGTATTAATAAACAGGAATGAGTTAATAGTGCATGAAAACCTTAAAGTGGAACAGTGGGAGAGCTGAATATTCTTTTCTTAAATCAGCTGTAAGTAATTACTGCATGGTGTGTTTCCGACTATTACCTCAACAGATCTATTGGATGTGAAGAATGGCTAATCAGAGAAGACACAGAGGTATTTTTGGAATATTGCTGGGATTACAGGTAAATCAGCAATGTCTTAAGTGCCATTTCAATCTGTAATGAAATCATTAATTTAGCTTAAATGATGGCAGCAGATACCATGGAGGTATTATCTTGAAGGTAAAAAATGTTACCATCAATTGAAGTTTTAGCCAGTTTAAAAGAAGATCCAAACCACAAGGGCTTCAATCCATGTTCACAGGAGATTTTTCAATGTTTTTTTCAAATGTTAATATTCATTCATATATGCAAGCATTACATTATGTAAACTCAGAGCTGCTTCTGTGCTCTTGTCCATTTAATGGATATGATGTTGGACCTGAGAGAGACACTTTCTAATTTGTATTTATTCATGTTTTATTCCTAGCTACAGCAAAATTTCTGAATAATAATCTAAAATTAGCATTAATCCATGTTATTTTGCCTTCATATTACCTGATATTATTCACATGAGAAGTTATGTCATTTAAATTCCTAATTTAATATCTATGCTCCAACATTGCTAATGCAAGAATAATGCATTGAATAGATAGCTCTGGCATTAAATAACCACAAGGGATTAAATATCTTAGTTCAGTTTATTACAAGAAAACATTGATGTGCAAATTGATTATGTAATACAAACCAGAATATGGACTGTAATATGATTTTAAGAGAAGAAATCAAGTTGAAGTTTTGTATATTCAATAAGTTATATGAATTGTGTGCACATTTTTGATCAAGTTCTATTTGAAATCATTCAATCTCTTTAGTGTAGAACACTTTAACAATCATTATGCTTAACATATTTAAATTGGTCAGAGAGGGCTTAAGCATATCACTTCAATTAACTAATAACTTACAAATGGTATAGCTGCTACAAAACTCAAGCAGCTTTTCCTGAACTATTGGGCCAGATTGTGTCTCCCAATGGAGTTGCAAATCGGGTTGCAACATTCTGGGCTTAGTTTCTTTTTGCTGGAAAAGCAATTTTCCTCTGTCTTCCTTACTCACAGCATTTTTGTGTTGTCCTTTCTTGGGTCCGGAAGGCCATGGGTGCAAATCACATATGAACCTCTTCTGAGGTTGGTTTCTCCATTGTGATAACCACAGGAAAAATCTCCTCCAGCTCGCAATTTTCCATGTGCTGGTGTGTATTTTGGAGGCACACATTTAGAGTTTGTCACCACTGTAGGGAAACACTAAGGAGTCGCAAACATTCTGAGAGGAAAGATTAAAATGTCTCACACCTTCAAATGTCGTGATTGGGTCCTGTATTGTAATGCTGCTGTGTTTCTAACACAGTGACTCAACATAGCATCTGTCCTGCAAAGGTAGGTTGACACTTACGTTGACCACGATTGTCATGCATTACAGTACTTTTTTCATTGAAGAAAATTCCATAGTGCATTCAAAGAAATGTAAAACAAGATTCATGCCAGCCTCTGCTGTCATGTATTGTGTAGTGATATAAATCGACTGTCAGCTCTTGCTGTTTTAAAAAAACTGTTTTCAAAAAAAAACTCTGCATCTGTTGCTCTCCATTGTTTGACAGGCACTTTGCTTTGAAATAGAAATGAATCATCATTCTATTCTGTCAGCTTCAGGTAATGTAACTTGAAGCTTTTGTTATGACATCTGTAACCATTATGAAATACTTGGCTAGATTTAAAAATCTGATAATGACTTCAACTCAGTAAGTGGTTTATTGATCCAAAATTGTTGGTGCTTTTAAGAAGCTCTAATAAAATAATATGCCTTTGACCTGATATCTTGTTTGTTTACAAACCTAATTAGCACTTAAAAATATTATACATTTTTTTGCACTAGGTTATTTTCTTCTTTCCTATATCAATAATGGTGGGTTTGAATTCAGGGTTTTATTAGTTTGTTAAAGGTTTACTTTTTTTTCTTCCAATGATAAAATCATTCCCAGTGCTATTGCATGGCTCCTGAGGACTGTACATAGTGAAAACCGATTGAGTAGCTTTGGAAGATACATGAGACGCATGGAAGTGGGATCTGAAGGGGTAGGGGGTGACTTGAGGGGTGGGTAGGTCATGAGGGGGCATGTTTGGCATGGGCGATCTGAGGAGTATGGGGTAGATGTGAGGGATGAAGTTTAGAGGGTCTTTAAATGATGTTGGGAGCTGGGATGCTGTGTTGAAAAATTCAGGTGGGCCTTCTAAGTGACAAATCTTACCCATACGTGAAAATACTAAAATTGCGAGCAAAGTCACACATGGGTTGGGTGTGCATTTCGGAGGGCACAGAAATGCAGGTAGGATTTCCCCCTGCCTACAGTAAAATCTGGCCCAAAGTTTCTCTTTGTTTAGGGTAAAACCAAAATCAACTGAAGGCATAAATCCTTTCCAGTTAAAATGTGTTTGGACCCAGATTAACAAATAATGTGCCTACAAGTGGCTGCTATGAAGCTAGGTGTTTTGATTACAATTGATATGTTTAAATAACCAAGTTATTCAATTCAATCTAATGACTCAGAAGCCAGAATTAGCTGTATTGGAACCGTGTAAAAGGGTGAACACCTGATGTAGTTAATATAGATGTAGTTTTATTTTATATCCTTTGTTTCCACATATCTTTAAACCTTTTTACATGATGTATCTGTGGCTGACTTGATCCCAGTCAGCAGTCATTCCGAAACCAGCAAATATATTGAGCTAGGTGGTGACTCCATGGTAACATGGCTTCATATGAGAAGTGAATGATTGTGTTTCAAGGATCAATTTTATGTTAAGAGTTAGTGCAGGAGAAGTGTCTTTGTTGTTTTGACACTTCAAGGGAAATAGTTTGTAGTTACTGTAAATATGTTGTTTGCTCAGAATGCTTTTCATTTACTTGTTTACTGTTAAATAAACGTGTCTTTAGTTTATAATGTGAATGGCTACATTTTACTGGGTAGCGCCTGTTTTTTAGCTGCTGCAAAGCCTCCTAATTCTTGAAAATGGTGTCTGAGGTATTTGTGCATATTTCCAGTGGGTTGGATGCTATCTTGGGAAAGGGTTTATGTGCATGTATCTAATGACCAACAGCAACATTTAGAGCAGGGAAATTATTACATTAATCAGTGTGCAATGGCAATTTGGTCCCGGCATTTCCATTGTTAAACACCAGCCACGCCCTATCTGTTGCACAACTGGACAGGACATTAAAAGACATGAAGGACCCCCACTTGTGCTACATAAAGGAATCATAAACCATTTACAGTTAGTAGCTGGAAATTGCTCCTGTTTCTGCACAAAGTGACAATATCCTACAGGCCATGGTCTGGTTGATGCTGAGATTCTTTATGTCTTCAGTTAAGAGCTTGTGTGAATCAAGTTGCTTTCAGACATGGATGGTGCACCAGCACAGGCAGCTCCTCATGCAGGTGGGCACCCATCGCCTTGACATGTCACAATTCTGTATCAGTCCTCTGTACAAACTGAATTTGAAATACCATGGCAAGAGGCTGGCTACTGGTGACGAGGGTCACCCATTGATGCCATGGGTCTTGACTCTGCTCTGGAATACACATCACACACGCACACACACCAATGTAAGGGTCCTTCCTGTTTGTTCCTGTTTATTCTTTTATTTCCCCTTTCTTTTATTTTTGCCATTACATTTTTGATCCATGGATGATTTGTGGACAGTGTCTTTAAGCGAGCCTGTATCTTTAATTCAAGTAGAAGGAAGCAGTGGCCTGTGCCTTTAATTCAAACAGAATATTCCAGAGGGCTGTGCTGTTTTCGACTGGTGATTGCAGACGGTCCAGTGTCAGTAATGACTAGGTTTGATTGATTTGGCCAGTGGCCAATGAATGGGCAGTGCTCTGCCCGGTAACAGGTGGTGATTGTATCTGACCTCACTGAAATGTTTCAGAGCTTCAAGGGTTGAGTTTTTGGTTTCACATTTGATTCTGCAGCCTGGATGAAGAGATCTAACTAACTCTCTCCAGAGGAGATTGAACTAAACCTCTACAGAAAGCCACTGTTAGGGATGACTCTCCAGCAAGTCTGCGTGTTGTTCTCTTGAGTCGACAGAGGCCAAAGTCAAACCATGAGCTGAAAGGAAGGGTTGATATGAAATAAAGTGTCTGTACAGAAATATATAGGCCTGAAAGTGAACCTTGAGCTGAAGGCCCAGTTTGATAAGAAATAAAGCGCCCCTCCAAAAAGCCTGCTGCCTATAAGTGAATGAATGACTCTGCAAGGAAGACCATTACCAGCTGTAAACCAGAGACTTTTCTCAATCGGTGTACTGTGAGGACTTTTGACCTTCATCCTTATTATTTTTACTCCTTTCCACCCCTCAGTGTTTGTCTGCCTTGTGTGTGTGTGTGTGTGTGTGTGTGTGGGCAGAGGGCGAGACAGGTAAAGGGGGTTATAGGTATTAGCTTGTTGTTATCCAGTCATATGTACTGCATATTTCATGATCGGCTTTGGTATAAATAAACAGTAAATGTGACAACACAAGACACACACCACACACAGACCACACACACACCACAATTGCAGGCATGCAATGAGAGCCACGCTGCAAAGTAATGGAAGATGTCATCAATAGTGCCATCAATCAGCACTTGTGCAGTAATAACCTGATCACTGGTGCTCAGTTTGGGTTCTGCCATTGACACTTGGCTCCTGACCTCATTTACAATCTTGGTCCAAACATGAGCAAAAACGCTGAATTCCAGAGGTGAGGTGAGAGCCCTTGTCATCAAGGCGGCATTTGACCAAATGTGGCATCAAGCAGCCCGGGCAAAATTGAAGTCAATGGGAATCAAGGGTAAAATTCTCCATTGGTGGGGATCATGCCCAACACAAAGGAAGATGAGAGTGGTTGTTGCAGGTCGATTATCTCAGCTCCAGGACATTGCTGCAGAAGATACTCAGGGTAGTGTCCTAAGACCAGTCATCTTCAGCTGCTTCAACAATAACACTCCCTCCATCTTAAGGGCAGAAATGGGCATGCTCATTGAAGATTGCACAATGTTCAGTACGATACTCAACTCCTCAGAGACTGAAAGGTATGTATCCACATGTAGCAAAACCTGGAGTGGTGTCTAGGCCTGGGTTGATAAGTGACAAATAACAAGTGCCAGACAATTAATATTTCAGGTAAGAGAGAATCTATCCATATCCGCTTGAAATTCAATGACATTATTATCGTTATGTCCCACAGCGTCACCATACTGGGGGTTACCATGAACCAGAAGCTCAACTGGACTAGCCATATAAATACTATGGCTACAAGAGAACCTCAGAAACTAGGAATTCTATGGCAAATAACTCACTTCCTGAATCTCCAAAATCTGTCCACCATCTACAAGGCAAAAAACAGGGGTGTAATGAAATATTCTCCACTTGCTTGGACACCAGACAATTATTATGATACAAGAACAAGACTCCCCAGAGGAAACATTGTTTGTTTGACAGCTCAAGCTCTCTGTGTCAATTTCGCAATGTTTGTTGACTTTTGTTAAGTAGTTTCAAGGATTTGTAGTTTTGGAAGAGGATGAGACCCGCTCCCGATGGCCGTGAAGGTCACGACAGCCTTCAGCTTCTATGCCAACAGAACATTCCAGGGCTCGAGTGGGGCCCTGTGCGGCATATCACAGTCATCCACCCACAGGTGCACCCTGGAGGTGACGGATGCTCTTTATGCCCAGGTATCAGACTATATCATCTTCGACTAAGCCCTCCAAAATGCCCATACTGCATGTTTCCCCATCATCGCTGGGATGCCCTAGATCCAGGGGGTGATCAATGGCATACTTGTCGCCCTCCGGGTACCGAGGCATCAAGGAGTGGCCTATATTAACAGGAAGGGGTTCCACCCCCTAAATGTTCAGATCATGGGCGACCACTGCCTCAGAATCTTGCATGTTGTGTCCACGACCCTGGGAGTACCCTAATCCTTGGACACGCTGAATTGTCATGTGTTTCTCGGCATTGCGAGTGCTGGGAAATGCAGATAAACACGCTCGCGAAGGGACTTTGTTCCCTTTTGGGAAGATCGTACCCCAAATCTAGAGTACTGTGTGCAAGTTTTATCTCCTTTTAATTGCATTAGATCAAAAAAGGTTCACTCGACTGATTCCTGTGATAAAGGGGTTATCTTGTGAGGAAAGATTGGAAAGGTTGGGCCTGCATCCATTGGAGACTAGAAGAATGAGAGGTGACCTTATTGAAACACGTAAGACCTGAGGGGATTTGACAAGGTGGATGCTGAGAGGATGAGTACCCTTATGAGAGAGATTAGAACTAAGCTGCACAGTTTAATAAACAATCTCACATTCAGGACAGAGATGAGGAGACTGTTTTTAAACAAAGAAGAAAGAAATTTACAGCACACGAACAGGCCCTTCGGCCCTCCCAGCCTGCGCCGATCCAGATCCTTTATCTAAACCTGTCACCTATTTTCCAAGGATCTACTTCCCTCTGTACCCCGCCCGTTCATATATCTGCCCAGATGCATCTTGAATGATGCTATTGTGCCCGCCTCTACCACCTCCGCTGGCAAAGCGTTCCAGGCATCCACCACCCTCTGCATAAAAAACTTTCCACGCACATCTCCCTTAAACTTTCCCCCTCTCACCTTGAAATCGTGACCCCTTGTAATTGACACCCCCACTCTTGGAAAAAGCTTGTTCAGATCCACCCTGTCCAAACCTCTTATAATTTTGTAGACCTCAATCAGGTCCCCCCCTCAACCTCCGTCTTTCCAACGAAAACAATCCTAATCTACTCAACCTTTCTTCATAACTAGCACCCTCCATACCAGGCAACATCCTGGTGAACCTCCTCTGCACCCTCTCTAAAGCATCCACATCCTTCTGGTAATGTGGCGACCAGAACTGCATGCAGTATTCCAAATGTGGCCTAACCAAAGTCCTATACAACTGTAACATGACCTGCCGACTATTGTACTCAATACCCTGTCCGATGAAGGCAAGCATGCTGTATGCCTTCTTGACCACTCTATCGACCTGCGTTGCCACCTTCAGGGTACAATGGACCTGAACTCCCAGATCTCTCTGTACATCAATTTTCCCCAGGACCCTTCCATTGACCGTATAGTCCGCTCTTGAATTAGATCTTCCAAAATGCATCACCTCGCATTTGCCTGGATTGAACGCCATCTGTCATTTCTCTGCCCAACTCTCCAATCTATCTATATTTTTCTGTATTCTCTGACAGTCCTCCTCGCTATCTGCAACTCCACCAATCTTAGTATCATCTGCAAACTTGCTAATCAGACCACCTATACCTTCGTCCAGATCATTTATGTATATCACAAACAACAGTGATCCGAGCACGGATCCCTGTGGAACACCACTAGTCACCTTACTCCATTTTGAGACGCTCCCTTCCACCACTACTCCCTGTCTCCTGTTGCCCAGCCAGTTCCTTATCCATCTAGCTAGTACACCCTGAACCCCATACGACTTCACTTTTTCCATCAACCTGCCATGGGAAACTTTATCAAACGCCTTACTGAAGTCCATGTATATGACATCTACAGCCCTTCCCTCATCAATTAACTTTGTCACTTCCTCAAAGAATTCTATTAGGTTTGTAAGACATGATCTTCCCTGCACAAAACCATGCTGCCTATCACTGATAAGTCTATTTTCTTCCAAATGTGAATAGATCCTATCCCTCAGTATCTTCTCCAACAGTTTGCCTACCACTGACGTCAAGCTCACAGGTCTATAATTCCCTGGATTATCCCTGCTACCCTTCTTAAACAAAGGGACAACATTAGCAATTCTCCAGTCCTCCGGGACCTACCCATGCTCAAGGATGCTGCAAAGATATCTGTTAAGGCACCAGCTATTTCGTCCCTCGCTTCCCTCAGTAACCTGGGATAGATCCCATCCGGACCTGGGGACTTGTCCACCTTGATGCCTTTTAGAATACCCAAAACCTCCCCCTTCCTTATGCCGACTTGACCTAGAGTATTTAAACATCCATCCCTAGCCTCAACATCCGTCATGTCCCTCTCCTTGGTGAATACCGATGCAAAGTACTCATTAAGAATCTCACCCATTTTCTCTGACTCCACGCATTAATTCCCTCTTTCGTCTTTGAGTGGGCCAATCCTTTCTCTAGTTACCCTCTTGCTCCTTATATACGAATAAAAGGCTTTGGGATTTTCCTTAACTCTGTTAGCCAAAGATATTTCATGACCCCTTTTAGCCCTCTTTATTGCGCGTTTGAGATTTGTCCTACTTTCCCGATATTCCTCCAAAGCTTCATCAGTTTGATTGTTGCCTCGATCTTACGTATGCTTCCTTTTTCATCTGAGCTAGTCTCACGATTCCACCCGTCATCCATGGTTCCCTAATCTTGCCATTTCTATCCCTCATTTTCACAGGGACATGTCTGTCCTGCACTCTAATCAACCTTTCCTTAAAAGACTCCCACATTTCAAATGTGGATTTACCCTTAAACAGCTGCTCCCAATCCACATTCCCTAGCTCCTGCAGAATTTTGTTATACTTGGCGTTTCCCCAATTTAGTACTCTTCCTTTAGGACCACTCTCATCATTGTCCATGAGTATTCTAAAACCTACGGAATTGTGATCGCTGTTCCCAAAGTAATCACCGACTGAAACTTCAACCACCTGGCCGGGTTCATTCCCCAATACCAGGTCCAGTATGGCCCCTTCCTGAGTTGGACTATTTGCATACTGCTCTAAAAAAACAGTATCCAAAATGGTACACCTGTTTTGGAGGGAGATGACTGCAGGGGACACCTGCACTGCCTTCCTGCTCTTTCCCTGCCTTTTGGTCACCCATTCTCTGTCTCCCTCACCACTCCTAATCTGCGGTGTGACCAACTCACTGAACGTACTATCCACGACCTCCTCAGCATCGCGGATGCTCCAAAGTGAGTCCATCCGCAGCTCTAGAACCATCATGCGGTCTAACAGATGCTGCAGCTGAACGCACTTCCCGCACATGAAGGAGTCGGGGCATCGGCCGTGTCTCTGAACTCCCACAATAAGCACGAGGAGCATAACACGGGTCTGGGATTTCCTGCCATTTTTACACTTTACCTTAACTGATTATAAATATAATATCAAATCATGAATAAGTGAAAGGAATAAAGATTTTACTTACCAATCACAATACTTACCAACACACAAAGAGGAAAATTTCTCCCAGCTACTGCTAATTGGAGCACTTTCCTTATCAGCCAATCAGGTCACTGCTTTGCTGTGATGTCGCTCTTCAAGGTAATTTTTAAAAGTTTTTAAAGTTTTTAAAGAGGTAAACTTACCTTCCCGACAGACCCCTGACCACTGCTCCCGCCGCAAATTTGAAGGCCGCTTCTCCGGCAGCTGTGTCCCCGCCACTCCCCTCGCGCTCTTTTATCCTGTGTCCCGCCGCTCTCCTCGCGCTCTTTCACTCTGTGTCTCCGCCGCTCTCCTCTCGCTCTTTTATCCTGTGTCCCGCCGCTCTCCTCGCGCTCTTTCACTCTGTGTCTCCGCCGCTCTCCTCTCACTCTTATATCCTGTCTCCCCGCCACTCTCCTCGCGCTCTTTTATCCTGTGTCCCTGCTGCTCTCCTCGCGCTCTTTTATCCTGTGTCCCCGCCGCTCTCCTCGCGCTCTTTTATCCTGTGTCCCTGCTGCTCTCCTCGCGCTCTTTTATCCTGTGTCCCCGCCGCTCTCCTCACGCTCTTTTATCCTGTGTCCCTGCTGCTCTCCTCGCGCTCTTTTATCCTGTGTCCCCGCCGCTCTCCTCGCGCTCTTTTATCCTGTGTCCCTGCTGCTCTCCTCGTGCTCTTATATCCTGTGTCCCTGCTGCTCTCCTCGTGCTCTTATATCCTGTGTCCCTGCTGCTCTCCTCGCGCTCTTTTATCCTGTGTCCCCGCCGCTCTCCTCGCGCTCTTATATCCTGTGTCCCTGCCGCTCTCCTCGTGCTCTTTTATCCTGTGTCTCCACCGCTCTCTTCGCGCTTTTTCACTGTGTCCCTGCCGCTCTCCTTGTGCTCTTTTATCCTGTGTCTCCACCGCTCTCCTCGCGCTTTTTCACTGTGTCTCCACCGCTCTCCTCGCGCTTTTTCACTGTGTCCCCGCCGCTCTCCTCGCGCTCTTCTGTCGAATTCTTGTTCCCAGAGAGCAGTGGGGGCAGAGCCATTGAATATTTTTAAGGCTAAGAGAGATAGATAATTGATTGACAAGGGAATCAAAGCTAAATGGGGAGACAGAACAGTAGATTTGAGGCCACAGTCAGTTCAGCCATGATGTTATCAAATGGTAGAGCAGGCTTGAGAGCTGAATGGCCAACTCCTGCTCCTTATGTTTGCATGTTCATTCACTTTGACAACTCGTGTGGGATTGTGAAAACTTGCCTGTGCTGCAAACATGTTTTAGTAGCAACAACCCTGGCTTTGCGCCCCCCCCCCCCCCACCCATCCACCCACCCATCCCCCGCGCCGCTGCTACTTGTCATTGCCTCCTGGTCATGTGTCTGGAGGGTCACCAGCAGCCCTCTCTAAGGAGGACATCTCTACTCATTTCTACCTCTGCTTCAAGACCTCTAAAGCATCGTCTGAAAACCTTGCACGCACTCTCATGTGTCCAGCCATTGTTCAAAGTTTCACAGCCCAGATTGAGTTTTCAGATGGCTCCCGCCACTTCTAGCAGCCACAGTGTACTTTCTGTAAAAGAGGTGCAGGCTGCCTTTACATCGTTCTACCAATTGTGTAATCAGTCCCCCTGCTGATGCAGCTATTGAACAGTACAGGTCATGCTGGCTGAATTCAGCAATCATGTAAAGCAGCAGGCACCACAAATTTACTGGGCTGGCTGCAACGCAAGAATGGATTTAAGTTAATCGTGCATCATGTTCCCTGCTTCCATTTTCAGACCTTATCCAACTTAACCCCTTGTTTCTGGGGTACAATGTGTATTCACCCACCAGTCAAATGAGATATATCACGGGAGGCCACATTACAATGATGATGGTTTTCTGTTCCACACTTGGATCTTGTTCCGTTTACCTGGATACTGTGCTGGTAGTGGGGCACCCCATTACATAGTGAATGTGAAGTCTGTGTAGCACAATCAATCACTCACGAGGCGAGATGAGATGAAGTCAATCGATGGCTTTATTACGCAGACTTGTTCCCCAGCAGCTCGGATACAGAATGCGGCTGCTGGGAGAACCCGGGTTCTTATACTCCGCCTTACTGGGTGGAGCCAGTAGGCGGCAGATCTAATCAGGACCCAGTGTCTGTCCACCAATAGCCTCTCGGCATCACAGGGTACCGTAATACCCCTAATACATACAACCACATTCACCCCTTGTTAAAAAAGAACCCGGCGGGACTTCCGGGTGCGGCGATGACCAGCTGAGTCGCACGTTTCGGCAGCTCCCTGTGAAACGGACTTTTGGGCTCTTGATAGGAGCCCCAACGGAAATTTTGACGGCTAAAAACACTGTGCGGTAAACCAGAAGGGAATCCCCCCTGGATATGGATGGAAAAAGGAGGAGAGAGTGGCCAGATTGCAGTGGATCCTTTAGAACAGCGGCAAGGAAGGCAAGCAAAAACCAAGATGGCGTCGGAAGGTGGCAGTTTAACATGGGGCCCTGAACAACAAGAGTTCTTGAAATGCTGTGTGGAAGAGATCAAAAAGGAAATGAAGAAAGAGCTGTTGGCCCCGATACTACAGGCGATCGAAGGGCTAAAGGAGGAACAAAAGACCCAGGAGCGGGAGCTTCGGGTCGTGAAGGCAAAGGCAGCCGAGAATGAGGACGATATACAGGGCCTGGTGGTGAAGACGGAGACGCAGGAGGCACATTAGAAACGATGTGTGGAAAGGTTGGAGGCACTGGAAAACAACGCAAGGAGGAACAACCTGAGGATTCTTGGTCTTCCCGAAGGTGTGGAGGGAGCGGACGTCGGGGCATATGTGAGCACGATGCTGCACTCGTTAATGGGAGCGGAGGCCCCGGCGGGTCCGTTGGAGGTGGAGGGAGCATACCGAGTGATGGCGCGAGGACCGAGAGCAGGAGAAATTCCCAGAGCCATAGTGGTGAGATTCCTCCGTTTTAAGGATAGAGAAATGGTCCTTAGATGGGCGAAGAAAACTCGGAGCAGTAAATGGGAGAACGCGGTGATCCGCGTTTATCAAGACTGGAGTGCGGAGGTGGCGAGAAGGAGGGCGAGCTTTAATCGGGCCAAGGCGGTGCTTCATAAAAAGAAGATAAAATTTGGAATGCTGCAACCGGCAAGACTGTGGGTCACATATCGAGGGAGGCACCACTACTTTGAGATGGCGGATGAAGCGTGGACTTTTATTGTGGAAGAAAAACTGGAATGAGCGGGTTATTACAAAGAACGTTTGAACAAAGTGGTGGGGCGATTGTGGGGGGCAAAGAGGGGTTTTATGTACTAATCCTGCGATGTGGTAACTTTTCTCTCTCCCACAGGTGGTGATGGGGGGAGGAGGGGAGGTGGAGGAGATGGGGCGTTGGCCATTGGGGGCGGGGCCAAGGGAGAAGCGCGGGCTTGGTTCCCGCGCTATGATAATCATGGCGGGAATAGAGAAGCAGGAAGGAGGGGGCGTCGCACGGTGCGAGCCGAGGTCACGGGGGGAAGCCGAGGTCAGCCAGAGTTTGCTGACTTCTGGGAGCAACATGGGGGGAGTAATTACGCTAGCGGGGGATCTAGCGGGGGGGGGGGTGGGAGGGGGGAATTACTGGGTTGCTGCTGCTGGGGAGAGGGGGGAGCTGGTATGGGAGAGGATGGGCGGGGGGGCACCGCCTGGGGGAGATACAGCTGCGTGGGAACCGGGTGAGGAGCTGGAAAAAGGTGATGGCTAATCGACAAGGGGGGGGGTTAGGAAGCCCCCCAACTCGGCTGATCACGTGGAACGTGAGAGGGCTGAACGGGCCGATAAAGAGGGCACGGGTACTCGCACACCTTAAGAAACTTAAGGCAGATGTGGTTATGTTACAGGAAACGCACCTGAAACTGATAGACCAGGTTAGGCTACGCAAAGGATGGGTGGGGCAGGTGTTCCATTCGGGGCTAGATGCGAAAAACAGGGGGGTGGCTATATTAGTGGGGAAGCGGGTAATGTTCGAGGCAAAGACTATAGTGGCGGATAACGGGGGCAGATACGTGCTGGTGAGTGGCAAACTACAGGGGGAGACGGTGGTTTTGGTAAACGTATATGCCCCGAACTGGGATGATGCCAATTTTATGAGGCGGATGCTAGGACGCATTCCGGACCTAGAGATGGGAAAGCTGATAATGGGGGGAGATTTTAATACGGTGTTGGAACCAGGGCTGGATAGGTCGAAGTCCAGGACTGGAAGGAGGCCGGCAGCAGCCAAGGTACTTAAAGATTTTATGGAGCAGATGGGAGGTGTAGACCCGTGGAGATTTAGCAGACCTAGGAGTAAGGAGTTCTCGTTTTTCTCCTATGTCCATAAAGTCTACTCGCGAATAGACTTTTTTGTGCTGGGTAGGGCATTGATCCCGAAGGTGAGGGGAACGGAGTATACGGCTATAGGCATTTCGGATCACGCTCCACACTGGGTGGACTTGGAGATAGGGGAGGAAACAGGAGGGCGCCCACCCTGGAGAATGGACATGGGACTAATGGCAGATGAGGGGGTGTGTCTAAGGGTGAGGGGGTGCATTGAAAAGTACTTGGAACTCAATGATAATGGGGAGGTCCAGGTGGGAGTGGTCTGGGAGGCGTTGAAGGCGGTGGTTAGAGGGGAGCTGATATCAATAAGGGCACATAAAGGGAAGCAGGAGAGTAAGGAACGGGAGCGGTTGCTGCAAGAACTTTTGAGGGTGGACAGACAATATGCGGAAGCACCGGAGGAGGGACTGTACAGGGAAAGGCAAAGGCTACATGTAGAATTTGACTTGCTGACTACAGGCACTGCAGAGGCACAATGGAGGAAGGCACAGGGTGTACAGTACGAATATGGGGAGAAGGCGAGCAGGTTGCTGGCACACCAATTGAGGAAAAGGGGAGCAGCGAGGGAAATAGGGGGAGTGAGGGATGAGGAAGGAGAGATGGAGCGGGGAGCGGAGAGAGTGAATGGAGTGTTCAAGATATTTTATAAAAAATTATATGAAGCTCAACCCCCGGATGGGAGGGAGAGAATGATGGGCTTCTTGGATCGGCTGGAATTTCCCAAGGTGGAAGAGCAGGAAAGGGTGGGACTGGGAGCACAGATCGAGGTAGAAGAAGTGGTGAAAGGAATTAGGAGCATGCAGGCGGGAAAGGCCCCGGGACCGGATGGATTCCCAGTCGAATTCTATAGAAAATATGTGGACTTGCTCGCCCCGGTACTGACGAGGACCTTTAATGAGGCAAAGGAAAGGGGACAACTGCCCCCGACTATGTCTGAAGCAACGATATCGCTTCTCTTAAAGAAGGAAAAGGACCCGCTACAATGCGGGTCCTATAGACCTATTTCCCTCCTAAATGTAGATGCCAAGGTCCTGGCCAAGGTAATGGCAATGAGAATAGAGGAATGTGTCCCGGGGGTGGTCCACGAGGACCAAACTGGGTTTGTGAAGGGGAGACAGCTGAACACGAATATACGGAGGTTGTTAGGGGTAATGATGATGGCCCCACCAAAGGGAGAAACGGAGATAGTAGTGGCGATGGATGCCGAGAAAGCATTTGATAGAGTGGAGTGGGATTATTTGTGGGAGGTGTTGAGGAGATTTGGTTTTGGAGAGGGGTATGTTAGATGGGTGCAGCTGTTGTATAGGGCCCCAGTGGCGAGCGTGGTCACGAATGGACGGGGATCTGCATATTTTCGGCTCCATAGAGGGACAAGGCAGGGATGCCCTCTGTCCCCATTATTGTTTGCACTGGCGATTGAGCCCCTGGCGATAGCGTTGAGGGGTTCCAAGAAGTGGAGGGGAGTACTTAGGGGAGGAGAAGAGCACCGGGTATCTTTGTATGCGGACGATTTGCTACTATACGTGGCGGACCCGGCGGAGGGGATGCCAGAAATAATGCGGATACTTGGGGAGTTTGGGGATTTTTCAGGGTATAAATTGAACATGGGGAAAAGTGAGTTGTTTGTGGTGCATCCAGGGGAGCAGAGTAGAGAAATAGAGGACCTACCGTTGAGGAAGGTAACAAGGGACTTTCGTTACCTGGGGATCCAGATAGCTAAGAATTGGGGCACATTGCATAGGTTAAATTTAACGCGGTTGGTGGAACAGATGGAGGAGGATTTCAAGAGATGGGATATGGTATCCCTGTCAATGGCAGGGAGGGTGCAGGCGGTTAAGATGGTGGTCCTCCCGAGATTCCTCTTTGTGTTTCAGTGCCTCCCGGTGGTGATCACGAAGGCTTTTTTTAAAAGGATTGAAAAGAGCATCATGGGTTTTGTGTGGGCCGGGAAGACCCCGAGAGTGAGGAAGGGATTCTTACAGCGTAGCAGGGATAGGGGGGGGGCTGGCACTACCGAGCCTAAGTGAGTATTATTGGGCCGCTAATATTTCAATGGTGAGTAAGTGGATGGGAGAGGAGGAGGGAGCGGCGTGGAAGAGATTAGAGAGGGCGTCCTGTAGGGGGACTAGCCTACAGGCTATGGTGACAGCCCCATTGCCGTTCTCACCGAGGAACTACACCACAAGCCCGGTGGTGGTGGCTACACTGAAGATTTGGGGACTGTGGAGACGGCATAGGGGAAAGACTGGAGCCTTGGGGGGGTCCCCGATAAGAAACAACCATAGGTTTGCCCCGGGGGGAATGGATGGGGGATATGGAATGTGGCAAAGAGCAGGAATAACGCAACTGAAAGATCTGTTTGTGGATGGGAAGTTCGCGAGTCTGGGAGCGCTGACCGAGAAATATGGGTTGCCCCAAGGGAATGCATTCAGGTATATGCAACTGAGGGCTTTTGCGAGGCAACAGGTGAGGGAATTCCCGCAGCTCCCGACACAAGAGGTGCAGGACAGAGTGATCTCAAAGACATGGGTGGGGGATGGTAAGGTGTCAGATATATATAGGGAAATGAGGGACGAAGGGGAGACTATGGTAGATGAACTAAAAGGGAAATGGGAAGAAGAGCTGGGGGAGGAGATCGAGGAGGGGCTGTGGGCAGATGCCCTAAGCAGGGTAAACTCGTCGTCCTCGTGTGCCAGGCTAAGCCTGATTCAGTTTAAGGTATTACACAGGGCGCATATGACTGGAGCACGGCTCAGTAAATTTTTTGGGGTGGAGGATAGGTGTGCGAGGTGCTCGAGAAGCCCAGCGAATCATACCCATATGTTTTGGTCATGCCCGGCACTACAGGGGTTTTGGATGGGGGTGACAAAGGTGCTTTCAAAAGTAGTAGGAGTCCGGGTAGAACCAAGCTGGGGGTTGGCTATATTTGGGGTTGCACAAGAGCCGGGAGTGCAGGAGGCGAGAGAGGCCGATGTTTTGGCCTTTGCGTCCCTAGTAGCCCGGCGCAGGATATTGCTAATGTGGAAAGAAGCCAAGTCCCCGGGAGTGGAGACCTGGATAAATGACATGGCGGGGTTTATAAAGCTAGAGCGGATTAAGTTCGTCCTAAGGGGGTTGGCTCAAGGGTTCACCAGGCGGTGGCAACCGTTCGTCGAATACCTCGCAGAAAGATAGACGGAATGGGAAAAAGAAGGCAGCAGCAGCAGCCCAGGATCGGGGGGTGGGGGGGGTGGGTGGGGGGGCGGGGAGGGGGGGGGGGGTGGGAGGAGGAACCAGAAGGACTCTCAGGGTTGTTAATATATACTGTATAGTATGTATAGGTCGTTGCTACAGATAATTATATATTGGACTGTTAAATTATATTTTTGGAGAGTGTTACTTGTGACAAGGCAGTTGCCAATTAGGGCTAGTTTTCATTTTTGTTATTTATTATTTATTCATTTTTTGTTTATAAAATAGGTCATTGTTATTTGTATTGTTATAATATTGTGTAAAGGATGCACAATGTACTGTGTTGGTTGACCAAAAATTTTCAATAAAATATTTAATAATAAAAAAAAAGAACCCGGCGGGGTGGTGAGTCGCATGGTGGTAGGGTTTACAAGGTCGGTACTGGGATTCCCATTAACACAGTGGCTATGCATCGATATCAACTGTTAACTATTTACAATGCTGCTTTTACTGGGCTACTGAATTATTTACAGATCTTGCTTTGTCACGCAGATTCGATGAGTCAAATGGTTCCCCTGGTCGTCCTTGCCGATCGTCTCAGCCCCGGTGGTGGTGCAGGTGCTGGCTCGGGCACTGTCGTCTCTGGGAGCGTTGCGATGTTTGTTCCTGTTTCACTACTCCTGGGCGGGCACGGGAGAAGGACCAATCCACCTGGGAAGGGAGCGGCTGTGGGATGCGCCGGCGGGAGGGAGGGGGTGATTGGTGTTGGGGGGGGTGTGGGGAGCTCCGGCGGGCGCTAGGTCCCGCAGGGAGACTGTGCCCTGTCGGCCGTCGGGGTATGCCACATAGGCGTATTGAGGGTTCGCATGGAGGAGATGAACCCTCTCGACCAACGGGTCCGATTTGTGCGCCCGCACATGCTTTCGGAGCAAGATGGGTCCCGGGGCTGCCAGCCAGGTTGGGAGTGACGTTCCGGAGTTAGACTTCCTAGGAAAGACAAGGAAGCGCTTGTGAGGTGTTTGATTAGTTGTGGTACACAGCAGTGACCGGATGGAGTGAAGGGCATCCGGGAGAACTTCCTGCCAATGGGAAACTGGGAGACTTCTGGACCGTAGGGCCAGTAGGACGGTCTTCCAGACCATTCCGTTCTCCCTCTCTACCTGTCCGTTACCCCTGGGGTTGTAACTGGTCGTCCTGCTCGAGGCGATGCCCTTGCTGTGCATGAATTGACGCAGTTCGTCGCTCATGAAGGAGGACCCCAATCGCTATGGATGTAGGCGGGGAAACCGAACAGTGTAAAGATGGTGCAGAGGGAGTTTAATGATTGTGGCCGCGGTCATGTCGGGGCATGGGATGGAGAAATGAAAATGGGAGTATTCATCAACCACGTTCAGGAAGTACGTATTGTGATCGGTGGAGGGGAGGGGGCCTTTGAAGTCCAGACTGAGGCGCTCAAAGGGACGGGAAGCCTTTATCAGGTGTGCTCTATCTGGCCTGAAGAAATGCGGCTTGCACTCTGCGCAGATTTGGCAGTTCCTGATGGCTGTTCGGACCACCTCGATGGAGTAGGGCAGGTTGCGGGTCATTATGAAGTGGTAGAACCGAGTGGCCCCCGGGTGACAGAGGTCCTCGTGGAGGGTTCGGAGACAGTCCACTTGTGCGTTGGCACATGTGGCGCGGGATAGGGCATCGGACGGCTCGTTCAGCTTTCCGGGACGATACAAGATCTCATAGTTATATGTGGAGAGTTCGATCCTCCACCGCAAGATCTTGCCGTTCTTGATCTTGCCCCGCTGCACATTATCGAACATGAAGGCTACCGACTGTTGGTCAGTGAGGAGAGTGAATCTCCTACCGGCCAGGTAATGCCTCCAATGCTGCACAGCTTCTACTATGGCTTGGGCTTCCTTTTCCACTGAGGAGTGGCGGATTTCTGAAGCGTGGAGGGTTCGGGAGAAAAGGCCACGGGTCTGCTCGCTTGGTTTTGGGTGGCCGCCAGAGCTACGTCGGATGCGCCGCTCTCGACTTGGAAGAGGAGGGACTTGCCGATCGCGTGCATCGTGGCCTTTGTGATATCCGCTTTGATGCGGCTGAAGGCCTGGCGGGCCTCTGTCGACAGGGGGAAGGTAGTGGACTGAATTAGCGGGCGGGCCTTTTCCGCGTAGTTGGGGACTCACTAGGCGTAATAAGAGAAAAAGCCCAGGCAGCGTTTCAGGGCTTTGGAACAGTGAGGGAGGGGGAACTCCATAAGGGGGCGCATGCGTTCAGGGTCGCGGCCTATGACTCCATTACGCACTACGCAGCCGAGGATGGCTAGACGGTCGGTGCTAAACACGCATTTTTCCTTGTTGTAGGTGAGGTTCAGGACGTTAGCGGTCCAGGGAAATTTGCGGAGGTTGGCGTCGTGGTCCTGCTGGTCATGGATGCAGATGGTGACGTTGTCGAGGTACGGGAACGTGGCCCGTAAACCGTACTGGTCAACCATTCGGTCCATCTCCCGTTGGAAGACCGAGACTCCGTTAGTGACGCCGAATGGAATCCTTAAAAAGTGGTAGAGCCGCCCGTCTGCTTCGAAGGCAGTGTACTTGCGATCGCTCGGGCAGATGGGGAGCTGGTGATATGCGGACTTAAGGTCCACGGTGGATATGCGGGGGAGAGGGTACGCATCCAGCTGCATGTACCTATTGATGGTATGACTATAGTCTATGACCATCCTCTGCTTCTCCCCGGTCTTTACAACTACCAGCTGAGCTCTCCAGGGACTATTGCTGGCCTGGATTATACCTTCCCTCAGCAGCGGCTGGACTTCTGACCGGATAAATGTTCGGTCCTGGGCGCTGTACCGTCTGCTCCTAGTGGCGACGGGTTTGCAATCCGGGGTGAGGTTTGCAAACAAGGACGGCGGTTCAACCTTGAGGGTCGCGAGGCCGCAGATAGTAAGTGGGGGTATAGGGCCGCCGAATTGGAACGTTAAACTCTGGAGGTTACACTGAAAATCTAACCCCAGGAGTCTGGGAGCGCAGAGGTGGGGGAGGACATAAAGTCGGTAATTCTTAAACTCCCTCCCCTGCACCGTGAGGTTCACGATGCAGAACCCTTTGATTTCTACGGAATGGGATCCTGCTGCCAGAAAAATCTTTAGGGTACTCGGGTGGATCAAAAGAAAACAGCATGTTACCGTATCCGGGTGGATAAAACTTTCCATGCTCCCAGAGTCGATCAGGCATGGCGTTTCGTACCCGTTAACCAGCACCGTCGTTGTTGCCGCTTGGAGCGTCCGGGGTCGCGACTGGTTCAGGGTCACCGAAGCCAGTCGCGGTTGCTGCATCGGGGCGTTTTCTTCAGGCCCCGTGGAGCCGTCCATTCTGGGGTCCTTGGCTGTCAGCCAAGATGGCGGCATCCACGGATCGCATGCGGTCGGTGGCGGACAAAATGGCGGCGATCATGTATCGCACGTGGCCGGAGGGGCACAAGATGGCGGCGCCCATCCCCCCCCCCCCGCATGGAGTCCGGGGCCCAAAATGGCGGTGCCTGTTGGCCGCACATGGATCGTTGGGGGGGGGTTGAGCCTGTGGTCCCAGTTCTCCCCCGGAGATTGCGGCGACCCCCCCCGGGACTGGCCCACCACTGAATAGTGCCCCCTCTTGCCGCAACTTTTACAGATGGCAGAGCGGGCCGGGCAGCGCTGCCGGGGGTGTTTCAATTGCCACAAAAGTAGCAGCGGGGCCCCCCTGGGTGGTCTGCTGCTCTGGCCGCGGAGGCTTGCGGGGGGATGAGGGGTGCCGGGGAGTCGGTCGCGGCGGGGGTCCATGGAGCCCAAGGGGCTGCCGTGCGGTCGGGGGCGTAAGCGCGGGCGTTCTACGATGCAACATCAAGCGAGGCAGCAAGGGCCCGTGCCTCCATGAGCCCCAGTGAGTCTCTTTCCAGCAGTCGCTGGCGAATTTGGGATGAGGTCATACCTGCTACGAAAGCATCCCGGATTAGGAGTTCCGTATGTTCGTTAGCCGTAACCGGTGGGCAGTTATAGTTCCTTCCAAGTATTAGCAGTGCGCTGTAGAACTCGTCCAGCGATTCCCTGGGGATTGCCGTCTCATCGCGAGTTGGTGGCGTGCGTAGACCTAATTGACGGGCCGAATGTAGATCCCTCTCAGCATGGTGAGCGCCGTCGGGAAATCCTCCGCGTCTTCTATGAGTGTGTAGATTTCCGGACTCACACTGGAATGCAGGACCTGCATTTTCTGGTCTTCTGTAGGTCTGCCGGTGGCTGTTCGGAGGTATCCCTCAAAACACGCTAGCCAGTGTTTAAACGTGGCTGCTGAGTTTGCCGCGTGGGGGCTGATTCGCAGACACTCCAGGGCGATACGGAGCTCCATAGTCTTTTAAAGTGTGCGTAATAAATTGTAGCACAATCAATCACTCATGAGGCGAGAAGAGATGAAGTCAATCGATGGCTTTATTACGCAGACTTGTTCCCCAGCAGCTCAGTTACAGAATGCGCCTGCTGGGAGAACCCGGGTTCTTATACTCCGCCTTACTGGGTGGAGCCAGTAGGCGGCAGATCCAATCAGGACCCAGCGTCTGTCCACCAATAGCCTCTCGGCATCACAGGGTACCGTAATACCCCTAATACATACCACCACAGTCTGATTACTGAAGAATACCTAATCTAACTGCAAACTCCTTCTAGGGAGGATCTCAGGCCAATGCCTGAATGGAGCATCTCACCGTGACTGGTGTCCCATCAGAATATATATGGATGGCGAGACCAGCAAAAGGATGGACTTATTCTGCTATAATGAAAAATAATACTGTGGATGCTGGAAATCAGATATTAAAAACAAAAAAATGATGGGGGGAAACTCAGCAGGTCTGGCAGCATCTGTGCAGAGGAAAAAAGAGTTAATGGGCACCATTTAACGAAATGGAAATAAATTCCCAGAGCGAGCGTGTTTGGTCGTATGTTTCCTAGTGCTCGCAGCACCAGAAACACAATGCTACCAAACGTCACTCGGGTTAGATAGTGGTCTTCAGCGGGGAATGCGCGGCCAAGGCTGCACGTAGCCCCGTTTTCTGCACTGAGAAACTCCACTCGCCGGAACTCCTCAGTGAGTCCTGACCTCTAGAGCCCCTGACCAAAAGCCCCCAAGCCCCAACTCACTATGAGGCGGTCCCCATGCCCCTCCGAAATCCCTCTCCAACACCCAGGCAGGGCACCCTTGCCCGATCGCCACCGAGGAAAAAATGCCAGCTTGGCACCTTGGCAGTGCCAACCTGGTACCCTCCCAGTTGACAGTGCCACCTGATTCCCAAAACAAGGGACTGGATTCTTCAATTGTTAGGCTTTGTCCTCACGCCGGCGTGGGAATGGTGGCGTTTTACTCCCCAAAATCTGGGGCAAAATGGCCACCGATCCTCCGTGTAGCCGGGGGCTAGCATGCCGGCAGCTTAGAGCACCCAGCTCTAGCTGCCGATACGGCCCGGAAAATTGTCAGGTCCGAGGTCTCGCATGCGCACGGGACGGCCTGTAGCGGCCGCGTCGTGCAACATGGCGCCGGCCGCTCGCGGACCCGGCCTGCGAAATACTGCCCCCCCCCACCTTTGGCCGGCTCACTCGCCCCAGCCCACCTCCCCAACAGAGCCCCCAGCCCCTCATCAAGTCCTCGCTGATCGCGGATTGGCGCTCCCCCTACTGTGGCAGCGCTGGAATGAGTCCGCAGCCACAACGCCAAGTTACCGACGGGTGAGACCATGGGAGACCCGGGAACTCAGCCGGTCACGGGCGAGCATCGGGGGTCAGGCCATAGGCAATGTCCTGAGGCCATCGATGCATCGCGCGGCGTACTCTCTGAGTATGCCACTTTGGATGGGGACCCCCCACCCCCCCCCACCCCCCTCCCCCAATTTGGTTGGGAACTTTGATTCTCCGTCCGATCGACAAACGCGATTTTGGCGTCGCCGACCGGAGAATTCAGCCCAAACCGTTGGTCCAGAGTACATGTCACTGGCAGGGTAACGAATAACATGCAATCAAGATATCGGGCTGGATTCTCCAGCCCCCCACCCTCAGCAGCGCACCATCGCTGGCGACGGGATTCTCTCTTCCCACCAATTATCAATGGGATTTTGATTGAAGCCACCCCACGCCGCTAGGAAACCTGCAAGTGGGGTAACGCTGCAGGCGGGAACAGAAATCCCAATGGCCGGAGACTGGGAATTAAGAAAAAGAAAGAATCAAATTGGAGGACAGAATTCATGGGCTGAAGTTGTTGAACACAATGTTGACTCCAGAAGGTGGAAAGTGTCTAATTGGAAGGTAAAGTGCTGTTCCTCGAGCTTGCGTTGAGCTTAGACCATAAGACCATAAGACATAGGAGCGGAGGTAAGGCCATTCGGCCCATCGAGTCCACTCCACCATTCAATCATGGCTGATTTCAACTCTATTTACCGCTCTCTCTCCATAGCCCTTAATTCCTCGAGAAATCAATAATTTATCAACTTCTGTCTTAAAGACACTCAACGTCCCGGCCTCCACCGCCCTCTGTGGCAATGAATTCCACAGACCCACCACTCTCTGGCTGAAGAAATTTCTCCTCATCTCTGTTCAAAAGTGACTCCCTTTTATTCTATAAACCCATTCCCTGGGTCCTAGTCTCCCCTGATAATGGAAACAACTTCCCTACGTCCACCCTATCTAAGCCATTCATTATCTTGTAAGTTTCTATTAGATCTCCCCTCAACCTCCTAAACTCCAATGAATATAATCCCAGGATCCTCAGACGTTCATCGTATGTTAGGCCTACCATTCCTGGGATCATCCCTGTGAATCTCCGCTGGACCCGCTCCAGTGCCAGTATGTCCTTCCTGAGGTGTGGGGCCCAAAATTGCTCACAGTATTCTAAATGGGGCCTAACTACTGCTTTATTAAGCTTCAGAAGTACATCCCTGCTTTTATATTCCAAGCCTCTTGAGATAAATGACAACATTGCATTTGCTTTCTTAATTACGGACTCAACCTGCAAGTTTACCTTTAGAGAATCCTGGACTAGGATTCCCAAGTCCCTTTGCACTTCAGCATTATGAATTTTGTCACCGTTTAGAAAATAGTCCCTGCCTCTATTCTTTATTCCAAAGTGCAAGACCTCGCACTTGCCCACGTTGAATTTCATCAGCCATTTCTTGGACCACTCTCCTAAATTGTCTAAATCTTTCTGCAGCCTCCCCACCTCCTCAATACTACCTGCCCCTCCACCTATCTTTGTATCATCGGCAAACTTAGCCAGAATGCCCCCAGTCCCGTCATCTAGATCGTTAATATATAAAGAGAACAGCTGTGGCCCCAACACTGAACCCTGCGGGACACCACTCATCACCGGTTGCCATTCGGAAAAAGAACCTTTTATCCCAACTCGCTTCCTTCTGCCTGACAGCCAATCGTCAATCCATGTTAGTACCTTGCCTCAAATACCATGGGCCCTTTGTTTACTCAGCAGTCTCCCGTGAGGCACCTTATCAAAGGCCTTTTGGAAGTCAAGATAGATAACATCCATTGGCTCTCCTTGGTCTAACCTATTTGTTATCTCTTCAAAGAACTCTAACAGGTTTGTCAGGCACGACCTCTCCTTACTAAATCCATGCTGACTTGTCCTAATCCGACCCTGCACTTCCAAGAATTTTGAAATCTCATCCTTAACAATGGATTCTAGAATCTTGCCAATAACCGAGGTTAGGCTAATTGGCCTATAATTTTCCATCTTTTTTCTTGTTCTCTTCTTGAACAGGGGGATTACAACAGCGATTTTCCGATCCTCTGGGACTTTCCCTGACTCCATTGACTTTTGAAAGATCATAACTAATGCCTCCACTATTTCTTCAGCTATCTCCTTTAGAACTCGAGGATGTAGCCCATCTGGGCCCGGAGATTTATCAATTTGTAGACCTCTTAGTTTCTCTAGCACTTTCTCCTTTGTGATGGCTACCATATTCAACTCTGCTCCCTGACTCTCCTGAATTGTTGGGATATTACTCATGTCTTCTACTGTGAAGACTGACGCAAAGTACTTATTTAGTTCCTCAGCTAGTTCCTTGTCTCCCATCACTAGATTACCAGCGTCATTTTGGAGCGGCCCAATGTCTACTTTTGCCTCCCGTTTGTTTTTAATGTATTTAAAGAAACTTTTACTATCATTCCTAATGTTACTGGCTAGCCTACCTTCATATTTGATCCTCTCTTTCCTTATTTCTCTCTTTGTTATCCTCTTTTTGTTTTTGTAGCCTTCCCAATCTTCTGACTTCCCACTACTCTTTGCCACAATATCGGCTTTCTCTTTTGCTTTGATGCATTCCCTGACTTCCTTTGTCAGCCATGGCTGCCTAATCCCCCCTCTGATAACCTTCCTTTTCTTTGGGATGAACCTCTGTACTGTGTCCTCAATTACTCCCAGAAACTCCTGCCATTGCTGTTCTACTGTCTTTCCCACTAGGCTCTGGTCCCAGTCGATTTTTGTCAGTTCCTCCCTCATTACCTTTATTTAACTGTAACACCTTTAAATCTGATTCTACCTTCTTTCTTTCAAATTGCAGACTGAATTCTACCATATTATGATCACTGCCTCCTAAGTGTTCCATTACTTTCAGATCTTTTATCAAGTCTGGCACATTATATAACACTAAGTCTAGAATGGCCTGTTCCCTCGTGGGCTCCAGCACAAGCTGTTCCAAAAAGCCCTCCTGTAAACATTCAATGAATTCCCTTTCTTTGGGTCCACTGGCAACATTATTTACCCAGTCCACCTGCATATTGAAGTCCCCCATGATCACTGTGATCTTGCCTTTCTGAGATGCTCTTTCTATTTTGTGGTGCATTTTGTGCCCCTGGTCCTGACCACTGTTAGGAGGCCTGTACATAACTCCCATTATGTTTTTTTTGCCTTTGTGGTTCCTCAACTCTACCCACACAGACTCCACATCATCTGACCCTATGTCGTTTAGTGTTATTGATTTAATTTTATTCCTAATTAACAAGGCAACCCCACCCCCTTTGCCCACCTCTCTGTCTTTTCGATAGGTTGTAAATCCCTGGATGTTTAAATGCCAGTCCTGAACTCCCTGCAACCACGTCTCTGTGATGCCTACCACATCATACCTGTCAGGCATAATCTGGGCCACAAGCTCATCTACCTTGTTCCGTGCATTTAAATATAGCACCTTTAATTCTCTATTGACCGTCCCTTTTTGTTTTCTTAGTGTGGTGGACCTTAGTTTACTGAGCCTTTCCATACACTGTGTCATATTTCGTGAGATGGGGACTATCGTAACCTCTCCTGAGTTCTGTCTTTTCGTGCTTTTTTGTATTCCTAAGCAGCTACGCTTCCTACTGATTATTTCACCTCTTGGTTCCCTGACTTTCCCTTCCCCCCCAATCTCTTGTTTAAAGTCCTATTGACCACCCTATTTACTCTTTTCGCCAGAACACTGGTCCCAGCTCGGTTCAGGTAGAGACCATCCCAACGGTATAGGTCCCCCCTGTCCCAAAACTGATGCCAGTGTCCCATGAAAAGGAATCCCTCTTTCCCACACCACTCTTTCAGCCATGTGTTAACTTCCCTTATTCTTGCCTCCACTGCAACTGCTTCACTGCAACATTGTCGCAGGCAAAGGACAGAACTGAGAGTATGGGAGCAATATGGTGAATTGAAATGGCAAGCAAGTGGAAAGTCAGGCTAATGCTTGTGGACTGAGCAGAGGAGTTTCTAAAAGCAGTCACCCAGTCTGTGTTTGGTCTCCCGGATGTAGAGGAATCTAAATTGTGACCAGTAAATACAGTAAACTAAATTGAAAGAAGTGTAAGTAAATCGCTGCTTCACCTGGGAGGAGTGTTCGTGTGGGGCCTTTAACACTGAGTAGAGAGGGGGGTAAAGGGACAGGTGTTATAGGTGCCATGGCACCGTGGCACACTGGTTAGCACTGCTGCCTCAGAGATCCAGGGACCTGTGTTCAATTCCAGCCTTGAGTGACTGTGTAGAGTGTGCAGGCCCTCTCTGTGTCAGCGTGTGTTTCTTTCAGGTGCTCAGGTTTCCTCCTACAGTCCAAAGCTGTGCAGATTAGGTGGATTGCCCATGCTACTGGCCAAGGATATGCAGGTTAGGTGGGGTTCTGGGGGAGTGGGCCGAGCTAGGGTGCCCTTTCAGAAGGTTGGTGTAGACTCGATGGGCTAAATGGCCTCCTTCTGCACTGTAGGAATTCTATGATTCTGCAACTCCTGTGATTGCATGGGAAGGGGACGAGCTGCTGGGGGTGAGAGTGGAGTGGAGCAGGGAACAGTTCCTTTGGAATGGTGATAGGGGAGGGGAAGGGAAGATGTGCTTGGTGATGGTATTCCATTGAAGTGGCTGAAATGGCAGAGGATGAATCCTTTTGAATGTGCAGGCTGGTGTGGTGGAACGTGAGGACAAGGTGAACCCTATTGCGCTTCTGGGAGAGAGGGGATGGGATGAGAGTTGACTGCAGGAAATGGGTCAGATGCAGTTGTGGGTCCTGTCAACCCAGTGGAGGGGATTCCTCAGTTGAGGAAAAAGGAGGAAGTGCCACCCTAGTCTCCTGCCACATAGACCACCTTGTGACAACTGTGTTACACAGTAGACAAGCTGCTACCTACGCTGGTTCTGATTCACATTGTAGCGAGAAAAGAAGGTGTGAAAGTAAAAAGCCAGTCAATGGGAGAGCCAATATAGAGAGAATCATTAAGACGAGAATAAGGGCATGTTCATCACTGATGCTGTGCAGTCAACAATAATTATTTTATTTTACACCAAGTGTATGTTTGTTCCATGGTCCGCTAAATGGCATTTTAATGCTTGGGACATTGGTATCACATCTGGATAGTTGAAGAGTTATCTTATTGGCACGGTAGCACAGTGGTTAGCACTGTTGCTTCACAGCTCCAGGGTCCTAGGTTCGATTCCCGGCTTGGGTCACTGTCTGTGTGGAGTTTGCACGTTCTCCCCGCGACTGCGTGGGTTTCCTCCAGGTGCTCTGGTTTCCTCCCACAAGCCCCGAAGGATATGCTCTTAGGTGAATTGGTTATTCTGAATTCTCCCTCTGTGTACCCAAACAGGCGCCGGAGTGTGGCGACTCGGAGCTTTTCACAGTAACTTCATTACGGTGTTAATGTATGCCTATTTGTGACTATAAAGATTATTATTATTTCAACTACTCAGATTTACATCTCTTTCACTTTACATCAGTCTGGTATTTTGGGACAAAACTCAGCAGTGAGGTAATAATGGGGAACACAGAGATGGTGGAGGCACTGAACCAATATTTTGCCTCTGTCTTCATGGTGGAGGATTATAAAAAACTTCCAAGAACTGCAGTTAATGCAGAGGAACTTGGTGCAATAACCAGCACTAGGGAGAAGGTACTGAATAAACTCAGGGGACTAAAGGCAGATACGTCTCCAGGATCTGATGGCCTGCCCCTGGTGTATTGAAGGAAGTGGCGGGAGAGATAGTGGATGCATTGGTTATGATATTTCAAAATTCCCTGAAGCCTGTAATGTTCCCAGTGGATTGGAAACACACAAATGTAACTCCCCGATTCAAAAAGGGAGAGACACAAAAAGTAGGAAACTATAGACCAGTTAGCTTGACCTCTGTGGTGGGGACATTGCTGGAATCAATCATTAAGGAGGAGATGACTCAACATTTGGAAAGACAAAGCTCAATCCACCATTGTCAGCATGGTTTTATGAAGGGTACGCCATGCTTGACAAACTTGCTTGAGTTCTTTGAGGACGTACCAGTAAGGTGGATAATGGGGAACCTGTGGATGTGGTCTATCTAGGCTTCCAGAAGACATTTGACAAGGGTGGGATTCTCCCATTCGGCGGCAGAGTGTCCACAGCGTTGGAAACGCCGTCGTGTTTCACAACGGCGTGAACGGGCCGCTGGGAGTACCAATTCTGGCCCCTACAGGGGGCCAGCATGGCGCTGGAGCGGTTCATGCCGCTCCAGCCTCCAATCCCGGCGTGAACTGTGTGCCGCGGGATCCACGCATGTGCAGTGATGCCGGCAGTAATGAGGACATGCGCAGTGGCTCCGGCACCAACCCACGCATGCGCGGTGGCCTCCCTCAATGCGCCGGCCCCGACGCAACATGGCGTGGGAGTTCAGGGGCCGGCACGTAAGAAAATAGACCCGGGGAGCGAGAGGCCGGCCCGCCGATCGGTGGGACCCGATCGCGGGCCAGACTCCATTGGAGGCCCCCCCCGGGTTGGAGCCCCCCTCCCTGGCCCTCAGGCAGCCCCCGACCCTGCGTGCAGAGTTGCCACCGGTTGCGACCAGGTGTGGACGGCGCTGGCAGGACACTTCCTTTTTAGAGCGGTCTCTCGGCCCATCCGGGCCAGAGAATCGGCAGCCTGGCCGCGTGCAGTGGCCTGCGGCCGGCACCGCGCCAATGGCAGAGCGGAGAATCACGTGCCGGCGTCGGGGCGGCGTGGCGCGGTTGCGGGAATTCACCGGCCCGGCGCGGGGCTGGGAGAATCCCGCCCAAGGTGCCGCATAAAAGATTAATCCATAAGGTGAGATCGCAGAGGGCTGGGGATAGAGTATTAGATTGGATTGAGGATTGGTTGACCGACAGAAAGCAGAGGGTCGGGTTAAATGGGTCCTTCTCTGGCTGGTGAACTGTAACTCACGGGGTGTCACCGGGTTCAGTCCTCTGACCTCAACTGTTTACAATCTATATAAATGATCTGCAAACAGGGACAGAGTGCAACATAGCAAAATTTGCGGATGACAATAAAATAGGTGGGAAAACAGGCAGTGAAGAGGAGGGACAGATTTTACAGGCTAGGAGATTGTGCCAAATTTTGGTAGATGGCGTTTAATGTGGATAAGTGTTGACGTTATCCATTTTGGCTGAAAAATAGTCCGGCAAGTTATTATCTAAATGGAAAGAAGAGTCAAAATGTTTCTGGGCAGAGGGATTTGGGGGTCTTTGTTCATGAATCACAGAAAGTATGTGTGCAGGTACAAAATAAGAAAGGCAAATGGAATGTTAGTGTTTATTGCAAATGGACTGGAGTATAAAAGTAGAGAAGTATTGTTGGAATTGTATAGGGTGTTTTATCCAGAGTATTGCGTCCAGTTTTGGTCTGCTTATTTAAGGAAGGATGTGGTAGCATTGGAAGCAGTTCAAAGGAGATTCACCATATTGATTCCAGGGATGAAAGGGTTGACATATGAGGAGAGATTAAACAGTTTGGACCTATACTCGCTGGAGTTTAGAAGGATGAGAGGGGATCTGATCGAGGTATACAAAATACTAAAAGGGATTGATAAAATAAATGAAGACCAATTGTTCCCCCTTGTGGGGCATTGTAAAACAAGAGGTTACAGATATATGTTGAGAGGCAGTAGATTTAAAACTGAGATGAGGAGACAATACTTCTCGCAGAGGGTGATGGATCTGAGGAACTCGTTGCCCCATAGTTCATAATTAAATGGTTTCAAGAGGAAGGTAGATATATTTTTGATTTAAAAAACAGGCTAAAGGGATATGGGCAATAGGTAGGGAGGTGGCTTTGAGACCAGGAAGAGATCAGCCATGATCTGATTGAATGGCGGAGGTGGCTCGAAGGGCTGAATTGCCTCCTTCTGCTCCTAATTCCAATGTTCCTATGTTCCTGTGCCCCCTGAACATTCAGAAAAATTATTACATAGAGTACCGGGCCAGATTTAAAATGTGCCCACATTTGGGGGGCTTGGTGGAGATTTTGGGACCGTGGGCAGAATGGTAGCAAATGGGTAGCACCGTTGCTTCACAGCTCCAGGGTCCCAGGTTCGATTCCCGGATCACTGTCTGTGCGGAATCTGCACTCTTTCACCGTGTCGGCGTGGGTTTCCTCTGGGGGCTCCGGTTTCCTCCCACAAGTCCCGAAAGACGTGCTGTTAGGTAATTTGGACATTCTGAATTCTCCCTCAGTGTATCCGAGCAAGTTCACAATGTGGCGACTAGGGACTTTTCACAGTAACTTCATTGCAGTGTTAATGTAAGCCAACTTGTGGCAATAAAGATTACAATACAATACAATAAATTTGATTGTGGATGATAATGGACACAAAATAACATATGCTCTGGAATTGTTGAAGAAAGCTTGAGGATCATTCTCCATATGTATACAGGCCTCACCAGACTAAAACTGGCTTACCAGCCGGAGCCCTTCAAATTTTGAAAGGTTTGATTGCCAAATTAGCCTGTAGCTTAACCTGGGAGTGCGGTCAGGGAGTGAGGGTGATTGGCTATTGCTGCTGCTTCTCCTAACTCTTAATTAAGGTAATCTCAGAAAAAAACCCCGATATGCTAGTTTCTTTGATGGCCGCTTGCCAAATTTCACAGCAAGGCAGAAGACCCTCCTTTCTATATTGAAATGGGGTCTGCGCACATTTCAAATGAGTGCCTGAGCAGCCTGAAAAAAACACCAGATAAATTTAGCAGCAATATGAATACACACATAAATCAGACACGGGCCATTGCTCTGCTAAATTTGTAATTGTCATGCCCAGGTCACACCCAGAAAATGAACACAAGGATATTGAATTTCTTCTCATTTTACTTTTTTTTTAGTTTATCCATACAGCTGAAGGTGGTATGAAGGTACTACCAAAGGTCTTGTCACAAAAGTGATGTCCAAATTATTTTCAAATGTTGCTCAATTGAAAATTAGGGACATATTTAGTCAATTAGAAGGTAGTATTGAAATGAAGCACAATTGACAAAGCAGGATTGTAATAAGTAAACCATGGGTCCATAGCCAAGTTTATATTTTGGAAAACTGCCCAAATAGTAGTTGGACATTTGACAAAATTGCCTTTTGTATTTTTTGTCAGTGCATGCCCAAAGTCAAATTAATTTTTTTTGTTATCCATGTTCAATCATACCAAATTAATAGTAGACTCTGGCCAAAATGTCTTTTATTTGAGAAGAATTGTGATTAACTACTTTCTAAATGCCCAATGCTGGCAACTGTCGATTAGTTGGAGCAATGGCGAACTATTAAACATTATAAACAAAGACCTGCGACATGAATCTGTAGCATTGTGTTGCACAACTTCGCACATTCTCCTTGCTGAGAATATGCTTGTTTGCTGAACAAGACAGATAAGATGTTCAAAGTCAAACCTGCACAGCGTTTTCCATAAATTTCAAGGCACTGGTAGTTTTTGAACGTCTTGCCATGTTGAAGGCTGAGCAAGAACCAGACTAAGAGCAGGGAAGGGAGTGAGATTATTTGCTGCAAATTAGACAAAAGAATATAAGACAATGCCATTTAATGTACTGAGTTTCTCCCTCAAGTTACTTCAACTCACCATTTAGCACAAGATGCACCTTGAAGACTAAAACTATCTTTGTGCAGAATGTTTCTTCCAAGTGTAGACTGTGGCGGGGAAAGTGGACTACAACCCCGGGAATGTGGACTAAAGCCCGCCAGCAGCCTTGCTGAGGTTTCCCGCGTATTTTTAAACACTTAGAGAAAACAAATGGAAGGGGTGGGTCCCATGACGTCAGGCTGGCGGGACTGGCTCTGAATGAACCTGCCACACAAGCAACCTCGGTTCCTAACAGATAGGGGTGCCATTTTATCTGAATTTTTTTTGAAAGGAACCCCCCGCGAAAAGGACACAGAATTCTCTTACCCGCCCTCTAGGGAATCCTCTCAGGGAACTACCAGCCACAACCCCCACTCCTGCACCCCGGCCACAGACATGGGAAGTGCCCACACCACGGAGCCCAGCACCCCCCCCTATGGACAAGGGAAGGTGTCGGGGAGTGAAGGTGTCAGGGAGTGAAGGTGTCAGGGAGGGAAGGTGTCGGGGGTGAAGGTGTTGGGGAGCGAAGGTGTCAGGGAGGGAAGGTGTCGGGGAGGGAAGGTGTCAGGGAGGGAAGGTGTCGGGGGTGAAGGTGTCGTGGAGCGAAGGTGTCGGGGAGCGAAGGTGTCGGGGAGCGAAGGTGTCGGGGAGCGAAGGTGTCGGGGAGCGAAGGTGTCGGGAGTGAAGGTGTCGGGGAGCGAAGGTGTCGGGGAGGGAAGGTGTCGGGGGTGAAGGTGTCGTGGAGCGAAGGTGTCGGGGAGCGAAGGTGTCGGGGAGCGAAGGTGTCGTGGAGCGAAGGTGTCGGGGAGCGAAGGTGTCGGGGAGGGAAGGTGTCGGGGGTGAAGGTGTCGGGGAGCGAAGGTGTCGGGGAGCGAAGGTGTCGGGGAGCGAAGGTGTCGGGGAGGGAAGGTGTCGGGGGTGAAGGTGTCGTGGAGCGAAGGTGTCGGGGAGCGAAGGTGTCGGGGAGCGAAGGTGTCGTGGAGCGAAGGTGTCGGGGAGCGAAGGTGTCGGGGAGGGAAGGTGTCGGGGAGCGAAGGTGTCGGGGAGCGAAGGTGTCGGGGAGCGAAGGTGTCGGGGAGCAAAGGTGTCAGGGAGGGAAGGTGTCGGGAGTGAAGGCGTCGGCAGTGAAGGTGTCGTGGAGCGAAGGTGTCGGGGAGCGAAGGTGTCGGGGGTGAAGGTGTCGGGGAGCGAAGGTGTCGGGGAGCGAAGGTGTCGGGGAGCGAAGGTGTCGGGGAGCAAAGGTGTCAGGGAGGGAAGGTGTCGGGAGTGAAGGCGTCGGGAGTGAAGGTGTCGTGGAGCGAAGGTGTCGGGGAGCGAAGGTGTCGGGGGGTGAAGGTGTCGGGGAGCGAAGGTGTCGGGGAGCGAAGGTGTCGGGGAGCGAAGGTGTCGGGGAGCAAAGGTGTCAGGGAGGGAAGGTGTCGGGAGTGAAGGTGTCGGGAGTGAAGGTGTCGGGGAGCGAAGGTGTCGGGGAGCGAAGGTGTCGAGGAGCGAAGGTGTCGGGGAGCGAAGGTGTCGGGGAGTGAAGGTGTCGGGAGTGAAGGTGTCGGGGAGCGAAGGTGTCGGGAGTGAAGGTGTCGGGGAGCGAAGGTGTCGGGGAGGGAAGGTGTCGGGGGTGAAGGTGCCGTGGAGCGAAGGTGTCGGGGAGCGAAGGTGTCGGGGAGCGAAGGTGTCGGGGAGCGAAGGTGTCGGGGAGCGAAGGTGTCGGGAGTGAAGGTGTCGGGGAGCGAAGGTGTCGGGGAGGGAAGGTGTCGGGGGTGAAGGTGTCGTGGAGCGAAGGTGTCGGGGAGCGAAGGTGTCGGGGAGCGAAGGTGTCGTGGAGCGAAGGTGTCGGGGAGCGAAGGTGTCGGGGAGGGAAGGTGTCGGGGGTGAAGGTGTCGGGGAGCGAAGGTGTCGGGGAGCGAAGGTGTCGGGGAGCGAAGGTGTCGGGGAGGGAAGGTGTCGGGGGTGAAGGTGTCGTGGAGCGAAGGTGTCGGGGAGCGAAGGTGTCGGGGAGCGAAGGTGTCGTGGAGCGAAGGTGTCGGGGAGCGAAGGTGTCGGGGAGGGAAGGTGTCGGGGAGCGAAGGTGTCGGGGAGCGAAGGTGTCGGGGAGCGAAGGTGTCGGGGAGCAAAGGTGTCAGGGAGGGAAGGTGTCGGGAGTGAAGGCGTCGGGAGTGAAGGTGTCGTGGAGCGAAGGTGTCGGGGAGCGAAGGTGTCGGGGGGTGAAGGTGTCGGGGAGCGAAGGTGTCGGGGAGCGAAGGTGTCGGGGAGCGAAGGTGTCGGGGAGCAAAGGTGTCAGGGAGGGAAGGTGTCGGGAGTGAAGGCGTCGGGAGTGAAGGTGTCGTGGAGCGAAGGTGTCGGGGAGCGAAGGTGTCGGGGGGTGAAGGTGTCGGGGAGCGAAGGTGTCGGGGAGCGAAGGTGTCGGGGAGCGAAGGTGTCGGGGAGCAAAGGTGTCAGGGAGGGAAGGTGTCGGGAGTGAAGGTGTCGGGAGTGAAGGTGTCGGGGAGCGAAGGTGTCGGGGAGCGAAGGTGTCGAGGAGCGAAGGTGTCGGGGAGCGAAGGTGTCGGGGAGTGAAGGTGTCGGGAGTGAAGGTGTCGGGGAGCGAAGGTGTCGGGAGTGAAGGTGTCGGGGAGCGAAGGTGTCGGGGAGGGAAGGTGTCGGGGGTGAAGGTGTCGTGGAGCGAAGGTGTCGGGGAGCGAAGGTGTCGGGGAGCGAAGGTGTCGTGGAGCGAAGGTGTCGGGGAGCGAAGGTGTCGGGGAGGGAAGGTGTCGGGGGTGAAGGTGTCGGGGAGCGAAGGTGTCGGGGAGCGAAGGTGTCGGGGAGCGAAGGTGTCGGGGAGGGAAGGTGTCGGGGGTGAAGGTGTCGTGGAGCGAAGGTGTCGGGGAGCGAAGGTGTCGGGGAGCGAAGGTGTCGTGGAGCGAAGGTGTCGGGGAGCGAAGGTGTCGGGGAGGGAAGGTGTCGGGGAGCGAAGGTGTCGGGGAGCGAAGGTGTCGGGGAGCGAAGGTGTCGGGGAGCAAAGGTGTCAGGGAGGGAAGGTGTCGGGAGTGAAGGCGTCGGGAGTGAAGGTGTCGTGGAGCGAAGGTGTCGGGGAGCGAAGGTGTCGGGGGGTGAAGGTGTCGGGGAGCGAAGGTGTCGGGGAGCGAAGGTGTCGGGGAGCGAAGGTGTCAGGGAGGGAAGGTGTCGGGAGTGAAGGTGTCGGGAGTGAAGGTGTCGGGGAGCGAAGGTGTCGGGGAGCGAAGGTGTCGAGGAGCGAAGGTGTCGGGGAGCGAAGGTGTCGGGGAGTGAAGGTGTCGGGAGTGAAGGTGTCGGGGAGCGAAGGTGTCGGGGAGCAAAGGTGTCAGGGAGGGAAGGTGTCGGGAGTGAAGGTGTCGGGAGTGAAGGTGTCGGGGAGCGAAGGTGTCGGGGAGCGAAGGTGTCGGGGAGTGAAGGTGTCGGGGGGGGTGATGTTAGGGAAGGGTGAGGCTGGGACCCGGTGGGGGCGGGGGAGCGGGGTGATGGTGGTGAAGGTGTTGGAGAAGGGTGAATGTGGGACTGGGGTGGGGGGTGTGGTGAAGGTGTTGGGGGAGTTAAATCTGCGGGAGGTTGGAGCTAGGAGGAAGGGATGAATGTGTTGGAGAGGGAAGCTGGGGAAGGGTGTAGCTGGGACGGGGGCTTAAGGTGTCGAAGGTGTAGCTGGAAGGGGGGATTAAGGTGTCAGGGGTGAAGCTGAGGGAGGGCGATGTTGTGTTATGTAATTTGGAATAATCTAGATGCTCCAGACTTTGAAGTGAGTTCAATGTGTTTTATTGAACTATTAGCACAGTTCTCAATGAGTTCGACTCTCTGCTAATCTAAATGTAGTAACTCAGTCTAACTGAACCAGCCTGGCTCTGAGCCAGGTGCTGGGGTGCGATGCTGAGGATACACCCTGTCTCACTCTGTAGATGTTGGTCTGTGGAAAGAGGCGGGGTGTGAGTGCCTCATCCCTTTTATAGTGAGATACCATCCCTGAGTGTCCTAACTGCTCATTTAGCCGTGTCCTCTTCTATGTGTTCATTAGCTGCATGTTTGCATATCATGACATCTCCCCTTTTTTTACTGTTTTGTTGGTGTATGTGAATGTATTTACATGTGAATGAGCCTGTCTAACGTGACTGACCGAGGTCAACAGAACAGAGCAAACAAAACAAACGTTCACAAGTCCAGTCTCTGAGGCTTGCGTCTGACCCTGGTCGACCGCCGGAGAGGACGGCGGCGCCTTGACAGGCGGGATGGAAGCCTGACTGGTGGCCTATGGAATAGGCCATATGGAAATGGAGGAGAAAGTGGTTGCGGGCAGGCAACTTTGTGCAGTGCCTGTCGATTCCTTCGCACGGCGGAGCCATCAGCTATACGTACAACATAAGAGCGGGGCGCGGCCTGTCGGACAACGACAGCCGGGGCAGACCATCCACCATCCGGTATCTTGATCCTGACAATGTCTGCCGGGGATAGCACGGGCAAATTGGTGGCATGAGCATCGTAGCCATGCTTTTGACGGTCTCGGAGTTGCTGCACCTTCTGCAGCACCGGGAGGTGATCCAGGTTGGGCAGGTATATGGCTGGAAGCATCGTCCGCAGGTCCCTGTTTATCAGGAGTTGAGCCGGCAACATGCCAGTGGACAATGGAGTCGCCCTGTACGCGAGCAGTGCTAGGTGTATGTCAGAAGCAGAGTCCGCGGCCTTGCAGATGAGATGTTTCACAATGTGCACCCCTTTTTCAACATTCCCATTGAACTGTGAATCGTGTGGGCTGGAAGTGACATGCTGGATATTGTATGAACTGGCAAACGTGGACCATTCTCGACTGTTAAAGCACGGGCCATTGTCGCTCATGACGGTAATTGGGATGCCATGCCTTGAGAACGTCTCCTTTCAGACTTTGATGACGGTCCGAGAGGTGAGGTCCGGGAGCTTCAGCACCTCAGGGTAATTCGAGAAATAGTCGATGATCAATACGTAGTCATGACTATTCGCATGAAAGAGGTCGATGCCAACCTTGGACCACCTAGAGGTCACTATGTCATGCTGTTGGAGCGTCTCCTTGCTCTGCGCTGGCTGGAACCACTGACAGGTCGCACAGTTCAGGACCATGTTTGTGATGTCCTGGCTGATGCCGGGCCAGTAGACATCTTTCCGGGCCCTGCACTTCTCGACGCCCAGGTGTCCCTCATGAATCTGGCGCAAGCTCTGGAGACTGAGCGGAATGACAACCCTATCCAGCTTGAGGAGGGGACTATCAATCACCATCGGGTCATTCTTCACATTGTAAAATTGTGGGCACTGCCTTTTCTGCCAGCCATTGGTGAGGTTGTGGATGGCGCGTTGCAAGAGTGGGTCTTTGGCTGTCTCATCCTGGATGAGAACTACCTTCTCATCTGTCGGCAGGAGAGTGCCAGCACACAGCTGCCCTGCGCTTCTATGTGCTGGATGATCTCCAGCGGCTCACTGGGCGAGGTGACGGAGCGAGACAATGCATCAGCAATGATGAGCTCCTTGCCAGGCGTGTACACCAAGTTGAAGTCATACCTCCTAAGTTTAAGCAGGATTCTCTGTAACTGAGGCGTCATGTCGTTCAGGTCCTTGTGGATGATGTGGACCAGAGGCCTATGATCCGTCTCGACAGTGAATGTCGGCAGGCGGTAGACATAGTCATGAAATTTGAGGATGCCGGTGAGAAGACCCAAGCACTTCTTCTCAATCTGTGCATATCTGGTTTCAGTGGCCGTCATCACCCTTGATGCATAGGCTACTGGTGCCCAGGGATGATTTGTCATCTCGTTGAAGCAACACCGCACCGATGCCATCCTGACTCGCACCTGTGGATATCTTTGTCTCCCGGTCCGGGTCAAAGAATGCCAGGACTGGTGCAGTGATGAGCTTGGCTTTCAGCTCCAGCCACTCTGTGTGAAGAAGCGCAGCACCGCCTTTTTGTCCTTAGGGACTTTCATCCCCTCGATTGCCTTGATTTTGTCTGTGTCCGGGCACACACCATGCTGTGAGATCTGGTTGCCTCGGAACTTGAGCGTCGATGTGCCAAAACAAAATTTGGAACTGTTTAACTTTAGGCCGTTGGCATGTACACGGCGGAATACCTTCTGGAGACGGGACACATGTTCTTCCGGGTCATGGACCATATGATGATGTCGTCCATGTACACATGAAGCCTTCAATACCTTCCATCATCTGCTCCATGATGCGATGGAATATCTCCGATGCCGAGATGATGCCAAATGGCATGCGATTGTAGCAGTATCTGTCAAAAGGTGTGTTGAAGGTGCAGAGAATTTTGCTGGACTCTTCCAGCTGGATTTGTCAAAATCCCTGCGATGCATCCAATTTGGTGAAGAAGCGTGCGTGTGCCATCTCACTTGTGAGTTCCTCCCGCTTTGGGATGGGGTGTTCCCGCATAACATTCTTAATGAGATCCTTGGGATCAATGCAGATGCGCAGGTCACCCGAAGGCTTCTTTACGCACACCATCGAGCTGACCCAGTCAGTCGGTTCGGTGAACTTGGATATGATGCCTTTTTGCTGAAGATCCTTGAGTTGTGCCTTCAGGCGCTCTCTCAGTGGAGCAGGGACTCGTGGTGGTGCATGGACCACTGGCTTGGCATCAGGTTGTAGCAGAATCATGTATCGATACGGCAGCGTGCCCATCCCGTTGAACACATCTGGATACTGGGCAAGGATGTCGTTGATGCCTGCCTGAAGATCCACATGTGAAGATGTTGTGGTGTAAACCCTTTGAATGAGGTTCAGCTGCTTGCAGATGTGTGCATCCAGTAGGGATGCCCTCTCCGGCTTAACAATTTCAAAGCGTTACCGTGCTTGTGTGTGTCGGTTGGATATGTGCAGATGGCAGGATCCCAGGGCCGTGATGGCATTCCCGTTGTAATCCAGGAGCTTGCAGGCTGCTGGATGGACCGTGGGGGGCTTCTGAATGTGTCTGAAGTCTGCCTGTGAGAGGAGGCACTCTCCGCCTCGTGGGAGGCTAGTTTCTCATTTTCTGCCGTTTTGTACTGGGAATAGCGATTTTCAGCATGCTCATGCACTGTGCATCTTTCAATCGCGACTGGTAGGGTCATATGCTTGATCTTCAGTAACTGCTCTCTCAGAGGATCAGAGTGAACTCCAAATACGATTTGGTCATTGATCATGGAGTCAGTTATATCACCGAAGTTGCAGGATTGCGCTAGCAGTCTAAGATTAGTTAAATATGAGTTGAAGGATTCGTCTTTACCTTGCAATTGCTGCTTGAATATGTAGCGCTCGAAGATTTCATTGGTGTCCACCTTACAGTGGCTGACAAATTTGTCCAGGATGGTCCGAAACTTTGTCTTGCCCTGGTCTTCGGCGAAGTGAAAGGAGTTGAATATTTCCTAGGCATGATCACCCGCTGTAGTGAGGAAAAGAGCTATCTTCCGTGCATCAGACGCACCATTGAGGTCTGATGCTTTGACGTAAAACTGAAATTTCTGCTCAAATGTCCGCCAGTTGGCACTGAGATTACCGGAGGTCCTGAGCTGGTGAGGAGCCGGAATCTTTTCCATTGTGCCGGTGTACATTCGCTGGTCGTCACAGATCTTGCTGAGTTGAACTAACTAGATTGAACAGACTCCTGGTATCATGTTGTGTTATGTAATTTGGATTAACACAAGCTGCCACTTGATGCAGTTTTGAGTAAAAGATGCTCCAGACTTTGAAGTGAGTTCAATGTGTTTTATTGAACAATTAGCACAGTTCTCAATGAGTTTGACTCTGCTAATCTAAATGTAGTAACTCAGTCTAACTGAACCAGCCTTGCTCTAAGCCACGTGCTGGGGTGTGGTGCTGAGGATACACCCTGTCTCACTCTGTAGATGTTGGTCTGTGGAAAGAGGCGGGTGTGAGTGCCCCATCCCTTTTATAGTGAGATACCACCCCTGAGTGTCCTGACTGCTCACTGGTCATGTCCTATTCTATGTGTTCATTAGCTGCATGTTTGCATATCATGACAGGCGAAGCTGGTACGGGGGAACAAAGGTGCCCGGGAGTGAAGTTGGGGAAGGGGTAAGGGTCTGGGAGGGGGGAAGAAGGTATCGGGGTGAAGCTGCGAGGGGGAGGGTGTACAGAGGATTGACGGAGGAAGGGATTGCAGGGGTGAAGGATGCAACTGTGGAGGAAGGTGTCATGGGGGAGGAAGGGGTAAGGGTCTTCGGAGGGCTGTGGATTAATGGTGTAGGTAGGAGTCATGGGAGAAGAAAGATTTGTCTGTTAAAGCCGCTCTCTTACTGTGCAGCAGGAGGTGTGTTGCCTTGCACACAGAGTTTCTTACTGTGGTCAAGGCTAGTCCAAAATCTTGGAAACCTTGCACTGAAGGGGATCTTTAAACATCACTGCTCCAGGTCCCTCCCCCATCTTCCCTCCCCCCCAATCCTGAATACAGTTGGAGAGGGTTGTGTGGGTGAGAGAGGGATAAAAATAACATATCACAAAACCGTATCCAACCCTGACACGCTATGTCCATGCTTTTGTAAGGTGCAATGAAAGGACTCACACTGAGTTGTAGAGAAAAACAAAGTTATTTTTATTTAACACATTAACTGGACACACAGCTCCAGTAGTTCCCTACTGGGTCTTCTCCAGTCCGTGCCTGATTTACTGACCCTACTGATAAAAAGGCACATTGACTTAGTTAAGGGCCCCCTTATCAGGGGAGTTCTGCAAGCTCCCTAGGGTAATGGAGCATCCCTGCCCTGTAAGACCCGTGCGAGGTATAACACATGTCTTCAGCCATTTTAATGTTGTAAAATGCCAATGTTTCCCATAATGCATTCAGTAAGATTCAGCGATGAATCAATAATCAATATGTGTGACGCTTTCTCTTATATTCTCCATATTTCTCACAATTCTGACGTATGTTGTAAAATCATTGGTGCAATCCTATTGAGCGGTTGGCGCACAGGCTTAAGAATATAATGGAGGACATGGCAGAGCTAAGTAGAAGATGACTTGATTTAAGAATCTTCAATTGTATTTTTTTGTAATGCACTAACCTTGTTCGTCAGAATGCAGATTTTCTTGGTGACTTAATGGTGTTAATACACGTGCACTATGCAGTAGATCTGTGCCTTTGATCCATTTGCGTACCATTTCTATGTTGTGCCTGCTCTTCTGTTTCGGAGCTCGACATGGAGTGTGGCTGACAAATAACAGAAAGCACTAATACTCTGGAGGGAAATCACTGGGATCTGTTTTGTTAAGCACATTTTCTGGTGCTTTGTTTCTCTGATATTTTGGCAACTACGCAAAGATCTGGATTTGACATCATTTAAAATTGTTACTTGTCACATCCACGTTAGCTCTGTTTCCAAGTGCCATTAACACCAAGCATTCTGTGCACATGTTTCTACATGAGATCCTGCACGCCTATGACTACTGATATCTTGGTCTACCTGACAACATCATGAGGGGCCCACAGGCACATAGCGTAGCCTCGGTTGAAGGGCAGACAAAGGATTTTATTCTGAGGGAGTGGATATTACACTTTCAGTGTTCATGCAATATTTTACTCAAGTGAAATAAAATGTGAAAAAATAACCTGCTGGGACAGTGGGAAGTGATCATGAGTCAATCAGGAATCAAACACAGTTTGCGATATTAGCACACAAATGTTTCATGCTTTTTTAAATCACATTCTCTGGTCTTTGATTTTAACTGAGCCATTAACCTATTTAGAAAAACAATTTAACACCTTCTGTAAAATGGTTGATGGAGTGTCATTCGGGCATATTAAGCACCAACCCACTCATTGCAAATTATTTATATATTACTTCTTGTTGATCTTCTGAGGGGTGGCTGCCTAATACTAGCTGTGCAGCTCATCTGAGGAACAAATCCAACTTTCTCCAGGACCAGAGTTGCAATTCAAGCAATTAATTTATTTTCTCCTCGTGTATCAAGCAAATAACTCTACTGCTGTAACAACAACTTACATTTAATGAGCATCTTTAACAAACATAGCACTTCATTGTCAAGAAGAAAATAGATGTCGAGGCATAGATGAAGGGTGGGATTCTCCATCGGGATCAAGCAAGACACACATGCACAAATTTGAGCAAGGAAACCAACATTGCCACACAATTCCAATGAAAAGCCTGAACAAGAGGACATACATTTAGTTGATGATGTACTGTTCCATACCTCTTTAACATGGGTTCAATTCGGGCCTCGGGTGACTGTGGAGTTTGCACTTCCTCCCCATGTCTGCGTGGGTTTCCTCCGGGTGCTCCGGTTTCCTCCCACAGTCTAAAGACGTGCAGGTTCGGTGGACTGGCCATGGTAATTTGCCCCTTAGTGTCCAAAAGGTTAGGTGGGGTTACTGGGTTATGGGGCTAGGGTGGAGGCATGTGCTTAAGTCGGCTGCTCTTTACAGGGACTGGTGCAGATTCGATGGGCCGAATGGCCTCCTACTGCACTGTAGTTTCTGTGATTCTTTCCATTGGGAACAACACATAGGCTGAATGAAATTGAAAGGCACAAAATGCAGGTAAATAATGTGTTGAAATTTAAAAATGCTACATCAATGGACGGCCACAATGTGTTCCAAATATTTTTATCTTGAAATAAGAATTCGAACAATGAAGATATCGAATGTCGTGGATGATGCTGACCTATCATCCTCAGATTCAGGATCCTTCAGAGAATAGGCCAGAGACACTTAGGCATTACAAAGTGTCATGTGGACATCTAGTTACTGTGAGGAAAATAACTTCAATAGTGTGGAAATAGCCTTGGTCAGCTGAGCAAGTCTTGAATTTAGGGCAAACAAAGCATCGCCTCCGCCATCTTATCCTGTAGAAACGGAAATGCACTTGTGTCTACAAGAAGACCACCTATGGAATGGACTAACTACCCAGACGATCGGGAAGACAATCTGAACAGAGAGCAGGTAGTCTCTGATGAATCACATTCTGCATTACCTGGTTCGAGAGAAAACATGTAAAAGTTGAATCTGAGAGAGCTGAGAACAAGGGCGGGCAGATGGTGGTGAAATCACCACAATGCTTATCCCAGTGAACAAAGGATGATGGAAGAGGCTTTGAAGGGAGATAGAGGATAATGTAAATTATATATTTAATTGAGTTAGAGACTTAGGGAAGGCCCACAACAATGACAACTAAGAAATGGAATTTCCGGAGAGGTGGAGAAAGGCAGAGAAGCCAGGAGGGCATTCTAATAGTTATGATTGGAGGAGTTAAAAATTTGCACAGGAGTTTCACCAGCAAATGTGCAGTGGAATTTGGAAATCTCGTGGAGGTGGAAGTATATGGTCTTCTTGATGTAGATTGTACAGGGTTGGAAGCTCAGCTGGACACTCCATAGGGCTTTTGAGGTTGAGAACAGCCTGATTCTGACTGAGACAGTGGACTGTTGGGAGGGTGGAAACTGTGGGAAGGAACAGGGTTTGTATGAAGGTCAACGAATTTTCCCAATATTTTCTTGTAAGGATTGGTCACTCTTGCACAGTAACACGGAGGCGATGGAGTGGCCGCAGGGGATGGTAGAGTGATAAAACTGGGTGTTGTCAGCATTTGTGTGGGAACTGACCCCGTGTCTGGGTGAGATTGCCTCGGGGCAGCAGGTAGATGAGGAAGAGGAGTAAGTCAAGGATAGTGTTTTGGAGACTCTGAGGTCATGGTGTGGAGGTGGAAAAGTGGTACACCAGCTATCATCAGATGCAGAAGATTGGAACCCAAGTGATGGCCATCATATTGAAATGGATAATGGAGAAGAACTATTGGAGAGGCTGGTGCAGTTGAGCAAGTTAAAGGTTGCAGAAAGATGTATGAGATGTCTGCAGGTACGCATGAGACCTTAACCCAGCAGAAATCTGTGCCTTTAGGCCAAAAGATATAACTTGTGAGAAAATGCCCCAAAATTCAAGACTTGCAAGCTGACCCAGGCTACTTCAACACTATAAAAGTTATTTTCCTCACAGTAACTGGTAAGTGTAGAAAGAGGTCAAGCAGTTTTTTCCCCATTTTTCCCCCTCCGTGCCATGAATTATTTCTTAGCTACAAAGCATGGTTTCAAGAGTCTGCTAATGCTGCTCTTTAACCAGCTTCTTAGACATGTGAGGGAGCTGGAGTTCCTAAATTTTAAACAGACGTGAAAGATGGTTATCACATTGCCATGAACTATGTTTTATATTCAGGAGCTTGTGAAATTATAAGCAGCTCCCGGACCTGGAAAAGTAAATAGTATTGATTAAAGTGACAACCCCGTGCTGAAATCAAATAGCAAGCAACGTGACCATTTCCTCTGATACATGTATGGGGCGGGATTCTCCACCTCTGACGTCAAAATCGCGTTTGCCGATCGGTCTGAGAATCCCCGTTTGCGACGAAATTGGGGACGGCACCGCTTTTGCGATACACCGCCCCTCCCAAAGCGGTGTACTCTAGGAGTACGCCACACGTCATATCGACAGCCTCAGGCCCTCCCCCCGATGCTCCGTTCCCCACGGCGTGGGTCTCTCACGTTATTTTATGTTGGGAACTCGACGTGGCGGCTGCAATCAGGGGAGAGCCGATCTGCAGGCAGGGGGAACTTTGGCAGGGGCTGGGGGCACTGTTGGGGAGTGGTCCAGGGATCGCGAGCCTGGACAAAGGGGGGGGCACTATTTGGCAGGCCGGGTCTGCGCATACCCAGTGCCATGATGCACGGCGCAACCGTTGCAGGCTGCCGCCGAGCGCATGCGCTGCCACCGACCCGGCATTTCTCTGGCCATATCTGCAGCTAGAGCCGGGTGCTCTATGCTACCTGCTAGCCCCCCACCAAACAGAGGATCGGTGGCCGTTGTGCGCCGATTTCTCGGTCGTAAAACATCACCGTTCCCACACCGGCGTCAGGACTTAGCCTGAAAATCAGAGAATCCAGCCCATGGTTCCTTGATATAAAGCCATATTCTTTAAATGGAAAAGTACCCACTGCCAATCCAAATAATTTTAAATTGGCACATCAATGGTCTCGGGTTTTGAAAATTATTTCTTAATTTATATGAGAAAGGGATTTCATTTACATGTGAGCATGTTTTAGTGTTGTTTTATTAAAGTTGAATGTACAATGTCTCTCAAGTTTGTGAAATTACAAACTGCTTAAAATAAGTCCTTTTCTGAAAGAATTGAAAATTCACGAAACTGTGCACATTACAATAAAATTTCTCTTTCCTTATCTTCTATAGTGTATTCACTATTAGGTGCTCGAAAGCTATACAGTTGGGGAACCTAGACTTACTAGGCCTCGGTCAATGTTCATTATTAATCAGTAAGAAAAACAGATATCGTAGGTATTCACCAATTGCATCCACCAATGGCTAATTAAAGTTCTCATTTGTATCTCCTTGGTTACCCTGTAAAATAGGCTTAATATGTTTCCTTCTTTACCATTGTAACCTTGAATGTATATTGAACGATTAGCCACCTCCCGTTGTCATTGGATGATATGCAAGCCCTTGATACAATTGGCAAAAAAACATGGCAAATAGGCAACAAAGGAACACCTAATATTGGTCCAAAAATAAATCAATGGGTTAAAATCTGATTATTTGTGTTAAAAATGTGGGTTTTTAATGTTGTGTTGTTGCGTGGCCACTTTAAGAGTTTAGTCACATGATAGTCTGTGATGTCATCGGCTACTTTACGGGCTTAAAGTCAGTCTAGACCAAACCTTTATACACTTAACACCATCTTATGAACCTCTGTTAATTATTGCGCTCAACCCATGTGCTTCAGCATTTCCATTTTTTTATCCTGCAAGTACAATACACAACAGTTTGCTATTCTGAATTTGATAAAACAACTGGATAATTTGGTTAAAGTAGCAGTCAAAATAATGCTTAAAATGCATGCATTGCTCAGTGAGACCTTCACCCTCAAGTAACAAATCCTCTGTTACTGGCTGAAAGAAAATAAAGTTCATGAGTTTTCTTGGGCTTCCTCGGAAGTTTGTACCGCGCCATAATATTGGCGGAAACCATTTATACACAAAAAGGAAATTTGGCGAACATACACCAAAGTGATGGTGGAGGAATGAAACGAGGTAAGAAAATTCCCAACTAAAATACACAAACAATGCATCGAACTCTTATGCGTCCTTGTAAGGCAGCATGGTAGCACAGTGGTTAGCACTGTTGCTTCACAGCACCAGGGATCGGGTTCGATTCCAGGTTCACTGTCTGTGCGGAGTCTGCATGTTCTCCCCGTGTCTGTGTGGGTTTGCTCCGGGTGCTCCAGTTTCCTCTCACAAGTCCCGAAAGACGTGCTTGTAGGTGAATTGGCCATTCTGAATTCTCCCTCAGTGTACCCGAACAAGCACCGGAATGTGGCGATTAGGGGTTTTTCACTGTAACGTCAGGTTATTATCACAAACCTTGACTTGTTCCGACGACGTTAAGCTATAAGTGATGTCTGCAAATCAGTAAATGAATAAAGAAAATAATGGCAAAATATATTCTAAATCTTATTCTTTCTGTTCTTACAGACATAGCTCTCTATTTCAGGTCTTCTAAATTTACACGGAACAACAAAACTCTTGTCAGTGGGCTACATGTCAATGACTTCATGAAAACACACAGGTCAGCATCCAAGGTGGTCTGCAATAACAATTGGGAAGTTTTACAATTGGAATAGTTCAGCCCTGGCAGGGTGTATTATGTCATTGTAGAATTTTCCCAGCTTGTGGACAGCCTCCAGAACGAAGAGGGATGCCAATCTGTGGAATTTTCACAGCAACCAATCATTGATAGGCTGCAATGGTAAGGCTGCCAAACCTTATACAAGAGGAGGAGGAGGGGAATCAAAATGAATGATCTTCACAAAGAAGAATCAAAGATACAAAACTAATTATTTTGCACCAGGTAAGAGAATTCATTTCATCATTTTTTTCTACAATATGCAGATGGGGGAGCACTTTATTTTGAAAGTACTCCCACTACACTTTCCCTCTGCTTTAATCACCACTCCCAGTAAATGGAAATTTGCTTTTATAGTGAAGTAGAAAAATTAATTAGTACTTCAGACTGGGTATTGGAGGAGTGCTCTGTGTATTAAATCGAAGTTGTTTAGAGCCTGGATTTTTCCTTTAATTACAAACATGACTATCTTTAAATGAACAACATCAAACATAAATGAAATCTCCACAAGAGTCAGAAGTTCATCATATTATTTTTACAAAGACTGCATAGGAATACAAAATAGACTGCCTCTGTGCTAAACACTGCCACAGCATTGAGGAATACATTGACTTAGGAATGTACAGACCAGCTCCAGTTTGAATATCCCGTTCAATTCAACTTGAGCTGACCCCAGTACATTAAGTAGCAAGTTAGATCTGAACTATTGGAATTACTGAGCCAAAATCAACACTGGAGAGGAAAATAGAGACTCAGTTCCAAGATTTTTGCTATGCACTGATTTTTTAATGAATGCAGAAGAATCTCTATGTTCATAACAAATCAATGAATGCCAAATGATTGCTGGAAGATCGAACCAACTGACTTCAGGCAGATTTGACTTTTCAACCAGCGTTCGCCTTGAGTATGGGACTAGGTCAAAAAGATTAATCTTCCTGAAGTCAGCTAGTTTAACTGAAGCAACATGATCCATGATAAAGGTCAAAATGCGACCCAATAACATTGAATAGATTTGAAGTATTTCTTTACACTAATGCAGGGTATTCCTTGGACAGAGGCTAAACAAAGGTTGTTAGGATATGGGAATATGTCAGGAGGCAGGAAGGGGGGAGAGTTTTCAGTAACCCATTTTGCAGGGCATACTTTAGTGCAGTGCCTGTAATTCTAGGTGATCCGATCCACTCCACTCCTTATTTATCACTATATAAAGAGATGTTACTGTGAGTGACAGGACAGTGAAATGACAGCACTCTGACTCTGAACTGATTTCAGTATTGGGAAACATTCTCATCACAGTGGAAAAGTGCCTGACTAGTCACTCTGCACCCCATTTCTGAATGGTGATTCTGGATGGATTAATGATGAAACAGCATAGCCATTGGAAGATGACAGATTTACTTCCTCACAATATGAGAAAGGTTATGGACAATGTTGTCTAATATGGCTGTGCTATGGGAATTCATGTGACGTTCAAAACTGAAAATGTAACAAAAAGTGAGAAGGATTTCCCAAAAGAGAACTATGAATAGTCATTAAGAGAAACAATTGGATTCTTATATAGTAAAACTGACATGAAAAAATAAGAGATTATTCCAGAGAACTTTATTTAACAGATGCACAAGCTAAGAATGCAGTATTTAAGAGATTACTCTGAGGGACCTCTGGTTTCCTGTTTCGTAAGGGAGCGTCGGCAAAAGGGTTAAACAACCTGTCATAATATACATCTATGTATATAATGGAGTGCAGACAGGCAGTGATTGACACACAGGATGACCAGTAAGCACACAGAACAGAGCAGCCAATCACCAGACAGGACACGACCACTATAAAGCCAGAGGGCACCAGTTTCCCGCTCTCTCGGGACCCAGCCTCTGAGACAGTCAGAGTTAGTGAGCTGGCCAGCGCAAACACCATGTGGTTAGGCTAGTATCAGGTCTCCAGTCAAGTCAGCAGAAGAGTGTCAACCAACAGTTGAACATGTATAATAGTTTAGATGTTAAATAAAATTGTGTTGCATCTTATCAAGTGTTGGAGGTCTGTCTCTCTCTACACTGCATCAAGTGCAGTCCACATCGACCCAGCCTACCCAACACATCACAACCTGGAGATAAAGCGAAGTTGAAACAAATGAACATACAATGAATGAAGATGCCCTGATCTCAAAACCTGACCCTGGGCAAATCAGTTCAATATATTGAAACTGTGCAAGAACAAAGGAATCTCACCAAACAAAGCACAGTCAATATCGTAGGGGTTGACATTCACTGGACATTACCTTATGTTTAACTGGTATCATCAGTAACACAACAACAGCATGCTCCTTTAACCCGTTCTACTGAATACATTCTCCCATCTCACAATACAACAGCATTTAGGTGAAGTGCATTGGTCTCAATTTTCTTGAGGGATGATTTCAAATGGATCCCTCCACGGACTTTCAGGTCAAAAACTAATGGGTTTTTGGGCATTGCCACTCAGTTTAAGTTATTTGTTACTATTTGTTCAGTTGAATTGCATCTCAAAGCACAGCTTATTCCACAGCAGTGGTAACAAGAGCAGTTTAATCTTGTGGAGAACATTATTTGAAGTCATCGAAACACACACGGGGTGATAGGATGATGTCAATGTGTTACTAATTCCAACCTACCAACATATGTAGAGATGGAACGGTTTGAGCTCTGATGTATCCTTTACTATGATGTAAAAAACAAGAGGACACAATGGTAACTCCAAGAATGGGTGGGTTTGAGTGAGTGCTATGGACTGGGTGCAGGAAGGTGCCTTTCGAAACGGCACCTCGCTGTCCTCGGGCTGGCATGGACAAGATGGGCCGAATGGCCTCCTGTGCTGGAACTTTTCTATAGTTCTAAGTTGACACTGGAAAAATATTAAAAGCTAACCCCACTTTCCGGTTTTAAAAAGGTTGGAAGCAGTTAGAAGGACCAATCGAATTTAAGAGGCAGATCAGTTAGTAAAAGCTTTTACCTTTAATTTTCAGGCATTTTGTCTTTCACCCATTTTGACTAAATTTCCCCAGTCTTGCTGTAAAAATAAGTAATAAGGGTTGGATTCATGACGCAAGTGCATTTACAGCACTACTTGTAGGCCAGGTCACACTTTAGTGACATTAAATTATCCATTACTGTTATTTTGCTTCCCTAAATTTTGTTCAGTCCCTATTTTAGTATTAGTTTCCTTGAGATTCCTGGCAACTGACCTCTTCCTCTACTGTAAATATGGATGCAAAGTAATTATTTAACAGGTCTGTCATTTCCTCATTCTTTATTTTCATTGACAGCGTCACCATTACCAGTTTTCAAGGGGCTGATAATGCTTCTGAGAACCTTCCTTTTCCTAATGTAATTCAAAAGATATTTTGTGCTGATTTTCATATCTCTTCTATTTTTCATTTCACACTCCTTTCTGATGCTTTGATTATCTTTTTTGTCACACTTTGCTGTTCTTTGTATCTTCCCCATATGCCAGAATCCGTGTTATTGTGCAATGTTTTATGCTTTTTCTTTCATTTAGTCTAATGGTGCCCCTGCCCTCTTTAGTTGTCATGGTTGTCATTTTTGGCAAGTAAGACTCTTACCTTTTACATGTATAGACTGGTTTCGATCATAAATATTTTTGAACGCCTCCTACTCACCTTGTAATAATAATAATCTTTATTAGTGTCACAAGTAGGCTTACATTAACACTGCAATGAAGTTGGCAGCACGGTGGCCTAGTGGTTAGCACGGCGCCGATGTCCCAGGTTTGATCCCGGCTCTGGGTCACTGTCCGTGTGGAGTTTGCACATTCTCCTCGTGTTTGCGTGGGTTTCACCCCCACAACCCAAAGATGTGCAGGGTTGCTAAATTGCCCCTTAATTGAAAAAATGAATTGGGCACTCTAAATTTATATTTTTAGAAAATCAGCACCACTCCCCCTCAAATTGAAAAGCACCCTATGGACATTGATGACTTTACTTTTACGAGCAGATAAATATTCACACACCATTAGGCCACTAGTTAAATCTGACACATTTAAGCTAATATGGTCAGTCCTTATTGGTTCTACAACATACTGTTGCAGAAGACTATCTTGGACACACTTAAAAAAAGCACTGGGCATGATTTAATGGCCTCGTCGCGCCCGGCTTAGTGTCGCGACGAGGCAATTGAATCTCACGAGAGGCCTGTCGCGAGATTTGCGACGCTCTAGATGTCTCGCAAGATTCAACTGAACCTCACGATATGTCACAAGATTAGCATATTTAAATGAGCCATTCTGCTTATTTGAATATGCATGGAGTGGGTTCTCCTGCAGCACGGGACCTAGTTTTCTCCCCAGAAACTCCTTGACCGGGCGTCTGTTAATACTGCTTCACAAATGTAACGGCACCTGAGGGGTCTTCCAGGCCATTGGAGACCACTGGATGGTTGCGGGCAGGGCAGGGTGGCACCCTGATGGTCTGTCTGGCACATGAACATTTTGGCACAACCAGCTGGAACCTGAGTCTGGCAGTGCCATCCTGGCAAGGGTCAGGACCTCAGGGGTGCCATGCCCATAAAAGGGGGGATGAGGGGGTATGAAAGGTGGGGGCATAAAGGGTGGGTATGAGGGCCTTCCTAAAGGTAGGGAGGGTGAAAGGTGGGAGTCCTGAAAGGGAGGACCAAAAGGAGGGGTGGGAAGGCCCTAAAAATAGGGGGCCCTCAGCGCTCCCAATGCAAGTTTTCCTAATGCCCATGTGTGCAGGAGCCAGACATTGCCCATGGATGGGGGATGTGGGGGACCCTAAAACTCACTTAAAGATTGGGGCACCCTTTCAAAATGGCACCCCGATCTGATGAGCCAGTCTCCCTGTAGAATACAACTTCCCAGTGAAGTTTTGAAGCTTTCTACCTATGTATACTCAACCATTTCACAGAGAGATAAGTGCTGTCAATTTCCAGCTGAGCACTTTAAAATTACTCAACTGTGAAGGGGGGAGGTGATTGAAATGTACTCAAGTCTCTTTGAAGTGGTTGATATTGGTAAACATTGTGCTTAGAGCACTGCAGAGTTACTCAACCATGAAGAAAGATCAATGAAGCAAGGCTGACAGCTGTGTGTGTGTGTGTGTGTGGAAAGTATCAATCACACCCAGGGAGGGAAATGAATGAATGGCTTGCAGCTACAGGATCTGAGGGGTTTAAATACAAGTCACTGTTTTCTCTTTCCAGGAATTGGCATGTGCTGCTGTCTGAGCCAGAAATTGTATGCCCAGGTGAGTGTTACAACAATAACTTTTTTCACTGCTTCTGTCTGGACTGCTGTTTAGCTTCCAGACAGATGTCTTTTTTCGGGGAGCTTGCTGACAGCGGTCTCTTTTCTGCAGAGTCTGTGGGAGGTCTCCCTATTTAGGGGGTCTCTGTAGGGGGGAGCTTTATCTAGGGGTTTTCTGGGGGGCAGGGGGTCTGGTGGGGGTGGGCGGGACAAGTCTTGCATTGTGGGACAGGAGCATGGCCCTCAGATGGACTTTGGGGCAACTCTCTGAAGGAATTGGCCCATGAAGAGGTCCACCACGTTAGGGCCACACTTGGCAATACTTGTAGTGATTCCCGCCCATGTGATTCCTTGCCCAGAGGACCAGAAAATCGCATAGCCCCAGAAAATATGCTGTCATGAGAAAGAGTCATTAAGACCAATTTGTATCCTCTCGTTGGCGCACGGGTGAGAACCTCGATCCCGCCACCAGCGGGGGAGCCGGAGCATTTGCACTGATTCCATTTTTTCCCCGATGCCCGATAGCGGAGGCGGGAAGTGGAGAATTTTGTCGTAGGTGTGGGTGGATCTCATCCAAAACGTCGAAGGGAATCACCCTGCCAAACTCACCCAAAATGACACTTAGAAATGTTTTGGTTAAATCGTGTCCACTACCTTTCTTATATTCATAGAATTTACAGTGCAGAAGGAGGCTAAAGTTGTTCTACCATTGACATGCGAGTAGCAATGAGCTCCATTAGTCTCACTGTTATTTTGAGAACAAAATCTGGCCCAATGTAAAGGGGAACTATGCTTTGCAAATGATACATGAATGTCATATGTGCTATGTCGGAGCTGATTTCAGTCTCTACAAGAGTAATATGCTGCTTCTAAGGAAGTCACACCTCATTGACATCAGATTAACACACATCACGCATGAATCATGCACCATTTAAATGGGAGCATTCACCATTCTTATTGTCATATAGTTTAATGATATAAGCACCAATCACTCAATAGTGACTGTGTAAATACGTTATGGGTTCATTTGTTTGAAATAGACATAAGAGAACCCTTATCCACAGGTAGAAAGCTTCAAGACATCAGTAGCAGAGCTGTGTGTCCACTCTGTTCAAAAGCAAATGTGAAACTAAAATTAGATTGCAGATCACACTTCCCTTCTAGTGATGTCATGCTGCTATCCTTTAAAGGCATGTTACAGCAATGTAAGTCATACACTATTTGTATAACTGCTGCATTTATCGAAGATACTAAAATTAAATGCAGTTTGCTTTCAAGTATCTGGGGCTGCATTCTCCGTTTTCGGAATTATGTCCCCACGCCGCTGTGAAAACTGTGGTCTTTTACGCCAGGAAAACTGGCATCAAAAGGCCACAGATTCACAGCCTTGCAGGGGGCTAGCAGGCAGCTAGAGCTCACAACTCTATATGCCATATGGCTCCCTGCACCACGAGCCAGGGGCCACGCATGCGCATGGAGGTGGCCTCCAGCGGCCGTGCCATGCTCCATGGCGGACTCAGACCGCGGACCTGGACCGTGGAAATAGTGTCCCCGATCGGCCGCACGCCCAACCCAGACTGCCCACACAAAAAAACTCCAGTCCCGAATCAGGCTCCCATGCCCTCCAATCGGCCCGCCCCCGACTGTGGCGGCTGCCACCGAGTCCGCAGCCGCCTCACGAGTTTCCCGAACGGCAGGACCACATTAGAAATACGCCATCGGGAATTCGGCCTGTCGGGGTCGGAGAATAGCGGTGCGGGCCTCAGGCAATGGTCTCAGGTGGTGGATACTTGACGCGGCGTACTCCCCGAGGACACCGCTTTTCGGGGGGTGGAGAATCGCGGAACCGGTGCAGGTCCTGATTTCATGCGTGAAACTGGATTTTCCGTGCCTTCGATGAACGAGATTTTGGAGTCGGGGTGCGTAGAATCCAGCCCCTGTTTTTTTTTTAGCCTGCATTTTCATTATGTAGGGCTGCAACCATGATCTAGCTTTCTGCTAGTACTTTGAAACAAACTGTTCATCTTTATTTATCCACAATGTGCGGAGGAGCAGCCACTGAAATTTGCTTGAGCCGTGGATCACGAGACAAAACTGCTTTGCTGCCTTTTACTCAAATTATACAATTGCTTGGATCTCGGTAGCACAGTGGTTAGCACTCCTGCTTCACAGCGCCAGGGTCCCAGGTTCGATTACCGACTTGAGTCACTGTCTATGCGGAGTCTGCACGTTCTCCCCGTGTCTGTGTGAGTTTCCTCCCACAAGTCCCGAAAGACGTGCTGTTAGGTAATTTGGACATTCTGAATTCTCCCTCAGTGTATCCGAACAGGCACAGTAGTGTGGCAACTCGATAGATTTTCACAGTAACCTCACTGCAGTGTTAATGTAAGCCTACTTGTGACAATAATAAAGATTATTATTGCTCATCAGTCACTTTACTGAATTATTAAGTGCGGTGGAAATGCAGGTCGTAAATTTTGGCTGCTTAGCACTAGCCCAGGCATTAATGTGCGTGCACTGCAAAAATGCAGAATAGGCAGGTTGTGACATCGGTCAGCGTCTGATTTGACATCCGACTTACCATTTTGCTCCTTGGCACTCTAGTAAATGCCATGTGTGCATGTGCTCATAAGCTTGAGGGATCCCTACCTGTGCTGAGAAACTTGCAGGACCCCGACCTGTGCTCACAATCTTGAGGGACCCACACCAGAGCAGTTTGAAGCATCTTTGATAAATTGCAGATTAGTAAATAGTTCCATTTTTAACTTTGAGTTTGTGGAAGTGCTGGGTGTTCAGATTAGTTGATAGAGTTTGTAAAGTTTGCAAGGGTGTGATGTTGCAAGCATGGAAACCATTGCTTGTGCCTGAAATGGTTCCAAGCACATCACTGGCACCCAGTAATGAGGGTAATAGGAGCATTTCCCTTTGAACTGCCTGAGAGGGAAATGTTACAGAGGCATCAAAGTAGAGGACACGTCGCTGGTGGAGGGAGGAGGAGGAAAAGAACTGGCTCTCAGGAGGTGTGCTTTTTCACTTAAGCTCATCCAGGAGCACTTCTCCAATCTCTGGCCAAACCAAGAGGAGTGTGTTTGGCATCTGCCATTCACAGAGAGAGTGGTCATAGGACACTTTTGACTCTTGGATACAGACTTGCAATCTCAGAGCAGGGTGAGGAAGGTGCTCCAAATGGCCGATAAATTGACCATGGCCCTCATGTACTTCACAACTTGATCAATTCAGGCTGGATCCAGCCATGCTGCAATGGGGACAAGCTAACATCTCCCAGTTTGCCGTATACTTCTGCACCAGAGACGTGATTGAGTATCTGTGTGCCAGGAAAGGAGACTTTGTTTAAGTGCAAAATACTGAGAATATGGAAATCTGAAATAAAAATAGAAAATGCTGGAAATACTCACCAGGTCTGCAAGCATTTGTGGATTGAAAAACAAAGTTATTTGGCATGATTTAATGGCCTCAGTGCACCTTATTTGGTGATGGAACGAGGACGTTGAATTTCGCGAGATTTACGATGCTCAAATCATGATCTGGATCTCGCCCCAACTAGCCATTCGGCTCATTTAAATGTGTCTGTCCTGGTTTCTCCCGGGGCCCGGGAAGTCACAGCCTCGCCTGGGATACCTCACCATGGCACCATTTTGCATTAGTTTCCACAAACGTGGACCAGGCGTAACAGCACCTGGGGAGTCTCCCAGGCTATTAGAGACTCATGGGCGGTCAGACTCTGGACAGGGTTGTACCCTCACACTCCCACTGACACCAGGGTACTTGAAACTGCTACTGCCAGGGTGGCATTGCCAGGTTGGCAGGGGCTCTAACAGGGTGTCAGGCTATCAGTGTCAAGTTACCCAGGTGCCAGGTTGCCCGTTCCGGGATCGGACCTGTGATCCTTGCCCTTAAGAGGTGGGATGAGGGGGCTTTGAGGACCCTGTAGGAGGTTTGTTGGGTACAGTGGGGTGGGTCGAGAGGCTGGGGTGGGGTTGCTGAGGGAGGTCGAAAGATCGGGGCGGCAGTTAAAAATGGTGCCCTGATCCGCGAATACTCGTCAGTGCAGGAAATGATGTAAGTTCAGCCTCAGTGGGGCATTCTTCGCGGAGGCCAAAATTAATCAGCAAAGTGCCGTTAAGTAGCGATGTCTGTCTCTGTGCTGCAGGTGGCTAGAAACACAGTACGGTAGCACAGTGGTTAGCACAGTTGCTTCATAGCTCCAGGGTCCCAGGTCCAATTCCCGGCTTGGGTGACTGTCTGTGCGGAGTCTGCATGTTCTCCCCGTGTCTGCGTGGGCTTCCTCCGGGTGCTCCGGTTTCCTCCCACAGTCCAAAGATGTGTGGGTTAGGTAGATTGGCCATGCTAAATTGCCCTTCGTGTCTAAAAAGGTTAAGTAGGGTTACTGGGTTAAGGGGTGGAGGCGTGGGCTTGAGTGGGGTTCTCTTTCCAAGGGCCGGTGCAGACTCGATGGGCCGAATGGCCTCCTTCTGCACTGCAAACTACTTTTCTGCAAAATACCTTGCTAAACGCGATCAAGACGGGATTCTGATTTTGTCTCCTTAAATAATGCCCAATGTCAACCAAAGGTTGGTGACTGTTTGTCAGGGAGGTAACTTATTTTACTTCTCTCTGAGCAAGAGAAACAAGAGGAGTAAGCATATTGATTTTTTTGACGAATGGGTTCCTCATGATGCAGGATGTCATGAGCTACATAATGTGGGGCGTGATTCACCGGCCTCGTTGCTCTCTCGCTCAAGCGAACGAGGCCGGTGAATAGCGGGAGAGACCGAAAACGAGAACCGTGCCAGGCACCAAACAGTATGTGATGCAACCGGCCCCCTCCTATCGGCGTAATCGGGATCTCGCCAAAGAATGGCAAGAAACCAATTATCACCACTTCAGCCCTGTTTCCATACAATTAATGGGAGTGACTCCATATCCAATGGCCTCCCGTGATTCAGCAGCCTCCCCAGCAAGTGATCTCGCTGGTGCCGATTAGTACTCCTTTTGAAAAACGTGAACCTGGCAGAAGGGCTTCTACAGGGAACCGAGGCGATGAGTAGCCATCTTTACTCACAGGCAAAGAGCCAGGGGGCGCTGGACTTGCCACCCCAGTGCTCTGCGGAGGGGTGTGGTCCCCTGGTTGGGGGTGGTGGCATGGTTTGCACCCTCCAGAGAGGTGGGGGGGAAAGGCACTGCAGGTGCAACTGTGTGCGGCATCACCATGCCAACCCTGGATCGTATGTACCCGTTCTTGTGGCAACTCTAGCCCCTGCCGGTCTGCCCCACTTACCACTCATAACCCCCACCGAATGCCGAGGCCTCTGGCCATGTGGCGGCGGAATGCTATTGTGAATGGAAAATTGTCAATCATGGTTAAGTGTGCACTTCACACAGCCCAAGTGGATTCACGTGGATGGGTGGGTCATATACATGTGGGAATCACTGCCTAACGTCCCAATCACACCTTGATGCATGGATACTGTGCTTGAACGCTGTGGGAGGGAACACCACACACGCAGCAGCCAACATCCGAACACCCAGGGGATGGGACACAGCTCCAGGGACAAGCCTGGAGGAATCCTGGAGAGGTGGGCCAAGTGTTCGAAAATTGGGCCGTATTGGGGAAATTTGTAGAACCATGGCTAGTAGGCATTGTTTGTGAGAAAATACCCAAATATGTGAAACAAATTTAATGCTGAATTGGATTGAATATCCAAAATACCGTGTGAAAACAAAATGGACACCATGTGCATGACAAAGAAAGAAGATCGCAAACAATTAATCAGAGTCAGAGCAACAGGCAACATGAAGGAAAAGAACTGAAACACCCATATCTTGAAGATGACAGTGAGTTTGAGAGCACAATAGACACAGGGTCTAGACAACTGTATGAAAGGCTGGATGTGACAGTTCCCACACCTATTCAGATCAGAAAGAGGAAGGGGAATGAAGCTACAATCATTAATCCGAAGCTCAAGTTTGATACTTGAGCACAGATTAACATCAGCCCTCTCAGACTAGGCCAGAAGACCTTTCCTGAAAAATTGGAAGAAAATGGTTATCGAAGGAAAGATACCCTGAAACCGAACAACGACATGCTAACGGCATATGGGGGAACTGAGATTTGACAGCCAGGAACAACCCAAATAAGAGGGACACACAAAGGAAAAGATGTTAACTGCATGTTCCACGTCACTGAAACAGATGACCCGGCTATCCTAGGGTTGAGTAGTTGCAAAGAGCTGCAGTTTACATCAGTGAAACATGAGATTAAAGATCGAGGTATAAAGATCCATCACTTCATGAAGATAACACCACCAAAACGGAGTCAAATTAGAGATGTAACCAGGAAAGAGTTACAAATGCTCTCTCAGCAAGTGATACAGGGATGACATGATAAAACACAACAAGCACAGCAAGCAATATCGAAGTACTGGTCTATCACAGATGACATCTCAATAGAGGATAGTGTTCTGTTGGATCCAGAATAATCACACCAATATGACGCAGAGAAATCTTCCCCAGAATATACAGAAAGGTCACTTGGGAATAGAAATGTGTACGCCAACAGCCAGATCAACTGTGTACTGTTTAGGCATTAACAAAGACACCAAAAAAATGGTGTCCACATGCAATGTATGTCAAATGTACCAAAATACACAGCAGGTAGAGAAGATGCTAGCTACTGAAGCATCACTGTTACAGAGAAGTGAGGAGAGATAAAATGAAACCCCAAATCACCTTCCCTTCCATAACCATAATCAGAGTGGTTTGTTTCTGAAAAGGTAGATGATGGGTGTTTCTAAACTCCTGCGAGAGTATGGTCAAATTAAAAAATACGAGCGACAGACATGTGAGTGAGTTTAAACAAAAAGGATTAGTTATTCAATCACCCCAAAAGATCTAAATGCCATGTCAGTCACGCACCACAAACTGGAAAATGGTACACTTAAAGAAAATAGTGCACCCTCACAAGTGTTAAATCAAAAGATTAGTTAATAATTCACATGCCTTTGCAAGTCCAGTGAAGAAAGAAGCCATCTCGCATTCTGGAGTTGTAGTACAGATAGGTTCAGGTGGCTGGAGGTCCCATATCAGGATTACTTCAGAGAGGAATGTTCAGCAGGTTACAAAGTCAGGCACTCGTGGCTCTTGTATCTGCAGGACCAATTTCTTTACAAGTGAACTTGGAGCTTTGGAATCAAACTGGTAGGCTTTTAAAAGTACAGTTTAGCTTCTTGGTTCTTAAAAGGCAAAGATGAGGGCAGCACGGTGGCGTAGTGGGTTAGGCCTGTTGCCTTACGGCGCCGAGGTCCCAGGTTCGATCCCATCAATGTCCGTGTGGAGTTTGCACATTCTCCCCGTGTTTGCATGGGTTTCGCCCCACAACCCAAAGATGTGCAAGGCAGGTGGATTGGCCATGCTAAATTGCCCTGTAATGTGAAAAAACAAATTGGTACACTAAATTTTCAAAAAAAAGGCAAAGGTGGCACAGTCTTCCTTTGCAGTTGTTTTCTTTTCAGTGTTATTCTGCAGATTGGCCCAGATTGCTTCTAATTTTTGTGGTAACAGGATTTCAACATCAGAGGTCCAGTTTCAGTTACATGGTCCTCTGCATTAAATACAGTAGAAGGTAGATGCTGGTCTTTCATACTTAATTTGGGCATAACTGGCCTTATCAGTTTTCCTTTTCTACATTGCAAGTCTGGAGGCATAAGGTACGATTCTCTGGAAAGTTTTATAGCGAGTGGAAACTGCCGTGAGCTTCCCAGTGCTCAGCCCAGTGAGGCCGACAACGCTATTCAGCATTAATTGGTCCACTTAATGAGGCCCCACGGGCTTTTCGTCGCAAATGAAGGCTTGCCAGCTGATGCACGATCAATGACCACTAAAGCGAGGTTGTAGTCCAACTGAAAGCTTTAATAAGCTAGATGTTTCCCCCAGCAGCTCAGGTACAGAATGAGGGCTGCTGGGGCGGCACGGGTTCTTATACCCCGCCTATCAGGGCGGAGCTACTATACACTCTCGCCAATAGCAAGCATACAGGTTCTACCAATGGTACTTTAGCCTCTCAGGCACCGTAATACCTATAATACCACACCAGCCAATTTGTCGGCACTGCGCTCGCCAGCTCTCCGCTCACAAGGTCGAGCAGCACTCAAGCAGCAATTGCTCAGCCAACCCCAGTCACCTCACAACAATGGCGCCGAGGAGACGCGCTCCAAGATTCATTGATGCAGATCAGGGGAGGCTACTAGACCCAGTGGAGGACAGGAGAGAGGTCCTGTCCCCCTAGGATCCCAGAGGGTCAGTCACAGGGCCTGGGAGCTGTAAGCTCCTGCAATGTGACCAGGAGGACTGGCCTCCAATGCCGTAAAAAGGTCAACGCTCTGCATCAGGTAGCACGAGTGAGTAGACACCGGTGATGGCCGTGGCTGAGGGTCTCGGCAGACATTCTGCCTGGCTGGGGGATGCCACCCAGTACCAGGCCGACCTTGATGAGGTTTTGTGGGCATGTTCCGCTCTAAAATAGGAATGGCTGAGGTGCTGCAGAGCTTCTCCCAGTTGCAGGTGGGCATTGTCGACGCACTGCAGAGCATGGCCCAGTTTCTGAGGAGCATCACCAAGGGTGTCGACACGATGGTGTAGACCATGGGAAACCGCCAGGGCTGGCAGAGGCAGATGTTGCAGGGGCAGCCGGGACTCGAACCAGCTGCCCCTCTGCCCCGAGGTGAACCCGAGGGCCCTCTGGGCACCAATCGAGAGTAGGGGGCGTTGGGTGGCAACCCGGATCCCTCCCATGGAGTGGTGACAGTGGCCACTGTTGTGTTATGCTTCTTCATGCAGCATAAGCTGCTTCCTTGATGTATACTCTGACAAAGGAAGGTCCAGACTTGGAGATAGGCGTAACACATTTATTGAACAGTTAACAATTCTCCTACTTGAGTTCGACTCTCCTGCTAATCTTGCTAGAGTAACTCAGTCTAACTAACCAGTCTGCTCTATGCCATGCGGTGGGTGTGGTGCTTTTGATCTGCCCCTTTACTTCTCTCTGAGTGTCGCCTGTGGAAAGAGAAAGAACATGTGTGCCCTGTCCTTTTATATGGGTTGCCCCCTTGTGGTAGTGTCGCCTCTGGGTGTCTTGACTGCCCATTGGTCGTGTCCTATTCAATGTGTTCATTAGCTGTATGGCTGCATGTCATGATGTATCTGATGCTCCCTCTAGTGTTTACTTAGTCAAAGTGTATTTACATTAACCCCTTGTGTATTTACAGTGATGCATATCACCACATCCCCCCCTTTTTTCGTGTTACGTATTTTCTGTACAATGTGAAAGAAAATTGAACAAAATAGGTAGATAAGTGATGACATGTACAAATCATGATGACAGTGATGATTACACAATACCAAATAATATGTATGAGTCTAAAGTTCATGAATTAATATGGTCGAGTGGCTGTCTTGTTTTGTTATTGAAGTGTCGATGTTGATCTTGTCATTTCCTTGTGAACGCCGTCAGTGCCCCTGTGCTTAAGGAAGCAAGAAGTCATCAGGAGGTGTGTAAATGGTCAAATCACTTCGTTGTCTGGTTTGGACTCTTTTTGTTCTATGCTTGTGGTAGCGATGCAGTATGTCATCTGTGTTGTCTGACCTGGACTGTTTCTTGTGATTGCGATATTGATGCAGTATGTCATCTGTCTTGAAAGCTGGTTTGCTTTTTCATGGTGGAGCAAACTTGAATCGGTGAGATTTGCTGTCGTGCCATGGTATGTCAGCACTCTTGCCAGTGTTAGGAGCTGTGCTGTTACATTGTCCTGCATTTGCAGGGTTGTACCATGTCGTACCAGTCGTTGTTCCAGTGTTGTTTTTGTTGTGCGTGTTGTTGATGTTGGTGCCTTTGGTACGCTCCTTGTCATTGTCTATGTTGTTGTTTTCGTAGGTTTTGTTGTTGTGTTTGTTGCGCTCAATGACCACACCGAGTGGAGAATTCGAGTCCTTCACAAAGTTACTTGTGTCAGTGTCCTTTGTGGCCTCTGCTGTTTCATTGAGCATGCCGTCTCTGATTCCTCGGCGCGCCCCGTCTGGAGTCATGTCCGGTTCACTTGAATGATCTTTGTCTTGTCGATGCTCCCCGTCTGGAGTACTTTCTGGTTCACCTGAATCAGCTTTGGTTTCTTGACACTCCTCGTCCGGAGTCACTTCAGGTTCACTTGAATCATCTGAGGTGTCACTTGAATCAGCTGAGGTGTCTTGATGCGCCCCGTCCGGAGTCAAAACGTTCAGGGATGCATTTTCTTGTGGAGAGGCTCGAGTCGATGAGGTTTGAATTAACGTGGTGTCACTGGAGTCACTAGTAGCCTCACTTTGATTGTCTAGTGCCTCTGTACATACTAGCTGAGGTCTGTCAGTCGCGCTGCGATGTCGCACATCTTGTATGGGAATTGTGAAACCTTTGTTACTTGTCGCACATCCATTGGGTAGACCTTCAGTGTCTTCTTGTTGGGTAAATGAGCTGGGTAGACTGTCAGAGACTTCTTCTGGTGGCTCAAATAATCTGGTTGGACTGTCATAGTCTTTTTGTTGTTCACGTGAGCGTGGTAGACTGTCATAGTCGTCTTGCTGTGCACTTGAGCTTGGCAGGCTTGCATCGCCAGCTGCTGGTTGCTCAGATAAAGTTGCGAGACCTTCACAGTCTTGTTCATGTAAGGACTGCGCTCTGGAGTCTTGCGTTACTTCCACCGTGGAGTCTGTCAACGAGCTCGCTGTGGAGGCTTGTACCGCTCTCTCTGTGGAGGCAGGCATCGTTCCCTGTGTGGAGTCATGCATTGGTCTCGCTGTGGAGTCGATCTGTGCGCTCTCAACGGATTCGTGCAGTGGTCTCGCTGTGGAGTCTTTCTGTGTTCTCTGTGTGGAGATGTGCAGTGGTCTCACTGTGGAGTCTGTCATCGCTGCAGAGTCGGGGACGCTTCGTGGTGCATGGACCACTCTCTGTGTGGAGTCGGGGACTCTTCATGGTAGCGTCAGGCCACTCTCTGTGGGCTTGTACCTCTCTCTGTCTCTTGGCTTCGGGCCACAGCAGAATCCTGTACTCACGGGTCGGGATGTCGTCCATGCTGGGCTGAGGATCCTCAAATCCGAAGAACTCATCCATGTCTGTGTCGGATTCTTCACTGTACAACACATCGCGTTGCGGTTCGGATTCGGTATTGAGGTCGCCACGTCAAATGATGAAATCATCGTCTGAGTCGTCGTCTTCAAGGACCAAATCATCTCTTTGGGCGGCGCTAACTGCTAGTTGCAGGGTTCTGCGGAGGTTACTTGCAGCTACTGGTCGAAGTTCAGCCATTGTGCTGTCGTTCCAGGTGAAAGAATTGTGTTTTACGGCTTTAATTTTTTTTCCCTTATTTTCGGGCATTTCCCCTTTAAGTGGGTGTCGTCTGGGGCCTCTGACGTCATGACGCTTGTGACGTAGAGCATAGGAATGGATTGCACATGCACAGATAGCTTTTCCTTTATGTTGCAGCTTTTTCGCAACTGCGCATGCGCGGCTTCTCGCACATGCGCAGAACACCGTTCTGCCGATTCGTGTCTTTTGGGGAACTGCGCACATGCGGCTCCTTTTGCAAGATGGCCGCCAATCAAAATCGCCGTTTACTGCTGTTGCAGGCCTACCTTCGCCTCGTGGTGAGTATTGGCGCCTCTTTTACCAATCTCTTTTGTGTTTTCCTCGCAGTATTTTTCAAACTTGCCCAGGACTGTCTGGAAGTCTCTCTTGTCTTGCCCTTTGGAGTACTTGAAGGTCTTGAAGTTTTCTGCTGCACTTTCACCCGCAATGGTGAGCAGAAGCTTTATTTTCTCTGCATCGGCCACGCCATCTAGGCCGGACGCTACCAGGTAGATCTCAAATCTCTGCCTGAATGCACGCCATTTGGCACTGAGATTGCCGTGGTACTTGAGCTGCTGAGGAACCGGAATCTCGAACATCTTGCCTGGGTGCTGTTGCTGGTAGTCACGGATCTGTTGAGTTGAACTATATAGATTCAACAGACACACCTGGAACCATGTTGTGTTATGCTTCTTCATGTAGCATAAGCTGCTTCCTTGATGTATGCTCTGACAAAGGAAGGTTCAGACTTGGAGATAGGTTTAACACATTTATTGAACAGTTAACAATTCTCCTACTTGAGTGCAACTCTCCTGCTAATCTTGCTATAGTAACTCAGTCTAACAAACCAGTCTGCTCTAAACCATGCGGTGGGTGTGATGCTTCTTATCGGCCCCTGTCCTTCTCCCTGAGTGTCGCCTGTGGAAAGAAAAAGAGCATGTGTGCCCTGTCCTTTTATATGGGTTGCCCCCTTGTGGTAGTGTCACCTCTGGGTGTCTTGACTGCCCATTAGTCATATCCTATTCAATGTGTTCATTAGCTGTATGTCTGCATGTCATGATGTCTCTGGTGCTCCCTCTAGTGTTTGCTTAGTCTTGGTGTATTTACATTAACCCCTTGTGTATTTACAGTGATGCATGTCACCACAGCCACCAGCTCCCCCGAGTCCACCGCTCTGATGAGGCCGTATCTCGGGGTCAGCACATGGGACAGGGCGGCACGGCTGTGCATGTGCCGTCAACAAGTGCGCTAGGGCCCTTCGGCCCCAGATCCCGCAGAGGACAGCCACCAGGAGCATCGAAGACCATGGGACGAGGTAAGCAGCTGGCTGCCTCCACCTCTGAAGTGTATCCTGGGGACAGACCAAAACGTAGCGGTAGAGCTAGGAAGGCAAAGCACATTGAGCATCACTGAGGGGGGAGGAACGTGGTGAGGGGGAGGGTGGTGAGTGGGGCGGCGGCACCATCGGGAGAATGGGGATTTGTAAAACACCCTTGTGCATAACCAATATGAATCGTCTGTTACTTTCTTCTGCAATGCAGGTCAACCTCCGAACCCGTGACCATCTCTCCAGGCATCGCCCCCATCCCCAGGCACACCAGGTGCAGTTAATGGGTGTGAGCGAGTATTCAGCGGATAGGCAGGGATCAGACTATGGCATCGATTGAGGAGCACAGGTGCTCAGCTCTCTGTGGGTTATCATCACCCCCCCCCCCCCCCCCCCGCTGTCCTCCACAGTGACCCGCTGATGGTGCCGACACAGTCCCAGCATCCTGGAGTGATGTGACACAGATCTTGGGAAGGTGGGACATAGGAGTTGGGGGGTGGGTAAGGTAGCAATGATGGACCAGGCCATGTCCTATATGAATCGGGCAAGTATGAGGGCCTCCTTTTATGAGTATGCAGGCGTCCCTGGCCCGCCAGGTTTGCCGGATTTTCACTGCTGCCACCTTTCCTTCAGCCTCTGGTGGTCCGGTGCCACCTCATCATTCCCGTCCTCTTCCTCCTCCTCCTTCTCCTTCTCGGAGGTGGCCACAAGTTCCTTATCACTAACCTCCATCTCACCGCTCCGCTGCTGTGCGCACTGGAGTGCACCACTGGAGCGGTCGAGGCATCGGAACCTCATCTTGAGGAGTCCGATGCACCGCTCAATCACAGCCCGGGCGGCTGCATGGGCCTCATTATTCCGGGTCTCCGCTTCGGTCTCCGGCCTTCGTACTGACGTCATTAGCCAAGTCCTCAGCGGGTACTCTTCATCTCCCAAGAGCCAGCCGCCCATCCTGGGGTGTTTCTCGAAGTGGGCGGGGATGACCGACTGCCCAGGATGTAGCTGTCAGAGATGCACCCCCCATCTTCATGTGGTGATCGCACATGGACTGTATGTTGAGGGAGTGGAACCCCTTTCTGTTAACGTAGGCACTCCCAGATGGCCCGGTGAGCACAGGGCTCCCACCCTGGAACCCTCCATTCCCCCATTGATCCCACCTTCCCCCCACCCGGAACATCCAGCCCATGCACTTTTGACATCAGCGGGCCCCCCTCACTGGACCCCAGATTCTGTATGGCAGATACCCACTCATAACGTCACCTGGACGCTGGTCCCCTCCCCATCGCACTCATCCACCTTCCATCCGTGGACACCCTCCCATGGCGACCCAATCCTGTGGAGAATTCCTCATCCCCCACCAAGCACTGGGGCAGCAAGCCCAGCTCCCCTGGGTTCATTGCCTGTGAGCAAAGATGGCTATTCACCTTCTCGGCTCCCCACAGAAGCCCTTCCGCCAGGTTCACGTTTTTCAAAAGGAGTACTAATCGGCGCCAATGTGACCACTTGCATGACAGGAGGCCATTGCATAAGGGTGCCTCCCAAAATTTGTATGGAAATAGGGCTTAAGTGGTGATAATTGGTTTATTGCCACACTACAGGAAGATCCCGATTTCACCTTCGGGAGCGGGCTGGTTGCATTGCAAACTGTCTGGCACCTGGCATGATTCTCATTTTCGGCCTCGCCTGCTATTCACCGGCCTCGTTTCGCTTGAGCGAGAGTAGAACGAGGCCGGAGAATCATGCCCAAAATGCAGGAGTCCGTTGACGCGGGGCTCGGAGAATCGCAACGCCGCCAGCGCCCGATTCTCCGAGGTGCGGAGAATCGGCGCCATTTGCGCCAGCGCGTTTGGCGCGGCACCGGCCGCGGGCTGCTGGAATCGGCGGCTCCGGTCCGGATGGGCCGAGCGGCCGCGTGGATACGACAGAGTCCCGTCAGCGCCGTTCACCCCTGGTCGCTGCCGGCGGGAACTCTGCGCGAACGGTCGAGGGGCGGCCTGTGGGGCAGGGAAAAGTGCTCCTTCACCGGTGGGAGCCTCCAATGGGGTCTGGCCCGCGATCAGGGCCCACCAATCGGCGGGCCGGCGTCTCGCCCTCCCCGGGCCTATTTTGTTGCGTGGCCGGCCCCTGAACCCCGACGCCATGTTGAGTCGGGGCCGGCGAGCTGAAGAAGTCCCCCGTGCATGCGCAGGTTGGCGCGGCCCAACTGCGCATGCGTGGGTTGGCGCGGTGCCCATTTGGCGCCGGGAAGGGAGGTTGGAGCAGCGTGAACCGCTCCAGCACCGTGATGGCCCCCTGTGGGGGCCAGAATCGGTCGTCCCCGTGCCCGTTTCGCACCGTCGTGAAACGCGACGGCGTTCACGACGACACGAACACTTGCGCTCCATTTTGGAGAATCGCCCCCTGTGTTTTGGAGTAAGATTTGAAAAATAATAGTTATTAATTCCACAAAGGATTCTGTCGAGGCAAGTCCATTCGGGGGGGAGGGGGCAGAAGGGGGTGGTGGGGGAGTAGGGAACTGTTCATTTGGAACTTTCGGGTAGCTTGGTAGTCTGGATTGAAGTTACAGAGGTCACCTGAACCCTTTTGCAACCATCTCAACAGTTCACCAGTGCCCATTTTTAAACCAATAAAGGCAGCGGCTGAAGCTTCCACATGAGCACAGCCTATGTTTAAAGTTATGAATGTGACACGTCTTTTCATGGACATGCCACTCTTCCCTCCCACGAGAGAAATAATTGAGCTATATTACATGGATTTCCTTGTGCAGCAACAGACAAATGTGTGCATGCACACCATATACTCTTGGACTTTCAAACACCCTGACACTTACAATTTCACGGTTGCATTCTCTTTTCTTACAAATCCCAGCTACATTATATCTGGCAAATATTTATTAATTTCGGTACACAAGATTTTGGGATTGATGGGCGGGATTCTCTGATCCTGGAACTAAATGTTGACGCCGTTGTAAACGCCGGAGCGTTTTACGACGCCGTCAACAGGTCCCTCGGACCAGCGATCCTGCGCCGCACAAGGGCCAGCATGGCACTGGAGAGCCTCACGCTGCTCTACTGCCGATACGGGCGTCGGAACGGGCGCCGCGGGTCCGCGCATGTGCGCTACGGCCGGCACGAGTTCGCGCATGCGCATGGGTTGCCTTCTCCGCGCCAGCCTCGACGCAACATGGCGGAGAGCTACAGGGGACCAGCGCGGAGGAACATAGGCACCCACCAGGATAAGCCCGCCCGCCGATCGGTAGGCCCCAATTGCGGGCCAGGCCACTGTGGAGGCCCCCTCCAGGGTCGGCTCCCCCCCCCCACCAGGTCGCCCCCCGCAACAGGTCCCGCCGGGTAGGACCATACGAGAACGGCGCCGGCGGGACTCGGCCCATCGCGCGGTGACCGGAGAATCGGTGGAGCAGCGTCTCAGCGGCGTTGCATGAATCGCTCTCCCCCCAGGTGGTACCAGGTTTGATCCACGCCAGCGGAACTCGGCCAGTCGTCCGCGGAGAATCACGGCGGGTCCCGACGCGTTTTCAATGGCCCCCGAGTCGACCCGCGCGTGCGACTGCCACCAATTCTCCGGTCGCCAGAGATTTGCGTTCCGGCGATTATCTGATCTGGCGTGGGCTCAGAGAATCCCGGCCATGATTCCCAATATATTTAAAAGTTGCGGAATGTTCAGAAACCCTGCTGGTTCATAAGGAGGGGTCTTATTTCACCAGGCTGTGCTTTGTTTCAAAGCTTGCGATATGTGAATCATGTCCTTTTTGGTTATGAGATCGGCAAAGCTCTTAATGAACCCTTTCATGGTTGTTTCCACAATCCATCAGTCTGCTAACTTAGGTTCTGAGGATTCATACCTCAAGTGTAATGGTGTGGAGTGCATTAGTTTTAGACATCTGTGAGATGTCTGTGTTCTCCCCTGTCAGTTCAGCATCAGTTGCCCGGGAAATTGAGCTGCTGTGTTTTGGTGAATTTAAGTTGTGAACCTGATCCTTTAATGACTTTGTGGTTACTCCGGGCTGAGTTGCACTTGAGTGTCCCTTGTGGCTTTCACAAGTACAGTTTATCTTCAGTATTTGACTTCCCCATTTCTTTTACTTTGGGGCTGGTTTGGCCCCAAATCCTCCCCTTGTCCTTTGGGATGTTACTGCCCACAAGTGACTGGGCAGCCTCTGCTGGAATGTAATGCCTGGAGGATAATTGAGGCAGGGAACCTCACAATCTTTAAAAAGTGTTTTGATGAGCATTTTCAATGTTATAACATGCAAGCTTATTGGCCAAGTGCTGGGAAGTGGAATTAGTGTAGGTTACAGTAGTTTTTTTGTCAGTACAGGCTTGATGGGCCGAAGGGCCTCTTCTGTACTGTATGATTCTATGATCTGCAATTTTATTCGCTTGGACAAATATAATTGAATCTTTCTGTACATGAGCTCCACCACTCGGTGTTCTAATCATCACCAAAATTTCCCACCATTTTATTGTGGAAAGGGCTTGCATATGCACGTGGGGCCACTAAATTCTTAGCACTAACTCACTTCATTTCTCAAACAAAATACCGCTGAGCTCAGCCTGTTTCCTTCCGAGTTTTCTAACACCCCCAGCTCTAAACTATTGTTGTAGGGTACTTCCTACACACTGTGCTCTCTGCACTATTCCAGATCTTTCCAGGCAGTGCACGTGGTAAGCTTCTTTTCAATGTTGTTTTCCCCAAAATCGATGTTTAAAGTTCAGTCCCGTCGATGGCTGCTTCAAATATTTGGCCCCCCTCCACCGCCAGCTTTGGAGCAGTGACGTTTTTAGCTTCTTAATCCTTTTCGGATGCCTGTGCATGGATCGATTATTTTTGAAGTTTTTATTATTCTCCGGGAGTTTGCCAGTGTGGTTCTGACCTCCTTGTTGCCAGGTTTCTTTGTGGTATTTTTAAAGGATAGTCTTGCAGAACATGAAGTTGCAAGCTTTATTGTAAAGGTGTTTACAGACTGTTAGGATCGACTGCCTGTTTGCCCGCGCAAATGGCCTATGACACTATCAATACATCATGCGATCGGGCTCTTAAGGTAACCTTATTCCAACTAGGATCAAACAAGAATACACAACACATAGTGATATTGTCACTGGACTAGTAATCCAGAGACCCAGGGCAATGTTCTGGGACATGGGTTTGAATACAACGGCAGATGTTGAAATTTGAATTCAGAAAAAATCTGGAATTAATGATTACCATGAATCCATTGTCGATTTTTGTAAAAACCCATCGGGTTCACTGATGTCCTTTAAGGTGGGACATCTGGCATCCTTACCTGGTCTGGCCTCCAGATCCACAGCAATCTGGTTGGCTCTTAAATCCCTTCTGAAATGGCTTAGCATGCCACCCATTTGAAGGGCAGTTAGGATTGGGCACTAATTGCTGGCCCATCCAGCGACATTTACCTCCCATGATCGAATCTAAATATATATCTGATGGACCCAACGGTCAAACGCTACCCGTTTAATTATTTCTAATTCTAGGAAGTTCGCTGGGTATTTTTTAAGGAATTCCAGAAGTGCAGGTGGTATGTCTCCAGCACTAATTCATAGCCATTTTTGTCAAATTATAACCGGCAGAACTATCAGCAGGCAGCATGGAATAAGTATTGCGTGCTTTTCCCATTAGTTGACCCTGTATCATGAGGGTCTAAAGCTCTGTTGGCCACTGCAATTGAGCTGCCGGTTTTTCAAAGACTGGGGGCGGGATTCTCCATTGGCCGAGGCTGAAATCGTGAAATGTGATTGGGTGGAGAATCGGATCTGACGCCAAAATCACGGCAGGCGCCGATTTGATGCAAAATCGCAATTCTCCGTCAGCTCGACAGCAGCGTCAATGCATTCCGGAATGCACATACAGTAAACACTGTTTGCATATCATTAGCCGGCCCGACCCGGTATTTTCCAGGGCCTCCGCAATTCTCCTCCTCCGATGGGCCGGGTTCCCGATGGCGCGGTTCACTTGTGCTTTTATAAATTGTGAAACCAGCGTCATGGCTGATGAAGGAGAGAGAGGGGTAGGACACAGAGAGGAGTGACTGTGGGCTGCCGGGCCAGCCACTGGCCAGACTGACTGGGGTGCGGGTCGCTGCCGGGCCAGGGGAGGTGAGGGGGGTGATGGGGGAACAGGCCGAGTGGCCAGGGTGACCCCCCACTTGACTGGGGCGGTCTCCAGGTACAGACCGCCATTGCTGTGGCCATCTTGCTGTGTACCCACTGACCACCCACCCTGGTCAATGGTTCTGCAGACTGACACCGGGCGTTTGGGCACCCGCACCCCACCCTCCAGCACAACCCCCACCCACCCGGCCGTAACCCGCCAGCGGCCCACCCAGGGCAACGGCCAAAGCAGCCCCTACTGGTGCCGCGGAGTGTACCACTGGCAAGGGCCGTGCCAGTCGACATCAGGGACAGGTGCCATGGGCTGAGGCCTTCAAAGTGCCTGCCAATGACAGGGCCTGGGGTGAGGGGATGGGGGAAGGTCACACGGGACACAACCTGCGGTGCCAGCCGGGGCCACCATGTAGCCCGATGGACCTGGTTGGGCACGGAGTTATGCAATATACTAACATGTCGGCCTTTCACCCCCTGCAGACAATGGATATTGGAATTCAACCAGCAATGGTGGCCTTCCTGCTGGTCGCCACAGCCCTGGGGGATGCCCTACGGCTGTACAAGCTGCCGCTGCTCGAGGAGGAGAAAGCTGCAGCAGCAGAGCATGCAGCAGTGGAGCGTGCAGCAGTGGAGTGTGCAGCAGCGGAGCGTGAAGCAGCGGAGCGTGCAGCAGCGTAGCGTGCAGCAGTGGAGTGTGCAGCAGCGGAGCGTGCAGCAGCGGAGCGTGCAGCAGTGGAGCGTGCAGCAGCGGAGCGTGCAGCAGCGGAGCGTGCAGCAGTGGAGCGTGCAGCAGTGGAGCGTGCAGCAGTGGAGCGTGCAGCAGCGGAGCGTGCAGCAGTGGAGCGTGCAGCAGTGGAGCGTGCAGCAGCGGAGCGTGCAGCAGCGGAGCGTGCAGCAGCGGAGCGTGCAGCAGTGGAGCGTGCAGCAGTGGAGCGTGCAGCAGCGGAGCGTGCAGCAGTGGAGCGTGCAGCAGTGGAGCGTGCAGCAGCGGAGCGTGCCCCAGAGGAACAGGAGGCAGCCGCCCAGGATGGAGTGTGTGCCGTCCAATAGGCTGAAGAAGAGGAAGTGCCAAGGAGATGCCGCATGAGGCCTCGTGTTTACCAGCATCGCCTGTCATTCGAGGACCTGACGGACCGGGCATGCCGAAGACACCGGCTGAGCAGAGAGACCACTCCCGATGGCCGTCAGGGTGACGGGTTGCCTTGAAACATTACACGATGGCATCGTTCCAGGCACCGAGTGGGGACCTGTCCGGGATCTCACACACCTCGTTACACAGGTAATCCGCGCCGTCAAGGAGGCCCTATATACCCTGGAGGCTCAATACATCCATTTCAATGTGGACCAAGCCCACCAGGATGCCTGGTCAGCGGCATTCGCCGCCATCACTGGATGCCCCGGCTCCAGGGGGTGATCGATGGGATGCATGTCCCCTACGAGCACCTGCAGATGACAACTGCAGATGTCATGGGTTGGCAGTAGCAGTGGGTCTGGTCCATGGGATGGACTATGATGACAACTCGTTCTGCGATGAGCTGTGGTGTCTGACCAGGGAATAGCTCTGCTCGCACCCCTGTCCCATGGAGTAGCCCGGAAGCCTTCCGGCAGCCCGAGGGAGGAAGTGGCTACCACTTTCCACCATCCACCTGGGTGATTCCTGCACGCGAGCTGGCCATTCCATCACATGGTCCCATCGGATATCTGGGTTGGTGGTGGTGGGGATGGTTGGAGGGAGCCCAGCCCACCCACATGCCGCCCATTCCCAACCCCCCCGCACCCACCCTCTGGGCAGCCCAGACCAGCCCACCTCCCATACCCATCAGAGCACCGAGGCAAGCTGTAACAGTGGTAATGTGAACAAATATTTACCGATTTGTGCGCTAGCTCCTATAACTAAACTGTGCCCTGCACCAGTGGCTGCTTAACTGGTGTATAATTTCATGGCTTTGCGGCCCTAAAGCTATGTCGAGGTGGTTCCCCAGATGGGACAGCAAGAGTGGAGGTGGCCTGCTGTGACTCCTGCCCTGCGACCCTGATCGCCATTGGCGGGCGTCTTCTGGGGCTACCGTGCCTGCATGAGCCCAGCTCCAGCCGGATGTCCCGGGTGGCGTGGTGTGTCCCATTCTGCTCATTGCCCACCAGATGTGCAAGGGACAGGAGGGGAGGGGGGGGGGGGGGGGGGGGGGGTGAGTTTAAGGTGCTGCGGTGTTCCAGGTCCACCCCTGCGGGAGTCACTGACACGGGCCCCAACACCACTTCCTCCCTCGGGCTGCCGGAAGGCTTCCGGGCTACTCCATGGGACAGGGGTGCGAGCAGAGCTATTCCCTGAGGCTCCCCTGAAACCTGGTGCTGCCTGTCCTGGAGGCCGGCTCTGGTCTCTACCAGGATCTGCACATTCGCGGCCATGGAGCACTGGGAGTGGACCATCTCCGCCTGGGACCACATCCTGCTGCGACTGTGCCTCCAGATTCTGGGTTTGTGTCACTTCAGCCAGTGACTGCGCCATCTCCCTCTGAGACTGGGTCACCAACCTATGTCTCGGCGCCACGTCAGTCAGCGCCTGGGCAATGCGGCCGAAACTCCTAGCCATGGTCTGCTGTGACTGGGCTATACTCAGAAGCGCCATTGCAATGTCCAGGTGACTCTGGCACATGGTTACCTGTGAGATGGCAACCCTATCCCGGGCCTCGGCCAGTACCTACACAGAATGCCCCAGGCATTGGACATGCTGATCCATAGCCACGATCATCACCCCCAATGCCTCCACCATGGACGCCACCCATGCGGTGTTGGCCTGGGTGGCGTGCATTGTCGGCACCACTTCCTGCTGCTGCACGCATTTGGACACCTCCAATTGTACCTGCAGGTACTGGATGCTCGCCGACAACTTCTCATGTAGTCAAGACTCCTGATGAGTCTGTGGGCTGGGGGTGGTGGGTGTGGGTGTGTGGGTGGGGTGATGTGGGGGTGAGGGTGGGGGTGAGGATGTTGCGGGATGAGGGTGGTGTGTGGGTGCGGGTGTTGTGTGGGTGGTGCTCGGGGTGGGTTAACACGCTTCATGGAGATCCACAACTAAGCGGGATCTCACTTCCTTGCCTGTGGCCGAAGTCCACCTTGGCGACTCCCCTTTCCCCTGGTCCGCCGACCACGTTCAGGGCCCTCTAATCTGCCATAGTGAGGGGCTGCAGATCCGGCGGTCCTCATCCTGCCTTCTCCCCTCCTGGCGATTGTATGCGGCCTTCTCCAGGGAGTTAGACAGTCTGACACATGCAGCCCAGGGGGTGGGTAGCTGTTGGCCTTGTGACCAGGGTACCTGGCCATGCCGGCATATGGTGCAGAATGGGGGTTTGGCCACCCTCCGGGTGATGGGGGGTAGGTCAGGTTACAGGTGTATGGAACGTTGTTGGTGCCAGGGACATCATGCTGCCTCCTCACCCTGGCCGCCCTGAGGAAGTTCTGCAATTTTTTCCGGCACTGCTGGCCAACCCCGTTGGTGTTGCCCACTGCGCTGACAGCCTCTGCCACCTGTGCCCAGGCATGGTGAACGGTGGCGGCTGGCAGCCTCCGTCCCAGGCTGGGTACAGGGTCATCTGCTTCTCCTCCATCGTGTCCAGCAGGGTCTCCAGCTTGGCATCCGTAACCCTCGGGGCTGCTCTCCTCGCTGCCATCTTGTTGGCTAGGATGGTGTGTGTGGGGGGTGCAGCGTGTATAAGCGGCTGCAGCTTGTCAGCCTCTTGAGTGTCAATCACGGAATTGGCGAATCCGGCACCATTTCTGATGAGAATGGTTTGTCACTTGGCACCGGCTAGCCCCTCAACAGTAGCTGAATCGGTCCCGATGCGGCACCAACTATGCTGTCGTGAAAGTCCAAGAATTCTGTGTTGGCGTCAACACTTAGTCTCAGGATCGGAGAATCCCGTCCTGGAAGTTTCCACATCTTCGTCTTCAACTTTGGGAAGAAATCTTCAGGAAACCAAAAGGTGTTTCTGGGCTAAGGGTGTTGAAATTGCCATTAGGTTGAGTGGTGTTTTCCCTAGCTGCTGCAACCTGTCTTAATTTCTGATCTTTCTGTGTATGCAACTCTCTCTCAAGCTTTGAGAGCTCAAAAGCACATTCTCTCTCTCTCTCTCTCCCTCTCACACTTGTCCCTAAAACTCTAACTCGAGCCTCCCATCGTTCAGCTGGATTTCGGCTGGGATAATCTGCTCTGTTTCAGGTTCTGTTCCTTCTACCTGGACCAAACTTGGAGTGAAGCCTAACTGCTCAGCCAGCATTTCTGGTACTTTGGATCTCATGCTTTATTTTGTATGTAAATTTCTCCCTGTTTAGCGACGGTTTTTCGCTGCTCTATACTTCGAGATTCAAGTTTTGCCAAATGAGATCCTCCTGTGTGGTACCCTCAATAATGACGCTTAGAGTGTAAACGGTAAAGAAGACTTTCATAAACTATGAACTTGACTGGTGCCGAGACGTGGGCTAACAGCTACACCACCCACATATACGGCTCCCAGATGGGCGGAGCCGGAGGCGGAGTTTCCCAGGGTTCCAAGCCTGTCTTAAAGGGGACATCACCTTACATGATGACAAGGGTACAGTGTTACAGTAACCGTTCATCACATCCTGTTTTACCAACATTTTTGATTCTGAACTAGCCACATTACTTTCCACAAGTTCATTTTCAAGAAGCAGCTTTCCATTTTTGGCTTTGTGGTAAAGCACTGTGTTCCTATATTGTACGGTGTTGTACGGTGGAACCTGCACTACAGGTTCACCTGGGCCCCTGTATGCTAGCTCCGCCCAGGAGCCGGGTTATAAATATGCGTGGCCTTCAGCTAGCAGCCATTTCGTCAGCTGCTGTAGGAGGCCACACTTCAGATACTAATAAAGCCTCAGTTTGAATTCAACTTCGTCTCCAGCCAAATTGATCGTGCCTCAATTTATTAGTATCTGATTCAGAAGATGGACCTCCAGATTAAACCCGATCGACTGCAACTGATCCACACACAAGCGACGCCAGAAAGGACTTTCAGCACTGGCTAGCTTGTTTTGAAGCGTATATCAACGCGGCGCCGATCCCTGTTCCAGAGGCTCAGAAGATTCAAATATTGTACTCCAGACTCAACTCTAAAATCTTCCCGCTGATCCACGGTGCGCCCAATTACGCTGACGCTATGACTCGACTCAAAGAGAGTTACGAGCAGAAGACGAACACGCTCTTTGCCAGACACGCGCTCGCAACGCATACTCAACTACCTGGTGAGTCAATCGAGGACTTCTGGAGGGCCCTGATCCCACTAGTTCGGGACTGTGACTGCCAGGACGTTACAGCTAAGGAGCACTCAGATCACCTTATGAGGGACGATTTTGTAACTGGGATTGGGTCCGATGTTATCAGGCAGCGACATCGCAGAGACTAAAACACTAGCGTTTTCCATGACGGTCGCCCTGCGCAATGTACAGTCCTACGCCCCCAACTGCGCGGCGCACTCCTCCTACGCTTCATGGGCCCCACAGGCAGCCACCCCAGTGGGGGCGCTACCCACCTAGTACGCCTGCGCTACGCGCCAGCCGGTGATCTCCGGGGGGCACTGATGCTATTTTTGCGGCCAACAAAGACACCCCCGCCAATGCTGCCCGGCCCGCGCTGCCCTTTGTAAGGTCTGCGGGAAGAAGGACCACTATGCAGCGGTGTGCCAGGCCCACTCAGTGGCAGCAGTCGCCCCCACCCACCCCGGTCATGGACAATGGGCGCCGCTATCCTCCCCTCCTCCCCAGGCCATGTGCGAGCAATGGCCGCCGCCATCTTCTCCCCCGCACCAGGCCCGCTCAGCGGCACGGTCGCCCCCAACCCCCCTGGTCACGGACAATGGGCGCAGCTATCCTCCCCTCCTCCCCAGGCCATGTGCGAGCAATGGGCGCCGCCATCTTCTCCCCCTCACAACTCGTGTGTTTCATGGGCGCCACCATCTTGCTCCACCCCCGCAACGTGCGTTCCATGGGCGCCGCCATTTTGTGACCCCCAGGACCGCCGGGCGCCGCAACCTTGTCCACCCCGCAGCACACAGAGACCAACGGCGTTTCAGGACCCCGACGCAGCGGCTGCCTCACTACCCGACGATCAACCTCGACTCACACCCATGGCAATCGACCAGTCCCGACCACACACTCTGATCAACGCATCCACCAGCGTGAAAGTCAATGGCCACGTGACCTCCTGCCTATTGGATTCCGGGAGCACCGAGAGCTTTGTACATCCAAACACGGTAAGGCGCTGCTCCCTTAAGGTACACCCCACCAATCAAAGTATCTCCCTGGCCTCTGGATCCCATCACGTAGCGATCCGGGGGTACTGCACTGTCACGCTCACAGTCCAAGGCGTAGAGTTCCACGGTTTTCGCCTCGACGTCCTCCCTAACCTCTGCGCTGCACTTATCCTTGGCCTGGATTTTCAGTGCAACCTCCAGAGCCTGAGCCTTAAATTCGGCAGACCCTTACCCCCCTTACTGTGTGTGGTCTCGCAACCCTAAAGGTCGATCCTCCTTCCCTCTTTGCCAATCTAACTCCAGATTGCAAACCCGTTGCCACCAGGAGCAGACGGTACAGCACCCAGGATAAGGCCTTCATCAGGTCCAAGGTCCAGAGGTTGCTTCAGGAGGGAGTCATCGATGCCAGCAACAGCCCTTGGAGAGCTCAAGTTGTAGTGGTTAAGTCTGGGGAGAAAAATCGAATGGTCGTGGACTACAGCCTGACCATCAACAGGTACACACAGCTCGACGCGTACCCCCTCCCACGCATATCTGATATGGTTAACCAGATTGCACAGTCCCGGGTCTTCTCAACGGTGGACCTGAAATCTGCTTACTACCAGCTCCCCATCTGTAATTTGGACCGGCCATACACCGCCTTCGAGGCAGACGGCCAGCTATATCACTTCCTTAGGGTCCCCTTCGGCGTCACCAATGGGGTTTCGGTCTTCCAAAGGGAGATGGACCGAATGGTCAACCGGTACGGCTTGCGGGCCAAGTTTCCGTACCTAGACAATGTGACCATCTGTGGCCATCATCAGCAGGACCACGATGCCAACCTCGCTAAATTTCTCCGCACTGCCATCTCCTCAACCTCACGTACAACAACAAGAAGTGTGTGTTCTGTACAAACCGCTTAGCCATCCTTGGCTGCGTGGTCCAGAACAGAGTTCTGGGGCCCGATCCCGACCGCATGCGCCCCCTCATGGAGCTTCCCCTCCCCCACTGCCCCAAGGCCCTCAACGCTGCCTGGGGTTCTTCTCGTATTACGCTCAGTGGGTCCCAAACTATGCGGACAAGGCCCGCCCACTCATAAAGTCCACTCATTTCTCCCTGACGGCAGAGGCCCAACAGGCCTTCGGCCGGATCAGAGCTGATATTGCCAAGGCCACAATGCACGCTTCACTTCCTCTAAAAGACGAAACACTTCCTTTCCATGTAGAAAGCGACGCATCGGACGTCGCCCTTGCTGCCACCCTCAACCAGGCAGGCCCGTGGCATTTGTTTCCCGCACCCTCCATGCATCCGGAATTCGGCACTCATCCGTCGAAAAGGAGGCCCAGGCGATCGTTGAGGCTGTGCGACATTGGAGGCATTACCTGGCTGGCAGGAGATTCACTCTCCTCACTGACCAACGGTCGGTAGCCTTCATGTTCAACAACATGCAGCGGGCCAAGATAAAAAATGACAAAATCTTGCAGTGGAGAATCAAGCTCTCCACCTATAACTACGAGAGTATCACCCTGGCAAACTCAACGAGCCCCAGACGCCCTATCCCGAGGTACATGTGCCAGCGCACAGGTAGACCGACTCCGGACCCTGCACGACAGCCTTTGTCATCCAGGGGTCACTCGGTTGTACCACTTCATTAAGGCACGAAATTTGCCCTACTCCGTCGAGGAAGTAAGGGCGGTCACCAAGGACTGCCAGGTCTGTGCGCAGTCCAAACCGCACTTCTACCGGCCGGACCGCGTGCACCTGGTGAAGGCCTCCCACCCCTTTGAACACCTCAGCGTGGATTTCAAAGGCCCCCTCCCCTCCTCCGAACGACACACGTATTTCCTCAGTGTGATCGATGAATACTCCCGTTTTCCGTTCGCCATCCCATGCCCCGACATGACGTCTGCCAGCGTCATTAAAGCCCTTAATTCTATCTTCACTCTGTTCGGCTTCTCTGCCGACATCCACAGTGACAGGGGATCCTCATTCATGAGTGATGAGCTACGCCAGTTCCTGCTCAGCAGGGGTATCGCCTCCAGCAGAACGACGAGCTACAACCCCCGGGGAAATGGACAGGTAAAAAGGGAGAATGGGACGGTATGGAGGGCCGTCCAGCTGGTCCTACGGTCCAGAAATGTCCCGGCCTCCCGCTAGCAAGAGGTCCTCCCTGATGCACTACATTCCATTCGCTCATTTCTTTGCACTGCTACTAATCGTACACCGCATGAACGCTTTTATGCCTTCCCCAGGAAGTCCACATCCGGGATATCACTCCCAACTTGGCTCACAGCTCCGGGAACCGTGCTTCTCCGTAAACATGTGCGGCTCCACAAGGCGGATCCGTTGGTGGAAAGGGTGCACCTGCTCCATGCAAACCCACAGTACGCTTACGTGGCGTTCCCCGACGGCCGTCAGGATACTGTCTCCCTCAGGGACCTGGCACCAGCAGGTTCCGCCCCCACACCACCCCCGGCGCCACCCTCCCCTCCCCCACCGCCCCCATCACCCTCCATAGGACCGTCCATCCACCCCCTGCCCACCCCCGTTGATGAAGAGGATTTTGGCACACTCCCGGAGTCAACTTCGACCACGACAGCGCCAATATCGCCAGCTTCACTTCGTCGATCCCAGAGGACGATCAAGGCGCCAGACCGGCTGAACCTCTGTTCTGTAAATATTAAAGATTGCGAATTGTATATAGTTATCCACCACCCTTGCCGGACTCAATTTTAACAGGGGGTGAATGTGGTAAACCACTGTGTTCCTATATTAAGGGTTGTACGGTAGAACCTGCACTACAGGTCCACCTGGGCCCCTGCATGCTCGCTCTGCCCAGGAGCCGGGTCATAAATATGCGTGGCCTTCAGCTAGCAGCCATTTTGTCAGCTGCTGTAGGAGGCCACACTTCAGATACTAATAAAGTCTCAGCTTGAATTCAACTTTGTCTCCAGCCAAATTGATCGTGCCTCAGGCTTCCAATTCATTCTTTTAATGTCAGATGCAGCTCATTTTAGTACAACTGGGTCAAGTCTCGGATGCAGCATCACAATTTCTGTTCGAGACATGGGAGGACAGATAAACTGGAACCCCAATTCCCTTCTCCTCTCTCCGGTATCCCAGCGGTGTATTTTTGAAAAGGTGGACGTGTGTGTACGATCGATTTTAAAAGAGCAAGCAGCAGACTTTCATAGATTTAAACAAAGAGGATTACTTGTTTACACACTCAGCCCAAAAGATGTAAATACTATGTCAATGACACACCATGCACTCGAGAGAGATGCAATCAAAGAAGACAGATAAGTGCACTAAGTATTAAAAGAATAAATCACATGTCATGCAAGTCCAGTGGAGAATGTCGCTTTTCCCCACGCTTGAATTGTAGTTCAGGTAAGTTCAGGTGGCTGGGAGCCGCATGTCAGTACTTCAGAAGGAAGAGTGTTCAGCAGATCATGAAGTCAGGCACTCTTGGCTGTTTAATCTGGAGGTCCAGTGCCATTACAGCTGAACTTGAAATTTTGGAATCTGGCAGGGAGACTTTTAAAAAGGCTGCTAAGCCTCTCGGTTCTAAAAAGGCAAAGGTGACACAGCCTTCTTCTGCAGTGTTGTTTTCTCATTGTTAGTCTGCAGACGGCTACTGGTCTCTTCTGAGTATTGTGATAAAAGGATTTCAGTATCAGAGGGAACGTTTCAGTCACATGGTCAGCGACCATTGATATACTGTCTTCCTCTTGGGCAGTCCCTCAGGGTCGAGGATGACTTGCTTCCACTCTGGGGAGGAGGATTCTGCGGTGGCTGCACAGTCCAATCCTGGATCCGCAGATCTTACCACAGGTTTGACTGGTTTGGTAAACCACTGTAGTATATAATATGTGTATTGTGGTAAACGGCTACTGTATTACATGTAATGTGGTAAACCACTGCCCGATGGCTCCGCCTCCCCTCGGGCTGGGTATAAAGGTGGCTGGTGGCTGATCCAGTTAGGGATCAGAGGCCAGGAGGCTTTCTGTTTAGTTTATTAAAGCCTCAGTTACGTTCACTACTCGTCTTGTGTTTTTTGATGGCACATCACAGGTGGTGCTTGATGAGGTGGGTGGGTGGGACCCTTGGGTGGGTGGGACCCTCTGGATTCTGCACTCTCATTCTGGTGTTTACACTTGGTCTCCGAATTCTCCACCCTGCGACGCTTGAGGGGATTGGCAGCTTTGCAAATGCTTCTTCTCCAATTTGTGTGTTCTAAGGCAAGTAATTCCCACGTGTCGATAGGGATTTGACATTTATTTATGGAGTGTGGTAGGGGTATTACGGTACCTAGGTTGAGGCTGTAAGACCATTGGTGTGGGAGGTACCTGAGGCATGAAGACCATTGGTGAAGCCTGCCTGCTGGTTCCGCCCAGTAAGGCCGAGTATAAGAGCCTGTGTCTTCCTAGCAGCCGCATTCTGTACCTGCACTGCTGGGGGAAACATCTAGTCCAATAAAGCCTTCAATTGTCATCGAATCTCGCTTCTGGAGTTATTGATCGAGCATCAATTTATTGGACTAGTTTTTAAAGAATGGAGCTCCAAATCAAGAGTGTCTGCAACTCAGCCCTCATGTGGCAAACTCAGCGGCAACCTTCAAACACTGGCTGGCGTGCTTTAAAGGGTACCTCAGGATCCGTCAATCCTCCGTGGAAAAGGAGGGCCAGGCCATAGTAGAAGATGTGCGGCACTGGAGGTATTACCTGGCCGGCAGGAGATTCACGCTCCTCACTGACCAACGGTCGGTAGCTTTCATGTTCGATAATGCACAGCGGGGCAAGATAAAGAACGATAAGATCTTACGGTGGAGGATCGAGTGCTCCACCTACAACTATGAGATCCTGTATCGTCCCGGGAAGCTAAACGAGCCTCCTGACGCCCTATCCCGCAGCACATGTGCCAATGCACAAGTGGACCGACTTCGGGCCCTCCATGAGGACCTCTGCCACCCTGGGGTCACTCAATTCTTCCATTTTATTAAGACCCGCAACCTGCCCTACTCCCTCGAGGAAGTCAGGATCGCCACCAGGAACTGCCAAATGTGCGCGGAGTGCAAGCCGCACTTCTACAGGCCAGAGAAAGCGCTCCTGATTAAGACTTCCCGTCCCTTTGAACGCCTCAGTATGGACTTCAAAGGGCCCCTCCACTCCACCGACCGCAACACGTACTTCCTGAACGTGATTGATGAGTACTCCCGGTTCCCATTCGCCATCCCCTGCCCCGACATGACCGCAGCCACCGTCATAAAAGCCCTCCACAGTATCTTTACCCTGTTCGGTTTCCCCGCCTACACACTCAGCGATAGGGGGTCCTCCTTGATGAGCGAAGAACTGCATCAATTCCTGCTCAGCAAGGGCATCGCCTTGATCAGGACGACCAGTTATAACCCCCGGGGAAACGGACAGGTAGAGAGGGAGAACGGAACGGTCTGGAAGACCGTCCTACTGGCCTAACGGTCCAGGAATCTCCCAGTCTCCCGCTGGCAGGAGGTCCTTCCCGATGCACACCATTCCATCCGATCACTGCTGTGTACCATGACAAACGAAACACCTCATGAACGTCTCCTTGTCTTCCCTAGGAAGTCCTCCTCCGGGACCTCGCTCCCAACATGGCTGGCAGCTCCTGGCCCCATTCTGCTCCGCAAACACATGCGGGCGCACAGGTCATACCCATTGGTAGAGAGGGTCCACCTTCTTCACGCTAACCCTCAGTACGCCTACGTGGCGCACCCTGACAGCCGGCAGGACACGGTCTCCCTACGGGACCTGTCTCCCCAGCAGCTGCATTCTGTACCTGAGCTGCTGGGGAAACATCTCGTCCAATGAAGCCTTCAATTGTCATCCAATCTCGCTTCTGGAGTCATTGATCGAGCATCATGGAGGTTTTTAGAGTGTCCTTGTAGCGTTTCCTCTGCCCTCCTAGTGATTGCTTCCCATTGTGGAGCTCGGAGTAGAGTGCTTGTTTCAGGAGCCTTGTGTCAGGCATGCTCACATGCAGTAGAACATTGCTGGCGGTCTTTCACGCTTAACTTGTGAATAACTGGGGTTGGATTCTCCGTTCTGGAGACTAATTTCTCACGCTGGCGTGAAAATGGTGGTGTTTTACGCCAGAAAAACTGGCGTAAAATGGACATGGATTCCCTGTTTTGCTGAGGGCTAGCAGGGAGGGAGCGTAGAGCTTGCAGCTGTAGCTGCCGATACGGCCCCCTGCACTTCCGGTTCAGAGGCCGCACACGCGGACTGAGCCCACAGACCTCAACCACCAAAGTAGTGCCCCCCATCGGCCGCTCGCCCGTCCTGGACCACCCGCCCACAAGTGCCCCCAGCCCCGAATGAAACCCCCCCCCCCCCCCCCCCCGCCTGCCGATCGGCCCTCCCCCGACTGTGGCAGCCCCAGACTGAGTCCGCAGCTGCCACGCCGAGTTCACGAACGGTGTGAGCACACGTTACCCACTCCATCGGGAACTCGGCCAGTCTAAGATGGAACATCGAGGGGCGGGCCTCAGGCAATGGCCAGAGGCGGTGGATAATCAGTGCGCTAGAGTACGCCGCCTTTCAGGGGGCGGAGATTTCAAAATCTGCCGACGCTCCCGATTTTGGCGCCAAAATGGATTTTCTGCCCTGTCGCCAAATGCGATTTTGGCGTCAGGAGCGGAGAATCCAGCCCCATGTCTTCTCCATTTTCGTTTGTTACATTAAAAACCTGCTGAGACAGAATGGATCCTTGGAGTAAGCTTTGAATAGTAGCAGGCATTAATTTCACAAAGGAGTCCATTCAGGGGGTGGAGGATTGGGGGGGGTGGGGGGGGGGGGGGGGGCTGCAGCCATTATAATTCAAGTCAGAACTTTCAGGAAACTTAATAACCTGTGTTGAACTTGCACCTGACCTCTTGGCAACTATCTCAACAGTTCATCAGTGTCCAAGAGAAGGCAGAAGCATTAGCAACAATATTAAACCAGAAGTGCCAAGTGGATGATCCTTCTCAGCCTTCTTTGGAGGTTCCTAGCATCACAAATCCCAGTCTTCAGCCACTTTGATTGAATCCACATGATATCAAGAAATGTTTGAAGGCACTGGATACTGCAAAGGCTATGGGCCCTGACAATATTGCAGCAATAGTCCGGAAGACTTGTGCTCCAAATCTTGCCGCAACCTTAGCCAAGCTGTTCCCGTATAACACTAGCATCCAAACGGCAATGTGGAAAATTGCCCAGGTATGCCCTGTACATAAAGCAGGACAAATCCAACCCTGTCAATTACCATCCTATCAGTCTGTGGAAGGGGTTGTCAACAGTCCCATCAAGCGGCACCTATACAGCTATAACCTGCTCATGGGTGCTCAGTTTGGGTTCCGCCAGGATCGCTCAGCTCCTAACCTATCACACCCTTGGTTCAAATTTGGACAAAAGAGCTGAAGGCCAGAGGTGAGGTGAGGGTGACTGTCTTGACATCAAGGCAGCATTTGACTGACTGCAGTATCAAGGATCCCTGGAGAAACTGGACTAAATAGGAATCAGGGGAAAACTCTCTGCTGGTTGGAGTCATACCTGGCACAAAGGAAGATGGTTGTGGTGGTTGGAGGTCAATCATCTCAGCTGCAGGACATCACTGCAGGAGTCCCTCAGAATCGTATCCTAGGCCCAACCATCTTCAGTTGCTTCATCAAAGACCTCCCTTGCATCATAAGGTCAGAAGTGGGAATGTTTGGTGATGATTGTACAAAATTCAGCACCATTCGTGACTCCTCAGATAATGAAGCAGTCCATGTGCAAATACAGCAAGATTTGGACAATATCCAGGTTTGGGCTGAAAAGCGGCAGGTTACATTTATGCCACACAAGTGCCAGGCAATGACCATCTCCTACACTAGAGGATCTAACCTCTATTCAATTGACCTTTGCTCAATCCCCTACCGTCAACATCCTGGGAGATATCATTGGCCAGGAACTGAACTGGACTAGCAATATAAATACTACGGCTACAAGAGCAGGTCAGATGCTTGAAATCCTTTGGTGAGGAACTGACCCTGTGACTCCCAGAATCTGTCCACCAGCAACAAGGCACAAGTCTGGAGTATGATGGAATACTTTTTACTTATCTGGATGAGTGCAGCCTGAACAACACTCAAGAATCTCAACACCATCCAAGGCAAAGCAGACCACTTGATTGGCACCTCATCCATAAACATTCATACCCTCCGCTACTGATGCATAGTGGCAGCCATGTGTACCATCTACAGGAATTCACCAAGGCTTCATGGACAGCACCTTCCAAACCCATGGCCACTACCATCTAGAAAGACAAAGGCAACAGGCACCTGGAAGTTCCCCTCCAAGCCATTCACCATCCTGACTTGGAAATATATCGCTGTTCCTTCACTGTTGCTCGGCCAAAATCCTGGCATTCCCTCCCAAACAGCACTGTGGTACACCTGCACCCAATGAACCGCAGCAGTTCACCACCACCTTCTCAAGGGCAGCGTGGTGATACAGTTGTTAGCACTGACGCCTCACAGCTCCATGGACCCAGGTTCAATTCCAGCCTCGGGTGACAGTGTGGAGTTTGCACGTTCTCCCCGTGTGTGCGTGGGTTTCCTCCGGCTGCTCCAGTTTCCTCCCACAGTCCAAAGAAATGCAGGTTAGGTGGATTGGCCATGCTGTGGTTCGGTGTCCAAAAGGTTAGGTGGGGTTACTGGGTTATGGGGATAGGATGTGTGGGCTTTAGTAGGGTGCTCTTTCCTAGGGCTGGTGCAGACTCGATGGGCTGATTGGTCTCCTTCTGCACTGTAGGGATTCTCAGTAAGACAACTAGGGATGGGCAATTAACGGTGGCCTAACCAGCAATGCTCATATCCCTTGAAAATAGTAAAAATAAAGTAAATAAGCAAAGACAGTTCCAGAATCTCCCAAAAGAGAACAGCCCGTGTGTAAAGTTATGCATATGACATGCTTTTTGCTCGACATGACTCAGATTATGATGCAATGTGGGAGCCGATTTATTCACACACAATCAAGAATGGTAACTCTATTGTACATATTACTATTTAATTCCCTTTTATTTGAAAAGTGGAAGTTTTGAGAGGTACAACAATCATCTCAGCAGTATGAGTTCTGTTCGCTGAGCGAGGAATTCCTAAGAGAATAATATGTGACTTGTAGAACCCAATTCATTGCCAGAGAGGTTAAGGAATTCACTGAACATCATGGGCTCAACAGCATCACCTCATCACCATATTACCCAAGGGGACACGTGTTTATGGACAGAAACATCCAGAGAGTTAAGAGAACCCATACATAATGCCAAAAGACAAAGGAAGGCCCACACCTTGCCTTATTGTCATTCTGCTCTACACCTTGCAAGACTGCCATCAAAATAGCCTGAAGATCTGTTAAATGGAAAAAGTATATACCAAATCTTGCCAAGCAAGATACTCCCTCCAAGTGACAAGGAGGAAGTAAGACAGCAACTCACTGATGTACAGGAAGGAGGTCTATACTCTAACAAGCATGCCAGCTCCTTTGCTGAGCTGTTGAAACAGTAAATTGTACGTTCAGGATCAAATCAAGAAAACGTGAAACTCAGCAATACCTGTTTGTGAAGCTGGGACTTCAAAGACATAAATCATTGAGACTGAAATTGGTGAGCAAATGAGAAGAAACAAGGGGCTGGATTCTCCAAAAATGGGACAATGTCCCCACGCTGGCGTAAAAACGCTGGCGTTTCACTCCCCAGTTTCCTGCAAAAAATAAACGGCTGTTTACTTACTTGCAGGGGACTAGCAGGGCCCTGGGGAGCTTCACGTAGCTTTGGCTGCGGATGCAGGCCCCCGCACTTCCGGTTCCGAATCCGCGTGTGCGCACGGCGGCTGCCTCCAGCGGCAGACTCGGACCAAGACCAACAAACAAGGCCCTCCCCGATCGGCCGCGCACGGCTGCATCGGACCAGCCCGATCGCTGCCCCGACAGCCCATAAGGCCCCCCACCCCCCGGTGCTTGATCCCCCCGCCCCCACACCAGGGCAGCCGCAGACTGAGCCTGCAGCCGCCGCGCGAGAACCCCGACCGGCCATACCACATTAGTTCCACGGCGCGGGGACTCGGCCAGTTGGGATCGGAGTATCGCTGGGGGGGGCCTCTGGCAATAACGGGGGGTGCCGTGCTGCATATTTTGCGGACGAGCGATTCTCTGGGGGCTGGAGAATCGCCAGAGCGACGCCAGGCCCGATTCGGTTGGGAATATCGATTCTCCGCCCCCGCGCCGAAAGCGATTTCAGCGTGGGGCTGCGGAAAATCCAGCCCAAGGTTCATGTCTGGCCTACATCTAAACTGAAAAAACAGAAAAGATGATCAACAACACCAGCAGCAGCATGGTGACACAGTGGTTAGCACTCAGCCCCAGGGACCCAGTTTCGATTCTGCCCTTGGGTGATGGTCTGTGTGTAGTTTGCACGTTCTCCCGTGCCTGCGTGCGTTTCCTCCAGGTGTTCCAGTTTCCTCCCATAATCCAAAGATGCACAGGTTAGGTTGAGGTTGACTGGCCATGCTAAATTGCCCCTTAGTGCCCAACGGTTAGGTGGGGTTATGGGATGGGGTGGAGGAGTGGGCCTCGGTTCAGGTGCTCCTTCAGAGAGTCAATGCAGATTCGATGGCAGAATGGCCTCCTTCTGCACTGTAGAGATTCTATAATCACCAGTGAGATAATACTGACAACATCAACAGCATGACCAGTGAGACAATGGCAAATGACATAGCACTAGCAACAACTCCTCCAACACCAGAAACTGCACACTCAACATTACCTGTGAAGCGTCAAAGTCATCACTGGGAACGATGAATGCCAAACCCACCCGATGGAGGTACGATATCTTATCACCAAAGATGAATAATGTTTTTTCTGAGAAAATAAAATAAGCTGTAAAAGATTCTGAACGGGTTCAGTTTATTTATAAGAGTCAATTGTTAACCTTCTATAATTTAGAAAAAAATAGTTAATGATTGGAACAGTTATATTGATACAGAGTTAGGGTTCCTTCATCCTTCTTGACTGTGATGTGGAGATGCCGGCGTTGGACTGGGGTGAGCACAGTACGAAGTCTTACAACACCAGGTTAAAGTCCAACAGGTTTGTTTCAATGTCACTAGCTTTCGGAGCGCTGCTCCTTCCTCAGGTGAATGAAGAGGGCTGTTCCAGAAACACATATATAGACAAATTCAAAGATGCCAAACAATGTTAGGAATGCGACCATTAGCAAGTGATTAAATCCTTACAGATCCAGAGATGGGGTAACCCCAGGTTAAAGAGGTGTGAATTGTATCAAGCCAGGACAGTTGGTAGGATTTCACAGGCCAGATGGTGGGGGATGAATGTAATGCGACATGAATCCCAGGTCCCGGTTGAGGCCGCACTCATGTGTGCGGAACTTGGCTATAAGTTTCTGCTCGGCGATTCTGCGTTGTCGCGGGTCCTGAAGGCCGCCTTGGAGAACGCTTACCCGGAGATCAGAGGCTGAATGCCCTTGACTGCTGAAGTGTTCCCCGACTGGAAGGGAACATTCCTGCCTGGTGATTGTTGCGCGATGTCCGTTCATTCGTTGTCGCAGCGTCTGCATGGTCTCGCCAATGTACCACGCTTCGGGACATCCTTTCCTGCAGCGTATGAGGTAGACAACGTTGGCCGAGTCGCACGAGTATGTACCGCATACCTGGTGGGTGGTGTTCTCACGTGTAATAGTGGTATCCATGTCGATGATCTGGCACGTCTTGCAGAGATTGCCATGACAGGGTTGTGTGGTGTCGTGGTCACTGTTCTGAAGACTGGGTAGTTTGCTGCAAACAATGGTTCGTTTGAGGTTGCGCGGTTGTTTGAAGGCAAGTAGTGGGGGTGTGGGGATGACCTTGGCAAGCTGTTCATCGTCATCAATGACGCGTTGAAGGCTGTGAAGAAGATGACGTAGTTTCTCCGCTCCGGGGAAGTACTGGACGACGAAGGGTATTCTGTCGGTTGTGTCCCATGTTTGTCTTCTGAGGAGGTCGGTGCGGTTTTTCGCTGTGGCGCGTTGGAACTGTCGCTCGATGAGTCGAGTGCCATATCCTGTTCGTACGAGGGCATCTTTCAACGTCTGTAGATGTCTGTTACGCTCCTCCTCGTCTGAGCAGATCCTGTGTATACGGAGAGCTTGTCCATAGGGGATGGCTTCTTTAATGTGTTTAGGGTGGAAGCTGGAGAAGTGGAGCATCATGAGGTTATCTGTGGGTTTGCGGTAAAACGAAGTGCTGAGGTGACCGTCCTTGATGGAGACGAGTGTGTCCAAGAATGCGACCGATTTGGGAGAGTAGTCCACGGTGAGTCTGATGGTTGGATGGAACTTATTAATGTCATCGTGTAGTTGTTTCAGTGATTCTTCGCCGTGGGTCCAAAGGAAAAAAATGTCATCGATGTATCTGGTGTATAACGTCGGTTGAAGGTCCTGTTCAGTGAGTAGGTCTTGTTCAAACTTGTGCATAAAGATGTTGGCGTATTGGGGTGCAAATTTGGTCCCCATGGCTGTTCCGTGCGTCTGGATGAAGAACTTGTTGTCGAAGGTGAAGACGTTGTGATCCAGAATGAAGCAGTGAGTTGCAGAATTGCGCCTGGAGATTGGCAGTTGTCGGTGTTGAGTACTGAGGCTGTTGCAGCAATGCCGTCGTCATGGGGCATGCTGGTGTAGAGTGCCGAGACGTCCATTGTGACGAGGAATGTTCCTGGTTCAACTTGTCCATGGGTGCTGAGTTTCTGTAGGAAGTCCGTCGTGTCGCGACAGAAGCTGGGTGTACCTTGTACGATGGGTTTCAAGATGCCCTCGATGTAGCCAGAGAGGTTCTCACACAGGGTCCCATTGCCTGAAACGATAGGGCGGCCTGGTGTGTTGGCCTTATGTATTTTCGGGAGGCAGTAGAGATCTCCAATGCGGGGAGTACGTGGGATGAGAGCACGTAGGGTGCTCTGAAGATCTGGATCCAAGGTCTTGATCCGTCTGTTAAGTTGGCGGATGTGTTCCTTGGTCGGATCTGCGGGTAACTGTCTGTAGTGTTCTTGGTTGTTCAGTTGTCGGTATACTTCTTTGCAGTAGTCCGTTCTGTTCAGTACGACAGTGGCCCCCCCTTTGTCTGCTGGTTTGATGACGATGCTGCGGTTGGTCTTGAGAGCGCAGATGGCATTGCGTGTGCTTGGGTGACGTTCGCGACGAGTAGTGACTTGGGTGACGAACGTCACCCAAGCACAACGCAATGCCATCCGCGCTTTGCAGCAAACTACCCAGTCTTCAGAACAGTGACCACGACACCACACAACCCTGTCATGGCAATCTCTGCAAGACGTGCCAGATCATCGACATGGATACCACTATTACATGTGAGAACACCACCCACCAGGTACGCGGTACATACTCGTGCGACTCGGCCAACGTTGTCTACCTCATACGCTGCAGGAAAGGATGTCCCGAAGAGTGGTACATTGGCGAGACCATGCAGACGCTGCGACAACGAATGAACGGACATCGCGCAACAATCACCAGGCAGGAATGTTCCCTTCCAGTCGGGGAACACTTCAGCAGTCAAGGGCATTCAGCCTCTGATCTCCGGGTAAGCGTTCTCCAAGGCGGCCTTCAGGACCCGCGACAACGCAGAATCGCCGAGCAGAAACTTATAGCCAAGTTCCGCACACATGAGTGCGGCCTCAACCGGGACCTGGGATTCATGTCGCATTACATTCATCCCCCACCATCTGGCCTGCGAAATCCTACCAACTGTCCTGGCTTGGTACAATTCACACCTCTTTAACCTGGGGTTACCCCATCTCTGGATCTGTAAAGATTTAATCACCTGCTAATGCTCGCATTCCAAGCATTGTTTGGCATCTTTGAATTTGTCTATATGTGTGTTTCTGGAACAGACCTCTTCATTCACCTCAGGAAGGAGGAGCGCTCCGAAAGCTAGTGACATCGAAACAAACCTGTTGGACTTTAACCTGGTGTTGTAAGACTTCTTCTTGACTGTGGCAGGGGGCTGTCTGGTAGGCCTACTATTGCAGAAAGCTTTCTGTGTGCAGGTCTATTCGCCTTTTTCATTGAAGTCCTCATCAGAGTACTCTGCAGCAGAACCCAATTGTTCCCCTCTGGGGAGCTGGCACCTGTGCCATTCTTCCCCCTGTCCTGGTTGCAGCCCAGTTGTGCCTCGTGACTCACCACATGGAGATCCTACTTCTAAGCTACCCTTTTCATGGTGCCCGTTTCTGAGGTGGTTGTTCTGAGTTTGAGGTTGTTTGATGGCGTTTCCGCTTCATCAGTATCTCCTCATGAATTTTGCCTCCCACCCAATTGCTTGGACAGGTGGTAGCTCTTTGTATTCTAAAAGTGTAAAGGAATAAAAAGGGCAGGGTTGGGGTGAGGTGTGGAGATGAAGCAAGTGGTACATGGGACATGTAAGGCTTTCGGGCAATTCGGCCCTTTTTGGACTGCCCAAGAATAAAACCCAGAGACTGTAAACTGGACACCTTTCAGCCAAAGGAACGTAACCAAATTTCCCAGCAGGCTTGGTCCGCTGAGCTGAGTAGGGGCATAGGTATTTACAAACACCCCCCTGGAGCTACAAGGAAGAAGAAGCCAGACAACGAAATAGGATTAAAAACAGAGACAAAGGGGAATGGTAATGCTGTAAGGGGCCTGCCTGCAAGCAGGACAATGTGATGGTCATAGCCCCCATGCTTTGTAAATAACTTTGTCTCCACCAGAGCGAAATCCAATCAACACCCCATCAACATAGCGAGGTGAGAATAGCAGCGATCTCCGAAGCAGATGGAAGCCCTTGAAAAATCTTCATAAGGGAGCTTAACCAAAATAATAGACTGTCTGGAACTAGTGTATTGCGCTGGGCCAGGCAACTGGTGGAAAAAACCCAAGTTGGAGGCAGACCTGGGGGAGGTACTCCAATCTTGATGGAAGCCGCCGGCAGGAACTCACTGGGTGGAGGGGGCGGAGTCGGTGCCAAATTCAAATCGGGACAGGTCTGCCTGGCTGGAAGGAGCGGACCTGCGAGGAGAACCCGGAAGTCGACAGGTCTGCCCGGCTCAAAGGGGGCGGGACCAGCGGGAACTTTAAACTTGGACCGATACAATGTAAATGCGAGGAAAACCCGGAAGTCGACAGGTCTGACCGGCTCAAAGGGGGCGGGACCAGCGGGAACTTTAAACCTTACCGATTCAATGCAAAAGGGGCTGGCCGAACACAGAAAAAACCCAGGTAAAACGGATATAAAAGGGGCTGTGTTTCGATTGAGGGGCTCTTGGCTTGACCTCTCCACCTTCGACTTGACCTCCCGCTCGAGCCGCAGCCTTGGACTGTAAGTACCCTGCAGCAGCGTGCAAAACTCCCTGTCTTTGGTAGTGGTTGAGGCTTTGGGGCAGGGGGCTTGATTTGTGTTTTGTACCATTGCTAAAATTGTGTAACAATAAGATTTTACGTTGTGTCCGTTATAGTACTTCCTGAATAGACATAGTTTGTGTTAGAGCTTAAGATTTTATTATAATTTCTTCTGTTTGATGATTTTGACCTGGGTTTTGCAATAAACCTCGATTTGCTGATAATTGGAGTCGTTTAAATTCTTCAATCTCTCACCAGCAATCTCTGACCAAGTCATTGTTAAGGTATTCCTCACCTTAATTCCGGGGTCGAGAATCTGGGGTCATCTTGAACGATTCGAACCCGTTCACTCAGGACCGGCTGCTGGTTAGGTAATAAACAGCAGTGTCCTATTCTCTCTCTTGGGAAAGCTACTCCAGGGAAGTAGGAACCGGGTGGGTGTTGTACCACCGGCAAGAGAGAGAATCACCTGGGCATTGGTGGGGGTCTGGATATCTGTGTGATATAAGCCTCAGGCTTCCGGTTAGGGATAAACGGCAGGCTTGATTCAGTGCTCTCTCCCGCGGAGGTGTCCCAGTGCTGCATCCCCAGGCCTCTGAAGTTTCAGTGCCAGCTGGAGGGAGACACACACAGATGCTCAAACCCCAGATATCGGCCCAGTAGTGGAGTAGCAAAGATGGAACCCTCTACAGACATCATCTCAAGATTATAACTCATCAGACTGTGAGTTAAGGGTGAAATGGGATCTGAGAAGGTGCATTCAGCAGGAACAGACCACCCTCCTCGATGGTATGGGGAGATGGTGGTGTAGTGGTAACGTTACTTGACAAGTAACCCAGAGGCCAGTGTAATGCTCTGGAGACATGCGTGCAAACCCTACCATGGCAGCTAGTAGAATTTAAATACAATTAATAAATCTGGCGTACAAGCTAGGGGGCGTGATGCAACTAATTTGGAGCAAAGTCCCATAGCAAATGCGTTTAGCCGCATTTTTACCAGCGCTCGCAGTGTCAAGAACACATGGCTATAAATGTGAATCATGTTATATAAGGGGCCTCAGGGGGGAACGCACGGCCGGGGCCGCACATAGCCTTGTTTTGTATGCCGAGGAGCTCTGCCCGCCGGAATTCCCCAGTATACATCAGGACGGCATGGGAGGGTCCCCGGCCCCATTCACCCCCACCCCCCCCTCACCCAGCAACACCCATGCAGAGCACCCCAGCCCGATCGCATGCGCTCAAAAAATGCCAGCTTGGCAAGGTGCCAGGCTCACACTGCTAAGGTGCCAAGCTGGCATTGCCAGGGTGCCTAGGTGGCACCAGCAATGCCAAGGCACCACACTGCCCAAAAGAGCTTTCAGCTGGAAGCATCCGATCCCCTGGGAGACCCCCATGGGTGCCGTTCCGTCCGGTCCCCATTTGTGGAAACCAGTACTAAATGGCGCTCAGCCAAGGTCTCCAAGGCAAAGGGGATAAATCTCAAAGCCTCAGATACCTTGGGAACCGGAACATCAAAGTGAACCTCAGTGGCAGCCCTTTAATGATGAACAGCACTAACTCCTCCATGGGGGTGAGCACATGTAGCTGGGCCTGCTTGACCTCACCACAACCCCCCACCCCCCCACTTTACCCCCACTCACAAAACTTGGGCCACCTCGCCCTGCAGAGAGGGCAGCATTTTACTGAGTGCCAAGCAATGTGATTCGGTGATGTGCCTATAGTAGTTTAATAGCTGACAATGAGTGAAAACTGGGAGTGTGTGGTTTACAGATGTACTAAGTGTGAAAAAATGAGATGAGGCTACGGGTGTGAGATTTGGGACATGGTTGATGGAAAATGTTGGTAGACAAATGTCTCTAACTCCAACCACTCATGTGAGATCATTGAACTTCTTGCGACACTGCATCTAGGTCCCCAGGGTTGGACTGCTGTCATTGAATGAAGTAGCGACTGACTTCTGCTATCTTCTCAGGATATGCCTGTCAGGCTGCCTGGCCTACTGAGAAAGGAGAACTTCCCTCCTTTTGTGCATGTCCATCCCCAAGATCTCCGGCACAGCATCTGAGAACTTTGTGGCATACTCTCTGACCTGGTGCTCCATTGTTGTATATTCTCTCTGGTCTTCAACACCTTCTAGAAGCAATTTCTGTCCCTGCTGCAGACACAAGGCATTTTGCCTTTAATTAGTGCAATCTGGCTTTAAGTAGTACAAGCTAGCTTTAAGTAGTGCTGACTAGCACAAATTTGGACCCCTTGCTGAGCCATGTAGTCACTCAACAGTATGTTCAGCACTGTGCTGTGCGTAACAATGATTATAAATAGCAGGCAGCATGACGGTTGCACGCTTCCTGTGCCGCTTTGAACAGACGTGGGTTAATTGCACAGTGCAATCCCTGTGCCCGACTTTGGGGGCTATCCAATCTAGTCCCTGGGGAGTTGACAGCTCACATACTAATTGATTCCATTTATTTATTTTAATGAAATATGAAATCTTTTAATAAAGTCCCAAAACTTAATTGTGTCTTAGAACAGTAATGAAACAGCAGTCAAGGAAGAGCAATACAATATTATGCACTGAGGAAGGTGGAATTTACTTGCAGGCCCCTGCGACTGTGAATCTGCCTTCACTCTTGCCCATTATCCTGGGCTTGTCTGAGCAGCGTAAATGGTATCTGGTGGTAATTAAAGGAGCGATGCTGTGCTTAAGTGCGAATTACTTTTACAAGAAGACCTGTGCACTATGACTAACTGATAAAACCCAGCAGGGCCACTCAGCTACCTATTTGTTTTATGTACCAATTCCTGCAATTTGAAGCATACGAAGGCACTCGCACAGCTGTGTAGATCATCGTAAAGACGATTCCAGAAGACAGAGCGAGAAAGAGAGAGAAACTTCTCCATGCTTGATGTTTCATGACCGTCTTCTTGCTGTTAGAAGAGTAAATGATCAATGAATTTGTACTTCTTAATTCTGATATAGTGCAATTAGAAAATACTAATGAAGCACTTCAGTGGAAGTGGCACAAGTTTTAGTCCTTCATGCAAACTCCCTTTCCGCCTATGTTTCTTTTAAAGCTCTGTATCGGGGGGTGTGAGTTTGGTTTTGCATAAACTTGATGAGAACTGGTCGTTTTCATAATTTTTTCTTAATAAGCATTTTATTGAGGTATTTGTGGTATTGTAACAACAACAAAATAAACAATGTACATGAAACTATAAACGTAGTGCAAAAGCCATCTCCCTTCCTTACAGGTCCCATCTTTATTAACCCTCTACTCTAACCTAAACTAACCCCCCCCCCCTTTCTGCTGACGATTAATTTTCCGCGAAGAAGTCGACGAACGGTTGCCACCTCTGGGCGAACCCCAACAGTGACCCTCTCAAGGCGAGCTTGATTTTCTCCAAACAGAGACAGCTAGCTGTGTCCGATAGCCAGGTCTCCGACTTCGGAGGCTTTGAGTCCCTCCAAGCTAACAGTGTCCGTCTCCGGGCTATCAGGGAAGCAAAGGCCGGAACGTCTGCCTCTTTCTCCTCCTGGATTCCGGGTCTTCCGACACCCCGAAAATCGCCACCTCTGGACTCGGTGCCACCCTTGTTTGTAACACCGTGGACATGACATTTGCAAACCCCTGCGAGAATCCCATAAGCTTCGGACATGTCCAGAACATGTGGACATGGTTCGCTGATCCTCCCGCACATTTTGCACACCTGTCTTCCACCCCAAATAATCTGCTCATCCTGGCCACTGTCATGTGAGCCCGATGAACGACCTTGAAATGTATCAGGCTGAGCCTGGCAGATGTTGTGGACGCGTTGACTCTGGTCAATGCGTCCGCCCATAGACCATCCTCCATCTCTCCTCCCAGTCCCTCCTCCTAATTGCGCTTCAGCTCCTCGGTCTGCGTCTCCTCTGACCCCATAAGTTCCTTGTAAATGTCAGAGACGCTCCCTTCTCCTACCCACCCTCTGGAAACTACCCTGTCCTGAATTCCCCTTAGTGGTATGAGTGGGAAGGTTGACACCTGCTTACGTAGGAAGTCCCACACCTGCAGATACCTGAATTTGTTTCCCCAAACTTCTCCTCCAGCACCCTCAAACTCGGAAAGCTCCGATGGGGGATGTCACCCATCCTCTCAATCCCTGCTCTCCGCCATACCGGAACCCCCCACCAATACTTCCCAGGGCAAACTGATGATTATTACAGATTGGGGACCAGACCGATGCTCCCTCTGCTCCCACATGTCTCCTCAATCCTGGAGGACAAAATTTTGGCCAGCAATTTGGCATCCACATTCAACAGGGATATCAGCCTGCAGGATCCACATAGCTCCGGGTTCTTGTCCCGCTTCAGAATCAGCGAAATCGTGGCCTGTGACATCGTCGGGGGCAGCACCCCTCTTTCCGTTGCCTCATTGAACATCCTCATCAACATGGCCCCAATATCCCAGAGAACCTTTTCTAAAACTCCACTGGGTACCTGCCCGGCCCTGGGGCTATACCCGACTGCCTTGCCTTCAGACCCTTCACTATCTCTTCCAAACCGATTGGCGCCCCCAGTCCTTCTACCCGCTCACCTGGGAATTTCAGCCCCTCCAATAAGTGCTTCATCCCCTCCAGACCCGCAGGGGGTTCCAATCTGTACAGCCTACTGTAGAAATCCCTAAACTCCTTATTCACCCCTGCTGAATCACCAACCAGGGCGAGATTTACCGACCCCCCGCCGGGTCGGAGAATCGCCGGGGGCTGGCGTGAATCCCGCCCCCGCCGTTTGCCGAATTCTCCGGCGCCGAAGATTCGGCGGGGGCGGGAATCGCACCGCGCCGGTTGGCGGGCCAACCCCCCCCCCCCCAGCGATTCTCCGCCCCCCCCCAGCGATTCTCCGGCCCGGATGGACCGAAGTCCCGCTGCTGGAATGCCTGTCCCGCCGGCGTGGATTAAACCACCTCTCTTACCAGCGGGACAAGGCGGCGCGGGCGGGCTCCGGGGTCCTGGGGGGTGCGCGGGGCGATCTGGCCCCGCGGGGTGCTCCCACGGTGGCCTGGCCCACGATCAGGGCCCACCGATCCGCCGGCGGGCCTGTGCCGTGGGGGCACTCTTTTCCTTCCGCCTTCACCATGGTCTCCACCATGGCGGAGGCGGAAGAGACCCCCTCCACTGCGCATGCGCGGGGATGCCGTGAGCGGCCGCTAACGCTCCCGCGCATGCGCCGCCCGGCAATGTCATTTCCGCGCCAGCTGGCGGGGCGGAAATCAGTAGGCGCAGGCCTAGCCCCTCAAGGTTAGGGCTCAGCCCCCCAAGATGCGGAGGAAGGGGCGGCGTGATGCCGGCTGATTTGCGCCGTTTTGGGCGCCGGTCGGCGGACATCGCGCCGATTACGGAGAATTTCACTCCAGGTTCCCATCTCCGTCATTTACTTGCTGGCCTTCTATCCATGCTCATAGATCGCCCCCCTCGCCTTTCTCAGCTGCTCCACCGCTCCCTATGGTTAACAAGCCGAATTCCGCCTGGAGCCCCTGCTGTTCCCTTAAAAGCCCTGCCTCTGGGGTCTCCGCATACCTCCAACGATCTGTAGCATCTCCTTTACCAGTCGGTCCGTCTCTGCCCTGTCCACCTTCTCCCTGTGGGCCCGTATCGAGATCAGCTCCCCTCTGACCACCGCCTTCGGTGCTTCCCAGACCACCGTGTTGTTGACCTGCAGGTAGTTCTGAATACATTTCCTCAGCTGCTCGCACAGCCCTTTGTCAGCCAAAAGTCCCACATCTAACCTCAAGTGCGGGCGCTGGTTACTGTCTTTACTAACCTGCAGGTCAACCCAGTGCAGAGCGTTGTCTGAGATTGTAATCGCCGAGTACCCCGTGTCCACCACCCCAGGCAGCAAGACCCTGCTCAAAATAAAGGAATCAATCCGGGAATACACTTTATGTACGTGTGAGTAGAAGGAGAACTCCTTCACCCTCAGCTGCTCAAATCTCCATGGATCCACCCCCCCCCCCCTCCCCCCACCCCCACCCCCATCTGCTCCATGAACCCTTTTAGTTCCTTTGCCATTGCTGGCACCCTGCCCGTTTTTGAGCTTGACTGGTCCAAGCCAGGGTCAATCACTGTGTTGAAGTCCCCTCCCATGACCAACCAGTGCGAGTCCAGGTCCGGTACCTTCCCCAGCATCCTCTTTATAAACTCCACATCATCCCAATTTGGCACATACACATTTACTAATACCTCCTGCACCCCCTCCAGTTTCCCACTGACCACAATGTACCGACCTCCCACATCCGAGACTATGCTACCCGCTTCAAACACCACCCACTTATTGATCAGGATCGTGGCCCCTCTAGTCTTTGAGTCTAGTCCCGAGTGAAAGACCTGATTAACCCATCCTTTCCTCAATCTAATCTGGTCAGTTACTCCAAGGTGCGTCTCCTGCAACATTACCATGTCCGCCTTCAGTCCCCTAAGATGCACAAACACACGTGCCCTCTTGACCGGCCCATTTAACCCTCGAACATTCCAGATGATCAGCCTAGTTGGGGGGCATACTGCCCCCCCCCTTCACCGATCAGCTATCCCTTTTTTGGGCCCGCCTCCAGCCCATGCTCCGCGCCTCCACCGGTTTGCCCCCAGGCAGCCTCCGCCTCCAACCTCCTTTCTGTCCCTTAGCCCAAGTCCCTCTCTCGCAGCAGAACATTTACCCCCCCCCCCACCCCAGTAACAACACTCTGTAACCCAATCCCTTTAATAAACCAAACATATGCACCCCCCCCCCCCCCCCACCCCCATTGCGCTTCAGTGAGCTAGCCTGCACAGCTAGCTTGGTGGCCCCCATCCCTGGTGCCAGATAGTCTCCCATCTATTGTTCCCTCCCCACCTTTCCCCCCCACTCATACAAACATACTCCAACATCAAACAATCCCTACACAATTGCCCGACAGAAAAACGCCAAGATCTAAACAAGCATACCTCCATCCCCCAACAGTGCAAATGAAAACCTTAACTCCCTCAGCTCTACTGCTGGTCCCAAAACAATGCAAAAGGCATTACAAACAGCTTCCACAAAACGAAAAACGAGAAACTTTTTTTGAAAAAGAAAAGGAAAAAAAAAAACAAGAACGTTGCAGCAGAGTTGAAAAGTTCTCAGTCCACCACCAGTCCTTTCCTTTTTGCGAAGTCCAGCGCGTCCTCAGGCGACCCGAAATAAAAGTGCTGTTCCTCGTACGTGACCCAGAGATGGGCCGGATACAAAAGTCCGAACTTCATCTTTTTCTTAAAAATCTGGTTGAAGCCAGCTCTTCTCCTGGCCACCTCCATACTCAGGTCTTGGTAAACCCACTTGGTAAACTGTTGTCCCACTTACAGCTCCGTGTCTGCTTGGCCCACAGTAGAGTGCGCTCCTTATCCAAGTACCTGTGGAATCTCACCACCATTGCCCTCGGGGGGGGGGGGGGGGGAGCCTCCCATTCGCGGCTTCCTCGCGAGCGCTCTGTGAGCCATGGGTCAGGAGAATGTCCCCTCCCCCAGCAGCTTCTCAAACATACCCGCTTTGTATGCCCCCGCGTCCGTTCCTTCGGACCCCTCCGGGAGCCCAACAATTCTCAAGTTCTGCCGGCGGGACCTGTTCTCTAGGTCCTCCACCTTCTCCAGGAGCCTTTTCTGCTGGTCTCTCAGCATCCCCACCTCCAACTCCTACGCAGTTTGATGTTCCTCCTGCTCAGCCAGCGCCTTCTCTATTTTCTGGATCGCCCGATCTTGGGCACCCAATCAAAGCTCCAGCCGCTCAATCGACTCTTTTATCGGGTCCAAGCAGTCCCGTTTCTGCTCAGCAAAGCCTTCCTGAATAACTTGCATCAATGCTTCGTTGACCGCTGGGTCGACAACCCAGAGGTCCGGTCCTCCGCAATGCTGTCTCCTGCTGTAGCTTCAGCCCAAGCCTTCTCTGTCTTTCTGTTTCTGCCTTTACGAGCACTTCTAGTCCTTCTCTCCATGCACCGATGTGTGAATTCAGCACACAATTGCCTCTGTCATCAGTTTTACAATTCAAAGTCCGGTAGAAAGTTGGGGGGAAAGGTCCAAAAGTCCGACCAGAGCAGGAGCCACCAAATGTGCGACTTACTCCTTCATAGCCGCCACCGGAACTCGTCGTTTTCATCATCAGCAACTTGTTCTCCTATTTGCTATTTCTCTACACCTTAGCCAAGAATTTGTCAAATACACATTACCTCCAGAACCTGGCTTTGTCTGCTGGATACATTAAGTAGCAAGAGTTAAAGCCTAGTTCTTTTGCTGGTAAAGGCCGAACTACAACAATTGACATTTGAAATAATTGTAGTTTAGAAGCTATGCATTGGGATCCTTCAGCCATGTCAACTCTCTTAACCTCAGAAAAAAAGATGTGTTAACTCCGTGCTCTCATTCAGCCATTCTCTCAGAACACTTTCACTTCTTAAGGTACACAAACGCTCTGAAAGGACTCTCTCAACCCATGATATCTATGTGCACAACATATTGGTTCTGATGCTGATGACTGCTGACAGAGAAGCCTGTTGATAAAACAAAAATTCCCGCAAGGCTTACTTTTCCCACTGCTCTCTCTGAGTTTACCGAGCCACCTGCCATGGCCACACAGGGCGGTATACGTCAGTGGTCTGCAACGAGTGAGTTTGTTCGATATTATTTTTGTTAATCATGTTGACTGCCTGTTTTTATGCCAGACAAAACTGCCTTCTAAATATCCAAACTAATATTTATGTGATACCATTCTTCACTCCCTATGACCCAATCAGCTAACGCAGAAACACTGCTGGGTATCAATTGAGAAAATAATTGCATCCCATCAGCTAAAATGTATTTATACCATGAAAATGCTGAGGAATGGCAGCATTGTCATGGTGACTAACAGAGGGCTTCAAAAAAGAAATGTTTAATTCTGCAGCGATAAAGGCTCCAGATGCAGTTCTGCGGTGCAGTGAGATGTTGCTACGAAACATTGCTAAGCTTCACGTGTCATCAAGAAACATCAGTTCACATCAATTGTGGTGGGAAATGTCATTAAGCCCAACTAGGTATTGCAATTGTTCTCATTAGTGGGCACTGCTTTAGATTTTGTGAAGCATAAGCAAAGTTTCAAGGCTAACTTTTCTCTTGGTTCCACTTGCACAGAAAGGATGTTATTTTATAGTTTATAATTAGGTTTTTGAATTCACTATGCTGAGACTCAGGGCACCACAAACATCCAAATATTGTTTCTATGAAGGAAAAAATGTTTCGGAACTTTTGTGTCGTAGAGTCATTGATGTTTACAGCATGGAAATAGGCACTTTGGCCCAGCTTGTCCATGCAGCCCAGTTTCTATCACTAAGCTAGTCCCACTTGCCCGCATTTGGCCCATATCCCTCTATACCCACCCTGCCCATGTAACTGTCGAACTGTTTTTTAAAGGAAAAAAGATGTGCCTGCCTCTACCACTGCCTCTGGTAGCTCATTCCAGATGCTCACCACCCTCTGTGCGAAGAAATTTCCCCTCTGGTCTCTTTTGTATCTCTCCCCTCTCACCTTAAATCTATGTCCTCTAGTTCTAAACCCCTCTACCTTTGGGAAAATATGTTGACTATCTACCTTATCTATGCCCCTCATTATTTTCAGACTTCTATAAGATAACCCCTAAGCCTCCTACACTCCAGGGATAATGTCCCAGCCTCTCCAGCCTCTCTTTATAGCTCAGACTATCAAGTCCTGGTAGCATCCTCGTAAATCTCTTCTGCACTTTTTCTAGTTTAACAATATCCTTCCTATAATAGGGTGACCAGAACTGAACACCGTATTCCATGTGTGGTCTTACCAATGTCTTGTACAACTTCAGCAAGACGTCCCAACTCCTGTGTTAAATATTCTGACTAATAAAACCTATTTAGCCTTCTTCACCACCCTGTCCACCTGCGGCTACACCTTCAAGGAGCTATGAACATGTACCCCGAGACCTCTTTGTTCTGTAACTCTCCCCATCTCCCTATCATTAACTGAATAGATCCTGCCCGATTTGATCTACCAAAACGCATCACCTCACATTTATCCAAATTAAACTCCATCTGCCATTCATCGACCCACTGGCCCAATTGGTCAAGATCCTGTTGCAATCTTATATAGCCTTCTTCACTATCCACTATGCCACCAATGTCATCTGCAAATTTACTAACCATGCCTCCTGCAATCTCATCCAAATCATTAATATGTATAATAAATAACAGTGGACCCAGCACCGATCCCCGAGGCACACCGCTGGTCACAGGCCTTCAGTTTGAAAAACCACCCTCCACAGCCACCCTTTGGCTTCAGTCTCCAAGCCAATTTTGTTTCCAATTGGTTACCTCACCCTGGATTCCGTGAGATTTAACCTCTCGCAACAACCTACCTTGCGGTACCTTGCCAAAGGCCTTGCTAAAGTCCATGTGGACAACGTCGACTGCACTGCCCTCATCTACCTTCTTGGTTACCCCATCAGAAAACTGATTAGTTTGTCTCAAACTGCATTTTAGGAAAGCATTTCTGCAACTCCTAGTTATCTAGTTATGAGATTAAAAAGAGCAACGAAACACCTCACTAATTTTGCAATTCGATCTCAATAAGCTTTTGAACTTCTCAGCTAAACCTCCCCTGGTTGTCTTGGCCAATATTCAGATTTCAACCACCATCAATAATGCTAGGTTATTTTGTCATGTATCTCATTGTTTGTGGGACTAGGCTGTGTGCCTTTTTGACATTGCCACAGTGACTGTGGGCGAAGTTTCATTCAAAATCGGAAAAGGTCGATGGCAGATGCGAAAAGTGGTGTTGAGCCAGCTGACGGCAGTGGCAGCTTTTTCACCACATAGTGCGGCACTTAGTGCCAAAAGATTTCACACACGCCTCATTGCTGGTGGGGTGGCCTCTGATTCACCCACCACCGCCATCACCTCATTGTTGCAATCATTGGGGCACCACATTTAAAGGCCACCCCAGTGCACAGCAGCCACACTTTGCAGGTCGCTGGGAAATATTTTCCCCAGGTTTTCAGACTCCTACCCTGGAAACACTGCTCATTGCTGTAGAGGCCCGCTGTGATGTGCTGCACCCGTGGAAGAAAACCAGCCAATAACGTTACTAAGACAGCTTGGAATTCAGTGGCAGTGATGATCAGTGCTAATGCCCTGCAGAAGAGGACAGCTAGTCACTGCAGGAAGAGGATGAATGATCTAGAATCATACAATCATTGAATCCCTACAGTGCAGAATAAGGCCATTTAGCCCATCGAGTCAGCACTAACCCTCGAAGAGAGCACCCTACCTAGGCCCAATCCTCCTACCCAGCCTTTGGACACTAAGGCGCAGTTTATCATGGCCAAATTACCTAAGCTATCTCCTCTGTTCTGCCAGAGTAAGTCACTCTTCTCATCACTCTCAACTCATATATTCACCCACACATTACACACCCACGGGAATCTCGCTCACTGCCAGCTCAAGGGACACCACCACTTACTCGCCCACACACTCCTTCACCTTCCCTGTGGTTCATGACTTCATAACCTCATTGGCCTTACTCATCATCTACACATGCCTGGCATTCTTGCCATCTGCCCTGGCACGCATCCTGCTTACACTCTTGCCATCTGTTTTCGTGCCAGACTAGCTGACACACAGCAAGAGGAAGAGATACCAGATGGTTGAGGGATGCCAGGGCTGAAGGTTCTCATGGACCTCGAGGACAGAGCCATTCAGCTGGCCGGAGAGGACGTTGGCCGCTCCTGTGGTGATCGTGAGCTTGGCGGCGATAAACCAAGTGAGGATCCAGCACTGGAATATCCATCAGACAACAATGATGTGAGTCATGTCTCCTGTTTCTCAGGCCCCTGCCATGGACTAATGATCTTCCCTTTTTATCACAGCCACATCTGGGAAGCAAACCAGGGGATCCACCAGGCAGGTCCTCGACTCCAGCCCCAAACGGAGTACAGAGCAGGAATTCAGGGGCTTTGAAATAGAATAACGGTCACAGCGCTCACCCACACTATCCACCAGTGCAGAGACATACACTTCGGTGGGACCTAGTTCTAGAGTAACCTGTAGCCACCTGGGTTGGCCACTTCCCGACTTAAAATGGAGATCCACAAAGACTGAAGGGAAATTCAGCCAACACAGGCAAAAATGAGCAAGTGCAGAAGTCCTGTGTATTGAAACTTGCAGAAACCAGACAGCACTGAAACCAGCAGCCATCTGCATAGTAATGAGCGATTCCCAGGCACAATTGATACACTTCAGGTGAATAAGGCCAAGCCAGACTCCTCGGCGCCAGCAGGAGCCAAGACAAAGGAAGGTCAATGGACATTTAGGGACCGCCCAGCGATCAGGGAATAACTTGAGTATTCGAGAAATCGATCCAAGTGATCGGAACGCAGTCCAATCATTTGGAACCAGGTACGGGGACGCCCTGAAGGACGGGAAGACCCTGGGGACTATAAAGTAAAGCCCCCAAGTTCAAATCGGTATTCTTGGCAGGGTCACTCAACAACGCGAATCAACCCCTGAGAATGAACTGCCCAGCTGCCGCACCAACCAAGTAAGTCTCCAGTCAAAGCTCGCTACGAGAGAGGCACTCCGAGCTACCAGTCCATACCAGCTTTTGAATCCTGCAGACTCAGGACCTGAACGAAAGGCCATTTGTTCCCCTGCCTGGTGGGCCAATTCTGAAGCTAAGTATAGGCCTTTTAGTGATAGAAATAGTCTAGAAAGTAGAGTTTATGCATAAGTAGTGACTTACTGTATATAATAAATGTGTTTTGATTTGAATCTTACTAATTGGTGTGTTGAGTTATTGATCAGTACTTGAACTTGAACCTCGTGGCGGTATGATAAAGATATCTGGCGACTCTAGAGCAAAGGTTAAACAAACAGAGCAAATTACGAATTAAGAGCCAGCCAAAAGATGGCAACATATTACTGGCGACATCCTGATGGGACCCGATTTAGAAGTGGCCTAACCACTCCGGGAGAACCCAAAATTTGAATTAGAATCCAATTGGGAACAGAAAAACCACAAGTGTTCAAGCAGTTCTGATCAATCCTCGTAATTCGGAAGCGTGTTAATGCATGCGTAACTAACAGGGCTATAAGGTAATACTGATAGATTTTTGTTGCGAAAAAACTGTCGGGAGTTTGTATTCCGGAAAATAGCGAAAGCCGTACCCGTAATTACAGAACCGCCTTAGTACCCCTCGTTCCAAATTTTAAGAGAGTATTTAGAGAGGAAAGATGGCAATGCAGGCAATGCAACGCCTCATGAACCCTGAAGAATTTGTGGTCGCAGCGACCAGCAGTAGAGTAGGTCCCGTTTGGGAAGAAGAGATCAGAAAATATCTCAAAGGGAAAGGATGGCCCCTTTGGAGTGGATTCTGTGACAATGAGGAAGCAGGACCCGGGAGTATAGGACATACTTGGTGGGAGAACCTGTCAGGCATCCATAAGAAAAGCTTCAGGAAAGCTCGCAAGCCAATGGCAATCGTGTCCTGTTTGGCACAATTGTGAGGCACAGAGGAGGTCGTTTGGATGCTCCGCAAAGAGATAGAAGAGAGACATCGAATGAGCAAGGTCGATGTTAGCGAGATCGAGAAAGAATATAGAGTTGAGAAGGAAGTTGGCAGCAAAGGACAGAGAGGTGGATGATGCCAAGTGGGCACACCAGTCTTGGCTAGCGGATCTGAGCAGCTTCCAAACCCAATATGAAAAGGCCTATCAGGACACGCAACGTGCAGTCCTGATAAGGGAAGAGACAGAGAAACACGTAGAGGCATTGCAAAGGCAGTGCAGCGATTTAAAAGCAGCGTTAAGAGCACTCCATGCTGCCACCACGGAGCACAGACAAAGCTCATTAGATCATGCAAAATGCAGGAAGCAGATTGCGGAACTGCAGTCTTTGCTTCCAGTGCAAAATGGATTTCAGAGCACCTTTGGATCCCAATTAGGTGAGGAAGACGGCCCCGATTGGCAAGAATTAAATGAAACTGCGCATAGGTATGTTCAGGGAACATGTGCGCAAGGAAAGCCCCAAAAGAGAAAAGCACCCCAACCCCCCACAGAGCAGATAGATCAGGCACCCATGAATCCAGTAACCACCCACCGCACAGTCACATCGGAAGGAGATGCAGAATTCCTTTACACCACCCCCTTAACCGTGACCCAATTACGGGACACGTGCGAAAAGATCACGCCGTTCCTCCCCACCTCAGACCCCCACCACTTCTTTGCTCGAGTGAAGCAGCAGGCGACCATGTACGGCCTGGATGAGCGTGAGTAAGTGAAGCTCACAGATTTGTGTTTTGACCCTTTGGTTGTAGCAGCCCTTCCCGACCCACAGAATGTAGGAGGCGGCACCCTTGCAGAGATGCACACGGCGATCCTTGACGCGATCGGTTACAACAGAGGTGACCCAGTAGAAGGCCTGAATAAGTGCAGGCAGAAAAAGACAGAACACCCCACAGCGTTTGCTGGACGCCTGTGGATCCATTTTACAGCCGTTTGTGGAAACTTAGACCGCGCCCATTTGTCCCCAGACAACATGGCCAAATGGACCCGCACCCTTATCTCCCATGCCACAGAGGCAGGACAAAAAGCCTGTACCAATTATGACACCTCAGATGAGGCCCACAATGAAAAATGGGTTTTGAAGAGATTGTCCCGTGCTTGGGAGCAAACAATTGCAGGCAAAACCGCATTTATAGCACCCGATGAAGAGCAGTTAAAGCACACCAGAACCCCGCATGGGTAAATGAGGGCAGGAACAGCCAACCCCAGCCCAAAGCTCAAGATTGTCACAATTGTGGACAATTAGGACATTACGCACAAGAATGTCAAGCCCCCCTGAAACAGCAACGGAATCAGCCCACAAATGCCCCCCGAACCAGCAAAGACATCAACAGCCCCGACCCCCCACCCAGGGAACGATACCCAAGGGAACAATGCACCAGAGAGCCTGCTCCACCTTATGTGCCCCAGGGGACATGTTACAACTATGGGCAGTCAGGACACTTTGCCCGAGATTGCAGGAGACCCCACCAGCTAGACTAGCCCCCAGATATGAAAGAGAACACCACCCACTGCAGCTATAAGGTCCCAGCTGCCCCATGCAAACTGTGAGCGCTTACCCACCACTGGCAGGGACACGTCAGCAAGGCCACTTCACTTCTCCTGGCAGGGACACCTCAGCAAGGCCATTTCATTTTTGTTTCTCTCCTCCTTCCTCTCTTCTTCGGTCACACTACACCGACTCCATATGCTAGTTACACCCCAGTCCAAATGTGATTGACGGTGTCCTTTCTGATGGAACCTGCAGCATGTTGTTCAATGTTGTTTGTTAGTGTTATTGTTAAGTGTTGTTTGTACACTCGGAAGTTCCACGGCCCCACGCCATATTTGTCGGCAGAAAACTGTGAAAACTTGCCAGCACGCTTATCGGCAGAAACCGCTGAGAGCTTGCCAGCCCCCGTTCATAACTGCTTTTCTGGTTCAACGGTAGAACCTTTAGGGCAACCCCCCCCACGATGACTACTTTTTTGCCCGTTCTTGTAGGTTGCTCAGGCAGTGGAGAAACGGCATTGGTCTCCGCCCTGCCTGAGGACCCCCCCCCTCTGGTCAGCTACACTTGGGTAGAGCACACACGGCATCGGTCACCGTCCTACCCGGGGATTCCATCCAAATCTTACCCGTCGCGGCCCACAAGCACCTCATTTCGGCACTCTTGGTTCGAAAAGTTTTGTTTTGTTTTCGGGCAACCCTTAGGTTGCCATCCCTATGCTATTTACATCCTCAAACATTTGGATGGTAAATCGCACAGCCTGCGAGACGGCTCGCACTGTTTCAGTATTTTTAAGTGTGTCTTGTCCGGAATATACGGTTTAAAAAAAAATGAGGGAGGCACACATGGTGACAAATTGTAAAGGGGAATTGGCACTAAAGGACAGACATACTAACATACGAGATATTAACCAAGATAGTAACAGAAACTATGCTTGATCCCACAGAACTCCAGAAGCCCCAAGGAAAGAAAAGAAGAGAAGAGAAACAAGAAGAACAATGAGGTCATCCTCCATGTTGATCACCACCATTATAATGTGTATTCAGTTGCGCGCGAATGCAAACCCCCTGACCCCCCCCCCCCCCCCCCCACCTCCCGGCCGTTAATGATTCACTTCCCCATAGCACCCAGAGCCCCGTAACAGGCAACACCACACCATCATGGTGTGATAAGCTCATAACATGGTACTCCCTTTCCTACGTACTTTTATTTTGTACTGTTTAGGAAGTTAATATGACTGAATGTTTAGTGAGTGTAGCTTATTGAGGACAGTTAGAGGTACTGTTTTTTTTTGTGTTGGAATGCATGTCCCTGTTTGACATAGCGCCACTTAGAATGTTAGTTCAAAATTTTCTACTGCATAGTTATGGTCAGTGTAGAGGCTATGGAAGAGTGCTCGCTGGGTCAGGGATTGAAGACAACGCAGTTATGTGATCCTTCACGCTTTGCGTGAGGGATCACAAGGAGGGAGTGTAGCCACCTGGGTTGGCCACTTCCCGACTTAAAATGGAGGTCCGCAAAGGCTGCAGTGAAATTCAGCCAACACAGGCAAAAATGAGCAAGTGCAGAAATCCTGTGTATTGGAACTTGCAAAAACCAGACAGCACTGAAACCAGCAGCCATCTGCATAGTAATGAGCGATTCCCAGGCACAATTGATACACTTCAGGTGAATAAGGCCAAGCCAGACTCCTCGGCGCCAGCAGGAGCCAAGACAAAGGAAGGTCAATGGACATTTAGGGACCGCCCAGCGATCAGGGAACAACTCCAGTATTCGAAAAATCGATTCAAGTGATCGGAACGCAGTCCAATCATTTGGAACCAGGTACGGGGTCCGCCCCGAAGGGTGGGAAGACCCTGGGGACTATAAAGTAAAGCCCCAAGTTCAGATCGGTCTTCTTGGCAGGGTCACTCAACAACGCGAATCAACCCCTGAGAGTGAACTGCCCAGCTGCCACACCAACCAAGTAAGTCTCCAGTCAACGCTCGCTACGAGAGAGGCGCTCCTAGCTACCAGTCCATACCAGCTTTTGCAGATTCAGGACCTGAACGAAAGGCCACTTGTTCCCCTGCCCTGGTGGGCCAATTCCGAAGCTAAGTATAGGCCTTTTAGTGATAGAAATAGTCTAGAAAGTAGAGTTATATGCATTAGTAGTGACTTACTGTATATAATAAATGTGTTTTGATTTGAATCTTACTCATTGGTGTGTTAAGTTATTGATCAGTACTTGAACTTGAACCTTGTGGCGGTATCATAAAGATACCTGGCGACTCTAGAGCAAAGGTTAAACAAACAGAGCAAATTACGAATTAAGAGCCAACCAAAAGTTAGCAACAAACCTCAGGGTCACCATTTGGTGAGCACATCACACTGTCAGACTTGCAGCAGGCAGTGGCAGGGACTATGGGAACTCCCCATAGTGATTTGGGACTATGTTCCCAGGGTGCCTGTAGTTGAAGAATAGCTGGAGGCCAGGAATCTGCTGAGTCTGGTCACATGATGAGCTTCTGGACTCGGGCGTGCCTCAGTTGCTGGAGCTTCAAAGACAAACTCCTACCTTATGTCTGAGGTGAATGTGCCGACATTCCAATGCAATGAAGTCAACACAACTAGGGTGATGGCTTCTGTGGAGGCCGTTGTGCAAGACATTGGTCCTGATCTGCTGCAGGACATGCACTCCATAGTACAAGCTCTTTCTGGGACCCATCAGTACCAATGCCAGAGGATGGCAGGGCTTCTCAAGCTTATCTGTTGCCCCTCTATGCCAAAGAGGAAGCCAGGGACACTCGGGAACCCATAGGGAGAAGGATCAGCTGGTGCACCCCCAGGACTATCCACACCTGTGACTCTAGATAGTCCTACCCCATTGAATTCCATCTTCCTGTGACCACTTCATCGTCAGCTCTACAGACCGAGGCGGGTGGCAGTGCCACACAATAGGACCCCGAGAGCAGGCGAGGGGCCCCTAGGTCTGGCCCTCCAAACGATGCCCACCAAGGTGATCTGAAACAACAGGGCATGGCAGAGATCAGACTCCACCTCCACTGTGGATGTTGGGGATGAAGGTGTAGTGGCAAGTTTAGAAAGTTTACCAAGCTCTAGTTGCACGTGGTGGGCATAGGTATTCAGTAATTGTGCATAATGTTCACCACTATAAACAACCCCACACTAATTCCACCCTTCCTGTGGCTCCTTGTTCTGATGAGCGATATTCCAGTAATCCCAACCTGAAAACCTGATTCCTGAACAAGATAAAGGCTGGGTGCTCAGTCCAGGGTTTCATCCATGTGCTTTGTGCAAAGTTCACAGCAGATTGGCGGCATCCTTTCACAGTGTCTGAATACATCAATCATGTCTGTATATTGTATGGAATGAGGATGTCTCCCACAGTATACAGGGCTAGCGTTACTCATTGTCATTGTCAATGTGTGCTCTCTTCACCTCTGAGGTGTGGCTGGCATGCACATTCCATCTACTTCAGCTTTAAGGGCACAGCTCACGAAGGATACCATACAATCAGGGAGAGGTGAACCTTTCCCTGCTCCATTGCCATGATTTGACCCTAGTCATTGCGAACAAGTGAATTGTCATCAGCCAGACAGGAGTCCGACATTCACTGAAGCTCTGTGAGGGTCTATGCACGGTCTCCACTGCAAGTCATCATCATCCTGCTGGAATGTAGGACAATTGGCGTCTGCTGCATCCCCATGACAGGAGAGTGCGTGCTACTATCAGTCAGGTGGTAAGTTAATGCTTACAGAAGACATGTGAAGATAATGGGATGTGCTCACTGGATGGCTTCCTCACCTTCCAGGAATCTAGCAGTAATGAGAGAATCCCAAGCTCGTTCACATCATCTAGATATCGCCATTACCTCATGGCCAACATCCTTTCCTGCAAGGACCTCCTCAGCATCATCCCCTTCAATGCCCTCCTCGTCGGAGGAAACATGCCCCTCCTGCAACTCCTCATCAGGCAATTCCTTCCCCTCGTTGCAGTGCCTGGTTGTGCAGGCTGCAGCAGGCGACCACGATGTGTGACACCATCTAGAAATGGTATTGCAAGGCTCCACCAGACTTGTCCAGGCACTGGAACCTCATCTAAGGGGCTGGTTTAGCACAGGGCTACATCGCTGGCTTTGAAAGCAGACCAAGGCAGGCTAGCAGCACGGTTCAATTCCCGTACCAGCCTCCCCGAACAGGCGCCGGATTGTGGCGACTAGGGGCTTCAGTAACTTCATTTGAAGCCTACTTGTGACAATGAGCGATTTTCATTTCATTTCATTTCATTCAGCAGCCCTATGGTCTGCTCCACCAAAGTGTGAGTTGCAGCATGAGCCTCACTGTGTCCCCTCCCAGCTGCACCCTGTGGCCTGTGCACAGGCATCACCAGCCACCGCTCTGGGATCTGAGGGTGGCTCAGGATGTAGGAGTCATGCATCTCCCTGGGAATCAAGCAACATCCAGAGGTTGCATTTGGTATGGCCACAGAGCAGCTGAACATTCAGTGAGTGGAGGCCCTTGTGGCTCACCTAGTTTACAGCTTGATGCCCTGGAGTTGTAAATGTTCTGTGAGTGCTTCAATGGCACCCTGCACCTGTGGAAAACCGGAGATTTGTGTAAAGCTCATCACTCTTGCCTGATCATGGTAGAAATAGACAAAGTTGTGTACCCCCGCAAGAATTGTGTTCGTCACCTCCTGGATGCACTTGTGTGCAGAGGTTTGCAAAAACCCACAGAGGTCACTTGCGAAGTCCTGGAAGGAGCCATGGCATGGAACCTGAGCGCCACTCTAACTTTCAGCCATACTGACGATGGAAGCCTTCCAAGTCCCAGTGGCACATAACCCTGCAGATGTGATCAACCAGTTCCCCGGACATGCATAGTCTTCTGCAACACTGATTCTCCAACATCTGCCGGTATGTTAGGCACCATCTGTAAACTTTGGGTCTCACAAGGTGCCTCCGGGCAACGGCTCTCTTCATCCTCTGCATGCAGAGCAGGCCCTGCCACTCCTTCCGCTTCATGGCTCTGCTCCTGCCTTTGGTGGGCCAAGCACCTCCATTGATGTGTTCTGCTCTCCTGCCTTTCAGTGAGAAGAATGACAGTGAGATCTCCAGGCTCCATGTTTTGCACATTCATCACTGAAATATCAAAGAGAGAAACTCAACATTAGCATTTGTCTCCTAAGGACTACTCTTGTCTATTCATCATCTGAAGTTGTCTCTCAAAACCTATTGACTCACGTCCTGGTCTTCACATTGATGCCTGGTTCTTACTTTCCAGTCTACGTTGGCAACACCCCATACCACCCTTGCTCCACACCACATGATTGAGTGGCCACAACTTTTGCCACTCTACTGCATCCTGAGTTCTCATCTCAGGTGAAGGCATTATCCAAAGCTTCACTCCAAGGTCTTGCGATCAGCCTGGTCTATGTGTGTGCGGGGGAAGGGGGTGGACATTTCCTTGGGCAGTGTGCCAGTGCCAACGCTCTAAGGGGATACAGTTGCTTGCCCAGTTGACCAATGTTACAGGCACACAATTGTAGTCATTTAGAATTCACTGCGCAAAGGGTAAAGTGCTGAGCAGTTATCAGTCGCATTCACACACATAAGTGGTGCTTGAGTGGGTATAATTGTGTGACTAGCTTGACTCTAGGCACGTCAACTGAGTTCCAGCTGAATGGTCTCAGCTGCAACGGGGTATTGATGACTGATAAAAGTCTTTCAAATATCCTTGTTCTGGCAAAATGCTGCCTCCAGATGCCCCACCCACTGTCAACACGACCACCACCCATTTGAGTGGAACCGCAAATCAGTGGTGACTCCCTACTCCTCTCCCCTTCCCCCCACACATACGGCCCATGCTTCCCTTCCCTCTGTGAGGCACTTCTAAGACGCCCGTGCCACAGCCTTTCCTTTCCGTTTATGAGGTCTTTCCCTCTGTGTATCCCTTGCAGGCTTCCCTACTCTCCATGAGATCCTTGTAAGAAGCTCATGGCCCAGCAGCTTAAGGCATCCTCAAAAATGGTGCTTTAACACTTGACAGTTAACTCCCCCAGTTTTCTCCGAGCCAGCCCACCAGTATCCTGGAGTCAAACCCCTGGCCTCTGCAGAGCCAACACCCCAGTATCTTGAAGTCACACCCTCCTGATCTACCCAGACTAGGCCCTCGGTACCCTGAAGTCAAACCCCTGGTTTTACCTGACTAGTCTCTCAGAACCCTGCAGTCACCCCCCCGCTCCTCCTTGCCCTTTAAGTGTCATGCCAGTCTCCCACACAGTCTTACCCTGATACCCTTCCAATGTCACTCCAGTCTCCCTGATAGTCATAGCCTGGTACCCTTCGAATGTTACTCTGATACCCTTCCAGCGTTACGCCGGCACTCTTCCAATATTACCCAAGTACCCGAATATTACCCTGGCACCGCTCCAGTGTTATTCCTGTCTCCCTTGAAGTCGACACTGATACCCAGGGCCAACTTTGGTGCCCCCGAGTCAAACCTGGTGTCCCTCGAGTCAGACCCTCATACCCTGAGTCAACACCAATACCCCTGAGCCAACCCCGATACTCCCGAATCAAACCTGTTGGCCCCGAGCAAGACCCTAGTACCCCAGTCAACCCGATACCCCTGAGTGAACCTTGGCACTTACGGGTCAACCCCAATACCCCCCGGGTCAACCCCAGTGCCTCCAAGTTAACCCCAGCTACCCCTGAGTTAGACCCAGTTTATCCGAGTTAGATTGGATTGGATTTTGTTTATTGTCACGTGTCCCGAGGTACAGTGAAAAGTATTTTTCTGCGAGCAGCTCAAACAGATCATTAAGTACATGAAAAGAAAAGAAAAGAAAATACATAATAAGTCAAGCCTGGTGTCCTTTGAGTCAGATCCTGATACTCCAAGTCAATCCTGGTACAAAGAGTCATCCAGTCTCAAAATGTTGGCTCCATTCTCTCCCCACAGATGCTGTCAGACCGCCTTAGATTTTCCAGCATTTTCTGTTTTTGTTTCAGATTCCAACATTCGCAGTAATTTCCTTTTACCCCAGAGTCAACCCTGGTACCCCCAGGTCAGACCGTGGTACCCCAATAATCAACACCCTGACTACGTGGAGCCGCTCCCCAAACGCTGCACTCACCTCTGAGCTTCCTTTAGAGGGATGCTGGAGGTGCGTGCCTTGTTGCGATTCACGCTGTTCTGACATCATGCCGCTGCAGATGGATTTTCAGATAGGGGCGGGGTCTATGATCCTGGCATATGGGCCCAATATTGAGATGCAAATATATTCTATTGATGTTCCCAACGTTGAAATGCGGCCTGCCACTGATGGGGATGGGGGGCGAAGTTTTGCCCCAGACCTGAAATGCGACTTTGGACTTCTTGCAATATTTCTTCTTGCAATATTTTCCGTTCCTGTAACCAATGCCGCCCAGCGCAAACGCAGGGCAGAAAACCGGGGCCTACACTACAATAATATGTTACTTGTCACAAAGTGCTTGGGATGGCCATGATACTTGCTATATAAATGTAAGTCTTTCCCTTTCCTTTATCTACTCGTACAGTTCCCACACAGATCACTGGATATTAATCAGCACTGGGGCTCCCCCTAACCTGGGGATGCTGGGACCAGTTATAATGTTGCGTGACTGCCGAGGCTAAAAACTAAATTAGCCCACCCAGGGATCAAATCAGGCACTTCCCTAGTCTGTATGACTCAGTTTTAGTTTAAAAGTTATGTTCCATATGTACTTCACTCCTCTGTGAATTATTGTGCAGCCTGCTGCTTGTGGCTGACACGCCTCATAAAAATTAATTAGACAGCAATGGGGACACCTCAGGCATCAATACCAATGCCTTTATGGTGCACCACAAAATAAATGTGCCTTAGCAAATTATGGGTTTGGGGGCCTGGGGACAGTAGGAACAGGGCACAGAATGGTGGTGTAACAAAACTGGCTGTGATTGTGAAACACTGCAAAAATGTCACTTCATAACTGGGAAAAATCTATTCCAGAAATGAAATTATTTCTATATACAAAGAACAAGTATGCAGTTACATCATGTTTTGAAAGGTCCCATTTGAGAGAAAGAGCCTTATTGTTTCTCCAGGTTGAAGGTGACACTGACATATTTTATTTTTATCTTTGCAATCTCGCCTTTGGATGATGAACTGTTCTGTAGTTTCCAAGAACCATTATTAACATGCCTCTAACACGGGATTTGTTTGATTAGTTGGTAAGAAGATACAAAAATGCCCCGTTGAACCTTGTAGAACTGAATCTATTGTATGTTCATAAATGTTGCCACAGTCCCAGAGGACCAAAGGCTGCTCTCCTCTTTGAGAGCAGACTGGTGGTGATTTAACCTGAGGGTCACCGCACCTCAACTGAGGGGCAAGCTTGAGAAGGCAGGGCTTTCATGAATAACTTCAGCCCAGTGCGGGAATTTAACCCATGCTGTTGGCGTTGCTTTGCATCAGGATTCAGCTGTCCAGCCAAATGAGCTAAAAGCAATTCAGGAATCTAAAACAAAAACAGAAAATGCTGGACAAGCTCAACGGACCTGACATCACCGGTGGAGAGAGGATGGAGCTAATGTTTCGAGTCTGAATGACTCTTTCTCAAACTGAGCTATCACAAGTTGTGTCAAGTAAGTAAAGCATTGCTGTAGTACAACGTTAGGCAAAAGACACTCCTTGCAAGGCCTTTGTTTGTCTGGTGCTGGCTGCAGCAAATATCACCAGTAGCTGGTGGCCGCAGTTAGGTTGAATCCAATATTTGGGGTCTATCCAGCTGCCTTCTGGGACCACTCATTTCAATATTGCAGGTCTCCACAAGTCCAATCCAGACATCAGAAAAAGCTAATCGCCTGGGTGGCAGGGTCATGAATTCAAATAGTGTTCACCATAAGCTGCACTCATACAGAATTGTTTGTTGTTGCTGAGTCTCCATGGTATAAATGAGACACATATTGAAGGGAGAGAACTGAGTTACATTACAAAATAATTTCTAACAGAGTTAGTTCAAAATAAACATGAATAGCCAGAGATATAAATTAACAATCTGATTTATAGGTACACAGCAGAAGCGGGCCTTATGATCCGTTGAGCCTACTCCACCATTCACTTAGAACATGACTGACCATCTACCTCAACACAATTTTCCCGCGCTATCCTTTGATGTCATTGGTATCCAGAATTTTTTGATTTCTGCCTTGAACATATTAAATAACTGAACTTCCACAGCCCTCTGGGGCAGTGAATTCCAAACATTCACCACCCTCTTGAGTGAAACAATTCCTCTCATCTCAGTCTTAAATGATCCCTTATCTTGAGACTGTGTTCTCTGGTTCTACACAAACCAGTCACTGGAAACATTGTACCTATATCTCACGCCCTGTATGAATGTTTAAAGTTTCAATTAGATCACCTCTCATTCTTCAAAACTCAAGAGAATCCAGGCCCAGTTTCCTCAATCGCTCCTCATAAAACAATCCCAGTATCCCTAGGACTAGTGTGGTAAACCTTATTTGCACTCCCACTATAGCTAGTATATCTTTACTTAAGGAGACCAAAACTGTACACAATACTCCATTTGCAGTCTTACCAAGACGCTATATAATTGTAGCAATACATCTTTCTTCCTCTGCTCAAGTCTCCTTGCGATGAAGATCAACATACCCTTTGCCTTCTAATTGCTTGCTGTACCTGCTAAATGCACTAAATGCTATCTTTTAGTGACTCATGAACAGGGGCACCCAGGTCCCTTTGGGCCCACACTTCCCAAACTCTCACCATTTAAGAAATACTCTGCCTTTCTGTTTTTCTACCAAAGTGGAAAACTTCACACTTATTCACATTATATTCCATCTGCTTACATTATCATTGATAAGGGTCAATTAAGTGTGTACACAATTGTTTGTGTGTCTATCAGACGAACAACTATGCACCTCACAAATCAATAGAAATCTATAAAAAGGAACTAGGGAGTCTGGCACTTTTGAAAATGGACTTGCACTGCTTCTAGACTATCGGGGACCTGGACACCTAAATTACATCTCCAGCCTTCAACCCTTCATTGTAAGACTGAACATATAATCCTGCTTAATTCCAACCAAACTGAGCATGTTATCTATGAAAACTAGATCGTTGCCATCACTATAATTGGTTGCACATACCCACTGCACACCCACTCCCCAAGGGAACAAAGTATTTCCTTAATTTAGTTCTTCAACAAATCCAGCAGGTACCAATACATTATCCAACCGTCCACGACAAACATGGATTCATACTTCCAGTACTGCCCCCTCTTGTCTGGAAAATAATAATATTAGCCTTTGAGGTAACTGGTCATATATTTTTTCCAAGAGATGTTCAGAGTCAGTTATTATCTCTGTGTCTCTATTGAACTAGACACTTACCAACACTAGAAATCGTGAGAGATGGACAGATACCAGGCCTTATGAGAACTCACAAAACTAATTACATGGCTCCACTAGACGCTCATGGAATTGATTTTCCAATAACAGCTCCAGAGAACCAGTCAGACATCAGTACTAGAAATAGTCCAAAGAGGAAGAAACACACTGTGCATCACTAGGCTGTTACAGCATTGAATGCATGGATTACCATGGTCATTGGAAAACAGGCTGCACAACCATCCCAGAAAATAGAATACAAATAACAAAGCCACCACACTAAATAGATCGAAAGTCATTAGACTATCGTAGTAAATGTACTCACCACCATTGTGCCAATGTAAAGGTTTGCCATGAGAACACTGAAAAGCATGTTTTGCTGACATTTGGGGCAGAATATTAGTTTGCCTGAACAGGCTGGATCAGAGGTGGACATGGCGTTAATTTCCCGCTGCCAGCTAATGTGCCAGTCTCCCACCACAGTCCTGCCCAAAAGCAGTGGCTGGCCAATTAGGTTAATGAAACCATTCAGGAGGCACATTTGGAATGTTTCAGTCAGCATGTAGGGGGCCCTCCCACTGAGGCTGAAAGGTGGCAAAGAGATGGAGGGAACCACACTCACTGCAGTGGAGGACCAGCCCCTCCATGATGATGGTCTGGCAACTGTGGCCATTTTTGAATTTCAATATTTATGCAAGGTCCTCAGAGGGCACTTCCTTTTTAAGGCTCTCTCTCGCCCCTATCTACATCAGTAGCTCCGGCCTCAGGCAGTGTATCTGCCAATCTTTCCATGCTGGAGGATCTCCTATTCGCCCTTCAGCCTCAGGAACCTGCCTGCTATCCTTAATAGGACAACAAGCTCTTACCCTGAGCATTAATTGGCCTGTTTGTTAAGAATCACATTGAATATCAGATGCTGACACAATCCTGGCATGGGACTAGGAAATCCTCCCAACGCCAAGGTCCCAATTCCAGAATGAAAATTCAGCCCATAAGACCATAAGATGTAGGAGCATTCAGCCCATCAATTCTGCCCCATCATTCAATGAGATTATGACTGATCTGATGTGATAATCATCAAATCCACTTTCTAGCCTTATACCCCAACCCTCGATTCCCTTACTGATTGAAAATCTACCTATCTAGCCTTGAATGTGTTTAATGACCCAGCCCAACCCTCTGCGGTAAAGATTCACTACCCTGAGAGAAGAAATCCCTCCTCACCTTTGTATTAAATGGATGACCTCTTGCTCTGAGATTATTCCCTCTGGTCCTAGATTCTCCCACAAAGGGAAACAATCTCTCCCCATCTACCCTGTCAAGGTCCCAGAGAATCCAATACGTCTCAATAAAGTTGCCTCTCATTTTTCTAAATATTGCTTCTAACAGCCATTTGGTTTACTAGTTACTAGCTTCGAGCCACATGGAAAATCTGGAAGTAAATGATTAACCAGAGCAAATATAAAAATAAAGTGTCCTTCCATAAATTAATTTTCATAAAGCAAAGGGAAATTGAATATTAAAAAACCCAAGTGGCAACCAGACTCAAATTTTCAAAATATTCCATTTGATCGTATCTCGAATCATTGAATTTGTGCTTAGATACCTATTGAACATAACGGCAACAAATTAAATAGGTATTATAGTTCTTGTAGCTCGTACACAACTGGGTTTTAAAAAATGTATGTATTGCCAGAAAATTTTGGTGCTGTTAACCAATCACTTGTATTACTTTGTAGTACCTGTCCCGAGGGCTGACTGAATATCTGACGTAATCTCTTCAATAAGTGTCTTTGAAGCTTTAACACTGCAATCAGTAAACAGACCTCAGTGTTTAAGAACTTCAAAATGGCATTGTTGAAACAAAGATTCAGCAGGCATACAGCCCAACAACATCCTCAACACCATTGAACAAATACACTGTGATTGGTGATAGTGTGGCTTAGCTCATTAAGCTTAAGTCATTCTAAATTGTCATTAAAGTTTTTTTTTAACAAATTTAGAGTACCCAATTCATTTTTTCCAAATTCAGGGGCAATTTAGCATGGCCAATCCACCTACCCTGCACATCTTTTGGGTTGTGGGGCCGAAATCCACGCAAACACGGGGAGAATGTGCAAACTCCAAACCCCAGAGCCGGGATTGCTAACCACTGCGCCACCGTGCTACCCTCATTTGTCATTAAAGTTGCTTAAATTCCTTACACTTCCAACAAAGACAACAAAACACCTTCAAACTGCACTGAGATTTCGTCTGGGACCTGAGCCATTATTAATGTACCCAGATTCTGTTAGCAGTAGTTTAATCTCTCGACTGGCATATGCTTTCAATAGAAACAATTAAAATAATGCAAATTGTCCATAGAACTCCTCCTGTGCTAAAGGAGGCAATTCGGCTCATCGAGTCTGCACCGACCCTCCAAAAGAACACCTTACCTTGGCTTACTGCCCCGTCGGCCCCATGCCTGTAACCCTGCATATTGATCATGGCCAAACCACCACACCTGCATATATTTGGTCTGTGGGGAGGAAACCGGAACACCCAGAGGAAACCCACACAGGCACGGGGAAAACGTATAAACTCCATACAGTCACCCAAGGCCAGAATCAGACCTGAGTCCCTGGTGCTGTGAGGCAGCAGTGCTAACCGCTGTGCCACTGTGCTGCCCCATTTACGGTTAGATTTAATGTTCCGGATAGTCCGATTGTTTTGTTGCCTCCCATCTTTATTTCAGTTCTGCGCCCTTTGGCAATATATGACTTTTCTTTCGAAAGTAGTTTTATAAATGTGCCCTTTATGATACATGCATTATAATGTTTTAGAAATCAGTGGAAGATGTATTTTTTCATTTGCAACCTATTCATGCTCTGGGAATGCTAGCCCATCCTGCATTACTTCAAACAGAGGAGTCTGAATATCATTATGCAGAATACTATGCTGTGTCTTTACGATTTACTGGGGTCTTTTTAAACACCTATTCTGAGACATAAAATATTTTATACTATGCAAATAGTGAATAGTATTTAAGTACTACTTTCCTATACTGGCAAGCTGTAGAATTGATTCAGGTGCATTAATATGCGCAATCTGTTAAGTTAACAATTTTGTTGTTGGCAAAGAGATGTCATCTAATATCACTTCAGACAATGGTCTGCAGTGAAGATGGACATAATGGTCATGTTCTATTTGCATACGTGAATTATCTCTGAGTCCGTCCTTTGGTGCAATGGTCTGCTGAGTGTCCTGTTTTGAATACAGTCTAAAGCCAAGCACACAAAAAGAGGACTCAAACTGTTAAAGGCTGTATCTGGGCTCAGCAACATGCATACTAATAACATCATTACAGCAGAATGGTTTAGGGAGCATGTTTACTTTCTTGTGGTTTCTGTCACATTTCAGAGTCGAATTGTTAATGTGTGGTTTTAAATTCAAATAGCACAGAAGGCTAATTTTCTTGTATTTGCCCAAAAAATTAGGTTACATAGTTCATCTAATTCTCTTCCTCCACTTTCATGCGTGGGTGGTACTCCTTATAGAGAGTGCTTCTTTTCCATGGCATTGAACTTGAACCAGTCTGACCTTTTTATAATGACTGAATTGAAAACATCTCCCTTTGGAATGTGGCTTGTAGATACTGGCTACGCCTGTTTTTCTACATTTGATGAATTAAAAAGGAGAGTTGCCAGCAACATCAGTGAATAAAATCATTCCTTTGTCAATTTGTGGTGCACGGATTCATGCTTTTTCAAGGTTTTGAAGATTTTAAAACATTTTTTAAAAAAAATAATGGAAGACAACTTAAAATAGGCAGCAGCCTGGGGTCCAGAGATGTTGGCATCTGATCTTAATCATAATATATTCTTACTTTGCACTATCAGAATCCATCACTCAGCACTGCCTTCAATGGACAGTAATTTGAGGTGTGGCTTATTAGATCACAAGATCTTATGAATAATAAAAAGTTATGGAAAATTGCATCCCAGACTGATATCCAATTCTCATCGGTGTCACCCTGTTTATGGCAAGACAGCATGTTTATGCATGATTTCTATTTCATATGTATTGACTAGATCATTTTTCCTGTTGTCCTGAGAATTGATGACATGCACTGTATTAAGAATGATGACCTCCGCAAGGGGGCTAACACTTTCTCTAGATTACACTATTGTCAAAACACACAGAAATATCCTTTACACATGTTACTGCCATCTTTTCTTCTGCCCAAGAGATGGTTAAAACAGAATCTGGCAGCATTAGCTCAACAGTAGAGAGGAAGGTTATGAATTGTGCTTGTTTGGCATGTGTGGAGACTGTAATTCACAATGAACAACAAGATAAAAACAGAACACCCTGTTTGATGTAATTCCAGTTTTCTCACCAAGCTTTCGGTGATAGGTTCTAATTATACACGATAGTGTCCCGAACAAGTACAATGGGTTCTATATATGACAGACAATGAAATTTAATTGAATTGTCAAAGAAATGCAAAGTAATGTTATCTGGGATCCAGACAAAATAACAGTTTAATGTGCTGTAAGATATAAAGCGCTAAACTTACACATAATATACACACAATGTGGCAAACCACAGAACAAGAATATGTGATTTAGAACATCACCATCTAGTATCCTGCCAATTACACCCAGGCTGCAATGTTCGGGCTGCTGCTGATTCTCCTGCAAGCACCTGCTCGCCACTTAGCTCCGAGGGACAAACTGCTCTGGTCATCAACACCTCGACAAGATAACAATAAATCACGGCCAATCGCAGCCTTGTATCACACTCCCAAGTGTCCACTAGTCTATGCATAATCCAACAAAGTATCACATGGAAATAAGACTAGTTTAAAGCTCCACTGTCACAGAATCAGTTCCAATGATAATATCTGGTCTGCTATCCATTCTCCAATGTTATTCAAAAACAAATTGAAAAATGAATAACATTAAATTTACAGTTTAGATGAAATGGGGGCATTATTTACTGTTTTATATGCAGAGACAAACTTTATTATTTTTTACCTTTAAACTGGCACTGACGTCTGGATAAAGTGACTTCAAAACATGTGAAATATGCAAAGCAAGAATCCATGTATCATAAAATTGATTGCAGTTTACAAATTTGGTAGACAAGAAAAAAGTTTTTAATAATAATAATAATAATAATAATTGTTATTATTGTCACAAGTAGGCTTACATTAACACTGCAATGAAGTTACTGTGAAAATCCCCTCATGACGACACACCTGCGCCTGCTCAGTTACATAAAGGGAGAATTCAGAATGTCCAATTCACCTAACAGCACATCTTTTGGGACTTGTGGGAGGAAACCGGAGCACCCAGAGGAATCCACGCAGACTTCGCACAGACAGTGACCCAAGCCGGGAATCAAACCTGGGATCCTGGCCCTATGAAGCAACAGTGCTAACCCCTGAGCTACCGTGCCGGCCAAACTAGGTATAATTTAGAGAAAGGGAAATTCTCCGATTGTAGAGATAAAAGTTGAATTAGTTCCCAATGGTCATCACTGATACTGGTGGTAATGTGACACAAATTAAGTCACCATTAAAAACTTTAAGCTCAACCTCCCTGAGACTGTCCTATAGACCAATGTATTACTCTGTGGCACTTTAGTATATATTGGTAACATCTCAGATTCAATACTAGGTTTGGTCTGAAATAACTGATTTCAGCTAAGGTAGTAATGGGGGTGCTACAACTGGTCTCAGCTAGGAATGATAAAAATCAACAAGGGCCTTCATTTTAATATCATCCCCTGAAAGTGCCCATGTAAAGCCTTCCACTGAGAAGATCAGGCTGAGCTGTGATGTCCTCTCTGATGGAAAATGTTGTGATTGGGTGAGATGGTAGTATAGTGGTACCATCACTGGCCTGATGCTCAGGGGACCAGGTTTCAAATTCCACCATGGCAGCTGGTGGAATTTGAATTCAATTAATTAATCTGAAATTGAAAACTAGTCTCAGTAATGGTGACTGTGAAACTATCATAAATTACCCTCACATCTGATGCGTTTTAGAGAAGGGTGCTAGCGTGCCCTTTAAGGGGGTGAGCTCTCGGAGGGTCATGTGACTCATTGGGCCCATCGGGCCGGAGCGCATTAATCCTGGGTCTGACTGTGGGTTTTACTGATAGTTAGGAGTTTGGAGTTGTGGAGTATGGTAGTCTCTATCTTGCTCTCGAAAAGTGGTTATTTGCCTTAATATACTGTTATTCATCAATCTACTTGGCGGTCACCAGTATTTCAAGATACCAATTTGGCAATGAGGATCAATCAGCGTGCTTTCCTACTACTACAGAAATCGGGAGAGCAGATCTCTTTAGTAAGACTTTCCTTTGAAGCAAACCCGTTCAGTGGTCTGTGAGCGTTAAGTGCCCTTTTTGGGGAAACTTGAGCCATTTAATCCTAACACGGAGGAGTGGGTGCTGTATGTCAAACGCCTGCACTATTTCTTTAAAGGAAATGGAATTTGTGGGGGGGGGAGGGGAAGAGAAGCAGTGGGTAATCCTAGTAACAGCCTGTGGGGCCCTGGCCTATAATCTGATTCGAAGTCTGACTTCCCCAGATACCCTCAACTCCAAAACCTTTGGGGAGCTCGTGGAATTGGTGAAGGGACATTATCACCCGCTTCGAGTTGCACAGCCCGAGGGCTGAGGGCTTGGGCATTGAGGGCTTCCCTCAATGATAATGCAACAATACGACTTTATTTCAATGACAAGAGCCCAAGGGGAGGTGATAGCAGCATTTGTGACATGTCTGAACCAATGGATGAGCATTGCATGTTTGGGACTGCACGCAACAACATATTGAGAGATAGGTCAGTCTGTGGTGTTAACAATATGGTTATACAAAAGGAATTGTTACTGCTATGGAGAGTGCCAAAAGGAGGCCAATGGAACTACAGGGCATGCATGCAGGTGAGGTTCACCAAGTTTAGGAAGCCACTGGCAGTTGTGGCACTAGGGATGAAGGCGCAGAAAATAATCACCAGAGAGGCTTGGATCAAAAGAGAGTGGAAAGATATAAGGAATTTGCAACTCCCTGACGAATGGGCTGCTGCATGGACCCGACGAGGTGAGTAGCCATCCTCGCTCACAGGCAAAGAACGCGGGGGGGACACTAGACTTTCTGCCCCTTTGCTCGGAAGGGGGTGGGGGGGCAACCATGGGTCCAGCCTCGGTTGTGGTGGGTCACCATACGTGGCTGGGATATCGGAGCCTGGGGGGCTCTCTGCTAGGGAGGGGCAACCGTGCGCGGTCCTCCATGCCAACCCCTGGAATGTTTCCTGTCTGCCCCACCAACTACCCATAACTCTGACCACAGAGACCTCTGGCTGTGCAGCTGAAGGCTATAGCTAACAGGGAATGGTGGCATAGGCGGGTCACTAGAACAGTGGTTTGCACTGTTGCTTCACAGCGCCAGGGTCCCAGTTTCGATTCCCGGCTTGGGTCACTGTCTCTGCGGAGTCTGCACGTTCTCCCTGTGTCTGCGTGAGTTTCTTCGGGATGCTCCGGTTTCCTCCCACAAGTCCCAAAGGAAGTGCTGTTAGGTAATTTGGACATTCTGAATTCTCCCTCCATGTTCTCGAACAGGCGCCGGAATGTGGCGACCAGGGGTTTTTACACAGTAACTTCATTGCAGTGATAATGTAAGCCTACTTGTGACAATAAAGATTATTAAAAAAAAAGAATTGGCAGTCATAGTTAAGTGAGCACTTCACACATCCCAAGTGGGTAGGCGTGCCATGTAGCATGTGGGGCGTATTGCCGGGCATCCCAAACAGCACACTGTGCCTGGACACTGCGGGATGCCACACCACAGATGTAGCACTCAACATCCGAACTCCCAGGGGATGGGCCCCAGTCCCAGGGACATGTCCGTGGCTGGGGGATGGGTGAGTGCAACAGTGAGGGAACCTGTGCACTGTCAAGGTAACATTATCTTCATGTGCCTGGGGTGCAGGGTGTGGGGTCGGGTGGGCAGGGGCCCCTGCTGCGGCTGGGTATGCTTGGCAGGGCGTGCCAGGTAGTGGGGGAGGAGAGCATTGGGCGGACTGGAGGGTCCCGGAGTGGAAGACATCGCTGTTTGTCAGTCTAAAACCCTCTCCCAATTCATTACAGATATTGAATGGTACGGACAATATTTTGGACCCCGGAACTTGCCCTAGTGGTGCTGCTGGCAGCAGCAACAGCGTTAACAGAGGCCCAAGGCAGTACACCCATGCAGGCCTCGTCCAACACCCTGAGGACCCGGTCGCCCATCAGGCTAGGGTGAGACCCAGAGGGGGAGCCCGGTGACAGCCCAACATGTACTGACACTATGGTCCTTCGAGCAGATGGTCGACAGTATGTGCTGCAGAAGGCTCCGCGTCAATAAGGAGATGGTGCGGCACCTGTGCCATGTCCTTGCAGACTTGGCACCACATGGAGGAGGAGGAAACCCACTCTAGGTGGCCGTCAAGGCCACCACAGCCCTGAACCCTTCCGCCTCAGGATCATTCCAGGGCTCGACCGGGGACTTGTGTGGCGTCTCACAAGCTACAGCACACAGGTGCATCAACAGGTAATGGATGCCCTGTTTGCCCAGGCGGCGAACTATATAAACTTTGACATGGACCAAGCCCGGGCATCAAGATTCTCCACCTTCGCTGTGATGTCCCAGGTCCAGGGGCTAATAGATGGCAAGCATGTCGCCTTGTGCACACCGGGCCATCTGGGAGTGGCCTACATCAACAGAAAGAGGTTCCACTCTGATACTCTTGCAGTGATCCTCGCGCGCTTAGCCTTCCATACTCTACCACTGGTTCTCGGTGTTTCCCGAGGATGCACATCAGAGGTGGAGGCAGCCAGCTGCATACCACGTCCCATATCCTTCGATGCCCCTGACGTACATCCTCTGGGGACTCTGGGACCGGAGGGCCCGGCACACTTGCTGGCAGCACATGTCCAGCCATGCCGGACTGTACTGGCAGCTTCCTACAAGATGCAGCATCGTCAGAGGGGTGAAACTCGATGGAGCTGGTGGCCAGCGTCGCCCATAGGATGGGTCTGGGTTGGCACTCATGTCAGTGCCCATAAGGCTCTGGGGTTCATCTCGGAACGGCGGGGCAGCTGGGTTGAGCCCCAGCTGACCCTGCGTCATCTAGCTCTGCCAACCCTGGCGACTCCTCAATGTCTACACCATGGTGTTGCGCCCTCAGCAATGCTCCTCAGTGACTGGGACAAGCTCCGCAGTGCCTCAGCTATTCTCATCTGAGAGACAGATATATCCTGCAGCGCCCCATCAAGGTCCACCTTGTACTGGGTCATGTCCCTCAGCGAGTCGGGCAGTCTACTGAGACCCCCAGCAATGGCTGTCATCGACTGCGCGACGCCTTGGACACCTCCACTCATTCTGCTGACGTTGTGCACCAGTCTCTCCACTGCGGTCACCACCTTGCAGTGTCGGCCTCAGTGCCATGCATTGCTTGTACAATCTCCTGTGCCTGTAGCCTGTGGGACTCCTCCAATTGGCTATGGACACCCTATCATCTGCAGCTGCTCCGGGTAAACCAACTGTGTCCTGGGATCCAGCAGACCTCTGACTGCTGTCTCGCCTGGGGATTCCTGTCTCCACCTGGTGTGCATCATCAACTGTGTGGTGCTCAGGAGATTATGCCCCAGAAGCCTGACCACTAACATTTCCCACCGAGATGTGTGTATCTGTGCTGGTGGAGGGTGGGGATGACAGCTGTGCCACATCTATAGTAGTAGCATCCTTGGAACTCTCCTCTGACGTGTTCTCATGGGAGGCGGGGCACATCCCGGATGGGCAGCGCCGTCAGCTGGACGTCCTGCGGGATAATGGACATGTGATCAGTGGGAGGGATAGGTCAGTCCAAATGGCAATAACAACTCAAGTTTGACAGTCCAACTGGGTGGGGCCCGGGGGATCCTCAGCTCTTCGCCGTGGACCGACCTCCACATTGGTGACCGCTCTGTCCTCGGCCACCCCTGTACCCTCCAGGGCTCAGTCCTTGAAGGTGGTGAGGATTCTGATGTCCTGCACACCGCTGTCCGTCTGGGCCCTCTACTGACGGTTGTGGGACAGCTTCTTCTGTGGCCACACAGAGAAGGCATCGCTAGCCGCACACATAGTTCATTGCGAGGGGGTGGGAGAAGGTTTTGAGTGGAGTGGGGGATAGGTTGTTGACCTTCTTGTGGCACTCTTGGTGATCTGCCCGAGTTTAGGGCCGCTGCCACTTCATCCCAGGCAGCGCTGGTTGCTCTGTGGCTTACCCTCAGGGACCCTCGGGGAAACAGGACACCCCTCCTAGCCTCGGCCACCTCCAAGAGCCTCCGCAGGTCTTCATTCCTGAATTGTGGGGCTGATCGTCCCGACGCCATGGCTGCGAGCGGTGTGGGGTTGGCTGTGAAAGAGTCACAGTGCTGGTCTACCTTGTTAGTGGGGGGGCTGGCGGGCGTGGTCCCAGCGAATCGGCTGATGAGTCATGATTTGCGGTGTGAAGCCCAAGGAGCCTCCTGAAATGGACCAATTAACATTGCATTGCGGTGATGGCCTCGCCATGTCGAGTGCCTCTCGCTAATGCTCTTAGAAACCTTTTCACTGACCCACTAGATTGTAAATAGTTCCATTGTTGTTGCAATGTATTAATCAGGGACTAAAAGGGGGAGGGATGTGGTAGCATGCTCCTTTAAGGGGACAAGGTCTTGGACGGTCATGTGACCCGGAGGTCTAATTGGCCCTGAGTGCTCGAATCCCGGGCTGAGCACGGGTTTTATTGTTAGTTAGGAATTTGGAGCCGTAGAGTATGGTAGCCTTTATCTCACTCTCTGTAAATAGTTATTTGCCTTAATAAACCATTTATTTGTTAATTTACTTGGCTGCCAGCCTTTCAAGATACCACAGGAAGGAAATGTGAAGCCGTTACCTCGTCTTGCCTCTTTGTGACTGCAGACCCACAGCAATGTGGCTGACTTTTAACTGCCCTCTGAAAAGACCCTGGCAAGTCAAGGGGAATAAGGAATGGGCAACAAGTTGCCAGCGATATCTAGATCCCATGGAAGAATGAATTCAAAAATTGAAACATCACTCAGTCTTGAAGACTTTGGCAATGTATATCAGAGTTTACAATCAGCAATTGTAACCCAAACCACAGCGAGCAGCTGCACATCCAGGAAAAGGGAGGCATGGGAGTGAAATTATTCAAAAATGTTAAAAAAAAGGAGTAGGGCAATATATTTATGAAATCGTTATTAATGGAGCTTCAGCCCATTAATGCTGGTAAATGGATTTCAAAGAAATTAAATTCTCTTCGATAGGAAAGGCAAATCACAGCAGGGTAATAATGGATTTTTCTGATAAGGTAGAAAAGTATAATGTATTTTTTAAGTGTATGAAGAGTTCTCATCAAAGTGTTGCAAAGTTGAACAACAGATGAAAAAAAAAAGGTGAACCATTGACATAGTTATGGCACGTCTAAGATAGTTTGACTGCCAAAACAAGAGCAGTTGTATTTACGGCAGGAAGGTCTGGTAGAAATAAGCACCAGGCGTTTAGCTCACAGGCTGTGAAAGCACACTCCTGACGAGCTTTGTCCTCAGCATTCCATCACCACGTTACCCTTCCAGACTGGACCCATCCCCCAGGTCACCCTGGCCCCCTGCCCATCCACACATTTGTGTCTGCCTTTTGAGTGTTTTCAGAAGCTCATTAAACTGTGTCGTGGCAGGCCAGACATATTCAGCTCACCCTAAGACCCAAAGAAAGAAGGTTATCAAATTCCTTCATCCTTGCCAGAGCAAAAATAAAAGCATTTGTGTATTTCAAGGGAGGCCTAGTTTCTTTTCCACATAATGTTAGCCCTTGCAACTTGTAAACATGTCATATAATAGTACACAGTGCGTGTAAGGCACTGAGCAATAAAGCATATTTAAGATATTAACAGCATGTTCATTTATGTACAGGATGAAAAAAGCGGTAGGGCCTCTAGGTTCTCAAGCTGTGAGTAGAATAGCTTTGCAATTTGCTTGCAAAACGGCATTTTGATCCTAATGAATATAAAATGCTTGCCATTAAAAGTAAAACTGATTATTTCAAGCCTTACCAGGGCCATAGCTTCTTGAAGATCCTTGTAGGGCCACTATGATCTTTCATTAAAACCTCACAGCAAGATTTTCCAAGTAGCAAATCAAGCCTCCTTTCCTGTGATACTCTAACATTTAAAACTCATTTCCAGAAATCTACAGATTTAAAATTTGATAATGAATGCCATAAGAGAATGCATGTAGCATTTTGTTAAACAATGTTATTAATCTAATGTTCACATTCAAGAGGGGTAAATGCACCCTATAACCATTCTGCTCATGGCTACGTGCCATTTGTAGCTCAGTTCTAATCTTTGTTTGTTAATGTATAGCTTGTGCTAATTACTGTCATGCCCTCATAGTTAAACTTTATTCCCCCTCAGTAAAGTCGTAATGGATAAAATAAAAGAGGTGACTTCCCGTCAGTTGAGAACTCAATTCACTTCTTAACAATCACCGACTGCAGTTCAGACAAGTGGAGACATTAGGAAACCCGATTATTTTTACACTTGAGGTTCCACGTTGCTGTTTTGATGACTTAAAAATTGCGACATCAGCAGAGCCCTTCATCACCTTCCATTACTACTTAAAATGCGCTTCAGTGTAACTTGCTGCTTTAAAAAGGATGTCATCTTTGATGTTTATACATTCATCTCTGTAGTTTTAGATTATATACATTGACAGGGATAGGAAGTCTAATCACAAGTACTCTGGTGTGCCCTGAATTTCAGTAATCATCAATATACCTTCCTGCCCACCATGATGCACAAATATATTAACATACAAGTAATAACTAAAGATAATTAATCAGGTATAAATTTTACCACAATGAGCCCTCTCTATCATGCATCCTTTTCACTACAGCATTAGTAGATATCAGACTGTGTCTTACTTGTTTTAATTATGGTCGTACTTTACAATCATGGGTCTAATATGGCCTGTCGCACATGTACCCAATCTGCACCAGAGGTGTGACTGTCAGGACATGCAGTGGAAGCATTTCAAAATCTCACCATGGTATTAGAACAGGTCTAAAATATTCCTAAGAACCAGGGATCTCCAAGTGTCCGAGGATGTAGCTGTCATGCACACTCCCCGGGAAGCGTACACACATATGCATGATCCAGAGGTGATAGTCGCACATATGTTGAACATTCAGGGAGTGGAACACCTTCCTGTTAATGAAGGGCACTCCCTAATGCCCCGGTTTGCGGCAGGTGATATGCATGCCATATGCATACCTTTGGACCTTGGGCATCACAGTGATGACAGAGAATCCTGATGTCCGGGCATCTTGGTGGGCTGGTCCAGATCAAAGTTGATATCATCTGATGCCTGGGCATACAGAGTATCCGTGACCTCACTGTTGCACTTGTGGGCTATAGCTTGGGAAATGCTGCACAAGTCGCCACTCGAGACCTGGAATGATCTGGTTGCATAGAAGTTCAAGGCTGTGGTGACCTTCATGGCCACTGGGAGCAGGTGTCCTCCTCCATGGGGTGCCAAGCCTGTGAGGACGTGGAACAGGTGCCGCATTGTTTCTTTATTGGGACTCAGTCTCCTGCGGCACATGCTGTCCGTCATCTCCTTAAAGTCCGATGATGCATGCACACCTTGGGCTGTTGCTGGTGTCCCCCTCTGGGTTCCTCCTCAGCTTGATGGCTGTTTGAGTATTCAGGGTGTGTGGTGATCCCCTGCACATGGGGTGCCCGTCGCGAAGCGCTGCTGCCTTGCGTCTAGCCGCCTGGGCTGCATCAAGGGCCGAAGGGCCTGTACTGCGCTGTAATGTTCTATGTTCTAGGACTGAAAAGGTAGCCTCTGTGGGACCAACATAACCAGCCAAATTGTTATATCTGTAAGGAATTGGAGAAGGAGAGAGACCATCAATCAGTCACTGCATCCACCCCGGGACCCTTAGATCCCCCAAGCTTCACCCATCCTACATGACCTGCCTTCTCTCAGACTGCCTTCCACCGAGCCAGTTGTGCTGAGGAACCTCGCTCTGCCCACATACCCCCGGCCACAGCAGGAGCTCCTGGACCCCAGACCCCTGCTGGAAACATTAGGGAGACCGTGCTCAGGTGCCCACCCCTGATCCACACACTCCCCCTTTGGTAGCGAAGATATCCCCAATGCTGAAGCCCAGTTCTTGAGTGTTTGATTGTTGGCTGCTGCCTCTATGGTGCTGGCGCTTCTAGAGTTCAGGCAAAATTTTCAGGCTTCAAAGTTTAATTGAAATGAGATACAATAGCCACCGTCTGAGAATTGGCACATTACCCATAAGAAGCCACTTGAGCTCTTTTGAAGTCCAACCAATTAAACAAAAGTAAACAAATTAAGGGTCAAATTTGATTGGGACACTGACCAAACTAAAATAAAGATAAAGTGAAACTTTAAAAACTCGAACCAAAATGTGAAAAAAGGGTCTATAAAGCACGAGAATATTTGAGAATTTTTTTTATTAGACGGTCAACAATGTCAGTATACAAAAAGATGAAAACCAATTACTTAACAGTCCATATATCACACCAATCATTAAGCAACATAGAAAATGCACCAAGCCATACATACAAGCACCTTTACACGACAGAACATTGGTACAAACACAAAACTATAGCAGTTCATATAAACATTAAACACTCAACAGTACAATAGAATTACCAGCAATCTGCAAAAGTATTTCTTCAACACCTTCATTAAGTTTGGAATGCAACTTAATCTTGCAGCTCCCAGCAATAGACTCTCAACAGTGTAAAGTTGCTCGGGGGTGTGTACTGACACTGGAAAGTCACATCAATGCAGAGCACACTAAAAGAGAGAACGAACACCCCCTCCCCTTCTCCAGCCCCGGCAGCAGGTCATCTTACACCATCCCATTCCTTACTCCAGGCTAAAAAAGCAAAGGGGCGGCAGTAAACAAACGCACATCCTCCAGGCATTGAATACCAAACAGTCAATAGTACAATAAAGTCACCAGCAGTCTGCAAAAACATTTCCTCAATACCTTCATCAAATTGCTTAGTCGAATCAGTCCTCTCTCTCCCCCTCCTGCAGCTCCCAGCAGTAGAGTCTCAAATGTGGAAAGTCACAGTGCGAAGTAACACCGATGCAAAGCATTCCAGAAGTTAAAAAAAATACCCCTCCGCCTTCTCCCGCACTGGCAGCAGGTCATCTTCCATCGTCCCTTTCCTTACTCCAGGCCACAGAAGCAAAACAGGCAGCAGCAAACAAACACGGCCTCTAGGCATTAAGCATTGAACAGTCAACAGTACAATAAAGCCACCAGCAATCTGCAAAAGCATTTCTTCAATCTGCCTCCTTCTCTCCCTCCTGCAGCTTCCAGCAGTAGACTCCTCAACATTGAAAAAGTCACACTGACGCAGAACACACCAGAAGTAAGAAATAGCTCCCCTTCCCTTTCTCCAGCACTGGCAGCAGGTCATCCTACATCCTCCCTTTCCTTATTCCAGGCCACAGAAGCAAAAGAGACAGCAGCAAACAAACACATGGCTTTCAGGCATTTGCAGCTACCAGCAGAGCAATCAGCAAACACAACATGCGACAGCACAGAATATTTTGTTTCTGAAATAAATGTTACATTTCTACAAAAAAGATAAAAAGCAAACTACTTAACAGTTCGCATATCAGATTAACCATTAACCGACAAGAGAAAGGCACCATAACATGCACACAGCATCTTTTCGCCACAGAATATTGCACATACACAAAACTATATTTTTTACAAAGGAAACCAAATATAAGTTAAACATTAAACAATTAACACAGTACAATGAAGTCACCAGCATCCAAATCAACCCTTGCTCCCTGCTCCTCTCTCAGCCCCCAGCAGTAGACTCACATCAATGAAAAGTCACTGGGGGGCAGCGTAACAATACATTGGAAAGTCACACCGATGCAGAGCATGGCAGAAGAGCGAAAGAGCACCCCTTCCCCCTCGCCAGCATTGGAAGTCGGTTCAGGACTCCAGGCCACAGAAGCAAAAGGGGCTGCAACAGATAAACACATGGCCACCAGACATTAAACAGTAAAGAGTCAACAATACAACAACTCTCCCACCTCCCGCAACTCCAGCAGTAAATTTGCATCAGTGGAAAGTCGCTCTAAGGTAGTGTACCAAAACACCAGAAAAGCCACAGACACAGAGCACGCCAGGAGAGTGAAAGAGCACCCCTGCCTCTTCGCAAGCCCTTGTAGTAGGTCATCTTACTATCCCACTCTCCCATGCTCCAAGCTACAGTCGCAAGAGGGATGGTAGCAGGCAAGCATAAGGTCTCCAGGTATTAAATATTAAACAGCAACAGTACAACAAAAAACACACGGCTTCCAGCCATTAAAACAGAAACAGCCAACAGCACAATAAAGCCACAAGCAATCTGCAAAGGCATTTTCTGAATACTGTCAGCAAATGACGTAGTTGAATCAGCCCGCCATCCCTTTCCCCTCTCCAGCACTGGTAGAGGTCACCTTACTTTCTCCCTTTCCGTGCACTCCAGGCCACAGAATCAAAAGAGGTGAAGCAGACAGACACACGATTGTCAGATATTAAACATGAAACAGTCAAATGTATATTAAAGTCACCAGCAATCTGCAGAAGCATTTCCTGTAGACCATCAACAAATAGCGTAGGCTTGCTCAATTCCCCTCAGCAGCCATTGTGCCATTTTCACGCTTTAAAGGAGTACTAAATTATGCCTGCGTGATTTCTCACTGGGGAGCCAGTTAATTCCCGGGGAGACCATTGTATTCGACTTCAATCTAGCTAATGAGATGAAAATGAATGCAAACGAGCATTCATGATATGGGGCGAGATTCTCCGACCCCCCGCTGGGTCGGAGAATCACCGGCACCGGAGATTCGCCGGGGGCGGGAAGCGCGCCGCGCCGGTTGGCGGGCCCCCCCCGCAATTCTCCGGCCCGGATGGGCCGAAGTCCCGCAGCTAGAATGCCTGTCCCGCCGGCGTCGATTAAACCACCTCTCTTACCGGCGGGACAAGGCGGTGCGGGCGGGCTCCGGGGTCCTGGGGGGGGGCGCAGCGCAATCTGGTCCCGGGGGTGCCCCCACGGTGGCCTGACCCGCGATCGGGGCCCACCGATCTGCGGGCGGGTCTGTGCCGTGGGGGCACTCTTTTCCTTCCGCCTTCGCCACCGTCTCCACCATGGCGGAGGCGGAAGAGACTCCCTCCACAGCCCATGCGCGGGGATGCCGTGAGCGGCCGCTGACGCTCCCGCGCATGCGCCGCCCGGCAATGTCATTTCCGCGCCAGCTGGCGGGGCACCAAAGGCCTTTTCCGCCAGCTGGCGGGGCGGAAATCAGTCCGGCTCGGGCCTAGCCCCGCAAGGTTAGGGCTCGGCCCCCCAAGATACGGAGGATTCCGCACCTTTGGGGCGCCGTGATGCCAGACTGATTTGCGCCGTTTTTGGCGCCGGTCGGCGGACATCGCGCCGATACTGGAGAATTTCGCCCCAGATCACCATATTTGGCCGAAATCTGGAACTCGCTATCGGGAGCAGGCCGGTTACAGGCGGCACGGTGTCACAGTGACTAGCACTGCTGCATTACAGAGCCAGGGACCCGGATTCAATTGCAGCCTTGGGTGATTGTCTGTGTGGAGTTTGTACTTTCTCCCCATTTCTGCGTGTGTTTCCTCCAGGTGCTCCGGTTTCCTTCCACAGTCCAAAGATGTACAGGTTAGGTGGATTGGCCATGCTAAGTTGCCCCGTAGTGGGTTACGGGGATAGGGTGGGCCACGGGCCTAGGTACAATGTTCTTTGACAGGATCGGTGCAGACTTGATGGGCAGAATGGCTTCCTTCTGCACTGTTGTGATTTTTAAATTGAGATACCAAACTGATATGCGCCGAATCTCAATTTTGGGCTTTCCTGTTATTTACCCCGGACGCCCAGATCCGCACCCGGCACCAACGGTGGTTGAATCGTGCCCATTTTTTCCTTTTGTTTCATGGAATGTGGGTGTCACTGGCAAGGCCAACATTTCTTGCCCATCTCTAATTGCCATAGCTAAGTGGCTTGGTAGGCCACTTGAGAGCCATCGTGCTCTGGACTGGTGTCAGATGGAGACCAACCAGGTAAGGATGTGACATTTTCTTTCCCTAAAGGGCGCTAGTGAACTGGGTCACGACATTGATGTTACCTTCATGGTCAGCATTGCCGAGACTACCTTTGCAATCCAGATTTATTGATTCATTGAATTTAAATGGGATTTGAACCTGTGTCCATCTAGGCCTCTGTCCACTGTCTCCCATAGAAGCCATGAGGTTCACTAGAAACCTTATCAAGACAGCCGTCTACTATTTTCCAGTATATTTCTAAATGAGGCAAAACAAAGACTTTCTTGCCTCCCTTGAACAGGCCACTGAAGTTGTTTCCAGCATTAGTTCTGAGGATGAGGGGGATGTCAATCAGCACCATTGCCTCTTACTCCACCGACGTATAGATACTTATTTGGCAGCTTCCTCCCCTGAAGGCTCAGCTATCATTGTCCCCAGACTCAGGGGATTTTGCAGGTCATCCTCATGTGCCTTATTTCCTGCCTCCATTCCGATGCCCTGTTCCTTTATTTGGTTGCCTCTGTGAGATCCTCCATTTGAAATAATTCTATAAAAGTACCTGAATTCCAGGCATGAAACAGATAAAAAGCTAAACGATTTGGTCGTAGGATGGCCTACATATGTGGAGGCATTGTTGCATTTGCTAAATTTGTACAGCTCATGTTTTGGCATCCTGGGCAGATGTTGGGCCAATCTGCCTCAGGACTCCAGCGGCGGCTCCCTGGTTCAATTTTAAGTTATTATACAAAACGTTCTGGGATTCAGCAATAGGAAGTGTCGTGTTAGGTACACTGGTCGATTTCTGGTTGGTTGGGATTCTACACTAAATTAAAAAAAATTGAGCATTGTTAACTAATTAAACATAATTACTTAATTATAATTTAGAGGGATATCTAAGCCAGAGATCGGAGAGTACTATATTTAGCTTTCTCATTTCTATTAGAAATCTAGTGCTAGGAAACAGATAGTTAACAGTAACTTTGAAATTTTTAAAAAGAATATTCAAAAAAAAATGTTTTAATTTTAATTTTAATTAATTGACGCAATGTCAGTTAGAGGGGTGCTGTGTTCTGACTGTGAGATGTGGCAGGTCCGGGAGGCTTCCAGCGTCCCGGATGGCTTCATCTGCAGAAAGTGCACCCAACTGGAGCTCCTCACAGACCGCATGGTTCGGTTGGAGCAGCAATTGGATGCACTTAGGAGCATGCAGGTGGCGGAAAGCGTCATAGATCGCAGTTATGTAAATGTGGTCACACCCAAGGTGCAGGCAGAGAAATGGGTGACCACCAGAAAGGGCAGGCAGTCAGTGCAGGAATCCCCTGTGGTTGTCCCCCTCTCGAACAGATATACCCCTTTGGATACTGTCGGGGGGGATAGCCTATCAGGGGAAAACAGCAGTAGCCAGAGCAGTGGCACCACGGCTGGCTCTGATGTTCAGAAGGGAGGGTCAAAGCGCAGAAGAGTAATAGTAATAGGGGACTCTATAGTCAGGGGCACAGATAGGCACTTCTGTGGACGTGAAAGAGACTCCAGGATGGTATGTTGCCTCCCTGGTGCCAGGGTCCAGGATGTCTCCGAACGGGTAGAGGGCATCCTGAAGGGGTAGGGCAAACAGGCAGAGGTCGTTGTACATATTGGTACTAACGACATAGGCAGGAAGGGGCATGAGGTCCTGCAGCAGGAGTTCAGGGAGCTAGGCAGAAAGTTAAAAGACAGGACCTCGAGGGTTGTAATCTCGGGATTACTCCCTGTGCCACGTGCCAGTGAGGCTAGAAATAGGAAGATAGAGCAGCTGAACACGTGGCTAAACAGCTGGTGTAGGAGGGAGGGTTTCCATTATCTGGACCACTGGGAGCTCTTCCGGGGCAGGTGTGACCTGTATAAGATGGACGGGTTGCATCTAAACCGGAGAGGCATAAATATCCTGGCCGCGAGGTTTGCTAGTGTCACACGGGAGGGTTTAAACTAGTATGGCAGGGGGGTGGGCACGGGAGCAATAGGTCAGAAGGTGAGAGCATTGAGGGAGAACTAGGGAATAGGGAAAGTGTGGCTCTGAGGCAGAGCAGACAGGGAGAAGTTGCTGAACACAGCGGGTCTGGTGGCCTGAAGTGCATATGTTTTAATGCAAGGAGCATTACGGGTAAGGCAGATGAACTTAGAGCTTGGATTACTACTTGGAACTATGATGTTGTTGCCATTACAGAGACCTGGTTGAGGGAAGGGCAGGATTGGCAGCTAAACGTTCCAGGATTTAGATGTTTCAGGCGGGACAGAGGGGGATGTAAAAGGGGAGGCGGAGTTGCGCTACTGGTTTGGGAGAATATCACAGCTGTACTGCGAGAGGACACCTCAGAGGGCAGTGAGGCTATATGGGTAGAGATCAGGAATAAGAAGGGTGCAGTCACAATGTTGGGGGTTTACTACAGGCCTCCCAACAGCCAGCGGGAGATGGAGGAGCAGATAGGTAGACAGATTTTGGAAAAGAGTAAAAACAACAGGGTTGTGGTGATGCGAGACTTCAACTTTCCCAATATTGACTGGGACTCACTTAGTGCCAGGGGCTTAGACGGGGCGGAGTTTGTAAGGAGCATCTAGGAGGGCTTCTTAAAACAATATGTAGACAGTCCAACTAGGGAAGGGGCGGTACTGGACCTGGTATTGGGGAATGAGCCCGGCCAGGTGGTAGATGTTTCAGTAGGGGAGCATTTCGGTAACAGTGACCACAATTCAGTAAGTTTTAAAGTACTGGTGGACAAGGATAAGAGTGGTCCTAGGATGAATGTGCTAAATTGGGGGAAGGCTAATTATAACAATATTAGGCGGGAACTGAAGAACATAGATTGGGGGCGGATGTTTGAGGGCAAATCAACATCTGACATGTGGGAGGCTTTCAAGTGGCAGTTGAAAGGAATTCAGGACCGGCATGTTCCTGTGAGGAAGAAGGATAAATACAGCAATTTTCGGGAACCTTGGATGACGAGAGATATTGTAGGCCTCGTCAAAAAGAAAAAGGAGGCATTTGTCAGGGCTAAAAGGCTGGGAACAGACAAAGCCTGCGTGGAATATAAGGAAAGTAGGAAGGAACTTAAGCAAGGAGTCAGGAGGGCTAGAAGGGGTCACGAAAAGTCATTGGCAAATAGGGTTAAGGAAAATCCCAAGGCTTTTTACACGTACATAAAAAGCAAGAGGGTAGCCAGGGAAAGGGTTGGCCCACTGAAGGATAGGCAAGGGAATCTATGTGTGGAGCCAGAGGAAATGGGCGAGGTACTAAATGAATACTTTGCATCAGTATTCACCAAAGAGAAGAAATTGGTAGATGTTGAGTCTGGAGAAGGGTGTGTAGATAGCCTGGGTCACATTGAGATCCAAAAAGACGAGGTGTTGGGTGTCTTAGAAAATATTAAGATAGATAAGTCCCCAGGGCCTGATGGGATCTACCCCAGAATACTGAAGGAGGCTGTAGAGGAACTTGCTGAGGCCTTGACAGAAATCTTTGGATCCTCGCTGTCTTCAGGGGATGTCCCGGAGGACTGGAGAATAGCCAATGTTGTTCCTCTGTTTAAGATGGGTAGCAAGGATAATCCCGGGAACTACAGGCCGGTGAGCCTTACTTCAGTGGTAGGGAAATTACTGGAGAGAATTATTCGAGACAGGATCTACTCCCATTTGGAAGCAAATGGACGTATTAGTGAGAGGCAGCACGGTTTTGTGAAGGGGAGGTCGTGTCTCACTAACTTGATAGAGTTTTTCGAGGAGGTCACTAAGATGATTGATGCAGGTAGGGCAGTGGATGTTGTCTATATGGACTTCAGTAAGGCCTTTGACAAGGTCCCTCATGGTAGACTAGTACAAAAGGTGAAGTCACACGGGATCAGGGGTGAGCTGGCAAGGTGGATACAGAACTGGCTAGGCCATAGAAGTCAGAGAGTAGCAATGGAAGGATGCTTTTCTCATTGGAGGGCTGTGACCAGTGGTGTTCCACAGGGATCAGTGCTGGGACCTTTGCTCTTTGTAGTATATATAAATGATTTGGAGGAAAATGTAACTGGTCTGATTAGTAAGTTTGCAGACGACACAAAGGTTGGTGGAATTGCGGATAGCGATGAGGACTGTCGGAGGATACAGCAGGATTTAGATTGTTTGGAGACTTGGGCGGAGAGATGGCAGATGGAGTTTAATCCGGACAAATGTGAGGTAATGCATTTTGGAAGGTCTAATGCAGGTAGGGAATATACAGTGAATGGTAGAACCCTCAAGAGTATTGAAAGTCAAAGAGATCTAGGAGTACAGGTCCACAGGTCATTGAAAGGGGCAACACAGGTGGAGAAGGTAGTCAAGAAGGCATACGGCATGCTTGCCTTCTTTGGCCGGGGCATTGAGTATAAGAATTGGCAAGTCATGTTGCAGCTGTATAGAACCTTAGTTAGGCCACACTTGGAGTATAGTGTTCAATTCTGGTCGCCATACTACCAGAAGGATGTGGAGGCTTTAGAGAGGGTGCAGAAGAGATTTACCAGAATGTTGCCTGGTATGGAGGGCATTAGCTATGAGGAGCGGTTGAATAAACTCGGTTTGTTCTCACTGGAACAAAGGAGGTTGAGGGGAGACCTGATAGAGGTATACAAAATTATGAGGGGCATAGACAGAGTGGATAGTCAGAGGCTTTTCCCCAGGGTAGAGGGGTCAATTACTAGCGGGCATAGGTTTAAGGTGAGAGGGGCAAGGTTTGGGTAGATGTACGAGGCAAGTTTTTTACGCAGAGGGTAGTGGGTGCCTGGGACTCGCTACCGGAGGAGGTGGTGGAAGCAGGGACGAGAGTGACATTTAAGGGGCATTTTGACAAATACATGAATAGGATGAGAATAGAGGGATACGGACCCAGGAAGTGTAGAAGATTGTAGTTTAGTCGGGCAGCATGGTCGGCACGGGCTTGGAGGGCCGAAGGGCCTGTTCCTGTGCTGTACATTTCTTTGTTCTTTGTTTGTTCTTTGGTCTAACACTGGCTGCAACTGGATGCAGCTTAGATCAGAAAGATGCTCCAGACCTTGAAGTTAGTTCAATCAGGTTTATTGAACTAATAGCACAGTTCTCTGTGAATTTGACGCTCTGCTAACTTAAGTGTGGCTACTCTGTCTGACTGAACCAGACTAGCTCTTAGCCACGTGGTGGAGGAGCGAGATTGTAACAACACCCTTGACTGACTCTCTAGATATTCATCAGTGGAAAGAGGCGGAGTGTGAGTGCCTCGTGTCTTTTATAGTCAGGTTCTACCCCTGAGTGCCCTGCCTGCTTATTGGTCATGTCCTGTTCTCTGTGTCCATTCGCTGCTTGTCTGTATATCATTATGTGTGTGTCTGTATATCATGACAGGAAGAGCACAGCTCTGATTCCACAGCCCAAGGGATTTCTCTCCATCAATCCCATTGCCCACTCCATTTCCTTTGCTGTGACCCACCTGAGGGCTGCTGAGGGAAGAGGCCCAAAATGCAAGCTGAAGAGGGGCCTTCAGACATCAGCAAGTCATCAATAACATTTAGATCTGGTCTCAGGTTTGGGTATGTCCGATAACAGGTCAGGCTAAGTTTTACCTGCAAACATTTGGGCGGCACTGCTGCTTCACAGCACTAGGGACCCGGGTTCAATTCTGGTCTTGGGTGACTGCATGGAGTTTGCACATTCTCCCAGTGCCTGTGTGTTTCCTCTTGGTGCTCCGGTTTCCTCCCACAGTTCAAAGGTGTGCAGGTTAGGTTGATTTATTTTTCTAGACTTTTATCCATATCTAGTGGAGCATGCAAGGCAATGTGAAATTCTTAAAATGACTTGATGAATGCCAAAATGATTGGTAACAAGGATCAAATCCACAGCACGGTAGCATAAGTGGATAGCACTGTGGCTTCACAGCGCCAGGGTCCCAGGATCGATTCCCCGCTGGGTCATTGTCTGAATCATAGAGTCCATACAAAGCAGAAGGAGTTTCCTCCGGGTGCTCCAGTTTCCTCCCACAGTCCAAAGACGTGCAGGTTAGGTGGATTGGCCATGCTAAATTGCCCTTAGTGACCAAAAAGGTTAGGAGGGGTTATTGGGTTACGGGGATAGGGTGGAAGTGAGAGCTTAAGTGGGTCGGTGCACTCGCTGGGCCAAATAGCCTCCTTCTGCACTGTATATTCTATGTTCTATGTTCACACTCTACTGCTTTACAAAAGTCAATCCTGATTCCCTAACCATGTTTCCATTCTGTGTATGAGACATAAACCAATATAACATCATAAGAACATAAAAATTGCTATGCAAATAAAAAGGTTTAAGTCCCATCTAGTTCAGCTTCTATGATCCTGTTCTCACACGGCATTATAATGGAGTTGTTCACTAACCGCGGAGATCACTCTCTATCAGAAAGTGTACAAATTCCTATTTATAATGCAAGGAAAAGCCCCAAGTTAGAAAGCTTTGAAACACTTAGATCCAAAATTACCTGTTCCTCCAATAATGCTACACCTACTATATGTTATGTCCTAAATTACTCTTGTACTATGTTGTAAGAACCTGGGCGGGATTCTGCAATCCTGGGGCTAAGTGTTGACGCCGTTGTAAACGCCGGAGCATTTACAGGGGGCCAGGATGGCACTGGAGCGCCTCACGCAGCTCCAGCTGCCGATACGGGCGCCAGCACCGCCGGCGCAAGTTCACACATGCGCACCATGTCCGGCGCAAGTACGCGCATGCGCGTCGGTTGCCTTCTCTGTGCCGGCCCCCGGACAACATGGCGGAGCCCTACAGCGGGCCAGCGTGGAGGAACATAGCCCCCCCACCCCCCGGATAAGCCCGTCTGCCAATCGGGAGGCCCTGATCCCTGGCCTGGCCACCGTGGAGGCCCCTCCTGGAGTCGGATCCCCCCGCCCCCACACCACCCCGCAGCATGAACGGCGAGGTCCTGCCGGGTAGGACCACACGGGAACGGCGCCGGCGGGACTTGGCTGAACTTGGCGGGCATTCAGCCCGCCGAGCGCGTAGAATCGGCGGGGGGGGGGGGGCCGCGTCGACCGGCAGAAAATCAGCGACCGGAGTCGGAGGGGCATCATGTGATTTGCACCCCCCCCTGCGATTCTTTGACCCGGCAGCGGTGGGGGGGGGGGGTCGGAGAATCCCACCCATTATTTTTGAGGGAAAAATATCCAACTTGCATTTGCATGTGTGAACATAATGGCCCGTGTAGCGTGCCGAGGACATGAAAAGAAATTCAACACGATGTTCAAACTTTATTCTTATTGCAATTTTTTAATGGATTTTCTGCTGAACTAAAAAAACATGGCTGCTACAAGTCGCATGAACACATGATTGCCTTTTAGTTCTGGAAGCTACCACCAGGAGTTACAAAAATAAAATAGTTCCTCTTTCAGCCTGTGGAATCTCACACCTCATTGTACAGACTCCTTGCAATCAACAAATGTATAGGAAATGAGGGCAAACTGGCAAACTGGCTCCCCGACCTAAACTATCATAAAAGCGAGATTGTGAAACTCAATATATTGAAAGAGATACTGAAAGACAGCTCGTCTCTCTCCTGAGGGGGAACAATGGAATTCTGGCCAAAAACACTGAAACTGGTTGTTCAACTCCAATGAACCCACTAATGGACCATGTCACATGACCCAAGCCTCTGGCCTTTCTGCCTCTACCAGTATCTTCATTCACTTTTGCGGTTAGATGATTAGGCATTTCTCTGCACCATTCCAATTTTTACACATATTTAAAAACATTTTTTATTGCTTTTCGCATTTATGTTTCATACCTCAACTCTTAAGTTAAATTATACGTTGCATACCCCTGCAAAGCAGAACAGAAACAGGACAGAAGGAAAAACAATGGAACAAATTGAAGTTATAAAACAAGAACAAAGAAAACAAAAGAAAACAAAGATAAAAGGGAAGACAAGGACAATCAGAAATCCTCACATATATTTACAGGCCCTTGTCTCCCCTCCCGCTGTGACTGTGGATTTGAATTTGTTTATTGTCACCTGTACCAAGGTACAGTGAAAAGTATTGTTCTGCTTACAGCCCAGCCAGATCATTCCATACATGAGAAAAAAGCATGGGGCATACTTAAGTACACAATGTCTATACATACACACAGGGATCGGGTGAAGGATTCAGGATTGTCATACTACTCAATCGAGAAGATGTGTGGAGAGATCAGTTCAGTCCATAAGAGGGTCGTTCAGGAGTCTGGTAACATCAGGGAAGAAGCTGTTTTTGAGTCTGTTCGTGCGTGTTCTCAGATTTTTGTATCTCCTGCCCGATGGAAGAAGCTGGAAGAGGGAATAAGACAGGTGGGAGGGGTCTTTGATTATGCTGCCCGCTTTCCCCAAGCAGCAGGAGGTGTAGACAGAGTTAATGGATGTGAGGCGGGTTCACATGATGGACTGGGCTTTGTGGTCCCTCTTTGACTGGTCTGACTGTTACACTCCCCAATGTGGTTCAACCGCTTATTTAGAGGTGCGTCTTTACCGTTTACTTTGGTTTTCATCTTGTGCTTGGGCCCGTCCCCTGTGGTATTTTCCCTTGTCTCTCTTGCCTACGTCGCGTGCTTTCGCTCCATCCCCCACTGTTTCCCCCCTCCCACTCTGCTTCTTCCCTTTGTCCCATGGCTTGTTTGTGGCTCCCCCTCCTCTCCCCTCGGCCTCTCCTCCCCTCCTCGTCCCGTCCCCCTCCCCCCCTACTCTGCTGGCTGCTGGCTACGAATAGATCCTGGAACAAGTTGGTGAATGGCTTCCAAGTCTTATGGAAGCCCTCTTCCGACCCCTGGATGGCAAATTTTATTTTCTCCAGCCTGAGATATTTTGCCAGGTCAGACAACCAGTCTGCAGCTTTGGGTGGTGCTGCTGATCACGAGCCGAGCAGGATTCTCCGGCAGGCGATCATAGAGGCAAACGCTAGGGCGTGGCCCCCCCTCCCCATAATGAGTTCTGGCTGTTCTGAAACCCCGACGGCCACCGCTTTTGGGCATTGCTCCACCCTCACCCCCCAACCTTGGACATTACCTCAAAGAAACTGACAAAGCTGAGGCAGGCACAGAACATGTGGGTCTGGTTGGCCGAGCCTCCCTGGCACATTGTGAATTTGTCCCCCCACCTCCAGAAAGAACCTACTCATTCGGGTTCTGGTTAGGTGCGCTCTGTGCATCACCTTTAGCTGCGTTAGGCTCAGCCCTGTTGAGGTGGAGTTCGTCATGTGCAGTGCTTCGATCCAGAGTCCTTCCCCTACCTCTATGCTTCGTTCTTCCTCCCATTTGTCCCTTGTTTAATTCTGGGGGAGCGTACCTCCTCCAACAGTCGCCCGGATAGGTCCCCACAGTCCCCCTCCCTAGGTCCCCCGCATCCAACAGTTCCTCAACTAGTGAATGTCTTGGTATCTGGGGGTACATCGTTGTTTTCTTACGGGGAATATTTTTGACCTGTATTTGTCTCAGTTTATTTACTTTTGGTAGTTGGAACTTCTCCGTAGGTTCCTCCAGGGTAGCTACTCTGTCGTCTGTGTACATGTCCCTAGCTGTCGGTGTCTCCTGGTCCTGTCTCCACCTTTTGAAGTTGGGGTTTATTATTGCGGGAATTAATCTGTGATTGTTACAGATGGGCGCCACAGTGGACATTTTGGTTAGACTGAAGTGCTGTCTCACGTGGTACCACGTTGAGAGTGTGGCTACTACCACTGGGCTTCTCGAGTGCTTGGCAGGGGAGGATGGAAGAGCGTTTGTGACTAGGGCTCGGAGGGACATCCCTATGCAGGAACTCTCCTCCATCTTCACCCATTCCTCTCCCGGTTCCTTAATCCATCCCCTCACACTTTCTGCTGTAGCCGCCCAGTGGTGGAACTGTAGGTTCGGGAGGCCCATTCCTCCCATGTTTCTCCTCCTTTGTCGGACCTTCGTTTGGAGCTTTGGGTTCTTTTCCCCCTCTCCCCACCACACACAAAAGCCATGATTAGTTTGTCTATCGTATCAAAGAAGGATGTGGGGATGTAGATCGAGAGGATCCGAACAGGAAGAGGAATCCTGCCAGCGGGACTGGGAGTGGGCCCCACCTCTGCAGGTCCCTTTTGACTTCCTCCACCAGACTTGTCAGGTTCCATTTGTGCATCCATGTCCAGTGGTGGGCTATTTGAATCCCCAGGTAGCAAAATCTGGTTTGGGCTTATTTGAACGGTGGTCCCACCAGTTCTGTCCCTCCCCTCTGCGGGTCACTGGAAAGATTTGACTTTTGCTCAGGCTGTGTTTGTAGCCCGAGAAGCTTTTAGGAGCTTCATTATCCCTTCTATGCTGGCCCAGGGGTTCAGGATTTTAGAGAAGCAATCTTCCACATAGAGTGAGACTCTATATCTTCTTTCTGGAAACCTCTCCATCCCTTCACCGCTCTGAGGGTGATCACCAGTGGCTCGATTTCCAGAGCAAACAGCAGCGGGGACAGAGGGCATCCCTGCCTCATGCCTTTGTCAGCTCAAAGTATTTAGAGCTGATAGTGTTTGTCCGTATGCTCGTCATGGGAGCGCAGTACAGTAGTTTCACCTAGGAGGTGAAACCTGGCCTGAACCCAAACCGTTCCATGAGGTACTTTCACTCGGCTCTGTCAAAGGCCTTTTTCTGAGTCCAGGGATGTGATCACATTTGGAGTTCTCTCCCCAGAGGGGGTCATTCTCACGTTCAGCAGGTGCCTGATGTTCGGTGTTAGCTGCCTGCCGTTGAGGAAGTCCATCTGGTCCGTCTTCCCCCAAGACCGGCATTTCCAATATGTCAAGGAATTGCTTCATTCCCGAGTCCCCCTCAGGGGGCTTGGAGGCGTGCCTGCCGATCGGTGGCCCCCAATAGCGAACCTGGCCGTCCTGGAGGCTCCCCGGTGACGGATCCCCCGGGCGGCCATGGGCCGAGTCTGCAGCCACCACTCCGAGCTCCCGCCAAGTGAAACCATGAGTGAACCACGCCAGCGGGAACTCGGCCAGTTGTCGGCGGAGAATCGCCAACAACGCCTCTTTCAATGTCCCCCAACCGGCACCGCGTCGACCGCGCGCGTGATTGGCGGCGATTCTCCGGTCCCACGCCAAGCGCGATTGTGGCACGGAGGCTCGGAGAATCTCGGCCTCTGTACCTGGGAGAAGAAGGAGAACTTCTCCCCTGGGTTAGTGAACCTCTATGGATCCATTCCATCAACATACACAGTTCCTTCGCCATGCTTGATTTTTGTTTTCCCTGATTTGGGGTACGATCTCTCTGTCCATGGGCCCTGTACTCAGTTAAAGTCCCCCCCCCCCCCCCCCCCCCCCCCCCCCCGCCATGAGGAGTTGATGTTTATCAATGTTGGGAATTTCGGACAAGGTTTTTTTCACAAATTCCACGTCGCCCCAGTTGGGAACGTACATGTTTACGAGGATAAATGGTGCCCCCTCCTGGACACCACTAACCGTGACGCACCGTCCTCCTTGGTCCGTGACCATCATTGTCGCTGTAAATGCTGTCCTCTTATTGAGCAGTATGGCCACATCTGAGCCCTCGTCCCGAAGCATGTTGGTAAGTCTGCTCCACCCAGCTCCTTCTAGCCCAAAGTCAGTCCTTCAGCCTCAGGTGGGTCACTGGAGTAAGATGATGCCTGCTTTTATACTTTTCAGGTGGGCGAAGACACTGGATCTTTTCACTGGGCCGTTAACACCACTGGCGTTCCAGGTGACCATTCTGATGTTGTCGTTCCCCACCCTGCCCTTACGGGATCAACCATACTTACCTTGTGGGTGAGCCCCTGCACTCCAGGATTTTCCTTTGTTTGGGGATCCTCCAAAGTTGCTGTTTGCGGTGCCTTTGTGTTCCTTGCCGCCATGTGTGATCTGTTGTAGCCAGCCTAGCATCCTTACCCACTTGTTCCTCGGCTTTCCCCTGGGTCTGTCTCCCCACACTGGTTCCTATGAGTGACCCCCTCCAGCCTTTCCACCCCTGTTTACTCCCCATTATCCCCCCACCTGTGATGCTCTCTCCTACTGTCGCCAGATACCACTCCCCGACGGGAGATGTGTTGCAGCCCCCTACTTGCTTGCATATCCTAGTGTCAGCTCACCTGCTAGTGTGGTGACCCTCCCACTGTGTGGTGATCCTTGTGAGGGGTTTCCAGGATGGAAGACGTTGTGATCACAAAGATGCACAAAGCTCTCTTGAAGAACTAAACTAATTTTATTAACACTACTAAATTTGAGTTCGACACTTATTCTGAATAGCAAACATACATGTAAGAATTAAACTACACTCACTAACACCATCTCTATCTACTAATTATAATTATTATATCTTAACTAACTCTGCAATACAATATGAATCTCATCTTGTTCAGCTCCAATCTAATCTCCTCCCATTAGCTGAAGAGCCAGTGCAATTTATAGTCCTGTCCCTTAACTCCCTCCAGTGGCGAGACTTAACATAACATTAACTCTTCACATGCTGTACATTTGTCTCATGTCACACACTGGGGTCGATCTATATCCCCCTGATCTATGCGTGTCTGTTCCCCCATCCTTCTCCTTACCCCCTCCTGCAACCTCTTGTTCTCACCCCCCTCCCTTTCTGAGAGTCAACATCTGAATTTAAAACGAGATGGTTCAGTCCCGCACAAATAGTCTCTCCACGCTTCGTAGTATGATACATTGCAGTGTCTGGTTCATTGCTGGTTACTTTGCGTCCCCAGCCCATGCTGAATGAGCACCTCCGTGTCCACCAGTGTGGTGAATTAGTATTCCCCAACCTAGAATGTCACCCAGAGCTTGATGGGGTACAGCATTCCAAACCGCACCTTGTTTTTATAAAGAGCTGCCTTGGCTTTGTTAAATTCTGCCCGGTGCTTGGCCAGGTCTGCCCCAATGCCCTGATACACCTTGATTGAGTGACCCTCCCAATTTCAGGACTTTGTATGTCTCTCCCAGTTTAAGATCCTTTCCCGGTCTTGGTACTGGAGCAGCTTTGCAATGATGACCAGTGGCTGGTTCCCCGGCCTTGGGCTTGGGCCAGAGTGACCTGTAGGCTCTGTCCACTTCTGGGGGATTGGGAATTTTCCCTTCCAACCAGTGTGCCTATCAGCTGGGCCATGTAGTCCGTCGGGTTCCTTCCCTTGGTTCTCTCCTGTGAGTCCACAATGCGGAGGTTCTGGCGTCACAACCAATTTTCTTGGTCACCAACCTTCCCCCTTGGAGTCTCTTTTGTCGTCATCAACCTTGCCACTTCTGTCTCTAGTGGGGTGATCCGACCGCTCTAATCGGTCGTGGCCTGCTCCAGCTCCTTGATCGTCGCTTCCTGCGTCTCCAGCTGTCTTTCTGTCTTCTCCAGCGCCACTTGCGGGGTGCCCAGTGCTTCCGCTACGCCAACTTCACCGTTGCCTCATTTCCATTTTAATGGCCTCCTTGAGCTTTGAGTTCCTGCGTTAGGAACTCCCTCCATTCGTTCGTCAGGGGGAAGCCCTGAGTACGCTCCGGCGGTCCTTTCTGCTCAGGTGTGACCGGGGCCACATCGTCCCATGTGCTGGCCATCGCCTCAGTTCTCCTCTCACAGCTCTTACTGCCTTTGCTGTCTCTTTGGCCCCTACGATTGTGGCTGCCAGGCATGTCTTGATGGTGTTAGAGGAGGTTGAGGAGTTTTCCCCCAAATTTAACAGGGTTCTTGGGTTGAAAGTGCCTAAATTTGCATTTCCAGCCTGTTCCGCCAATTGATAACATCATGGCTGATCAGTTTGTGTTTCAGGTTCTATATTTCCTTCTCCCCCCCCCCCCCCCCCTGCCCCCCACCACCACCCTCCCACACACTCACCCAATAACCTGTCACTCCGTCTAACAAGAATCTCTCTACCTCTGTCTTAGAAATAATCAAAATAATCAATTACCCCACCTCCATCACCTTCTGAGGCAGAGAGTTCCAAAGTTGCACAACCCCCTGAGAAAATAAGAATTCTACTCATCTCTGTCCTAAAAGGGAGGCCCCTAATTTTAAAACAGTGGCCCCCTAGTTCTGTCCATCCGGTTAACAGCATCCAGTCACCCCTCACTTTTCTAAACTCCAGTGGAATCAAGTTTAGTCTGCCGAACTTTACCTCATCAGACAACCCATTCATCTCAGGTATCAACCCAGTAAACCTCCTCTGAACCACCTCCAGTACATCCTTCCTTAAATAAAGAGACCAAAACTGGGCACAGTGTTTGAGATGTGGTCTCACCAATGCCTTGTATAACTGAAACAGAACATTCTTACTTTTTATTCAGTTCCTCTCATAATAAAGGATAGCATTCCATTTGCCTTATTAATTACTTGCTGTACATGCATACTAACTCCTCACCTCCCTCTCTTTGTGGAGCTCCCTCTTGCACCCCTCACACAGCAGGCACAGTGCAGGTGGCCAGCCATCTTCACCTGCTGGCTTCTAATTGCCTCTCTTGCCTCCGCAGCCCACCTGCCATGCCTAATTGGGTAGCTATTGCTGGAGCAGCCTATTTATCAGCTAACCCTTGCAAAACTATGTTGGCGGGCACACTACTAAAAGGTGTGGGGATAGGACCAGGAAGCGGTCTTGACGTTGGGTTGCCGACTTCCATGGCAAAATTCTACCTTATTTGTTTCCTGCTGAGGGAACCTGTTCCATGAATTGGACACTTGCCCATTGAAATAATTCCACAGATTCATTTTGAATTTTCTCTCCTTCAACTGCTGGCCAAGTTCCCCAATCGAACAGTAAATCAAATCACCTTGCAATCTTCACTTTCTCAGTGAGAATATATCCAATTCACAAAATTGTCCATCACAATCCCACCATCCCCTCAATCAATCCAGTTGCCTGCTTCTGTATCCATTCAAGAGCTACAATACCCTTTTTAAAAATATAGCTCTGATCACAATGACCCCAGGTGGCAGCAGTGTCTTTTGCAGCATCACTGTGCATATGTTATCAAATCTTGGTGACCAGCATCAGGGATGTAAGTGCAGCCAATGAATCAAGATGATTGCCGAATGGTATTCTCGAACCCGTCAGTGTGGATTGCTTTTTCCTTCATGTCACTGTAACTTTATATGAGAAACGGATTGTAAATTATAAGGCTGAGTATTTCTAAGATCGTAAACCAATACCAATACATTAAGCGGTATTATCACTTCTATTTATTTTGTGGTTCCAAAAGGGGCATCATGTTAACAAATTATACTTATATTATGGACAACACAAGCAGAAAAGTGAAAAATGGTTGAAGCTAATTGACTCAGTTTGAAAGACCAAGACATTTTTCGAGAACACGGCTAGACATAATCTATGGCAATCAGATATGAATTTGCAGTCTATCTTGTAAAACCATTTCTTGCTGTTAGTGCAACTTACTTATTGGTTTACTACAACAGCAGGGTTTAAATGTTTCAGCAGTGAGGTGGAGAAGATACAGGAAACAGAATGATATCAGCTGTGAGATTGCAAAGATACAGGGAACAGAATGATAGCAGCAGTGAGGGGGGACAGATGCAGTGAACATAATATCAGCAGTGAGGTGGTAAAAATAGAGAGAACAGAATGAAATTAACAGTGATGTGGAGAAGAAACAAGGAACAGATTGATATCAGCAGTGAGGTGGAGAAAACACAAGGAACAGAATGATATCAGCAGTGAGGTGAAACAGATACAGTGATTAGAATGGTATCAGCAGTTAGGGGGAAAAGATACATTGAACAGTATGGTATCAGCAGTGAGATGGAGAAGATACAGGGAACAGAATGATGGCAGCAGTGAGGTGGAGAGGATACCATGAACAGAATGAAATAAGCAGTGAGATGGAGCAGACACAGGGAACAGAATGAAATCAGCTGTGAAGTTGAACAGATACGGTGAACAATAGGTATCAGGAGAGAGGTGGAACAGATACAGTGAACAGAATGATATCAGCAGTAAAATGGAACAGATATAGTGAGCATAATGATATCAGCAGTGAGATAGAACAGATACAGGGAACAGAATGATAGCAGCAGTGAGGGAGGACAGATACAGTGAACAGAATATCAGCAGTGATGTGGTGAAAATATCGGGAACAGAATGAAATCAGCAGGGGTGTGGAGAAGATACAGGGAACAGAATGACATCAGCAGTGAGGTGGTAAAAATAAAGGGAACAGAATGATATCAGCAGTGGTGTGGAACAGAAAAAGGGAAGACATTATATCAGCAGTGAGGTGAAGAAGATACCATGAACAGAATTGTATCAGCATTGGGGTGCAGAAGATACAGTGAACAGAATGATATCAGCAGTGAGGTGGAACAGATACAGTGAACAGAATGATATCAGCATTGAGGGGAAAAAGATACAGTGAACAGAATGATATCAGCAGTGAGGTGGAACAGATACAGTGAACAGAATGATATCAGCAGTTAGGTGGAACAGATACAGTGAAGAGAATGGTATCAGAAGTGAGGTGGAACAGATACAGTGAACAGAATGAGATCAGCAGTGAGGTGGAACAGATACAGTGAACAGAATGATATCAGCAGTGAGGTGAAACAGATACAGTGAACAGAATGATATCAGCAGTGAGGGGAAACAGATTCAATGAACAGTATGTTATCAGCAGTGAAGTGGAACAGATACAGTGAACAGAATCATATCAGCAATGACATCGAGAAGAAACAAGGAACAGAATGATATCAGCAGTGAGTTGGAGAAGATACAAGGAACAGAATGATATCAGCAGTGAGGTGGAACAGGTATAGGGAACAGAATTATATCAGCAGTGAAGTGGAACAGATACATTGAACAGAACAATATCAGCAGTGAGGTGGAATAGATACAGTGAACAGAATGATATTGGCAGTGAGGTGAAACAGATACAGTGAACAGAATACCAGCATTGCAGGGGAACAGGTACAGTGAACAGAATGATATCAACAGTGAGGTGGAACAGATACAGTGAACAGAATGATATCAGCAGTGAGATGGAACAGATGCAGTGAAGAGAATGGTACCAGCAGCGAGGTGGAACAGATACAGGGAACAGAATGATAGCAGCAGTGAGAGAGGACAGATACAGAGAACAGAATATCAGCAGTGATGTGGATAAAATATAGGGAACAGAATGCAATCAGCAGTGGTGTGGAGAAGATACAGGGAACAGAATGACATCAGCAGTGAGGTGGAACAGATAGAGTGAACAGAATGATATCAGCAGTGAGGTGGAACAGATACTGTGAACATAATGATATCAGCCATGAGATGGAGAGGATACAAGTAACAGAATGATATCAGCAGTGAGGTGGAACAGATACAGTGAACAGAATGATATCAGCTGTGAGGGGGAACAGATACAGTGAACAGAATGATATCAGCAGTGAAATGGAACAGATATAGTGAACATAATGATATCAGCAGTGAGTTGGAACAGATACAGGGAACAGAATGATAGCAGCAGTGAGGTGGAACAGATACAGTAAACAGAATGATATCAGCAGTGAGGTGGAACAGATACAGTGAACAGAATGATATCAGCAGTGAGGTGAAACAGATACAGTGAACAGAATGATATCAGCAGTGAATGGAAACAGATTCAATGAACAGTATGGTATCAGCAGTGAAGTGGAACAGATACAGTGAACAGAATCATATCAGCAATGACATCGAGAAGAAACAAGGAACAGAATGATATCAGCAGTGAGTTGGAGAAGATACAAGGAATAGAATGATATCAGCAGTGAGGTGGAATAGATAAAGTGAACAGAATGATATCAGCAGTGCGGTGGAACAGATACAGTGAACAGAATGATATCAGCAGTGAGGGGGAACAGAAACAGGGAACAGAATGATATCAGCAGTGAGGTGGGACAGATACAGTGAAGAGAATGGTATCAGCAGTGATGTGAAATAGCTACAGTCAACAGAATGATATCAGCAGTGAGGTGAAACAGTTACAGTGAACAGAATATCAGCATTGCAGGGGAACAGATACAATGAACAGAACGATATCAACAGTTAGGTGGAACAGATACAGTGAACACAATGATATCAGCAGTGAGGGAGGACAGATACAGTGAACAGAATATCAGCAGTGATGTGGTGAAAATATTGGGAACAGAATGAAATCAGCAGTGGTGTGGAGAAGATACAGGGAACAGAAAGAGATCAGCAGTGAGGTGGTAAAAATATAGGGAACTGAATGATATCAGCAGTGAGGTGTAACAGAAAAAGAGAAGACATTACATCAGCAGAGAGGTGAAGAAGATTCCAGGAACAGTATTGTATCAGCATTGCGGTGGAGAAGATACAGTGAACAGAATAATATCAGCATTGAGGTGGAACAGATGCAGTGAAAAGAACGATAACAGCAGTGAGGTGGAATAGATACAGGGAACAGAATGATATCAGCAGTGAGGTGGAACGGATACAGTGAAGAGAATGGTATCAGCAGTGAGGTGGAACAGATACAGTGAACAAAATGATATCAGCAGTGAGGTGGAACTGGTACAGGGAACAGAATGATATCAGCACTGAGGTGAAACAGATACATGGAACAGAATATCAGCATTGCACAGGAACAGACACAGTGAACAGAATGATATCAACAGTGAGGTGGAACAGATACAGTGAACAGAATGATATCAGCAGTGAGGTGGAACAGATACAGTGAAGAGAATGGTACCAGCAGTGTGGTGGAACAGATACAGGGAACACAATGACAGCAACAGTGAGGGAGGACAGATACAGAGAACAGAATATCAGCAGTGATGTGGTGAAAATATAGGGAACAGAATGATATCAGCAGGTAGGTGGAACAGATACAGTGAAGAGAATGGTATCAGCAGCGAGATGGAACAGATACAGTGAACAGAATGGTATCAGCAGTGAGGTGGAACAGATACAGTGAACAGAATGATATCAGCAGTGAGGTGGAATAGATACAGTGAACAGAATGATATCAGCAGTGAGGGGCAACAGATAAAGTGAACAGTATGGTATCAGCAGTGAGGTGGACCAGATACAGTGAACAGAATGATATCAGCCGTGAGATGGAGAAGATACAAGGAACAGAATGATATCAGCAGTGAGGTGGAGAAGATACAAGGAACAGAATGAAATCAGCAGTGAGGTGGAATAGATACAGTCAACAGAATGATATCAGCAGTGAGGTGAAACAGATACAGTGAACAGAATATCAGCATTGCAGGGGAACAGACACAATGAAAAGCATGATATCAACAGTGAGGTGGAACAGATACAGTGAACACAATGATATCAGCAGTGAGGAAGGACAGATACAGTGAACAGAATATCAGCAGTGATGTGGTGAAAATATTGGGAACAGAATGAAATCAGCAGTGGTGTGGAGAAGATACAGGGAACAGAATCACATCAGCAGTGAGGTGGATCAGATACAGGGAACAGAATGGTATCTGCAGTGAGGTGAAACAGGTACAGGGAACAGAATGATATCAGCAGTGAGGTGGAACTGATACAGTGAACAGAATGAGATCAGCAGTGAGGTGGAACAGATACAGTGAACAGAATGATATCAGCAGTGAGGTGAAACAGATACAGTGAACAGAATGATATCAGCAGTGAGGGGAAACAGATTCAATGAACAGTATGTTATCAGCAGTGAAGTGGAACAGATACAGTGAACAGAATCATATCAGCAATGACATCGAGAAGAAACAAGGAACAGAATGATATCAGCAGTGAGTTGGAGAAGATACAAGGAATAGAATGATATCAGCAGTGAGGTGGAACAGGTACAGGGAACAGAATGATATCAGCAGTGAAGTGGAACAGATACATTGAACAGAACAATATCAGCAGTGAGGTGTAATAGATACAGTGAACAGAATGATATCGGCAGTGAGGTGAAACAGATACAGTGAACAGAATACCAGCATTGCAGGGGAACAGATACAGTGAACAGAATGCTATCAACAGTGAGGTGGAACAGATACAGTGAACAGAATGATATCAGCAGTGAGAAGGAACAGATGCAGTGAAGAGAATGGTACCAGCAGCGAGGTGGAACAGATACAGGGAACAGAATGATAGCAGCAGTGAGGGGAAACAGATTCAATGAACAGTATGGTATCAGCAGTGAAGTGGAACAGATACAGTGAACAGAATCATATCAGCAATGACATCGAGAAGAAACAAGGAACAGAATGATATCAGCAGTGAGTTGGAGAAGATACAAGGAATAGAATGATATCAGCAGTGAGGTGGAATAGATAAAGTGAACAGAATGATATCAGCAGTGCGGTGGAACAGATACAGTGAACAGAATGATATCAGCAGTGAGGGGGAACAGAAACAGGGAACAGAATGATATCAGCAGTGAGGTGGGACAGATACAGTGAAGAGAATGGTATCAGCAGTGAGGTGAAATAGCTACAGTCAACAGAATGATATCAGCAGTGCGGTGAAACAGATACAGTGAACAGAATATCAGCATTGCAGGGGAACAGATACAATGAACAGAATGATATCAACAGTTAGGTGGAACAGATACAGTGAACACAATGATATCAGCAGTGAGGGAGGACAGATACAGTGAACAGAATATCAGCAGTGATGTGGTGAAAATATTGGGAACAGAATGAAATCAGATGTGGTGTGGAGAAGATACAGGGAACAGAAAGAGATCAGCAGTGAGGTGGAACAGAAAAAGAGAAGACATTACATCAGCAGAGAGGTGAAGAAGATTCCAGGAACAGAATTGTATCAGCATTGCGGTGGAGAAGATACAGTGAACAGAATAATATCAGCATTGAGGTGGAACAGATGCAGTGAAAAGAACGATAACAGCAGTGAGGTGGAATAGATACAGGGAACAGAATGATATCAGCAGTGAGGTGGAACAGATACAGTGAAGAGAATGGTATCAGCAGTGAGGTGGAACAGATACAGTGAACAGAATGATATCAGCAGTGAGGTGGAACAGGTACAGGGAACAGAATTATATCAGCACTGAGGTGAAACAGATACATGGAACAGAAAATTAGCATTGCACAGGAACAGACACAGTGAACAGAATGATATCAACAGTGAGGTGGAACAGATACAGTGAACAGAATGATATCAGCAGTGAGGTGGAACAGATACAGTGAAGAGAATGGTACCAGCAGTGTGGTGGAACAGTTACAGGGAACACAATGACAGCAACAGTAAGGGAGGACAGATACAGAGAACAGAATATCAGCAGTGATGTGGTGAAAATATAGGGAACAGAATGATATCAGCAGGTAGGTGGAAGAGATACAGTGAAGAGAATGGTATCAGCAGCGAGATGGAACAGATACAGTGAACAGAATGGTATCAGCAGTGAGGTGGAACAGATACAGTGAACAGAATGATATCAGCATTGAGGTGGAACAGATACAATGAACAGAATGATATCAGCAGTGAGGTGGAATAGATACAGTGAACAGAATGATATCAGCAGTGAGGGGCAACAGATACAGTGAACAGTATGGTATCAGCAGTGAGGTGGACCAGATACAGTGAACAGAATGATATCAGCCGTGAGATGGAGAAGATACAAGGAACAGAATGATATCAGCAGTGAGGTGGAGAAGATACAAGGAACAGAATGATATCAGCAGTGAGGTGGAATAGATACAGTCAACAGAATGATATCAGCAGTGAGGTGAAACAGATACAGTGAACAGAATATCAGCATTGCAGGGGAACAGACACAATGAAAAGCATGATATCAACAGTGAGGTGGAACAGATACAGTGAACACAATGATATCAGCAGTGAGGAAGGACAGATACAGTGAACAGAATATCAGCAGTGATGTGGTGAAAATATTGGGAACAGAATGAAATCAGCAGTGGTGTGGAGAAGATACAGGGAACAGAATCACATCAGCAATGAGGTGGATCAGATACAGGGAACAGAATGATATCAGCAGTGAGGTGGAACAGATACAGTGAAGAGAATGGTATCTGCAGTGAGGTGGAACAGGTACAGGGAACAGAATGATATCAGCAGTGAGGTGGAACAGATACAGTGAACAGAATGAGATCAGCAGTGATGTGGAACAGGTACAGTGAACAGAATGATATCAGCAGTGAGGTGAAACAGATACAGTGAACAGAATGATATCAGCAGTGAGGGGAAACAGATTCAATGAACAGTATGTTATCAGCAGTGAAGTGGAACAGATACAGTGAACAGAATCATATCAGCAATGACATCGAGAAGAAACAAGGAACAGAATGATATCAGCAGTGAGTTGGAGAAGATACAAGGAATAGAATGATATCAGCAGTGAGGTGGAACAGGTATAGGGAACAGAATGATATCAGCAGTGAAGTGGAACAGATACATTGAACAGAACAATTTCAGCAGTGAGGTGGAATAGATACTGTGAACAGAATGATATCGGCAGTGAGGTGAAACAGATACAGTGAACAGAATACCAGCATTGCAGGGGAACAGATACAGTGAACAGAATGCTATCAACAGTGAGGTGGAACAGATACAGTGAACAGAATGATATCAGCAGCGAGATGGAACAGATGCAGTGAAGAGAATGGTACCAGCAGCGAGGTGGAACAGATACAGGGAACAGAATGATAGCAGCAGTGAGAGAGGACAGATACAGAGAACAGAATGTCAGCAGTGATGTGGAAAAAATATAGGGAACAGAATGCAATCAGCAGTGGTGTGGAGAAGATACAGGGAACAGAATGACATCAGCAGTGAGGTGGAACAGATAGAGTGAACAGAATGATATCAGCAGTGAGGTGGAACAGATACTGTGAACATAATGATATCAGCCATGAGATGGAGAGGATACAAGGAACAGAATGATATCAGCAGTGAGGTGGAATAGATACAGTGAACAGAATGATATCAGCTGTGAGGAGGAACAGATACAGTGAACAGAATGATATCAGCAGTGAAATGGAACAGATATAGTGAACATAATGATATCAGCAGTGAGATGGAACAGATACAGAGAACAGAATGATAGCAGCAGTGAGGTGGAACAGATACAGTGAACAGAATGATATCAGCAGTGAGGTGGAAAAGATACAGAGAACAGAATGATATCAGCAGTGAGTTGAAACAGATACAGTGAACAGAATGATATCAGCAGTGAGGGGAAACAGATTCAATGAACAGTATGGTATCAGCAGTGAAGTGGAACAGATACAGTGAACAGAATCATATCAGCAATGACATCGAGAAGAAACAAGGAACAGAATGATATCAGCAGTGAGTTGGAGAAGATACAAGGAATAGAATGATATCAGCAGTGAGGTGGAATAGATAAAGTGAACAGAATGATATCAGCAGTGCGGTGGAACACATACAGTGAACAGAATGATATCAGCAGTGAGGGGGAACAGAAACAGGGAAGAGAATGATATCAGCAGTGAGGTGGGACAGATACAGTGAAGAGAATGGTATCAGCAGTGATGTGAAATAGCTACAGTCAACAGAATGATATCAGCAGTGAGGTGAAACAGATACAGTGAACAGAATATCAGCATTGCAGGGGAACAGATACAATGAACAGAATGATATCAACAGTTAGGTGGAACAGATACAGTGAACACAATGATATCAGCAGTGAGGGAGGACAGATACAGTGAACAGAATATCAGCAGTGATGTGGTGAAAATATTGGGAACAGAATGAAATCAGCAGTGGTGTGGAGAAGATACAGGGAACAGAAAGAGATCAGCAGTGAGGTGGTAAAAATATAGGGAACTGAATGATATCAGCAGTGAGATGGAACAGAAAAAGAGAAGACATTACATCAGCAGAGAGGTGAAGAAGATTCCAGGAACAGAATTGTATCAGCATTGCGGTGGAGAAGATACAGTGAACAGAATAATATCAGCACTGAGGTGGAACAGATGCAGTGAAAAGAACGATGACAGCAGTGAGGTGGAATAGATACAGGGAACAGAATGATATCAGCAGTGAGGTGGAACAGATACAGTGAAGAGAATGGTATCAGCAGTGAGGTGGAACAGATACAGTGAACAGAATGATATCAGCACTGAGGTGAAACAGATACAGTGAACAGAATACCAGCATTGCAGGGGAACAGATACAGTGAACAGAATGCTATCAACAGTGAGGTGGAACAGATACAGTGAACAGAATGATATCAGCAGTGAGATGGAACAGATGCAGTGAAGAGAATGGTACCAGCAGCGAGGTGGAACAGGTACAGGGAACAGAATGATAGCAGCAGTGAGAGAGGACAGATACAGAGAACAGAATATCAGCAGTGATGTGGATAAAATATAGGGAACAGAATGCAATCAGCAGTGGTGTGGAGAAGATACAGGGAACAGAATGACATCAGCAGTGAGGTGGAACAGATAGAGTGAACAGAATTATATCAGCAGTGAGGTGGAACAGATACTGTGAACATAATGATATCAGCCATGAGATGGAGAGGATACAAGGAACAGAATGATATCAGCAGTGAGGTGGAATAGATACAGTGAACAGAATGATATCAGCTGTGAGGGGGAACAGATACAGTGAACAGAATGATATCAGCAGTGAAATGGAACAGATATAGTGAACATAATGATATCAGCAGTGAGATGGTACAGATACAGAGAGCAGAATGATAGCAGCAGTGAGGTGGAACAGATACAGTGAACAGAATGATATCAGCAGTGAGGTGGAAAAGATACAGTGAACAGAATGATATCAGCAGTGAGGTGAAACAGATACAGTGAACAGAATGATATCAGCAGTGAGGGGAAACAGATTCAATGAACAGTATGGTATCAGCAGTGAAGTGGAACAGATACAGTGAACAGAATCATATCAGCATGACATCGAGAAGAAACAAGGAACAGAATGATATCAGCAGTGAGTTGGAGAAGATACAAGGAATAGAATGATATCAGCAGTGAGGTGGAATAGATAAAGTGAACAGAATGATATCAGCAGTGCGGTGGAACACATACAGTGAACAGAATGATATCAGCAGTGAGGGGGAACAGAAACAGGGAATAGAATGATATCAGCAGTGAGGTGGGACAGATACAGTGAAGAGAATGGTATCAGCAGTGATGTGAAATAGCTACAGTCAACAGAATGATATCAGCAGTGAGGTGAAACAGATACAGTGAACAGAATATCAGCATTGCAGGGGAACAGATACAATGAACAGAATGATATCAACAGTTAGGTGGAACAGATACAGTGAACACAATGATATCAGCAGTGAGGGAGGACAGATACAGTGAACAGAATATCAGCTGTGATGTGGTGAAAATATTGGGAACAGAATGAAATCAGCAGTGGTGTGGAGAAGATACAGGGAACAGAAAGAGATCAGCAGTGAGGTGGTAAAAATATAGGGAACAGAATGATATCAGCAGGTAGGTGGAACAGATACAGTGAAGAGAATGGTATCAGCAGCGAGATGGAACAGATACAGTGAACAGAATGATATCAGCAGTAAAATGGAACAGATATAGTGAGCATAATGATATCAGCAGTGAGATAGAACAGATACAGGGAACAGAATGATAGCAGCAGTGAGGGAGGACAGATACAGTGAACAGAATATCAGCAGTGATGTGGTGAAAATATCGGGAACAGAATGAAATCAGCAGGGGTGTGGAGAAGATACAGGGAACAGAATGACATCAGCAGTGAGGTGGTAAAAATAAAGGGAACAGAATGATATCAGCAGTGGTGTGGAACAGAAAAAGGGAAGACATTATATCAGCAGTGAGGTGAAGAAGATACCATGAACAGAATTGTATCAGCATTGGGGTGCAGAAGATACAGTGAACAGAATGAAATCAGCAGTGAGGTGGAACAGATACAGTGAACAGAATGATATCAGCATTGAGGGGAAAAAGATACAGTGAACAGAATGATATCAGCAGTGAGGTGGAACAGATACAGTGAACAGAATGATATCAGCAGTTAGGTGGAACAGATACAGTGAAGAGAATGGTATCAGAAGTGAGGTGGAACAGATACAGTGAACAGAATGAGATCAGCAGTGAGGTGGAACAGATACAGTGAACAGAATGATATCAGCAGTGAGGTGAAACAGATACAGTGAACAGAATGATATCAGCAGTGAGGGGAAACAGATTCAATGAACAGTATGTTATCAGCAGTGAAGTGGAACAGATACAGTGAACAGAATCATATCAGCAATGACATCGAGAAGAAACAAGGAACAGAATGATATCAGCAGTGAGTTGGAGAAGATACAAGGAACAGAATGATATCAGCAGTGAGGTGGAACAGGTATAGGGAACAGAATTATATCAGCAGTGAAGTGGAACAGATACATTGAACAGAACAATATCAGCAGTGAGGTGGAATAGATACAGTGAACAGAATGATATTGGCAGTGAGGTGAAACAGATACAGTGAACAGAATACCAGCATTGCAGGGGAACAGGTACAGTGAACAGAATGATATCAACAGTGAGGTGGAACAGATACAGTGAACAGAATGATATCAGCAGTGAGATGGAACAGATGCAGTGAAGAGAATGGTACCAGCAGCGAGGTGGAACAGATACAGGGAACAGAATGATAGCAGCAGTGAGAGAGGACAGATACAGAGAACAGAATATCAGCAGTGATGTGGATAAAATATAGGGAACAGAATGCAATCAGCAGTGGTGTGGAGAAGATACAGGGAACAGAATGACATCAGCAGTGAGGTGGAACAGATAGAGTGAACAGAATGATATCAGCAGTGAGGTGGAACAGATACTGTGAACATAATGATATCAGCCATGAGATGGAGAGGATACAAGTAACAGAATGATATCAGCAGTGAGGTGGAACAGATACAGTGAACAGAATGATATCAGCTGTGAGGGGGAACAGATACAGTGAACAGAATGATATCAGCAGTGAAATGGAACAGATATAGTGAACATAATGATATCAGCAGTGAGTTGGAACAGATACAGGGAACAGAATGATAGCAGCAGTGAGGTGGAACAGATACAGTAAACAGAATGATATCAGCAGTGAGGTGGAACAGATACAGTGAACAGAATGATATCAGCAGTGAGGTGAAACAGATACAGTGAACAGAATGATATCAGCAGTGAATGGAAACAGATTCAATGAACAGTATGGTATCAGCAGTGAAGTGGAACAGATACAGTGAACAGAATCATATCAGCAATGACATCGAGAAGAAACAAGGAACAGAATGATATCAGCAGTGAGTTGGAGAAGATACAAGGAATAGAATGATATCAGCAGTGAGGTGGAATAGATAAAGTGAACAGAATGATATCAGCAGTGCGGTGGAACAGATACAGTGAACAGAATGATATCAGCAGTGAGGGGGAACAGAAACAGGGAACAGAATGATATCAGCAGTGAGGTGGGACAGATACAGTGAAGAGAATGGTATCAGCAGTGATGTGAAATAGCTACAGTCAACAGAATGATATCAGCAGTGAGGTGAAACAGTTACAGTGAACAGAATATCAGCATTGCAGGGGAACAGATACAATGAACAGAACGATATCAACAGTTAGGTGGAACAGATACAGTGAACACAATGATATCAGCAGTGAGGGAGGACAGATACAGTGAACAGAATATCAGCAGTGATGTGGTGAAAATATTGGGAACAGAATGAAATCAGCAGTGGTGTGGAGACGATACAGGGAACAGAGAGAGATCAGCAGTGAGGTGGTAAAAATATAGGGAACTGAATGATATCAGCAGTGAGGTGGAACAGAAAAAGAGAAGACATTACATCAGCAGAGAGGTGAAGAAGATTCCAGGAACAGTATTGTATCAGCATTGCGGTGGAGAAGATACAGTGAACAGAATAATATCAGCATTGAGGTGGAACAGATGCAGTGAAAAGAACGATAACAGCAGTGAGGTGGAATAGATACAGGGAACAGAATGATATCAGCAGTGAGGTGGAACGGATACAGTGAAGAGAATGGTATCAGCAGTGAGGTGGAGCAGATACAGTGAACAGAATGATATCAGCAGTGAGGTGGAACTGGTACAGGGAACAGAATGATATCAGCACTGAGGTGAAACAGATACATGGAACAGAATATCAGCATTGCACAGGAACAGACACAGTGAACAGAATGATATCAACAGTGAGGTGGAACAGATACAGTGAACAGAATGATATCAGCAGTGAGGTGGAACAGATACAGTGAAGAGAATGGTACCAGCAGTGTGGTGGAACAGATACAGGGAACACAATGACAGCAACAGTGAGGGAGGACAGATACAGAGAACAGAATATCAGCAGTGATGTGGTGAAAATATAGGGAACAGAATGATATCAGCAGGTAGGTGGAACAGATACAGTGAAGAGAATGGTATCAGCAGCGAGATGGAACAGATACAGTGAACAGAATGGTATCAGCAGTGAGGTGGAACAGATACAGTGAACAGAATGATATCAGCAGTGAGGTGGAATAGATACAGTGAACAGAATGATATCAGCAGTGAGGGGCAACAGATAAAGTGAACAGTATGGTATCAGCAGTGAGGTGGACCAGATACAGTGAACAGAATGATATCAGCCGTGAGATGGAGAAGATACAAGGAACAGAATGATATCAGCAGTGAGGTGGAGAAGATACAAGGAACAGAATGATATCAGCAGTGAGGTGGAATAGATACAGTCAACAGAATGATATCAGCAGTGAGGTGAAACAGATACAGTGAACAGAATATCAGCATTGCAGGGGAACAGACACAATGAAAAGCATGATATCAACAGTGAGGTGGAACAGATACAGTGAACACAATGATATCAGCAGTGAGGGAGGACAGATACAGTGAACAGAATATCAGCAGTGATGTGGTGAAAATATTGGGAACAGAATGAAATCAGCAGTGGTGTGGAGAAGATACAGGGAACAGAATCACATCAGCAGTGAGGTGGATCAGATACAGGGAACAGAATGGTATCTGCAGTGAGGTGAAACAGGTACAGGGAACAGAATGATATCAGCAGTGAGGTGGAACTGATACAGTGAACAGAATGAGATCAGCAGTGAGGTGGAACAGATACAGTGAACAGAATGATATCAGCAGTGAGGTGAAACAGATACAGTGAACAGAATGATATCAGCAGTGAGGGGAAACAGATTCAATGAACAGTATGTTATCAGCAGTGAAGTGGAACAGATACAGTGAACAGAATCATATCAGCAATGACATCGAGAAGAAACAAGGAACAGAATGATATCAGCAGTGAGTTGGAGAAGATACAAGGAATAGAATGATATCAGCAGTGAGGTGGAACAGGTACAGGGAACAGAATGATATCAGCAGTGAAGTGGAACAGATACATTGAACAGAACAATATCAGCAGTGAGGTGTAATAGATACAGTGAACAGAATGATATCGGCAGTGAGGTGAAACAGATACAGTGAACAGAATACCAGCATTGCAGGGGAACAGATACAGTGAACAGAATGCTATCAACAGTGAGGTGGAACAGATACAGTGAACAGAATGATATCAGCAGTGAGAAGGAACAGATGCAGTGAAGAGAATGGTACCAGCAGCGAGGTGGAACAGATACAGGGAACAGAATGATAGCAGCAGTGAGGGGAAACAGATTCAATGAACAGTATGGTATCAGCAGTGAAGTGGAACAGATACAGTGAACAGAATCATATCAGCAATGACATCGAGAAGAAACAAGGAACAGAATGATATCAGCAGTGAGTTGGAGAAGATACAAGGAATAGAATGATATCAGCAGTGAGGTGGAATAGATAAAGTGAACAGAATGATATCAGCAGTGCGGTGGAACAGATACAGTGAACAGAATGATATCAGCAGTGAGGGGGAACAGAAACAGGGAACAGAATGATATCAGCAGTGAGGTGGGACAGATACAGTGAAGAGAATGGTATCAGCAGTGAGGTGAAATAGCTACAGTCAACAGAATGATATCAGCAGTGCGGTGAAACAGATACAGTGAACAGAATATCAGCATTGCAGGGGAACAGATACAATGAACAGAATGATATCAACAGTTAGGTGGAACAGATACAGTGAACACAATGATATCAGCAGTGAGGGAGGACAGATACAGTGAACAGAATATCAGCAGTGATGTGGTGAAAATATTGGGAACAGAATGAAATCAGATGTGGTGTGGAGAAGATACAGGGAACAGAAAGAGATCAGCAGTGAGGTGGAACAGAAAAAGAGAAGACATTACATCAGCAGAGAGGTGAAGAAGATTCCAGGAACAGAATTGTATCAGCATTGCGGTGGAGAAGATACAGTGAACAGAATAATATCAGCATTGAGGTGGAACAGATGCAGTGAAAAGAACGATAACAGCAGTGAGGTGGAATAGATACAGGGAACAGAATGATATCAGCAGTGAGGTGGAACGGATACAGTGAAGAGAATGGTATCAGCAGTGAGGTGGAGCAGATACAGTGAACAGAATGATATCAGCAGTGAGGTGGAACTGGTACAGGGAACAGAATGATATCAGCACTGAGGTGAAACAGATACATGGAACAGAATATCAGCATTGCACAGGAACAGACACAGTGAACAGAATGATATCAACAGTGAGGTGGAACAGATACAGTGAACAGAATGATATCAGCAGTGAGGTGGAACAGATACAGTGAAGAGAATGGTACCAGCAGTGTGGTGGAACAGATACAGGGAACACAATGACAGCAACAGTGAGGGAGGACAGATACAGAGAACAGAATATCAGCAGTGATGTGGTGAAAATATAGGGAACAGAATGATATCAGCAGGTAGGTGGAACAGATACAGTGAAGAGAATGGTATCAGCAGCGAGATGGAACAGATACAGTGAACAGAATGGTATCAGCAGTGAGGTGGAACAGATACAGTGAACAGAATGATATCAGCAGTGAGGTGGAATAGATACAGTGAACAGAATGATATCAGCAGTGAGGGGCAACAGATAAAGTGAACAGTATGGTATCAGCAGTGAGGTGGACCAGATACAGTGAACAGAATGATATCAGCCGTGAGATGGAGAAGATACAAGGAACAGAATGATATCAGCAGTGAGGTGGAGAAGATACAAGGAACAGAATGATATCAGCAGTGAGGTGGAATAGATACAGTCAACAGAATGATATCAGCAGTGAGGTGAAACAGATACAGTGAACAGAATATCAGCATTGCAGGGGAACAGACACAATGAAAAGCATGATATCAACAGTGAGGTGGAACAGATACAGTGAACACAATGATATCAGCAGTGAGGAAGGACAGATACAGTGAACAGAATATCAGCAGTGATGTGGTGAAAATATTGGGAACAGAATGAAATCAGCAGTGGTGTGGAGAAGATACAGGGAACAGAATCACATCAGCAGTGAGGTGGATCAGATACAGGGAACAGAATGGTATCTGCAGTGAGGTGAAACAGGTACAGGGAACAGAATGATATCAGCAGTGAGGTGGAACTGATACAGTGAACAGAATGAGATCAGCAGTGAGGTGGAACAGATACAGTGAACAGAATGATATCAGCAGTGAGGTGAAACAGATACAGTGAACAGAATGATATCAGCAGTGAGGGGAAACAGATTCAATGAACAGTATGTTATCAGCAGTGAAGTGGAACAGATACAGTGAACAGAATCATATCAGCAATGACATCGAGAAGAAACAAGGAACAGAATGATATCAGCAGTGAGTTGGAGAAGATACAAGGAATAGAATGATATCAGCAGTGAGGTGGAACAGGTACAGGGAACAGAATGATATCAGCAGTGAAGTGGAACAGATACATTGAACAGAACAATATCAGCAGTGAGGTGTAATAGATACAGTGAACAGAATGATATCGGCAGTGAGGTGAAACAGATACAGTGAACAGAATACCAGCATTGCAGGGGAACAGATACAGTGAACAGAATGCTATCAACAGTGAGGTGGAACAGATACAGTGAACAGAATGATATCAGCAGTGAGAAGGAACAGATGCAGTGAAGAGAATGGTACCAGCAGCGAGGTGGAACAGATACAGGGAACAGAATGATAGCAGCAGTGAGGGGAAACAGATTCAATGAACAGTATGGTATCAGCAGTGAAGTGGAACAGATACAGTGAACAGAATCATATCAGCAATGACATCGAGAAGAAACAAGGAACAGAATGATATCAGCAGTGAGTTGGAGAAGATACAAGGAATAGAATGATATCAGCAGTGAGGTGGAATAGATAAAGTGAACAGAATGATATCAGCAGTGCGGTGGAACAGATACAGTGAACAGAATGATATCAGCAGTGAGGGGGAACAGAAACAGGGAACAGAATGATATCAGCAGTGAGGTGGGACAGATACAGTGAAGAGAATGGTATCAGCAGTGAGGTGAAATAGCTACAGTCAACAGAATGATATCAGCAGTGCGGTGAAACAGATACAGTGAACAGAATATCAGCATTGCAGGGGAACAGATACAATGAACAGAATGATATCAACAGTTAGGTGGAACAGATACAGTGAACACAATGATATCAGCAGTGAGGGAGGACAGATACAGTGAACAGAATATCAGCAGTGATGTGGTGAAAATATTGGGAACAGAATGAAATCAGATGTGGTGTGGAGAAGATACAGGGAACAGAAAGAGATCAGCAGTGAGGTGGAACAGAAAAAGAGAAGACATTACATCAGCAGAGAGGTGAAGAAGATTCCAGGAACAGAATTGTATCAGCATTGCGGTGGAGAAGATACAGTGAACAGAATAATATCAGCATTGAGGTGGAACAGATGCAGTGAAAAGAACGATAACAGCAGTGAGGTGGAATAGATACAGGGAACAGAATGATATCAGCAGTGAGGTGGAACAGATACAGTGAAGAGAATGGTATCAGCAGTGAGGTGGAACAGATACAGTGAACAGAATGATATCAGCAGTGAGGTGGAACAGGTACAGGGAACAGAATTATATCAGCACTGAGGTGAAACAGATACATGGAACAGAATATTAGCATTGCACAGGAACAGACACAGTGAACAGAATGATATCAACAGTGAGGTGGAACAGATACAGTGAACAGAATGATATCAGCAGTGAGGTGGAACAGATACAGTGAAGAGAATGGTACCAGCAGTGTGGTGGAACAGTTACAGGGAACACAATGACAGCAACAGTAAGGGAGGACAGATACAGAGAACAGAATATCAGCAGTGATGTGGTGAAAATATAGGGAACAGAATGATATCAGCAGGTAGGTGGAAGAGATACAGTGAAGAGAATGGTATCAGCAGCGAGATGGAACAGATACAGTGAACAGAATGGTATCAGCAGTGAGGTGGAACAGATACAGTGAACAGAATGATATCAGCATTGAGGTGGAACAGATACAATGAACAGAATGATATCAGCAGTGAGGTGGAATAGATACAGTGAACAGAATGATATCAGCAGTGAGGGGCAACAGATACAGTGAACAGTATGGTATCAGCAGTGAGGTGGACCAGATACAGTGAACAGAATGATACCAGCCGTGAGATGGAGAAGATACAAGGAACAGAATGATATCAGCAGTGAGGTGGAGAAGATACAAGGAACAGAATGATATCAGCAGTGAGGTGGAATAGATACAGTCAACAGAATGATATCAGCAGTGAGGTGAAACAGATACAGTGAACAGAATATCAGCATTGCAGGGGAACAGACACAATGAAAAGCATGATATCAACAGTGAGGTGGAACAGATACAGTGAACACAATGATATCAGCAGTGAGGAAGGACAGATACAGTGAACAGAATATCAGCAGTGATGTGGTGAAAATATTGGGAACAGAATGAAATCAGCAGTGGTGTGGAGAAGATACAGGGAACAGAATCACATCAGCAATGAGGTGGATCAGATACAGGGAACAGAATGATATCAGCAGTGAGGTGGAACAGATACAGTGAAGAGAATGGTATCTGCAGTGAGGTGGAACAGGTACAGGGAACAGAATGATATCAGCAGTGAGGTGGAACAGATACAGTGAACAGAATGAGATCAGCAGTGATGTGGAACAGGTACAGTGAACAGAATGATATCAGCAGTGAGGTGAAACAGATACAGTGAACAGAATGATATCAGCAGTGAGGGGAAACAGATTCAATGAACAGTATGTTATCAGCAGTGAAGTGGAACAGATACAGTGAACAGAATCATATCAGCAATGACATCGAGAAGAAACAAGGAACAGAATGATATCAGCAGTGAGTTGGAGAAGATACAAGGAATAGAATGATATCAGCAGTGAGGTGGAACAGGTATAGGGAACAGAATGATATCAGCAGTGAAGTGGAACAGATACATTGAACAGAACAATTTCAGCAGTGAGGTGGAATAGATACTGTGAACAGAATGATATCGGCAGTGAGGTGAAACAGATACAGTGAACAGAATACCAGCATTGCAGGGGAACAGATACAGTGAACAGAATGCTATCAACAGTGAGGTGGAACAGATACAGTGAACAGAATGATATCAGCAGCGAGATGGAACAGATGCAGTGAAGAGAATGGTACCAGCAGCGAGGTGGAACAGATACAGGGAACAGAATGATAGCAGCAGTGAGAGAGGACAGATACAGAGAACAGAATGTCAGCAGTGATGTGGAAAAAATATAGGGAACAGAATGCAATCAGCAGTGGTGTGGAGAAGATACAGGGAACAGAATGACATCAGCAGTGAGGTGGAACAGATAGAGTGAACAGAATGATATCAGCAGTGAGGTGGAACAGATACTGTGAACATAATGATATCAGCCATGAGATGGAGAGGATACAAGGAACAGAATGATATCAGCAGTGAGGTGGAATAGATACAGTGAACAGAATGATATCAGCTGTGAGGAGGAACAGATACAGTGAACAGAATGATATCAGCAGTGAAATGGAACAGATATAGTGAACATAATGATATCAGCAGTGAGATGGAACAGATACAGAGAACAGAATGATAGCAGCAGTGAGGTGGAACAGATACAGTGAACAGAATGATATCAGCAGTGAGGTGGAAAAGATACAGAGAACAGAATGATATCAGCAGTGAGTTGAAACAGATACAGTGAACAGAATGATATCAGCAGTGAGGGGAAACAGATTCAATGAACAGTATGGTATCAGCAGTGAAGTGGAACAGATACAGTGAACAGAATCATATCAGCAATGACATCGAGAAGAAACAAGGAACAGAATGATATCAGCAGTGAGTTGGAGAAGATACAAGGAATAGAATGATATCAGCAGTGAGGTGGAATAGATAAAGTGAACAGAATGATATCAGCAGTGCGGTGGAACACATACAGTGAACAGAATGATATCAGCAGTGAGGGGGAACAGAAACAGGGAAGAGAATGATATCAGCAGTGAGGTGGGACAGATACAGTGAAGAGAATGGTATCAGCAGTGATGTGAAATAGCTACAGTCAACAGAATGATATCAGCAGTGAGGTGAAACAGATACAGTGAACAGAATATCAGCATTGCAGGGGAACAGATACAATGAACAGAATGATATCAACAGTTAGGTGGAACAGATACAGTGATCACAATGATATCAGCAGTGAGGGAGGACAGATACAGTGAACAGAATATCAGCAGTGATGTGGTGAAAATATTGGGAACAGAATGAAATCAGCAGTGGTGTGGAGAAGATACAGGGAACAGAAAGAGATCAGCAGTGAGGTGGTAAAAATATAGGGAACTGAATGATATCAGCAGTGAGATGGAACAGAAAAAGAGAAGACATTACATCAGCAGAGAGGTGAAGAAGATTCCAGGAACAGAATTGTATCAGCATTGCGGTGGAGAAGATACAGTGAACAGAATAATATCAGCACTGAGGTGGAACAGATGCAGTGAAAAGAACGATGACAGCAGTGAGGTGGAATAGATACAGGGAACAGAATGATATCAGCAGTGAGGTGGAACAGATACAGTGAAGAGAATGGTATCAGCAGTGAGGTGGAACAGATACAGTGAACAGAATGATATCAGCACTGAGGTGAAACAGATACAGTGAACAGAATACCAGCATTGCAGGGGAACAGATACAGTGAACAGAATGCTATCAACAGTGAGGTGGAACAGATACAGTGAACAGAATGATATCAGCAGTGAGATGGAACAGATGCAGTGAAGAGAATGGTACCAGCAGCGAGGTGGAACAGGTACAGGGAACAGAATGATAGCAGCAGTGAGAGAGGACAGATACAGAGAACAGAATATCAGCAGTGATGTGGATAAAATATAGGGAACAGAATGCAATCAGCAGTGGTGTGGAGAAGATACAGGGAACAGAATGACATCAGCAGTGAGGTGGAACAGATAGAGTGAACAGAATTATATCAGCAGTGAGGTGGAACAGATACTGTGAACATAATGATATCAGCCATGAGATGGAGAGGATACAAGGAACAGAATGATATCAGCAGTGAGGTGGAATAGATACAGTGAACAGAATGATATCAGCTGTGAGGGGGAACAGATACAGTGAACAGAATGATATCAGCAGTGAAATGGAACAGATATAGTGAACATAATGATATCAGCAGTGAGATGGTACAGATACAGAGAGCAGAATGATAGCAGCAGTGAGGTGGAACAGATACAGTGAACAGAATGATATCAGCAGTGAGGTGGAAAAGATACAGTGAACAGAATGATATCAGCAGTGAGGTGAAACAGATACAGTGAACAGAATGATATCAGCAGTGAGGGGAAACAGATTCAATGAACAGTATGGTATCAGCAGTGAAGTGGAACAGATACAGTGAACAGAATCATATCAGCATGACATCGAGAAGAAACAAGGAACAGAATGATATCAGCAGTGAGTTGGAGAAGATACAAGGAATAGAATGATATCAGCAGTGAGGTGGAATAGATAAAGTGAACAGAATGATATCAGCAGTGCGGTGGAACACATACAGTGAACAGAATGATATCAGCAGTGAGGGGGAACAGAAACAGGGAATAGAATGATATCAGCAGTGAGGTGGGACAGATACAGTGAAGAGAATGGTATCAGCAGTGATGTGAAATAGCTACAGTCAACAGAATGATATCAGCAGTGAGGTGAAACAGATACAGTGAACAGAATATCAGCATTGCAGGGGAACAGATACAATGAACAGAATGATATCAACAGTTAGGTGGAACAGATACAGTGAACACAATGATATCAGCAGTGAGGGAGGACAGATACAGTGAACAGAATATCAGCAGTGATGTGGTGAAAATATTGGGAACAGAATGAAATCAGCAGTGGTGTGGAGAAGATACAGGGAACAGAAAGAGATCAGCAGTGAGGTGGTAAAAATATAGGGAACTGAATGATATCAGCAGTGAGATGGAACAGAAAAAGAGAAGACATTACATCAGCAGAGAGGTGAAGAAGATTCCAGGAACAGAATTGTATCAGCATTGCGGTGGAGAAGATACAGTGAACAGAATAATATCAGCATTGAGGTGGAACAGATGCAGTGAAAAGTACGATAACAGCAGTGAGGTGGAATAGATACAGGGAACATAATGATATCAGCAGTGAGGTGGAACAGATACAGTGAAGAGAATGGTATCAGCAGTGAGGTGGAACAGATACAGTGAACAGAATGATATCAGCACTTAGGTGAAACAGATACATGGAACAGAATATCAGCATTGCACAGGAACAGACACAGTGAACAGAATGATATCAGCAGTGAGGTGGAACAGATACAGTGAACAGAATGATATCAGCAGTGAGGTGGGACAGATACAGTGAAGAGAATGGTATCAGCAGCGAGATGGAACAGATACAGTGAACAGAATGATATCAGCAGTGAGGTGGAACAGATACAGTGAACAGAATGATATCAGCAGTGAGGTGGAATAGATACAGTGAACAGAATGATATCAGCAGTGTGGGGCAACAGATACAGTGAACAGTATGGTATCAGCAGTGAGGTGGACCAGATACAGTGAACAGAATGATATCAGCAGTGAGGTGGAGAAGATACAAGGAACAGAATGATATCAGCAGTGAGGTAGAATAGATACAGTCAACAGAATGATATCAGCAGTGAGGTGAAACAGATACAGTGAACAGAACATCAGCATTGCAGGGGAACAGACACAATGAAAAGCATGATATCAACAGTGAGGTGGAACAGATACAGTGAACACAATGATATCAGCAGTGAGGAAGGACAGATACAGTGAACAGAATATCAGCAGTGATGTGGTGAAAATATTGGGAACAGAATGAAATCAGCAGAGGTGTGGAGAAGATACAGGGAACAGAAAGAGATCAGCAGTGAGGTGGTAAAAATATAGGGAACTGAATGATATCAGCAGTGAGGTGGAACAGTAAAAGGGAAGACATTACATCAGCAGAATTGTATCAGCATTGCGGTGGAGACGATAAAGTGAACAGAATGATATCAGCATTGAAGTGGAACAGATGCAGTGAAAAGAATGATAACAGCAGTGAGGTGGAATAGATACAGAGAACAGAATGATATCAGCAGTGAGGTGGAACAGATACAGTGAAGAGAATGGTATCAGCAGTGAGGTGGAACAGATACAGTGAACAGAATGATATCAGCAGTGAGGTTGAACAGGTGCAGGGAACAGAATGATAACAGCAGTGAAGTGGAACAGATACATTGAACAGAACAATATCAGCAGTGAGGCGGAATAGATACAGTGAACAGAATGATAGAAGCAGCGAGGTGGAACAGATACAGTGAGGAGAATGGTACCAGCAGCGAGGTGGAACAGATACAGGGAACAGAATTATAGCAGCAGTGAGAGAGGACAGATACAGAGAACAGAATATCCGCAGTGATGTGGATAAAATATAGGGAACAGAATGCAATCAGCAGTGGTGTGGAGAAGATACAGGGAACAGAATGACAACAGCAGTGAGGTGGAACAGATAGAGTGAACAGAATGATATCAGCAGTGAGGTGGAACAGATACAGGAAAAAGAATGATATCAGCAGTGAGGTGGAACAGATACAATGAAGAGAATGGTATCAGCAGTGAGGTGGATCAGATACAGGGAAAAGAATGATATCAGCAGTGAGGTGGAACAGATACAATGACGAGAATGGTATCAGCAGTGAGGTGGAACAGGTACAGGGAACAAATGATGTCAGCAGTGAAGTGGAACAGATACATTGAACAGAACAATATCAGCAGTGAGGTGGAATAGATACAGTGAACAGAAAGATATCGGCAGTGAGGTGAAACAGATACATGGAACAGAATATCAGCATTGCAGGGGAACAGATACAGTGAACAGAATGTTATCAACAGTGAGGTGGAACAGATACTGTGAACAGAATGATATCAACAGTGAGGTGGAACAGATACAGTGAAGAGAATGGTACCAGTAGCGAGGTGGAACAGATACTGGGAACAGAATGATAGCAGCAGTGAGAGAGGACAGATACAGAGAACAGAATATCAGCAGTGATGTGGATAAAATATAGGGAACAAAATGCAATCAGCAGTGTTGTGGCGAAGATACAGGGAACAGAATGACATAGCATTGAGGGGGAACAGATACAGTGAACAGAATGATATCAGCAGTGAGGTGGAATAGGTACAGTGAACAGAATGATATCAGCAGTGAGGTGGAAAAAGATACAGGGAACAGAATGATTTCAGCAGTGAGGTGTAACAGATACAATGAAGAGAATGGTATCAGCAGTGAGGTGGAACAGGTACAGGGAACAGAATGATATCAGCCGTGAAGTGGAACAGATACATTGAAGAGAACGATATCAGCAGTGAGGTGGAATAGATACAGTGAACAGAATGATAACGGCAGTGAGGTGAAACAGATACAGTGAGCAGAATATCAGCATTGCAGGGGAACAGATACAGTGAACAGAATGATATCAACAGTGAGGTGGAAGAGATACAGTGAACAGAATGATATCAGCAGTGAGGTGGAACAGATACAGTGAAGAGAATGGTACCAGCAGTGAGGTGGAACAGATACTGTGAACATAATGATATCAGCCATGAGATGGAGAGGATACAAGGAACAGAATGATATCAGCAGTGAGGTGGAACAGATACAGTGAACAGAATGATATCAGCTGTGAGGGGGAACAGATACAGTGAACAGAATGATATCAGCAGTGAAATGGAACAGATATAGTGAACATAATGATATCAGCAGTGAGATGGAACAGATACAGAGAACAGAATGATAGCAGCAGTGAGGGAGGACAGATACAGAGAACAGAATATCAGAAGTGATGTGGTGAAAATATTGGGAACAGAATGAAATCAGCCATGGTGTGGAGAAGATACCGGGAACAGAATGACATCAGCAGTGAGGTGGATCATATACAGGGAACAGAATGATATCAGCAGTGAGGTGGAACAGATACAGTGAACAGAATGATATCAGCTGTGAGGGGGAACAGATCCAGTGAACAGAATGATCTCAGCAGTGAAATGGAACAGATATAGTGAACATAATGATATCAGCAGTGAGATGGAACAGATACAGAGAACAGAATGATAGCAGCAGTGAGGGAGGACAGATACAGAGAACAGAATATCAGCAGTGATGTGGTGAAAATAAAGGGAACAGAATTCAATCAGCCGTGGTGTGGAGAAGATACAGGGAACAGAATCACATCAGCAGTGAGGTGGATCAGATACAGGGAACAGAAACATATCAGCAGTGAGGTGGAACAGATACAGTGAAGAGAATGGTATCTGCAGTGAGGTGGAACAGGTACAGGGAACAGAATGATATCAGAAGTGAGGTGGAACAAATACAGTGAACAGAATGATATCAGCAGTGAGGTGGAACAGATACAGTGAAGAGAATGATATCAGCAGTGAGGTGAAACAGATACAGTGAACAAAATGATATCAGCAGTGAGGGGAAACAGATTCAATGAACAGTATGGTATCAGCAGTGAAGTGGATCAGATAGAGTGAACAGAATCATATCAGCAATGACATCGAGAAGAAACAAGGAACAGAATGATATCAGCAGTGAGTTGGAGAAGATACAAGGAATAGAATGATATCAGCAGTGAGGTGGAATAGATAAAGTGAACAGAATGATATCAGCAGTGCGGTGGAACAGATACAGTGAACAGAATGATATCAGCAGTGAGGGGGAACAGAAACAGGGAACAGAATGATATCAGCAGTGAGGTGGAACAGATACAGTGAAGAGAATGGTATCAGCAGTGATGTGAAATAGATACAGTCAACAGAATGATATCAGCAGTGAGGTGAAACAGATACAGTGAACAGAATATCAGCATTGCAGGGGAACAGATACAATGAACAGAATGATATCAACAGTGAGGTGGAACAGATACAGTGAACACAATGATATCAGCAGTGAGGGAGGACAGATACAGTGAACAGAATATCAGCAGTGATGTGGTGAAAATATTGGGAACAGAATGAAATCCGCAGTGGTGTGGAGAAGATACAGGGAACAGAAAGAGATCAGCAGTGAGGTGGTATAAATATAGGGAACTGAATGATATGAGCAGTGAGGTGGAACAGTAAAAGAGAAGACTTTACATCAGCAGAGAGGTGAAGAAGATTCCATGAACAGAATTGTATCAGCATTGCGGTGGAGAAGATACAGTGAACAGAATGATATCAGCATTGAGGTGGAACAGATAAAGTGAAAAGAACGATAACAGCAGTGAGGTGGAATAGATACAGGGAACAGAATGATATCAGCAGTGAGGTGGAACAGATATAGTGAAGAGAATGGTATCAGCAGTGAGGTGGAACAGATACAGTGAACAGAATGATATCAGCAGTGAGGTGGAACAGGTACAGGGAACGGAATGATATCACCAGTGAAGTGGAACAGATTCATTGAACAGAATGATATCAGCACTGAGGTGAAACAGATACATGGAAAAGAATATCAGCATTGCAAGGAACAGATACAGTGAACAGAATGATATCAGCAGTGAGGGGGAACAGAAACAGGGAACAGAATGATATCAACAGTGAGGTGGAACAGATACAGTGAACAGAATGATATCAGCAGTGAGGTGGAACAGATACAGTGAAGAGAATGGTACCAGCAGTGTGGTGGAACAGATACAGTGAACAGAATATCAGCATTGCAGTGGAACAGATACTGTGAACAGAATATCAGCAGTGATGTGGTGAAAATATTGGGAACAGAATGAAATCCGCAGTGGTGTGGAGAAGATACAGGGAACAGAAAGAGATCAGCAGTGAGGTGGTAAAAATATAGAGAACTGAATGATATCAGCAGTGAGGTGGAACAGAAAAAGAGAAGACTTTACATCAGCAGAGAGGTGAAGAAGATTCCATGAACAGAATTGTATCAGCATTGCGGTGGAGAAGATACAGTGAACAGAATGATATCAGCATTGAGGTGGAACAGATAAAGTGAAAAGAACGATAACAGCAGTGAGGTGGAATAGATACAGGGAACAGAATGATATCAGCAGTGAGGTGGAACAGATACAGTGAAGAGAATGGTATCAGCAATGAGGTGGAACAGATACAGTGAACAGAATGATATCAGCAGTGAGGTGGAACAGGTACAGGGAACGGAATGATATCACCAGTGAAGTGGAACAGATTCATTGAACAGAATGATATCAGCACTGAGGTGAAACAGATACATGGAAAAGAATATCAGCATTGCAAGGAACAGATACAGTGAACAGAATGATATCAGCAGTGAGGTGGAACAGATACAGTGAACAGAATGATATCAGCAGTGAGGTGGAACAGATACAGTGAAGAGAATGGTACCAGCAGTGTGGTGGAACAGATACAGTGAACAGAATATCAGCATTGCAGTGGAACAGATACAGTGAACAGAATGATATCAGCAGTGAGGTGGGACGGATACATTGAACAGAATGGTATCAGCAGGGAGGTGAAACAGATACAGTGAACAGAATGATACCAACAGTGAGATGGAACAGATAGTTTGAAGAGAATTATATCAGCAGTGAGGTGGAGAAGATACAAGGAACAGAATGATATCGGCAGTGAGGTGGAAAAATACAGTGAACAGAATGATATCGGCAGTGAGGTGGAAAAGATACAGTGAACAGAATGATATCAGCAGTGAGGTGGAACAGATGCAGTGAACAGAATGATATCAGCAGTGAGGTGGAATAGATACAGAGAACAGAATGATATCAGCAGTGAGGTGAAACAGATACAGTGAACAGAATATCAGCATTGAGGGGGAACAGATACAGTGAACAGAATGATATCAACAGTGAGATGGAACAGATACATTGAACAGAATGATATCAGCAGTGAGGTGGAACCGATACAGTGAACAGAATATCAGCATTGCAGGGGAACAGATACAATGAACAGAATGATATCAACAGTGAGGTGGAACAGATACAGTGAACACAATGATATCAGCAGTGAGGGAGGACAGATACAGTGAACAGAATATCAGCAGTGATGTGGTGAAAATATTGGGAACAGAATGAAATCCGCAGTGGTGTGGAGAAGATACAGGGAACAGAAAGAGATCAGCAGTGAGGTGGTAAAAATATAGGGAACTGAATGATATCAGCAGTGAGGTGGAACAGAAAAAGAGAAGACTTTACTTCAGCAGAGAGGTGAAGAAGATTCCATGAACAGAATTGTATCAGCATTGCGGTGGAGAAGATACAGTGAACAGAATGATATCAGCATTGAGGTGGAACAGATAAAGTGAAAAGAACGATAACAGCAGTGAGGTGGAATAGATACAGGGAACAGAATGATATCAGCAGTGAGGTGGAACAGATATAGTGAAGAGAATGGTATCAGCAGTGAGGTGGAACAGATACAGTGAACAGAATGATATCAGCAGTGAGGTGGAACAGGTACAGGGAACGGAATGATATCACCAGTGAAGTGGAACAGATTCATTGAACAGAATGATATCAGCACTGAGGTGAAACAGATACATGGAAAAGAATATCAGCATTGCAAGGAACAGATACAGTGAACAGAATGATATCAGCAGTGAGGGGGAACAGAAACAGGGAACAGAATGATATCAACAGTGAGGTGGAACAGATACAGTGAACAGAATGATATCAGCAGTGAGGTGGAACAGATACAGTGAAGAGAATGGTACCAGCAGTGTGGTGGAACAGATACAGTGAACAGAATATCAGCATTGCAGTGGAACAGATACTGTGAACAGAATATCAGCAGTGATGTGGTGAAAATATTGGGAACAGAATGAAATCCGCAGTGGTGTGGAGAAGATACAGGGAACAGAAAGAGATCAGCAGTGAGGTGGTAAAAATATAGAGAACTGAATGATATCAGCAGTGAGGTGGAACAGAAAAAGAGAAGACTTTACATCAGCAGAGAGGTGAAGAAGATTCCATGAACAGAATTGTATCAGCATTGCGGTGGAGAAGATACAGTGAACAGAATGATATCAGCATTGAGGTGGAACAGATAAAGTGAAAAGAACGATAACAGCAGTGAGGTGGAATAGATACAGGGAACAGAATGATATCAGCAGTGAGGTGGAACAGATACAGTGAAGAGAATGGTATCAGCAATGAGGTGGAACAGATACAGTGAACAGAATGATATCAGCAGTGAGGTGGAACAGGTACAGGGAACGGAATGATATCACCAGTGAAGTGGAACAGATTCATTGAACAGAATGATATCAGCACTGAGGTGAAACAGATACATGGAAAAGAATATCAGCATTGCAAGGAACAGATACAGTGAACAGAATGATATCAGCAGTGAGGTGGAACAGATACAGTGAACAGAATGATATCAGCAGTGAGGTGGAACAGATACAGTGAAGAGAATGGTACCAGCAGTGTGGTGGAACAGATACAGTGAACAGAATATCAGCATTGCAGTGGAACAGATACAGTGAACAGAATGATATCAGCAGTGAGGTGGGACGGATACATTGAACAGAATGGTATCAGCAGGGAGGTGAAACAGATACAGTGAACAGAATGATACCAACAGTGAGATGGAACAGATAGTTTGAAGAGAATTATATCAGCAGTGAGGTGGAGAAGATACAAGGAACAGAATGATATCGGCAGTGAGGTGGAAAAATACAGTGAACAGAATGATATCGGCAGTGAGGTGGAAAAGATACAGTGAACAGAATGATATCAGCAGTGAGGTGGAACAGATGCAGTGAACAGAATGATATCAGCAGTGAGGTGGAATAGATACAGAGAACAGAATGATATCAGCAGTGAGGTGAAACAGATACAGTGAACAGAATATCAGCATTGAGGGGGAACAGATACAGTGAACAGAATGATATCAACAGTGAGATGGAACAGATACATTGAACAGAATGATATCAGCAGTGAGGTGGAACCGATACAGTGAACAGAATATCAGCATTGCAGGGGAACAGATACAATGAACAGAATGATATCAACAGTGAGGTGGAACAGATACAGTGAACACAATGATATCAGCAGTGAGGGAGGACAGATACAGTGAACAGAATATCAGCAGTGATGTGGTGAAAATATTGGGAACAGAATGAAATCCGCAGTGGTGTGGAGAAGATACAGGGAACAGAAAGAGATCAGCAGTGAGGTGGTAAAAATATAGGGAACTGAATGATATCAGCAGTGAGGTGGAACAGAAAAAGAGAAGACTTTACTTCAGCAGAGAGGTGAAGAAGATTCCATGAACAGAATTGTATCAGCATTGCGGTGGAGAAGATACAGTGAACAGAATGATATCAGCATTGAGGTGGAACAGATAAAGTGAAAAGGACGATAACAGCAGTGAGGTGGAATAGATACAGGGAACAGAATGATATCAGCAGTGAGGTGGAACAGATACAGTGAAGAGAATGGTATCAGCAGTGAGGTGGAACAGATACAGTGAACAGAATGATATCAGCAGTGAGGTGGAACAGGTACAGGGAACGGAATGATATCACCAGTGAAGTGGAACAGATTCATTGAACAGAATGATATCAGCACTGAGGTGAAACAGATACATGGAAAAGAATATCAGCATTGCAAGGAACAGATACAGTGAACAGAATGATATCAACAGTGAGGTGGAACAGATACAGTGAACAGAATGATATCAGCAGTGAGGTGGAACAGATACAGTGAAGAGAATGGTACCAGCAGTGTGGTGGAACAGATACAGGGAACAGAATATCAGCATTGCAGTGGAACAGATACAGTGAACAGAATATCAGCAGTGATGTGGTGAAAATATTGGGAACAGAATGAAATCCGCAGTGGTGTGGAGAAGATATAGGGAAAAGAAAGAGATCAGCAGTGAGGTGGTAAAAATATAGGGAACTGAATGATATCAGCAGTGAGGTGGAACAGAAAAAGAGAAGACTTTACATCAGCAGAGAGGTGAAGAAGATTCCATGAACAGAATTGTATCAGCATTGCGGTGGAGAAGATACAGTGAACAGAATGATATCAGCATTGAGGTGGAACAGATAAAGTGAAAAGAACGATAACAACAGTGAGGTGGAATAGATACAGGGAACAGAATGATATCAGCAGTGAGGTGGAACAGATACAGTGAAGAGAATGGTATCAGCAGTGAGGTGGAACAGATACAGTGAACAGAATGATATCAGCAGTGAGGTGGAACAGGTACAGGGAACGGAATGATATCACCAGTGAAGTGGAACAGATTCATTGAACAGAATGATATCAGCACTGAGGTGGAACAGATACAGTGAAGAGAATGGTACCAGCAGTGTGGTGGAACAGATACAGTGAACAGAATATCAGCATTGCAGTGGAACAGATACAGTGAACAGAATATCAGCATTGAGGTGGAACAGATACAGTGAACAGAATGATATCAACAGTGAGGTGGAACAGATACAGTGAACAGAATGATATCAGCAGTGAGGTGGAACAGATACAGTGAGCAGAATGATATCAGCAGTGAGGTGGAACAGGTACAGTGAACAGAATGATATCAACAGTGTGGTGGAACAGATAAAGTGAACAGAATAATATCAGCAGTGAGTTGGAACAGAAAAAGAGAACACATTATACCAGCAATGAAGTGAAGAAGATTCAATGAACACAATTGTATCAGCATTGCGGTGGAGAAGATAGAGTGAACATAATGATATCAGCATTGAGGTGGACAGATACCTTGAACAGAATGATATCAGCAGTGAAATGGAACAGATACATTGAACAGAATGATATCAGAAGTGAGGTGGGACAGATACAGTGAACATAATAATATCAGCAGTGAGGTGGAACAGATACAGTGAATAGAATGATATCAACAGTGAGATGGAACAGATACAGCAAACAGAATGATATCCGGAGTTAGGTGGAACAGATACAGTGAACAAAATGATATCAGCAGTGAGATGGAGAAGATACAAGGAACAGAATGATATCAGCAGTGAGGTGGAACAGATACAGTGAACAGAATGATATCAGCAGTGAGGTGGAAGAGATACAGTGAACAGAATGATATCATTAGTGATGTGGAACAAATACAGTGAACAGAATGATATCAGCAGTGAGATGGAGAAGATACAAGGAGCAGAATGAAATCAGCAGTGAGGTGGAACAGATACAGTGAACACAATGATATCAGCAGGGAGGTGGAACAGATACAGTGAACAGAATGATATCAGCAGTGAGGTGGAACAGATACAGTGAACAGAGTGATATCAGCAGTGAGGTGGAGAAGATACAGTGAACAGAATGACATCAGCAATGAGCTGAAACAGAAACAGTGAACAGAATTTTCTCAGCATTGAGGTGGAACAGAAACAGTGAACAGAGTGATATCAGCAGTGAGGTGAAACAGAAAAAGAGAACACATTATACCTTCAGTGAGGTGAAGAAGATTCCATGAACTCAATTGTATCAGCATTGTTGTGGTGAAGATAGGGTAAACATAATGATATCAGCCATGAGATGGAGAGGATACAAGGAACAGAATGATATCAGCAGTGAGGTGGACAGATACATTGAACAGAATGATATCAGCAGTGAAATGGAACATATACATTGAACAGAATGATATCAGAAGTGAGGTGGGACAGATACAGTGAACATAATAATATCAGCAGTGAGGTGGAACAGATACATTGAATAGAATGATATCAACAGTGAGATGGAACAGATAGAGTGAACAGAATGGTATCAGCATGGGGTGGACAGAGACAATGAACAGAATGATATCAGCAGTGAGATGGATCAGATAAAGCGAACAGAATGACATCAGCAGTGAGGTGGAACAGATACATTGAACAGTATGACAACACCATTGAGATGGAACAGATACAGTGAACAGAATGACATCAGCAATGAGTTGAAACAGAAACAGGGAACAGAATTCTCTCAGCATTGAGGTGGAACAGATACAGTGAACAGAGTGATATCAGCAGTGAGGTGGAACAGATACAGTGAACAGAATGATATCAGCAGTGAGGTGGAACAGATACTGAGAACAGAATGATATCAGCAGTGAGGTGGAATAGATGCAGTGAACAGAATGATATCAGCAGTGAGGGGGAACAGATACAGGGAACAGAATGATATCAGCAGTGAGGTGAAACAGATACGGTGAACAGAATATCAGCAGTCAGGTGGAACAGATACAGTAAACAAAATGATATCGGCAGTGAGGTGGAGCAGATACAGTGAACAGAATCATATCAGCAGTGAGGTGGAACAGATACATGGAACAGAATGATATCAGCAGTGAGGTGGAACAGAGACAGTGAACAGAATGATATCAGCAGTGAGGTGGAACAGATACAGTGACAGAATGATATCAGCAGTGAGATGGAGAAGATACAAGGAGCAGAATGAAATCAGCAGTGAGGTGGAACAGATACAGTGAACATAATATCAGCATTGCAGGGGAACAGATAGAGTAACAAAATGATATCAGCAGTGAGGTGGAGCAGATACAGTGAACAGAATGATATCATTCTGTCTATTCCACCTCACTGCTGATATCATTCTGTTCACTGTGTCTTGTGCACCTCGCTGCTGATATCATTCTGTTCACTGTATCTTTTCCACCTCACTGCTGATATCATTCTCTTCCCTGTATCTATTCCCCCTCAGGGCTGATATCATTCTGTTCACTATCTGTTCCACCTCACTGCTGATATCATTCTGTTCTCTGTATCTATTCCACCTCAATGCTGATATCATTCTGTTCAATGTATCTGTTCCATCTCACTGCTGATATCATTCTGTTCACTGTATCTGTTCCACCTCACTGCTGATATCATTCTGTTCCTTGTATCTTCTCTACCTCACTGCTGATACAGTGAGTAGAAACAGAAACAGGGAACAGAATTCTCTCAGCATTGAGGTGGAACAGATACAGTGAACAGAGGGATATCAGCAGTGAGGTGAAACAGACACAGTCAACAGAACATGAGCAGTGCTGTGGAAAAGATACAGTGAACAGAATGATATCAGCAGTGAGGTGGAACAGATACAGTGAACAGAATGATATCAGCAGTGAGGTTGAGCAGATACAGTGAACAGAATGATATCGGCAGTGAGGTGGAGAAGATAAAAGGAACAGAATGATATCAGCAGTGAGATGGAACAGATACAGTGAACAGAATGATATCAGCAGTGATGTGTAGAAGATACAAGGAACAGTATGGTGTCAGTAGTGAGGTGGAACAGATACAGTGAACAGAATTATATTAGCAGTGACATGGAGAAGATGCAAAGAAAAAAATGATGTCAGCAGTGAGGTGGAACGAGAAAGTGAACAGAATGATATCAGCAGTGAGGTAGAGAAGATACAAGGAACAGAATGATATCAGCAATGAGGTGGAACAGATACAGTGAACAGAATGATATCAGCAGTGAGATGGAACAGATACATTGAACAGAATGATATCAGCATTGAGGTGGAATAGATACAGAGAACAGAATGATATCAGCAGTGAGGTGGAACAGATAGTGAACAGAATGATATCAGCCCTGAGGGGGAACAGATACAAGGAAGAGAATGATATCAGCAGTGAGGTGGAAAAGATACAGTGAACAGAATGATATCAGCAGTGAGGTGAACAAGATACAGTGAACAGAATGATATCAGCAGTGAGGTGGAATAGACACATAGAACAGAATGATATCTGCAGAGAGGTGAAACAGATACAGTGAACAGAATATCAGTATTGTGGGGTAACAGATACAGTGAACAGGATGATATCAACAGTGAGGTGGAACAGATACATTGAACAGAATGATATCAGCAGTGAGGTGGAACAGATACAGTGAACAGAATGATATCAGCAGTGAGGTGGAACAGATACAGTGAACAGAATGATATCAGCAGTGAGGTGGAACACATACAGTGAAGAGAATAATAGCAGTGAGGTGGAACAGAAAAAGAGAACACATTATACCTTCAGTGAGGTGAAAAAGATTCCATGAACAGAATGATATCAGAAGTGAGGTGAAACAGATACGGTGAAGTGAATACCAGCAGTGAGGTGGAACAGATACAGTAAACAAAATAATATCAGCAGTGAGGTTGAGCAGATACAGTGAACAGAATGATATCAGCAGTGAGGTGGGACGGATACATTGAACAGAATGGTATCAGCAGGGAGGTGGAACAAATACAGTGAACAGAATGATATCAGCAGTGAGATGGAGAAGATACAAGGAGCAGAATGAAATCAGCAGTGAGGTGGAACAGATACAGTGAACACAATGATATCAGCAGGGAGGTGGAACAGATACAGTGAACAGAATGATATCGGCAGTGAGGTGGAAAAATACAGTGAACAGAATTATATCGGCAGTGAGATGGAAAAGATACAGTGAACAGAATGATATCAGCAGTGAGGTGGAACAGATGCAGTGAACAGAATGATATCAGCAGTGAGGTGGAATAGATACAGAGAACAGAATGATATCAGCAGTGAGGTGAAACAGATACAGTGAACAGAATATCAGCATGGAGGGGGAACAGATACAGTGAACAGAATGATATCAACAGTGAGATGGAACAGATACATTGAACAGAATGATATCAGCAGTGAGGTGGAACCGATACAGTGAACAGAATGATAACAGCAGAGAGGTGGAGCAGACACAGGGAACAGAATGTTTTTTTAGCAGAGAGGTGAAACAGATACAGGGAACAGAATGATATTGGCAGTGAGGTGGAGCTGATACAGTGAACGGAATAATATGAACAGTGAGGTGGAACAGATAGAGTGAACAGAATGATATCAGCAGAGAGGTGGAGCAGATACAGGGAACAGGATGGATAGAGTGAACAGATTAATGTCAGCTGCAAGATGGAGCTGATACAGTGAACAGAATGAAGTCAGCAGATAGGTTGGGCTCGTGCAGTGAACAGAATGATATCTGCAGCGAGATGGAGCTGATTCAGTGAACAGATGATATCAGAAGTGGGACTGGTCCCATACAGTAAACAGAATGATGTTAGCAGAAATGTGCTGCAGATACGGTGAAGAGGAGTTTATCAGAAGTGAGGTGGAACAGATACAATGAACAGAATGGAAAACAATCATTTGTGGCAAAAGGAGTGCAGATTCATCATAACACAGACCTTCCAAAAACTTTCTTTGGATGCTTTTGACTTGCAAAGTAACTTTCCTTTTCCTCTTCCCATGTTTCCTGAGAATGTGGAACTTGATCACCTCCTTGAACTGCTTCAGTGTGTGTGGGAAAGCTGCTCCATAATAGTGTTACGTTGACCATTTGAACCGACAATGTTAAGGAAACAGGGAAATTTATTTACATCAGGGCTGTGTGTGACTTGTGTGTGTTCTCTTGTGAATGCTGCCCTTTGTGACTTTGGAGGTCACATGGAGGTGCTGTTGCAATAAGCTTAGTGAGTTGCTAATGTGCACAAGTTCACAACAAACACTGCTGCCATAGTACACCAGTGAGGCAAGGGGTGAATGGTGAATTGAGTGAACTGTTCAGTCCAGGATGAGATCGAATTCCTGAATATTGATGCAGCTGTACCTATTTTGTAGGTGGTGGACATCATTTCAAAATATCCAGCCTCTATCCTGCATTTTAGTAACACTATTGATCTAACTGGAGCAGTTAAGCGTCTGTTTGATGGTAACATTCAGTATATTGATGGTGGGTGACTTGTTTATGGTGGTGGCATTGATGCTCATTTGTGTAGTTGAACCTTTTCTTATGGAAGAAGTCTGGTACTTTTGCAGCCTTAGTATTATTGGCCACTTGTTTGATCAGCTTGGACGTTGTCAACATCCTTCTTTGGCCATTAACCAAGGCGTGGCGACTGAAGCTAAACACTGCGGAATCATTAGTAAAGTGCTCCAATTCTAACCTCATGATGGAGGGATTCGACGAAGCAGTTAAAGATGGTTAGATTTATTAATGAATCTGGCAACTACTAACACTGTGGTCTCTGAATTCATCTGGGTGTGAAACCTATGCAAGAGGTTCGCAAACTTACCTTTTTGTATGTCAGGATCTTTTCAGAGCTGTCGTGGCTTCCTGAGATCAGATTCTGACAAGCACTCTTATCCTGATCCCATTAGAAGTAGTACACTTGGTTAGTATATGCATCCCTTCCATGAGCCTGAAGCAAGAAAGGAAAAATTTTAAGCTTATCCACGAAGAGTCTGGAGCATAATCTAATTCCGAAAGAGATTGCAGTGATGGATTTCTCCCACAAAATCACAGGAAAATTTACGATATAATTCTTCAGTTTAGTAGATATTGTAGCCATCTGGGATGGCCACTTCCAACTAGGTACAGAGAAACTCGCAAAGCCTGGCGGGTAAAATGGACAAGCTAAAATTCAGGCAGGCTCAGAGCCTGAAATGTATATTTGTAAGCAAGAAGTCCAGACGGTATCGAAACTCCGTCCAATTAGCATTTTAATGGGGCCGATTAGCATTTGATGGCCCATCTTCACCAAAACAAAGGACTGGCGCTCGAGCAACCGGGACAGTCCCAGACATTTCGGCGCCACTCCCTGTCCAAGGGAAACACAAACAACGGGGTCAGTGACCGCTTGGGACACGCCCAGCCATCCAGATCTCCGCCCATTTATTGGCTAAGGAATCGAACAGAGTGATCAGGGCTCACCCAATTAGTAAGGCCCAAATCGAAGGACCGCCCAAAAGAGCATGAACCCCCCCCCCCCCCCGAGTATAAGAAGAAGAGTTTGCCATATGTTAGCTCTCTCATGGTCCTGGTACCCCGGCGGTCACGGCCATCGCCAAGTGCAGCAACACCAGAAGCAAGTACAAGTTCAACGCCCGCTACCAGACGGATGAGCGCAGCTAATCAGCAGTTACTCCTTCGAACCCGATAGATCCAGAATTGAACAGCAGCCACTGTTTTCTGACCTAAGCCATGTGCCCGGAGTTAAGTACAGGCTGTCTTAGTCGATAGGTGTAGTTAACTAGTAGCGTTTATGTTGCATTACTAATTGTGTGTAAATAAAGTACCCTTGACCTTGAACTAACTAACTGGTGTTTGGCTCTTTGATCGATAGCCGGTTGAAACTTGTGGTGGTATCATTCGATACCTGGCGACTCTAAGCATTCGGGCATAGATAATCCAGAAAGAAACGCAAATTCACTGATTGCCATAATTGGAACAGAGCCACAGAAAAGACAAAGTAAAAGAAAGCACAACAATATTAGTATACATGGTTACAGCCACAATCCAATTTATTTTCGGTGTCTGGTGTTATGTGTGCTTTTCCCCCTTTGAGCATGATGGAACTACAATTTTTGGGATTCTCTCAATAAAAGAAAAATGCAAGAAATAGGTATGGGTCAATGAAAGGATTGACAGAGTTATTTTAACAATTCAGTCAAATGATGAGCAAAAGCCAACTTTGAATAGATGTTCCGCACATCAGGAATGGCTACCATACTGAGAACATTTCGGTAAACACAATGCAAAGGGGTTTCTGCTTTTACTATGTAACTGCTGGTCACTTCTGATGGTGTTCATTTTAGCTTGAACTTCAGGTCCGGGCAGAGGGAAGTGAAAGGCAAATTATTTGGTTGGATATTTCTTCAAAGGAGAGAAAATGGTTTTTCGGAGTGATTACAAGACAGTAATTCTGACCAAATGGGTTTGCATAATGCAAATTAATCAGTACAGTAAAATTTATTTTAACACCTGATGTGAAACCTGATATTAGATTGCAGCTTCTAAAGCATCACTTGGGTACCTGTTAGTGTTTCGAAAATAGGGTTAATCCCATGAGATGTTGCTTCAGGTGTAGTGTCAGGACTTTGGGCTTGATCCCCAGGATATAAAGATTTAATAGACTTTTTTCATACAATGGGAAGGTAGAAGAGAATTAGTGTAACTTGGCTTTTTAAATTCATTCATTCTTGGGATGTCGCTATCGCTTTAAGGCCAGCATTTATTACCCATCCCTAATTGCTTTTGAGTAGGGGATGGTGAGCTGCCTTCTTAAGCTGCTGTAGTCCATGTGGTATAGGTGAACTCACAGTGACGCGCGGAAGGGAATTCCAAATGTTGACCCAGTGACTGTGAAGGAATGGCAATACAGTTCCAAGTCAGAATGGTGAGTGACTTGGAGGGAAACTTGCAAGTGGTGGCCTTCCTAATCATCTGCTGGCCTTGTTCTTCTAGATGGTAGTGGTTCTGAGTTTAGCAGCAGCTGTCAATCTTAACTTTTGATGCTAGCACAAAATAGGAGTATGACTGTAGTACCATAAAGAAACCAAATGAAAAATATCTTGTCGATATGAGAGATCTGTGTGTTCACTATAGTCAATGTATAAATGCTACAACCGCAACACATTACCTCCGTCTCACAATTCCTAGATTACAAAGATGACTGCAGTTCAAAAGTACTTCATTGGCTGTAAAATGCTTTGGGTGTCCAGTGAAAAAAGTGCTAAATGCAAGTCTATCTTTCTTTAGTGCCTCCTGTTGAGGCATGTTCTTTTTCCTGTTTCACAATTTTCAATCTTCTTTCTTCCTGCTCAGAATATTTCTCCAGCTACTTCCAGCACATACTGCAGCCAGAATGCACTTTCCATTTGAGAGGTGCAGGCTGGCTTTAAATAGTGCCGGCTAGCTTTAAGTTCTGCTAACCTTGCATGAACATGGACCCCCTGCTGAGGCATGCAACCATTCTGTAGTGTGTCTAATGCTGAGTTGCATGCGACCATAGGGCATGGCCTTACATAAGCAGACAGCATGACATTTGTGTGTTGCCTGCTATGGAACAAATGGGTGCAGGGTTAATCATGCATCATGATCCCTATGCATGTTTTGGGACCTTATCCAACTGTTCCTCCTTGAATTGTGAAGGAGGATTTTGAGAAAATGTAACTGACACTAATCAGCATCGATAGAATTTAATACATTGAAGGGGTGGTTCCAATGAGGTGAAAAGAAGGACGTGAGATGCCATCATTGCAAGATACTGCGTGGAAGTTCTCAATGGTGACTTCTGGCTCCCTAACCTAGGTCCCTGTAATAACCCACACAAAGTTATTATGGTCAGCATGGTAGCATAAGTGTCTAGCTCTGTGGCTTCACAGCGCCAGGGTCCCAGGTTCGATTCCCCGCTGGGTCACTGTCTGTGCGGAGTCTGCAAGTTCTCCCCGTGTCTGCATGGGTTTCCTCCAGGTGCTCCGGTCTCCTCCCACAGTCCAAAGAAGTGCAGGTTAGGTGGATTGGCCATGATAAATTGCCCTTCGTGTCCAAAACGGTTAGGAAGAGTTATTGGGTGATGGAGATAGGGTGCAAGTGAGGGCTTAAGTGGGTCGGTGCAGGCTCGATGGGCCGAATGGCCTCCTTCTGCACTGTATGTTCTATGAAACCCACGAGAATCCTCTGATCTCCCTGTGGGACCAGTGGAGCATGAGCTCCCCTGTTAGTGGGCTGAGGCCCACCCAGCTGGGGCTCAGAAGAGCTTAGCATAAATTCTGGCCCAGTCAAGACCCAGCATGTTGGTTGTCCCAACGGGACTGTGCTCCATAAATATATTCGCTGACATGGGCAGACTTTTTGTGACTGCAAATAAATCAACATTTATCTCATCGCTTGGCTTCCTGGGTCTTAATAGTACCTAATGTTCAAAAGTCCATTCCTTTGAAATACAAGCAGAGGGAGGGGGAATCCGAATCAGGTTTCTGTCTGCATATCTGATTTTTTTTACTTATCTTAATGTGTTTCGGTCACATTCACTTCACACACCTTCCACTGCACTGAAAATCAACCTAATCTCACCTCTAATGTTGATACAAGTTGCAAATACCAATTTTGTTAAAAATGATTTTTCTGCACAGAAAAAATACTTAGCTCTGCCATTTGCACATGAATAACTGAATGGTATAAGAATTCAATTTGAATCCTGTATTCTTCTGGAAAAATACATAGTAATGTGAATGTATAATGGCAGTCACTATTAATTAAAGTACAGATGGCAGAAAAGTGCTGTTCTTAAAGTTTGATGACTGAATCTCGCAGTTATTTCAAAAAGAGCACTCTGTTGAAGTTTTGAATATATAAATTTAAAAGAAAAGGTTTATCCACTACATTTTACATATACATTCACTGAAGTAATGTTGTCATTTTGGATTTCATCTGGACAGAAGTGCAGTTCACAAATATGTCCACTGGTACTCCAGCTGTGAACCCCAAACAACTTGGACCAGTACGGTAGCATAGTGGTTAGCATTGCTGCCTCACAGCACCAGAGACCCAGGTTCAATTCCGGCCTTGGGTGACTGTGGAGTTTGTACATTGTCTGCGTGGGTTTCCTCTGGCGACTCTGGTTTCCTCCCACAGTCCAAAGATGCGCAGGTTAGGTGGATTGACAATGCTTAATTGCCCAAAGGTGCACAGGTTCGGTGGAATTACAGGTTTGCAGGGGATAGGCTGGGGATGTGGTTAGAGTGCTCTTTCCGAGGGTCGGTGCAGACTCAATGGGCTGGATGGCCTCCTTCTGCACTGTTGGGATTCTACGATTTCTAACTTGCTCAAGTCTTTCTGTGCTTTCCATGTTTTGAAAGGTATTGCAAATTTGGCACAGGTTTTATCATTCGCCATCACAAAACCACAAATCTAATGTCTTATGGTTGTTCAGATTCTCTGATGAATCTGCAATTATGTAGACCTTTCTCGATGTAGATCCCCCAAGCTAGCTTCTGGCTACACTTAGTGTCATGTTAGTTTGTTTCATCATCTGATCAGAATGAATGGTCATTACAAAAGACTAATTCGCTTGGAAATTATTGAAATGATTCAGGCTGCTTAAAGAGCTTTCAATAATAGCCTTTCTCTGACAGATAACACTAGCAAATTACACTTGGAAATCCAACAAGCTATTATTGGTCTTTCAGAGAAATGCTGGAATAACAACACAGACCGCCAGATTCACCTGTTCATGCTGTTTCTCTGAGGATTCTGCCAGATTCCTGTGAAAGATACAGGGTCCATGTGACAGGGCTGCAATAGATTTTAATAATAGTGGCCTGGCCTCTCCATAGACATTGTATTGTCCATATGGTCCAAAACCTCAGTTGAAACTCTTCTTCTGCTGAACTCACTAAGAGTATAAGAAATCCGTCAAAGAGATTTCTTATTTCACTTTAGAAGAAAGGAAAATGAAGAAAGCAAAACAAATTTGCAAATGTTAGCTGCTTCCACCAGACAGCATAGCATTGGCTCAAAGGTAAATGTTTAAACTGCATAGGAGCAGAAGGGAAGATAGAAACATTAATCTTCATATTCAGTTGCCGGATACTTAACAAAAATCTTTGGTAATTTATTATTAGGCAGGCTGACTTGGTGATGGTTATTCAGCATGCAATGTACATGATTGTACTGCATACTTTTAGTCCTGATTTCCTTTTTTTCTGAAAGAAAGACACACAAGTAACAGCAATGACGCTTATCATTGACGGGTGGCCAGGGGTTTCTGCAGCCATCCGTGTGGTTCTCATGGTGCGTTACCTGCCAAACAGCAAAGTAAGGGACATCAATGAACGCAGAGTGAAGAAAAACAGTCCATCTCAGTCGTGGCCCATCTTGCCAAGCACAAGTGAATGTAGGAACATTGAAAACAGCTTAATTTGAGACTGGAATAATAGTGCAAGAGAGTGAGCTTCAGATTCCTGGGACATTGGCACTTGTTCTGGGGTTCGAGGGAACTGTACAAGATGGACTGACTCGAGCACAACAGAACGTAGACCACTTTTGCAGGGAGTTTAAATTGTACTGTGTTTTAGGGTGTAAAGTGATTTGGCAGGGGAAGGGTACCATGATCAAAATTTAAAGAGGAGAGGCACAAGCTTCTCAGAGGACTGAAAGAGACAAACGGTATGAGAACAAAGAATAGTTCCGAAATACAAGTGATCTGACAGGAGAGAAACTAAGATGAGTTTGGAGTGCCTGGGGCAGAATTTTGCAGTCCCCCTTGATGAGTTTGCAGAAGTGAGAGGGCTAGATTTCCTGGATGACCTGATACTCCCATCCTTCTGCTCACTGATCTTCAGCTTTTTTAAAAAAGTATTTCTTTATTCTCCTTTTTCACATTTTCTCCCACATTTACACCCACCAACAATAAACAATAATCAGTAACAAATATGTCAATCCCCATATCAATAACAACCATCCCATCCTCCCACCAAATCCTAAACAGTAGCCCGCATGTTCAGATAAACAAATAACAAAAAGGAATCAGGAATCACCCATAGTCACCATCAACGCACACCGCCCCTCCTCCCCCAACCCTCCCACCCACCTCCCCCAACTAATGTTCGATGTTATCCAGTTCTTGAAAGTGCATGATGAATAATGCCCATGAATTGTAGAACCCCTCCATCCTTCCCCTCAGTTCAAACTTAACCTTCTCAAGAGTCAAGAATTCCAACAAGTCACCCCGCCACGCCAGGGCACAGGGTGAATGTGGTAGTCACCACTGTCTGTATAATACGTATATGAGAGGTAATACGGCACTGTACTGCTCCTGTACTGCAGGTACTGGGTTTAGATCCCTGCCTGCTGGCTCCACCCAGTGGGCGGAGTATAAATGTGTGTGCTCACCGAGCTGCAGCCATTTCGGCAGCAGCTGCAGGAGGCAACACATCTCTGCTTAATAAAGCCTCGATTACTCTCTACTCTTGTCTCATCATAAGTGATAGTGCATCAGTGGAGAGGCTGCCCTCCATCCCATCAGGATCCGTCTTCGGGCGATCAACGAGGCAAAGGCTACAACATCTGCCTCCACACCCGTTTGCGACCCTGGCTGGTCCGACACCCCGAATATGGTCATCTGGGGGCCCTGGTCCAGTTTCACGTGCACCACTTTAGAAATTACCCTAAAAACCTCCTTCCAGTAATCCTCCATCTTTGGACAGGACCAGAACATATGAACATGATTAGCGCCACACAGCCACCCCCCGCGTCCCCGTCCCCCCCCACAATGTTCACACACATCTACTCCTTCAAAGAATTGGCCCATCCTTGCCCTCGTGAGGTGTGCTCTGTATACCACCTTCAGCTGTATCAGCCCCAACCTCGTACACGAGGTGGAGGCATTCACTCTCCGGAGCACCTCACACCAGAACCCCTCCTCCATATCCTCTCCCAACTCTTCCTCCCACTTTGCTTTGATCCCTTCAAGTGGTGCCTTCTCCTCTTCCAAAATAGCTCCTTAAATCACTGACACTACCCCTTTCTCCAGTCCCCCTGTCGTCAGCACCTCCTCCAGCAATGTGGATGCCGGCTCCTCTGGGAAGTTCTGTATCTCCTTTCTGGCAAAATCTCGAACCTGCATGTATCTAAACATTTCCCCCTGCTCCAGCCCATACTTCGCTTCCAGCTCCTTCAATCCTGCAAACCGACCCCTAAGAAACAAATCTTTCAGTGTCTTAATCCCCTTCTCCTCCCATTTCCCAAAAATTCCATCCCACCTCCCTGGCTCAAATCAGTGGTTCCCCCGAATCGGCATTTCCCTTGACCCTGCCCCCAAACCGAAGTGTTGGCGAAACTGCCTCCAAATTCTCAATGAAGCTATTATTACCGGACTCCCTGAGTACTTCCCCGGGGCTATCGGGAGCGGCGCTGTTGCTAGTGCTTTCAATCCCGACCCCTTGGACAAACACTCCTCCATTCTGACCCACTGGGAATCAACCCCTCTGAACCAGCTCTGCACCTTCTCCACATTCGCCTCCCAGTAGTAATACATCAGGTTTGGAAGACCCAAACCCCCTGCCTGCCTTCCCCTCTGTAGCAGCACCTTTTTAACTCTGGCCACCTTCCCTCCCCATATGAACAACGTAATCCTTCCCTCAATCTCCCTGAAAAAAGCCTTTGGCAGGAAAATCGGCAGGCATTGAATAATAAACAGAAATCGCGGCAACACGTGCATTTTAACCGCCTGTACCCGACCCGCCAGTGACAGAGGGAGACCATCCCACCTGGCCAGATCAGCTTTCACTCTCCCCACCAAACTAGAAATGTTGTACCTGCAGAGCCCCCCCCCCCCCCCACTCCCAGGCAACCTGCACCCCCAGGTACCTAAAGTGAGTCCCTGCCCTACGGAATGGCAGCCCCCCCCCACCCCTGCCCCCACCCCTGGCCGAGACACCACAAAATACTCATTCTTGCCGATATTTAGTTTGTATCCCGAGAAAGACCCAAACACTTGAAGCAGCTCCAACATTCCCCCGATCGACACACTCGGTTCCGACACGTATAACAGCAAGTCATCGGCATACAAGGACACCCTATGCTCTATTCCCCCCCGTACTATTCCTTTCCATACCCCCAAACTTCTTAATGTGATGGCCAACGGCTCAATCGCGAGTGCAAACAGCAGGGGGGACATAGGACATCCCTGCCTAGTCCCACGGTGGAGAGAAAAGTATCTCGAGCTGATGTTATTTGTGCGGACAATCGCTCGCCCTCAGCTCCTTATATAATAGCTTTACCCAGTTCACAAATCTTGGTCCAATCTCAAACCGCTCCAGAACTAGAACCGCTCCCGAACTCTGATCTTCAGCTTTATGCGGGATGCGGAAGTGGTCAGGTGAGGCCTAGGGCAACATATTCTTACCCCAATTGAGGCTATTAAATGGGCAATAATTGGCCACTGAGGGCTGCTTTCTGCTTCGCCACACTTTTCAGACTGTTCGGTGCAGTTCACAGGCACAGAGGAAGCCTGGCAGGTGACAGTGCCTGAGCATGGGTGGGAAGGAGAACCCATTCCTCAAGGGCCCACTTTCCAAATTTGGAATCCTACCATCACTGCTCCCACCCCCTCCCCCCCCCCATACCCCCCGCCACACCACCCTCCTCAAGGCCTGCCTCCCATGGGTGCCCCTTACCCATCCAGCTTCTCTATTAACACCCCCCCTACTCCCTCGGACCTGACCGCCTCCCCATCGTGAGGCACCTTCCCAGGTCCTGTTGAACTCAGGGACTTAGAATCAGGGGACTATAGTGTGAAGTTCAGAACATAGGACTTAGAAGCAGGAGACTATTTGGTATGCTCTGCCATTCATTGTGATCATGACTGGTCTGGCTGTGGTATCAACTTAACTTTCCTGTCTGACCCCTATAACTCTTGACTCCTTTGTCTATCAAAAAATGGTCTACCTCTGCCTTGAATAATTACCGACCCTCCACTACTTTCTGGGGAAGAGAACTACACATACCAACAACCCTATCTCCTCTGGACAACTTACGTTGCTATCTACCTTGGTGTCATTGACAAGTTTATCTACCAAACTTTTGGTCCCTTCATCCAAGTCATTAATGTGTATTGTGAATAGTTGAAACCTCAGTACTGATCTCTGTGGCTTGCCAACCTGAAAAAGATTCATTTATCCCTACTCTCTGTTTCCTGTTAGCTAATCAGTCCTTTACCCATGCAAAAATGCTGCACCCCCCACAGCATGTTCTCTTATCTTGTGTAGAAACTTTTGATTGGGCACTTTATCAAATGCCTTATGAACATCCAAGTACATTAACGTTTATACCCCCTTAACACTTCCTCAAAATCTCCTAGTCCTGAACATTGCTGCTACTGGTGCTGAAAGGACTACAGAGCGGCCATCCAACCAGATAAGACAGCCGCTCCCTGAGGCAAAGCTCTCAGCTGAGTGAAGCTCAGCAGTCCAGTCTCCAGCTAATTAATACATTGTGGTTGTGCTGCTGCCTTGATCGGCAGGAATACATTTCCCGCCATTTTGTTGGCATGACAGGAAAGACCACTACCAGGAAAATCCTGTTCCTGTGTGAAACGTGGAGTAACCAACCTTAGCGACTTCAGGCACAAATAACCATAAAGAACTGTGATACAGTGACAATAACAAATACCTCGCTCAAAGAAGGCAAGGATGAGCGCTCAACATTCCTTGCTACAGTATATTCAGGAAAGGTAGAGGCAGAAACAAAAGGGGCACTGGGAATGGTGGAATTGATTAATCATGATGGTCGCAATTTAATCCCCCCCCCCCCCATCGAGGTGAGTTTGGTAGGGGGGGGGGCAGTTAACCGGGCGGAAACATGATGAGTGGAAACCGGGCCACCTTCATGCATCTGCCACAATTAAGCCAGAATCCGGAAGCTCATTGATGGCCTACAGTTGCCCAGTGAAGAGTCTCACCTAACCGCCATGAGTGGGGACTTGTTTTGCTGGAAGCCCAAAAAGTAAACGCGATTAGGTCTAGCTGGGGACTTCCAGAGTAGGAGGGACCCTTCTTCAAAAACATTCGGTGCTTGATTGAGGGAGCCGGCATCTGGAAAGTGGGACCTTTCCAAGGAAGCCAAGCAGGGAACCAAGGAGGCTAAACAATAATATCAAATTAAAAGAACAAGCTTCCAAATTGTGAATATTAGTGGTTGGTCAGAAGAGTGGACAGATTTTAGAAACCAGTAAAGAACGTGTACAGAGGTGAGGGGGTATTTAGAGAACGAGGGAAAGCTAGCTGGAAATGTAAAAACAGATAGTAAAAGTTTCCGCGAGAATTTAAATGTGAGTAAATAAAGTCAGTGTTGATGACTTAGAGGGTGAGAATCGGACATTAATAATGAGGAAAAAAAGGAAATAGCGGAAGCACTGAACAGATATTTTGAGTAGCATTTCATGCGCCCCTGCCTTGCATGTTTAGAGTGGAGTGGGAATGTAAAATAGGACAGGTACCCACCAGCTTCTCACCGACTCCTAACTCGCTCCACAATATGGTGAGTAGACATGCACTGAAAGAGACAGCCCACATGCCATATTTAAATAGGTTATCCATGGTCTGTTCGGCTTTTTACCAAGCCAGTTGACCCTCATAATAGGCTGCCCACGTCATTTGATGTGGGCAGACTGGCGGGAGTAGGTAGTCTATTTTTTCCAATAACTTCTTCGATGTGTGAGAAGGAACGGGCGGGGGTGGGAGCTCCATCTTCAGGGATCGCCAATCGGGGGCAGGGGGGAATGGGAATTGCTCCCTGAAGTTGGAACGCACCCTTTCATCCTCCCTGCCTGGAGCTTAAATATATCCCCCCATACGCCCGCCCCCCACCCCCCCCCACCCCCTCCCACCCCCCCATCATCACGCACCCCTCCGCCCCTCCCGGCATGCTCAAACCTTGCCTGCCCAAGACCCGGGGCTTACCTATTTCCGGGGATCCATTCAGGTTTCTTCCTCCACCTCTTGCAGGCTTGGCGCTGCCTGCAGTGCATTATGGCTGCAGGCCTCCCTTTTATTCAGCCTTTTGTATCTGTCCCTGTCATAGTATCCACTCATGTATATAATGAGATGCAGACAGGCAGTGATTGACACACAGGAAGACCAGTAAGCACACAACACAGTGCAGCCAATCACCAGACAGGACACTATCACTATAAAGCCAGAGGGCACTAGGTTTCCCGCTCTCTCGGGACCCAGCCACTGAGACAGTCGGAGTCCACGAGCTAGCAAGTGCAAACACCATGCGGTTGCTAGTAAGTCTGGTCAGGCTACTAAAAGGTCTCCAGTCAGTACAGTATAGTGTCGACCCACAGCTGAATATGTATATCAGTTCAATCGTTGAATATAACAGTGTTGGATCTTCTCCAGTGTTAGACATCTGGGGCGAGAGTCTCCGACCCCCCGCCGAGTCGGAGAATCGCCGGGGGCTGGTGTGAATCCCGCCCGGTCGGCGGGCCCCACCCCCCCCCCCCCCCCCCCCCGCGATTCTCCGGCCCGGATGGGCCGATGTCCCGCTGCTAGAATGCCTGTCCCGCCGGCGTAGATTAAACCACCTACCTTACCGGCGGGACAAGGCGGCGCGGGCAGGCTCCGGGGTCCTGGGGGGGTGGGGGGCGCGGGGCGATCTGGCCCCGGGGGGTGCTCCCACGGTGGCCTGGCCCACGATCGGGGCCACCGATACGCGGGCGGGCCTGTGCCGTGGGGGCACTCTTTTCCTTCCGCCTTCGCCACGGTCTCCACCATGGCGGAGGCGGAAGAGACTCCTTCCACAGCGCATGCGTGGGGATGCCGTGAGCGGCCGCTAACGCTCACGCGCATGCGCCGCCCGGAGATGTCATTTCTGCGCCAGCTGGCGGGGCACCAAAGGCCTTTTCCGCCAGCTGGCGGTGCGGAAATTAGTCCGGCGCGGGCGTAGCCCCTTAAGGTTGGGGCTCGGCCTCCCAAGATGCGGTGGATTCCGCACCTTTGGGGCGGCGCGATGCCTGACTGATTTGCACCGTTTTGGCGCCGGTCGGCGGACACCGCGCCGATACCGGAGAATTTCGCCCCAGTTTCTAGCTTTCCTGCATCGAGTGCAGTCCACATCGAACCTTCCTGCCTAACACATCAGTCCCCACTGTAAAAGACACTAAAAACATCTCAACAGTATTTGACAATCAAGAGCTAAGAGGAAGGAAGGAACTTAAATCAATTATAATCAAAGGGAATTTATTTGAAATAAAGCCTGGAACTGATGGCCTGCATCCTGGGGTTGTAAAAGAAGTGGCTGCAGAGATAGTAAATGCATTGTTCATGAACTCCCAAAATAAATTCTGGGTAAGTCCCAGTGGACTGGAAGCTGCAAATGTAACACCTCTGCTCAGGAAAGGAGAGGAAAGGAGGGAGACAGAAAGCAAAATGTTTGAGCCACATAGTCTCACATCTAAGATAGGGAAAATGTGAAAATCCATGATTAAGGAAGTAATAGCAGAACATTTGGAAAATCATAGTGCAATCAGGCAGGGTCAACATGGTTTTGTGAAAGGTAAATCATACAAATTTATTTTAGAGTTCTTTGAAGAAGAAACAAGCAAGAGGGATAAAGGCGAACCTGTAGATGTGGTACTTGGATTTCCAAACGTCATTTAATAAGACCCACATCAACGATTACTCACAAAATAAGAGCTCATGGTGTAGGGGATACTCATAGAAAAGCTACCGCACAGAAAGATGCCATTCAGCCCATTGTGTCTGCGATGGCCGAAAAGTAAATAAAAATCTAGCTATCCATTCTAATTCCATATTTCAGCATCTGGTCCATAGCCTTACAGTTTACATCACTTTAACTGTAGATCCTGGTACCGTTTAAATGAGGGTTTCTGTCCCAATGATCAAACCAGCAGAGAATTCCAAACACCTACCACCCTCTGGATGAAAAAGGATTTCCTTATGTCCACTCTCATCCTTCTCCCACTTACATTCAATCTGTGCTTCCTGGTATTTGAGCTCTCTGTTGGAGGAAAGAGGGCATCCCTGCCTACTCTACTTAGGCCCCTCATAACCTTGTATATCTCATTCTCCCGTGACTGCGTCGGTTTCTTCCGGGTGCTTCGGTTTCCTCCCACAGTCCAAAGCTGTGCAGGTTAAGTGGATTGACCAATGCTAAATTGCCCTTAGTGTCCAAAAAGGTTCGGTGGGGTTACTGGGTTACGGGGATAGGTTGGAGGCGTGGGCTTATTAGGGTGCTCTTTCCAAGAGTCGGTGCAGACCGAATGGGCTGAATGGCCCCCTTCTGCATTGTAAATTCTATGGTTCTAGGTCAGCCCTCAGCCTCCTCAGTTCCAAGAAAAACAACTCCAGCCACTCCAATATTTTCTCATTGTTGCAATTTTCAAGCTCAGACAACATTCTTGTAAATCTCCTCTGCAATCTTTCCAGAGCAAATATGCTTCTCCCATAATGTTGTGACAAGAACTGGGCACAGAATTCCAGCTGTGATCTAACAAGTGTTTCATGCACTTCCATTATTATAAACTGCCTTTGCATAAAAATAAAGGAAAGCATTCCCTATGCTTTCTTCATCCCTTATCTGCCTGTCCTGCCACCTTCAGGGGCCTATTAGCATACTAACACATTCGCATAGATAGAGATTGGTGAGCTTACAGGAAGGAGCGAGTAGGGATAAATGGGTCAATCTTTGGGTTGACAAGCTGTTACTAGTAAAGTGCAACAGGGATCAGTGCTGAGGCCACAACTATTTACAATCTGTATCCATGAATTGGATGCAGGGACTGAATAAATGGTTGCTAAATTTGCTGATGACACAAAGATGGGTAGGAAAGTAAGTTGTCAGGAGGACTCATGTCTACAAAGGATTTGGAGAGTTTAAATGAATGGGACAAAAATTGACGGATAGAGTGTAATGTGGAAAAATGTGAAGTTGCCCACTTTGTGGAAGAATTCAAAGCAGTATATTATTTAAATAGAGAGAGACTGCAGAATATTTATAGTACAAAGGGATCTGTCTGTCCCGGTACATGAACCAAAAAAAGCTGGTGTGCAAGGTACAGCAAGTGATTAGGAAGGCAAATGAAATGTTGGTGTTAACTGAAAGGGGATTGGAAAATAGACAAAGATAAGTTTTAATACAGCTGCACAGCTGTTGGTTAGACCACATCTGGAGTACTGTGTTCAGTTTGGGTCTCCTTACTTAAAAATTATAAAAGTGTATTGCATACAGTTCAGAGAAGGTTCGCTCAACTGCAAAGAAGGAGTTATGAGGGAAGTTTGAACAGGTTGGGCCTGTGTCCATTGAAGTTTAGGAGAATGAGAGGTGATCTTATTGAAACATATACGATCCGGAGGAGACTTGATAGGGTGGATGCTGAGAGGACCTTTCCCCTTGTGAGGGTGTCTTAAAATAGGGGACATGTTTTAAAAATGAAGGGTGTCCCATTTAAGATTGCCTCTTTTCTCTCAGTGGATCGTTAGTCTGTGGGATTCTTTTCCCTAGAGACCAGTGAAGGATGAGTCATTGATGGTGAGTCAGTGAAGGTTGGTCATGAAGCACATCAACTCTATACTCCCAGGATGCCTAGATCCACTGCAATTCGCATACGGCCGCAACCGGTCCACAGCAGACACCATCTCCCTAGCCCCACCGTCATCTCTGGAATAGCTCAACAACAAGGACTCCTACATCAGACTCCTACGTGTTGACTACAGCTCCGCCTTCAACACTATAATCCCAGCTAAGCTCATATCAAAGCTCCGAAACCTAGGACTTGGCTCCTCATTCTGCAACTGTATCCTTCACTTTCTTACCCACAGATCACAGTCAGTAGGAATAAACAACAACACCCCCTCCACGATAGTCCTCAATACCGGGCCCCGCAAGGCTGCGTACTTAGTCCCCTACTTTACTCCCTATACACACACAATTGGGTGGCAAAGGTTGGTTCCAACTCCATCTACAAGTTTGCTGACGACATAACCATAGTGGGTCAGATCTCGAACAACGATGAGTCAGAATACAGGAGGGAGATAGAGAGCCTTGTGGAGTGGTGCAGCGACAACAAGCTATCCCTTAATGCCAGCAATACTAAAGAGCTGGTCATTGACTTCAGGAAGCAAAGTACTGGACACACCCCTGTCTGCATCAACGGGGCCGAGGTGGAGATGGTTGACAGCTTCAAATTCCTAGGTGTGCACATCACCAAAAATCTGTCCTGGTCCACCCATGTCGACGTTACCATCAAGAAAGCACAGCAGCGCCTATACTTCCTCAGGAAACTAAGGAAATTCGGCATGTCTACATTAACTCTTACCAACTTTTACAGATGCACCATAGAAAGCATCCTATCAGGCTGCATCACAGCCTGGTATGGCAACTGCTCAGCCCAGGACTGCAAGAAACTTCAGAGAGTCGTGAACACAGCTTAGTCCATCACACAAACCTGCCTCCCATCCAGTGACTCTATCTACACCTCCCACTACCTTAGGAAAGCGGACAGCATAATCAAAGACTCCTCCCACCTGACTTACTCACTCTTCCAACTTCTTCCATTGGGCAGGAGATACAGAAGTCTGAGAACACGCTGTATCTCCTGCCCGATGGAAGAAGTTGGAAGAGTGGGTAAGCCGGGTGGGAGGGGTCTTTGATTATGCAGCCCACTTCCCCAAAGCAGCGGGAGGTGTAAATGGAGTCAATGGATGGGAGGCAGGTTCGTGTGATGGACTGGGCGGTGTTCATGACTCTCTGAAGTTTCTTGCGGTCCTGGGCCGAGCAGTTGCCATACCAGGCTGTGATACAGCCCGATAGGATGCTTTCTATGGTGCATCTGTAAAAGTTGGTAAGGGTTAATATGGACATGCCGAATTTCCTTAGTTTCCTGTGGAAGTATAGGCGCTGCTGTGCTTTCTTGGTGGTAGCGTCGACGTGGATGGACCAGGACAGATTTTTGGAGATGTGCACCACTAGGAATTTGAAACTGCGAACCATCTCCACCTCAGCCCCATTGACGCTGACAGGGGTGTGTACAGTACTTTGCTTCCTGGATTCAATGACCAGCTCTTTAGTTTTGCTGGCATTGAGGGAGAGATTGTTGTCGCTACACCACTCCACTAGGTTCTCTATCTCCCTCCTGTATTCTGACTCGTCGTTATTCGAGATCCGGCCCACTATGGTCGTATCGTCAGCAAACTTGTAGATGGAGTTGGAACCAAATTTTGCCACGCAATCATGTGTGTACAAGAAGTAGAGTAGGGGGCTAAGTACGCAGCCTTGTGGGGCCCCGGTATTGAGGACTATTGTGGAGGAGGTGTTGTTGTTCATTCGTACTGATTGTGGCCTGTGGGTCAGAAAATCGAGGATCCAGTTGCAGAGTGGAGAGCCAAGTCCTAGGTTTTGGAGCTTTGACATGAGCTTGGCTGAGATTATGGTGTTGAAGGCTGAGCTGTAGTCAATAAATAGGAGTCTGATGTAGGAGTTCTTGGTGTCGAGATGCTCTCGGGATGAGTGTAGGGCCAGGGAAATGGCGTCTGCTGTGGACCGGTTGTGATGGTATGCGAATTGCAGTGGATCAAGGTGTTCTGGGAGTATACCCATGGGAGTATACCCATGAGTATGCCCATACCCATTGAGCAGGAGGTCCAAAAGTCTGAGAACATGCACTAACCGATTCAAATACAGCTTCTTCCCGGCCGCTACCAGACTCCTAAGCGGCCTTCTTGTGGACTGACCTGATTAATACTACACAATCCGCCTGTATTCTTCACCCGATGCCGGTGTCTATATATTTACATTGTGTACCTTGTGTTGCCTGTTATGTATTTTCTTTTCTTTTCATGTACTAAATGATCTGTTTGAGTTGCTCACAGAAAAATACTTTTCACTGTGCTTCGGTATACGTGACAAGAAACAAATCCAATCCAATCCAATTGAATACATTCATATAGAATCCCTACATTGCAGAAGGAGGCCATTTGGCCTAATGAGTCTGCACCGACCCTGTGAAAAGGTGCCCCTCTGAGGCCCATTCCCCACCCTATTCCCGTAACCCGACCTAACCTTTTGGACATTTAGGGGCAATTTAGCACGGCCAATCCACCTAACCTGCACATCCTTGAACTGTGGGTGGAAACCGGAGCAACTGGATGAAACCCATGCAGTAACAGGGAGAATGTAAAAACTCCACACAGACAGTCCCCCAAGGCTCGAATTGAACCTGGGTCCCTTGTACTGAGGCAGCAGTGCTATCCACTGTGCCACGAGCCATGCATTCATGGCTGAGTTAGATAGATTTCTGATCGACAAGGGAGTCAAGCGTTATGGAGGGAAGGTGGGAAAATGCAATCGAGGCCACAGTCAGATCAGCCATGATCCGATTGAATCATGGAGTAGGCTTGAGAGGCCGATTCCCACTTTTAATTCTTCAGCTCTTATGGGATGGTGGATTGGAATCAAGGATTGGAAGCTAAAGAAGTTAAATAAGCAATGGGTGACCTTCAAAGGGGATCTAAGTCCAGATTAGACACATTCCCATGAGGGGGGAAGGCATATGCTGCTCGCCCTCGCTGATGACTAAAATGAACAGGAGAAAAGACAACAACAACGACAATTTCTATTTGCATAGCACCTTTGATATAGTAAAATGTCCCAAGGTGTTCCGTAGGATCACTTAAAAACAAAATTTGACACCAAATCACATATGGAGATATTGGGGCAGATGACCCAATAGAGATAAGTTTTAAGGAGTGAATTAAAGTAGAAATGAGAGAGCGAGAGTTGGGGAGATTTAGGGAAGGAATTCAAAGCTTAGGTTTTTGAAGCTGAAGAATGGCCATCAATGGTGGAACAATAAAACTCAGGAATGCTTTAGAAACCAGAGTAGGAAGAGTACATGTATCTCAGAGGGTTGTAGGGATGGAGGAGATGATGGATCAATGGGGTGAGGCCGTGAAGAGATTTGAACGCAAGATGAGAAATTTAAAATTAAGGAGGTGGCTTTCCGATCCTTCCCGCCCGTGGGATCTTCCAGTCCCACTGAAGGCAACTCCCCCCATGCATGACGGGTAAGCACGCAAAATGTCACAGACAGTGGCATGACCAGGAGATCCTGCCAGCGGCCAAGAGCTGCCTCCGCCAGCGGAAAACATGCCACAGGGGTGGGCTGGAAAACCCTGTCCAAGAATGAGGGGGGATCTCATCGAGACTTATAAAATTCTAACAGGACCTGACAGGGTAGATGCAGGGAAGATGGTCACAATGATGGGTGTGTCCAGAACCAGGGATCACAGTCTGAGGATTCAGGGTAAACCATTTCGGACAGAGATGAGGAGACATTTCTTCACCCAAAGAGTGGTGAGCCTGAGGAATTCACTACCACAGGAAGTAGTTGATGCTAAAACATTGAATATATTCAAGAGGCAACTAGATATAGCACTTGGGGAGAATGGAATCAAAGGCTATGGGGAGAAAGCAGGATTAGGCTATTAAGTTGAATGATCAGCCATGATCTTGATAAATGGTGGTCCAAAAGGCCTCCTCCTGCTCCTATCTTCTATGTATCTATGTACCTAAGGTGTTACTTAATTGGGATTAAGCAGAGTTTGATGCGAGTTAGGACATGGACATCAGAGTTTTGGCGGTCCTGAAGTGTATGGAGGGAAGGATGTGGGATGCTGTCCAACAGCATAGCCAGCAATGGTGGTCACAAAGGTCAGGATAAGGATTCCAGCCTTAGGTGAGCTGACGGTGATATTATGGAGGTGGAAAGAGATCACAGCATCACATCATCCTTATGCCCATTTAAACGTTTCAGCAGTACCCACAATGTTTTATCCCATGTTAGAGAGGAGAGTGCAAGGAACAGGGGGAGGACTGGAGTGGCACGCTACAAATGTTGCACAGATGCGCAGGAGGGCACCTAGAAATAAGTGGCCCATTTATTTCCCTGTCAGTCAAAGATGATAACTCTCACTTGTCTGGTGACAGAATTAAAAATTTATCTGACACACATGCTGACTTTATTTCATCAATGATGAGGAATGAGAAGACTCAGCTTGCTGACAGTCAAGATTGTCACCTTGCCAAGCTTAATTTATATTTGTTTCTTCTGTGTTCTGACGCCTTAACTGTGGAGCAAGAATCTGTGAACATGCATGAGGATGATTCTCAATTCTTCTGACTGCGCTGTCATTGGACATGTTCTAGTGCAGATAGACACACTTCAATCAATCGGGTTTTTACCTGGTGATTCACAATTCGCAAATGCGTTTGGCCAGACCCGGGGGGCAGGGACAACCATGGAGAGTCTGCGATAGAGGACATAATTCTCTGCTCAGGTGGACAAACCTGCGGACTCAGCACATATGATCACTTTGCACACCCTTGCTGGTGAGTACTGGATGCACATTCAGACTTATTTAAGTGTCTCATGTTAATTTTCAACATGCTGATGGTTTGTTCTCTGATATAACTGCATGAGATTTAGGAAGGACTAGAGTGCTGAGGTTGTAAATAACACTGCTTGAGTCAAGTTGACATTAGACTGACTGACACCACCATCTATCTGCTGACTCGATGCACTTCCAGTGCACACTCTCAGCACAAGTGGTCACAAGCTCACCACACTGCCAGCAGGCGTGGTCACCAGATGAGTACGAGTGCAGTGTATAGGTTATTTTGGACTTGACATTGCACCCATAGCATTGAAAATACAGGTGGCATGCATTCAAATAGCTTTCAGAGTATAAAATACCAAAGAACATGCTCCTTTCAAAATGGTGCAGTGTACTTCACACAAGCTTGATTTTGATAGCTTTGCATGGGTTTCATAGAACAGCCATAAATGTAAAGCAGCAAAGTGCCATTGTAACAGAACATTTATGGGTTATAGCCTTGCTCTGTACCTATGAATATCTGCATAATGTTCTTTGTTTTTTTTCTTTTCAGAACGACACATGAATTACTGTCAAAATGGCTTGCTGACCTTGCAGTCCTTCAAAGTGCCATTTGGAAATAATGCTTTCAATAACTGGAAACAATCTCTATTGTATTGCTGGAAGTAAACACAGTTTCATATGTGACTCAGACAATAATTTTTTTAAATTCCAAGTTTCAGCGACAGTAAAGGTTAGTGGAATTGTTCAAATTAAAAACTTGATGATTATATTATTTATTCAACATTCTGAGTAATGGAGCTCCTTGGTATCTTATAAAAGGCCAATTAACAAGAATCACTGCATTTTTGATTGTCCACGTTCATGTGATGTGAGTGTTGCTGGCTGGGCCAGTATTTATTGCGCATCCCCAATTGCTCTTGAGAAGGTGGTAGTGATTCCTGAACCGTTGCAGCCGATGTGGTGTATGCGCACCCACAGTGCAGTTAGGAAGGGAGTTCTCAGAATTTGACCCAGTGACAGCAAAGTGACAAGAGTTCCAAGTCAGAATGGTTTGTGACTTGGCGGACAGCTTGGATGGGAATTTTCAGGTGGTGTTATTCCATACTACCTGCTGCCATTGTCCTTCTAGGTGATACACGTCACAGGTTTGGAACGTGCTACCGAAGGGGACTTGATGAGTTGCTGCAATGCATCTTGTAGATGGTGCTGACAGCCTCCATTGTGTGCCAGCAGTGGAGGGAATGAATGTTTATGGTGGTGGATGCATGACAATCAAGTTTCTTGAGTGTTTTTTGGGGGCCAAGTGGAGTATTGCACCAGACTTGTGCCTTGTAGGTGGTGGACAGCCTATGATGAGTTACTCACAGCAGAATTTCCAACCTCTGACCAACTCTTGTGGGCTCAGTATTTATGTGGCCAGTCCAATTAGGTCACTGGTTAATGATAACCTCAGGATGTGGATGCTGGGTAGGTGCAATTCAGCAATAGAAAGATCATTCATTGACTGTCAAGGGCAAATGGTCAAACTCTACCTTGTCTGAGATGGTCATTGCCTGGCATTTGTGTGGCATAAATGTTACTTGCCACTAATCGGCCTCAGCCTCAATATTGTCCAGGGCTTGCTGCATGCAGGTATAGACACCTTCATTATCCGAGGAGTTACTAATTGTACTGAACACTGTAATCATCAGCGAACATCTAAATTTCTGCCCTTACAATGGCAGGAAGATCATTGATCAAAGAATCATAGAATCACTAGAGTGCAGAAGGAGGTCATCCGGCCGATCGGGTCTTCACCGACCCTCTGGAAGAGTACCCTACCTAGGCCCATGCCCCACCCTATTCCCGTAACCCCACCTAACCTATGGGTCAATTTTAACATGGCCAATTCACTTAACCTGCATATCTTTGGACTGTGGGAGGAAACTGGAGCACCCGAAGGAAACCCACGCGGACACGGGGAGAAAGTGCAAACCCCACACAGACAGTCACCCAAGACTGGAATTGAACTTGGGTTCCCGTGCTGTTAGTTGGCAGTGCTAATCATTGTGCCACCATGATGAAGCAGATGAAGATGGGTTGAGCTTAGGACACTACCCTGAGGAACTCTTGCATTGATGTCCTGGGGCTGAGATGATTGGCTTCAATTTGACTAGGGCCCCTTGATACCACACTCGGTTGAATGCTGCTTTAATGTCAAGGGCAATCACTCACCTCACCTCTGGATTTTAGCACTTGTGTTCTTATTTGGACCTAGGCTGTATTGCCAACTGCAGCTGAGTGGTTCTTGAGAAGCAAATTTGAGCCCCAATGACATGATTATTGGTGAAATGTTTCACTGGATAACACTGTCAGTGGCACTTCCATCACTTTACTGATGATCGGGATCAGACTGATGGGACTGTAATTGGTCGGATTGATTTATCCTGTTTTTTGTTGATGGGGCAATTTACTATATTTTCAGGTAATTGCCAGTGTTGCAGCTGTACTGGAACAGCTTGGCGGGGCAGAGCTAGTTCTGGAGCACTGGCTTTCAGCACCCAGGGCCCATAGCCCTTTCAGTGCATTCAGCTGTTTCTTGAATATTAGATATGGAGTAAATTGAATGTCTAAAGACTGGGATGTGTGGTACGGCAGACCTGAGGGGTAGGCCTGCTGGATCATTTTTTTCAATTCAAGCTGAGATGGTTCAAAATGCTCAGTCCTGACTTTTTGCATCAACACTGGGTTCACCCGTCAGTGAGGATGGGGATGTTTGTGGAACATCCTACCCCTGTCAGCAGTTTAATTGCGTGCCACCATTCAAAACTGGATGTGGCAGGACTGCAGAGCTGTGATCTGATCTGATGCTGATGAGATCGCTTAACTCCATCAGTCGCACGTTGCAATTTAGCTTGTACATCATCCTAAGGTGCTTCAACAGGTTGACACCTGATTTTAATGTGCAGAGTGCTGCTCCTGGCATGCATTGCTCCACTCCTCATTGAACCAAGACCCCTCGGCATAATGGTAAAGTCACGGATATTCTGGGCCATGAGATTAGAAATTGTGGTTGACAACAAATCCGCTGATGATGATGGCCCACGTTGTCGGAAGGATGCTCGTTCTGTTCTGAGTCCAGGCCCTTTAGCACAATAGTAGTATGCTATAACACAATGGAGATTATGGATGGGATTCTACGTTGCCCGCCGCCAAAATCGTATTCGGCGATTGGGCGGAGAATCCCTGTTTACGACCGAATCGGGGCGGCGCCTGTTTTTGGATGCTCCACCCCCTCCAAAATGGCGTCATCGAGGAGTACGCCGCACGCCATTGAGAAGGCCTCAGGATGTTACCTGAAGGCCCTCCCCTGATGCTCCACCCCACGTTGGGCCAGGTTGCCTACCGCGCAGGGCACGTGTGGTCTCAGCGGTCGTAAACCCGGTGTGGCGGCTGCAGACTGTGTCCCGTGCCGTCACAGTTGGGCAGGAGCCGTGCTCCTGGAAATGGTGGAGGGTGGCCCGGGGGTGGTGAGGGGATATCCGGGGCAATATCTGGCAGGTCGGGTCAGCGCGCGGCTGCTCCATGTTGTATGGTGCGACCACTGCAGGTAATCGCCATGCGTATGCGTGGCCATGGATCCAGCAATTCTCCAGGAGTTTATATTGGGTAGGCTGTGCATTTTACGTGGCGCGGCTGCTAGCCCCTCGCCGGTTGGAGCATCAGTGCGGTGGTGGTGTCAACATTTTCATCGTAAAACCAGGCATTTCCTCTGGACGTAGCCTCAAAACCGGAGAATCCAGCCCTTTGTGAGAAGTGGTAACTCCTTACCAATACAGTCATGGATAGATGTATCTGTGGAAGATGGAGCAATGAGAATGAGGTCAAGTAGGTTTTTTGTTGGTGTTGGTCTTCTCACCACCTGCTGCAAGCCCAGAGTAGGACATATGTCCTTTAAGACTTGCTTAGCTATCAGTGGTGTTACTCTTGTAGTATAAGAGTCTGGCACATACAGGTTTAATGTGGGACTGAGTACAGTTTCACCTAGACAGTTCTCTGAGAAAGCCAAGTAGATTCCAGGAGTGGGGTCTCCTGGCTTCTATTAACCACACTGCGCCACACAAGCTGTTTTTCCGGCACAGCATTGGATCATGCCCATCGTCATTATTTGGGAGAATTGCACCAATGTGGGTCTCTGGGGAACGATTTGTTTCCTTGCGGAGAAAGTTATGCAGCTACGGTAGCACTGTGGCTTCACAGCTACAGGGTCCCAGGTTTGATTCCCGGCTTGGGTCACTGTCTGTGTAGAGTCTGCACGTTCCCCCCGTGTCTGCGTGGGTTTCCTCTGGGTGCTCCGGTTTCCTCCCACAGTCCAAAGATGCACGGTTAGGTGGATTGGTCATGGTAAATTGCCCCATAGTGTCCAAAAAAGGTTAGTTGGGGTGACTGGGTTACAGGGATAGGGTGGAGATGTGGGCTTAAGTAGGATGCTCTTTCAAAGAGCCGGTGCAGACTCGATGGGCCGAATGGCCTTCTTCTGCACTGTAAATTCTGTGATTCTATGATTCTATGCTACAAATATCTGAGCTTGTTCCCTTTCAGAGTTGGAGCTTCACTGTAAGTTTCCCCAGGGTCGCCAGTCTGTTGTCCACGTACATATCCTCTACTGCCAGTGTCCCTCTGCCCCCCCCCCCCCCCCCCATGTCTGAAATTTGGCATCTATCCTCGCCGGTGCGAACCTATAGTTGTTGCAGATGGGGGCCCACGTGGACATCTCATCCAATTCGAAATGGCACCCGAACTGGTTCCACATTCTTCGGGTGGCTACTATAACTGGGCTCCTGGAGTGTGTGTGTGGGACGGCCGAGCATGGAATGTTGGGCAACGCTTGGAAAGAGGTCCCTGTGCAGGAGGCCTTCTCCATTTGGACCCAGTACGCCTCCAGCTCCCTTAGCCACCCCTTTACCATCTCCACGTTGGCTGCCCAGTGATAGAACAGAATATTTGGTTGGGCTTCCCCATATTGTAAAATGGACTTATGTATCCTCGGAACGCTTCCCCCCCCCCCCCAGACAAAGGCCATGATTAACTTGTCGACCTTGATAAAGAAGGATTTGGGGATGAAGATCAGGAGCAATCGGAATACGAAGAGGAACCTAGGCAGCATGTTCAATTTGACCGTCTGTATCCTTCCAGCCAGCGAAAGAGGGGGTGAGTCCCAGCTTTTCAGGTCCCTCCTCACCTCCTCCACCAGGCTGGAGAGGTTCTATTTGTGGAGCCTCTTCCAGGTGTGGGGCACTTGGATCCCCAGGTACCTGATCTGATTTGGTTTATTTTGATGGCAGTTCCTCCAGCTCCGCTCCTCTCTCTCGGGGGTTTACCGGGAAGCTTTTGCTTTTCCCCAGGTTGAGGTTGTAACCTGAAAAAGCGCCAAACTCCTTAAAGAGTCCGGTTATCTTTCGCATACTGGCTAGGGGATTCAACATATAGAGGAGAAGGTCATCGGCATTGGGTGAGACTTTATGCTCTCTGACCGCTCTCCAAATGCCCGTCCACCAATCCACTGATCTATAGATAATAGCCAATGGCTCAATTGCCAGCACAAACAGGAACGGGGATAGCGGGCACCTCTGCCTCATTTCAATGTACAGCCAGAAGTACTTGGAGCTGATTAGGTTCGGCTGTAGACTTGCCATAGGGGCGCTGTACAGGAGCTTCACCCAGGTGGTGAACCCTGCGCCGAACCCAAACCGTTCCTGCACCTCCATGAGGTACCTTCATCCTACTTGATCAAAGGCTTTCTCAGCATCCAGTGTGACAAACACTTCTGGTGTCCTCTCCCCGGATGCGGTCATTATTACATTCAGCAGGCATCGGATGTTCCCAGTTAGTTGTCTGCCCTTAACGAACCCGGCCAGATCTTCCACGATTATTTCTGGCAGGCAACTCTCCAGTCGCCTCGCCAGTGCTTTCGCTAAGATTTTTGAGTCAGTAAAGAGAGAGAGATGGGTCTTAATGATCCACACTCTGTCTGGTCTTTGTCCTTGATGGGGATCAAAGAGATTGAGGCCTGTGCCAGCAGGGCTCCCTTTGACAGAGAGTCGTTGAACATCTCCCACAAGTGCGGGGCTCGTGCTGCTGAGATTGTTTTGTGACTGGGAACCTGTCCAGACATGGCACTTTCCCTGATTTCATGAAGTTGATTCATTCCACGATTTCGCCCAGCCCTAGCGGTGCTTCCAGCGCCTATTTCCTATCCGCCCCCACCATCGGCATAGCCAGTCTGTCAAGGAACTGTTCCATCCCTGCGAACCCCTCCGGGAGTTTGGAGGTGTATAGCCCTCGGTAAACGTTCGGAAAGGCCTGATTGACCCCATTTGGGTCCGCTACCATCCTACCGTTACTGTCCCTAACTTGTGCTGTCTCTTTTGCGGCCACCTGTTTTCTCAACTGGTGAGCCATGCCTCCATGTACATACACCCCCCCCCCCCCACACCTGATGGAGCTGGTGGACTGCCTTCCATGTGGAGAGCAGGTCAAATTCCATCTGCAGCTTTTTCCTTTCCCCCTGCAGTTCCGCGGTTGTGGCCGTGGAATCCGCCAATCCACCTTCAGTGTGGACTTGTTCAGCCGCTGCTTGGCTTTCCTTTCCTTTATGTCCCTAAGTGCCCTTTATGCTATGATTTCCCCCCTGATCACCGCCTTCAGTGCCTCCCAGAACATGGAGACTGAAACGTCCCTGTTCTGGTTGCAGGATACATAATCGTTGATGGCTTGGGTTATTTTAGTACTGAATTCCATATTGGCGAGGAGAGCTGCATCCAGCCTCCATTGGAGAGTGTGGGGCAGCGTTGGGTCTGTCCCTTCTCCAACCACATGTTGATGTAGTTCCCATGGCCAGAGATTACAATCGTGGAGTAATCCGACTTTGTTACTCCTGGATGCACCCTCTTCCGTACTAGAAAAACGTCTATCCATAAGTAGGCCTTCTGCACATGGGAGATTAAAGGAAAGTCCTTTTCTCTCGGGTCTACAGCCCCTCATCTGCGCCATATACTTGTTCAATTCTCGTGTCATGCCTGACACATTACCTGTCCTGGGGTTGGATCTGTCCAATGCCAGGTTCTATACAGTTAAAGTCGCCCCCCATGATTAGCCGGTGGGTGTCCAAGTCCGGGATTCGGCCATCGTTTACTTGATGAACTCTGCGTCTTCCGAGTTCGGAGCATATTTCGTTACCAAAACTACTGGGGCCCCTTCCAGGATCCCGCTGACCATTACGTTCTGCCCCCCTCTCGATCCATCATTGTGCTTGTCGCCATAAATTAGACTGTCCTGTTAATTAATATGGCCAACCCCCTTGTCCTCGTTTCGAAACATGAGGGAAACGTTTGTCGCACCCAGCCCTCCTTACCGGCTGTCGATCCCACTCTCTCAGGTGTGTTTTCTGTTGAAAGGCTATGTCCACCCTCAGACTCTTGAGATAGGTGAGGACTCTGGATCGCCTCACTGGCCCGTTGAGGCCCCTTACGTTCCCTGCAGCTATGAGGATGGGGTTACATTGTGGGTCCGGCGCTGTCTGATTAGGCCTTCCCTCGCTCTCAGGTCATTCAAAATGGCTACATACTGCTTCCTCTTTTTTGCCATCACCATGTATTGCCTGTTGCAACCAGCGCTCTACCCTCCCTCCCCACTCCATCTGTCCCCCTGTCCCCTCTTACCCTTATTCTTCCCCCTCCCAAACCACCCCCCCCCCCCAGCTTTACCCTTCCATCTGCAACCCTGGTCCACCTTTCTTTTGCCCTTTGTTCTCCCTCCTGCCAGGCGCAGCCTCCCTTCTGGGAGGTGCAGCGCAGCCTCCTCCTTCACTAAACATCCATACCCCAGCTTACTCACTAGTGTAACGGCTCCCCGCTTGATCAGGTTCCCCTATTTAACCCCCGTTTGCCTCTCCCCCCCCATCCGACGTCTGCATTTCTGCCCGCATTCATTCCTGCCCCCCACAGCTCTCGCAATTCGGCTTCTCGCCCATGTGTGCTATCACTACCTGCCCAGATCATTCTTCTGGACGCATTTGTTGGCTTCCTGTGGTACTGATGCTCGATCAATAACTCCAGAAGCGAGATTGGTTGACAGTTGAAGGCTTTATTGGACTAGATGTTTCCCCCAGCAGCGCAGGTACAGAATGCGGCTGCTAGAGAGACACAGACTTTTATACTCCGCCTTACTGGGCGGACCAGCAGGCAGGCTTCACCAATGATCTTCCTGTCTCAGGTACCTCCCACACCAATGATCTTACAGCCTCAACCTAGGTACCGTAATACCCCTAATACCGACTACCACATTCACCCCCTGTTAAAAAAAGAGTCCGGCGGGGTTGGTGGTCTCGCGTCATACAGTGGGAGAGGTTATGGTGGTACCCTTCGGTGGTACAGTGTTTTGCCTTATTACATGTCACAACTATTTACAGTATTCATTTTATTTTTACATATCAGAATGGAGCAATTAGTCGATTGGGGGCCCTGGTCGTCCTCTGTGATCTTCGCAGTTTCGGCGGAGATGCAGGCGCCGGCTCGGGCATCCGTGACTCCGGGAGCGTGATTTTGGCTTCTTCGGTATCTTCATCACCCCTGGGTGGGACCAGTGGAAGAACAGATCCACCTGGGTAGGGGGCAGCCGTGGGGTGCGCCGGAGGGAGGGAGTGTGGGGCTGGTGGGGGGGGGGGGGGGGGGGCGGGTAATCCAGCGGGTGCCAGGTCCTGTAGGGAGACCGTATCCTGCCGGCCGTCGGGGTACGCCACGTAGGCGTACTGAAGGTTAACATGAAGGAGGTGGACCCTCTCTACCAAAGGGTCCGACTTGTGTGCCCGCACGTGTTTGCGGAGCAGAATGGGTCCAGGAGCTGCCAGCCAGGTTGGGAGCGAGGTCCCGGAAGAGGACTTCCTAGGGAAGGCAAGGAGATGTTCATGAGGTGTTTCGTGGTACACAGCATGATCGGATGGAGTGGAGTGCATCGGGAAGGACCTCCTGCGAGCGGGAGACTGGGAGATTCCTGGACCGTAGGGCCAGTAGGACGGTCTTCCAGACCGTTCCATTCTCCCTCTCTACCTGTCCGTTTCCCCGGGGGTTATAACTGGTCGTCCTGCTCGAGGCGATGCGCTTGCTGAGCAGGAATTGACGCAGTTCGTCGCTCATGAAGGAGGACCCCCTATCGCTGTGTATGTAGGCGGGGAAACCGAACAGGGTAAAGATACTGTGGAGGGCTTTTATGACGGTGGCTGCGGTCATGTCGGTGCAGGGGATGGCGAATGGGAACCCGGAGTACTCATCAATCACGTTCAGGAAGTACGTGTTGCGGTCGGTGGAGGGGAGGGGCCCTTTGAAGTCCATACTGAGGCGTTCAAAGGGACTGGAAGCCTTTATCAGGTGCGCTTTTTCTGGCCTGTAGAAGTGCGGCTTGCACTCCGTGCAGATTTGGCAGTTCCTGGTGGCTGCCCTGACCTCCTCGAGGGAGTAGGGCAGGTTGAGGGTCTTGATAAAATGGAAGAATCGAGTGACCCGCAGGTGGCAGAGGTCCTCATAGAGGGCCCGGAGTCGGTCCACTTGTGCGTTGGCACATGTGCCACGGGATAGGGCATCAGGAGGCTCGTTTAGCTTCCCGGAACGATAAAAGGACTCATAGTTGTAGGTGGAAATCGCGATTATCCACCGTAAGATCTTCTCGTTCTTTGTCTTGCCCCACTGTGCATTATCGAACATGAAAGCTACCGACCATTGGTCAGTGAGGACCGTGAATCTCCTGCCGGCCAGGTAATGCCTCCAGTGCCGCACAGCTTCTAGTATGGCCTGGGCCTCCTTTCCAATGGAGGAATGACGGATTTCTGAAGCATGGAGGGTGCTTGAGAAGAAGACCACGGGCCTGCCCGCTTGGTTGAGGATGGCCGCCAGAGCTACATCGGACGCGTCACTCTCGACTTGGAAGGGAAGGGATTCATCGATTGCGTGCATCGTGGCCTTTGCGATGTCTGCCTTTATGCGGCTGAAGGCCTGGCGGGCCTCTGCCGACAGGGGGAAAACCGAGGATTGGATTAGTGGGTGGGCCTTGTCTGCATAATTGGGGACCCACTGGGTGTAATATGAGAAGAATCCCAGGCAGCGTTTCAGGGCCTTGGAGCAGTGGGGGAAGGGAAACTCCATGAGGGGACGTATGCGTTCGGGATCTGGGCCTATGATCCCATCATGCACTCCGTAGCCGAGGATGGCTAGACGGTCGGTGCTGAACACGCATTTGTCCTTGTTGTAGGTTAAGTTAAGGGTTTTTGAGGTATGAAGGAATTTGCGGAGGTTGGTGTCGTGGTCCTGCTGGTCGTGGCCACAGATGGTGACGTTGTCGAGGTACGGAAACATGGCCCACAAACCGTACCAGTCATCCATTCGGTCCATCTCCTGTTGGAAGACCGAGACTCCATTTGTGACACCGAAGGGAACCCTAGGAAGTGGTAGAGCCGCCATCTGCTTCGAATGCAGTGTACTTGCGGTCGCCCAGGCGGATGGGGAGCTGGTGCTAGGCGGATTTGAGGTCCACCGTGGAAAAGATCTTGTATATAGAACATTGAACATAGAACATGGAACATTACAGCGCAGTGCAGGCCCTTCAGCCCTCGATGTTGCGCCGACCTGTGAAACCACTCTAAAGCCCATCTACACTATTCCCTTATCGTCCATATGGCTATCCAGTGACCATTTGAATACCCTTAGTGTTGGCGAATCCACTACTGTTGCAGGCAGGGCATTCCACACCCTTACTACTCTCTGAGTAAAGAACCTACCACTGAGACCTGTCTTATATCTATCTCCCCTCAATTTAAAGCTATGTCCCCTCGTGCTAGACATCACCATCTGAGGAAAAAGGCTCTCTCTGTCCACCCTATCCAATCCTCTGATCATCTTGTATGCCTCAATTAAGTCACCTCTTAACCTTCTTCTCTCTAACGAAAACAGCCTCAAGTCCCTCAGCCTTTCCTCATAAGATCTTCCCTCCATACCAGGCAACATCCTGGTAAATCTCCTCTGCACCCTTTCCAATTCTTCCACACCCTTCCTATAATGCGGCGACCAGAATTGCACGCAATACTCCAAATGCGGCCGCACCAGAGTTTTGTACAGCTGCAACATGACCTCATTGGTCCGAAACTCAATCCCTCTACCAATAAAAGCTAACACACCGTACGCCTTCTTACCAACCCTCTCAACCTGAGTGGCAACTTTCAGGGATCTATGGACACCGAGATCTCTCTGCTCATCCACACTGCCAAGAATCTTACCATTAGCCCAGTACTCTGTCTTCCTGTTATTCCTTCCAAAATGAATCACCCCACACTTTTCTGCATTAAACTCCATTTGCCACCTCTCAGCCCAGCGCTGCAGCTTATATATGTCCCTCTGTAACTTGTAACATCCTTCCGCACTGTCCACAACTCCACCGACTTTAGGGTCATCTGCAAATTTACTCACTCATCCTTCTATGCCCTCCTCCAGGTCATTTATAAAAATAACAAACAGCAGTGGCTCCAAAACAGATCCTAGTGGTACACCACTAGTAACTGGACTCCAGTCTGAACACTTCCCATCAACCACTACCCTTTGTCTTCTTCCAGCTAGCCTTGACCAAATCAGATATGAGGGGAAGAGGGTACGCGTCAAGCTGCATATACCTGTTGATGGTCTGACTATAATCGATGACCATCCTGTGCTTCTCCCCGGTCTTTACAACCACTACTTGAGCTCTCCAGGGGCTGTTGCTTGCCTCGATAATACCTTCCTTCAGTAACCGCTGGACTTCCGACCTAATGAAGGTCCGGTCCTGGGCACTGTACCGTCTGTTACTGGTGGCGACGGGTTTGCAATCCGGGGTGAGGTTCGCAAAAAGGGAAGGCGGGTCGACCTGGAGGGTCGCGAGGCTGCAGACAGTGAGGTGGGGTATAGGGCCGCTGAATTTAAAGGTTAAGCTCTGGAGGTTGCATTGGAAGTCCAATCCCAGGAGCATGGCAGCGCAGAGGTGAGGGAGGACGTAGAGTTGGAAATTTATTAATTCTCTTCCCTGGACCATGAGGTTCGCTACGCAGAACCCCTTGATCTCTACAAAGTGAGACCCGGAGGCCAGGGAGATTCTTTGGTGTATGGGAAGTGAACGGCGCCTTACCGTGTTGGGGTGTATGAAGTTCTCTGTGTTCCCAGAGTCGATCAGGCAGGATGTTTTGCGCCCGTTGATGAGCATGGTCGTCGTCTCAGTCGAGAGTGTTCGGGGCCGAGACTGGTCCATGGTCACCGAGGCGAATCGTGGTAAAAGTTGAAGACCTTGGTACTTGTGCAACTTTACAATTATCGGCTGTGGAGGTTCTGGGCCTCTCCCGAAGCTTGGCGCAGCCCTCTTCGCCGACCAGTTTCCTGAGCATCGCCGATACGTGTCCCATGGGCTTCCTCCCCTCCGTACCTCCCAGCAATCTGACGACAATTAGGTTTTGGCATCAAGACCTGTTCTCCTTGTCGTCTATTCTTTCTTTTAAGACAATATAAAACCCCAAATGGCGGTGCAAATGGGAAGAATGGGCCCTCAAAGCATAAGTTACATTGAAGCAAAATGACATTAAGCGAGTGACTTAAAGTGAGGATGCACTGTCATAGTACTGCCTGAGGCTATTACTCCAGCAGAAAGTGACTCATGTGTGAACCACCTTCCGCCACCTTTGCCTCACCATTGAAAATTAGATCTGTCGGAAACGGGGGTGAGATTTCCAATCCAACTCTCACCTTCTATTTTTCCAAAGTTCGTGGAGTCTCCAAGGCTTCCAGGCTTATTTTATTGCAGGGAATTTATAAATAAACACGACAATGTGTAAATTAAAAAACCTAAAAACACACATCATTGAAAATGTTTGAAATATTGTAAATAGCTGTAAGGTGCTGTGAAATTATCATCTGAAAATAAATACAAGCCTTTTCCACTTAAAAGGGCTGCACTGTGCGTGAAAACTCCTTAGACCCATCCAAAATGAGCTTCAAAGCCAATACAGTCCAATGTGTTTCTTGCAGATACCCAATTTATGGGCACGATTCAGCAGCCTTGTTGTGCACAGTGTGGATCAAGGCGCAATGGATGAATCATGCAAGAGCCCCAAATCGATCTCTGTGCCGGGCTCCAGGCCAATTGTGGGTCACCTGACTCTCTCCGCCCGGAGAGATCTGGATCTTGCCCTCACTGAACGAGATCCAGATCTGCATCTTTAAATGAGCCAAATGTCTCATTTAAATACCAAGACGCTGAATACACCTGCAATACCTCGCCATGGCGCTGCTTGGTACTGGTTCACGCAAACATGAACCAGGCATAACGGCACCTCGGAGAGTCTCGCAGGCTATTAGTGCGGGATTCTCTCAGCCCGGGGCCGGGCCGGAGAATCCCTGCAACAGGCACGAATCACGTCACGCCGCCCAACGCCGGCACGCAGTGGAGAATCAGCACCATTGGCGCAGGCGTGATTGGCGCGGCGCCGGTCGGGGGCCGCTCTACACGGCCGGCCCACCTATTCCCGGCCTGGGATGGGCTGAGCGGCCGTCGTAAAAACGGCGAGTCCAGCCGGCGCCATCCACACCTGCTCTCAGCCGGCGGGAACTCGGCGTGGAAGGGTCAGGGGGCGGCCTGTGAGGGGGGCAGGGGGGTCCGAACCCGGGGGGGGGGGGGGGGGGGGGTGGCTCCAATGTGGCCTGGCCCGCGATCGGGGCCCACTGATCGGCGGGCCAGCCTCTCTTGCTGGCGGCCTCCTTTCTTCCGTGCTGGCCCCTGTAGTCCTGCGCCATGTTGCGTCGGGGCCAGCGCGTTGAAGGAAGCCACTGTGCATGCGCGCGTTGGTGCCGGTGCCACTGCGCATGTACGCGTTGGCACCGGTGCAAAATGTGTTCAATGCCCTGGAACATATAATGCAGCCCGCAGTATAGCCACAGGCAGAAGGGATTGTAAGCAAACACATCTCAGCCCTTCTTACCCTGTCTTCCAGCATCTAGTACTGTTTTGTGCTACAGCGCTTGGGTCCGCTGAAGGGAAGATGTACTATTTTGGGTTTGTCTTTCAGGTTCAGGTGCTGACCGTCTTGCTGTTGCCAGCATTTACTATTTTTATTTTAAATACAGTTGGAATGGGCGTGCTAGTAATTAAAAATGAAGTGCTGACCATATCCTTTGTTATGTGTGAGGAAATGTCTCTTTGAGACATGTGTGTCCCCTGTTATTGCACTTTTAAAAATTAGAACTTTCTATGCTGATATTTGACTTTCGGTATTTAATCTGCAGATAGAAATAAAAAAGAAAGCACATTATTTTTGGTGTCCTTGTCCTTCTCGGTGGTAGAGTTTACGGTGCTGTCAAAAGAGCATAAGTTGTTTTCAAATACACTCGAATTCATATCCTCGAAATGAGGCTGGTTTTTAGCTCATTTCTCATTCATGTATTTATGATCTACCCTCTAATGTATCACAGTAACCAAATCAGAGTTGATTTTATTTTTACAGTCTACGTTAGCAATAACGTGAATGCTGAGGGAAATAGACTGTCACAGAACAGTTTAGACCACTACATAAATATGTAAATTAAAATATTTTTTCCAATATACGATTGTGCTGCATCAGACAGTTAACTCTCAGAGTATAATGGTCAAGCGCATTGCCAGCCTCCACTCTAAAATAATTGGGCACAAAAAGTTTGATCTCTCTTGGACTGATCCCAACATTTCTTTCTCACAACATCCCTCAGTTGTTTCTCTCTCTATACAAATTCAGCTAAGTACATCTTTATTTTACTTTTATTAGCGACTTAAAAACTGATTCTACCAACCCACAGGATTGGTGGCGGCGGACCTGGTTACGGCAACTTAAAAAGTCTAAACCCGCCAGCGTGAAATCGCGTTGTGATTCTCCCAATGGTGGTTTAATGGAGGCTTGGTCATCCTGCTGGCAGGTGGCATGAACGCCAATTGCATTCATTTGCATCTCATAGGATTTCATAGAATTTCATAGAATATACAGTGCAGAAGGAGGCCATTCTGCCCATCGAGTCTGCACTAGCTCTTGTAAAGAGCGTCACACTTAAGCCGACACCTCCACCCTATCCCCACCTAACCTAAGAGCAATTTAGCATGGCCAGTCCACATAATCTGCACATCTTTGGACTGTGGGAGGAAACCGGAGCACCCGGAGGAAACCCACGCAGACACGGGGAGAACGTGCAGACTCAGCACAGACAGTGACCCAAGCCGGGAATCTAATCTGGGACCCTGGATGTGTGAAGCAACTGTGTTAACCACTGTGCTACCGTGCTGTCTCTCGTGAATTCTCATTTAAACAGTTGGCCACCAGCATCCCGTCAGCCGTTCCAATCTTGTGTCATACCAGCGTGAAATCACATTGGCATCAAACCCGATCGCTAATGAGCGTCATGCAGAAGGTGGTCCTCAGTTCATCAGATTCTTTGAGGTGAGTGCAACAATTTTCCGCCATAGTGCTGTGCTGCCCCTGATGCGCTGCACACCTACACACCACAGGAGCGGTTCCTGTCCTCCACCTCGGTGTCAAGCTGGTCTTCATGGTCAGCACCATGCTACCTGACCCATGGATCTTACTGTGTCACCATCTCGGTTCAGCACTGCACCTGGAGTTGGGGAGTACAGGGATCTCTCTTCTCCCCCTGGTGCCACACACCAGTGTCTATCTGGACAGTACTGTGCTACGGAACCTATGCAGCCACCACAACAAAGGTTTGATTTTTAGATTTGATTTGATTTATTGTTACATGTACCGAAGTACAGTCAAAAGTATATTTCTGTAGCCAAGGGAACATACAGAGTAGACAAAAAAGAATAATCGACAGAGTACATTGACAAATTGTACATCGATAAACAGTGACTGGTTGCAGTGCGGAACAAGGAGCCAAACAAAGCAAATACATGAACAAGAGCAGCATAGGGCATCGTGAATAGTGTTCTTACAGGGAACTGATCAGTCCGAGGGGGAGTCGTTGAGGAGTCTTGTAGCTGTGGGGAAGAAGCTGTTCCTATGTCTGGATGTGCGTGTCTTCAGTCTTCTGTATCTTCTGCCTGATGGAAGGGTCGGAAGTTTGACTGGGAGTGAAGTGTGAGGTGAGGCTGTAGGGGTGAGGAGGTTGTGGCATGATGAAGACAAGGGGGGGAAATGTGGAAGGAGGCTGTGTAAGCGGAGATAGGGGGTAGGATGAGGGCTCACAATGGCAGGCAGAGGGGCAAGGAGATAGATGAAGAAGATGAGAAGATGAACAAGTAAAAGCAAAAGAAGGTGAAAGGAAGACCAGGGAAGAGCGAAACTGGACCCCAACAAGCCTGCATGTAAAGCACACAAACAAAGGGGGTCAAAGGAATATTGTTTACTAAAAGGGGTGGATGAAGACTCCTGAGGCAGTGGGTAGAGGTCTAAGTGGGGAATGGATGCTTCACAGGTGATGGGCTCAAGGGGAGGGTGGTTGAACCGAGGAACAGACTTCTTCTTGTGGCTGCGAGCCTTTGCCCTCTGGGTTGCTGACATCCTACAGGGTCTGCTGAAGACAAGTGGGCTGGAGAGAGTGATAAGAGTGGGCTGGTGTTTAAACATGGCGTGGGGACCTTCAAATCCGTCGGCTGAGGTCTGGCGGACCAATCAGTTGCCGCATCCCCCCCCCCCCCTGCCAGGCGAGAAGGAGGGGAACTTGCCTCTGCCTAATTAATGAGTGTAGCGCACAATGACTTACGAGAGAGACGAGTAGTGATGAAGACGATGAGGCTTTATTAAGCGAGACTTGTCCCCAGCAGTTCAGCAACAGAATGAAGCGGCGGGGAGAAGCTCGGGTTCTTATACTCCGCCTTCAGGGCGGAGCCAGGAGTCAACAGCCAACCAGGACCCGGGATGGGCAGCACGGTAGCATTGTGGATAGCACAATTGCTTCACAGCTCCAGAGTCCCAGGTTCGATTCCGGCTCAGGTCACTGTCTGTGCGGAGTCTGCATGTCCTCCCCGTGTGTGCGTGGGTTTCCTCCGGGTGCTCCGGTTTCCTCCCACAGTCCAAATATGTGCAGGTTAGGTGGATTGGCCATGATAAATTGCCCTTAGTGTGGGGTTATTGGGTTATGGGGATAGGGTGGAGGTGTTGACCTTGGGTAGGGTGCTCTTTCCAAGAGCCGGTGCAGACTCGATGGGCCGAATGGCCTCCTTCTGCATTGTAAATTCTGTGATAATCTGTCAGCCAATAGCATCACGGCTTCACAGTCCCACATGACCCCTAATACATACCACCACAATGAGGTTCCAAGTGCTGAATCTGGTGTGGGATTCTGCTATCCTGGTTGATGAGACAGGTGCTGTTGGAGCTACCTGCCACTGCAGTTAGTCTTAAAAATGGGAGAATTCCACCCTCCAAGCCTAATGTCGCTGACTCTCATTTGATGTTTAGCTTCCTATTTTATTTTACTTCTGTCAATTTCGATTTCAACTTTGCACCAGGACAGGCAATTTGCATAAATCAACACTTCCATTCCCCTTTATAAAGTTGAAAACTTCTATTAGATAACCTCAAATTATCACTTTTCAGTAGAGTACAACATCCTTCACATTTCCTAATAAATTGTTTCCTGTTATGGCAGTTGCTGCTCTGTTTCTTTTGTCATGTGACAGATTTAGACTTCGATTTATTGCCACGTGTACAGAGGTACAGTGAAAGGTATTGTTCTGTGTACAGTCTAGACAGATCGTTCCATACATGAAAACATAGAACATACAATAAATACACAATGTAAATACATCGACATAGACATCGAGTGCAGCATATGGAGTATCGTGCTGCAACTGGAGATAAGGGGTTGGATTTTCCGTTTCAGGGACTGTCTCCCCACGCCATCGTGAAAACTGTGCTCTTTTACGCCAGGAAAACTGGTGATAAAAGGCCATAGATTCACCATCTTGCAGAGGGATATCAGGCAGCTCGCATGGAGCTCGCAGCTCCAGCTGCCAATACGGTCCCGTGCACTTCCGGGTCAGAGGCCGTGCATGCGTATGGTGGTGGCCTCCAGCAGCCGCGCCATGCTCCATGCTCCATGGTGGACTCAGCCCGCGGACCGGGACCACCGAGATAGTGCCCCGCATCGCCCGCTCGCCCGTCCCGGACCGCCCCCACACATAGCCCCCAGTTCCGAATGAGGCCCTCCCCTGACGGTCCCTCCGCAGCCGTCACGCGAGGTTCGCGAGTGGCAGATCAGAACTATGCTGTTGGGAATTCGGCCGGTCGGGGACGGAGAACAGCTGAGCGGGCCTCAGGCAATGGTGGATACTCGGTGCGGCGTGCTCCAAGGGCACGCCGCTTTTCGGGGGGCAGAGAATAGCGGAACCAGCGCCAGTCCCGATTTCGTGTGGGAAAACGGATTCTCCGCCCGTCGCCGAGCAGGATTTCGGCGTCGGGTTGCGGAGAATCCAGCCCAAGAAGTGAAGAAAAATTAGTTCAGTCCATAAGAGGGGCATTCAGGAGTCTGGTAACAGTGGGGAAGAAGCTGTTTTTGAATAAGTTAGTGCATGTTCTCAAACTTTTGTATCTTCTGCCCAATGGAAGAACTTGGAAGAGAGAATAACCCGGGTGGAAGGGGTCTTGGATTATGTTGCCTGTTTTCTCAAGACAGTGGGGGGTGTAGATGGAGTCCATGGATGGGAGACGGGTTTGCATGTTGGACTAGGCTGTGTTCACGACTCTGTGGGTTTTTTTTTAATTTAAAGTGCCCAATTCTTTTTTTTTCCCAATTAAGGGACTATTTAGGGTGACCCACACAGACACGGGAAGAATTTTCAAACTCCACACTGACAGAGACCCAGGGCCGGGATCGAATTGGATCCTCAGTGCCGTGAGGGGGCAGCTCATAACTGCGCCACCCTGCCGCCCTTTCTATGTAGTTTCTTGCAGTCTTGGGTCGAGCAATTGCCATACCAGGCTGTGGTGCAGCTAGATAGGATGTTTTCTATAGTCGCCCTATAAAAATCGATCAGAGTCATTGGGGACATGCCAAATTTCCTTAATTTCCTGAGGATAAATACATGCTGTTGTGCTTCCTTAGTCATTGCTTCGACGTGGGTAGACAGGACAAGTTGCTGTCACACCTCGGAATTTAAAGCTGTCAACCACCTCCACCTCGGGACCATTGATACAGTCAGGGGCATGCATGACACTTTGCTTCCTGAAGTCGATGACCAGCTCCTTAGATTTGCTGACATTGAGGGAGAGATTGTTGTCATTGCACCATGCCACTAAGATCTCTATCTCCCTCCTGTACTCTGACTCATCGTTATTTGAGATCCAACCCACAACGGTCATATCATCAGCAAACATATAGATGGAGTTGGAGCTGTATTTTGCTACACTGTCATGTGTTTACAAGGAGTATAGTAGGGGGCTAAGTACGCAGCTTTGTGGGGCCCCGGTATTGAGGACTATCGTGGAGGAGGTGCTGTTGTTTATTCTTACTAATTGCTGTCTGTTGGCCAGGAAGTCAAGGATCCAGTTGCAGAGGGAGGAGCCGAGTCCTAGGTTTTGGAATTTGGAAATGAGCTTGGCTGTGATTATGGTGTTGAAGGCGAAGCTGCAGTCAATGAACAGGAGTCTGACATAGGTGTCCTTCTTGTCGAGATGCTCCAGGGATGAGTGTAGGGCCACAGAGATAGCGTCTGCTGTGGACCGATTGTGGCGGTAGGCAAATTGCCGTGGATCAAGCCAATCTGGAAGGTTGGAATTGATGGGCGTCATTCTCCGACCCCCCGCCGGTTGGCGGGACCCCCCGCTGGATTCTCCGGCCCGGATGGGCCAAAGTCCCGCCCAGAAATTGCCTGTCCCGCCGGCGTAAATCAAACCTGGTATTTACCGGCGGGACCAGGCGGCGTGGGCAGGCTCCGAGGTCCTGGGGGGGGCGCGGGGTGATCTGGCCCCAGGGGGTGCCCACACGGTGGCCTGGCCCGCGATCAGGGCCCACCGATCCGCGGGCGGGCCTGTGCCGTGGGGGCACTCTTTCCCTTCCGCCTCCGCCACGGCCTCCACCATGGCGGAGGCGGAAGAGACTCTCCCCACTGTGCATGCGCGGGAAACTGACAGCGGCCGCTGATGCTCCCGCGCATGCGCCGGGAAACTGACAGCGGCCGCTGACGCTCCCGCGCATGCACCGCATTTCCGCGCCAGCTGGCGGGGCAACAAACGCCATTTCCGCCAGCTGGCGGGGCGGAAATCCCTCCAGCGTCGGCCTAGCTCCTCAATGTTGGGGCTAGGCCGCCAAAGGTGCGGAGCATTCCGCACCTTTGGGCCGGCGCGATGCCCGTCTGATTGTGCCGTCTTTGGCGCCAGTCGGCGGACATCGCGCCGTTGGGGGAGAATTTCGCCCGATGTGTCTCATGACCAACCTCTTGAAGCACTACACAATGATAGATGTCAAGGCCACCGGATGGGAATCGGTGAGGCACGTTGCCTGGTTCTTCTTTGATACCGGTATGATAGTGGTCTTCTTGAAGCAGGTAGAAACCTCAGAGTGGAGTAGGGAGTGGTTAAAGATGTCCGCAAACTCACCCACCTGTTGGTCTGCGCAAGATCTGAGTGCTTGACCGGTGACTCCATCAGGACACGTTGCTTTCTGTGGATTCACATTTGAGAAGGATGATCTAACTTCTGAGGCTGTGATGGTAGGTATGAGTGTGCCTGAGGCTTCTGGGGAAGTTGTCAACTGTGTGTTGGCTTCCTGCTCAAAACGAGCATAGGATGCATTGAGTTCATCGGGGAGGGGTTGCCAGAGATTCTACTCGGCTTTGCTTTGTAGCCCATTATATTGTTAAGCCTTGCCACACCGATGAAAGTTTGTGTCCTTAGTCTGGGACTCTAGCTTAGTGTGGTACTGTCCCTTGGTATCTCTGATGGCTTTGCAGAGGTTGTACCTAGATTTCTTAGATAGGTCAGGGTCACCCACCTTGAAAGCCACAGACTTGGACTTCAGTAGGGAGTGAATCTCCTGGTTAAACCATGGTTTCTGGTTGGGAAACGTACGCATTACGTTCTTTGGCACACAGTCCTCGACACACTTACTGATGACATCTGTGATGGCATACTCATCTAGTTTGGCCACTGAGTTCTTGAATATGGACCAGTCCACTGACTCCAAACAGTCACGTAGAAGTTCTTCCATTGCCTCGGACCAGCATTGCACGACCTTCTTAACTGGATTCTCCCTTTTTGGTTCTGCTGGAATGCCGGGCGAAGGAGCAGTGGTCAAGGATGTTCAGGCCTCTGGTGGGACAGGAGATGTGTTGGTGGAATTTTTCTAGCATACTCTTCAGGTTTCCCTGGTTGAAGACCCTGGCCATGATGAACAAGGCCTCCGGATATTCCATTTCACTGTTGTTTTTGGCAGTGTTCAATTCATCAAGCATCTCCTTCATTGCCACCTGGGATGTGATGTAGGCTGCTGTGACGATGGCAGAAGTGAACTCCCGCTGAAGGTAGAATGGGCGGCACTTTACAGCCACGTATTCCAGGTCCAGGGAGCAGTAGTTCGCCAGGGTCGCCATGTCTGAGCACCAGGAGGAGTTGATGAGGAGACAAACCCCTCCATCCTTCGCCTTGCTCGAGGATGCCGTCCATCTGATGAATTGAAAAGCGCTCAGGTTGTATGGCATAGTTCGGTGAGGCAGGAGTGAGCTATCTCTCTGTGAAACAGAGCACACTGCAATCTCTCATGAGTTCATAAGAAATGGGAGCTAGAGTAGGCCATGTAGTCTCTCGAGCCTGCTCCGCCATTCAATAAGATCATGGCTGATCTTTTTGCGGACTCAGCTCCACTTACCCGCCCGTTCACCATAACTCTTAATTCCTTACTGTTCAAAAATCTATCTATCTTTGCCTTAAAAACATTCAACCTGGTCGCCTCAACTGCTTCACTGGGCTGGGAATTCCACAGATTTACAACCCTTTGGGTGAAAAAGTTACTCCTCAACTCCAAATTCCAATAAGTATAGTCCCAGACTACTCAGTCTCTTCTCACAAGTCAACCCTCTCAACTCCAGAATCAACCTAGTGAATCTCCTCTACACCCCCTCCAGTGCCAGTATATTTTTTCTCAAGTAAGGGGCTGGATTTTTCCACCCTGCCAGTGCAAGAACGGCATGGGCGAGACGCGGAAAATGGAGAAGTCCATTGACCTTGGGTAGAATTCTCCGGTCGCCAGGCAGACGCGATTGGTGAATCCTGCCCAAGGAAACCAAAATGGTACACAGTACTCCAGGTGTGGTCTCACCAGCACCTTATACAGCTGCAACATAGCCTGCCTGTTTTTAAACTCTATCCCTCTAGCAATGAAGGTCAAAATTCCATTTGCCTTCTTAATGACCTACTGCATCTGCAAACCAACTTTTTGCGATTCATGCACAAGAACACCCAGGTCCCTCTGCACAGCAGCATGCTGCAATTTCTTACCATTTAAATAATAGCCCATTTTGCTGTTATTACGACCAAAATAGGTAACCTCATATTTAACAACATTGTACTCCATCTGCCAGACCCTTGTCCTCTCACTTCCCTCTGAGAGGTAAGTCTCGTGTTAAGAACATAGAACATAGAATATAGAACATTACAGCGCAGTACAGGCCCTTCGGCCCTCGATGTTGCGCCGACCTGTGAAACCACTCTAAAGCCCATCTACACTATTCCCTCATCGTCCATATGTCTATCCAATGACCATTTGAATGCCCTTAGTGTTGGTGAGTCCACTACTGTTACAGTCAGGGCATTCCACGCCCTTACTACTCTCTGAGTAAAGCTCATCCAGCTTGTTTTTGATGGCTTGGACGTTTGCCAGGAGTATGCTGGGGAGAGGAGACTTGAAGCCACGTTGTTTTAGTCTCCCCTGCAGACCGGCGCATTTCCCTCATGTCCTAGGTCTGTGGCTTCTTCTGGGTCCCACAGAGTTTACAGCAGCAATTCCACCTGTCGAGTGCTCAGTTTAGTTGAAGAGGGAGAAGGAGAGATGCCATGGAGTGCATACTGTTGGAAACCACGGGCGTCATTCTCCGACCCCCCGCCGGGTCGGCGAATGGCCGTTGGCCGCCGTGAATCCGGCCCCCGCCGAAGTCTCCGGTACCGGAGATTGGGCGGGGGCGGGAATCGGGCCGCGTCGGTTGGCGGGACCCCACGCTCAATTCTCCGGCACGGATGGGCCGAAGTCCCGCCCAGAAATTGCCTGTCCCGCCGGCGTAAATCAAAGCTGGTATTTACCGGCGGGACCAGGCAGCGTGGGTGGGCTCCGGGGTCCTGGGGGGGGCCGCGGGACGATCTGACCCCGGGGGGGGTGCCCACACGGTGGCCTGGCCCGCGATCGGGGCCCACCGATCCGCGGGCGGGCCTGTGCCGTGGGGGCACTCTTTCCCTTCCGCCTCCACCACGGCCTCCACCATGGCGGAGGCGGAAGTGACTCTCCCCACTGCGCATGCGCGGGGAACTGTCAGCAGCCGCTGATGCTCCCGCGCATGCGCCGCATTTCCGCACCAGCTGGCGGGGCAACAAACGCCATTTCCGCCAGATGGCGGGGAGGAAATCCCTCCGGCATCGGCCTAGCCCCTCAATGTTGGGGCTCGGCCCCCAAAGATGCGGAGCATTCCGTACCTTTGGGGCGGCGCGATGCCCGTCAGATTGGCGCCGATTTGGGCGCCAGTTGGCGGACATCGCGCCGTTGGGGGAGAATTTCGCCCCACATCCCCGACAGATGAAATTGTCATTTTACACCTTCGGAGATGCTTGTAAGGCAGCAGAGAAGGAAGAGATGGAAGTAAAACTGAGACTTTCTGCTCCCAGTTGAAATGTATTATTGGACAGGAGTTTGCAGTAAAAATCATGGTGAATGTGACAATGCTTGGCATCATTAATGAGCAAATCAAACAGCAACTTCCAGCAATATTGATCAAGAATTGCTGACTGAGTTGCTCTGGTCCTCCAGAAGCACAAATATCTCACTGAAGCACTGGTCATTGAAATGCATGGCGGAATGTGAATTGTGGCAATTGTCTGCCATATATGACATATATGCATTATGCTCTTCAAAAAATGTAAATCATCTCTTAATGGCACGATAATTCTTAATTACTGCCAAATAATCTCTCAGGCACTGCCTGTTGTATGCCCTATTCACATGCCAGTAGAGGTTGCTGCACTTTTCCGAGTTAGTTGACAGAACTTTGCAGTGGAAAAGCCAACACAACGCCTGTAGCAAAGTGCAGGTGCGACACACGGCTGCCATTGTTTGTTCAATACTGGATGTAAAATCCGGCCCATTATTTCCTCCTTTATTTTGCCCTGCGGTGATGGATTTCTTTCTGGAAGTTCAGATCTTTCATAACCATTTAAATAGGAAACTTCAGGAGTACCTAATGTTCAAATAGAAAAGAAAAAAGCAAGAAGTTAGCGAAAACTAAAAGAAAGGATGACAGAGTGGTGAGCACTGCTGCCTCACAGCACCCGGCACCCGGGTTCAATTCCGGCCTTGGATGGCTATCTATGTGGAGTTTGCACATTCTCCCTGTTTCTGCGTGGGTTTCCTCCAGGTGCTGCGGTTTCCCCCAACAGTCCAAAGATGTGTAGGTTAGGTGGAATAGCCATGATAAATTGCCCCTTAGTGTCCAGGAATGTGCAGGTTAGGTGGATTGGCCATGCTGAATTGCCCCTCAGTGTCCAGGGATGCGCAGGTTAGGTTAGGGACAGGGCGGGGTGGACAGAGGAGTGCTCCTACAAAGGGCTGGTGCCAACCCGATGGGCCAAATGGCCTCCTTCTGCACTGTACAGATTCTATGATACTATGAAAAGAAAAGCTCCAAATCAAAGGGACTTTTGTTTCATAAAGTGTGATCAGTGTTAATTTTAAATCTGAGATAGATAGATTTTTGTAAAAATCTTAAGGGAAATGGGCCGAAGGCAGGTTTATAGAGTTAGGTCACAGGCCAGCCATGATCTCATTGAATGACCTGATAAGCTTGAGGGCTGAATGGCCTACTTTTGTTCCCATGTTTCTTCGTTCCTATGTGATGAATGTAGGAAATGTTTATATTGATTGTATTATATGTATCCTTTTCAGTAATATTATTAAGAACCTAGGTTAAGGTATCCAGACTCTGTGCCTGCTAAAGCTGCAAAAGGTGAGATCATGATTAATTTTAATCATTTGCTTGTTTACAGAGAGATGCAACATTGTTATGATTGCTGGAGATTCCCTGGAGTATAGATAATTCATGGGGGAGAGGTGTTAGTCCTTCTTAAGCAGGTCATGGAACATAGTTGGATACATATATCTAGTTAATGGGAGGATCCAGGGGCGAAATTCTCCGTTATCGGCGGAAAGTCCGCCGATCGGCGCAAAAAACGGCGCAAATCTGACTTGCGTCACGGCGGAAAAATGGGTCGAAAGTCTCCGGCCCGAAATGGGCTAGCAGCGACGTAACGGGATCCGCGCTTGCGCAGTGGTTCACGCCGTGCAGCATCACACGCGCCGCACGGCGTGACGGCTCATAAGGTCGCGCTGCTCCCCCCCACCCGACCGGAACACCCGACCGCAACACCCGACTGGATGGCTGGCCGCCGCTCAGCCCCGAGGTTCGAGTCACGGGATGTGGAGGCGCTCCTGGACGCGGTGGAGCAGAGGAGGGACGCCCTGTATCCCGGGCACGGCCGCAGAGTTGCCCCACGCCACAGCCGGCGTCTGTGGAGGGAAGTGGCAGAGGCCGTCACCGATGCGGCCCTGACACCACGGACAGGCACCCAGTGCCACAAGAAGGTGAACGACCTCGTCAGAGCAGGCAGGGTGAGCCTCCCCATATCCCCACCTCCCCCATATCCCCCCTCCCCCATATCCCCCCTCCCCCATATCCCCCCTCCCCATATCCCCCCTCCCCCATTTCCCCCCTCCCCCATATCCCCCCTCCCCCATATCCCCCCTCCCCCATATCCCCCCTCCCCCATAACCCCCTCCCCCATATCCCCCATAATCCCCCCTCCCCCATGTACCCCATATCCCCCCCCATATCCCCCCTCCCCCATATCCCCCTCCCCCATATCCCCCCTCCCCATATCCCCCCTCCCCCATGTCCCCATATCCCCCCTCCCCCATATCCCCCCTCCCCATATCCCCCATAATCCCCCCCTCCCCCATATCCCCCCTCCCCCATATCCCCCATATCCCCAAGTGAATCCAGCCCTAACCTTAACCTCTGCAATGCACGCGCAACAGATGGCGTGCATTCGTATACCTGCCTAACAGTGTTGCCTTTTACCCCTGCCACCCCCCCCCCCCCCACAGGATAAGCGCGCACACAACAATAGGGAGCATGTGAGGACTGGAGGAGGCCCCGCTGATGAGAGGCCACTGACCGAACACGAGGAAAGGGCCCTGGAACTGGCTGGCGGACCTGAGGACCGGGAGGTTGCTGATGCAGAGGTCGGGGGCGTAGTAGCAAGTGAGCCACCGACAGCCCGTCCCCATATCCCCCCTCCCCTATATCCCCCTCCCCCATATCACCTGATCACTGCCTGATGTCTAACCATGCATGCTGCATTGTGTATCGCAGGACCAAACGTCCAGGCACCCATCCCCGCAGATGCAGACCGCCCGCAGGATGCCTCTCGGAGGCCACGGGAGACGGAGAGACCCGGACCCTCCAGCATGCGACGCCCGCAGGATGCCCCTCGGAGACCACGGGAGACGGAGAGACCCGCACCCTCCAGCATGCGACGCACGCAGGATGCCCCTCGGAGGCCACGGGAGACGGAGAGACCCGGACCCTCCAGCATGCGACGCCCGCAGGATGCCCCTCGCACACCACGGGAGACGGAGAGACCCGCACCCTCCAGCATGCGACGCCCGCAGGATGCCCCTCGCACACCACGGGAGACGGAGAGACCCGCACCCTCCAGCATGCGACGCCCGCAGGATGCCCCTCGCACACCACGGGAGACGGAGAGACCTGGAGCAACAGGGAGACGACACCCCCGTCACGTGCGGGAGCGACCACCCAGCGACGAGGGGGACAGCCACAGGCCCCCGTCACATCCGAGCCAGGACACCACTACCCAGGACACCACTACCCAGGACACCACTACCCGGGACACCACTACCCGGGACACCACTACCCAGGACAGCACTGCCCAGGACACCCCTACCCGGGACACCACTACCCGGGACACCACTACCCGGGACAGCACTGCCCAGGACACCCCTACCCGGGACACCACTACCCAGGAAGACGAAATACCGGACTGTGACTCAGAGTGGATGGGTGGAGACGAACCCCCACCCCAAAGTGCCATGGACTCAGAGTGGGACGAAGAGCACGACATAACGCCACTGCTGTCACCAACACCCTCCACCATCGCAGAAACACTCACCTCGGTTGGGCACTTTAGTGATGAGGCGTCTGGTACACTCACTGGTGCGCACAACACAGCCGTCCCGGTACAGCAGGTGGAGGTAGGAGCAGCAGAGGGGCCGGGCGGTCGGAGGGCAGCCCAGCCCAAGCGAACATCTGCCGCCCAGATGGATCCCGGGTTCCTGCAGTTACCACACCCACACATAGATCCGATGCAACCACCGACCCGGAGACGAGCGAAGAGGGTGACGGGCGGCTTGCGGCGGCTGCAGTCGCTGGTGGAGGAGTCCACCCGCGTCCAGGAGCTGGGAGTGGTGCCGGTCATGCGTGCCACCCAAGCTGACACCGCACGGGTGGCGTCCGCGGTGGAGGCAATGGGTGCGACGGTGTCAGACACGGGGAACGTTTGCGAGGCCTGGGGCTTTCCGGGCAGGCGGCGTCTGTGGCCCAGGAAATGGCTGCCCTCTCACAGGAGGCCATGAGCCAGTGCCAGCGCCAGATGTCAGAGGCGCTCAACGCCATAGCCCAGTCTCTGCAGGCCATGGCCCAGGCTCAGCAGGCCATGGCCCAGTCTCAGCAGGCCATGGCCCAGTCTCTGCAGGCCATCGCTGAGGGCATCGGCGCCAGTGGCATGTGCGAGCCGGCGTCGAACTGTCACAGACAGGGTTTGCCAACCCCCTGGGCTCCATGGCTGCAATCCTGCAGACCCCTGTCGATACCAGCACGGGCCTCCAGGACTGGCAGCGCCAGATGTCGAGGGGGCATCGGATGGCCAGTCCGTTCACATCCCCCACCCATGTAGAGGCCTGGGGGCCATCGGGCACCCCGAGGGAGGAGGAGGTGGTGTGGTCCGTCCCGGCTCCCCCTGTAGGGGAGGTCCCGGTACACCGCGACACCTCGGACTCCCCCCCTTCCGTCCCAGGTGCATCGGGTGGGCAACGGGCAGGACAGTCTGGCAGCTCGCCATCCCAGTCGCCCGGGCCGCAGCCTGGCCCATCTAGGCCAGGACGCCCCAGGAAACGGCCGCCAAAGGGATCCCGTGTCAGAGGGCAGGAATCACAGGAGTCCACCTCCAGTTCTGCTGTACCGTCTGGGGAACCACGTAGACATAGTCAAAGGGCCCGTAAGGCCAAACAATTAGACACTGAGTAAGTTGGCACGGGTGAAGGGCACAGATGAGTTTTAGGGGCTAGGGCACGTGCATGAACTCGTTTGGTTATTAAAGTCAATGTTACACCTACAGAAGCTGCCTTTGTGCTCTGTCCAAAGCGTGCGGGGGTGTCATGTACGTTGAGCGCAAGTGTGTGTGTGGGGGTGGTCTTACCTCAGCCCCAGGTGAGTCTGCCCCCTTCCCCCTGGGCCGCCATCAACATCCCCGGGCAGAGGACGGGACCGTGCGCTGCAGTGTCACAGCCGCATGCAGGGATGGTCCGGGTGGATGGTGGTACTGTGGCCATGGGTCAGGCATAGTCCAACGATGTAGAGCCAGGAGCTCACCGCAGGGCGGGTTGTCATCATCCTCCATGGCCTGCAATAGACACGCGTCCACCCGCAACTGTGTCTGCCCGGCCCGTTGCGCCACAGGTGGATCGGCAATGGGGGGGGGGTGGTGTGCATGCGGGTGGGGTGGGTGGGGTTGGATAGGGGGGGTGAGGGTGCTGGGTAGGTGGATGGGTGGGGGGTGTGGGTGGTCGGCTGTTGCCATGGCGTGCGGTCTGTGGCCATACTACCCAATTCCCACGCCCATCTAGTCAGTGAAGTGGGCGGCTATCAGTCTGTCCCGTGCCCGCTGGGCCAGCCGGTAACGGTGGACAGCCACCCGCCTGTGCCTACCCCGTCTGCCCTGACCATTACCCCCTCATTTTAGGAAGGATGTGGAAGCTTTGGAAAAGGTGCAAAGAAGACTTACCAGGATGTTGCCTGGAATGGAGAGTAGGTCTTACGAGGAAAGTTTGAGGGTGCTAGGCCTTTTCTCATTAGAACGGAGAAGGATGAGGGGCGACTTGATAGAGGTTTATAAGATGATCAGGGGAATAGATAGAGTAGACAGTCAGAGACTTTTTCCCCGGGTGGAACAAACCATTACAAGGGGACATAAATTTAAGGTGAAAGGTGGAAGATATAGGAGGGATATCAGAGGTAGGTTCTTTACCCAGAGAGTAGTGGGGGCATGGAATGCACTGCCTGTGGAAGTAGTTGAGTTGGAAACATTAGGGACCTTCAAGCAGCTATTGGATAGGTACATGGATTACGGTAAAATGATATAGTGTAGATTTATTTGTTCTTAAGGGCAGCACGGTAGCATTGTGGATAGCACAATTGCTTCACAACTCCAGGGTCCCAGGTTCGATTCCGGCTTGGGTCATTGTCTGTGCGGAGTCTGCACGTCCTCCCTGTCTCTGCATGGGTTTCCTCCGGGTGCTCCGGTTTCCTCCCACAGTCCAAAGATGTGCAGGTTAGGTGAATTGGCCAATGATAAATTGCCCTTAATGTCCAAAATTGCCCTTTGTGTTGGGTGGAGGTGTTGTGTTTGGGTAGGGTGCTCTTTCCAAGAGCCGGTGCAGACTCAAAGGGCCGAATGGCCTCCTTCTGCACTGTAAATTCAACGATAATCTATGATTAATCTAGGACAAAGGTTCGGCACAACATTGTGGGCCGAAGGGCCTGTTCTGTGCTGTATTTTCTATGTTCTATGTTCTATGTAACCTTTTTGGACACTAAGGGCAATTTAACATGGCCACTCCACCTAACCTGAACGTCTTTGGACTGTGGGAGGAAACTGGAGTACCCGAAGGAAACCCACGCAGACACGGGAAGAACGTGCAGACTCCGCTCCAAGGAAAACAGCCCCAGCTTATCCAGCCCAGGCAACAGCCTGGTGAATCTCCTCTGCACCCTTCCTAGTGTAATCACAGCATGATTTAGGGCTCTTATAAAATGCCAGAATGAAACTGATAGAACATGCTTCCTGAGCATCAGAAGGAAAACACAGTCAAACTTTTAAATGTCTGTTACTGGTGCAAACTGGAGTTCCATTTAAAGATATTCAGCAACGGTTTGGGCCAATACCGGCCACTTCCCATGTTTTGCTCTTCCGGTCACTGTCATTCAAGGAATCACAAGTTAAGGGGAAGCATTGGTCTAACATGTGCTGAATTTCCGGGCGGGATTCTCCTTTCCGGGGACTCAGTCCCCACGCCGGTGTGAACCACTCCAACATCAACAGACGTGGTGGACGCCGGTGGGGTTGGCACCGCGCCAGCCAGCGGTGAAGGGGCTGCGCGCGTCCCCGCATGCGCCAAAGGGCCGGCGTGATCCTGCGCATGCGCGGAGGTTCTCTTCTCCGCGCCGACCATGGCGGAGCCCTACAGGTGTCGGTGGGAAGGAAGGAGTGCCCCCACGGCATAGGCCCGCCCGCAGATCGGTGGGCCTCGATCGCGGACCAGGCCACCCGTGGGGCCACTGTGCCCCCCCCCGGCCCCCCCGGTGTCGGATCCCCCCCGCGCCCCCCAGGCGGGGGGTCGGAGAATCCCGCTGCAGGTATTTACAGTTCGTGCAACCTTCTCTGTTGTTTCTGCTTCATTTTTGGTTCACTAGTAGCGTGGTTGGGACATCGATCGCCTGGAAGCTAAAATCAAAATGGTAGTTTCTTTACAGCCCCTGACATTCCTCAATGCTGCTCTGCCTCTTAAATGACACCAAAGGTAGGTTGGTCAATTGTAATGTCATACTGCCACTTACCTGTGGGTTCAAAACACTTGGTTTCCAGATAAGAGGAGGAGAGAAAAGGATATAAAGAGCAACAAATCTCAAACAAAACATGGGGAATAAATCGTAAATAATAAGAGATCAGCAGAATCTCAAGAAAAGCACTGATGTTGACCAATGATAACACAGTGAAAGCATTGTCGATGAAGATAATGTAGAGAACCTTAAAGGAGCAGGAGGTTATAAATCACGTAACACAACAGATACCCAGGAGAGATAAGTTAATAATCTAATCAAGATATTAGATAACATCACAAACCAGAAGGTAATTTTTCTTTACGATTATAACTATGATTAAAATTTATGATCAAGTTACAATCTTGAATTATCTCCAGAGTATTTATTGTGTTCTTGGGAATATGTTATAAAATTGATGTGTTGTTTTTTTTAACCTTTAATCTAATTGTTGTGGTTTTAGTATGGACACTAATGCGTGGTACTCTGTGTCCTTGGGTAATGATGTGCATGCGATACGATGAGTGATAATATAATCACAGCTTTGAATATCTACATTCAAAAAGTCGAGCAATAGCATCAATGCATTGTTTTACCCCTATGGATTAGTGTGCTGAGAATGAAAAATGATTAATGTCAGCAGGGAGATCCCATTCAGATATGTCAAGCTGAATCAGGAGTCAGGAACTGAACATGAGGTCCAGGTCTGCCCTGAATGCTTGAGACATGTTTACCACTATTTTCAATGCTCCAGTTAATTGAAGGCCAGTGGGAGGTCCTCCAGCTAGTCCGCCAAGGCAAGAATGTAAACAACAAAGGCCATTAACTTCTTTTTGAAATGCCATAGTGCCTAGCCGTGAGCTGGGAATGGCAACACCGAGCTCTAAGGGAAGGTCAGTGCCAAAGTTGAGGCCTGGTAGCCATTATGCCTGAACAAGCCCCGCGTCCTGCCCTGAGTCTTCACATGGTCCAGTCCATTGTGGACTGCCTGCACGACTGAAATCCCAATCATCTGAGGATTAGGTCCTTTGTAGGTCCCTGAATTAATTTTAGTCGGCCTCAAGTGACCACCATTTGTGGGTGGCCAGTCATTCTGACCGTGAGCTGCCCTCCCTGAAAATGGTTCAGGATTGGGATTATAAGAACATATGAACCTCGATCTTTTTGAAAATATAACCAATCATCTTTGCTTATGTTCATGCCTGTTTCAAACATTGGGCTGGATTCTCTTTTTGGGAGACTATGGGGAGAATTCTCCACCTCCGTGGCTGCATATTCCATGGCAGCATGCCGGCGCCGGCAGCGGGATTCTCTGTTCCCACAGCTGGCCAATGGGATTTCCCATTGTGGCCACCCCACGCTGGCAGGAAGCCTACAGGTGGGGATGTACCGCCAGCAGAACGGAGATCCCACCGGGCACCTTTATGTTCTAGCACCGGAGATGTGTCGCCTCTGATTGGCGCTCGCAGTGGGAGGGGGAATCCAGAGGCGATTCACTGCCCCTTGCCATGAAAACCTATGCATGGCAGGGATTGCGAGGGATTTCCTCATGAATCCTGCTATCAGGCCACCATTTTGAGCAGTTGACCTGATAGCGTGGTCCAGCGGCTGACCACCCCCTCTCCCCGCTCAATACAATTCCGCCTCCCCACCCCCAACCACGTGATTTGCTGGGTCACTCTCCTTGCCCCCAACAGTACGAGGGTGACCCAAATCTCCACCAGAGGCCCCCATTACAGAGACGTCCACCTGAAACACCCCGGGCGAAATTCTCCGTTATCGGCGGAAAGTCCGCCGATCGGCGCAAAAAACGGCGCAAATCCCACTTGCGTCACGTCATAAAAATGGGTCGATAGTCTCCGGCCCGAAATGGGCTAGCAGCAACGTAACGGGATCCGCGCTTGCGCAGTGGTTCACGCCGTGCAGCGTCATACGCGCTGCACGGCGTGACGGCTCATAAGGCCGCGCTGCTCCCCCCCACCCGACCGGAACACCCGACCGCAACACCCGACTGGATGGCTGGCCGTCGCACAGCACCGAGGTTCGAGTCACGCGATGTGGAGGCGCTCCTGGACGCGGTGGAGCAGAGGAGGGACGCCCTGTATCCCGGGCACGGCCGCAGAGTTGCCCCACGCCACAGCCGGCGTCTGTGGGGGGAAGTGGCAGAGGCCGTCACCGCTGTGGCCCTGACACCACGGACAGGCACCCAGTGCCATAAGAAGGTGAACGACCTCATCAGAACAGGCAGGGTGAGCCTCCCCCATATCCCCCCCCTCCCCATATCCCCCCTCCCCCATATCCCCCCTCCCCCATATCCCCCCTCCCCCATATCTGCAGGTGGCCGCACGGCGACGTGCATCCCATCGATCGCGCCCTGGACCATGGGGAACCCGGCCACGGCAGAGAAGCCCACGGCCCGGGCATCTTGGCTGGCCCGGTCCACGGGGAAGCGGATGTAGCGGTGCGCCATGGCATATAGGGCATCTGTCACTGCCCGGATGCACCGGTGCACCGAAGTCTGCGATATGCCGGACAGGTCCCCACTCGGTGCCTGGAATGACCCCATTGCATAAAAGTTCAGGGCCACCGTAACCTTGACGGACACGGGGAGAGGGTGTCCCCCGCCAGTGCCACGCGGTGACAGGTGTGCCAGCAGGTGGCAGATGTGTGCCACGGTTTCCCGGCTCATCCGGAGTCTCCTCCTGCATTCCCGGTCCGTGAGGTCCTGGTATGACTGCCGGGGCCGGTACACACGGGGCGCCCTCGGGTGCCTCCGTTGCCGTGGGGCCGCGACGTCCTCCTCCCCCTCCTCGTCCTGTCGGTCAGGTGTCCCTCCAGCCTGGGCGGCTGCCGCCTGCCCCTCTGCGGCAGCATTCGCCGCCTCTCTGGCACGGTACTCCGCCTCCTCCTCCTCCTCCTCATCCAGGGCAACATAGACATGAGCGGCTGCCACCACAGCGGCCAACATCGCTGGATGATCTGAAAACATGACGGCCTGGTGGGGGGAAGGGGAACGACGACATGTCATCATTGCCCATATCCCCTCCTCCCCCCAGCCAGGTGGCATGGACCGCATGGGTCCAACTGTTGGAGGCTGGCACCTGGCCAGGTGGACCAACTCACTTGCCCTCCCATCCCCCTCCTCGACATTAACGCCCTGCCGACTTTTCTCCCTTCGGAGACTTCGGCAACCGGCGGGGGCAGGATTCACGGCGGCCAACGGCCTTTCTCCGACCCTCTGGGGGGGTCGGAGAATGACGCCCCACATGTTAAGTAATGGGTTAAGAGACATTGCAATTAGTTGTCTCATTTATGTTAAGTATCCATTAATTGACACTGATATGTAAAGGGGCTTCAGGTGGCCTCTGTCAGGTGGTGTGTTGTTCAGAGTTTTGTGCAGAGGCTGTGGAAGGGAAATAAATGGTGTTTGGTGAAAAGGAACAAGAACTTTAGACTTTTCATATCACAGCAACTAAAACGGCTAACACCACATGGACTGCAGCAGTTCAAGAAGGCAACCCACCACTGCCTTCTCAAAGGCAATTAGGGACAGGCAACAAATGCTGGCCTCACCAGCGAAGCCCACACCCTAAAATATGAATAAAGAAAAACATTTATTGCTATGTTGAGTCCAGGAACTTAACACTTAAAAAATATCTTTCTTTTTTCCATTAGAAATGGTTGGTTCTGTGGTGTAATTTATTCCCTTGATACCAACTCTCAAAGGTAGCTTTAAAGCAACTGCATATTCACGGATTTCACACAATCAGTGTATATTCACATTGGGAATTTTGACTGAAAGGCCAGCATCTTGCCCAAATTCAAATTAAGACCCATTTAATCCAGTACAGTAATAATAAGAGAATATATTTGGCCTAATGGTCAAACCAGAATCACAATGGATGATGTGATCACACGTGACAGCTATTTATATTATGCTTCTGCCAGTACCTGAATGTTGGATACATCAGCTGAAATATCCTCATGAGGGGAGTTTTGGTGTGTCTGATAGTAGTGCCACCACTTTGCTTTCTATATGGTTACCTCGGATGGTGCGGTTGAAGTTGGAGATGACCATGTGAAGCAAGCTGGGCACCAGGCAGGATCCTGATCCCAAGATGGTTGTGGTGAATGTATTATACTAATAATCCACCATTGTATCAGTATCATGCTTTGCCTTTGTATTTGCATCTATGCTATGCTGTTGCCCTTGTGGGCTCCACCTATGGGCCATTGTATGGCATCATCCATAGGGGAACATGTTGGGACACGTATGGGCTCCGCCCATGACTCCTCCCCTTGAGGGGGGTATAAAGAGCAGTCGACCTGTAGGCGGCGCACAGTATTGTTTCAGTCGCAGGCAGGAACTGTTCTAAGTTGATTAAAGCCACAGTTTACTTTTACTCTTGTCTCGAGTGAATTGATGGTCGCATCAATTTAATCAACTTAAACGCAACTATGGAATCGGCCCTCAAACTTGACCAACTGGAACTCGATCTGCAGGCCGCGGAGGCGAAATAAATTTTTTTGCACTGGCTTCGATGCTTCAAGGCTTATCTCGCAGCCGCCTCCACGCCGTCCGTCACTGACGAACAGAAGCGAAGCCTCCTCCACGCACAGGTGAGCCATCGAATCTCTGTTCAACTCGACGAGGCCTCCTCCTACGCAGATGCCCACGCGATGCTCGAACGCCTCTATGTACGGCCCATGAATGAGGTCTACGCGCGACACATCCTCACCACTCGCCGCCAGCCTCCCGGGCAATCACTAGATGACTACCTATGTGACCTCAAAGCCCTCGCACGCAACTGCAATTACCAGGCCGTCACAGCCACTCAGCATATGGAATTCGCCATCCGAGACGTCTACGCGGCGGGAGTCCGGTCTAATTACGTGAGACAGTGCCTACTCGAAAAGGGGGCCCAGTACCTGGATGAGACGGTAAAGTTAGCCTCCTCTCTGGAAGTAGCGTTCCAGAGTCTTAACGCGTTCCCGGCTGACCACGTGACCCCCTCGTGGACCCCCGACCACAGACTACCCCAGGCCTGTGCCGCGCGGTCGCCCGCCCACCATGGGGGGCTACCCTGCTATTTCTGCGCCCAGTCCCAACACCCCCGGCAGCACTGCCCGGCCCGCAACGCAAACTGCAGCAGTTGCGGGAGAAAAGGACATTTCGCCAAAGTCTGCTTGGCCAGGTCTAAGAACTCTAACTCACAGGCCCAATCCTCAGACTCACAGGCCCGCAGACCCCGCAGTGTGGCAGCGTGTTTGCCGACCCCACCCTCCTCATCAGCCTCGTGCTATCAGTGGGAGCAGCCATCTTCCAGTCCTCACAGCACGTGCGACTCACGGGGGCCGCCATCTTGGCCATCCTCCCCCACGCGGCCGGCCATGTGCGATCCATGGGCGCTGCCATCTTGGCCGCCATCTGCTACGCCGCTCGACGCGTACGATCAACATGGGCAGCCATCGCGGAGCCGCCCCAGCACCCCTCACCACGCCGGCTACCCGCAACTCAGCGCGGTCACCCTGGACCAGTCGAGACCCAAGCACCTCCGGATCTCCATGATGACTGTCCGGGTTAACGGGCACGAGATGCCTTGCCTTTTCGACTCCGGGAGCACTGAGAGATTCATTCACCCGGACATGGTAAGACGCTGCTCGCTCCCAATTTTCCCGGCGCACCAAACCACCTCCCTCGCCTCTGGATCGCACTCGGTGCAAATACCAGGGTGCACGACTGCAACCCGAGCAATACAGGGCACCGAGTATGCAAACTTTAAATTATATGTGCTCCCACACCTCTGCACTCCTCTCCTATTGGGACTTGATTTCCAATGCAACCTCAGGAGCCTAACCCTGAAGTTCGTGGGGGCCCCTGCCCCCACTCACCATATGCAGCCTCGCGCCCCTAAAAGTCGACCCTCCCTCACTCTTCGCAAACATTACCGCCGACTGCAAACCAGTCACCACCAGAAACAGGCGGTATAGCACACAGGACAGGACTTTTATTAGGTCCGAGGGCCAGCGTCGCTTGCGGGAGGGAGTCATCGAGGCCAGCAATAGCCCCTGGAGAGCTCAGGTGGTGATCGTCAAGACCAGGGAAAAGTTCCGGATGGTTGTTGATTACAGCCAAACCATAAACCAGTACACGCAACTCGATGCGTACGCCCTTCCCCGGATTGCAGACATGGTAAACCAGATTGCGCACTACCGGGTGTTCTCCACGGTGGATCTGAAGTCTGCATACCACCAGCTCCCAATCCGCCTGGAGGACCGCCACTACACGGCTTTTGAGACAGACGGCCGCCTTTTCCACTTCCTCCGGGTCCCCTTTGACGTCATGAACGGGGTTTTGGTGTTCCAAAGAACAATGGACCAAATGGTGGACCAGTACGGGCTGCGGGGCACATTTCCGTCCTTGGACAATGTCACCATCTGCGGCCATGATCAGCAGGACCACGACGCCATCCTCCACTGATTTCTCCAAACCGCCCAAACCCTCAATCTCACCTACAACAAGGAGAAATGCGTTTTCCACACAAGCAGACTGGCCATCCTCGGCTACGTCTTGGAGAACGGGGTCCTAGGGCCCGACCCTGACCGTATGCGCCCCCTCCTGCAACTCCCTCTCCCTCACTGCCCCAAGGCCCTGCAGAGGTGCCTCGGGTTCTTTTCATATTGTGCCCAGTGGGTCCCCAACTTTGCGGACAAAGCCCGCCCACTAATCAAGGCCGCCATCTTTCCACTGGCAACTGAGGCTCGCCAGGCCTTCAGCTGCATCAAGGCAAACATCGCCAAAGCCGCGATGCGCGCGGTGGACAAGTCCGTCTCCTTCCAGGTGGAGAGCGACGCCTCAGAGGTCGCTCTCGCTGCTACCCTCAATCAAGCAGGCAGACCGGTGGCGTTTTTTTCACGCACCCTCACCACCTCTGAAATTCGACACTCCTCGGTCAAAAAAGGAGCCCAAGCCATCGTGGAAGCCGTATGGCACTGGAGGCACTACCTCGCTGGTAGGAGGTTTACCCTCGTCACCGACCAACGAGGTAGCCTTCATGTTCGACAATACGCAGCGGGGCAAAATCAAGAACGATAAGATCTTGAGGTGGAGGATCGAACTTTCCACCTATAACTACGATATAGTATATCGTCCTGGGAAGCTCAACGAGCCCCCAGATGCCCTGTCCCGCGACACATGCACCAGCGCGCAAGATGACCGACTACGGGCTATCCACGATGACCTCTGCCACTCGGAGGTCACCCGGCTTATCCACTATATCAAGGTCCACAACCTGCCCTACTCCACCGAGGAGGTCAGGGCCATGACCAGGGACTGCCAGCTCTGTGCGGAGTGTAAACCGCACTTCTATCGACCAGATAAGGCCCACCTGGTAAAGGGATCCCGGCCTTTTGAGTGCCTCAGTACCGATTTCAAAGGGCCCCTCCCCTCCAATAACCGCAATACATATTTCCTTAATATTACTGATGAGTTCTCCCGCTTCCGCTTTGCAATTCCTTGCCCCGATATGACCACGTCCACCGTCATTAAAGCCCCACATAGTGTCTTCACCCTGTTTGGTTTCCCCAATTATGTCCACAGTGACCGGGGCTCGTCGTTCATGAGCGACGAACTGCGTCAGTACCTGCTCAGTAAGGGCATCGCCTTGAGCAGGACTAACAGTTATAACCCCAGGGGAAACGGGCAGGTGGAGAGGGAGAACGCGACGGTCTGGAAGACCGTCCTGCTGACCCTTCGGTCCCGGAATCTCCCAGTTTCTCCCCGATGCGCTCCACTCTATTAGATCCCTACTTTGCACGGCCACAAACGAGACCCCCTCATGACCGCCTATTTGTTTTTCATCGGAGATCCACCTCAGGGGCCTCGCTTCCGTCCTGGCTGAAGACACCGGGGCCAGTCCTACTCAGAAAACACGTCAGGAGCCATAAGGCCGATCCTCTGGTAGAGAGGGTCCCGCTCCTACACTGAAACCCTCAGTACGCTTATATCGAACACCCCGATGGCTGACAAGATGCGGTCTCCCTTCGGGACCTGGCGCCTGCCGGTTCCACCACCATCACCGCTACCACCACCACCGCCCCTCTACTATATCCCGCCCAACCTACCATGATCAGCGCCCCCGCCCCTTTATGGCTCCCGCCCGCCATCCCCCCTTCACCGGTCCACAGGAATGAAGCTCCAGAATAGACGCTCCCGGAGTCCACGTCTGTACCCGCACCGGCGCCCCCACTACCGATGCCGGCATGGATGAACTCGACATCCGGGCCAGCACCGACACCAGAGCTTCAGCGATCACAGCGCACAATCCGTGCGCCGGACCGGCTGAACTTATGAACCCGTCACCCCCGCCGGACTTCATTTTTTTAACAGAGGGTGAATGTCGTGAATGTATTATACCAATAATCCACCAATGTATCAGTATCATGCTTTGCCTTTGTATTTGCATCTATGCTATGCTGTTGCCCTTGTCCTTGTCCACCTATGGGCCATTGTATGGCATCATCCGTAGGGGAACATGTTGGGACACGTATGGGCTCCGCCCATGGCTCCTCCCCTTGAGGGGGGGTACAAAGAGCAGTCGACCTGTAGGCGGCACACAGTATTGTATCAGTCGCAGGCAGGCACTGTTCTAAGTTGATTAAAGCCACGGTTTACTTTTACTCTCGTCTCGAGTGAATTGATAGTCGCATCAATGGCTGAAATGAAAATGTTTCTTTGGCAAAGCAAGGCTGCGAAGTTGTGCGGAGGTGACAAAATAAATAGTCAATCTCTGGCCAGATCCTTGTGCTTTAAAGGCAAGTCTCACCGTCAAAAAGCATTTTTAAAAAAAATCGCAGATAATTGTTACAAATGCTGATTTTTTTCAACTGCTCGATAAAAATGGAATGCATTTTTCTCTTTAAATGATGAAAGCTCTTGACATAATTGGGGGCACTGGCCAGGAGGAGTTACAGTGTCTGTCAGTGCAGGCAAGGGAACAGAATTAGCAGGCACAGTCAAATAATAAAATTGCTGAAGCATTCATTGGTTAATGGCTGTATTGACTGATGTTAACCCGGTTCCTGCACAATGTCAAGTTCACTAACTCCTCCAAACCAAGGTTCCTGCTCATGTCATTGACATCACTGGTTGAACAAAAGTTTTCAAACTCTCAACAGGCAATAAAATTAAAATAAATGCTAAATGCAATATTTATTTACACCTTTTTGAAATATGTTGGCCACGGGCGATTCTCTCTTTGGGATTATGCCACAACTTCGGAAGTTAATTCCAGATCCTACCAACTCATCATCAAGATGAACTTTGCCCTTTGGCTACACTGAGTGAACCTTCTTTGTGTATCTGACTTTAACTCAAATCCTGAAGATACTGCAACACATGACAGGAATGTCCAACACTGAATTCCAGATGAGGAATGCCCATCTTTCGTGACCTTGTGGTTACACATATTTCTTTTCGCCAACATACTGATTTCTTTGTACTGCAGGTGGAATTTTTAGACTATAAAGTCAAATATACCGATCATTATAGTTTTTCCTTGTGTTGGAACAAAATGCTAGCTGTGCCAAAATTATAAAGGGTTACAAAGCTGAGCATTGAAGAATAATTGCTTTAAAATGTCCCGTTAACTGGAAACAGATGTCATAAAAGACCTGTCTGCACTGCATATTGCAGTTTAATATATTTTTGTCTCAAAAAAATTTATATCTGATGGCTAGATTTGATATCTTTACTAAAGTGTTTTTCAAACAATAAATGGAGAGATAACTGCACTTTCACTTTTTGCTGTGATACTAGTGTAATGGATTGCTGGACAGCTCACCCACAGAATCACAGTGCAGCACATGGAAGCTCCCTGTATTTTTGGTGTACAATGTGCATTAAAAAAATTGAAGTAATTCTGTGTCAGCACAAAGTTGACAGGGAATGATTATAACAGCTCCGAAGCCTGAAAAAGAGCGTAAATAACTAGAATCCCCTGTGGGCTCACTCAGCCTGCATATGTAATGACTGTGATGGACAGCCACTAAAGCTAGTAATGGGAAGCAGAGCAGTCACTCTGCAAATATGCAAACCATTTCTCATGCATTGTGTTTTAAAAGTGCATTGCAAACCACATTACCAACCGAGATGGCAGTCATTTAAAGGAAGTATAACCCTTCCCAGTGACCTACATAGATTCTACTTAACACATTATCAAAAAAAAATCAAATTTATACAACAATTTTAACATACCTCAGCTTCCTTACAGTGTTCCAGCCCTTTCATTCTGACAAAACATTTTGTCACGGAGTTTGAAAGAGAGATAGAGCCTGAGTACTGAGTTCCTCATAATGCTACCTTCTTTCATTAACCCTTTAATTCCAGCATATTCCAAAACCTTATTTTTTTGCTGCTGGATTTAATTTAGTTCATTTTGACCACTTCTTACACAGAAAGTCTTGCTTGGTGCAAGCTTTATGTGTAGCTAGGCATAAACCAAATTCTCATGTATAAGTCTGTTTAGGGTCCGCCGGCAAACATTTTAACCGATGGGAGAACATGAGTTCTGTGCATCTTTCTGGCCAAAATATTGTGTTCCGACTGTATTCAAGGGAAGGGAGGTTGCAAGCTATCTTTAAGTTATGGCTACCTATTTGAAATACTCATGGGAGGGAAACATGTTTCTACATTATACCAGTTCAAAATTACCTCTTTGGCTATAAAGCAATTTTGGACATCCTAACGTCCTGAGGTGGTCCTGTGGTGCGGTGGTAGCATCCCTAAGTCTTGCCCAGAAACTCAGGATTCAAGTCCCACTTCAGGGCTTGATGGCCATGGAAGGTGCATTCATAATGTAGCCAAACAGATTAATTTTCTGTCTGTAAGCCCTTCCAATATGGCTGGTGGCAGGTGGTGAGTGTGGGAGAGTTTCCTGGTTAGCCATACTGCAAGAAGGCCAAGGCAAACCACTGCAGTACTTTGCCAAATGTAATCATGGACCAATCCAATGTAAGTATATGGTCACCTCTTACCAAATAAGGAAGAGCTCGTGAGAGGCATTGGGCTGGATTCTCCAGTTCCCTAACCACGTGTTTCTCAGCGGCGCGCTGTTCGGTGGCCGCGGGATCCATTACTCCTGCCGCTTGTCAATGGAATTTCCCAATGAAGCCACTCCACACTGCCCGGAAATACTCCGGGCGGGAAAACTGAATTGCAATAACCAGAGAATTCCGGCCATTATCTAAATGCAAGTTTTTCTTTTCAAGGCTTTTTATGGCTGTATATGGAAAATTTTCAGTGTCATAAAACTTGGGTTTTTATGAAATCCAAAATTCATGTCCAGGGAACAAGGACATAGTTATGTAAGTATGGGACTGCGGCGCTGAGGACCCAGGTTTGAATCATGGCCCTGGGTCACTGTCCGTGTGGAGTTTGCACATTCTCCCCATGTCTGCGTGGGTTTCATCCCCACCACCCAAAAGATGTGCAGGTTAGGTGGATTGGCCACGCTAAATTGCCCTTAATTGGAAAAAAAAATTATTGGGTACTCTAAATTTATTTTAAAAAATATTTATGTAAGTAAAGTCCAAAATCTACATAATCAGACACATACACTTAAATACTTAATGTTAAGTCAACCACGGATTTAATTCTTCTCTCTAGATCAGTGGAGATAAGTATCACCGGAGTGAGTGATAAAAGCAGAACAGACGATGGGTTAATTCTATCACAAAGCTGATCATCGACCTACACAACTTTCTTTCTCTGCACCCCACGGATCAAAGTATTTTGCTTTAATTTAAAAAAAATATCTTCAGTGTCATGGTTCAAGCTATTGATTCTAGATATTCTGCTGACCACCATCAGTGTTTGACAAGAAATATGGGATTATATTTACAGAGAAACACTCTTTTCCTAGAACTGCAGTGTTGACATGGCACAAAAAAGAGTGTCACATGTACAAGTACAATTTTTTAAAAATCCCTATAATTGCCACTATTTCACTGAACTACAACGGGCTAATTTGAAGAAATTTTGGGCTATGTTATATGCAATAAAATGAGAATTTCTACATGCCAGACTTTGAAGTAACACATGGAAAGCAAATGCAAATGAGTTATTTTGTGCTGTTTTATCTGACCTAATGTTTGAAATTTACAAGCATCTGTCAATTCAAAACTTCCCTCACCAAAGACCAATGGACCCCCTCCGGCTGTGTTTAATTACAACAACTAGACATTTTGGCTGTAAAGAGGCAAGCTTAAACACAGATTTGCCTCAGCAGTACAATAACGTGTGTGACATGCTCTAACATCATTATAAAATAGCAATCTCTGTGATAAGCGGAAGTAATTCCATGGGAGACTCACAAACCTGATACATTTTTCCACAATTAATGGTTAGTTTCCCACTTAGCTGATCCAACAATTAATACATTAAACATCTTGTATAATAACATCTATGTAAAACATCTTTCATATTTTTCAAACTGGGTCAAACTTTTCAGGACCAGCAATAAAGCTACTGATATCATCGGAGCATAATTTGCAAGGAATAATAATGCCATTCCTCTATCCTGTAGGGGCTTGATACATCCCATTTAAGCACATGACCCAAGATGGCAGCTGCTCAGAATCGGCAGGAATGTGTTGTTACGTCCAACAATCCAATTCCTCTTCTTCAACTGACCCATTGCTGCCTGAAAATGGAAACATAAATCAGGCCCGTGTTCCTCCTCAAAGAGCAGCCAAAGAGATTTCACACTGGGGCATGGGGAAGGGCATAGGTTCCAATCGTGCAACAAACACCCATGGCATAAGAAGGTGAGGTTTGCACGATAGTCTCCCTGCCAGCATGCCCACCATTTCGGCTTCCTGAGTTCCCAAGAAGAAGTTTGAAGATTTCACCCTCTGTAAGTTAATTTTAATATTTCATATATGTGAAAAATATATAGTCATCTTTTTAAAGTAAATGCTTTTAACTCACAGTGACTTTCCGGCAGGAATCAGTTTGTTTCGAATGGGCCCACCACAGCATGAGGTTTTGACGATCTTGACTGCTGGGCCCCATTATCATTGCTGATGAATAATCGGGTAAGATTCAGAAAAGGGTTTCTGGGAGGGGCTTGTGGAAGAGAAAAAGGGGGGGATCCAAGGCAGGGGTGGCCTAAACATGCAGCTCGGAAGAGCCACCTTGTAAAAAACCTTAGAGATCTTTCACATTCCGCTTCTTCTCCAAACTGCTTCATCGTGGTGGGTTCCTCAAACAGGCCTGGGTTAAAATTGGGGTCAGGTCAGATGATGACACCAGGCCACAATCTCCATAATTAAAGAAGGATGACACGGGTGCCTTTGTCTCTTGTTTGGTAGAGCAGATTATGATCAGGATTGTCAGGACCTAGGAAGAAAATTGCATTTCCATTGCCTACCCATCAGTTGTCTAAAAAGTGAAGTGAGGAGGTAGAGTTAAAATCTCCCCCGTTGCTACATATGTAATCAGACCATAATCCAACTGTAGCACTTGTCTAGTGAGCCACACAGTAAAAGTAGTATATGAGTGATATCTGCTCATTTTCTACCAAAATGTTGCATCAATAGTGTTGGACTGTTCTAATAGCTATCTGCCTGTGCATGCATGCAAACCATTTTTGTAAGTTAGGCTTGTGTAGCAGTAAAGGGATGTGAGTGATTTGGAATTTGTGCTGTCCTTGGACTATATAATCATTGTGTCCTGAAAGGTATTTATGAAAAGAGGGTTACAGGTTACTATAGTCATTCATACCTTATAATCGATTCTTTGAATGCTCACAAACAGAATCTGTATCAAATTCCTCTGCCCTCTGCATCACAGAGACATCCCAAACAGTTTCCCAGTATTGGTAAGGCCCCATATATTATACCAAGTGTGTGGAGAATAAATCTGGGCGCACACTAGTTGGGCCAAATACTGTTTTTTTGCTATATGTTGTACGTTAATGGTGTTTGAAAACCACTCACTCAGTCTTGTGTCTGAGATATTTTTGCGGTCAGCGCAGCACACATTGTGTGAACTGCGCAGGTATAATTAGCTCCTTTATAATATATGCAGTGCACACAATTTACCTATAATTAGCTAGATTTTTAAAAAATGCTGCAGTAAACAACTTTAGGGCCATTGCACAGCTGTCAATTTACCTCTCAAACATGCGAGGAACTTAAATAAAAATTGCAAAATCTTTTCTTTGAACATGTGCCGTTAATATTTTCATAATTTGTACTGACAAGGAGTATTTCACATGAGTGTCAACATGTTCTACCAAAATAACTTCTTAAAACCATGTTGCTGACTGCTAATGGTTCTCTTCCACACACAACCTCTGAGATGCCATAACTCGTTCAAAATTGATATACCACACTGGTTCCTCACTCTGCTGAATGTCCAAAACTGGCTGGATTCACTGCCAGACAATGATTCCAATCCTCACGCAGAATCTTGTTTTTTTTTCCATTTTATTCCTAGAATTGAATTTTCTACCCTCCCCCATGGTGAGTTTAGTTCCAGGGGATCACTCAATTGGGTGGGGATGGGGTGGGAGGGGAACCTACCGCCTTCTTGTCCTATTAAGAAAGTGGCGGAAAGGCTCATGGATTGCTCCCTGCCCTGCTATCAGCTGATTACATGAAGAGTGCAAAAATTTCCATTTTCAGGCCTGTCACTGCTGGTATTAACTCACCTGGTGGGACAGTTACCACGCAGAGACCATGACAAGCAAGCCCATGCGGGGAACTTGTTGACTTCCAGGGGTAATCCTTGTTCAGAGACACTCAGAGCCTGTTAAGGGGCCAGGCATCAGGATTGGGGTAGACCCGATGATAGCCACCCGCTGCACTTGCTGCTGAACCACCCCCTCCACCCCGCACTGCCTCCCCCCCACCTCACCCACTGTGAATCCCAACCCGTAACCCCCATACAGCCATCAATCCCCCGTGCCCTGAGTGCATGATGTTCCAGGCCTCAGATCAGTGTCAGACTGGAAATCAGTGTTCAATGTCCATTCAATGGAGTAGCAAACAGCTCTCACCATGGGTTTTCATGCCAGGATCATTGGTCCTGGAAAGGTCTGTTGTTGCCCAGTTAAGTGCCTGAGTAATGTGGTTGTCCTTCCTGGAAAGAGGCGAAATGTGGTTCTCGGCAGATCTCCAGTGAGAAGGCAAGACCCCCGTCATCTCCATTAAATGCAGCACCCTCCCTACCCCGCCCCCACCGAGTTTGTATTCCGTAGCTTGAATTAATTCTATGGATCGGAACAGTAAAATGAATGAACGTATTTAGATTTTAAAATGTCCAATGTGCTACAAAAACATGGAAAGGAAATATTCTAAAGCTTGAATCTTATCTCAAGGTTCAGATGACATTCACAAACCAATTGCACTTCAATTTCACAGGTTGTCATGCCGTTGGAACATTTGGTAGATCACGGTTTTGCAGTCACTCCCTGCTATTCATTATTTTATATGTTAATTGGGAGGCACAAAATGTGTATAATCTGATGGGAAAACTTTGGCATGAAGGAAATACACATCCCATATCATTAATTACTATCAATCTGAAATCATAGAGCTTATTTTCCATTTGATGAATCAAAACTATTATTTTACTCATTTTTATTTGCGAAGAAGCCAACATTATTGGTGTGCACAGAAATCAGAAGAAAAATCCAATTCACTTCTTCACGCCCAAATGGGACTTGTATGTTTTGTCATCCCCTCAGAAATTAAAGCAAGATTTCATTTCCAGGTATTTTATTTATCAGTTCATATGATCTCTTTGCTTATACATCAAATACATTACACGTCACGTTTTGAACAGTACTCAATTACTGAAGTGCACATCAAACAGATACAATTTAATGAAAACCCCAGGATAGTTTATGAAATTTAAAATAAACAAAAATCACACATCTTTACAACACTGAGAACTCAAGGCTGTGAACAAAGCATCTACATAAATAAAATAAGCCATTAAAGAGACTTCAGTTCTGCAAACTAGCATTCAGACTTCGGTTTCAAATTAAATAGCTTGTTCTGACCCATGGTTTGATCAGACACAGTTGCCTGTCAGTAAAAAGGAAACAAATTTCAGCATTGCTCCCATCCACAAGGAAGTCCTGTGAAAATTCACAGGACCTATGAGTTCCACAGACTGTGGTGCGAGATAGGCACAGGCTGCAACAGAGCTAAAACAATATGACAGGATTGTTGTTAAGAGAGACGTTATTCATTACCAGCATTAGCATCAGCTGACGTATCAGAATATTAAAATTTAGCAAAGAGTTTGAACTGTCCTTGTATGAACAGTGGGATAACAGGTTTTTATTATTAGTTCTGTAACATGTCTGTATTTGTATCAACACCTTAATCTTAAACATACGATCTGTGATGCATTGCTTGCACCTAATTGAGAACAATGCTATTCAATCGCAAAGAAATAATACATATTGTACATTTTTATTGTACCATGCATTATTTAATTAAAAAGTCAGATTCTGTCACAAGCAAAATAATATTAAAAAGATTGTGCTTTATTGCTTCTATATATTTGATTTATTTGTAATATGAATGCTTATACATTAAGAATTTATAAGATGTCATTCCAGAATGAAATATTAAGAGTTTATTTCACTGGTAATTATAGTAAAACACAATAGAAAATAACTAAACAAGTTCAACACTTTAGTACTGCACTAAGCTCTTTTCAGAATAATTGTTCTTACAATTACACCAAGGTAACTTTAACTTGAGGTTAATCAGAAAAGATATTTCAACTGCAAAATAGGATCATTTACAATAATTAATAAATTGCACAGAACTGACAAATGCTGACATTATTGCATTAGAATCTTTAAAAAGGAATATTTGCCGTCGAATGTCAACCATTTCTGTTCCTGGAATGTTCCATTATTAAACCACATACATCATGTTATAGTATTTCTTCATAATTAAATTTTACTCATAAACCAGATATAGCGACAGAAATGTTGCACATTGTCCTAAATAATAACTCGCACAATGCAAATATGCGGGAAATAATATATTCTCTACATCAGAGAAAATAGAATACTATCACACTGTATGTCAGCAAAAGTTGTATCCTTGATGTAAGGTCCTGGCCAATGTCCAGGCAAGACTCGGGAAAATTAAGTAATATAGAAATCTATCACTTAGAAACACTGCATTACATCAAATGACAGGCAGTTTTTGACATCTTAAGTGCCTGACAATGGTAGGTCAGGCAGTTTTATTCTCGAAATACCATTTAAATGTGAAAAAGAAGCATCTGCTTTCTGTTCTATGAGGAAACAGCACAGCTGACTAAAGGTGAAAATAATTCTCAGCTACCTGCTAAAAAAGACTGCCATGTGAACAGGCCATTGTCAAACCGAGGGAGCTCAGTTACAGCTGCAATTTTTTCGCAGAAGGATGGGAGTTATTTTTAAAGCAGCCATTCCCCCTGTAATCCATCCTCTGGCACCATCAGGCAAATGCAACCTTTGACCCACTCGAACATGTGGTGCGTAGATGCCATCACGTATTCAGGCAGGCCACTTCATGACTTTGACATGGACGTTAGGTTTTCCATGAAGCCATTAAGATTTGTTTGACCGTCCCTTTGTGGAGGTTTTCAGACAGCAAGTGACCCATGAAGTCAAGCAGTCTAATGATTTCCAAATTTGCGAGAGAGAGTCTGCAGCATTATTTCTTCGGATGGAAGTTTCTCATCCCACCACCAGTGGTGCGAATCGGAGTGGGTGAAGGCAATAGATTTGGCATGATAGAAAGTCAGTTTCCTGCTGGTGGGAATTTAGCTTGGAATTTTGTTCTCCCAACTTTGAAACCGGGTTAAATCTTATGAATGCTCATTAAAAGTCCAACTCACCTCAATGACATTCTCTCTGCAAACTCAATGAGCAGCAGTGGATAATTAGAACAGTCTGTTTCCCAACTGCATATAAGTGGCCTGCATCTGGGGACATTCAGTTCATCAATTACTTTAAGGTCAGCAGATGCTGCTTTTGTCTATCTTCAAGAGCATTGCTGCAAGATTGTGGGTGCCCTTAGCAAGATCAGTGCCAAGGCTGGGCATGGGAGGCAATACCAGCAGGGTAAGAGTGGGGGAATCGGAGGCAGGTCGGGGGTGGCGACGGCTGAGGCCACTTGGTCAGGGACATATTGAAGAGGCTGCCCTGTGGTTGAGGCTATGCTGTCAGGGATTTATTGAACAGATTGTCCTGAGGCTGAGGCCACGCTGTCAGGGACATATTGCAGAGGCTGGCCTGTGGCTGAGGCCATGTTCAGGTTCAGGGTAACTGACGAAACTGCAAGCCTGATCGTCAAGGGCTTTCATTGCAACTTACTCTCTTCTTTTCTTCCTACTTCAACTTCACCCTACCATGACCAAGTGCAACTAGTACAACAGCACAACCACCTCTTCCTGGTCATCCAGATCTGCCTCACCATCTCCAAACCCCTACACTTCTTCCTCTCCAGGTGGTTCCAAGGATTGGCTCCTTGGGAGAACAATATTGTGAAGCGTTCAACAGATGGCCATCATTTTGGGTTTAGGTAATGCTGCACAAGTCGACAGCAGAGTACACCATAGAGTTCTGTTCATTGCAATGCAGGAAGGATTTGATTGCATTAGAGAGGGTAGAGAGGAGATTTATGAGGATGCTGTCAGGTATGAAGAATTTTAGCTGAGGCAAGATTGGATAGGCTGGAGTTGCTTCCTTTGCAACAGAGGAGGCTGATGGGAGATTTAATTAATTATGAGAGGCCTCAATAGCAGAGAGGTTAATAACCAGAGGATAGATTTGAAGTATTTGTACAAGAATTAGGGGCAGTTGAGGAGTAGATTTTTCACCTGGAGGTAGTGAGGGCCAAGAACACACTGACTGTAAGGGAGGTAGAGCACAAAAATCCTCATTGCATTTAGAACACCTGTCTATGTGCTTGAAGTACCACATCATACAGGGCTACAGACAAGGGGCGCAATTCTCCCATCGGGAGACTATGTCCCGAAACCGGAGTGAAAACCGGAGTGTTTCACTCTGGCGTCGGAGGCCGTTCCCAGCCGCCTATCATCCCGCCCCCCGGGGGGGGGGGGCTAGGAGCAGCGGCACATCATATACGCACGTCAGGCGCGGCGCCACTTAACTGACGCGACCAGCGTTGCGTAAATGATGTCACCCACACATGCGCGGTTGCCGTCCTCCCCGCGGCCGCCCCGCAAGAAGATGTCGGATGGATCTTGCGGGGCAGCGGAGGAAAGGAGATCCTCCTTCAGAGAGGCCGGCCCGCCGATCGGTAGGCACTGATCGCGGGCCAGACCCCTTTTGAGCCCCCCCCCCCGGTGCAGGAACCCCCCTCGCCCCCCCACAGGCCGCCTCCCCAGTGTTCCCGCGCTGTTCCCTCCGTCAGCGACCAGGTGTGGATGGCGCCGGAGGGAGCCTGTCATGCTGGGCAGGCCGCTCAGCCCATCCGGGCCGGAGAATCGGCGCTCGCCCATTACCAACGGCAAGCGGCGATTCTCCCAGCGGCCAGCTTTGATTCGCGCTGCGCCAGTTTGGGGGGTGGGAGAATCGCGTGCGGGTGTCGGGGCGGCGTGGCGGGACCCGCGCGGCGCCCGGGCGATTCTCCCACCCGGCTTGGGGGGGGGGGGAGAATTCCGCCTAAGACAATTGGAGTATTGTGCACAGTTTTGATCTCGACATTCGAAAGAGAATATAGAGACACTGGAGAAGGTACAAAAAAAGGATTCATGGAGAGGATACCAGAACGGAGATGTTTTATCCAGCAGTAAGGACTGGACAAGCTGGAATTCTTTTCTCTGGTCTTCAATATTATGAAAGGATTTGATTGGGTTCGTGCAAGAGGAAGCACTTTCACTTGTGGAGGAGATCAAACTAGGGGCCAGAAATATAAGATAGTTAAATCCAACTGGGAACTCGGGAGAAATCCTTTTTCCAAAGTGTGGCAAGAATATGGAAGTCACTCCCACAAGAAGTAATTGAAGTAATTAATGCTTTTAATTTGAAGCAGGATAAACCTAGAAAGGAGAAAAGAACAGAAGCATATGATGCTGGGTTAGATGAAGAAGAGTGGTAGGAGGAGCATAAACATCAGCATGTACCAGTGAAGACAAATGCCCATTGTCCGTGCTGTATAATTCTATGTAAAATGGCTGAAAGGTGGGATAAGGCTGGATAACTATTTTCAATTGCTTTGGGCATGATTGGTTGAATGGTCTCTTTGTGTGTTTAAATCTTTTCTATGTTTCTTTCCAGACAGTCGGATTGGGGAGAATGCTGAAGAGGGCGCTTATTGTCTGCTCAGAGCTCCAGTCGAGACATAATTCCAAGTAAAGCGCTCCTTGGCTTCTGTGTTCAAGTTCCTGCCTCTCGGCATGCACCATGTTCTCAGACCATTTTCAGGCCATCTAGTAGCCACCCTGACATCCTAGAGTATGTTTGGAATAGAAGGGAAATTGAGAATTAGCACAGTATGAAGGTACCATGCCTACTATAAGGAAACCAGACACAGACCTGTGCAATGCACTCCTTGCCATCGCATATCAACTGCACAAAAAAGGAGTGGAACCTGGGGCGTCATTCTCCGCCGGCGGGAGTCTCCGTTCTGCCGGCGCCCGGGGGTTTCCCGACGGCGTGGGGGTGCCCCACAATGGGAAACCCCATTGACCGGCCGGTGTTACGGAGACTCCCGCCGGCCGGTCGGCGCAGAAATGTGGCGGGGCGGGTAGGAGAATTTCGCCCCCTGATCTGTGGACATTTGGCTCGGATCTGGACATGGAGCGTTTCTGTGGGATTAAGGAGGGGGACTTGCAAGTGCATGGCCCACTGACTTCCACCCTCTTCACACCAAATAAAGCATGTTGTGTCCACCCAGTGGGAAGGCAGCCAACTAGCTGAAGGAAGGGTGGATTCCACACCCAATTTATTCTTTACAGAGGGACATCTGGCAGGAGAGAGGCCAGGACATGAAGCAGAAGTCGGTCATGGCCACCCATTTTAAAGGCACTCTTGCACGAGTTGGTGATAACTGCAGGAGATATCCAGTTTTGTTTAGAGAATCAGGGAAAGAGGACCATTAAATCCATTGAAGTATTGGAGCAGCAGCACGTAGGAGCATGTTTTCCCATATGACTATTGTTGGAGCAGTCTCTCATTCAGGACCCTTGCCAAGGAAGAAAGAACATCTGAGTACACCTGTCCCACTCCTCTTCTGAATAAGAAGACTTCAAAATGACTCAAATTCTCCCTTTTAATTCTGCTTTCTGCAGTGAGGGGAACTCAACCTGCACCTTTTCAGAATTATCACATTTTAAAGTTGACCACATCTGCCACAAACAATGGAGCGAGTGCGAATGGAGGGGCACAGACCATGAACAGTTCCATGGTTTATTGATGACACTTCACAAGTCCTCCTCCACGCTCTCATCAGCCGGACGCCTTTGTGTGTTTTTTCTTGACTCTTTCATGGGATGCGGGCGCCACTGGCAAAGTTTTCAGTCATGGAGTCATCTAAAACATCTGGTTGCAGTGCTGTAAGAGGCTCAATGACCTCTTACAATCGTCAAACGTGAGGCTGCAACCATTTTGCAGATGGATCTGTATGGGAAGGTGTGAGCGGATGATGTGTATTAATTGAGGGATTGCTTATAATCTGGGCCATGTGTGGATGACAGCACATGCCCCACTGCATGGCACCATGGGATCCTGGGGGTTGATATGACGTGCATGTCATGATAACTTGTAAGAATCTTTGAGAAGCGTGGCTGCTGACATTGAACATGTTAGAATCACAAATGAAAATTATTTTTCCACAGAAGATTGATTACAATGTCCTTTTTCCTTTGCAGAATAGGGCACATAATGCTCGCAAGAGGGCAAGAACTAGATGAAGCCTGCCTAAAATTGCCAATTTCACTCCTCTGGAGCAGGACGTCTTGCAGTTAGCCTGCAACCAATGATATAGGGCTGTGAAGAGGCTGGGATGACAACCCTGGTGTGGTGATTAAGGAACCATAGCTCCCTCCTGGAAAGATTGTGCTGAAGGGGATGGGATAGGAGATAGGATAGGAATAGAACAAAGAAAAGTACCCCGGAAGTGTAGAAGATTTTAGGTTAGATGGGCAGCATGGTCGGTGCAGGCTTGGAGGGCCAAAGGGCCTGTTACTGTGCTGTACTTTTCTTTGTTCTTTGTTCTTTGCTCTAAATTGGGGAAGATGGTAGAGAGGGAGCATTGATGGTTTTGACTTTGACTGCTTGCAACATATGAGGAGGAATGTGTATCTCAATTTTGGAGGAACTGCAGTTTAAACCCTGGTTACCATTTTCCAATAGTTGGAGAGTCTCTGGGCGGATCTTTCTCATTTTGTTTCTGCAAAGTGGTGCAGTGAGGGGAGAAACAGTGTGGAAGCTGCTGGCCAGGGACAGTACCAGGGCAGTGCCGGGGGTAGTACCAGGGTACTGCCCAGGCACGACACTCTCCCTCCTGGGGGATGTACTCATCTGTGTACCTCAGGCATGTTCTGTTCACCAGGTGCATGATATGGGGGACCTGCCGTGACTCATGACGTCGAGCCCCCAGCCATCACCGGTGCCATCGCCACGCTGAAGGATATCTACATCCGGCCCGCCAACCAGGTTTTTGCTCGCTACCAGCTCGCCACACGACGGCAATTTCCGGGGGAATCGCTGGACGAGTTTTATAACGCCCTGCAGATCCTGGGTCGAATCTGCAACTGCCCGGCGGTAACAGCGAGTGAACACACAGAGCTCCTTGTCCGCGATGCTTATGTGGCAGGTTTGGCCTCTTCCCGGATCCGCCAGAGGCTTCTGGAGAAAGAATCTCTGGGACTTACAGAAGCTCAGGCCCTGGCGGCATCCCTCGATGTGGCCTTGCGTAACGCCCGTGCCTACGCCCCCGACCGCACTACAGCCCCTTGGGTTCCGTGGACCCCGCTGAGGTCGACTCTCCTCTGTGTGTTGAACATGAAGGCAACCGTCCGTTGGTCAGTGAGGAGAGTGAATCTCCTGCCGGCCAGGTAATGCCTCCAATGTCGCACAGCCTCAACGATAGCCTGGGCCTCCGTTTCGACGGATGAGTGCCGAATTTCGGAGGCATGGAGGGTGCGGGAAAAGAATTCCATGGGCCTGCCTGCCTGCTTGAGGGTGGCGGCAAGGGAGACGTCCGATGCATCGCTTTCTACTTGGAAAGGAAGTGTTTCGTCTACAGCGTGCATTCCAGCTTTGGCAATATTAGCTCTGATCCGGGCAAAAGCCTGTTGGGCCTCGGCCGTCAGGGGGAAATGAGTGGACTGTATAAGTGGGCGGGCCTTGTCCGCATAATTAGGGGCCCACTGAGCGTAATACGAGAACGCCAGGCAGCGTTTGAGGGCCTTGGGGCAGTGGGGGAGGGGAAGCTCCATGAGGGGGCACAAGCGGTCGGGATCGGGCCCCAGAACTCCGTTCAGGACCACGTAGCCGAGGATGGCTAAGTGGTTTGTACGGAACACGCACTTCTCCTTGTTATACGTGAGGTTAAGGAGAGTGGCGGTGCGGAGATATTTAGCAAGGTTGGCGTTGTGGCCCTGCTGATCATGGCCGCAGATGGGCACATTGTCTAGGTACGGAAACGTGGCCCACAAGCCGTACCGGTCGACCATTTGATCCATCTCCCTTTGGAAGACCGAAACCCCATTGGTGACGCCGAAGGGGATCCTAAGGAAGTGATATAGCCTGCCGTCTGCCTCGAAGGCGGTGTATGGCTGCGCCGATTTACGGATGGGGATCTGGTGGTAAGTGGATTTCAGGTCGACCGTTGAGAAGACCCGGTACTGTGCAATCTGGTTAACCATGTCAGATATGCATGGGAGGGGGTACGCGTCGTGCTGCGTGTACCTGTTGATGGTCTGGCTGTAGTCCATGACCATTCGGTTTTTCTCCCCAGACTTAACCACTACCACTTGAGCTCTCCAGGGACTGTTGCTGGCCTCGATGACTCACTCCCGAAGCAACCGCTGGACCTCGGACCTGATGAAGGCCTTATCCTGGATGCTGTACCGTCTGCTCCTGGTGGCGACGGGTTTGCAATCTGGAGTTAGATTGGCAAAGAGGGAAGGAGGATCGACCTTTAGGGTCGCGAGGCCGCACACAGTGAGGGGTGGTAAGGGTCCGCCGAATTTAAGGGTCAGGCTCTGGAGGTTGCACTGAAAATCCAGGCCAAGGATAAGTGCAACGCAGAGGTTAGGGAGGACGCAGAGGTGGAAACCGTGGAACTCGACACCTTGGACTGTGAGCGTGACCGTGCAGTACGCCCGGATCGCTACGCGATGGGATCCGGAGGCCAGGGAGATACTTTGATTGGTAGGGTGTACTTTAAGGGAGCAGCGCCTTACCGTATTTGGATTTACAAAGCTCTCGGTGCTCCCGGAGTCCAGTAGGCAGGAGGTCACGTGGCCGTTGGCTTTCACGCTGGTGGATGTGTTGGTCAGAGTGTGTGGTCGGGACTGGTCGATTGCCATGGATGCGAGTCGTGGTTGATCATCGGGTAGTGAGGCGGCCGCTGAGTCAGGGTCCTGAAATGCCGTTGGTCTCTGTGTGCTGCGGGGTGGACAAGATGGCGGCGCCCGGAGGTGCTGGGGGTCACAAAATGGCAGCGCCCATGGAACGCACGTTGCGGGGGTAGAGCAAGATGGCGACATCCATGAAACGCACGTGTTGTGCGGGAGAGAAGCTGGCGGCGCCCATTGCCCGCACATGGCCTGGGGAGGAAAGCGGCGCCTATTGTCCATGACTGGGGGGGGGGGGGCGACCGCTGCCACTGAGCGGGCCTGGCACACGGCTGCGTAGTGGCCCTTCTTCCCGCAGGCCTTACAAAGAGCAGCGCGGGCCGGGCAGCGTTGGCGGGGTGTATTTGTTGGCCGCAAAAATAGCACCGGGGCCCCCCGGAGATCACTGGCTGGCGACCCCGCTGGGCCGGCTGCCTGGGGGGCCCATGAAGCATAGGAGGAGTTGGCCGCGCGGTTGGGGGCATAGGACTGTACATTACGCAGGGCGACCGTCATGGAAAGCGCTAGTGTTTTAGTCTCTGCGGGGTCGCACGTGGCCCCTTCTAGGAGCCGCTGCCTGATAACATCGGACCCAATCCCAGTTCCAAAAGCATCCCTCATAAGGAGATCTGAGTGCTCCTTATCTGTAACGTCCTGGCAGTCACAGTCCCGAACTAGTGGGATCAGGGCCCTCCAGAAGTCCTCGATTGACTCACCAGGTAGTTGAGTAAGCGTTGCGAGCGCGTGTCTGGCGAAGAGCGTGCTCGTCTTCTGCTCGTAACTCTCTTTGAGTCGAGTCATAGCGTCAGCGTAATTGGGCGCATCTTGGATCAGCGGGAAGATTTTAGAGTTGAGTCTGGAGTACAATATTTGAATCTTCTGAGCCTCTGGAACAGGGATCGGCGCCGCGTTGATATACGCTTCAAAACATAGTCAGTGCTGAAAGTCCTTTCTGGCGTCGCTTGTGTGTGGATCAAGCTGCAGTCGATCTGGTTTAATCCGGAGGTCCATCTTCTGAATCAGATACTAATACATTGAGGCACGATCAATTTGACTGGAGACGAAGTTGAATTCAAACTGAGGCTTTGTTAGTATCTGATGTGTGGCCTCCTACAGCAGCTGACGAAATGGCTGCGAGCTGAAGGCCACGCATATTTATAACCCGGCTCCTGGGCGAAGCTAGCATGCAGGGGCCCAGGTGAACCTGTACCGCAGGTTCTACCGTACAACCCTTAATATAAGAACACAGTGGTTTACCACAGACACCAGGGCGGATGTCAACATCGGACGAGGATGTGAGGCCCTGCTGAGTTGCGGTTCCCCGTGGCACGTGTGTCACCCCCCCACACCACCCCCACCTCACACCACCCCACACCACCCTCACATTCCTGCTCCATCACCACCCCTACACCCCACTCTCCAAAACAGCCCCACTCCTCCACGGCCTGCGATGCAATCTTGCCCTTGTCTTGCAGGAGCTGCTGGTGATGGGGTGGGCCTTCTGGTGTTCCCCACCCCTGACTGCAGCCACAGTCCAGGTAGTGAGAAGCAACAAGGATGACACTGGCATGGAGAGGTGACCTCGATCCGCATCCCAGGACACTCCAGAGCTCGAGTCCAGGAATGACACTGATTTCCTGTCACAGCTGTCTCCAACACCATCCACCATCCCAGAGACACTCACCTCAGTTGGGCACCTTAGTGAAGAGGCGCCTGGGACACTCTCTGGTGCGCACCACGGACATTTTCCGCTATAGCAGGTGGAGGTAGGAACTCCCAAGGGGGCGGATGGTAGCAGGCAGGACGACCCCAGGGACTAGCTGACATCCAGACGGGTGTCTGGCTCAGGAATGATTGGTACCATTAATTGTGGGGATGCAGTTGCAGAGCCAAGGACTACATGCGGAGTTGTGCATGACCATCCAGTACCTGCAGGTCTAGTTGGAGAAGTCCAGCCACATGCAAGAGGTGGTGCCAACCATGCATGCCACCCAGGCCAATATCGCATGAATGGTGTCTGTGGTGGAGGACTTGGGGGAGAAGATTTCAGTCATGGGTCAAAATGTCCAAGGCCTGAGCACTCTGTGCAGTCGGTGGCTGAGGCCCAGGACAGGACTACCTTATCACAGGCAGCCATGTACCAGGGCCATCTGGACATTGCAGCGATGCTTCTGAGCGTGGCCCAGTGAGAGCGTTAGTGGCATTGCCCAGGCACTGGTAGAATTGGCACAGACCCAGAGGGAGGTGGCCCAGCCCCAGAGGGAGATGGCGCAGTCACTGGCTGATGTGGCACACACCCAGGAAGTGATGGCACAGTCAAAGCGTGAGGTGGCGCAGTCCCAGATGGAGGTGGTCCACTCCCTGTGCTCCATGGCTGTGTGCTTGTAGACCCTAGTCGAGATGGCAGCGGGACTCCAGGACTGACATCGCAAGGTAGTGGAGGAGCCTTAGGGGTTAGCTCTGCTCGCACTCCCATCCCATGGAGTAGCCCATGGGCCATCGGGAACCTAGAGGGAGAAGGAGGTCATGGGACCCATGCCAGTGACTCCCCCAGGGGCGGTGCCGGAACACCGCAGCACTTCGGACTCCCCCATCCTGACCCTGGCTCATCGTATGCACAATGGGCAGAACAGGACGGCACCACACCACTGGGACACCAGAATAACAGCTGGGCCCAACCAGGCCCGGTCGCCCAAGAAGATGGTCGTCAAAGGGGATCCAGGTCACTGAGCGGGAATCACAACGGGCTGTATTCACTCTTGATATCAGTCTGGGGATCCACCTAGGCATAGCGTAAGGCCAGAAAAGTAGACACCAGTTAATTGGCACGGGTGCAGAGCACAGTTCAACTATAGGGGCTAGGGCACAGACCTGTATATATGTTTTCACATTAAACACCTGGGCATAATGTTACAACCTGCCCCGGTGCTCTGCCAGGAGGGTGTGAGGGGTGGGCTGCTCCAGGCTTGCCGCAGAGGGGGCATGGGTTGGGGGGGGGGGGGGCGAATGGGCAGACGTTGGGGGTGGGCAAGGCCCAGGAACTGCAGTTCAGCCAGTGCACTCACCACGCTGGTTCCCCCCCCCTCCCCAACCACCCCAACATCCTCACCTCTGCCACCCCAGGGGATCTATGGGACCTTGTGTTGGAATGGCCAGCGCGCATGCAGGGATCACCCAGGAGAACGGTGGGAAGTGCTACCCTGGGCAGGAATTAGGCATTGTCGAAAGATGCAGAGCAACTCATCGCAGGATGGGTTGTCATCACACTCTCACTTTCTCTTCCTTTCACTCACTCACTCACTGACTCACTCACTCACTCACTCACTCACACTCTCTCTCACTTTCTCCCTTGCCCACACTCACACTCTCTATCTTCCTCTCCCCCCACATACTCAGGCCAGGATTTTCCACTTTCGGTCATGTCGGGCGACAGGAGCGGCAAATCGCGTGACAACAGCAAAAGCGTCTTTTGCGCGTGATGCGCGGCGCCATTGCCCCCTCCCCCTGCCAAGGACGGGGTGAGTTACCTGGCTTGTAGTGTCCAAAAATCATTTGAGTTAATCAGCATATCATTATCAGGCCTCTACGCCTGAACCATCACCACCAGCCCCCCCCTCCCCATCCTCACCGCCCGCCCCCCTCCCATGAGAAAATTCATCCACGACGGCGAGAGGGCAGAATGGCGCAAAACCCGACTGGTCTCCCAAGGTGTGCACCAGATGAACAGAACACCCAGGGGAGCAGAGGTGAATACATCACTCAGTGGGGAAGAGGGTCCATCCTCTGGTACTGCCTGGGTGGTGCCATGGGGCAGCACTGTGGGCAATGCCCAGGCAGTGCCGGGGTTGGGATACATAAGAACATAAGAACTAGGAGCAGGAGTAGGCTATCTGGCCCCTCGAGCCTGCTCCGCCATTCAATGAGATCATGGCTGATCTTTGTGGACTCAGCTCCACTCTCCGGCCCATACACCATATCCCCGAATCCCTTTATTCTTTAAAAAGGTATCTATCTTTTTCTTAAAAACGTTTAAAGAAGGAGCCTCAACTGCTTCTCTGGGCAAGGAATTCTAGAGATTCACAACCCTTTGGGTGAAGAAGTTCCTCCTAAACTCGGTCCTAAATCTACTTCCCCTTATTTTGAGGCTATGCCCCCTAGTTCTGCTTTCCCCAACCAGTGGAAACAACCTGCCCGCATCTATCCTATCTATTCCCTTCATAATTTTATATGTTTCAATAAGATCCCCCCGCATCCTTCTACACTCCAATGAGTACAGTCCCAGTCTACTCAACCTCTCGTCATAATCTAATCCCCTCAACTCGGCGATCAACCTAATGAATCTCCTCTGCACTCCCTCCAGTGCCACTATGTCCTTTCTCAGGTAAGGAGACCAAAACTGAACACAATACTCCAGATGTGGCCTCACCAACATCCTATACAATTGCAGCATAACCTCCCTAGAGTTGAACTCCATCCCTCTAGCAATGAAAGACAAAACTCGATTAGCCTTCTTAATCACCTGTTGCACCTGCATACCAACTTTTTGCGACTCGTGCACCAGCACACCCAGGTCCCTCTGCACAGCAGCATGTTTTAACATCTTACCGTTTAAATAATAATCCATTCTGCTGTTATTCCTCCCAAAATGGATAGCCTCACACTTGGCAACATTGAATTCCATCTGCCAGACCCTAGCCCATTCACCTAACCTATCCAAATCCTTCTGCAGACTTCCGGTATCCTATGCACTTTTTGCTTTACCACTCATCTTAGTGTCGTCTGCAAACTTTGACACATTGCACTTGGTCCCCAACTCCAAATCATCTTTGTAAATTGTGAACAACTGCGGGCCCAACACTGATCCTTGAGGGACCCCACTAGTTACAGGTTGCCAACCAGAGAAACACCCATTTATCCCCGCTCTCTGCTTTCTGTTAGTTAACCAATCCTCTACCCATGCTACCACTTTACCCTCAATGCCATGCATCTTTAGTTTATGCAGCAACTTTTGTGTGGCACCTTGTCAAAAGCTTTCTGGAAATCCAGATATACCACATCCATTGGCTCCCCGTTATCTACTGCACTGGTAACGTCCTCAAAAAATTCTACCAAATTAGTTAGACATTACCTACCCTTTATGAACCCATGCTGCGTCTGCCCAATGGGACAATTTCCCTCCAGGTGCCCCGCTATTTCCTCCTTAATGACAGATTCCAGCATTTTCCCTACAACCGAAGTTAAGCTTACCGGCCTATAATTACCCGCTTTCTGCCAACCTCCTTTTTTAAACAGTAGTGTCACGTTTGCTACTTTCCAATCCTCTGGGACCACCCCAGAGTCTAGTGAATTTTGATAAATTATCACTAGTGCGTTTACAATTTCCCTAGCCATCTCTTTTAACACTCTGGGATGCACCCCATCAGGGCCAGGAGACTTGTGTACCTTTAGCCCCATTAGCTTGCCCAATACTGCCTCCTTAGTGATTACAATCATCTCAAGGTCCTCACCTATCTGGGGCGTCATTCTCCGCCGGCGGGAGTCTCCGTTCTGCCGGCGCCCGGGGGTTTCCCGACGGCGTGGGGCTGCCCCACAACCGGCCGGTGTTACGGAGACTCCCGCCGGCCGGTCGGCGCAGAAATGTGGCGGGGCGGGCAGGAGAATTTCGCCCCATATCTTTATTTCCATCAGTCACTGGCATGTTATTTGTGTCTTCCACTGTGAAGACTGACCCAAAAAACCTGTTCAGCTCCTCAGCCATTTCCCCGTCTCCTATTATTAAATCTCCCTTCTCATCTTCCAAAGGACCAATATTTACCTTAGCCACTCTTTTTTGTCTTACATATTTGTAGAAGCTTTTACTATCTGCTTTTATGTTCTGAGCCAGTTTACTTTCATAGTCTACCTTACTCTTCTTTATAGCTTTTTTAGTAGCTTTCTGTTGTCCCCTAAAGACTTCCCAGTCCTCTAGTCTCCCACTAATTTTTGCCACTTTGTATGTGTTTTCCTTCAATTTGATACTCTCCCTCACCTTCTTAGATATCCATGGTCGATTTTTCCCCTTTCTACCGTCTTTCTTTTTTGTCGGTATGAACCTTTTCTGAACACTGTGAAAGATCGCTTGGAAGGTTCTCCACTGTTCCTCAACTGCTTCACCATGAAGTCTTTGCTCCCAGTCTACCTTAGCTAGTTCTTCTCTCATCCCATTGTAATCGCCTTTGTTTAAGCACAAAACACTAGTGTTTGATTTTACCTTGTCATCCTCCAACTGTATTTTAAATTCCACCATATTGTGGTCGCTCCTTCCAAGAGGATCCCGAACTATGAGATCATTAATCAATCCTGCCTCATTACACAGGACCAGATCTAGGACCGCTTGTTCCCTTGTAGGTTCCATTACATACTGTTCCAGGAAATTATCCCGGGCACATTCTATAAACTCCTCCTCAAGGCTGCCTTTATCAACCTGGTTAAACCAATCGATATACAGATTAAAATCTCCCATGATAACTGCTGTACCATTTCTACATGCATCCGTTATTTCTTTGCTTATTGCCTGCCCTACCACCCTGTTACTATTTGGTGGCCTATAGACTACTCCTATCAGTGACCTTTTCGCCTTACTATTCCTGATTTCCACCCAAATTGATTCAACCTTGTCCTCCATAGCACCAATATCATCCCTTACTATTGCTCGGATGCCATCCTTAAACAACAAAGCTACACCACCGCCCTTACCGTCCATTCTATCCTTTCGTATAGTTTGATACCCTTGGATATTTAACTCCCAGTCGTGACCATCTTTTAACCATGTTTCAGTAATGGCCACTAAATCATAGTCATTCACGATGATTTGCGCCATCAACTCATTCACCTTATTCCGTATACTACGAGCATTTAGGTAAAGTACACTTATGCTGTTTTTTATGTCTTTGTTATGAATCCTAACACCTTGATCAGTAACTTTTCGCAAATTATTTTTCCTCTTCCCCTTTCTCCTAATTTTCCTTGTCTTTGAACCCATATCTCTACATAATAACCTGTCACGTAACCTGCTGTCTTGCTCTCCATTAACCATTATACTGTCCATCGCTTTACCCTTCCCCCCAACTTGGTAGTTTAAAGTAGGGTTGTTCCAGAATTAACTCTTTAAAGCTGGAGTGGTCTTTAAATATGGTGCTCCGATCCTCAGGGTCTAAGTTACTGGCAAGGCGGCTGAATCAGATGCTGCCCTGCCAGTGAAATGCCGTGGGCCCACTTTGCTGTTTCCTTTTCTAAGTGTGGGGCCAATGGCTTCCGCTGCTCTCGAGGGCTTTGAATTCACTTTTCCTGCCCACTATCGGCCTTTGCTGATATCCAGGAAAATTAAATTCTCACTCGCTCGCTCCCCCTCTCACACTCTCTTGCACATGCTCACACTCTTTCAATTATCTTTCTCTTCTCCAGTCACTATCTCTATGGGGACAGTGAGCTCCTCGTGCTATGCTGTATTCCTCAAACATCATTACATCTCGGTCTGTAAGTACCCTTCACCTGCAATCTGGCAGGCTCAAAAAAAAGTGGAAACATTGTCAAATGCTCCCACTTTCAAGAGCAGGCTCTGCTGCTAAATGTGGAGGCAGTAGGACAGTGGTATTTTCACTGCACCAGTAATCCAGCAAACCCAGGGAAAGACCTGAGGACCGGGTTCAAATCCTGCCATTGCAAACGATGAAATGTGAATTTAATAAAAAATCTGGAACTAAAAGTCTAATGATGACCATGTCATAATAACCTACCTCAGTCGCGAATCTCCTTTAGGGAAGGAAATCTCTCATGCTAGTCTCAACCACATGTGGCTCCAGATCCACAACAATGCCCTCTGAAATGGAGGGCAGTTAGGGATTGGCAATGATTGCTGGACCAGCCAGCAATACCCACGTCCTGTGAATGAATAAAAAAAATGCAACCATGGGGCAGCAAGGTAGCACAGTGGTTAGCAAGGTTGCTTCACAGCGCCAGGGTCCCAGGTTCAATTCCCGGCTTGGGTCACTGTCTGTGCGGAGTCTGCATGTTCTCCCAGTATCTGCGTGGGTTTCCTCCTGGTGCTCCGGTTTCCTCCCACAGTCCAAAGATGTGCAGGTTAGGTGGATTGACCATGCTAAATTGCCCTTAGGTTAGATGGGGTTGCAGGGTTATGGGGATAGGGTGGAGGTGTGGGATTGGATCGGATTGGATTTGTTTATTGTCACGTGTACCGAGGTACAGTGAAAAGTATTTTTCTGCGAGCAGCTCAACAGACCATTAAGTACATGTGAAGAAAAGGGAAGAAAAGAAAATACATAATAGGGCAACACAACATCTACAATGTAACTACATAAGCACTGGCATCGGATGAAGCATACAGGGTGTAGTGTTAATGAGGTCAGTCCATAAGAGGGTCATTTAGGAGTCTGGTAACAGTGGGGAAGTAGCTGTTTTTGAGTCTGTTCGTGCGTGTTCTCAGACTTCTGTATGTCCTGGCCGATGGAAGAAGTTGGAAGAGTGAGTAAGCCGGGTGGGAGGGATCTTTGATTATGCTGCCCACTTTCCCCTGGCAGCGGGAGATGTAGATGGAGTCAATGGATGGGAGGCAGGTTCGTGTGATGGACTGGGCGGTGTTCACGACTCTCTGATGTTTCTTGCGGTCCTGGGCCGAGCAGTTGCCATACCAGGCTGTGATGCAGCCCGATAGGATGCTTTCTATGGTGCATCTGTAAAAGTTGGTAAGGATTAATGTGGACATGCTGAATTTCCTTAGTTTCCTGAAGAAGTATAGGCGCTGTTGTGCTTTCTTGGTGGTAGCGTTGACATGAGTGGACCAGGACAGATTTTTGGAGATGTGCACCCCTAGGAATTTGAAACTGCTAACCATCTCCACCTCGGCCCCGTTGATGCTGACAGGGGTGTGTACAGTACTTTACTTCCTGAAGTCAATGACCAGCTCTTTAGTTTTGCTGGCATTGAGGGAGAGATTGTTGTCGCTACACCATTCCACTAGGTTCTCTATCTCCCGCCTGTATTCTGACCCGTCGTTATTCGAGATCCGGCCCACTATGGTCGTATCGTCAGCAAACTTGTAGATGGAGTTGGAACCAAGTTTTGCCACGCAGTCTTGTGTGTACAGGGAGTAGAGTAGGGGGCTAAGTACGCAGCCTTGCGGGGCCCCGGTGTTGAGGACTATTGTGGAGGGGGTGTTGTTGTTCATTCTTACTGATTGTGGTCTGTTGGTCAGAAAATCGAGGATCCAGAGTGGAGAGCCAAGTCCTAGGGCTGAAGTAGGGTGCTCTTTCCAAGTGCCGGTGCTGTCTCGATGGGCCGAATGGCCTCCTTCTGCACTGCAAATACTATGAATAAACATCTTCTTTTGTTTACTCATTAGATGCCCCTAGCCTTTATTAAAACTTACATTACAGTTATTTTATCATGTAGATTGAAAACAAATAGTGCTTCAAAAGAGAAAGTTTCTGGATGGTGCTTTGTTTACAGACTCACCAGGTTCAAACTAGTACACAGCATCCACTATTAGAGGCGAAACAATTCTGTTCATAAGGTACATTCACAAGGCATTTATTTTTCTTGCATCAAAACTGTATAGAATGAACTCAAATGATCAAGGATGAGAGGTTAAACTGAGAAGCTGTTGCCTTTATTTCAATTGTCACCTTTTAAGCCTTTGGCAACAGTGTACTTTTTCCTCAGCTGTCAACAGGTTAGATTTTTAAGCCTTAAGTCAACTCTGCACAACACAAAAATATGTTGCCTCTGTCAATGTTGTAGAAAAATCTGTCCAAGGCACAGATTTCAGTCACAGCAAATTACTATCTTCCCAATCTCATGCACTCCCACTGTCATTATATACCAGAGCAGAGAACTAGTTTGTTATTGCATTGCTTTATTTATTGATTCCTGCAGCTACTGAAAATTGCATGCATCTAGAAATACTCATTGCTACTGTTACTTTTATATTGTTTCACATCACTATAATATTTTATACCACATAAATCAATGTTGCTCAAAACACTTGCAATGATTCCACAAACCTTTGAATCTCAGCCAAAGCAGGATTCCGCCCATTCCTGAAAGAGTTAATAGGTAAGAAAAATAATCTTTATCAGTGTCACAAGTAGGCTTACATTAACACACTGCAATGAAGTTACTGTGAAAATCCACTATACGCCACACTCCGACGCTTGTTCGGGTACATTGAGGGATAATTCAGAATGTCCAATTCACCAAACAAGCACGCCTTTTGGAACTTGGGGGAGGAAACCGGAGCACCCGGAGGAAACCCAGGCAGACACGGGGAGAACGTGCAGACTCCGCACAGACAGTGACCCAAGCCGAGAATTGGACCTGGGTCCCTGGCACTGTGAAGCAACAGTGCTAATCACTGTGCTACCGTACTGTCCAGGGCAGCATAAACCCAGTCTATATGCATATGAAAATCACCCATGATTATTGTTGTACCTTTCTTACAAGCCTCCAGTATTTTGTGGTTTACACTGTATCCCAGTGCAGAAATACTGTTTGGGGATCTATAGGTTACTGCCACCAGGGGCTTCTTTCCTTTGCTATTTCTTATTTCTACCCAGGCTAATTCCACACCTTGATCTCCAGTGCCTATATCATTTCTCACGAGAGCACTGATCCATTCCTTTACCAGCAAAGCTACACCTCCTCCTTTACCTTTCTGTCTACCCTTCCAAAATAGTGAGCACCCTTGGATATTCAACTCCCAGACCTGATTTCCTTGTGACCATGTCTCAGTAACAGCCACCAAATCATACCCCTTTGTCTCTATTTGCGCTGTTAACTCATTCATTTTGTTCCAAATGCTTCACGCATTCAGACACAAAGCCTTTACATTTCTTCTATTATTAAATTTCCCCACTCTTGTCTGATTTTGGTGCAATATTACTTTCACGCTCTGTCCCTTCCTTTTATTTTCTGGTAACAATCAACCTCATCATTAACCTGAACTCCTACCTTCTCCTTTAACTTAATATTCAAATTTTCTATACAACTGAACCCTCTTCCAACTAATTAGTTTGAAGCCCTATCTTCTGGGATCAAGTCTCTGGTCCCAGCATGATTTAGGTGAACATCAGAATAGCTTCTTCCCCAGTGCAGGAGCCAATATCCCATGAATTGGAACCTATTTCTCCCACATCAAACTTTGAGCCAAGCATTTACCTCTTTAATATTATTGACCCTGTGCCAATTAGCTCATGGATCAGGTAGTAATCCGGAGATTATTACCTTTTTGGTTCTATTTTTCAATTTAGCCCCAAGCTGCTCATATTCCTTCAGCCGAACCGGTGGCACGGTAGCACAGTGGTTAGCACTGTTGCTTCACAGCTCCAGGGTCCCAGGTTTGATTCCCGGTTTGGGTCACTGTCTGTGTGGAGTTTGCACGTTCTCCCCAAGTCTGCGTGGGTTTCCTCCGGGTGCTCCGTTTTTCTCCCACAGTCCAAAGATGTGTGGGTTAGGTGGATTAGCCATGCTAAATTGCCCGTAGGTTAGGTGGGAATACTGGGTTATGGGGATAGGGTGGAGATATGGCCTTCGGTAGGGTGCTCTTTCCAAGAACTGGTGCAGACTCGATGGGGTGAATGGCCTCCTTCTGCTCTGTGAATTCTATGATCCTTGTTTTACTATATCATCGGTACCGATGTGGAGCACGACTGATATTCTGCCACTCCAAGTTCCTCTGAATCCCAGAGGAAGTTATTAGCTGCAGCATTACATGTGGATGTGGCAGGATGTGGCATTTTCCTGAGGAAGTTATTAACTGCAGCATTGCATGTGGATTCAGTCTGTTCCTGAGGAACATATTCGGTGCAACATCGCACCGTGTGATACGTTGCCAGTTTGATCTTTTTAAAATTCTTAATCACGCTTGCTTTACAAACGAGAAATGTTCAGGAGAACGTGTGGGTTACTAAATCAAGTTTTTTATGTACCTCTTGTCATTGATAAATATTCCTTTAATTTGCCTCGGAGATAAATCATTTCTGTGGCTTATTCAGTTAACTTGGACATTCATGTCTTCGGTTTTAAAGCATTTGGTCATTAAGGGTAAATTACTGTTCCCCCACTGCTTCTGCCTTAATACTTCAGTCACCTCAATAATTGTCTGGAAATAAATAAGCACATAAAACAAGAAACTGGGGGATATCAATGCTTGCAATGGAAGCTCTGCAAGTTTTTAGGGAAAATTCTTAAGAAAGGTTATATTGTAAAATTACTCGCATTGTCTAATTCTGTCACACAGTTAATATTGGATGCATTTGAATGCTGCAGAAAACATTGCTGTTAAAATGCCTTGAGCACCTTTGTTGACTGGAATACAGAATGGAGAATATTAAAAGCTGTTCTGACTCTTGTTGAGTAATAGTTGGTTTACACTGGGAGAAGGGAGATCAAATTCAATTCTGATTATATTGATCTGAATTGAATTCAATCTCCTAGCTTTCAGATTGTAGAGCAGCACCTTCTCCCAACGCCAGTCTGTACACAGAACAGCATCAAATTACAGCCTGGTGCTTGTATTATTTGCGGAGCAGGACAGATGCAAGCAGAGTCAAATCAAACTGTTTACACAAGACTTATTCAAATCAATTCATTTCTGCAGCGGATTTAAATTCTGCATGAGGAGGTGAACATTTTTCATACAATATAAAATTAAACTGAATTTGAACAATTTTTTCAATGCCTTTACTTTTGAAAAGCTTAAAACACAGAACAGTTGTCAAAGGAACAAGGCTTCCTCAATGTTCTTTACGGACTTCACCCCTACCATAACACAGGTAAACATTATGCTGGATTAAAAGTCGAATGGTTTTTCTTACTGCAAATTTGGCATTACTTCACAGTGCCCTCGCCGTGAATTCGGTTCTAGCTTAGTAGTGTGTCGCTGCTGAATTGCTATCAGCAGTCGACATAATGCCGGTAGTCAGGTGCACGGATCTGACTGGGTCCCCATTGTGTTGACCATAATACAAGAAGAAGCCAATGTGAGGCTTCTTTTCCTCCCGATTATATTCAGTTAACCCTTCTCTTGGTGTAATGTTCGACGAGGACAATGACATAATGGTTGTCTTTGTACTTTATTTGGAAGGCTGGATGGCGAATGATGTCAATGGGCAGCATCGCAGATGACCTCAATCCTGTCCTCATCAGATATCGACACACATTTACTGTCCTTTAAGCGTCTTTAGACAACGATCAAGAGCCTATACCTTCCCTGGTTTGGGAATGTGGTAATCAATTATAACGCCCTTCTTCTGTGGCCACTGAGTTCACCGAACTCAGGGCAGCTCTGAGATTAGAACTAGGATTTCTTGCCTTCTGTGATTCAGTAGCATACCATTAAATACATTTCCCCTCTGAGTTTGCGGGTGAGACAGGGGGGAGGGAGGGTGCACAATCTGGATCTATAGTTGACAGCAAGAGGTGATTAATTATAACCCAGAACCTTGGTTCACAATTAGCTTCATTAGACTTCTGATTCGCTACTCTGGTGGAATGATCCTTTCTCTGACTCAACTGGTGGACAATGGGATAATCATTCAGATACTAAATGCACTAAAACATTCAGACGGGGTTTAGCTAAATAGCTGGCTTTTAAAGCAGGCCAGCAGCACGGTTCAATTCCCGCACCAGCCTCCCTGAACAGACGGTGGAATGTGGTGACTAGGAGCTTTTCACAGTAACTTCATTTGAAGCCTACTTGTGACAATAAGCGATTTTCATTTCTTGTAGTTCACAATGGAAATGATTGAATTTCTTTGTGGCGAGCTGATTTTCTTGTTTGTGCTTGGCCACATTTAGGAAATATGCACAAGTAAATCACAAAGGAAATGTGACCTTCAGTGAGATAACACAAACAACTCAAGGGAGAACGATGGAGGGGATTCTCTATCGGCTGACGCTGAAATCACGATACACGATTGGGTGGAGAATTGGTTCAGACGCCAAATCACAATTCTCCATCATATCGACAATGGCGTCAATGTGGTCCGGAACGCAAGTATAGTAAACACAGTTTACATATCATTAGTGGGCCTGACCTGGTATTCTCGGGGGCCCCCCGATTCTCCACCTCCGATGGGCCAAGCTCCCGACGGCATGGTTCACTTGTGCTTTTAAAAATCGTGAAGTCGGCGTCATGGCCATTGAAGGAGAGACAGGAGGCAGCACACAGAGAGGAGTGACTATGGGTTGCCAGGCCAGATACTGGCTGGGCTGGCTGAGGTGGGGGAGACCCTACCAAGTCCGGGTGGTGACGAGGTAATGGGCCATCTGGACAGGGCGACCCCCCATGGGATTGGGCGGTGCCCAGGCATGGACGACCATTGCCGCAGCCTGCAAGGCAGCCATCTTGCTGCGCACCCCACTGACCACCAGCCTTGGCCACTGGTTCTGCAGAGTGACACCGGCCATATGGGTGCCCTCACTCCAGTACCCCACCCTCTGTCCATGCACCCGTCCCTCCCACCTAGCCGCCACCAGGCGGCGGGGCATCACGCAGCCCACTCAAGGGCAATGCCCACTGTAGCCCCTGGTTGGGCCTGGTTGCGCATGGGGGTACGCACCATGCTAACATGTCGGCCTTTCAACCACTGCAAACAATGGATACTGGAATTCAACAAGCAATGCTGGCCTTCCAGCTGGTCGCCGCAGCCCTTGGGATGCCCTGTGGCTGTATGAGCTGGGGCTGCTCAAGGAGGAAGAAGCTGCAGCAGCAGAGCGTGTAGCAATGGAGCCTGCCCCAGAGGAACAGGAGGCATCCGCCTAGGATGGAAAGCCGGCCGCCCAACAGGCCGAGGAGGAGTAGGTGCAAAGCAGGCGTCACATGAGGCCTCGTGTGTACCGGCAGTGCCTGACATTCGAGGACCTACCAGACAGGGCATGTCGTCAAAGGTTCTGGCTGAGCAAGGAGACAGCGCAATATATCTGCCAGATCATGCACAACCTGGCATCGATGTGGGTATGGGTGAGGACACCCGTTCCCGGTGGCCGTCAAACAGACAGTTGCCCTGAACGTTTACGCGATGGGGTCCTGTCCTGGATCTCACAGACCTCAGTGCACTGGTGCATCTGCAACATCATGAAGGCCCTATATGCCCAGTTGGCTCAATACATCCATTTCTATGATGACTGAGCCCACTAGGAGCCCAAGCAGCAGGGTTCGTTTCCATCGTCACCATGCCATGGGTCCATGGGGTGATCGACGAGATGCATATCCCCTTATGAGAACCTGTAGATGACAGGCCTCTCTACAACAACCAAAAGCGGTTCCACGCAATGAACTTGCAGCTGTTGTGTGACCATCAGCTGCGCATCTTGCACATATACGTCCGATACCCGGGCAGTGTGCACAACGCCTTCATCCCGGCACACTCGATGAGTCCTGACATGTTCATGACGCATCCCCCCCCCCCCCAAGCTGGGGGGTTGGTTCCTAGGCAACAGGGCCTATCCACTACGGTCGTGGTTCACGGCACCTATACAGAGGCCATGACCGACTTGGAGACCCGCTACAATGCTACCCATGCAGCAACCAGGAGCATGATCAAGCGGTGCTTCGGCCTCCTGAAGATGCGGTTAAGGTGCCTGGTCCACGCTGGAGGGGCCTTCCAGTATGATGCTGAGAAAGTCGCCCGCATTGTGGCGGCCTGCTGCGTTCTCCACAACATCGCGCAGCAGAGGGTCACATGCTGGAGGATGAAGATGAAAGCCAGTTCTTGTACGACAAGGAGGTGGTAGGGGACGGTGAGGATAGGCAGGACGTGGGGCCCAGGCATGCACGAGAGGCCACACAACGTGCACAGGACGCTCTGATCACATTCATGTTCAACAACTGTGGGGGGGTGGGGGGGGGGGGGGGGGGTGGGCACGGACACCGCATCCCATCCCTACACCTCCCCAATCTGACCCATGGGATGGAGGATGGTGACAACCTGCTTTGCGATGAGCTCGGGTGCTCCGCATCGTTTGACAATGTCTGACTCCTGCCCACGGTACCACTTCCCACTGTCCACCTGGGTGATCCCTGCATGCGAGGTGGTCATTCTATCACACGGTCCCATCGAATCCCTGGAGTGACGGTGGTGGGGTCATGGGGGTGGTGGCAGAAGGCTTGGGAAGCCCAGACCACCCACAACGTCCACCCATATTCTCTGCACCCCCTCACACCCATCTGACAGAACACCGAGGCAGGTTGTAACAGTGTGAACAGGTGTTTAATGTGACAGATTTGTGCCCTAGCCCCTATCATGAAACTGTGCCCTGCGCCCATGCAAACATATCTGGTACCTAACATTCTGGTCTTATGGGCCTTAACGCTACATTAAGGTAGATCCCCAGGCGGCACATCAGGGGTGGAGGCAGCCTGCTGTGATTCCTGGCCTGCATTCTGGGTCCCCATTGGAGGGCATCTTATGGGACAACCGGGCCTGGATGGGCTTGGCTGCTGCCCGGGTGTTCAAGGTGGTGTGGTGCTGCTCTCTGCCAATTGTCCACCAGATGCGCCAGGGACAGAAGTGGGCATGTCCAAGGTGCTGCGGTGTTCCGGACGCTTCCCTGCGGGAGTCACCGGCACGGGCTCCATCACCTCCTCCTCCCTCGAGGTGCCCGATGGCCCCCAGGCTACTCCATGGGAAGGGGGTACGAGTGGAGCTATCCCCTGAGGCTCCCCCACCACCTGGTGCTGTCAGTCCTGGAGGCCCATTCTGGTCTCGACCAGGGTCTGCATGCTCTGGGCTATGGAGCACAGGGAGTGGACCCCAGATGTAGTCCTTGGCTCTGCGACTGCATCTCCACAATCGATGGGATTGTCCGTTCCAGATACCTGAAACCGTCTGGATGGCAGCGAGTCCCTGGGGTCGGCCCACCCTCTGACCATCCGTCCCCTCAGGAGTTCCTCCCTCCACCTGATGTACCAGAGCAGCCATGTGTTTTGCACCAGACAGTGTCCCAGGAGCCTCTTCACTAAAGATCCCAAGCAAGATGAGTGTCTCTGGGATGATGGAGGGTGTTGGAGACAGCTGTGACGGGAAATCTGTGTCACTATCAGACTCGAGTTCCAGGGTTTCTTGAGTCTCGGGTTGAGAGCTGCCGATGGGTCATCTCCTCATTGCTGCTCGGCTCACTGGGTGGGGGAGGGGGGGGATGGACTCCGGCTGTGGCATAAGCTGGAGGCAGGGGACACCGGGTGGACCCACTCAATCACCAGCAGGTCCTGCAAGACATAAGACATGACGCATGATTCGACCACGGGCCAGGGGGTGGTGGGGGTGAGGATGGTGTGGGGGCAAGGGTGTGTGGGGGCGGGGGGGGGGGGCGGTTGACACTCGTGGCATGGGGAACCGCAACTCAGCAGGGTCTCCCTTCCTTGCCCGCAGTCGACCTCCACTCCAGCGACCTCCCTTTCCTCCAGGCCCCAGATTACAACCAGGGCCCTCTGCTCTGCCACGGTCAGTGGTCACAGTTAGAGTATGCATGGACCAGGGCTGCAATTACATTCTGGGTAGAATGTGGACCTGCTGTTTATTTTACGGACTGAACTGGGAGAAGAAAATAGCACGATGATTTTTACCTCAGCTTGCAGCAAGAGTGTACAGGGGGTTAATTTTTAACTCCAGGACAATTCAGCAGGGTTGGAAACCCGACTGGCAGTTGAAAATCAAACCTCTTATTCACCACAGAAAAAAGAACCGCATAGGGCTAAGGAAATGGTCCAAATAAAGACTAAATGTTCTCATAAGGCACAGGATGCACTCACCCAAGAAATCACCAGCAGACCCTTCCCAAGTCGGCATATCGGGAACTGTTCTTTTGATTTAATATCTCAGTTGGACACCTGTGCCCAGAAGAAGCACAATCGGGCACCGTCTATCTTGAGGGTTTGACATTGTCGTGAGTGCATGAGAGGCAGGGAGGAGCTTTGCTCCTTCCTCAGCTCTGGAACCAATAATTAACTGTGCCTAATAGTTAGGAAGATTGACCATGCTAAATGAATTGCCCTTAGTGTCCAGAGATGTGCTGGTTTGGTAGGATAGGGCGGGGAAATGGGCTTAGTTAGGGTGCTCTTTCAGAGGGTCAATGCAGGCGTTATGGGCCGAATGGCCTCCTTCTGCACTTTAGGGATTCCATGGATTCTATTCTGTTCTATTTCATGTATGCTTTCATAAAAATCCCTTTTCCTGCAGGTACCTACGAACACTAACAACTCAGATGGGGCCTACAAGTGATGATTCAGCAACAATATCAACACTTTGTTTAAAGGCCAGGGGTATGGGGGTCCAAACATGGTGAGACCCCGCTGCTTAGCCCAGCTGCTTTTGCGACACAGTGATGTATTTGGAAATATTGATGGGAGGCCAGAACTCAAAGGATCCCACTCTAATTTTCAGCTCTTTCAGCAACCACCTGCTGCTCTTATTGACAACATATCCACATGTTCGATAACCCTTTTGTGTACTTTTTGTTAAACTTTAAGAAAAAGAAGAAGGTGCACGAGTGTTTTGTGATCATCAGTGTTTGTTTTATTGCCTTGGTTACTGCTTATTTGTTATCGGCCTCAATGGTGTGTAACATGAGCAAAACTGTTGGACTTCAGTCCCTTGGAAACACCAGCAAAGCTGGGTAGAGGAGAGATCTGTCATTGTGGTCAGCTTGACAGCTCTGAATTACTAACCAAATAAATAGAGGAGCAACTTGAATACAATGATAGAGTTGTGGCTGAATCAAGTGAAATCCAGCCAAAGATTTCATAAATTGTGCTCGAGCAAACAGGCTTATTCTACTTACTGAATAAAGGGTGTGTCATCATTGTGCTTCCACATTCAAATGCATTCTCGCACGTCACTTATACTATTGCTTATCCAGTTGTTCTTACGCCCTGTTTCGCTTACTGCGCCACTATCTGTCTACACCTCCAGCAAACTTAAATGTGCCCGAGGAAGTGCAACCTGTCATAATATGCACCCATGCACATCATGAGGTAAAGACAGGCAGTGACAGACACCCAGGTTAGCCAATTAACACACAGGACAGAACACAACCAATCACCAGACAGAACACTAGAGGGGGGTTTCCTACTATAAAACACACGAGGCATCAGCACTCCGCCGCTTTCCACTAGTGACAACTGTAGTGACAGTTAGGGTGTATATATCAGTCAGCACCTTCTACACGTGGCTCAGAGCTAGTCTGGTCTAGTAAGTTATAGTTAGCATACTTTGAGTACTAGAGTGTCACTCCACAGCCAGCTGTGTGCATTGTTACAGAAGTTCAATAAATCATTTTGAACCAACATCTACGTTTGGTGTATGCTTTACAGTCCAACTGCATCCAGTTGCAGTCCGTGTTACCCCAGGGTAGATAACATGACACAATCGACAGGCGTGCCACAAGATGCCCCACTTCCTAAATTCTGGGCTGACATAACATCGAAGAAAAGTAAATCCTGTTGATCTCTAAAGAAATAGAGGTGGTAACTTTAATGGAAAAGAAAATCAAGCACAGTGCAGATTCACTATTGTTCATTTCATGAAAACAGAAGAAATGTGAGCAGGAGTGAGTCCTATGCTCCTCCATCCAACAAGATCATGACTGATCTTCAAAATCAACTCTTCTTTCCCAGATGATTAGCATACTTCTTGATTTCCTTAGAGTTCAAAAACCTATCCATCTCAATCTTGAGTTTGCTCAATGAGAGAGCATCCACATCCCTCGGGGGTAGAGAATTTCAGAGTTTCACAACGCTCATCTCAAGCCCTAAATGCTGACCCCCTGGGTGAAATTTTCTCATTTATCTGCAGAGTGGTACAGCGGGCAGGACAAATGGGGTAGAAGCCGCCAGGTCCAAGGATGGTTCCTTCTCACCAGTTAGACAAAAAAAAAGATTGAGGGGTAAGTCCCCCAACTGCATGCTGGCGGGGCAGATTCTGACTGAGCCCGCACCACCACAAACTTCCGATTAAAAAAAAACAAAGACAGAACAATACTTCCCACCCCACCCACGGAATTCCTCCCGGCACTTCCCCCAGATTCCTCCTCACTTCCCCCCCTGCACTTCGTCCAGAAGATGGCGCCGGAGCAAGGCGACTCTCTGCGAGCTCTCCCCAACAGATCCACTTTTTACATAACTTCTCTTCGTTCTAATCTTTTAAAATTTAATTCTAAGACTAACATTATTACTAACCTCTCTCTTTTATCTTTTCTTGCAGGCTTGAAAATCCTCCGAGGCCCGTGGAGGCCTTTTGACCCAACCCGACCTGACCTCCACGACCTGGAAGTGGATTGGGCCAAAACCGGAAGTGAAGCCCCGACCTTGATTTGGAGCCAACACGGACCTCGGAGCTCGCAACCTGGCCTAACAACCGACGCCAGTCCCTGGATCGCCAAGCCCAGTCCCCGGAGCTACCGACCCGACCCTTGACGACGAGACCCAGCCCAATTCGACCCCGAGAGACCCGCCCAGTGACCCGACCTGGAGAGGCCCGCCCAGCAACCCGACCTACCTGGGGATGGAAGAAAGAAAAAGCCACGTGGAGGCCCGACCGGGCCTATTTCAAGACCCGACCCCAGGAGCGCTCAGGGAGGGAACAGACCACGGGACTCAGCCCAACCTGCCTCAGCAAGCCCCTGCGCACGACCCAGGATCCCCGAAATGGCGGAGACCCTGCACGAGGACCCGAAGCGCTGCAAGGTATTCACATTCCCATAGAACGTCGGAACCCATCCGGATCGCAAACATGCCGCCCTAGCAACCCCTCTACCTCAACCACGGGACCCTGCCAGATGCGACTCCGGAAACATAACCAGCGTCCTGGACCCCGCCAGCACCCTGGACCCCACCAGACGCAACCACCTACCTTCCACAAGGTCAGACTTCTCCCATCGGATCCCAGGATCATCCACCCGCAGCCTCCGACTGAGGAAGCGAGGGAAACGCGGTGGTCTGCAGGTTAGACTGAAGCAACGCGGTTTCAAGACCCCTCTCCCCAGCATACTCCTGGCAAACGTCCAAGCGATTGAAAACAAGCTGGATAAACTTAATGCCACCAGGCATACCTCTCAAAGGGAAGTAAGAGACTGCAGTGTGCTCTGTTTCACAGAGATATTGCTCAACCCCGCCTCACCGGACTGTGCCATACAACCTGAAGGCTCCTCAATTCACCGGGCGGACCGCACAGCATCATCAGGCAAAGCGAAGAGTGGAGGGGTTTGCCTCCTCATCAACTCCTCCTGGTGCTTGGATGTGGTGACCCTGGCGACCTACTGCTCCCCGGACCTGGAATACCTGACCGTGAAGTGCTGCCCATACTATCTTCCATGTGAGGACACTTCAGCCATTATCACAGCGGTCTACATCCTACCCCAGGCAGAAGTGAAGAAGGCGCTGAACGAACTGTACACAGTTATAAACAATTATGAAACAGAACACCCAGAGGCCTTGTTCATCGCGGCCGGAGACATCAACAAGGCCAACCTCAAGAGTGTACCGCGAAAATTCCAGCAGCACATCTCCTGTCCCACCAGGGGCAACAACACTCTTGACCACTGCTACTCAAAAATCAAGGGCGCCTACCGTTCCATCCCCCGACCGCACTATGGGAAATTAGACCATAAGACAGTGCTCCTTCTCCCGGCATACAAGCAGAAACTCAAGCGGAAGAATCCAGCTAAGAAGGTCGTGCAGTGCTGGTCCGAGGAGACAGAAGAGCTCTTGCGTGACTGCTTAGAGACAGTGGACTGGTCCATATTTAAGAACTCAGCGACCAATTTAAATGAGCATGCCACCACCATCACAGACTTCATCAGCAAATGTGTGGACAACTGAGTGCCAAAGAAAGCAGTACGTACGTTCCCCAACTGGAAACCATGGCTCAATCGCGAGATTGACTCCCTACTGAAGGACAGATCTGAGGCTTTCAAGTCAGATGACTGACATGATATTCATATAAACATATCATGGTGCAAGCACACACACACACTGATGGACAGATCAACGGACCAATCAACACACACGCAACATCACAGCCAATCACCAGTGAAAGCACACGCACTATAAAACAGGGAACACCACAGTTCCCACTCATTCCAGCAGGAGATAGTTCAGAGCATAGAGCTCACAGTGTGCCACTCAGACATACAACATGTGCTGAGTGCCTCTCTAAGATAGTGCAAGGGCTGGGTCCACAGGTTAACGGGTAAAGTATGAACCACAGCCAGAAGTATACAGTAGATGTTATCAAGAATAATAAAACAGAGTTGTACCATCTATAACCTTGTTGGTTCGTTTGTATAGCGGAACACCCAACACGACAACGACCCTGACCTAGACAAGAAATCCAGGCAAAGCCATCCGAGATGCCAAGATAGAATATCAAACCAAGCTAGAGTCACAGACAGACTCTCGGCGATTGTGGCAAGGACTAAACAACATAACGGGCTACAAAGCGAAGCTGAGCAGTATCGCCGGCAGCAGCGCACCCCTCCCCGATGAACTCAATGCATTCTATGCTCAGTTCGAGCAGGTAACCAACAATCTGCTGGCGAGTGCCACAGCAGCCCATAACTCACCCATACCCACCATCACAGCTTCCGAAGTCAGATCAGCCTTCCTGAAAGTGAACTCTCGGAAGGCGACGGGCCCGGAGGGGATCCCTGGTCGTGCACTCAGAGCCTGCGTGGACCAGCTGGCAGAGGTGTTCGCAGACATCTTTAACCTGTCCCTACTCCTTTCCGAGGTCTCCACCTGCTTCAAGAAGACCACCATCATACCGGTGCCAAAGAAGAACCAGGCAACGTGCCTCAATGACTACCGTCCGATGGCCCTGACTTCAGTCATAATGACGTGCTTTGTGAAGTTGATCATGAAGCGCATCACCTCTATACTCCCAGAACACCTTGATCCACTGCAATTTGCATACCGTCGCAACCGGTCCACAGCAGATGCCATTTCCCTGGCTCTCATCCCTGGAGCATCTTGACAACAAGGACTCCTACATCAGACTCCTATTTATTGACTACAGCTCCACCTTCAACACCATAATCTCAGCCAAGCTCATATCAAAACTCCAAAACCTAGGACTTGGCTCCCCACTCTGCAACTGGATCCTCGATTTTCTCACCGACAGACCACAATCAGTAAGAATGAACAACAACACCTCCTCCACATTAGTCCTCAATACTGGGGCCCCGCAAGGCTGCATACTTAGCCGCCTACTCTACTCCCTGTACACATGACTGCGTGGCAAAATTTGGTTCCAACTCCGTCTACAAGTTTGCTGACAATACGACCATAGTGGGCCTGATCTCGAATAACGACGAGTCAGAATACAGGAGGGAGATTGAGAACCTAGTGGAGTGGTGCGGCGACAACAATCTCTCCCTCAATGCCAGCAAAACTGAAGAGCTGGTCATTGACTTCAGGAAGGAAAAGTACTGTACACACCCCTGTCAGCATCAACGGGGCCGAGGTGGGGATGGTTAGTAGTTTCAAATTCCGAGGGGTGCACATTTCCAAAAATCTGTCCTGGTCCACCCACGTCGACTCTACCACCAAGAAAGCACAACAGTGCCTATACTTCCTCAGGAAACTAAGGAAATTTGGCATGTCCATATTAACCCTTACCAACTTTTACAGGTGCATCATAGAAAGCATCCTATCTGGCTGCATCACAGCCTGGTATGGCAACTGCTCGGCCCAGGACCGCAAGAAATTTCAGAGTCGTGAACACCGCCCAGTCCATCACACGAACCTACCTCCCATCCATTGACTCCATCTACACCTCCCGCTGCCTGGGGAATGCGGGCAACTGTAGCCATGTAAAATGGCTGATTCCCAATTAGAATGGTACTGATGGGAAAAACAGCCAACAGGACTCAAACGGACAGCTGCAGGTAAAACAGTGTATTCGCCTCTGGGGAAGTCAGTCCAGGCCGATACCTGCAGCCATCAACATCACAACACCCCAGCCATCTGCATTTTAATCAGCCATCCCCGGGAACAATTGCTACTAATTAGCAATTGAAAGCCGACCCAGACCTTTCGGCGCCAGCAGGGGCTGACACAAAGAAAGGTAAACGACCCCCCCCCCCCCCGATCAAGGAATCGCTCCAGTATTGGAGCATATCGAACCAAGTGATTGGGACCAAGTCCAATCACTTGGGACCAGGTACGAGGTCCGCCCCGAGAGGCGGGAAGCCCCTGGGGACTATAAGAATAGGGGCCAAGTTCAACTCGACCCTTCTCTTCCTGCTCGCAACCTTTGAGACCCTTCTACAAGAAAACTGTAAGTTTTACTCCAGCGATCGCTACCAGATAGGCACTCCTGACTATCGACTTGTACCAGCTTTTGAATCCCGCAGGCTCAGAACCAATTCGAAAGACCATTCGTTTCCCTGACCTGGTGGGCCATTTCCAAAAGTTAAGTATTGGCCTTTAGTGGTAGGTAGTAGTCTAGAAGTAGGATTATTGTATAAGTATTAATTGCTGTATATAATAAATGAGCGTGATTTAACTCTTACTAAGCGGTGTGTTGCATTATTAATCATTACTTGGACTTGAACCACGTGGCGGTATCAGAAAGATACCTGGCGACTCATGAGCAAAGGTGACAGAATAAGAATAAAGTAAACTAAGGCTAAAACGAGCAACACAACATAATCAAAGACCCCTCCCATGCGGCTTACTCACTCTTCCAACTTCTTCCATCGGACAGGAGATACAGAAGTCTGAGAACACGCACAAACAGACTAAAAAACAGCTTCTTCCCCGCTGTTACCAGACTCCTAAATGACCCTCTTATGGACTGACCTCATTAACACTACACCCTGTATGCTTCATCCGATGCCGGTGCTTATTTAGTTACATTGTATACCTTGTGTTGCTCTATTATGTATTTTTTTTTCTTCCCGTTTCTTCCCATGTACTTAATGATCTGTTGAGCTGCTCGCAGAAAAAATACTTTTCACTGTACCTCGGTACACGTGACAACAAACAAATCCAATCCAATCCAATCCATGGGACAACCCCCCCCCCCTCACCCCCCCCCCCCACCACAGTATCACAGACCACACCTCCCCCACGGGCATGCAACACACACACAACCCTCCCCCCTCTCCCCCCCTCGGAACTGGCACTGCCAGTGTACTGTTTGGGAATGACCATCACCTCCTGGGTGCTGCGGATCCCGACTTTCAAAGTTATGTCACAGGGGCAATCAATCTGGGAATTCCCGCCCACTTGGTGCACCAGTCGTATTTTCCAGCAGAGCAGCCTGTCCCATGCCCTCCATGAAAATGGGATTGGAAATTTCCTCCCCCCCCCCCCCGCCATCCCCCATTATATTGAGACTACGCTTGCTGGTGGGAGTAGCCTCTCAGCATCTACACTGTCAAGTCCTCTCAGAATCCGATATGTTTCAAAGAGACCACCCCTCATCCTTCTATACTCCCAAATAGTATAGGTTCATTCTACTCAATCTATCTTCATAGGACAACCTTTCCCCAGGAACCAAGTTAGTGTATATTCAGTCCAGTGTCTCGAAGGCAAGTATATCCTTCCAAAATTGCACACTTACTCCAGGTGTGATCTCATTAAGCTCTGTATAATTTCATTAGATGTCTTTAGTCTTGTACACAAATGCCCCTTGCAATAAAGACCAACATATAAATTGTCTTTCAAATTGCTTACTGTGCCTCAATGTTTTTGTGTTGCGTACACAAGGGCACCCAAATATGTCTGAACATTAAATCACTTTGCATCATTCAGTAAAACATTCTGCTTTTGCTATTATCCTAGTTATATCTTTTGGCAAATGCTTTGTGCTAATTCATGCTATTGACAAAGACTTATTTCACTTCCAAAGTATATCAAAAGAGGAGGATACACATGAGGTACAAGTCTTAGAAGGGGGACTCTACAAAACAGTCGGCGAACTGGTGCTCTCAATGGTAAAATTTTAAAAGCAATAGAAATACAGAGAGGCTTCATAGTTTGGCTTTATGAAGCTTTAAGGTAGGAGGTTAAGTTGGTAAAACTGTACAGATTTGTTTTATAAATTACCCACCTACGTGGATGTAAAGGTTTCATGGCACTTGTTCAAAGAATGGAGTGGTGTTCTCCCCAGTGTACCAGCCAATGTTTATCCCCAAACTAACATCACTAAAACAGATTAGAAAGAAAGAAAGATTTGCTTTGATATAGTCCCTTTCAGAAACACTAGATATCCCAAAGTACTTTACCGCCAATGAAGTATTTAGTCTCTCCAATAAACAGCAATGAGCTAACCAATTACTGCCATAACTTCCTGGCTCCCCAGCATCACATTTGGGGAGTACATCCAAAGATACGTTGGAGAATCCCTCTAGGAAGTTCACAGGTAAGGGTTTACATTTCAACTGTCCGGAAGTGCTAACTTCCTCTGGACTGGGAACCACCCGACAAAGCAATTTAAATCGCTAACTTCAGATGGTTCTGCCAGTTTTACATTCATTGTTAGACGGAAAAAAACACTTGTCACTTCAGAGTAACTTTTTTAAACACCCAGACCATGCCTCGCATGGGGCACCCCCAACCCTCTAGGGGACCGCCCACACTAACCAAGCACCCCGTTCTCCATGGTATTCGGTACCCCCACCTGCATGGGATTTCCCCCCGCCCCCGACCTGACCCCACACCTGCCCGACCGACAGCCCCACAACTCGAACGACACCTACCCTGACCCGACAGTCACTCCCTCCCCCATCCTTGACCCGACCCCCTCCCCAACCCAACTACCCCCCCACCCCAGCCCCAACATGGTTCAGGTAAGCACCCTTCACACCGAGAGGTAATTAGCTTTTGCGGGGAGATTAGACACAACATAAAATTGGTCTCCACAATATTGATTTTACCCACAAATAGAGAGAGGGATATTTTCATGAAGATAATCGACACAACATTTTTCGACAAAAGCTTATGTTGTTAATATTGGATAGCCCAACTGCAAATCAGAAATGCTAATTCTGGCCATGCACTAATTTGCCAATAAAACAAACAAAACATAACTGATGAATTGAGCTTGGACCTTGCACATGAGATCTTCAAAGTGCTTCATAAGACCACTGGACATTGGAGCAGAATTAGGCCACTCAGTCCATCGCGTCTGCTCAGCCTTTCAATCATGGCTGATATTTCTCTCATCCCCATTCTCCTGCCTTTTCCCCATAACCCCTGATCCCCTTATTAATCAAGAACCTATCCGTCTCTGTCTTAAACACACTCAGTGATTTGGCCTCCACAGTCTTCTGCGGCAAAGAGTTCCACAGATTCACCACCCTCTGACTGAAGAAATTCCTCCTCATCTCTGTTTTACATCGTCCCTTTAGTCTGAGATTGTGTCCTTTGCTTCTAGTTTTTCCTACAAGTGAAAAACATCCTCTTCATGTCCACTCTATCCGGGCCTCGCGGTATCCTGTGAGTTTCAATAAAATCCCACCCATATCCTTCTAAACTCCAACGAGTTCCTCATACAACAAGCTCTTCATTCCAGGGATCATTCTTGTGAACCTCCTCTGGACCCTTTCCAAGGCCAACACATCCTCCCTTAGATACGGGCCCAAAACTGCTCACAATACTCCAAATGGGGTCTGACCAAAGCCTTATACAGCCTCAGAAGTACATCGCTGGTCTTGTATTCTAGCCCTCTCGACATGAATGCTACATTGCATTTGCCTTCCCAACTTCCTCACATGTTCTTTTCTGTGCTAATCCTAATAAATCTAAAGAAACAATAGAAATTATATTGTAAATGCAACTGAACTGTCATAATTCAAGCTACTTCTCAAAGCTCCATGAAAGTCAGTTTCCATTGAAATATTCATACTCCATTCGGCTCAAACTTGGCATTATGTGCAATCTCTGGAATAGAAGGCTGGATGACAAACAGTGAACTCCCAGCCATTGGTCCTGACACAGCAAAAGCGTCCTCTCAATATGTCTAAATTTGATGCAAATTTGTCGTGATGGAACATGGATCAGGCTAAAAGTTATTGAATCAATTCATTGTAAGAGTTTAAATTATTCCACAGGATGAATAATACAGCAAATTAAAACGATAAAACTCTGAAATTTTCACCAATACATTTTATAATTGCTTCTGATGCCAAACTAATAATGGTCCCTTGATGAGTTTTTCATGTAAGCACACTTGGTTGTGCTCAAGAAATCATGTTACACTGCACCAGAGAACTATTGATTCTTGTGATATTTATTCACAGAAGCTGGTAACTCCTGGTTATGCTACTGCCAATCAAAATCAAAATAAGGATACCATGGTTTGCATTAAGGAGCAACGATAGGCAATACCTAAGAAATGGCAACTTTGAGATAATGCGCCATTATGCAAATATGGTGGTGTAGGGGCCCTTCCTATTGATTCCCTTAATTCCCATTTCTTTTATTTTACTGTCATCATTTTTGTTCCATGGATGTTTAATCGACATATACCTTTAAGTACCAAAATATGTGCTTGTTAGGTGAATTAGGCATTCCGAATCTCCCTCAATGTACCCTAATAGGCACTGGAGTGTCGCGTCTAGGGGATTTTCACAGTAACTTCATTGCAGTGTTAATGTAAGCCGACTTGTGACGCTAATAAAGATTATTATTAAGTCGAGCAGAGGAAGTGAGGAACTCAAAAGTTACAAAATAGTACACTGCTAGCTTTTGAACAGCAGAACTCAGGGATTTTGGCACCCGAGAGATCAGAGGGACTCGGTTCGATTGGTTAGCTGGTGGTCAATGAATTGACCAAAATGGCCGTATTCTGCCCAGCAACGGGCGGTGATTGGGTTCTATCCAAGTGGGATGGTTTTTAGAGAACCAAGGAAAGGACAGTCAGGTCCTGGATCCTCAGAGAAGAAGCTGTGACTCTCTTTCTTTCCAGAAGAGCTGCATTGCTGCTATAGAATTTGCAGAGAACCTGGATGAATCTACAGTAAAAACCATTACAGACTGAAAGCAGGAATCCTGAACTGAACAGACTAAAGAAGGTGAACTAGTTGACAACCATCTGAAAGAAAGACTCATACACTTTTACTTTCACCATTATTTTTACACCCCTCTTTTCCCCTCTGTGTTTGTTTGTCTGTCTTTTGTGTGAGTGTGTGTGTGTGTATAGAGTGTGGGGCAGGTTAAAGAGGGGGGGAGGCAGGAATTAGATAAAAGTTAACCAGTTGTATTTTCTACATATTTAATTGCAGTTATTGCCATTAATCAAATTAATTGTGTTTAAATCTACAAACCTGATGACTGCAGTTATTGGGTAGCCAAAGACCAAAGCCTTTGGATGTTTTTGTAAAAATTATTTATTCATTTCAATTGTGTTGTGACTCCGGATCAAGTGGGGCTGGAATTGACTGTGCACTAGCCCAGGGGGTCGTCACAGTGGGCCCATTTTACTCATCAGAATGCTTCATTTACATCTGTTCCTGGTGTATTCGAAAGAAACAATAAAGTAAACATGAAATTCTGGATGATACCAGAGATTAGCAGGAACTTTACACCCAGATCCAATTACCTAGATACATTGTAATAATATGGGATTATCATCGTGTGACCCCACTAAATCTTTGTCTAATGTCAACACCAGGTCTAGAGCAACAGAAAGATTACTTGTATAACTGACCATCCAAGTTCTCTGAAGATTTTTTGCCAAAAGTTGTATTTATTCATTTACTCCGATATATCCTACAGCTGAAGTGGTGATACCTCATGAGCTACATTCTCTTAAAATGTTGCCTGAGTCTTCTTCTTTCATCCATGATACAAGGATATGCCCAAAAGTATTGTGTAAAGGGTTAATATTAAATATATAAATAAGTACGTTATCAATGATGTAATATAACTTGACAAGAGTATGCTCAGAGGTAGTTCCATATGAATCATTGTGCTAAGCCTTGCACTGTATTTAGTTAGCAGAAAGGTAACATTTACCAACAGGCTTCCCTCCAGTAGCATCTATCAATCCTAACCAAGGCCAACCTCATTGAAGATCCACAATAATGATAACAGGTTGTGTCAGCAGAAATGATGATGAAAGAAGCACCAAGAAAACAACCTAAAAACTGAATGAAGCAGGAAAATAACAGCATGGAAAAAAGCCAAAAGAATTCAAAAAAGGCTAGAGTTACAAAAAGCCATGGGGAAAAAATCTTCCCTTTACTGGAGTGCTTCAACCACATGGAACGGTGGATTATGCCAAGAGGTGACAGAACTGGTGTCATAGGTTTACCAGGTGCAGAATTAGCAGGGAAGACTAGCGAAGAACAGGTCAGAACCCTTCTCTACACAATAGGCAGTAATGCAGATGACATAATGGTCATACAGGACACAAGCAAAGAGACGGTGACAAAAAAAGAGTTTATAAAAATGTTGATATCTATTTTAGCCTCAGAAAGAACACAAGCATGGAAAGGGAGAAATTTCACTGAGGTACCCAAAGATCAGGAGAGGGCTTAGTTTATTCCATTCATAATTTACATCGACAAGTTGAGAATTGCAAATATGGAGCCCTGAAAGAGAAATTAATTCAGCATTGCATTGCTGTAGGAGTCTTAGAGTGGACTGCAGTCAAGGGAGGAATCAACACTATTGAAGGCAGTGTAGTTACTAAGGCAGGCAAAAGTGAGAAGGCAAAATCATTTATTTAATCAAGGTGAAAGGGAGACTTGGTGGGAAAAATGATTGACACAATGCGGTTTGTAGGACGCAAATATAGCAGCACATCAACTCACTAAAAACAGGGCAATAATGAAGAAAGGGCAGGATAGTCACCATTACTCAATATTCTTGCAGTGGTGGGAAAAGGCTGGATCTGAGTGGAGAGTGTGCTGTCCAGAATTTGGAGTGCCATTCCTGTAAGAAAATAAAATGTTTTAAATCTGTATGTGCAGAAAAGCTCCAAACACAAAAATTGAAGGAGAAACCATTTAAATGATGTAGCATTCAAGGAATGGAAGATGAAAAAGATGATGAAGTGCCATTCTTTGGAGAAATTACAGGATCTAATGGGAACTATAAGAACTCAGGCATTGTGGTCAACAGATATAACGTAAGCTTTACATTAGACACTGGAGCAGGGGTTTCATTTCCTTCAGACAAAGAACAGTAGCTAAAGGAAGAGTTCTTCCTGCCATTGAACGTGTGACTTCACAGTACAAATGAAGAGAAATTGCTGTACAAATGAAGAGAAATCGTTGAAACTTTTTATGAGATCCAAGACTAAGAGTGTTCAAAGTTAAACAAAAAAGGTTGCACAGGTCTGCAAATCGTGTATAAAATGAACAAATTGGGAAGCCAAGAAAAATAAAACAGAATTCAGGGCAGATTTTCCAAAATTATTCAGAGGCCTTGAGAAGACCGAAACAAGTGGCTTGAATCAGGAGCACCAGAAAGTATTGGAACCCTGTGAAAACGTCGAGAAAATGAAGCAGAAGATTTCCCATGAACAGCAGGCAGAAACTGTAAGTTAATTATGTGGAAGGGCAGCTTGCATCAAGCAAGAAATGGACGGACACACTGGAGCAAGGAAAACAGCAAACACCGCAAGCTCCTGTTCAAAAATCTGAACAAGGAGACATAGATTTTGTCGACAATATGGAGTTCCATACCTCATTGACCACAAAATATCTAGCAGCAACAATACAGAGGCTAAATAAAATTTAAAAGGTACAAAAAGCCACTAAAATTAGGGAATACTGCATAAATGGATGGCCAGAATGTTCTGAATAATCTCACCCTGAAACAATACACTGAGCAACATAGACATTTCACTGTCGTGGATGACTTGTTGATTTATGATGAGTGCTTGGTCAGGTGAAGAGTGCTCAGAATTGAGATCTTTCAGAGACTTTCAAAGTGACATTTCAGAGCACAACAGGCACGATTCTCCGAACGCCGTCGCGTTTCACGACAGCGCGAACTAGCGATTCTGTCCCCCACAGGGGGGGGGCAGCACAGCGCTGGAGTGGTTCACGCCGCTCCAGCCTCATAAGAACATAAGAACATAAGAACTAGGAACAGGAGTAGGCCATCTGACCCCTCGAGCCTGCTCCGCCATTCAATGAGATCATGGCTGATCTTTTGTGGACTCATCTCCACTCTCCGGCCCGTACACCATATCCCTGAATCCCTTTATTCTTTAGAAAGGCATCTATCTTTTTCTTAAAAATGTTTAAAGAAGGAGCCTCAACTGCTTCACTGGGCAAGGAATTCCAGAGATTCACAACCCTTTGGGTGAAGAAGTTCCTCCTAAACTCGGTCCTAAATCTACTTCCCCTTATTTTGAGGCTATGCCCCCTAGTTCTGCTTTCCCCAACCAGTGGAAACAACCTGCCCGCATTTATCCTATCTATTCCCTTCATAATTTTATATGTTTCAATAAGATCCCCCCCGCATCCTTCTAAACTCCAATGAGTACAGTCCCAGTCTACTCAACCTCTCCTCGTAATCCAACCCCTTCAGCTCTGGGATCAACCTAGTGAATCTCCTCTGCACTCCCTCCAGTGCCAGTACGTCCTTTCTCAGGTAAGGAGACCAAAACTGAACACAATACTCCAGATGAGGCCTCGCCAACACCTTATACAATTGCAGCATAACCTCCCTAGTCTTGAACTCCATCCCTCTAGCAATGAAAGACAAAACTCGATTAGCCTTCTTAATCACCTGTTGCACCTGCACACCAACTTTTTGCGACTCGTGCACCAGCACACCCAGGTCCCTCTGCACAGCAGCATGTTTTAACATCTTACCGTTTAAATAATAATCCATTCTGCCTCACTTCCTGGCACGCCAACCCGCGCATGCGCAGTGGCGGCGTGCCAACCTGCGCTTGTGCGGTGGCTTTACGGAACGCGCCAGCCCCGACGCAACATTGTGCGGGTGTTCTGGGGCTGGATGCGCAACAAAGTAGGCCCAGGGGGGGTGGGGGGAGAGGCCAGCCCACCGATTGGTGGGCCTCGATCGCGGGCCAGACCCCATCGGATGCCCCCCCCCCCCAGGGACGGAGCCCCTGACACTCCCACAACCTGCCGCCCGACCCTTCGTGCAGAGTTCGGGCCTGCAGCGACCAGGTGTGGACGGCGCTGGCGGGACTCTGCTTTTTCCGTGCTGCCGCTCGGCCCATCCGGGCCGGAGAATCGGCGGCCGGGCCTCGTACAGTGGCCCGCGACTGGCGCCGCACCAAATGCGCTGCCGCAAATTACGCCGATTCTTGGAGAATCGCGCTGCATCGGGGCAGCGTGGCGCGGTTGCGGCAATTCTCCGGCCTGGCGCGGCACTGGGAGAATCCCGTCCAACATTTTTTTGGGTGGTCAGGGATCTCAAAATCAATGCAGGAAATGCTTTCAAGCTGCATCTCCTGTGCAGACCACCGGCAGGAGCAACAGAAACTATTGATCATATCTTATTCTCCATACCGACCCTGGGAACATCTCAGACTGGATCTTTTCAAGCTCAAGCGGAAGAGATTCCTCATTGTTGTGATTATTACTCCAGAAGGAGTGAGGTTAAACATTTTCATGGTGTCACCTTGGAAGCTATCACTAAAATAATAAACAAAATGTTTGACTCACATGCCATTCCAGAACTAGTCATTTCAGACAATGGCCCACAGCTTACAAACAAATATTTTAAGCGGTTGACAGAGGACTATGGATTTGTCCACATGACTAGTTCACCCAGATACCCACAAGCTAATGGAGAAGCCAAAAGAGGACTAATGACGGTGCAGACATTTTTGAAAATGATATCAACATAGCATTGTGGAGCTACTGTTCCACACCACTTCAGAATGGTTTGGCTGCCAATGCGAAACTTCGTGGGCGGGATTCTCCACTGCATGTGGCCGCGCCATCGTGAACGCCGTCGACGTTCACGACGGCGCGAAACGGCCCCAGTTCGGACCGATTCAGGCCCTGACAATGGGCCAGGATTGGGCTGCGTCATCTACATGCGCCAGGCCTTGTCGCCCTCGTAAAAGTGGCGCCGCATAGATGATGTGGCCGGCGCCGCATAACGGGCGTCATCCGCGCATGCGCGGGTTGGCGTGGTTGCCGTCCTCTCTAAGTCCGCCCCGCAAGAAGGTGTCTGACGGATCTTGCGGGGCCGCGGAAGGAAGGAGGTCCTCCTTCAGAGTGGACGGCCCGACGATCGGTGGGCACCGATCGCGGGCCACCCCACATCTGAGGTACCCCCCCGGTGCAGGATCCCCCCTCGCCCCCCGCAGGCCGCCCCCCCAGCGTTCACGCACAGCTCACGACTGCAGCGACCAGGTGTGGATGGCGCCGGGGGGGGAACCCGCCGTTTTGGCCTGGCCGCTCGGCCCATCCGGGCCTCAGAATAGCGGGGGTGCCGGAGAATTGCCATTTTCGGTGTCTCCTGCGATTCTCCGGCCTGCAGCCCGCGAAACCCGACCGGGCCGTTCCCACCGCTTGGGAGAATCGCGGGAGGGCGTCGGACCGGGTCCCGGGAAATTTTGGCGGCCCAGGCGATTCTCCCAACCGGCGTGGGAGTGGAGAATCGCGCCCCCTGTTCTTCTACACATGATTATGCTCTGCCTCAAAACAGCAGATATAGAGAGAGTTAGGGAGAAGGAGGATGATTATTGTGCAAATCAAACCGGAAACTACAATTAAAGCCAGAGAATACATGATTAGCCAGAACTCCAAACAGGTGAATCAATATTGATTTGTGCCCACAATTGCAAGGGCCAAGTTATATTCGACAAACGCGCTCGTATCTTGCTGAGGCTGACAAAGGAACAGTGAGAAGAAACAGAAAAGTGCTTGTGTCTACAAGAAGGAGACCATCAATGGAATGGACTAACCACTCAGATAATTGGGAAGACTTCATGAACAGAGAGCGGGTAGTCTCTGATGATTCACATACCACTCGACAGAGTTTGACAGAGAAGCTGGTGAACTTGAGTCTTATACAACCTCTGAGAGAGCTGAGAACAAGGTGGGGGAGATTGGTGAAATTACCACAATGTTTATCTCTGTGAACCAGAGATAAATGAAAGACTTTGGGGGAAGATGAAGTCTCATGGAAATAATATAGGGTCAGAGACTTGGGAGGACTTTCGAAGGGCACTCGCTACAGTGCCAGACAACAGATCTGCAAGATAGGTTATGGCTTGTGGAAAAAAAGGGACAGAGTAGATCGGGAGAAACAGTTCCTACTCGCAAAAAGATCAAGGATGAGCCAGCACAGCTTGAAATTGATTTGTAAAAGATGCAAATGTGATGCAAGAAAATAAACATTTTCATACAGTGAGTGGTTCAGGTCTCAAATCCACTGTGTGGTGGAGGCAGGTTCAATGTGTTATGTGCCAGGGTTTAGAGAACCCCAAAGTGTATCATAGAGTTCACCTGACCCACGACTTTTACTAGATTGTGGTATGGAGAGCACACGGCCCACTCTACAGGTGTGGTACAGCAGAAATGGAAAAGTATTTTTTAAAGCAAAACAATGTTTATTCTATGAACTCAAGTTAACCTTTTTAAAACATACAATGAACATCTTAGCAACCATCAATTCAAATACAACCCCCAAAGAATACAACACTAAGTAATCCTTTAAGCTTTCCTTTTAACATCCATACGACTTTAAAACACCTTTTAACAGAAGCACATTGGGTTTACATTCACTACTGAGAACATTTATAATTCTGAATTCACCAAATGATCAAGAGATCGTCTTTTGATGGCAGAGAGATCAACAGTACACCTGCTCTGTCTGGCTTCAGCTCCAACACTGAAAACGAAACTAAAACACACCCTGCAGCCTGCTCAAAAACGAAAGTAAAAAGCTGCCGGACAGCCCAGCTCGACCCACACTCTGACATCACTGCAGTAATAAACACCCATTTCTTAAAGGTACTCTCACTCCAGATATTTATATACATACCCATTTATAAACACCCATTTCTTAAAGGTACTCTCACATGACAAATGGAGGCATTCAAGAGGGCATGAGACGGTTACTTGAATAGAAACAATGAGCAGCGGCATGGGGCAAGGCAGGATAATGGCACTGAATCATATTGCTTATTTGGAGAACTGGTGCAGACACGATGGGCCGAATGGCCTCCTTCTGCAACGTAACAATTCTGTGATGTAATGTAAAGGATTAATATCAAATACATAAATAGACAGTCTACATCACCAGTGATGTTAGATCACATTACAACAGAGTATGCTGACAGGTATTTCAAAGTGAAGCTTCGTGCTAAGCCTTGTACTGCACCTAGTTAGTCAAATGTTCAATGAAAAGTAAGATAGGTTAAGTCAAGATCAGAGCTTTCAGGCTCGGAAGCTTCTAATTTCTCCCTGTACAAACTAAGTCAAAGCTACCCAGAACACAGTTCCAGTGCTAAGTCAGGAATCTTGAAGGTTATATGCCTCTCACCCTTATTAATATATGGCTAGTCAGGACTTGGCACAAAGATAATGGGAAAGGCTAAAAAGTGAAAACAAGCAATCTAACGGCAGACAATAAGAAGAAACCATTTTTACCCAGCTTTCCTGCCAGGAAATATTTCCTACGTGGCTGATAAGAACAGTGTCCACAGGGAATTTAACATGCTTATGTTCAAATATGTATAAAAATGTTCTCAGATATTTGGGGATTTTTCATTAGGATCTTGACTAGAATATTTGGAAAGAGCAAACATGCTGAGGCATACTAAGTCACTGTGTAAACTTTGTCTGTGACATACTGCCAGTGTAAACCTTTAGATTAAGTCAATTAATTTTCTATCATAAGAGATAATAAGATGAGCAAGGCAATGACATTTTAATTGGGCAGAATTACAACCAGGAGGCTAGCTAGCACTTGCAGTCAACTGAAAATCTGCATAGAGCTGTAAATAATCTTGTACCTTCTTAAACATAAACTGGTCACCTACACCGAACAACAAATGGTTTGTGAAGCAGAACTGTAAAGTTGATTGTTGAAGTTACAAACTGTGTGCTCTGACCTACCTTGCCAGATAGTACTGCTATATAGATGCATGTGTTATGAAAGACATTACAACCTTTACCTGCTTCACAACAACCTAAACCTGCTTTGAACAAAACAAGACCATAATTTCTCAAAGTATATCCTTTTGCTCACAATAAATCATGAACAGAACTGGTGAGAAATTATCAAATGGAATCTTGGGCTTGAATTTCGAAATGACAGAAAGCCTCTCTGTTGTGCAACTGACAGAAGAGGCCAAATTACAGAAGTCTCACCTCTGAGACTTACCATTTTGGCGGGGATGGGAATGGGCCCGGGTCAGAGTTTACACATGCACATTTTGCAGAGGCAATTGTCCATATAAATGAGCAGCTGCCTCCAGTCACGTTGGATTTTCATCATCTAGGAATGCGAAACACAGTCTGGATCAGGATCTAAACTTTGCAGGGTCATTTGGAGAGATGAGGTAACCTTTTGGATATTGTCCTGGGAGGCTGTTGGGAGAGGTAGGCTGCTCTTTGAGAGAGGTAAGGTGCCCTTTGCAATTGTTAAAGTGGATGTGAATGTATGTAAAAACCCGTTCGAACTGTCAAGAGAGCTAACAAGAAGAACTGCTAAGAGAAACTGTTAAAACTGTCAAAAGTATCAAATACAACAATCAAGAGGAACTGTTCATAGCGTCAATAGGAGTGGTCAAGAGGAATTGTCAAAACTGTCAAGAAGAACTGTCAACACTGTCAAAAGCAAATGTCTAGCTGTCAAGGCATTTAAAACTCCTGTCCTTTAAATCCTTGAAAGGGGCAGCATGGTGGCCCAATAGTTAGCACTGTTGCCTAAGGCGATGAGGGCCTGGGTTTGATCCCAGCCCCGGGTCACTGTCTGTGTGGAGTTTGCACATCCTCCACATGTCTGTGTGGGCCTCACCCACACAACCCAAAAGATGTGCAGGTTAGGTGGATTGGTCACGCTAAATTGGCCCTTAATTAGAAAAAAAAGAATTGCGTACTCTAAAAAAAAATTTTTTAATCCTTGAAAGGATGATGAGGAGTGTCAAAAAAAGCATTGCATAATCATTACATGTCAAGGGAAATAAATCTGAGGGTTGTCATTACTGGATTTGTGATGCATGACTGATTTCCTAACCTTCCATTATCACAGTTGGTGCCCTCCATTTCACAACTTGATTGATAGTTCCAGCTGGTTAGAGACTCTTTGAAGTGGGACTAAGTATTCCAATGCTTGCTTTAATAAGGCATTGAGCATTTCAACAAATGTTTATTCTTATAAAGGATAATGCAGTTGAAAGAATGTAAATGTAGTGAATGTGTTTTCATGAATGAGAGTGAGTGGGTTTTATCAATGAGAGTGTTTGTAAAGAATAATATCTCTAATAGATATTGAGAAATCAATGTTATTTAATCTCAGCATGGCTCCTGAGGTCTGCTCATGTTGGATACTGGGTGATTGGCATGGTAGATGTAAGGACAAAGTGTGGTGGGTGGGGGCCATGTGTTGTAAATAAATTAACATGGGGACAATAAGGACTATAAGGTGGGGCGAAGACCATATGTAGGCATGGAGCTTTGAAGGGTAATGGGCTGGTTGAGGGGCATAGTTTAACGTGGCAGATATGAGGGATTATGCAGCATTGATTGGTGGACATAGGTTGGCATGGAGGATAAGAGGAGTCATGGAGTGGGTAGAGGGGCATAGTTTGGCATGGAGAGTATGAGGAGCCATGGAGTTAGGTAGAAGAAATGAGGTGTCATGGACAGGACATGGAGAGTGTGAACGGTGAGGGCTTTGTTTTAATTCTTTGAAAAAAAGCTTTAAGTGATAATTCATCAGGCAGGCCTTCCACCCAGCTTGCCTCTGCACCCATTCCAGGATCACCCAGCTTCGCTCCCAGAGGACCCACCTTCTGGGGCACTTACTCCCAGGCCGGGGTTGCAGAGCCAGCGAATGCCTCAACTCTGCACTTCAAACCTGAGCACAAACATTCTGTCCTTGGAATTTAAAATTGACTAACCCACAAAACCTGGCAGCGGGATTGTGGCGCACAATTAAGCCACTGCCGTTCATTATGTTGCAAGCAGTAGCTAATATACATTCTGCTTGCTGCTTTCAATCATTGCTGCTATGAAGCCAATACTGCACAAGCTATTAATTGAGCGCACACCTCAGCAGGAGACCTGAGAGTGCAAGTAACCGATGCTACTTAAAAGGCAGCCTGCACCTCTCAAAGCCAAGGTATGTGTTCTATTCGAGAAAACAAGTTAGTGAAGGATAGTACTGGAGCCAGTCTTTACTCGGTCTTACATTTGTTTATATGGTGAGATATTACAAGCATTCACCTCCGATCTCAAACACACCACCGTTTCGATAAGTATTTCTTTATCTGTACTCCAGTGAAATTCCAGTTAATGCCCTCAACTAACACATAATTAAACACAAATGATATGCAATTAACAGTGCATTGTAGCTAAGGAAGTGATGGAGTTTGTTTTAATGAAACAAACTGTCATACTTTGAAGAATGACTGAACATACATACAAGAGAGTGCTCTCCAAAGAATTCTGACCATGCACCTGGCCGCCTTGATACAAGATGTTTTGAGAAGGAGAGATGCCCTGTATCCAGGGTTGGTGGGGATGGATGTGGGTGAAGGAAGCCAGTGAGACAGATGCTCAAGGGACACTTGGAAGAAAGCAGCAGTGGCGATCAATCCCAGGGGTGTATCTTCCAGAACATGGAGGCAATGCAGGAAAGTTAAAAAATCTGACACGAGTTGTCAGGGTGAGTGAACTAATCTTAAAATAGCAGACCAAATCAGTAGCCTCATCCATTGCATCCATAACAGCCACCTACTGACAATCTATATCCATCAGTAGTCTAAAATTCAAAAACTTTGCCTCACCTTGACACAATTTGAACCTTACATTCATGACACACAGTTCGTCATGATATTCAAGTGAACATCACAGCACATACACACATACATAATGATAGACAGAGCAACGGACAAATTAGCACACATAACACAACAGCCAATCACAGACAAGGGCATACACAGTATCACCAATCGCAACCGTGTTGGTTCGTCTGTATCTCAGAGCACCCAACACTTCATGGTACCAGAAGTGAATCAAAACCTACCCACAAATCTGCCATCCTGCGCCATGGACACCGCAGCCGTTACAAGTCGCTGGGAAACTTGGCATAAATTGGACGCTGTTCAAGCAGCGCTTCGAACTCTTTATGGAAGCCAATGTAAAACAGGGCGCCTCGGACAAACGGACCAATTAGCACACATAACACGACAGCCAATCACAGACAAGAGCATACACAGTACAAATCAAGAAACAGGACACTTCCTAGTCAGTCCCTCAGGAGACGGCACAGGGCAAGGACCTGAAAGCCAGACACTCACACAGTCACCACGTGCGGAGTGCCAAGTTTTGTTACATAAATAGTTTAAAGGAATAAAACTGCGTTGTACCAATCACAACCGTGTTGGTTCGTCTGTATCTCAGAGCACCCAACACTTCACAGCGCACATATGTTAGTAACTATACAAATCTGACCGTTGGGGGGATCATGTGATGTGAGCATGGGCGTGGCCGCATTTTTGCGAGATCCAGCTCTGCTCATCATTCAATCTTTATTTTCATCCTTGCGCACATCTTTTTTTTGTCTTTCTTTGGTCTGAATAGTTAGTGCAATGTACGAAGAGCTGTTGGTCAATGTTTCAGCTTTATTGAGTCAAGTTGAAAGGCTCAAATTCTCGTTGATTCATGGCAGCTGGAAGGAGTTGGGGTGGTGCCCTGTTTTTGGTGGCACAGCTACTTCTGGAAGGATTCCTGCCCTGATGGTATGTCTTCACTGGCGGATGGTGGCTGCTAGCGATGAAGGTAATTCGTCTAAATGGCTCAACTCCGTGATATGGGACATTTAACCTAGTTTCAGGAGTTGCAAAGTGTCTTTATGAAGTCAGTGGTGGAGCAGGGGGAGGTGCTTGCAGAAGAGAGAGCAATGTCTTTGGTGGAAGCCCTCCTCTGCATGGTTGAGGTCCTGCTGCTTAGCCTATCGTCCAAGCCGAGGGATATGTACAAGGATGAGGGGGAACCGGCGAGGAGCCCTGCTGAGCCTGGTGGCCCTAGTAAGATGGTGGAGATGTTCCCAGCTGAGTTTGGGAACTGCATACCAAGTTTCGAGAAGGGGCTCGTTCTTTCTTGTCTTTATTCTTGTGGCAGTACTTGGGCTAGGCAAGGCCCAGTGTTGTGGTCATTACCCTGTTGTTCCTCGGGCAGTGACAACTCCTGCTGTGGGGGTTCCCAAGGTGATTGATCCACAAGTGGTGAGATGCTGAGTTAGGATAGGGCTGAAGATAGGGCCCCGTCTTTACCCTTGGTTAATTTGCCTTGAGAGTTAGGCAGGTCCATGCGGTGGTTGGTTTGCCGGTTCTTGTTTTGTCCTAATATGGTGGATACAATGGGTTAGCTCTGACAGTCCTTGCTCTTCTTCTTTCTGATTTTTCTTCGGTATTGGTGAGGTGTTAGGGGTGTTATCTGTAACTTCATAGTTTTGATGTCCTTGCAGGTTAATGGTGGTAGTGTTGGAAGGTGGGCCTTGGTGTCATGGGCAAGAAGATATATTTTCTTGTTGGCTTTGGGGTTCCGAATCCTTTCTTGTTCTGATGATAGTCGTGGTGATTGGATGGGGTCCCCCAATTCTGGGGGGAGTAGGCCGACCCTCCCTCCCAGGGTTCCGCTCCCGAAGCATCTTCTTTGACAAGTATTATTGCCTTCACTTGGAGACTGGACAAGACAAGTCCCTGCCAACTTTCGTTGTGTGCAGCACCTGCATGTTGTATGTTTGAGTCTTCCTAAAAATTACGGGATTCATCGCCTTCAGGATATGATGTACCAGCAATGTCATCTACTCAATGCATGCCTCTGCTTTTGTAGGAAAACACTGCATGTAACAGAATAAGGGCATTGGAAGATGGCCTCTCAAACTAAATGCCTTTGACATCCATGAGGATCCCTAAGACAAGTACGCAGGTGATGGGGAAGTTGGAGGTATGGCCCAGCTCAGGGATGGTTCACTTCAGTCTCCATTCAACTGAGTCATACAATAACTGATACCAAAGTTTGGATTGACCAGCAGTCCAATGTCAACGCTTTGCTAAACGCTGTTCAGCAATATATTGTTAACAGATTTTATTGCTGACCCCTTTTCTTTCGTACAGGATGGAGTTTTATGCTCACCCAGGAGCAGGCTGGCAGGCAGGAGTGTTAATTGGGTGCACTAGCAGTGGCGGTGTGTGGTTATTTTACCTGCAATGTGGGAGGTGTTGGGCAGCATGCTCTTCTGGGGGTCAATTGAGGTCCTTAAGTGGCCAATTATGGCCATATAAAGGCCACTTTCTGTTGCGGCTGTGACGTTTCCCAAGGCAGGGAATGCCAGTGTTAAATATCCAGACAGGCAGGTGAAATCTGGAAGCATAGTGACCGTGCTAGGGGGATGCATCCTGATCAGACACCCTGTGCCCATCACAGGTCACCCAAGGCATCTCTCTCCCCTGCATTTCTTTACTACGTGTCTCACGGCCCATCTGGGGCTGGATTAGCACACTGGGCTAAATCGCTGGCTTTGAAAGCAGACCAAGGCAGGCCAGCAGCACGGTTCGATTCCCGTACCAGCCTCCCTGAACAGGCGCCGGAATGTGGCGACTAGGGGCTTTTCACAGTAACTCCATTGAAGCCTACTTGTGACAATAAGCGATTTTCATTTCATTTTCAGTTCTTCCTTCTCAATCTATGCGTAGCAGCACTCCGCATCAGCCATGGTTCTGGATGAATATTCTATTGGATGTTCCATCCCATCATCCCTTTGGTGGGACAACACTACTCCAATGCCATACAGGGAGCATCACATGTAGGGTGAGTGGCCTCGATGGATCGTAGTGCATCAACAGTTTAGATGCCATAAGTGCCATTTCACTCTGGCGGATGCTTCATCCTGCTGCGCTTTCCACACCCAGTTTGGTTTTTCTTTAATTGCGTGTGCAGGGGCACCAATAAGGTAGCCAGGTTTGGGATAAACTTCCCAGAATGATTTATGAGTCCCAAAATCGACCTCAGCTCCGTCACATTTTCAGGCGTCGGGGCTCCTCAAATAACCCCCACCGAGTGCAATCCACATTTAACGTCGTGGTATCCAAGGTACATGACTGCTTTCACCCGGAACACTCACTTTCCCCTCTTCAGCCAGACACCCAGACTGGAGAACCACTGGAGGACCTCTCCCAAGTTGCTCAGGAATTCCTTCTTTGTGGCTCCTGTGATGAGCACATAATCCAGGTGTACAGCTATCCTGGGAAGCCCTTGGACGATGGTTTCCATCAGCCGCTGAGAAATCACACATGCCGATGATACCCCGAAGGAAAGCTGGGTGTATTCATACAACCCTCTGTGGGTGTTGGTGGTACCATACCTCTGTGGTGGCGCATCTAACTCCAACTGGAGGTACGCTTGGCTGATGTCGAGCTTCATGGATGAGTGCCCCCCCTCCCGGCTAACTTTACGTACCGGTCCAAGCGGGACGTCCTGTTCACTGTCATAATCAAGGTCAGAGGTTCGGAACAACATCGTGGGCCGAAGGGCCTGTTCTGTGCTGTATTTTTCTATGTTCTATGTTCTATCTTATAATCGCCACATAGGTGGACTGATTTGTATGGTTTCAGCACTGGGACCACTGGCATTGCCCACTCTGTGAACTGGACCGAGTGTACTGATGCCCAAGCTCTCGAGCCATCTCAATTAGCCGTCTACTTTTGTAAGCAGAGCGTTTGGAACTCATCGGGCCCTGAAATATTTAGGCTGGGCCTCCAGGTCAATGTAAATCTTTGCTCTGGCCCCCTTTATTTTTCCCAGGCCCTCCTGGAAAACCTAGATTCTTTCCAAGGACTTCATTCAGACTACCAGTACCCATCTGGAAGATTTGTTGCCAGCCCAGGCTGAGCCTTGGTAATCAATCGCAGCCTAGAAGACTGGGTCCTAGTCCTTCTATCACTACCAGTAGTAACCTAACTGTCTGTTGTCCATGGGTGACAAGGGTCAACTTGGCACCAATGATGGTCAACGGTACCCCTGCATATTTTGACAGTCAGGCCTTGGTATCACTCGAGCCCAGGGATCGAATTCCCATATGGAGCCTAGGGAAGGATTGTTATCAGGGGCGACATTCTCTGACCCCCCGCCGGGTCAGAGAATCGCCGGGGGCTGGCGTGAATCCCGCCCCCGCCGGTTGCCGAAGTCTCCGGCACCTCAGATTCGGTGGGGGCGGGAATCGCGCCGCGCCGGTTGGCGGGCCCCCCGCTCGATTCTCCGGCCCGGAAGGGCCGAAGTCCTGCCGATAAATTGCCTGTCCCGCCGGCGTACATTGAACCACCTACCTTACCGGCGAGACAAGGTGGCGTGGGCGGGCTCCGGGGTCCTGGGGGGGGGCGCGGGGCGATCTGGCCCCGGGGGGGTGTCCCCACGGTGGCCTGGCCCGCGATCGGGGCCCACCGATCCACAGGCGGGCCTGTGCCGTGGGGGCACTCTTTCCCTTCCGCCTCCGCCACGGTCTCCACCATGGCGGAGGCAGAAGAGACTCCCTCCACTGCGCATGCGCGGGAATGCCGTCAGCGGCCGCTGACGCTCCCGCGCATGCGCCGCCCGGTGATGTCATTTCCGCGCCAGCTGGCGGGGCACCAAAGGCCTTTTCCGCCAGCTGGCGGGGCGGAAATTCCTCCGGTGCCGACCTAGCCCCTCAATGTTGGGGCTTGGCCCCCAAAGATGTGGAGCATTCCGCACCTTTGGGGCGGCGCGATGCCCATCTGATTTGCGCCGTTTTGGGCGCCAGTCGGCGGACATCGCGCCGTTTCCGGAGAATTTCGCCCCAGATAATAGAGAGAGCAGCCCCATATCGATTTTTATGTCCAGAGGGTGACCATTGATTTGAAGCTTTATCCTAATTGGGGCTATTTTGGGGCTATGATGCAATTTAGCTGCATCAGGTTTTCCTCCTCGGGTCGGGAAATGTTAAAGCCTCTGGCGTGGGGCGTCTCCGTTGCCTGACCAGGACAATGTGTTCGTTCCTCAGCACTATGGGTCCTGCGACAGCAAGTGCAGATCTGTTGTGGGCACTCCTCTGGAGAGATGTCCCATCGGATCCTGGTGGCCCTTGGTCTGACTGCAATGTTGTTTTGCTGGTGACTGAGTCACACGAGCACTGTCCTTGGAGGGCTTCGCTCTTTGGAATGGGGGCCGCCCCACAATGTGCATGTCAGCAGAACCCTGAAGCTCCTGGACCCCCTTTTACACATTCTCACGGAAAAGGTCTATGGCCTCTTCAGGTCCAGGGCCAGCTCCGCTAATAGCTTTCTCTCGGTCTCCATATTGTTGATTCCATACACCAAACAATCTCTTAACATCTCAGGAGGGAAGGACCAGAGTCACAATGTTCTGCTAACATTCGAAGGTGCATTAGAAACTCCGTCACCGACTCCCCAGGGGTTGGTTTTGCCATATTGAACCGGTACCTCTGTATTATTACAGACTACTTGGGGTCATAGTGATTCGCGACAAGATCCACAAACTCGCTGAAGGTTTTGAAGTCTGGGCCGCTGATAGGCGAGGCTCTTGGTTATGCTGTATGTCGTGGCCCCACAGGCACTTAGGAGTATTACCTTCTGTCGTCATCTCCAACAATACCATTTGCCTGGAAGAAATATTGCAGCTGTTTGGTATATTGAGCCCAGTCTTCTACATCTGCGTCAAAGGCCTTTAGCCTCCCGAAAAGTGGTACTTTCAAAATCTCGCTGACCTCACTACTGTGCTGGAGTATTCTGGCACAGTCAAGACATCCGGAATCACAACGACTATATTTTCCCCGTCGCCAGTATAAAAGCTAAGGGGACCCAAGAAGGCAAGTTAAACAACATTTAATTAGTTATCATAAATTAAAGGCTGCAACGCACCTTATAACTCAAAGGTCCCAGTCTGGACGATCTGAAGTGCCGGTTTGGGCAGGCTTTTAAGGGGCGGGTTTATAAGCCCCTGCTGGGGGCGCCTCTGCCCACCAGTAGGGAAACTTGTATTCTACTGGTCCCATGGGGAAATCAATCGATGTGTCTCCATTGGTTTCGTAAGGGTTACTATAACCAGTTATCTACCTCCACACGTTACAAATTTTGAGTCGGTGCTAAATTATTTTTCAGTCAGTGGCAATAAATACTTCCATAAGCAAGTCTCATATACTTCACAATCATTTTTATTCATCTTTACAACCACATGGTGTGCATCGGTGAACGCAGTCCCTCCCAACGCCTTACATCATAGAATCTAGGATCCCTACTGTGCAGATAGAGGCCATTCGGCCAAGGAGTCTGCACCGGCCCTTGGAAAGATTGCCCTACTTAAGCCCACACCTCCACTCTATCCCCATAACCCAGTAACCCCACCTAACCCTTTGGACACTAAGGATCAATTTAACATGGCCAATGTACCTAATCTGCACATCTTTGGACTGTGGGAATAAACCGGAGCACCCGGAGGAAACCCACGCCGAAAGTGCAAACTACACAGACAGTCACCCAAGGACAGAATTGAGGCAGCAGTGCTAACCACTGTACCATCGTGCCGCCAACGGTGAATGTTTAGCAGAAATTATGAAAATGTGGAGTCTATTGACCCAAAATATTAGGAATCAATTTCAACAGATGGTTCATGTTATTTGAGAGACCACTTTGAGAGACATGGACATTGTTGCTCAAGTTATTCTCAACCTCCCCCTCCCCTCTGCTGAAAACACATAACAATATTGTAAATTAATCTTTTGAACCCAAATCTATGTATTAAAAGATGCTTTTTAAAACACAGATCTCTCCGAGGTTAAATCGTCAACAACCCATAATAGTATAGCGCCTACCGGTTAACTTAGAAGAGTCACGTACCTGTATATCTTTGCAGACGGATTACACACATAGAAATTTGGATGTGCATCAATGCCATCATCTGATGATCAAGGTTAAAATTAGGTACTTAATATTGAACATGGTTTGATTCCAATAAATGTTGCAATATTACAGCACACAATACAATGGAACGGGATCAAATTCAATAAACAGGCTTGCTTTGAATATTAGTTCATCATGATCCCATTTAAATCCATGCTGGGATCTCATACAGATAACAACAACCTACTTATGCATTAATGAGATAAAATCTGGTATATTTACCACTCTCTCCCGAATCAGAGAGTTGCATGAAATTGGTTGTTTAATTTAACCAAGAGCCATTAAAACAAAATCTGGTCTTGCGTTGAAAGATAACCTCTAAGGGTCAACATGCTACTGGGTCATAACAACAATGGAAATAATGGCATGCACATCACAGACTAACCACATTTTTTAAATAATGCAGAAAAAACATTTAAATGTTAATATCTGCAATTATAAATTTACAGTACTTAATCCTACATGCATGGCCTGTGGTGTAACTAGAAACCAGCTCACTGTTCTCTGATAATGATGATTTGACAGCACTATAGTTGTCTCATACCTGTCCATTCTTTCCACAGCAGGAGAGGGAACTGTTTAAAGAAAAGTCTAAAATGTGAAGTGATAAGTATCAAAACAGCATGTACGATATTGCAGCTATCTTATGAATCAGCAGAAGATTAAAACATTCTGGATTGATTTGGTTTTATTGTTCTACTTGCAAAAAGGTCTGCAATTTGGTTGCTTTAAAGAAAAATCACAGAAGTTTCTTTTAAAAATTCAGAATTTGTAACAATCAAGTTCAGCTTTTTCAAAACTATAAATCAATTGAAGAAACTTCCTGTCAGCCGGTCAACAAAGACAAAAACTGGGCCTCAGGGGTATGCAGGGAACCCCAAATGGAACGGAAAGGTAGAGTTATGACAGAGAAATAAGCAGGTAAAGTCAAATCTAAGTCAATCAAATCATCAGAAAGAGAAGGGTTGATTAAATGAAATACACTTGGAAGCGAACCTTCCCTTATTAGTGAATGACAGACTATCACATGGGAGGATAAGCTGAAAATCACTGTTTTAGAATTGATACGCACAAAGATATCCCTGTGCTCTAGAAAATTTCAGTTATGTTATTTTACTCAAAAATTTAGCTTGGAAGAACTGTATACATATCGTGATTTTACGGAAGGTTGCAATGATAAAATTTGTACCATTTAACGTGAAAGAAGAGAAATTAAAGGTGAAAAGTCATTGGGCAGGAATCTCCATAGCACTGCTAGAGGTTGTGGCGCACAAAGACTCCGTGAGACAAATAGAGTGAAGTCGATGAGGCTTTATTAAGCGTGTCTGTTCCCCAGCAGCCCGATAGTAAACTGGCCTGCGGGGGAAGGCACCGGCTTCTTATACTTCGCCTTCAGGGCGGAGTATGAGGTCAACGGCCAACCAGGACCCGGGATCTGTCAGCCAATGACATTAGGGCTTCCAGTCCCACATGACCCCCAATACATACTACCACATTCACCCCTTGTCAAAAATGAACCCGGCGGGGTGATGCTTCGTATGGTGGTAAGGGTTTACAGTACTGGTCCTGGGAGGATAGAACAGTTACATGGTAGTACCGTATTGGACAGTATCGTCCTGTTACAACTATTTACAGAGGATATAGGAAAAACAAAATGTTCATTGGACAGTCCATCTTTGTTTTACATCGACGCCACGAGTCGGTCGAGCGGTCTGGTCGTCCGTGTCGATCGCCTCGGCCCCGGCGGTGGTGGTGGTGCTTGTACCAGCGTTGTCGCCTCCGGGAGCCACACGGTTTCAGCTGTCGGTGCAAAGGGGAGGGGGACTGATCCTCCTGGGAAGGGGGCGGTCGCGGGGTGCGGCGGTGGCAGGAAGGGGGGCGGTTGGGTTGATGGTGCCGGGAGGGGGTGCGTGGTGCCGGTGGGCGCCAGATCCCGCAGGGAGGCCGTGTCCTGTCGGCCGTCGGGGTACTCCACGTAGGCGTACTGGGGGTTTGCGTGGAGGAGGTGAACCCTTTCGACCAACGGGTCCGCCTTATGTGCCCGCACGTGCTTTCGGAGCAGGATGGGTCCTGGGGCCGCCAGCCAGGTCGGCAGCGACGTTCCAGAGGAGGACCTCCTAGGGAAGACAAGGAGACGCTCGTGAGGCGTTTGATTAGTGCTCGTACATAATAACGACCGGATGGAATGGAGAGCGTCCGGGAGGACCTCCTGCCACCGTGAAACTGGGAGATCCCTGGACCGTAGGGCCAGTAGGACGGCCTTCCAGACCGTGCCGTTCTCCCTCTCTACTTGCCCGTTCCCCCGGGGGTTGTAGCTGGTCGTCCTGCTTGAAGCTATACCCTTGCTGAGCAGGAACTGGCGCAGCTCGTCACTCATGAAAGAGGACCCCCTGTCGCTGTGGACGTATGCGGGGTAACCGAACAGTGTGAATATGCTGTTCAGGGCTTTAATGACTGTGGCCGCGGTCATGTCGGAGCAGGGAATGGCAAAAGGGAAGCGGGAGTATTCGTCCACTACATTAAGGAAATACGCGTTGCGGTCGGTGGAGGGGAGGGGCCCTTTGAAATCGAGACTGAGGCGTTCAAAGGGACGGGAAGCCTTAATCAGGTGCGCTCCATCTGGCCTGAAAAAATGCGGTTTGCATTCTGCGCAGATGTGGCAGTCTCTTGTGACTGTACGGACCTCCTCTAAGGAGTATGGGAGATTGCGGGACTTGATGAAGTGGTAAAACCGAGTGACCCCTGGGTGGCAGAGGTCCTCGTGGAGGGCTTGGAGGCGGTCAATTTGTGCGTTGGCACATGTCCCGCAGGATAGGGCATCAGACGGCTCGTTCAGCTTTCCGGGCCGGTACAAGATCTCATAGTTGAAGGTGGAGAGTTCGATCCTCCACCGCAAGATCTTGTCGTTCTTGATCTTGCCCCGCTGCGCATTATCGAACATGAAGGCTACCGACCGTTGGTCAGTGAGGAGAATGAATCTCCTGCCGGCCAGGTAATGCCTCCAATGTCGCACAGCTTCCACTATGGCTTGGGCTTCCTTTTCCACTGAGGAGTGGCGGATTTCTGAGGCGTGGAGGGTTCGGGAGAAGAAGGCCACGGGTCTGCCCGCTTGGTTAAGGGTAGCCGCGAGAGCTACGTCAGAGGCGTCGCTCTCGACCTGGAAGGGGAGGGACTCGTCGATGGCGCGCATCGTGGCCTTTGCGATGTCCGCTTTGATGCGGCTGAAAGCCTGGCAAGCCTCTGTCGACAGCGGGAAAGTCGTGGTCTGTATTAGGGGGCGGGCCTTGTCTGCGTACTGGGGGACCCACTGGGCGTAGTATGAAAAGAACCCCAGGCAGCGTTTCAGGGCTTTTGGGCAGTGCGGGAGGGGAAATTCCATGAGTGCGCGCATACGTTTGGGGTCGGGGCCTATTATCCCATTGCGCACTATGTAGCCCAGAATGGCTAGCCGATCGGTGCTAAAAACGCACTTGTCCTCGTTGTACGTGAGGTTCAAGGCTTTGGCAGTCTGGAGGAATTTTTGGAGGTTGGCGTCGTGGTCCTGCTGATCGTGGCCGCAGATGGTTACATTGTCGAGGTACGGGAACGTGGCCCGTAACCCATGTTGATCAACCATTCGGTCCATTTCCCGTTGGAAGACCGAGACGCCGTTTGTGACGCCAAAAGGGACCCTTAGGAAGTGGTATAATCGCCCGTCTGCCTCGAAGGCTGTGTACTTGCGGTCACTTGGGCGGATGGGGAGCTGATGGTAGGCAGACTTGAGGTCCACGGTGGAGAAGACTTTATACTGGGCAATCCGATTGACCATGTCGGATATGCGGGGGAGAGGGTACGCGTCTAGTTGTGTGTACCTGTTGATGGTCTGGCTATAGTCAATGACCATCCTTTGTTTCTCCCCTGTCTTCACTACTACCACCTGCGCTCTCCAGGGACTATTGCTGGCCTGGATTATGCCCTCCTTTAGTAGCCGCTGGACTTCGGAGCGAATGAAGGTCCGGTCCTGGGCGCTGTACCGTCTGCTCCTAGTGGCGACGGGTTTGCAATCCGGGGTGAGGTTCGCAAACAAGGACGGGGGTTGCACCTTGAGGGTGGCGAGGCCGCAGATAGTGAGTGGGGGTATGGGGCCGCCGAATTTAAACGTAAGGCTCTGTAGGTTACATTGAAAATCTAAGCCCAGCAAGGTGGGGGCACAGAGTTGGGGAAGGACGTTAAGTTTGTAGTTTTTGAATTCCCTCCCCTGTACCGTTAGGGTAACTATGCAGAATCCCTGGATCTGTACGGAGTGGGATCCTGCAGCTAGGCAAATCTTTTGTGCGCTGGGGTAGGTAGTTAAGGAACAGCGTCTTACCGTGTCGGGATGTATAAAACTTTCCGTGCTCCCGGAGTCGACTAGGCATGGCGTCTCGTGGCCGTTAATTAGGACCGTTGTCGTCGTCGTCTGGAGAGTCCGGGGCCGAGCCTGATCGAGTGTAACCGAAGCGAGCCGTGGTTGTAGTAGTGGGGTGGGGTCCGTTGTTGCCGTCCAAGATGGCGTCGGGGATGGACAAAATGGCCACCCCCATACCTCGCCCGTAGCTGAGGGGTCACAAGATGGCGTCGGGGGTGGACAAAATGGCCGCCCCCATGCGTCGTACAGGTCGGGGGCGGTCCAAGATGGCGGGGCCCCTCCTCCCCTCGTGGTGGTCGGGACCCAAAATGGCGGCGTCTGCGGGTCGCACATTGAGTGCTGGAGGGTCTGGGGGGCGCTAGGACCGCGCGGAGTTCCTGCATTGCGAGCGCCCGGGCCGCGGGCTCTAGGACCGCGCGGAGTTCCTTGGCTGCGAGCGCCAGGGCCGCGGGCGCTAGGACCGCGCGGAGCTCCCTCGCTGGGGACCGCGGTGGTCGGGGCCAAGGCCGGCGGGTCAGTACTGCGAGCGCTGGGACCGTGAGGAGGTCCCTCGCCGGGGACGGAGATCGGGGTCCAGGTAAGTTGTATTGCCGGCGGGTCAGGCGTGGGGCGCGGGACGGGGGTGAGGGCCCAGGTTGGCGGCGCTGGCGGGTCAGGCGTGGGGCGCGGGACGGGGGCGAGGGCCCAGGTCAGTGGCGCTGGCGGGTCAGGCGTGGGGCGCGGGATGGGGGCGAGGGCCCAGGTCGGCGGCTCCGGCGGGTCAGGCGTGGGGCGCGGGACGGGGGCGAGGGCCCAGGTCGGCGGCGCTGGCGGGTCAGGCGTGGGGCGCGGGACGGGGGCGAGGGCCCAGGTCGGCGGCGCTGGCGGGTCAGGCGTGGGGCGCGGGACGGGGGCGAGGGCCCAGGTCGGTGGCTCCGGCGGGTCAGTCGTGGGGTCGCGAGCGCTGGCACCGCGCGCAGCTCCCTCGCCGGGGACAGCGGTGGTCGGGGTCAAGGTAGGTGGCGCCGGCGGGTCAGGCGTGGGGCGCGGGACGGGGGTGAGGGTGGCGTTCGGGATGCGAAAAACCCCCTCCTCTCCGTGGAGAGTGTTGGCCGGCACCGAAATCGGGAGCGCCGGCGGCGGGTCGTACATGGGCTGCGGGGAGGGGGGTTGGGGAGCGTAGGCGGCGTGCAGGGCTCCCAGTTCTCCCGGGGCCGCGGTGGTCGGGACCCAAAATGGCGGCGCCTGGGGGTCGCACATGGCGTGCTGGGGGGGTTGGGAGGCATAGACTGCCTGTAGGGCTCCCTGTGGCCCCGGGACGGCGGCGACCACGCGGGACCGGCACACCACCGCATAGTGGCCCTTTTTCCCGCAGCTTTTGCAGATGGCTGCGCGGGCCGGACAGCGCTGCCGGGGGTGCTTCGCCTGGCCGCAGAAATAACAGTGGGCGCCCCCGGTGCGACTCGGCGTTTGGACTGCGCAAGCCTGTGGGGTGTCCGGGGGGGGGGGGGTAGGGGGTTTGCCGCGGCGGGTACGTACGGGGCCTAATGGCCTGCCGCGCGGTCGGGGCCGTAGGCGCGGGTATTACGCGTGGCTACGTCCAGCGAGGCTGCCAGGGCCCGTGCCTCTGAGAGTCCTCGTGACTCTTTTTCTAGAAGTCTTTGGCGGATTTGGGAGGATTGTATACCTGCAACAAAAGCATCGCGCATTAACATGTTCGTGTGTTCGTTTGCGTTCACCGACGGGCAGCTGCAGGCTCGTCCCAAAATCAGCAGTGCGGCGTAGAACTCGTCCATCGATTCTCCGGGAGCTTGCCGTCTCGTCGCGAGCTGGTAGCGAGCGTAGATTCGGTTAACTGGGCGAACGTAGAGACTTCTCAGTGCTGTGAAGGCCGTCTGGAAATCGCGGGTGTCTTCAATGAGGGTGAAAATCTCCGTGCTCACCCTCGAGTGCAGGACCTGCAGTTTTTGTTCATCTGAGACTCGGCCTGTGGTCGATGTGATGTAGGCCTCAAAGCAAGTCTGCCAGTGTTTGAAGGCTGCTGCCGCATTCACTGCGTGGGGGCTGATCCTCAGGCATTCTGGAATGATCCTGAGCTCCATAGTCCTTTTTAGGCACACTTAATAAATTGTGGCGCACAAAGACTCCGTGAGACAAATAGAGTGAAGTCGATGAGGCTTTATTAAGCGTGTCTGTTCCCCAGCAGCCCGATAGTAAACTGGCCTGCGGGGGAAGGCACCGGCTTCTTATACTTCGCCTTCAGGGCGGAGTATGAGGTCAACGGCCAACCAGGACCCGGGATCTGTCAGCCAATGACATTAGGGCTTCCAGTCCCACATGACCCCCAATACATACTACCACAGAGGTGTAGTGGCATTTTCCTGTATTTCAGCACTAACCACTGCTTCTGGTTCGATCTGCCCTCTTGAACAGGGCACCCACGTAGGTGTCCCCAGTGTCCACCGGAAGCCTTTGAAGGAACTCTATCCTGACATCGCATAGCTCATTCAGTTGATGTGATGCCAGGATACTTAATTTGGACCAGGCAGGTCCAGACCACAAATCTGCATGTCACTCTGCAAACAACAAGCATTAGTCTGCAAGATGGGCCCTGCAGTAGAGTTTCTTTAAAAGGCGAGGCACCCAAATTGTAGGTAAGGTGCTTTTTAATGACTTTGTTACTGCAAAGTTTCTGGAAGTGCTCTGGAGCATTTATGAAGAGCTGCGCTGAGTTCCTGGACTTGTTGCATTCTCACAAGGATCGAAGAGGATGGGGTGACCTGTTCACACAAAGATCAGAAGATGGTGTCAGCAGTGACAGTGTCCCTTCAGCATGACAGGAAGACGGAGCTGTGGCTGTCGAGAGAACAGTCTCTGCATGGTGGTCTCTGCCAAGTTGGAGCCAGATTTCTCTACGTTCATTGATAGAATTGTCAGGTTAAGTCATCTGCAGCAGAACCTGGCTGCAAATCTCGTCCTCTAATGAGCAGGCAACAAGCCATCCTTCAACTCCAATCTGGCTGTAGCCCACCCATTACCGGATGACTCAACACAAGTTGATCGCAACTCTATACTTGCCTCCAAGGTAAATACAGTGTCAATATTTGGGCTGCTAATTGTAATTGACAGATCAAGAGGCAGGGCTTCTTCATTAATAATGTGCTTTCTCTCTTCCTCCAGGGGCTCTTGTGGCTGAGCAGGCAGCAATTCCTGGGTGTCTGAAAGCAAAAAGTCAGAAGGGGAAGGTTGATATGAGGGAAGAGGAATAGGGTGGAAAGCAGCAGGACCATGGTCACACATTCAGCAAACTCCTTATCATGTCAAACAGCACTAATAAGGTTAAGCTGGGAGTTGAGAAGGGACAAAAGGAATGAACATAACATCATTCTGAATATTCTCAGCGATGCTGGATGCTATGGGCTCCATCACAGCGTGACCCATGATCCTGAGAGTCACCATCTTCGAAAGGCGCTGGAGACATAGATATGCTTATATTGCAATGTGTTTGAATGATGCGCCTGTCCTGGTGAACAGCTGGATTGATTAATATAGCAAGAGCTAAGTGAGAAAGCATCAGTAGACATATGAGGGTGAGGTGTGTTACAGGCAGGGGAGAGATGATAGGGCTGGTTTCCCCCTTTCTCACCTCTCGACTAACTAAGGACAGACGTTTTTAAAAGAAAGAGTGTTTTAGCTGCCTGAACGCTGTAACTGTCAAGAATAGACAGTTTTCTCAAAAGTTTAAAAAAATAAAGATAAATGTTTATTATTCGAATCCCAAATGTGTTTTCAACTACACCTGCTCCATACATTCATATAGACACATACACACTCATGAATAGATTGCAATTACAAACGTTAGCATATAGTTAGGTCTTAAAAGTTAAAGATTTCTGTGTCACACTTGCTTTTCCCCAAATTAAGTCATGAAACATTACAGATCTGTGATTCGTCTTTGGTCCATTGAAGACTGTAGTCGAAAGGCTTTGGAAGATGAATTGGCTGCAGTTTGCTCCTTGCAGAAGCCAAATTTTCTCATTCCATTCTGATGCAATTAAACCCCTGTCACAAAAATCCTGGTCTGATTCCTCAAATGAGAGACAAAGGCCGACCCAAATAGTTCTTAAGCAGGGTCTTGTACCTTCACAGGTCCCCCATGTTGCTCAAAAAAAATGTTCCTTGTTAAATGTCCTTATTTCTGTCATGTGACTGTAGAGTTTCTGTCCATTGTCCTCACAAATGGTTCCTGATGACTAGGCCATTGTCAAGCAATGGGATCTGAGGTTCACCCATTCACATATCACCCTGATTGACACCCTACTTTGGAATTCCACTCCAAAGCTGAAAAGTCTGTAAACAGTATTGTGAAACAGTTTCAAAGACAATCACTGATCACAGGAAAGGTCTTTTACATTTACATTACTTCTTCAAAGCTATGTCCCAAAAGTTGTTTGTATTTTAATGTTTTGTCCAGACACGGATGATAACTTAGGGGTCTTGTGTACTTTCATATGTATTGACAGAAAATGAAAGATCACTCGATCTCTCAACTCCATTATGTTTTAAAATGAAGTGCCCATTCTCTATTTTGTTTCAAAGTAACGTCCATTATGAATTTATATTCCATGATGCCATGTGTCGATATTCTGTGATCATGACAGGTGGAGTATCTGGGTGTTAGGCCAGAGTTCCAGGGAATGCATGATTGATGGTGCATTGTGCAGCATGATTGATTGCTGGCATTGTGTCATGTGAATATGCATTCACTGGCCTTGATAAACAAAGTGATGTAATTTGGCTTCTTCTGGCATTGCTGCCTGGTTCTTGTGTCTAAATTCTAGAATTTGAGCTCTCTGGGCCTGGCCACCCTTCTGAGGATTGATCTTAAAGGTCTCCTGTCCCCTTCAAACCACAGAATCTCTCCTCCTACCCACCTTACTCACTAAGGCCTCCAGCACTTCATCCATCACCCTGGAACTCTTTCTCTTTGTCTTGGGGTTCCATTTTCCATGTTTTTAATACCAGTTTTATATCATAAGGAACAGATTATCGATACGAAGAGCAGGCTGACTACCTCATATGCTTTGAACACAATGCTGCTCACCACCCCACCTCTCCTACCCACCCCCACAAATGCCCTGCCCCAAACACTCCCCACCGCCTCCCACCGAGTGCAGAGGCAACCAGCAGTGCAACGAGAAATCCAGCAGTGAGGAAAATGTTTTGCGGGCAGCGCGGTGGCTCAGTGGTTAGCACTGCAGCCTCACGGAGCCGAGGATCGGGTTCGATCCTGGCCCCAGGTTGCTGTTCATGTGGAGTCTGCACATTCTCCCTGTGTCTGTGAGTGTCTCGCCCCCACAACCCAAAAGATGTGCAGGGTAGGTGAATTGGCCACGCTAAATTGCCGCTTAACTGGGAAATAAAATGTAAAAAGAAAATGTTGCGCTCTGTGCTTCAATGGTGATAATAAGGTGGGAGCACTAGATTTGTATGCTGTCCACCTCCAAAAGAACCAATGGAGACACAAATCACAACCTCCGCACCCAAAAAAATCATTATGATGAATATTTAGCCCATTGGGTCTCATTTCAAAGATATCATTTACATCAACCATTAAATAACCCTGAAAACTCCCGGAGCCTAATCATTTATTGATAACCGAATTGATGATGTGGAGGGCATGACAACGATGCTGGCAATATATTTCAAAGGTAAATGTTCACGGAGCTGTGCTTTTCTGCTGTAGAAATGAAACAGAATTGGAAACTGAAGAAACGTGAAGGTATTATCGAAAACCCCTCCTTCACTCATGTAATTACAGCTGCAAATATCACTATATTTAAATGTTAATTGAAAATCTTTCAGATGCTATCAATACAAATAGATTTCTGCCATGAATACTTCACTGAAATCTGAGATCTAATTTACGAACGACAGATGATGTATTTGGCATCATGCTGATATTCTGTGGCTTAGATGATAGAACTCTCATCTTTAAGTCACAAGGTTCTGGGTTCAAGTGCCACTCCAGGATTTGAGCACAAAAAAAGTCAAAGCTGACTCTCCAGTGGCAGACTCGGGGAGTGCCGCACTGTCGGAGGTGCAGTCCTTCAGATGAGGTATTAAACTGAGGCCCTGTCTGCTTATTTGGGTGGATGTAATAATCCCATGGCATTACTTTAAAGAAGAAGATGGGAGGTATCTTTGGTGTCCCGGCCAATATTTATCCCTCAATCAACGCCACAAAAGCAGATTAATTTGCTCCTGATCACATTGCTGTTTGTGGAGGATCACAGAGCTCAGTCTGTCTGCTGCATTTACTACATTCCAATAGTGACTACTCTTCAAAGGTACTTCATTACATGCAAAGCGCTTTGCGATGCCTAATGGTTGTGGAAAACGTAAGTCTATGCCACCCTACCCCCTTACCCACTTACATCACCCACCCTATGCCCTTACCCACTTACCTCATCCACTCCACCCCCTTACACACTTACCTCACCCACCCTTTGCCCTTACCCACTTACCTCATCCACCCTACCCCCTTACACACTTAACTCACCCAACCTAACCCCTTACACACTTACCTCACCCGCCCTACCCCTTACCCACTTACCTCACACACCCTACCCCTTACCCACTTACCTCACCCACCCTAGCCCCCTACCTCACACCCACCGTACCCCCTTACCCACTTACCTCACCGTCCCTAGACCCCTACCTCACCCGCCCAACCCCCTTACCCACTTACCTCACCCACCCTACCCCTTACCCACTTACCTCACCCACCCTACCCCTTACCTACTTACCTCACCCACCCTAGCCCCCTACCTCACCCACCCTACCCCCTTACCCACTTACCTCACCCACCCTAGACCCCTACCTCACCCGCCCAACCCCCTTACCCACTTACCTCATCTACTCGACCCCCTTACCCACTTACCTCACCCACCCTGCCCCTTACCCACTTACCTCACCCACCCGCCCCCTTACCCACTTACCTCACCCACCCTACCCCTTACCCACTTACCTCACCCAGCCTACCCCCTTAGCCACTTACCTCACCCACCCTACCCCTTACCCATTTACCTCATGCACCCGCCCCCTTACCCACTTACCTCACCCACCCTACCCCTTACCCACTTACCTCACCTGCTCTACCCCCTTACCCACTTACCGCATCCACACTACCTCCTTACCCACTTACCTGATCCACCCTACCTCCTTACCCACTTACCTCACTCACACTACCCCCTTACCCACTTACGTCACCCACCCTACCTCCTTATCCACTTACCTCACCCACCCTACCCCCTTACCCACTTACTTCACCCACCCTACCCCCTTATCCACTTACCTGACCCACCATACCCCCTTACACACTTACTTCACCCACTCTAGCCCCTTACCTCACCCGTCCTACCCCCTTACCGACTTACCTCATTCACCTTATCCCCTTACCCACTTACCTCACCCACCCTACCCCCTCACCCACGTATTTCATTCACCCTCCCCGTTACCCGCTTACCTCATTCACCCTACCCCGTTACCTGCTTACCTCACCCACCCTACCACCTTACCCACTTACCTCACCCACCCTACCACCTTACCCACTTACCTCACCCACCCTACCCCCTTACCCGCTTACCTCATCCACCCTACCCCATTACCCACTTACCTCATCCGCCCTACCCCCTTACCTCACCCGCCCTACCCCCTTACCCACTTACCTCACCCGCCCTATCCTCTTACCCACTTACCTCACCAACCCTATCCACAACGACACATCCATCCTTACACGCATTCATTAATAGGCCGAGAAGCCTTGGGGCATTTAGACTATTGGTTACCAGTATATAGTCATAAAAAGAGGCATGGCTTCCACTCAGATTCTCTCCACTGCTCCCTCTAAGGTTTCCTGCACTGTCTGTAGGATTCTCCTCGGAAAATTGGGCAGAAAATTGAAGGAAGATAATTGCACAGACCTACGTAGGCCTTGGCGCATTTGAGCAGACCCGCGCGGGCCATGGCGCACATGCATGAACTCGCGCTGGCCTTGCTCGCGCCCGTATTGGCTGCGTGAAGCGCTCCAGTGCCATGCTGGCCCCTTGTGCGACGCAGGATCGCTGATCCTGGGGGCCAGATGACGCCGTCGTAAAATGTTCCGCCGTTTACGACGCGTCAACACTTAGCCCCACGATCGGAGAATCCCACCCTATGTCCCCACGCAGGAGTGGGAACGGTGAGGAAAACTGGCGCAAAACGGCCATCGATCCTCCATTTTGCTGGGGCTAGCAGGACGACAGCATACAGCACCCGGCTCTACCTACCAGTTTGCCCTGGAGAATTGCCTGGTCCGTGGCCGTGCATGCGCATGGCGGCAGACTGCAGCGGTCGTGCCGTGCTTCATGGCAGATGCAGCCCGCAGGCCCGGCCCGCGAAATAGTCCCCACCTTTGGCCGGCTTGCCCGGCAACGACCGCCCCACCATACTGTCCCCAGCACCGAATAAGTTCCCCCTGCCCGCGGATCGGCCCTCCCTTGACTGTGGCGGCGATGGACTGAGTCCACAGCCGCCACGCCGAGTTCCCGAAGGGTTCGACCACCCATGTCCCGTGCCATCGGGAACTGGGCCGTTCGGAGGAGGAGCATCGAAGGGCGGGCCTCAGGCAATGTCCTGAGGCCGTCGATACGTGGCGCAGCGTACTCTGTGAGTACGCAGCTTTGGAGGGGGCGGAGCATCGCAAAAGCGACGTTCCCCGATTCAGTCATGAAATGTGATTCTCCGGCCATTCGTCGAGCACGATTTTGGCGTCGCCGACCGGAGAATCTGTCCCCATAGATCATAGAATTTACAGTGCAGAAGGAGGCCATTCGGCCCATCGAGTCTGCACCAGCCCTCGGAACGAGCACCCTACTCAAGCCCACATCTCTACCTTATCCTCAGAACCCAGTAACCCCGCCTAACCTTTTTTTTGGACACTAAGGTCAATTTAACATGGCCAATCCACCTAACCTGCACACCTTTGAACTGTGGGAGGAAACCAGAGCACCGAGAGGAAACCCGGGCAGACACGGGGAGAACATGCAGACTCCACTCAGACAGTGACCCAACCTGGGAATCGAACCTGAGACACTGGAGCTGTGAAGGACAGTGCTAACTACTGTGCTACCGTGCTGCCTACATTCCCCCTACGAGCATTGCTGCCTGTGACATGGCCACCCTGTTCTGTGCCTCACGAATATTCAGTGAGGGGGAATATTGCAGGGACGTCCATCAATTATATTTAAATTTATTACAATTTATTGAAATGAGGTTCCTGGCCTTTCTGGGCAGGAACTTCATTACGTCAGTGGAGAGGGGGGTGGAAAATCAGAAAACGAGATCTCGTCGGCGAGAGACACGTTTCCACCCCTCATTAGATTTACTGCCCGTGTGCCATTTATGTTGCCTATTGACATGGGCTCAAAATTACCCCCTTAACTCTGCTCTCTCTCCTTCTAGATGCTGTCAGACCTTTTTGCCAACAGGTCTGTATTTTAAATATACAGTTCGTTTATTTTCCCAATTCTATTTCTTGATTAAAAATGAAAATGACCTCATCAATTCAAGATGGATGGACAAATCTACAATGTTCAGTTCTATTTCATCTGGTATCAAAAACTAGTCAGAGTGATTACTGAACGAGGTGCTTGCTGGCGTCTTGGTATTTATTACTGAAATGTCATAGTAAGGAATTCTAAATGCAGTTCTAATTGTCAAATAATTATTTACTTATCATGCAAATGCCACGCATCATATGTCACATCAAAACTTTGATGAAGTTAGACAAAGAATATTTACCTTATTCTTTGACATTAACAATATTAAGATTTCATTCAACTGAATTAATACTTCACAAAGATAAGTTATACTCTAAGCAAAGAATAAAATTATTTCTATTTTAACAAAGGGAATGAGATAATCTGTGCCATATTCAAAAGAGATTTTTAATAATAACTAGAAAATTGAACATTTCTCAGAAGAACTGGACCAAACGTTAGTGTCAGGAAGTAAATTTTCTCCTTTGAGTTAATTTGAATTCAGCCCTTGTGGCAGGAGCATAGGGAAGATATTCAAACTCTCGAGGAAATGGATCTTCCAGCCCCGCCGGCGGCACGGGTGGTTTCAGTGGCAAGTCCCATTTACTGGGGCGGGACCAGATGATTCTGCCACCAGCTAACAGTGGTCTGCCTCCTGCCACCGAGAAACACGGCGTGTGGGGCGTGGAAAATTACCCAACCCCCTCCTCGCCCCTGAACCTTCCAAAGTTTCTATCTTCTGTTTGAAACAATGGACGGGATTTTACTAGTCCTATGGTCATCATGGTTTCCACAGAGGAAACAGAAGGCTTTGTTTGCAAAAAGATGTGGAGATGCCGGCGTTGGACTGGGGTGAGCACAGTACGAAGTCTAACAACACCAGGTTAAAGTCCAACAGGTTTGTTTCGATGTCACTAGCTTTCGGAGCGCTGCTCCTTCCTCAGGTGAATGAAGAGGTATGCTCCAGAAACACATATATAGACAAATTCAAAGATGCCAAACAATGCTTGGAATGCGACCATTAGCAGGTGATTAAATCTTTACAGATCCAGAGATGGGGCAACCCCAGGTTAAAGAGGTGTGAATTGTGTTAAGCCAGGACAGTTGGTAGGATTTCGCAGGCCAGATGGTGGGGGATGAATGTAATGTGACATGAATCCCAGGTCCCGGTTGAGGCCGCACTCATGTGTGCGGAACTTGGCTATAAGTTTCTGCTCGGCGATTCTGCGTTGTTGCGCGTCCTGAAGGCCGCCTTGGAGAACGCTTACCCGGAGATCAGAGGCTGAATGCCCTTGACTGCTGAAGTGTTCTCTGACTGGAAGGGAACATTCCTGCCTGGTGATTGTTGCGCGATGTCCGTTCATTCGTTGTCCCAGCGTCTGCATGGTCTCGCCAATGTACCACGCTTCGGGACATCCTTTCCTGCAGCGTATGTGGTAGACAACGTTGGCCGAGTTGCACGAGTACGTACCTGGCGTGAAACCTGATTTGGGCCTCTCCCGCGATTCACCCATCTAGCCCTGCTCTGCACCGGGCACAACGCAATGGTATTGACTAACTAATAGAAAACAGGGACTTGGGGGAAGAGGGAAGTTTTCAAGATGTAACTAGTGGAGTGACACAGTCATCAGTGCTAGGTCCACAATTATTTACAATATATATTAATAACATGGACGAGGGAAGTGAATATATTATTGCCAAGTTTGCGGATGATACAAAAATAGGTGGGAAGACAAGTGTTTCAGATGGCATAAAGATCTACAGAGGGATATAGACATATTAATTGAATCGGCAAAGGTTTGGTCAATGGAATATAATGTCGGAAAATGTGAAGTTGTGCACTTTGAAAGGAAAAATAAAGGAGCTGAATATGATTTGAGTGGAGAAAGACTGCAGAAATCTGAGGGCTTTGGGAGTCCCCATGCATAAATCACAAAAAGCTAGCATGCAAGTTCAGCAGGTAATAGGGAAAGTAAATGGAATACTGGCCTTTTATTCAAAGGAAATGGAGTACAAAAATAAGGTAGTCTTTCTAAAACTATGTAAGGCACGAATTAGACCGCACCTAGAGTACTGTGAATAGTTTTACTCCCCTTATCTAAGAAAAGATATATTGGCATTGGAGGCAGTGCAGAGGAGGTTCACTCGGCTGATCCCAGTTATGGAGGGATTTTCTTATGAAGAGAGGTTGAGTAGGTTGGGCCTGTATGTGGCCAGCACATTTGCACAGTGGCTAGCACTGTTGCTTCACAGCAAGAAGTCTTACAACACCAGTCTTCACAGCGCCAGGGTCCCAGGTTCAATTCCCGACTTGGCTCACTGTCTGTGCGGAGTCTGCACGTTCTCCCCGTGTCTGCATGGGTTTCCTCCGGGTGCTCCGGTTTTCTCCCACATGTCCCAAAAGACATGCTTGTTAGGTAATTTGGACATTCTCAATTCTCTCTCAGCGTACCCGAACAGGCGCCGGAATGTGGCGACTAGGGGCTTTTCAAGGTAACTCATTGCAGTGCTGATGTAAGCCTTCTTATGACAATAAAAAAGATTATTATTATTCATTGGAGTTTAGAAGAATGAGAGGTGACCTTATTGAGACATATAGGATTCCCTTGGGGCTTGACAATGTAGAGGTTGACAGATTCTTTCCCTTGTGGGAGTGTCTACAACCAGAGAGCATAATCTCAGAGTAAGTGGTTGCTCATCTAAGACAGAGATCAGGAGGAATTTCTTGTCTTAGAGGGTAGTGAATCTGTGGAATTCTTGAAGAATTTGTTTTTCTAATATCTGTCTTAAATGGGTGACCCCTTGGGGCGGGATTCTCCGATCCTGGCGCTAAGTGTTGACAGCGTCGTAAACGCCGAAGCATTTTACGACGGTGTCATCTGGCCCCTAGGATCAACGATCCAGTGCTGCACAGGGGGCCAGCACAGCACTGGAGAGCCTCACGCAGCTCCAGCTGCCGATACGGGCGCCAGCATGGCTGGCGCGAGTTCGCGCATGCGCGTGGGTTGCCATCTCTGCACCGGCCCGGACGCAACATGGCGGAGTCCTACAGGGGCCCGGCGTGGAGGAATGTAGGCCCTCACTGGGATAAGCCCGCCCGCCAATCGGTAGGACCCAGTCGCGGGCCAGGCCACCGTGGAGGGCCCCCCCGAGTCGAATCCCCCCACCAGGCCGCCCCCCGCAGCCAGAACGGCGAGGTCCCGCCGGGTAGGACCACACGAGAACGACACCGGCGGGACTCAGCCGAACTTGGTGGGCACTCGGCCTATCGCGCGGGGAGAATCGCCGGGGGGGTGGGGCCGTGTTGAGCGGTTCCCCGACCGGTGCCATTGCCGGATATTCTCCGGTCGCTGGAGAATCGGCAGACCGGCGTCGGAGCGTCGGGTTCGAGAATCCCGCCGCTTATTTTTTAAAATGATCCCTAGTTCTAGATTCTCCCAGAGGAGAAACACCCTCTCCACATCCACCCTGTCAAGTCCTATCGGGATCCTTAAGGTTTCAGTCAAGCCACCCAAACAATCCTAGCCTGTCCAACCTTTCCTCATGAGACAACCTATCCATACCAGAGTATTAGCCTTGTAAGCCTTTTCTGAACTGCTTCCAATGGATTTACATCCTGATTAAAAGTGATATAAGATGTGGCAATTCAAAAATAATGAATCATATTGCATGTAGTTAATTAATATAGATTCTTAATGTATCTCCTTGGTTTTACATCTTTCTGAGGAAATATTGAACTGAGGCAAAGAGAAGAGCAAATAACTCTCTCTGCACTTTGCTTGGAATTCTTCCCTGAAACAGCACCAGCAAAAAGGATGTATTTGGTAATTCATCCATTTGCTGTTTGTGGGACAATGCCTTGCACAGATTAGTTATCGTGTTTCCTGACATTACAATACATGTCATACTTCAAAAAGTACCAAATTAACAGTGAATCATATTAAAACATTTGAGGTACTTCACAACTGCCAGTTCATTCTTTTTGGTCGGAATGGTCATATATCATGATAAAAGATATTAGGTGACAAAAGGTATGTACCTACATTTATCGGCATACAGCAAGAATGGTCATTATAGATTAAGGCAGCAAGGACTTGTAAATGCAGGTGATAGAAAATTGTGTTGTAGCTGCCATGGTGCCTAATAGATTATGCTGAGGATTATATTGTCCAAACACATTTCACTCTTGATGCATATTGTTCTTCTCTTTGGAGGAGACAGTAATGGCCAAGGATATAAAGACAGCCTTTACATTCTTTGGGGAAGCCTTGGTGGGAGCACCAGAAGACAGTTGTTAAATGAAAGGAAGAAAGGTGTGCATTTATATAGTACTTTTCATGTCCACCGTACAACTCAAAGCACTTTGCAGCCAATGCAGTACTTCTTGAAGTGTAGCCACTGTTGTAATGTAGGAAATGCAACAGCCAATATACACACAGCAAGCTCCCATAAACAGCACTGTGATAACAACCTGATAGAGGGACAAATATTGACCAGGAGACCAGGGATTAACCCATGTTCTTCTTCAAAGTAGTACTGTGTGGTTTTTTACATCGCACCCAAGCAGGCAGGTGGGGCATTGTTTTAAATCCTCATCCGAAAGCTAACACCTCCGGCACTGCAGCGCTTCCTCAGTTTTGCACTGGGGTGTCAACCTTGACTTTTATGCTCAAGCCCAAGAGTGGAACTTGAACCTGAAATAAGTTTGGGAGATTTCAGATTTCTGAGGCTTAGGCTGTGACAAGCCTTTTCTGAACTGCTTCCAATGGATTTACATCCTTTCCTAAATAAGGATACTAATACTGTACACCAAAGATAAGTAACCCAGTCTCATGAGTCGGCCACATGAGTGGCCCACCTTCATCTCAGTGTGCCGCAAGGTTGAAATTGGGCCTGTTCACTAACCATGACCCCATGAATAAGATTGAATACATTTAGTACATGCCAAATATTTCAGTCCCATGATTGGTCGCATGTAGTCCCGGGCTGCACCTTGTCCACCAGTGCTGTACACAGTACTCCAAATGTAGTCTCATCAGTTCCCCGTACAACTAACCTGCCTACTTTTGTATTCAATTCTCCTTGCAATAAACAAAAACAGTTTATTAGCCTTTCTAGTTACTTGCTGTACCCTTTGTGATTCATAAACTTGGACACCCAGGTCCCTCTGAATCTCAGAGCTCTGCAATCTCTCAGCTGTAGCAACACTTCCTTACTTTTATACTCAGTTCCCCTTACAATAAACGGAAACATTCAAATGGCCTTCCGAAAGACTAACGTTTTGTGACTCCTGTACCGGGACAGCCACTGCACTGTAAAGTTCCAGGAGAGTTCTGGAGAGTTACAAGAACTTTAAAGCTGCTTAAAGTTTAAAGTTGTGGCATTCACCAAAAGGGTCTATCATCCAACGAGATCCCAAATACTCTGACATGGATTTGGGCGGACATTCTCTGTATTCCTAAGTTATACTCTGTTGGCGCCCATTGTTAATGTTGAGACCTTTCCTGCTCCTCTGCATGATATGTCTGCAGTAAATAGCCTCTGGGTGCCTGACGCCTGGAGTGGCCGGGCACAAAGTGCCCACTGGATCCCACTGCATCTGTGCAGGGGTCGCCTCTTTCATTGGGGCTTCATGCAGGGATTATATCATCATCAAGACGATCTGTTACCAATGCAGAGTGACTTGAGAAGAGCCTCCATATGCTTCAGGCAGCAGCTCCTCAACCCTTTCGAGATCCACCTGTCCTTCATTGCTTATCTTTTTATTCATCCATGGGATGTGAGTGTCGCTGGCTAGGCCAGCATTTGTTGCCCATCCGTAATGGCCCTTGAGAAGATGGTGGTGAGCTGCCTTCTTGAATTGCTGCTGTCGTCCATCAGCTGCAGGTACATCCACAGTACTGTTAGGGAGGGAGTGCTCCTACTGTGCATCAGTGGTGGAGAGATTGAATGTTTGTGGATGGGGTGCCAATCAAGTGGACTGTGTTGTCTGGGATGGTGTCGAGCTTCTTGAATGTTGTCGGAGCTGCACTCACCCAGGCGAGTAAAGAGTATTCCATTACACTCCTGACTTGTGCCTTGTAGATGGTGGATGGACTTTGGGGGTCAGGATATGAGTTACTCGCCGTAGGATTCCTAGCCGTTGACCTGCTCTGGTAGCCACAGTATTTATATGGCTGAACCAGTTCAGTTTCTGATCAATGGTAACTCCCAGGATGTTGATAGTGGGGGATTCAGCGATAATAATGCCATTGGATGTTAAGACATGAGTGAGTGAACACCTGACAATCAGTCCATATATCTGGGGTCCAGCTTACCCAAATACTATTACACACAGCTCAAAGATGAGACCATGGGCAAAATTCTCCCCCAACGGCGCGATGTACGCCGACTGGCGCCAAAAACGGCGCCAATCAGACGGGCATCGCGCCGGCCCAAAGGTGCGGAATGCTCCGCATCTTTAGGCTGAGCCCCAACATTGAGAGGCTAGGCCGGCGCCGGAGGGATTTCCGCCCCGCCAGCTGGCGGAAATGGCGTTTGTTGCCGCGCCAGCTGGCGGAAATGGCATTTGGTGCCCCGCCAGCTGGTGCGGAAATGCGGCGCATGCGCGGGAGCGTCAGTGGCCGCCGACAGTTTCCCGCGCATGCGCAGTGGGGAGAGTCTCTTCCGCCTCCGCCATGATGGAGGTCGTGGCGGAGGCGGAAGGGAAAGAGTGCCCCCACGGCACAGGCCCGCCCGCGGATCGGTGGGCCCCGATCGCGGGCCAGGCCACCGTGGGGGCACCCCCCGGGGTCAGATTGCCCCACGCCCCCCCCAGGACCCCGGAGCTCGCCCATGCCGCCTGGTCCCGCTGGTAATTACCAGCTTTGACATACGCCGGCGGGACAGGCAATTTCTGGGCGGGACTTCGGCCCATCCGGGCCGGAGAATTGAGCGGGGGGTCCCGCCAACCGGCGCGGCCTGATTCCCGCCCCCGCCCAATCTCCGGTACCAGAGACTTCGGCGGGGGCAGGGGCGGGATTCACGGCGGCCAACGGCCATTCTCCGACCCGGCGGGGGGTCGGAGAATGACGCCCCATATTCTTGAGGTGGTGCACACTTCCTACATTTACTGGGTGGTTTGCTGCATGAGGCTCCCCATGAGGGTTGCCACTCTCTCAATGGAGGAGGCTATAGTATGGATGGACTCCTCCATTGTTTGTGTATGGGTTTGATCAATCTCTTGGTCCTCTGACAGATGTTCACAGCATTAGCCCTGCTGTCCCAGCAACAGTCGCTCTGATGTTGTCTCCAGAGGCTCACCATCTTTATGAAGTTGAGCATCGCTGGATCCTTTCTTAGTCCTCAGACATTGCTGGCATTAATCACTTGCGTGTATCTGTGCCATGCTTACCAGCTGGTATCATCCTTCCTAAGAGTGCGTCAATGCCCACCAACATTAGAGTATCTCTGCTGTTGGAGGGTGCACAAGACTGATGTGTTGCTGCCCCCTCAGATGGCAGATTGACCTCTGAGGTTGTTATTGGGCCTACTGGACCTGCATGAAAGACAAAGGGAGGTTTCAACCAACTGCTACTGCCTGCCCTATACCTGGAGCATCCTCTGTTCATCGAGGCCCACAGTGGCACCAAAGATAATACTCAACAGAAGGTTTGATCCCTGCATCCACCACATGACTCACTGTGAGTTCTGCACCTATTTTGCCCTCAGCAACAGGCTTCCCTGCTGTAAACCATCCTATTTCCATGATCTCCTCCATTGGAGTTGCTATGGCTAGGAATAGAACACCACCTCCAGTTATTCTCTATTCTCTGGCATTGCCATAGCCCAAGAGTGCTCATAATTCTGTGCCAATTCCAATGTCCAGCATTGCACCACTGGATTGTTGACAATTCAACAATCACCTTTGATTAACCAGGGGTCTCAATTATAAGTCAATTGTGTATCTCAGTATTTGTTGTTCTCTGGTCATGCTTGCTGGGTGGATTCGCCACCTCATCTCATATCTCATGGATGCTATTTAGGACATGCAAAGCTGCAAGCTTGCTGTCAATGCCTCTCATCTTGCTAGACTGAACCAGGTTATTGACATACTTATGGCACAGTACCCATATTCCTGTGATCATCCCACAGCAGCTAATTTCCTCAGCCATCTCCATCTATGCCTTCATCTTATCACGTGTTGACCCTCTGCTCCTGTCCACTCAGCTAGCACCTCTTTCTGTTCGCTCGCCGCCCCCAGGAACATCTGCAAGGAGCTGTCACTGAATTGCGGAGCCAGTCTTCTTTTCATTGTAGTCTCCCTTGTTAAACAATCCTTCGAATGCCCTCTTTATGTGCAGCCTAAATCAAGGCCACAAACTGGCTCTTAAATATGGAAACGTCCCTTGACCTGCAGGAAATTCCTCTTGTTCGCCATTCATTATTGGCTGGGTCCTTGTGCCAGCCACATGTTAATTGGCTGCAGATGGGAAGATCCCTGAGGATACCCCGCTACCCACCTGTGCGGCCCCAATTTGGCCCCGGCATTGAGGCTTCCTCTCAACTGAGAAAATCCCCACCCAATGTGCTTTAGATCAGATGACAGGACAAATAATAAATGGCTCTCCTTCCAGAGTTAGTCAACTTGAACTTGTAAAGGTTCACCAGAATAGTAGAGTGAATGTAGCAAAGGTATTAATAGGCTAGCAACAGGTTACCAATGCTTGAACTTCACCCTTAAAGGTTTTGTGCAAGAAGATTGCTTATTCTTTTAATCTAATCAACTTTATTTGAATTGATAAATTAATGGAAGTACTAATGTTTCTATTCAAACCTTGTGGAATTCTGATCTGAAAATGAACCTTTTGAAATAGTTTTGTTTGGTCTGGCAAACTCATAAACTAACTGTGTGGAGGCAAGTGACTGTTCAATATTGTCCATGAGGACAGAAGAAATAGGAGAATGACTAGGGTGCAGGCCCATTGGGTCTGCTCCATCTTTCAACAAGATCATGGGTGATCTGATCTTGGCCTGAACTCCACTTCTTTCCTGTCTGTTACACATAACTCTAGAGTCCCCTGTAGTTCAAAAACCTGTCTTCCTCAGTCTTGAATTCAAAGATTCAGCCTCCACTACTCTCTTAGGTAGAGAATTACAAACAAACATGACTGCCTGAGAGAAGAAATTCCTCCTCATCTCAGCCCTTATTCTGAAATTAGTTTTAGATTCCCCCACACGGAGAAACATTGGGTGGAATCTGACCAGAATTTGGACAAAGTTGTATTCCACAACAGAAACTATTATCACTAGATTTCAGCAATATTACAAAATGGTTTCTCCAACTTAAGTTGTACGTTTAAAATTTTGATTTTGCAACGATAACATTGTTATAGTGCTACATTCCATTGACATAAAGAAAGCACTCAGAAATTCTACAATGGTGCAAAATAATGAGGATGACACTTCAAATAAAGTAGGGCAAAACTATGGATCACTAAGATTTAAATTGAACGAAAGATAAACTGTGAATATAAGTGGACAAAGGCAACAGAATTCTATCCGTGTCTGCGTGGGTTCCCTCCGGGTGCTCCGGTTTCCTCCCACAGTCCAAAGATGTGCAGGTTTGGTGGATTGGCCATGCTAAATTGCCCCTTAGTGTTCAAAGATGTGCAGGTAAAGTGGGATTACGGGGATAGAGAGGAAGAGTGGGCCGAGATAAGGTGCTCTTTCAGATGGTCGGGGCAGACTTGGTGGGCCGAATGGCCTCCTTCTGCACTGTTGGAATTCTGTGTTCTAAAGTAAAATACGATTCTTTTCATAATTGAAAATAGTTACAGAAATTTGAGAATTAAAAATTAAAACCAGCTTACAACAGCAGAGAACTAAAGCAGTAAAAATAAATCAAATTAAATAGAAAGGGGATCAAACCTGAGGAGGCTGGAATAATATTGTATTTTATACAGAAACTCCCAAGCTCCTTGTCTTTGTGAACTGCTTAGGTGTGTGCCATGTATCCGCGTGTGAAGTTTAAATCAATGTTCACATTGTTTTACCAAGAATACATAAAGCAGATGCAAACCAATTCTGTCTGAAAATTTGGCCACCAAAAAGGCAAAGAGCTTAAAAGAGCCCATGCCAAATCTCCAGGTTCACAAGACTTCAGAGGATAAGCTAGTAAATAAGAAGCACAAGTAATAAATACAAGCTGAGTTACCTGGGAGTCATGAGACAATTAAGATCCAAAGGCTGTTGTTTAGGGCTTCTGGTGGCAGCTATGGAGGAGTAAGTCGCACATTTGGTGGCTCTCAATCCGGTCGGACTTTTGGACCTATTTCCCCGACTTTTTTGTACTTTTGAGCGCTGGGTCTGAAGGCATAGGCACTCAGGCACTGACTCCAGATATAGGTGTATGGAATTAAGAAGCAGAAAGAATCGCAATCAGATGAAGAAGTTGGCAAACAAGGGGAGTGCAGAAGCTGCTGCTGAGGACAATATGGCCGATGTCCGGACCCCAGTGCAGACAGCCCAGCCAACGATGGGGCATCTGCTGAAGGTCATTCAAGAGGGCTTTACAGCGTTGAAAAGGGACAGTTTAGACCCGATTCAGAAATCTATTGAGCGCCTGGAGCATAGGCTAGCTGCTCAGGATCGGACGATCCAGAAGCTGGAAAAGGCGTGGAGGAGCAGGACGATCACCAAACGGTGGTGGAGGCGGAGATGGAGAGGCTGAAGGATCAACAAAAAAGGCTCCTGGAAAAGGTGGAGGACCTGGAAAATAGATCTCGTCGGCAGAATTTGAGAATCGTTGGTCTCACGGAGGGGGCTGAGGGAGAGGATGCCACAGCGTATGTTGTTCCAGAAGCTCTTGGGCGATGATGTCTTCCCTCGCCCAGTGGAGGTGGACAGGGTGCACAGAGCGGTGGCGAGGCAACCGTGAGCGCCCCCCCCCCCCCCACCGGGCGATGGTGGTCAGGTTCCACAGGTTCCTGGACAAGGAGCGGGTGCTGCAGGGGGCCAAGCACACATGGAGCTGCCATTGGAATAACAGTTGTCTTGTGCATCTACCAGGACCTGAGCGTGGAGGTGGCCAGAAGAAGGGCAGGCTACAGGCAAGTCAAAAAGATTCTGTTTAAGAAGCAGGTGAAGTTTGGGCTGCTGTACACCTGTGGGTCACGCACGAGGGATGGCACCATTATTTTGAGGAACCCAAGGATGCAATGGACTTCGCCAAGAGAAAAGGGCTGGTGCCGTACTGAGGACTTTTTGGACTTGTGTTAAAAAGACACTAAGCGATGTTTACACGTTCTTCTTGTGTTGTGTTTTTTTTCCTTTTTTTTTCTCCCCTGTATTCGAGTTTTCGCTGGAGAAGAGGGTCGTTAAAGTATTTGGTGCTGGGGGCTTTTTGTGTTCGGGTCGGGGTGGTTGGAAGTGCCTATTACTTATTTTGTTTTATTCGATTTGCACAAGCATCGGGGTTTTCTTTGTTTCTTGGTTTTTTTTTCTTTTTTCAGAGCAATTGCTCGAGGATGGCTGGTTTGGGGAAGTGGTGTTGATGGGCGGGGAATGGATCAGAGGGAACAATAGATGGGAGACGTGTTGGCGCCGGTGTCGAGAGTCACCAGGCTAGCTGGGTGAGCTGGTCTACGGAAGCCAGGTGGGGGCTGTGTATATGGCTAGTTTATGGCAGGGGTTAGGTTACAGGGAGGGAAGGGGGGTAATTGATCTGCTGATGAGGGAGGGACTTGGGTTCGGGAACATGGAGGAGGTTGGAGGTGGGGGCTGCCAGGAGGCGGGCCAGGGGAAGTCCGACACAGGGGCTGGGGGCGGCCCCAAGAAAGGAGATGGTTGATCGGCCGGGGGGTGGGGGGGTCACGGTGCCCCTCAACCATGCTGATCACCTGGAACGTTAAAGGGTTAAACGGGCCAGTAAAGAGGGCATGTGTGTTCGCGAATCTGAGGGCGCTGAAGGCGGACGTAATAATGCTTCAGGAGACCCATCTGAAAGTAGCTGCCCAGGTCAGATTGAGGAAGGGCTGGATCAGTCAGGTCTTCCACTCGGGGCTGGACACTAAAACCAGGAGGATCGCGATTTTGGTCAACAAACGGGTGCAATTCGAGGTGGGCAGCACAATCTCGGATGGAGAAGGCAGATTTGTCATGGTGAGTGGCAAGCTTGAGGGGATGAGGGTAGTTTTGGTCAATGTATATGCCCCAAACTTTGATGATGTGGATTTTATTAAGAGACTGCTGGGGAAGATACCTGACCTGGACTCGCACAGGCTGATTATGGGAGGGGATTTTAACACAGTCCTTGACCCCGGCCTAGACCGGCCGTGTTCAAAAACGGATAGGATGCAGGCAATGGCAAATGAATTGAGGGAGTTTATGAAGCAAATGGGGGGGGGCTGATCCATAGAGGGCTAGTCGGCCGACGGGGGGGGGAGTTTTCGTTCTATTCACATGTCCATAAGGTGTATTCCCGAATTGATTTTTTCATCATGAGCAGGGGTGACAGACATAGAATATTCGGCGATCGCTATTTCGGACCGTGCCCCGCACTGGGTGGATCAGCAGGTCTGCAAGGAAAGTTTTCAGCGCCCTCAATGGAGGCTGGAGGTCGGTTTGTTGGCAGACGAGGCGGTGTGTGAGAGGGTGAGGAAATGTGTGCAAAACTACCTGCAGGTCAATGACACAGGGAAGTCTCAGCTGCGGTGCTTTGGGAGGCGCTGAAGGCAGTGGTGAGAGGGGAGCTGATTTTGATTAGAGCAAATAGGGACAGGACGGACAGGGCAGAAACGGACCGACTGGTAAAGGAGACCTGACAGATAGACAGGAGATATGCGGAGACCCCGAGGGCAGAGCTATCAAGGGACTGACGAAGGCTACAGATTGAGTTTGGGGTGTTGTCCACAGGTAAGGCTGTGGAGCAGCTTAGGAAGGCGAGGGGTGTGATTTATGAGCATGGGGAGAAAGCCAGTAGAATGCTGGCATAGCAACTGAGGAAGAGGGAGGCAGCCAGGGAAATAGGGAGGGTAGTCGACGGGGGGGGGGGGGGGGAAACTTGGTAGGGGATCCGGCAGGGCTGAACAAGGTGTTCAGGGACTTCTATAGTAAGCTTTACACCTCGGAACCCCCTCCAGGGCTGGAGGGGATGAGGCGCTTTCTGGATGGACTGACCTTCCCAAAAGTGGGCAGGCGGTTGGTAGACGGGTTGGGGGCCCCGGTCAGGATCGAAGAAATATTGGGGGGTTTGAGGACCATGCAATCGTGTCAAGCCCCGGGGCCGGATGGGTATCCGGTGGAGTTTTATAAAAAGTTCTCCGAGATAGTGGGGCCGGTGCTGGTTAGGGTTTTCAATGAGGCAAGAGACAGAGGGGTGTTACCCCCGATGATGTCACTGGCCACCATCTTCCTGATATTGAAATGGGACAAAGACCCGGGGGCATGTGGGTCCTATAGGCCGATCTCTCTGCTCAACGTAGATGCTAAAATACTGGCCAAGCTAGGATTGAGGACTGTGTGCCAGATGTCATTATGGAAGAACAAACCGGGTTCGTCAAGGGCAGGTAGCTGGTGGCCAACCTAAGAAGGGTGCTGAATGTGGTCATGATGCCCCTGGAGAGTAGGGAGGTAGAGGTAGTTGTGGCAATGGATGCCGAGAAGGCTTTCGACCGGGTTGAGTGGGAAATTTATGGGAGGTGCTGGGATGATTTGGGTTCAGGAAGGGTTTTATCGACTGGGTCAGACTGTTGTCCCAGGCTCCGGAGGCGATTGTAAAGACAATTAGGACAACATCTGACTATTTTAGACTGTACCGAGGGACAAGGCAGGGGTGTCCTCTCTCCCCACTGCTGTTTGCGCTAGCAATAGAGCCTCTGGCAATTGCCCTGAGAGCTTCTAGGGGTTGGAAGGGGCTGGTAAGGAGGGTGGGGGGGGGGGGGGGGACAGAGTTTCATTGTACGCCGACGACCTGCTCTTATACATCACGGATCCAGTGGCTGGGATGGATGAAATCATGGGAATTCGTCCGGTTCTCGGGTTACAAACTGAACATGGCAAAGAATGAGTTGTTTGTAGTCCAGGCGAGGAGCAAGGAGGGTCGGTTGAGGGTGTTGCGTTCAGGCTAGTAGGGGACAGTTTTAGATACTTAGGGATACAGGTGGCGCGCGACTGGGGCCGGCTGCACAAGTTGAACCTATCTCGGTTGGTGGAGCAAATGAGGGCTGAGTTCCGGAGGTGGGATGCGCTCCCACTGACACTAGCGGGGAGAGTGCGGACAGTTAAAATGACGATCCTCCCGTGATTCCTGTTCGTCTTCCAGTGTCTCCCCATTTTCATTCCGCGGTCTTTTTTCAAGAAGATTTGTGGGATTTGTGTGGACGGGAAAGTCCCCGCAAGTGAGGAGATTGATGCTCGAGAGGAATCGAGGGGAAGGGGGGCAGGCGCTGCCAAACTTTAGTAACTACTACTGGGCGGCCAACATAGCTATGATAAGGAAGTGGATGGTGGATGCGGGGTCGGTTTGGGGGCGAATGGAGGCTGCTTCGTGCAGGGGCACCAGCTTGGTAGCCCTGGTTACGGCGCCCCTGCCGCTCCCGCCGGCACGGTACTCCACCAGCCCTATAGTGGTGGTGACCTTGCCGATCTGGGGACAATGGAGAAGGCATGTGGGGGAAGTGAGAACATCGGTTTGGTCCCCAATCTGCGACAATCACCGGTTTGCCCCGGGGAATATGAACGGTGGGTTCCGAACGTGGTGGATGGCTGGGATTGAGAGGATGGGGGATCTGTTCTTGGAAGGGAGCTTCCCGAGCATGAGGGCGTTAGAGGAGAAATTTGGACTGGCGAGAGGGAATGAGTTCAGGTACTTGCAGGTGCAGGACTTTCTACGCAGACAGATTCCATCCTTCCCACACCTGTCACTTAGGGGGATCCAAGACAGGGTAGTGTCCAGTGGATGGGTGGGGGAGGGGAGGGTCTTGAATCTTTATAAAGAACTTATGGGAGCAGGGTAAACGTGACCGCAACATGCGCCAGGCTCAGCCTTATTCAATTCAAGGTCGTCCACCGGGCCCACATGACAGTGACCTGGATGTGTAAATTTTTTGGATTGGAGGACAGGTGCACCAGATGTTCGGGAGGACCGGCGAACCATGGCCACATGTTCTGGACATGTCCAAAACTCAGGGGGTACTGGCGGGGATTTGCGAATGTTATGTCCCGGGTACTGAAAACAAGAGTGGTGATGAGTCCAGAGGTGGCTATTTTTGGGGTTTCGGAGGACCCGGGAGTCCAGGAGGAGAGAGAGGCTGATGTTTTGCTTCTCTGGTAGCCCGGCGACGAATTCTGTTGGGATGGAGGGACTCAAAACCCCCGAAGTCGGAGGCCTGGCTATCGGATATGGAAAGCTTTCTCGGTCTGGAGAGAATTAAGTTCGCCCTGAGAGGCTCACTGTCAGGGTTCGCCCAGAAGTGGCAACCATTTATCGACTTCTTCGCGGAAAATTAATCGTCAGCAGGTGGGGGGGGAGGGGGGGTTAGGGTAACGTAGATTAGGGGGGTAGTTAGGCTGGTCCTTGTAGGAGGGAGATAGTTTTCTTGCACTATATTGACTGTTCTTTGCACACTGTTTTATATTGTTGTTGTTTACTATGCCAAAATTTCTTAATAATAATTGTTTATCAAAAAGAAAAGGTTGTTGTTTAGATACCTCAGCATCAAAAGAACCTTTTTAAAAAAAATAATGAAAAGGGAGAATTAGAACCTCATGGGGCAATCTTAGCAATGATTTCAGAATATAATCTGCATAGGGTGAGAAGGGTAGCTGGATTTTTAGTATAGAAACAGGAGCAAGGTGAAATCTCAGAAGGATGATGACAGGCCACTTCAATGATTTGTGGGCCATCTCATGGGAAGATAAGGACCTAAAAGCTTTAGTGAAGGATAGGGAATATAAGGGATAAGAAAGGATATTGATCATCAGCCTTTAGGGAAGGATTGGAGAAGGCAGTGGTATCATCGCAGGATTAATAATATAGGGTCCCAGGCTAATTCGACATAGATTTAAATCCCACTACAGCAGCTGGTGGAATTTAAATTCAATGAATAAACCTGGTATTAAACGTTGGTAACAGTGATGGTTACCACATAACTATTGTGTCGACTGTCGTACAAACCCATCTGGTTGACTAATGTCCTTGAGGGAAGGAAATCTGCCATCCTTACCCAGTCTGGCCTACATGTGACTCCAGATCCACAGCAGTGTGGTTGTCTCTTAAATGTCCCTGAAATGGCTGAGCAAGCCGCTCGGTTGTAACAAACCACAATGAAGTGTCAAAGGAATGAAAGTAATTGGACCACCTGACATCGACCTAGGCACCGGAAATGACAACAGTGCATGGAGTCCTGTCAACCCTGCAAACTCCTCCTTACTAACATCTAGGGGGTTGTGCCAAAATTGGGAGTGGTGTCCTAGAGAATAGTCAAGCAACAACCTGACATTGTCACACTCACCGAATCATACCTTAAAGTCAATGACCCTGACATCACCATTACCATCCCTGGGTACATCTGTACCACTGACAGGACAGACCCAGCAGAGGTGGTGGCACAAGGGTGTACAGTTAGGAAGGAATGTTCCTGGGAGTCTTCCATATTGACTCTGGACCTCATGAAGTCTCATGGCATCAGGTCAGACATGTCAAGGAAACCACCCGCTGGTTACCACCTTAAACCACACTTCAGCTTCATGAATTAATATTCCTCCATGTTGAATAACAATCAAAAGAAGAATTGAGAGTGGCAAGGTCTCAGAATGCGTGAGACTTCAATGTTCCCCATTACTGACCGAGTTGGTCGAGTCCGAAAGGATATAACTACTAAACTGGGTCTGCAGCAGAAGATGAGGAAAACAACCACCTTCTTGACATCGTCCTCATCAATCTGTCTGTCACAGTTGCGCTTGTCAGTATTGGTAGGAGTCACTACTACACAATTCCTTTGGAGATGAAGTCCTGCTTTCACTGAGGATACCCTCCATTGTGTTGTGTAACACTACTATCGTGTTGCATGGGGGATATTCCAGACAGCTAGAAAATCAGAGCTGAGCATCCATGAGGCACTGTGGGCCACCAATGCATCAAATTGTACTCAACCACAATCTTAAACTTCATGGCCTGACATATGCCCCATTCTACCATTGCCTTCAAGCTAGGAGATCAACCCTGGTTTAATTACAAATGCAGGAGGGCATTCTTGGAGCTGCACCAGGCATACCTAAATATGAGACATCATTCCAATTAAGCCACAAAACGACACTATTTGTGTGCCAAACAGTGGAAGCAGCATCTGCAATCCAGCCACATCCAGTCATGAATGGTGATGGAAAACTAAAGAACTAACAGAAGGAAGAATCTCAACAATTGTCCCCATCCTCAATGGTGGTGGAGCCCAGCATATCTGTGCAAAAGGCAAGCCTGAAGTATTTGCAACAATCTTCAGCCAGAAGTGTCGAATGCATGATCCATCTCAGCCTCCTCCAGAGATCCCTATCATCACAAGATGCCAATCTTCAGTCAATTCGACTTACTCCATGTGATATCAAGAAATGGCTGAAGACACTGGACATTGCAAAGGCTATGGGCCCTGACAACAACCTGGCAATAGTGCTGAAGACTTGTGCTCCAGAACTAGCTGCGCCCCTTGCCAAAGCTGTTCTAGTACAGCTACAGCACTGGCATCTACCCGGCAATGTTAAAAATTGTCCAGCTATGTCCTGTCAATAAAAAGCAGGACAAATCCAACCCGGGCAATTATCAGCCCAGTAAAGTGATGGAAGGTGTCATCCACAGTGCTATCAAACAGCACTTACTCAGCAATAACCTGCTCACTGACATTGAGTTCGGGTTCTGCCCAGCCTAACACAGCACCTGAACTCATTACAGCCTTGATTTAAACATGGACAAAAGAGCTGAACTCAAGAGGTGAGCATGATGTGGAGATGCCGGAGTTGGACTGGGGGGAGCACAGTAAGGAGTCTTCCAACACTAGGTTAAAGTCCAATAGGTTTGTTTCGAATCACTAGCTTACGGAGCACTGCTCCTTCCTCAGGTGAATGAAGAGGTGGGTTCCAGAAACATATATATAGACAAAGTCAAAGATGCAATAAGATACTTTGAATGTCTTTGCAAGTAATTAAGTCTTTCGACCTGTAAAGACTTAATTACCTGCAAAGACCCCACCATCTGGCCTGCGAAATCTTACCAACTGTCCTGGCTTGACACAATTCACACCTCTTTAACCTGGGATTTCCCCATCTCTGGATCTGTAAAGATTTAATCACCTGCTAATGCTCGCATTCCAAGCATTGTCTAGCATCTTTGAATGTGTCTACATATATGTTTCTGGAACATATCTCTTCATTCACCTGAGGAAGGAGAAGTGCTCCGAAAGCTAGTGATTCGAAACAAACCTATTGGACTTTAACCTGGTGTTGTAAGACTTCTTACTTTACAGGAACATACAGTGTGAGTAGAGTGAGGGATAATCACAGGTAATCGAGGTGTGAATTGTCTCAAGCCAAGAGAGTTAGTAGGATTCTGCAAATCCGGGCAGTGTGGTGGGGTTACATGTAATGTGACATGAACCTGAGATCCCAGTTGAGGCCATCCTCGTGAGTGTGGAACTTGGTTACCAGTTTCTGCTCGGCAATTCTGCATTGTCATGTGTCTTGAAAGCTGCCTTGGAGAATGTTTATCCGAAGATCAGAGGCTGAATGCCCTTGACTACTGAAGTGTTCCCTGTCTGGCGATTGTCGCGCGATGTTCGTTCATTCGTTGTCATAGCGTTTGCATGGTTTCGCCGATGTACCACACCTTGGGACATCCTTTCCTGCAGTGTATAAGGTAGACAACATTGGCCAAGCCACATGAATATGTACCATGTACCTAGTGGGTGGTGTTCTCATGTGTGATGGAGGTATCCATGTCGATGATCCGGCATGTCTTGCAGAGGTTGCCGTGACAGGATTGTGTAGTCTCGTGGTCGCTGTTCTCAAGGTAGTTTTCTGTGAACAATGGTCTCTTTGAGGTTAGGTGGTTGTTTGAAGGCAAGTCGTGGAGGTGTGGAGTTGGCCTCAGTGAGATGTTCTTTGTCATCGATGACATGTTGAAGGCTCCAAAGGAAATGTCGTAGTTTCTCCGCTCCGGGGGAGTACTGGACAACGAAGGGTACTCTGTCCGTCGTGTCCTCTGTTCGTCTTATGTGGAGGTCGCTGCAGTTTTTAGCAGCGTCGCAACTGTCAATCAATGGGTCGAGCACCGTATCCTGTTAGTAGGAGGGTGTCTTTCAGCACCTGTAGGTGTCTGTCACATTCCTCCTCATCCAAGCAGATTGGTTGGAGTCATACCTGGCACAAAGGAAAATGGCTGTAGTTGTTGGAGGTCATCATCTCAGCTCCAGGACATCACTGCAGGAGTTCCTCAGGGTAATATCCTACATCCAAACTTCTTCAGCTGCTTCATCAGTGACCTTCTTTCATCATAAAGTTAGAAGTGGGGCTGTTCACTGATGATTACACAATGTGCAGTACCTTTCGCAACTCCTCAGATAGTGAAGCGGTCTCTTTCCAAATGTAGCAAGACGTGGACAACAATTGTACCTTGGGCTGAGAAGTGGCAAATTACATTTGCAATGCCTGGCAATGACTACCTCCAGCAACAGCAAATCTAATCATCTCTCCTCACCTTCAATGGCGTTACCATTGCTGTATTCCCCACTGTCAACATCCTGGGGGTTGCCATTGATTAGAAACTGAACTGGACCAGCCACATAAAACCAACTCACCTCCTGACTGACAGAGTGTAGCTCACTTTCTGGCTTGCAAAAGCCCAAATGTACAAGGTGCAAATCAGACGTCTGATGGAATACTCTCCACTTGCCTGATGAGTGCAGGTCCAACAACACTCAAGAAATTTGACACCATTCAGGACAAACCAAACTATTTGATTTGGCACCCATTCAATCACCTTATTGTCATTATTATTAAGCATTCACCCCCTCCACCACTGATGCAATAATGGCAGCAGTGCATCGCGTCTCCAAGATATACTGCAGTAACTCACCAAAGTTACTCCAACAGCACCTTACAAACCCACGACCTCTATACCGAGAAGGTCAATTGCAGCAGATGCATTGTAACACCACTGCCTGTGAGTTCCCCTCCAAGTCTCACATCTTCCTGACTTGGAACTATATCAAGGTTCCTTCACTGGCATTGCATCAAAATCCTGGAATTCCTGCCCTGACAGCACAGTGGGTGTGCTGCAGTGGTTCAAGAAGGCAGCTCACCACAACCTTCCAAAGACAATTAGGGATGGACAATAAATGGTGCTCTAGCCAATGATGCCCACATCCCGTGAACAAGTACATTAAAAAAAATAAACAAAACTCTTTCATCTCTGCCTCAATCTCCTCTTTGAAAATGAAAATCGCTTATTGTCATAAGTATGCTTCAATTAAGTTACTGTGAAAAGCCCCTAGTCGCCACATTCCGGCGCCTGTAGTGGGGAGGCTGGTACAGGAATTGAACCGTGCTGCTGGCCTGCTTGGTCTGCTTTAAAAGCCAGCGATTTAGCCCAGTGTGCTAAACCAGCCCCTTAAAATGAAAATTGCTTATTGTCACAAGTAGGCTTCAAATGAAGTTACTGTGAAAAGCCAGCGATTTTGCCCTGTGCTAAACAGCCCCATCACTCCCCATCACTCATCACTCCCCATCAGTCCTACCTAAAATGTTGTGAAATATTGTCTGTACACAGAGAGTACATACGAGTTGAGCAGATGGTTCAAAGTTGTTATTTACAACAGTTTCCATGTTGCAATTGGATACTTGTCGATTGATAATTTTCGACCATATGCCTGTGCATTGGCTCATCTATGGATAATTCCATCATATAGCAGGATTAAAAATAACTAAGTGTTTATAAACTGTACACAAATCTCTTAGGCAGCCCTGGTTACCGTCTTGCCCTATGGCGTTTAATTCAAAAAATCGACATGAAGCTACAAGCCCAGTATGAAGCAGGTATTTGTGTTTACTGAATGCATGCTGCTGCCTTCATCAACTTGAGCTCAGGTGGCAGGCTAAAAAAATGGAACAAATTACACTCCTGCCCACAGAGCACTTGTCTCTCAAAATTATATCTGTTCCCTTCTATCTTTTTTATTGCAAGAGATCATTCAGAAGGATATATTTTATTTTTTGAAAACATAAATAAAATGCAAATTAAGCTAATTAGAGACTTTTAAAAGCTGCATAGAACCACAGAACCATACCAATGATACAGTACTGAAGAGGGCCATTTGGCCCATCTTGTGCATGTCGACCCCTTTCTAATCCCATCTTCCTACATACGACCCAAAGCTCTGCAGCTCACAGAACGTAAGGTCCAGATCCAGGTACTTTAAAAAAGTGTTCAGGTTATCTGCCTCCCCCACCACCTTAGCAGCGAGTTCCAGACACCAGCTGTCCCCCATGTAAAAATGTTTTTCCTCCTGTTATGGGCGAGGCTTTTCAGAACCCCAAAATGCATCATGGAGTTCAACCACCCTCTCCCTTTAATGGATTTGTTGCTTTTCCGAGCACACGGCTTTTTCCCTAGGTGTGGGATTACAATTATGGACACGTGGGTTTTTAAACACAAAACACTGTTTATTCCATGAACTCAACTTAACATCTTAAATAAACATTGGATCTCTTAACACCCCTTACTTCAAAGATAACTCAGAAAATATTGCAACAGTAAATAATTCCTTGAAATGTTCCTTCAAACTTCCAAGAGACTTAACACCTTTAAACAGTATCACATCAGGTTAAAGGATATATATTTTTTCTGTAGAATGGCAGAGACTGTCGCAAACTGGCTTTCTACTTTTAAACTGCTCTCAGCAAAACCAGCCAGGCACTTTTTAGCTGCTCTCAGCAAACCCAAACTGCAAAACTTGCAGCTCTCTGGAAACACACAGACACTGCTTTTAAACTGAAACTAAAAACGTGCAAAATGGCTGACCTAAGCTGAGCTTCACCCACTCTATGCCATCATTGTTTTCTTAAAGGTACAATGCTGAACATCCAGTTCTTAAAGGCACTCTCGCATGACACTCCTCTCCCCTTGAATCCTGTTATCACATTCCACGAGGACCATGGGAAAACCATTGGTTTTTTAAAAATATAAATTTAGAGTACCCAATTCATTTTTTCCAATAAAGGGGCAATTTAGCATGGCCAATCCACATAGCCTGCACATCTTTGGGTTGTGGGGCGAAACCCACGGAGAATGTGCAAACTCCACACGGACAGTGACTCAGAGCCGGGATCGAACCTGGTACCTCGGCACCGTGAGGCTGCAGGGCTAATCCAGTGCACCACCGCGCTGCACCGGAAAACCATTGTTGATCTCCCAAAGGGACTCGTGGAGTACGAGCTTCCCAGATAGGGGTCGGAAGTCACCCAGCTTGTTACAAACGAATGTAAAAGCCGGCCCAAAGCAGGGCCTGGTGTGATTCGTTCTCCCAGCAAGAATTGCAGTGGGAGAGAGTTGCTGCCTTGAGCAGAATGCTGTATATAGTTAAAAAACATTTGTTCTCTTACTGCTGGCTTCCTTAAATTACTAAACTGGTGACAAGGGAAACAGGAAACTCTGGATTCACTCATGGAACTGTCTTGTGACCCGGTAATTTGCTATCACAGAATCATGGGACAGTGCCGGTCTGACCAGACGGCCTCCGAAAGGGCAGCCCCAGAGGCAATTCCATAGCTGGGCCAGGATTTGGGGCGATACTGCTGACTGGTGGGATACTTCCCTCAAGGATGAAGTGCAGTGACGGCCACATTGAGAAATATGTGGTCAGAGAACTGATGATGGTCAGAGCCAGCAATTGTGATGCAGAGGACACCGTTCACGACAGCTGCCAAGATCACCGTGAACCAGGGCCTTGCATGTGGGCCACCCAGATGAAGGGGACTGTTTAATGCAGCTGAATTGCACCCGGAAGGTATCACTGATCCGGGTCACATTACAGATCAATGGTTACCCTGTAATAATGGAAATAGACACTGGAGCCGCTGTCTCCATCGTGGACCATTGCACATTTTGGCGACTTCGCACAGGGGTCATGCCGCTGACATTGTGCGGCACTAAAGCGAGGTTGGCAACTAAAGTGGTAAACCCTGGAATATAGTGCGGAGCACCGTGACTCCATTAAAACATGGACAGCAATCGATCCATCTTCCCTTGGTTGTGGTGCAGAGTCTGGGGCCCAATACGTTGGAACAAGACTGGTTGCGAGTCCTTTGTTTCAACTGGCGGCAGGTTTCTCGGATGGACAGTGTGCTGGGCAAATCCCCAAAGTGTTCCAGGAGGGTTTGGACAGGTAAAGGGGCCAAGGCCCATATCTATGTGGATCTTTATGCTCAGCCCAGTATTTTAGGGTGAGGCCGGTCTCTTAAGCATTGCTTGCCAAGGCTGTCGCGAAGCTTCTGTGCCTGCAGGATGTGCCCGGGTCAGTTTGCGGAATGGGTTGCACCCATGGCACCGGTAATGAAGCCCGACAGATCTGTCTGACTCTGTGGAGATTTCAAGATCACCGTGAACACAGCTTCAAGCCTGAACTAGTAACCGATGCCTAGCATGGAACGTTAGCACTGTTGCTTCACAGTGCCAGGGACCCGGTTTCGATTCCCGGCTTGGGTCACGGTCTGTGAATGTAGCACATTCTCCCCCTGTCTGTGTGGGTTTCCTCCGGGTGCTCCGGTTTCCTCCCACAAGTCCCGAAAAACGTGCTATTAGGTAATTTGGACATTCTGAATTCTCCCTCTCTGTACCCGAACAGGCGCTGGAGTGTGGCGACTCAGCTATTTTCAAAGTAACTTCATTGCAGCGTTAATGTAAGTCTACTTGTGACACCAATAGAGAATAGTATTATTATTTTTAAACAAAACTGGCTGGAAGATGTTCCTTCATGAAGCTTGACATGAGCCACACTTATTCTCAGGTGGAGTTAGACGCTGAGTCCAGGAAATTTGCAACAATAGACATTCATTGGGGATTATTCAAATATACATGCCTCCTGTTTGGGGTTTCATTGGCCCCGGCAATTTTTCAGTGGGAAATCTTGCAGGGCCTACCAATCTATCTGGATGATGTGCTCATCACAGGCACCACAGAGAAGGAGCATATGGACAACCTGCAGGCAGTGTTCGGCAGTTTTCCCAAGTTGGAGCCGGGCTAAAGATTGCAAGCGTGTGTTCCGTGTTAGAGTGTTGACCTATTTTATTTTCAGGGTGGACAGGGATGGTCTACACCCGGTGGAAGATGGTTTGGGCCATAAAAGGGGCTCTGACCCCAAAGAATGTCATTGAGCTCCGGTCGTTCCTAGGTCTGGTTAACTACTATGGGACGTTCATTGCAAACTTGGCCACTTTATTAGCTCCAATCCATGTATTATTGAGGAAGGATTAAGAGTGGTTTTGAGTGCTTCATAGGACAAAACATTTGGCGGAGTAAAAAAGCATCTGTTGTCCAAGCAGCTCCTCACACACTATGATCCGGCTCAGCTACTAATCTTGACGTGCAGCCACCCCTTACGACATTGGGTTGGTTCTGGCCCACGTATTGGTTGACGGCATGGAATACCCCATTACGGTTATTTCAGGACCCTGGCGGACGCAGAGCCACATTATGCTCAAATCGAAAAGGAGGGCTTGGTGGTAATTTTTGGCGTCAGTAAGTTCCACCAGTATGCTTATGGGTGGCATTTCTCCCTTGTGACAGACCACAAACCACTGCTCGGCCTTGTTAGGGAGGATAAGGGAATCCCACCCATTGCATTGATTCAGCTTTGGGCGCTTCTGCTCACCGCACGTGACCTTCACAGTGACCACCTGGGTGCCACTAAGATGAGGATGGTGGCCCGTAGTTACGTCTGGTGGCCCAACATCAATGGTCACATTAAGAGGGTCATGCACAGCTGCCGGTGTGCCAGGCATTAGAATTCCTGCCAGCGGCCTCCTTCATCATTGGGAATGGCCAGGACACCCATGAGTGTGTCTACATGCACATTTTGCAGGCAATTCATGGGGTCCATGTTCCTCGTTATCGTGGATACCCACTTGAAGTGGCTTGAGGTGTACAGGTTGGCCTCATCAACATCCAATGACATGATAGAAAAGCTCTGGGGCTCATTTAGCACCCACGGGATTCCTGAGATCCTGGTAAAGGATAATGGGATGCCGTTCATTAGCGAAGAATTTGCCATGTTTAAAAAGCTAAATGGCATTTGGCATATTCGAACCATCCCGCTTCAGCCCTCCCCCAATGACCCAGTGGAAAGGGTAGTCCAGAGCTTAAAAAGGGGAATAAATAACAATCCACAGGTTCCATGGACATGCGGCTAGCATGGCTTCTTTTTCATTACCGCGCAAAGCCACGTGTGACTATGGGAATTGCTCCTGTGGGAACTCGATGCGCTGCGCCTTAGAATCCGGTTGAGTTTCACATTTCTGAACCTCGGCAGGAGAGTGGACGTTCAGCAGGAGACGCAGACGAGGCAGCAGGACTTGAGGGCATCAGGGCGGCAATTTGACTCAGGGATGCAGTCGATGCCCTCAGTTTTGGAGATGCAGCACTTGACTCCCAGGTGTTGTACTGGAGAGAATGGGTCTGGTCTCATGCAAAGTCTAGTTTCAGGGGAGAGTTCAGCAAAAGCACTTGGACCACCTGAAGAAGCGAGAACTGCATTTCACGACACACAACCAATGGTATAGGTGTTTCCTCCGTGCTAGGAACCACCCTGCAGCCTGGGGACACAGCCATCTGGATCACAGCACCCGGTCCAGCAGGAGGAAGATGACTCTGGATCAGAGATGGACACCGAAGTGCCCGTACCAATTGATGATATCATGCCCAGGACTGAGGTCCACACAACTTTAGAGGACGGCTAGGAAACGCCGGTCAACAAACCGATACACTCCGCCTGACACAGAGCCGCTGCAGGCAGAAGCACAGCTGCGGGAAAAGTGCCCTAGAAGGCCCCTACCGTTGACGGTTGAAGGGGGCCTTTCGGACTTTGGGGGGATGGGTGTTATAATCCCCACGAGGACCCCGGGGAATCCATCGCTGATCTCCCCATAGGACACTGGGGTACGAACGTCCCAGCAAGGGGACAGAAGCCACCCAGCTGGAGCTTTGTACAAACGAACATCAAAGCCAGCCCAAAGCAGGGCCTGGTGTGGTTAGTTCTCCCAGCAAGGACTGCACTGCGAACGAGTTGCTGCTTTGAGCAGATTATTGTGTATGGTTAAATAAACTTCTCTTCTCTTACTGCTGGCTTCCTCAAGTTATTAAAGCCACTTCGCTTGAATCAATGACCCCTGGATTTTGAACTCTCTGACAAGGGAAACAGGTTTCCAGCCATGTCAGCATTCTAGTATATCTTCTCTGCAGTGTCTCCAGAGCAATTGCATCCATCTTGTAATGTGGTGACCAAAACTACACACAATATTCCAGTTGTGGCCCCACCAGTGTCTTTTACAGTTACATTATTATATCCCTACTTTTGAATTCTTTACCACTTCCAAAAGAGAGCATTCCATATGCTTTCTTTACAACCTTACCCCCGCTTTAGGGGCCTGTGCACTTGCATGAGAAGATCTCTCACTTCACCTACCCCTTTCAGTATACTCCCATTTATTGTGCACTATCTATAACTCTTTGACCTCCCTAAATGCACTACTTCAACCTTATCAGAGGTGAACTCCATCTGACACTTTTTTGCCCACTCCACTAACCCATCTATATCATTTTGAAGCTAGCAGCTATCTTCTACACTATCCAATATGGGTCAATCTTTGTGTCATCTGCAAATTTCCTAATCATGCCGTGCACATTCGAGTCCAAATCGTAGCTATGTAAAACTAACAGCAGGGTTCCCAACACTGAGCCCTGATGAGCACCATTTGAAACAGCTTTCCATTTGCAAGGGCAGCCATATACCATTACCCTTTGTTTCCTGTTACGAAGCCAACTTTGGATCACCACATCAGCCTGCATCGCATGGGCTTTTCATTTTTTGACCAATCTGCCATGTGAGACCTTGCCAAATGCCTGACTAAAATCCATGTAAACAACATCCACTGCATCGACCCTCCTTGTCACTTCTTCAAAGAATTAAATCATGCTGACTATCCTTGACCAGTCCATGCCTTTTCGAAGTGACAGTTTATCCTATCTCTCAGGATTGAATCTAACAATTTGCCCACCACCAAAGTTAGACTAACCAGCTTATAATTGTTTGGCATTTCCTTTGTGCCCTTATTAAACAACGGAATCACATTTGCATTCCACCAGTCCTCCGACACCTCCCCTGTTTCTAGTGAAGATCGGAAAATAATCCTCAGAGCATCTGCTATTTCCTCCCTGACCACCTTCAACATCCTAGGAAACAATCCATCCGGCCTGGCGACTTATCACCTTTCAAGGATTCCAATTCTTCCAACACTTCCACTCTCATGATTATTTTATCCAATATTTCACACTGTTTTGCTTGGATTACCATATCTGCATCATCCCATTCCTTTGTGAATATGGGGACAAAAAATGTATTTAAAACTTTTGTGAGGGCCACGAAGAATCCAGCACGAGTTTTAAGGATACAAAGAAATAACATTTATTTACAATAACATATATATACACAGCAGCTGCAACTTCGCTTGCAACTCACTCCTTCCTGGCTGGTTCCAAACTGGCCAGCTTTATTTATGCAGGGAGTCTGCTAATGATTTCTCCGCTCTCCTCATTGGGGAAGCTCATACTCCCACAGGATTGTGGGATTGTCATTAGTCCCCAGCCAATGGTAAGCAGGCAGGTTATACTATCCCCCCCCCAAAGTCCAAGGAATCCACCGAAGACCCTGGCGAAGGAGGGCGTCGGACTCGTTTTGCCGCAGGCCGGACACCATTTGCACGAGGCACTGGATCGGGCGGCATGCAACTAGACGGAGACCGGCGCTTCCGTGATGAACGGCGTAATGGTTGTACATTCACGGCCCATGGGCCTGAGGATTCCCCCTCTGAGGCGTCCTGTGTCTCCATCTCGGAGTCAGAGTCTGCTTCCTCCGTCATCTCGGCGTCTCTCTCTCCACGCGGTTCTGTAATGACTTGCGCAGGCTTTGAGTGAGGCACCAGAGAAAGATTGTGAGGGCTACTTTCCATTGTGTCTGGTCTCTGTGGCTGTAGAAATGAGCTCCGGGGGCGGGGGATGTTTGGAAGGGATAGTCTTCTGGGCCGAACGTGGTCTACATGTTTGCGCTGGAGACGACCCTGGGCTTGCACCTGGTAAGAGATAGGGCCCGTTTGGCGAAAGATTACGCCAGGGACCACCAGAAAATTCCGAACGAACACTGGGTCACCGGGTGCAAACTGCTGAATCGGCCGATACCGAGAAAAAACATGTCCCTGCCGTTCTTGTGTGCGGCGTACTTTTGCGCAAATGTCCGGGAAAACCATGCTAAGGCAGGTGCGAAGTCTCCGGCCCATTAGGAGTTTTGCAGGAGCTACCCCAGTCACCGCATGGGGGGTGGTCCTATACGAAAACAAAAAACGGGCCAGTCTCGTGTACATTGACCCGGAAGACTGCTTCTTTAGACATCATTTGAATGTCTGCACTGCGCGCTCCACCAACCCATTTGAAGCCGGGTGGTAAGGGGCAGTGCGGATATGGCGTATGCTGTTCATCTTCATGAACCTCGCAAACTCCTCACTTGTGAATGGAGTGCCGTTATCCATGACCAGCACCTCGGGGAGGCCATGCGTACTGAAAGACAAGCGAACCCTCTCAATTGTTGCGCAGGACGTCTTATGCACCTCTAGCCATTTAGACCGGGCATCGATTAATAGCAGGAACATGGATCCTTGAAAAGGGCCGGCGAAATCCGCATGCAAGCGCGCCCAAGGCCGCCCTGGCCATTCCCAGTGATGTAGGGGTGCGGCCGGCGGAAGTTTCTGATGCTCCTGGCAAATGGAGCAGTTTTGGGCCACCTTCTCAATATCAGTGTCAAGGCCTGGCCACCAGACATAATTCCGGGCCAACATTTTCATTTTGGTCACACCTGGGTGCCCATTGTGCAAGTCTCTTAGTATCAGCTCCTGGCCTTTTTCCAGGACAATCACACGCGTCCCCCACAAGAGGATGCCGTCTTCCTCGCTGAATTCTGACAGCTTAGAGGAAAATGCCCGCAACTCGCCTGGGAGCTGTCTATGCTGCCCACCATACAGGACTATGTGCCGAACCTTTGACAGGACTGGCTCCGTCTGGGTCCACTCACGGATCTGTGATGCCGTGACAGGCAAGGTGTCCATAAAATTTAGGGTTACAACCACCTCACCGGTCGTGGCGGTCGACATGGGGCCGGTCGATAAAGGCAATCGGCTCAGTGCATCGGCATTCGCTATTTGCGTTCCTGGTTTGTGCTCCAGAGAATACTCATATGCAGCGAGCAACAAAGCCCAGCGCTGGATCCGTGTGGAAGCAATGGGCGGTATTTGCTTATCCTCTCTGAAAAGTCCCAGCAGAGGCTTATGATCAGTCACGATAGTGAAGTGGTGGCCAAACATGTACTGGTGGAAACGTTTCACTGCAAAGACCACTGCCAGGCCCTCCTTCTCGATCTGCGTGTACTTTTTTTCCGCTACAGTCAATGTGTGGGAGGTGAAAGCTATCGGCCGCTCGGCCCCGTTCTCCATCTTGTGGACAGGCCGGCCCCAATACCATACGGGGATGCATCACATGTGACGAGCAATGGCTTTCCAGGATCATAGTGGGATAGTAACCCAGACGACGACAATTGTTGCTTTACCCGCCGGAAAGCGGTTTCTTGCGGCTGACCCCAAACCCAGGTGTGATTTTTCTTTAGCAGCAGGTGCAACGGGGCCAGCGTAGTTGCCAGATTGGGGAGGAACTTCCCGTAATAGTTTACGAGGCCGAGAAAAGAACGAAGATGCGAAGTGTCAGTCGGGGCAGGGGCCTGTTGAATCGCGCGCACCTTCTCTGCGACGGGGTGCAAACCTTCGCGGTCCACCCACTAACCCAGGTCGACTGCTTCCTTTGCCTGAAAGACGCGTTTTGTGCGATGTAAAATGACTCCAGCCTCCGAAAAGCCTCTAAGGACAGCCTCCAGATTTTCCAAATGTTCCTGCTCCAACGTCCCTTACAGGTAAAATTGGTGCAGCCCAGTCAGTGAAACGGATGGGCCTGATAATACCCAAAGTCTCCAAACGAGTGAGCTCCCCTTCTACCTTCTCGAGCAAGGCGTAAGGCACCGGGCGTGCCCGGAAATAGCGCGGCGTGGCTCCTGGTTCGACTTGGATACGGGCTACGGCCCCTTTTATTTTCCCCAAACTGGGCTGGAATACATCTGGGTATCGTCCTAGCACCTCAGTCAACCCTCCAGGAACAGGTTGGAGGATGTGTTGCCACTGCAACCGCAAATGGCGCAACCAGTCCCGGCCCAACAGGCTGGGCCCATGGCCGTGCACCACGATAAGTGGGAAACGCCTCTCCTGGCATCCATAAACAACACGGGTCATTGTAGATCCTGCAATGTCCAATGGTTCCCTCGTGTAGGTGGCCAACCTGGCCTGTGTGTCGGTTAATGTAAGGGTCTGTATACCCTGCTTGATGCGGTCGAATGTCCTCTGGGCGATCACGGAGACCGCTGCGCCAGTGTCCAACTCCATCTCAAACGGGTGACCATTGCCCCGTACTGTCACCTTAATGGGGGCCACACGGGGAGCTGCCACACAATGCAGCTGCAGGCAGTCGCTCTCCGTCTCCACGTCCTCAAGAGTAGTCGCCGCAGGTTCATCCACATGGAAGGTACGACCCCTGGGCTGGCCCCAGTTTCGGTCAGAACGACGGCGCGTCTGGTGCCCCCAGGATCGGCGTTCGCGGCGGGGTCGGTGCCTACAAGTCTGACAGAGACATGGCTCCTCATCCATTGGTTCTGGAGAAGACTCCCTTCGGGGAGGAATGTCCGACCGCCACTGCCTTCGATATGGACATCGCCTCGCCCAAGGTACTGCAGGAGTGCGGGGGGAACGTTTTCGGACGGAAGGGGTTGCGCCCCAAGGCATGCACCTCCATTCCCTGTAGCTCCTGCACTCCTCGTTCTGCGCTCTCCCGGGACAATACTATTTGAATGGCCTGTTGAAAAGTCAATGTTGGCTCAGCTAACAACTTTCTCTGGGAGGCCGCATTGTTAATACCGCAAACCAAACGGTCGCGTAACATTTCTGACAAGGTCTCACCATAGTCACAATACTCCGCAATCCTGCGTAGCCTGGATAGAAAGTCGGCAAGGGATTCTCCTGGGGTCCTCTCAGCGGTATTAAACCGATAACTTTGGGCTATCGTGGATGGGGTTAGGTTAAAATGTTGCCCCACTAAGTTCACAAGTTCATCAAACGTTTTGGTGTCCGGCGCAGCTGGGTACGTAAGGCTCTTAACCACCCCAAACGTATGCGGGCCGCAGGCGGTGAGCAATATGACCACCTGGCGCTCGTTTTCGGTGATGTTGTTCCCCCAGAAATAGTAACACATCCATTGTGCGTACTGGTTCCAGCTTTCCAGCACAGCATCAAAAACATCCAAACGTCCGTACAGAGGCATAGCGTAATAGAAAACAACTTCCAACCGATATCCAACAAAAATCCAGGGAGGTGGCTGCAGCAGTGTTGACAGCTATTCACTTTGATCCTCGCCGCTAGTTTTATGACGGCCACGAAGAATCTAGCACGAGTTTTAAGGATACAAAGAAATAACATTTATTTACAATAACACATATATACACAGCAGCAGCAACTTCGCTTGCTGCTCACTCCTTCCTGGCTGGTTCCAAACTGGCCAGCTTTATTTATGCAGGGAGTCTGCTAATGATTTCTCCGCCCCCCTCATTGGGGAAGCTCATACTCCCACAGGATTTTGGGATTGTCATTAGTCCCCAGCCAATGGTAAGCAGGCAGGTTATAACAAAAACTCTTCCCATATGCTCTGCATCATCATACAGGTTACCTTATCATAGAATTTACAGTGCAGAAGGAGGCCATTCGGCTCATCGAGTCTGCACCGGCCCTTGGAAAGAGCACCCTACCCAAGCCCACACCTCCACCCTATCCCCGTAACCCCAATTAACCTTTTTTGGACACTGAGGGAAATTTAGCATTGCCAATCCACCTAACCTGCACATCTCTGGATTGTGGAGTAAACCAGAGTACCTGGAGGAAACCCACGCAGACACGGGGAGAACGTGCAGACTCTGCACAGACAGTGACCCAAGCCGGGAATTGAAGCTGGGACTCTGGAATTGTGAAGCATCTGTGCTAACTACTATGCTACCGTGCTGCCCGTGTGTTACCATGTCTCCATCTCTGATAGGTCCCGCTTTTTTCTTAACTATCCTTTTGCTCTTTATCTTTGCACCCTAAGGATCTCATTCATTCGTGCATCCCACTGGTTTACCACTGATTTATCCTTTAGTAGTCTTGTCCAGTTCACCTCAGTCAAATCACTTCTCAGTTTTGCAAAATTTGCCTTCCCCCATTTCAAAACCTTTACTCTTGATTTATCTCTGTCCTTTTCCAGTAAATCTCACTGAATTGTGGTCACTATCCCCGATATCGTCTCCCATTGTCACCCTCTTGCCTTTCTTCATTTCCCAAGACTAAATCCAGAATTGAGTCTCACCCTGTTGGGTTTATCACGTATTGTTAAAAAGGATTCCTGGACACGGTACATTAATTTCTCACCCACAATGCCCGTTATATTGATTGGAACCCAGTTGATAATGGGATAGTTAAAATCTCCTATTATTATTGCCCTCTTATTCCTAAGGCAGAAAAGTGTTTACATATATCTTCTCTCTCCCTCTCACCCTCTCACTAGTTGGGGGTCTGTAGTATACGCCTAGTCGTGTGACTGTCCCTTTCTTATTCCAAAGCTCAACCCATAAAGCTTCATTTGTTAAACCGTTTAGTATATCATCCCTTCTCACAATTGTAATGAGCTCTTCAACCGATACTGCTACCATCCCTCCCCCCCCTCTTTTTGTGCCACCCACTCTATCCTGCCTGAAAGCTCTATCCTCAGGTTTACTGAGCTGCCTATTTTGCCTTTCCTTTGCCGGGTTTCTATTACAACAATGACATCCTGCTGCCATGTGTCTATCTGTGCCCATAGTTCATCTGCCTTCTTTGTTATACTCTTTACTTTGAAACATAAACAGTTTACCCCCGTCAATTCATTTGCTTGATGCTTTATATTTCTTGCTTCTTTTGTCTTTCCAAGTCGCCGACTACATCACAAACTAATGTCCTACTTCCTGTTTCCTGATCAGAATCTGACCCATGTTCCCATCCCCCTGCCATATTAAGCTACTGACAGCATGATTGTTAAATGAATTTTCTCAAGTTCTGTAATTTTCCTACATATCTAAAAAAAAATTTTTTTTCATTATTCCAAGTGAGTTCTTTCATTATTTGAACACTCAGTGCAGAGGTTTGAATCCAACAGGAGGACAGCAGTGCATCTGATTATTATTGTACGAAGTCTTACAACACCAGGTTAAAGTCCAACAGGTTTGTTTCGACGTCACTAGCTTTCGGAGCACTGCTCCTTCCTCAGGTGAATGAAGAGGTCCCTTCATTCCCTTCAAAGGAATGTTCCCTTCCAGTCGGGGAACACTTCAGCAGTCAAGGGCATTCAGCCTCTGATCTCCGGGTAAGCGTTCTCCAAGGCGGCCTTCAGGACCCGCGACAACGCAGAATCGCCGAGCAGAAACTTATAGCCAAGTTCCGCACACATGAGTGCGGCCTCAACCGGGACCTGGGATTCATGTCACATTACATTCATCCCCCACCATCTGGCCTGCGAAATCCTACCAACTGTCCTGGCTTGAGACAATTCACACCTCTTTAACCTGGGGTTACCCCATCTCTGGATCTGTAAAGATTTAATCACCTGCTAATGCTCGCATTCCAAGCATTGTTTGGCATCTTTGAATTTGTCTATATATGTGTTTCTGGAACAGACCTCTTCATTCACCTGAGGAAGGAGCAGCGCTCCGAAAGCTAGTGACATCGAAACAAACCTGTTGGACTTTAACCTGGTGTTGTAAGACTTCGTACTGTGCTCACCCCAGTCCAACGCCGGCATCTCCACATCAAGTATACCATGTGGAATAAAACCTGTAGTGCATTAAAATGACAGAGCAGGTGGGAGGCCAATTCATGTACAAATGTATGAACATAATGTTAATGCCTCATAACATAAAATGGAAATCAGCTATACGTCACTATTTACTTCAAAGCTGCTGGAGAATGGTCAAAAAAGTTTTAAGTCAGATTAGGCTCCTTTGATTTTCTTTAGAGCTTTTCTAAGACAATCACATGGTATCAATTCTGCGCTCTTAATTAAATACTCAGATAGGTAGAGCATTAATGAAATATGACAAAGACCTTGTTTTCCACTTATAAATTGCATGCTGAATTTAATTCACATTTTAAACTGTAATTAAAGGGCTTAGGGGGTCAACAGATGACATTATTAAAAATTTTAGAGTTTTGATAATTAAGTGACCTGCATCTCTTAAACAGGTCTTTACCGCTTCATAACTAGTAATTTGTCTCTTTAATTTGTACAGTTTTTTTTCAAATCAAAATGTTAATGGAGGTTATTTATCACAAAGGACATTTTCTTCAAACAATGATTTTCATCCAGATTGATTTTTTTCAATGAAATGACTTTAAAACAAATTGGTGCCAATGTATACTGAGAACTGATCTGCATTGAGATTAAATTTGACAGAATGACTGGCATTTTGCGTGAAATGAAAAATAAATTCAGCTATGTTTAGATTATGTAACTTCAGCAGAATACACAAGCGATGTTTTGGGGGGAAATAGTTTAAAAGATGTGTAAAATGTGGCAAACTAAAGGAACAAATAAGGCAACTTTCAACATTTTGTAAGTCAGAGGTAGGAAAGTATAAAAGAAAAATCTAATTAAAACAAGATAGGCTGATAAGAAAATGTGATATAATCCTTCTAGGGAGTGACACCTGGTCCAATTGTCAAGCTTGGTTTGGCGTCTGGTAGGAATCTAGCAGAGGACTAATTTTCCAAAGATGTGGAGATGCCGGCGTTGGACTGGGGTGAGCACAGTAAGAAGTCTAACAACACCGGGTTAAAGCTCAACAGGTTTGTTTTGATGTCACTAGCTTTCGGAGCGCTGCTCCTTCCTCGGGTGAATGAAGAGGTATGTTCCAGAAAGATTTAATCACCTGCTAATGTTCGTATTCCAAGCATTGTCTGGCATCTTTGAATCTGTCTATATATATGTTTCTGGAACATACCTCTTCATTCACCTGAGGAAGGAGCAGCGCTCCGAAAGCTAGTGACATCGAAACAAACCTGTTGGACTTTAACCTGGTGTTGTAAGACTTCTTACTGTGCTCATTTTCCAAAGTTAGCTAAAATATTACTAGCTCTCACAAAACTCACCAATCGTGAAATGGGATGAATTAATTTCATGGTTGCCTCATCTCTACAGGTAAAATTGTGCAACGTGTAATGGGCCATGGTTTAGAGAACCCCAAAGTGTATCATGGAGTTCACCTGACCCACAACGTTTAATAGATTGTGGTATCGGGAGCACACGGCTCACTCTACAGGTGTGGTACAGCAGAAATGGAAAAGTATTTTTTAAAGCTAAACAACGTTTATTCTATGAACGCAAGTTAACCTTTTTAAACCATACAGTGAACATCTTAGCAACCATTAATTCAAATACAACCCCTAAAGAATACAACACTAAGTAATCCTTAATAACTTCCCAAACAACATCCAGAAGACAAAAGAAACACCTTTTAACAGAAGCATTCACTCCTGAAAACATTTATAATTCTGAATTCACCAAATGATCAAGAGATAGTCTTTTCATGGCAGAGAGATCAACAGTACACCTGCTTTGTCTGGCTTCAGCTCCAACACTGAAAACAAAACCAAACAAACACAGACACACCCAAGCTTTTCTCAATGTGAAACTAAAAAGCAGAGCCAGAGCTCAGCTCCACTCACACTCTGACATCACTGCAGTAGCATGAGCATTCAAACATTTCTTAAAGTGACATTCTCATGACACCTCCCCCAAGAAAAAGAATAAACCATCAACTTCAAGATGGTTTCATTTTTCACCTTCTCACTATCCTTTAAGAAATACACAAAGTAAATATACTTTTTTGTTTTAAAAAAACAACACACGCAAACAGGTATAATAATATAGTCCATTTTTTACGTTCTTCTTCCTCCAACTGAAATCCTTCTCGATTGACAGTCTCTTTGAACAAGAAGGTCTTTGCACGATCCATCCATTTCACTACGCCTCGGCAATTCTCTTTGAAGTCAGATACTTTAGTTCAATCTGATCACAGAGTCCCTTGTAATTCTCCAACACAAGAGCATTGGTTATCACAGCTTTTGGGCAGTCAGATGCCTGTTGAAAGTCCGCTGTCCACTGAAACTGTTTACGCTTCTTCAGCAAGTCCATCACTGGAGCAATCACGCTACAAAACTTTTTCACAAATGTTCGAACAAATCCACTCATGCCAAGAAATCGCATTATTTCCCTTTTGGTTGAGGGTATCGGAAACCCCTCAAGGAAAGTGACTTGGGCTTTTCCAAATTCTCTTTTGGCGAGGTTTATCACCAAACCCGCCTCCTGAAGTCGATTGAATAACTCCATCAGATGTTTCAAATGTTCTTTCCATGTTTGGCTGAAAATTATCAGATCGTCGATGAATACCGCACAATTGGGTAATCCTGAAACAACTTTGTTAGTTAACCGTTGAAATGTGGCTGGGGCGTTTTTCATGCCAAATGGCATAACTTTGAATTGGTATATACCATCTGGAGTCACAAAAGCTGAAATCTCCTTCGCCCTTTCGGATAAAGGTACCTGCCAGTCACCTTTAAGTAAATTCAGTTTGGAAATAAAAGCTGATTGTCCCACTTTCTCAATGCAATCCTCCAACCGTGGGATAGGATAAGAGTCAGTTCTTGTAACTGCATTAACCTTTCTATAGTCCACACACAACCGTTGTGTACTGTCTGGTTTTGGTACCATCATTATGGGTGAGCTCCATTGGCTGCAACCCACTTCAATTATGCCATTTTTAAGCATACTCTCAATCTCTTTGCTAACCTGTGCCAATTTTAAAGTGTTAAGTCTGTATGGATGTTGTTTGGTTGGAACAGCATTTCTCACATCTACATCATGTATAGCCATTTTAGTACTTCGCAACTAATCTCCACAAACTTGCCCATGTGATATCAATAACTCTTTCAGGTCAGTCCTGGAATGTAACTCAACAATTTATCCCAATTTTTAAGAACATCCTCATTTTCCAATTTAATTTGAGGTATGCCAAATTCACAGTCATCTGGATTTGGTTTGTCACTTTGAGTTAGAATCAATAAAACCATCTCCTTTTTCTCTCCCTCCCTTTCAAAGTACCTTTTAAGCATATTCACATGACACACTCAGTGAGTCTTCCTTCTATCTGGTGTTTTTACCACATAATTCACCTCACTTAATTTCATTTCAACCTAATAAGGTCCACAAAACCTAGCTTTTAAAGGTTCACCTACCACTGGTAACAATATTAAAACTTTATCTCCACTGGCAAAACTACGAACTTTGGATTTCTTGTCCGCTACCCGTTTCATCACATTTTGTGCAACTTTTAAATGTTGTCTAGCCAATTCACCTGCTCTATTTAATCATTCCCTAAAATTTGACACGTAATCCAATAATGTAATTTTCGATTTCTCACTCACCAATTTTTCCTTAATCAATTTAAGTGGTTCTCTTACCTCATGACCAAAAATTACTTCGAAGGGGCTGAATTTGGTTGACTCATTAGGTGCATCCCGAATTGCAAGCAGTACGAATGGAATTCCTTTGTCCCAATCCTCTGGATAATCTTGACAATAAGCCCTCAACATTGTCTTTAATGTCTGATACCACCTTTCTAACGCTCCCTGCGATTCTAGATGGTATGCAGTTGATTTAAAGTGTTTTATTCCTAAGCTGTCCATAACTTCTTTGAATAACCTTGAGGTAAAATTTGATCCTTGATCCGATTGTATTTCTGTGAGTAGTCCATATCTAGTAAAGAATTTAAGTTACTCCTCCACAATCTTTTTAGCTGTAATATTACATACTGGAATGGCCTCTGGAAACCTAGTAGACACATCCATTATAATCAACAGATATTGATTCCCACTTTTTGTTTTAGGAAGCAGTCCTATGCATTCAATTAGGACCCTTGTAAAAGGTTCTTAAAGCTGGTTATATCACTGCTTGCGGTTTCCCTATCACTTGACATGTGTGACATGATTGACAAAATTTAACTGTATCTTTATGTAGTCCAGGCCAATAAAAATGTTTTTGTATTTTAGCTTGGGTTTTCCGTACCTCATGTGCAACTCGCAACTCCTCCTTTCTATACCCTACCGGCAATGCTATTTGATGAACTTCTGCCCACTTTTCATCCACCTGCATATGTAAAGGTCTCCATTTCCTCATCAAGGCATCACTTTTACGGTAATAACACTCTGGTATATACTCAGATTCCTCTTCCGTGTATGCTTTCTGATACATCCGTTTTATTTCTACATCTTTCTGTTGCAACTCCGCCAATTTTCCTGAACTAAAAATATCCTCCACCTGTTCTTGTTCCTTTTCAACCATCTGATCAAAAATCGTTTCTGATAATTGCACTTCCACTTGATCTTCACTCTTTTATTTCTCCTCTTGTCTTAACCTGTGATTTTGCGACCTTGTTACTACACAATCCAGAAAAATCCCAGGATATTCGTCCTTCAACACTTAGTTGTCTGATTTTCCACTGGCTTATCAACCATAGTAGGCATCACTCCCACCTTTGATCCAGCTATATCATTACCCAAGATAAACTGTATTCTTGGACAAGACAGTTTCTCTATTACTCCTACTACCGCTTCACCACTCTTCACTGGACTTTCCAACCTTACCTGATATAATTGAACACCACTCCTCTCACCCTGAATTCCACATATTACCACCTTTTCTGGCAATATTCTTCCCAAACTACATAACTCCTCATCTCTTACCTTTAAAGACTGACTAGCTCCCGTATCTCTTAAAATTGTGACTTCTTTACCTGCTCCTCCTGATACACATGAGTAAACTTTACCCACACAAGTAAATTCTTTAAAGAGATCTGGCACCTTCTTATCAATCACCTCCTGATCACGCTGTACAATCTTTTGTCCCTCCTTCGTTTCACTTGGGCTTTCCTTTACCACTTTAACAAACCCCACTGTCTTATCCTGTTTTACCACATTAGCCTTCCCAGTGCTTTTCTTCAACCACTAACATTGTGAGTTTGCATGGCCTAGTTTATTACAGTGAAAACATTTGAAACTTTTCATTTCTTTTCCACCCTCCTGGATTTCCTTTTTAATCTGAGGTACACTCTCCTTAGTATCTCCCATCAGATCACGTTTGCCTCTAGCACTTGAGTATTTCTCATGTCCCCAGTTTCTATCCTTCACAGGCTGAAATTGATGTCGGAAACCAAACTTTGATTAAGAACTAATTCATAATCATCTGCCATTTCTGCTGCTAACCTCACAGTTTTAACCCTCTGCTCTTCCACATGAGTTCTCACTACATCAGAGAGCTTCATATGTTTGGTCTATTTTCAAAGCCCTTATCCATCTCTCAAAATTACTCTGTTTGAGCCTTTCAAACTCCATATATATTTGACGAGGTTCTTTCCTTAAATTTCTAAACTTTTGTCTGTAGGCTTCAGGCACTAGTTCATATGCACCCAAGATGCATTTTTCCACCTCCTCATATGACTCAGATACCTCCTCTGATAATGATGCAAACACTTCACTCGCCATATCTACCTGCTTTGTTTGAATATCCTGTGGCCATTTCATTTGTTTAGCTACCTTCTCAAATGAAATGAAAAAGGCTTCTACGTCCTTCTCATCAAACCTTGGCAATGCTTGGACATATTTAAATAGATTCCCACCAAACCTTCGACTTTGATGCTCTTTCTTACTATCCTCATCACTATCATCCAACTGCACGTTTCCCTTTACTTACGCCTGCCAATTTTAACTTACTCTCATGTTTCATGGCCATTTTCTGAAATTCAAACTGTCTCTCTTTATCTTTTTCCCTGATCTATATCTCCCTTTCTCTTTCTTTTCCCTCTCTCTCTCTTTCTTTTTCCTCTCTATCTCTTTCGTATTCAAGCTGCTTTAATTCTTTCTCATGTTCCATTTGTTTAATTTGTAACTGAATTTTTGCCATTTCCAATGAGTCAAATTGTATCTCAGGCAACTTTAAATGCTTAGCCATTGCCATAATTACCTCATCTTTACGCATTTTGTGAGGTAAAGTTAACTGCAATGTTTTTGCCAAATCTAACAGACTGTGTTTAGTCTCTGTCCGTAAGGTACTGCGTGTGACCGTCTCCACCCCCAAAAACTCCAGAGCCTCTGAAAGAGCCATTGTCCACAACACACTCCCCACTTAAACAAAATACCACACCTGAAAAGCAAACACAATGTGCTCACCCCTCACTGTCTTTAAGTTAACTAAGCCAATCCAATAGATAGACTTGTATCCCAGACGAGCCCCCAATTTGTTATGGGCCAGGGTTTAGAGAACACCAAAGTGTATCATGGAGTTCACCTGACTCACAACTTTTAATAGATTGTGGTATGGGGAGCACACGGCCCACTCTACAGGTGTGGTACCCCCCAAAGAATACAACACTAAGTGATCCTTAATAACTTCCCAAACAACATCCAGAAGACAAAAGAAACACCTTTTAACAGAAGCACATCAGGTTTGCATTCACTACTGAAAACATTTATAATTCTGAATTCACCAAATGATCAAGAGATAGTCTTTTCATGGCAGAGAGCTCATCAGTACACCTGCTTTGTCTGGCTTCAGCACCAACACTGAAAACGAAACCAAAAAAACACAGACACACCCAAGCTTTTCTCAAAGTGAAACTAAAAAGCAGAGCCAGAGCTCAGCTCCACCCACACTCTGACATCATTGCAATAACATGAGCATTCAAACATTTCTTAAAGTGATATTCGCATGACAAACATTCATGCCTGGAATGTAAATTTGCATAAAGGCAGCTCTGGATGTATTAAGAGTTTAATTCAGGTCAACATCAAGAAGCATGGGCCACCATTTCTATGCCCCAAAGCCAACTTCCACCCCACTAATAGGAACAGTGGTGGAAACCCACAGAAATGTGTAATATCCCGCACAGGACCTACGGGATGGGAATACATGCCTTCCCCAAGTTCCTTGCGGAGTATTAGCTCCCCTGCTAGGGCGGGGTACCCCAATTAACCAATGTATATAAGGTAGTCCAGTAAGGCACTGAGGCGAGAGGAACCCGGTAGGGATCTACCAGGGTAGTCTATATATCGTTTGTTCTTATTTTACTTGGTGTGTCGTTATTAAAAAATAGTTCTCAGCAAGTTAAATAATGATTTGAAGGGGAGTAGGGGCGAGGTTTGGCAAATTCCCGAACCGGCGAAGGGCATTTGAAACTAAGTATAAGTTCACTTCCTTTGGCCTTCTATGACAATGGACATGACTGCCACCAGCATTCTCCGATAGATTGGAAACTGTGAACACCTTCGCCAGGCCTACATTTAAAATAACACATGAATTGATAACGTCATGGGTACATGAATTTGCTATTTAAATTTGACATTGATTTGGAGCTCCCTTATGTGAAGACGCTGGTCCCAGTAGATATCTGGAGGTGCCCATCAATACAGCTATGGCATGGAGAAATATATAGATCTGGATCAATTCTTTTTGTTTCAGCTTTGCATGTTTCCGACTGCAGACAGGTTACACTCAGATGAGGATTCTCTGGTTTCAGGTTGAGAACCACACACAGAATTTCAGACCACGCAGGGAGAGTGAGTCAGTTACAGTAACTTTCCTTCTCAGTTTATTCCCCCAAAAAGACTGGGTTCAAAAACAACAGGTTCAAACCCTAAATCTTGTTTCTGACATCTGGGGCACGATTCAGTGACTGTGTTGCACCTGGCGCAGTTCCGGGCACAACGGGTGAATCCCGTGAGAACCCCAAATTAGGCCGAACCGATCGTGAGTCACCTGACCCGCTATGCCAAGCGTGATTCAGATCTTGCCCTCACTGGGCATGATCCAGATCTGCAAATATAAATGAACCATTAGGATCATTTAATTACCCAGAAGCCGCTTTCACCCAGTGGCCAGAAGTCAATGGCATACTTGCGCGGCCTCGACAGGATGCCGTTTAGCACTGGTTTCCACAAATGTGGAGCATGTGTGATGGCCACCTGGGGGGTCTCGCAGGCAATAGAGACCCCCGGGCGGTCTGGGACAGGGCAGTGTAATACCCTGGCACTCCCTCTGACACCTGAGCACCTTGGCACTACCAGCCTAGCACCCTGAAAACGCCACCCATACATCCTGGCAGTCCAAGGGTGCCAGTGCCAAGATGCACAAGTGCTATGTTGGCAGTGCTAGGTGTCAGGCCTGTGGGGGGTGGGGGCTTTCCCATTCGAGCGGGGGTGAGGGGGGGCTTCAAGGGCACACAAAAGGTTATGGGGGGTGGAGGAAGTTCCTGAAAGCCAGGGGGCGAGAGCTAAAAATGGGGTCTAGAGATCGGGACAACTTTCCAAAATGGCACCCTGATCTGTGAGGAGCTGGTCCTGCTGGCCAATGCAGGACGACTGTCTAAGTGTGGCCTGGGTGGGAAGAAACTCCCCGAGGCCCAAACAACCCGCAATGTGCCATTGGATAGCAGGGTTATCCTTGCCACTGCTGTCGCTGTCAAACACTCCACCACTTGCGCCCAAAAGCAGACTTTAAATTTATTCCGCTAAATCGCACCCATGATTTTATGCAAGTCGCTAGCCTTTACCATTTTTCAGTTTTTTCCCCATCATTTAAAAATGATTACAGTTCAAAACAAACAAACAGTCTTCCACTCAAGTACCATGCTGGTCACATGATTTCTTTGAAGAGGCGTTCTTCCCCCAGTCCAAAGGTGAACTTATAAGCGTTCCATTAAAAAACTCTCAAGTGTCCAAATAATGCAATGGCTTTCCAAATTTTATAAGAAAAATCCAGTTTGTGAAGATGGATTTTCCAACAGTAGGCACTCACCAAAATTAAATTTGAAAGCAAACAAATCATTGTGGAGCCAAGAGGGGGAGGAGCATACCCAATATCCTACAGTGCCCTAATGGCACACTGCCCATTGTCATTCCATGCTCCACAGTCACTCCATACCATTCACCAGAACTTCACTTCACACCTCTGCTGGTAAGGCAAACAACCCAATGTATATTATGTTAAATGGTCAAGCTGTCCATGGAGGCACAGCAGATGCTAAGAACTTGCCCATTAAATATTAATGAAGTCTGAGGGCCAATTTTAGTTGGCCATTAGATTTCTGGTTTGGGTGCATTTTATGACTGCATCACCATCTTGTTATTCAAAAACAAGGCATCAATTAACTTATAACTCATATTCTCATTTTTTATTTATTGCGTGGGTTGTGGACATGGTTGGTTCGGCCAGCATTTGCTGCCCATCCTAAATTGACCTTGAGAAGGTGATGGTGATCTGCCTTCTTGAGCCACTGCAGTCCATGTGGTGTAGGTATGCCCACAGTGCTGTTAGGAAGTGTTATGAACAGGAAGGGGGTTAATTTAAACAGCTCTAATTTCTCGTCTCACTTTGGGCAGCACGGTAGCATTGTGGATAGCACAATTGCTTCACAGCTCCAGGGTCCCAGGTTCGATTCCGGCTTGGATCACTGTCTGTGCGGAGTCTGCACATCCTCCCCGTGTGTGCGTGGGTTTCCTACGGGTGCTCTGGTTTCCTCCCGCAGTCCAAAGATGTGCAGGTTAGGTGGATTGGCCATGATAAATTGCCCATAGTGTCCAAAATTGCCCTTAGTGCTCGGTGGGGTTACTGGGTTATGGGGATAGGGTGGAGGTGTTGACCTTGGGTAGGGTGCTCTTTCCAAGAGCCGGTGCAGACTCGATGAGCCAAATGGCCTCCTTCTGCACTGTAAATTCTATGATAATATCCATCCGAAAGGTGTTTTTGATTCCTCATCTGCCGCCACAGTGGTCGATAGCATAGGCTGAACATCCAGCCACTTCAAGTTGGCATCTACCACAATCAAAAACATAATTCCCAAAAAGGGACCCCAAGTCAATGTGGGGCTTCGTCCATGGGCGCCCCAGCTACTCCCAGTTGAGCCTGATCGCCTTGTTTGACCATACTTCCACAGCCGGATTCTCCGTCAGCGGGATCCTCCGTATTGCCGGCAATGCAATCACGCCCACAGATTTCCCGATGACAGAGGGTTGCTCACACTTGGAAACCCCGTTGGCCGGTTGTGGGATAGAGAACTAGAAAACGGTACTGGCGGAACGAAGAATCCCGCCTCCAATCTTCTGGTCCATTCCTGGCTTCCAAATGTAACTCCTGGCCAACACCTTTTTCTTAGACTGACCAGGATGACCATTGTGCAATTCTTGGAGAAGAGGATGCCGTCTGAGCAGTGGCACTATCAGTCTGCAATCCTGTACTCACAAGTGATTTTGTCGCTACATTGCATATCTGGCCTAATTTGTTCCGACTTCTCAAAATGTCAGCCCCTGAGAAGTGAGAACCAACCTTTTAACTCTTGATAACACAGGGTCTCTGTTGTCTCCACCTTAATGTGCTGGATGAAATAGGCCAAGTGACAAGACAATTCAGAGCCAGGATGATCTCTTGTGGAGTGGGAGGCTCAGATATTGTTTGTGGCAGTGGAAGCTTGCTCAAAGCATCCACATTTGATATCTGGGTACCTGGTCTATGCTGAAAGGTATACAAATATGTAGCCAAGAGCTTTGCTGATGCTATTGGAGGGACAGGTTTATCTTCATGAAAAATGTAATGGTTTATGGTCCAAGACAATGATGAAGTGTCTGCCGTAAATTGATTACATTTATCACGTCAAAAATGACCACCAGACTTTCTTTGTTGACCTGGGAATATTTCCTCTAAGCATCTGACAGTGTTCTGGATGTGAAGGCGACAGGCCTTTCCACACCATCTTTACGACAGTGCCATACCAATGCCATAAGGTGATGCATCACACGTGACTACGATGGGTTTATCTGGGTTGAAATGGACCACCCCTAAAAAAAGGACTTCAATTCAGGTATCCTTTTTATTGCCTTTATCTTATCTTCAAGTGGATGTAATCTCTTCACGTCAACTCTGAAACCTAAATGCGTGACATCACCAGCCGGAAATCTGCATTTCTCTTGCTTTAACCAAATTTTGATCTTTTGTGGACTTCTTCCAAATTTGCACTGTGTTCCTGTGGTGTTGCCCCCGTCACTCGGACATCATCCAGATAAACAACAACACTCAGAATTCTCTGCAAAAGACTCGCCATTGTGCACTGAAATATAATGTGGACAGATGAAATACTGAAGGGCAACCTTGTGTATTGGAACAATATTGTGGGTATTTATGGTAGCAAACTTTCTCGATTCATCTTCCAGCTCAAACTGCTGGTGCGCGTGGATTTAATCCAATTTAGTGAATTTGAGGCCCCCTCATGGCTCGAAACGTCGACCGGCGCCCTCGGCGGATTTTGGTGAGGCTGTCAGCGCACCATGTGAGAGGGGTGGCCACAGGAATTGTCACTCGCCAAATGTGTCTATAATGCAAAGGACATTGCTTACTTGGGCTACTGTGTTGATCACGAAGGCCTTCACCCCATGGATGACAAGGTGCAGGATATCAAACTGGCCCCAGGGCCGGTGGATGCTTTGGAGCTTCACTCGTTTTTCGACCTCATTAATTATTACAGCTGCTTTTTGCCGAACCTGGCTATGATCCTGGCCCCCATTCGTTGGTTGCTGCAGAAAGACAGCCTTGGGCATGGGGCAAAGAGGGGCCGCGATTCTCTGGTCCGGCGCCAGAGTGCCGGCGCCAAAACCGGAGTACTTTACTCCAGCCCCAGTTCCGAGACCCGATTCTCAGGTCCTGGGGGGGGGCCAGCACGACGCTGGAGCGGCCCATGCCGCTCCAGCTGCCAGTCCCGGCATCGACCCCTCGCCGCGGGGTCCGCGCATGCGCAGTTGGGCCGGCGCCAACTAGCGCATGCGCACTGGCCTTCATCCCCATGCCGACCCCGATGGCAAATGGCGCAGGGATCCAGGAGCCGGCGCGGAAGAAAAGTGGTCCGCAGCCAGAGAGGCCGGCCCATCAATCGGTGGGCTCCTATCGTGGGCCAGCCCACTGCAGAGGCCCTCCCTGGGGTTGGACCCCCCTCCACCCCACAGACCATCCCTAGACCCTTCAACCCAGAGTTCCCGCCAGCCCAGAGCATGTTAGAACGGTGGCGGTGAGATTCGGATTTTTTCCGGACGGCCGCACGGCCCATCCGAGCAGGAGAATTGTGGCGCCCCCGGAGGATCGCCACTACGGCCATTTTTTCATGGGCGGGAGAATGGCGTCCCGGCATCGGGGCGGCGTGGCGCGATTCGCACGTCCCCTCGCCGTTTCTCCGGCCCGGCGGGGGGTCGGAGAATCGCGCCCCTCAGGATCCTGCTTTTCGCCTCATGAAGCGGATGCCGGCTTCTTCCACAGTCCGCGTGCATTTTGACGCTACCAAGCCGCTATTCTTGACGTGTGACTTGTCGCCTTATGGCATCGGTGCTGTACTATCCCACCGCATTGGAGACGGACAGGATCGCTCCATTGCCTATGCCTCCAGGACGCTGATGGCTGCAGAGCACAATTATGCACAGATAGAAAAAGAGAGACTGGCGGTCGTTTTTGGAGTCAAGAGGTACCATCAGTATGTGTATGGGCTGCCATTTTTATGTCATTACTGATCACAAACTGTTGCTTGGCCTATTCGGAGAAGATAAAGCAGTTCCGTCGATTGCCTTGGCCCACATTCAGCGGCGGGCTCTCCTTTTGGTTGCTTATTAGTATTCACTCAAACACATACTGGGCTCGTCTAAAGCACAAACAGATGCATTAAGTCGGCTTCCGTTGTGCCTGCGATATCTGTCGACCCACCCACGGCCGATAAAGTCATGATGGTGTGCAATTTCACGGACGGCCTGTGATGGCCAACTGTATCCGGAACTGGACACAGAATGAACCGACCCTGGCGAAGGTACGCCATCTTGTTTTAACCGGTGGGCCATGCCAGCAGCTTCTAGTTAAACTCAAAGTATTTGCGACAATGCTGTCACATCTGACTGTTGAGGACGGGTTCCTCCTGTGGGGCATTATGGTCGTCGCTCCCGAAAAGGATTTTCATTTTGAAGGAGCTCCATGCTGCGCATCCTGGGATTCCCATAATGAAGATGCTAGCCCGGAGCTACACTGGTGGCCTGGCACAGATGCAGACATCGACTTGCACGCTCAGTGCTGCTATGTGTACAAGGCCCATCAAAAGCAGTGCCTCTCCACCCATGGGAGTGGCCAGGGTATCCCTGGGCCCACGTTCACGTGGATTTTGCGGGATCATTTTTGGGTTTGATATCCCTCGTTTTAGTGAATGTACTTTCAAAGTGGCTGGAGGTTCAGAGCATGGCATCCATCATCTCCTGTGCCACCATCGACCGCTTACGCGCATCTTTCACCATGCATGGGTTGCCGGAGGTCTGAGTGACAGACAATGGGGCTTCATTTACGAGCGAAATGTTTGCCACCGTTCTCCAGATGAATGGTGTCCGACATGTCCACACGGCACCTTTTCATCCAACTTCGAATGGCCTCGCTGAACCCGCCGTGCAAACGGTGGAGCGGGGTCTGAAAATCCAGTTCAATGGATACCAGGCTGGCTCATTTTCTTTATTCGTATTGCAACGCTCCTCATGCGGTTACGGGGTTTGTCCGGCCGAGCTGCTGATGGCTCGCCATCTTCATACTCGGTTGAGTTTATTGCTCCCAGACATCGGCATCAAAGTACCCCGCTCACAGGAAAAACGAGGGCGTTGCTCCGATGGCCGTCATTCCCAACGCTGCTTCGTACCTGACCAAGGGATCAGCGCTCGCAATTTCGGTAAGGGTCCTCGATGGCTTTCAGGAGTCTTCATTTATCAGACCGGTCCCATTTCGTACCAGGTCTGTGTGCAAGGCCGGCTGATGAAGTGTCATCTTGATCATCTTTGTGCCAGGGAGTCTGCTATTCCATCGGATCTTCATCGTCCCTTGTCTTCACTTCGGCCAGCTGTTAAGGTGTCATCTCGGGGGATCTTGCCACTGTTACCGTCTATGCACCCTGTCCCGTCTTCTTCTAGGGACACTTGAGATGCCTGATGCATGGCTGTCGGATTCCGATGTGGAGACCGAGACTACTGAGATCTCCGACTCTGACCTTGTCACCTAACCATCATCTGGTGGTTCTCCACTGCGTCGATCCAACTGCAAAAGGCTCCAGCTCGGTATATACCGGCTACTCCGGTTCCTCCACCAGGAGGTGATGTGCCCCGACGGGAATGCCTACATAAACCGTTGCCTGTCGAGACTGGGCTGGATTCTTCTGTTCCATCTCCATCATCGTTTCTTCAAACTTCTTGTCTTCTTGTATTCTTCAAATACAAAGCAGTCCGTTTGATTGTACCCCCTTCCACAAACATTCAAAGCCTCCACCACCGATGAACAGTGGCAGCCATGTGTACCATCTACAAGATGTACTGCAGTAACTCACCAAGGTTCCTTACACAGCACCTTTCAGACCCACAACCACTACCATCCAGAAGGACAAGAGCAGCATATACCTGGGAACCCCGCCACCTGGAGGTTCACCTCCAAGTCACTCACCACCCTGACTTGGAAATAAATCGCTGTTCCTTCACTGATGCTGGGCAACATCTCGGAACTCCCTCCCTGACAGCACAGTGGGTGTACCTTCACCTCAAGGACTGCAGCAGTTCAAGAAGGCAACTCACCACCACCTTCTTAAGGGCAACTAGGGATGGACAACAAATGCTGGCCTAACCAGGGATGCCCACATCCTATAAATTAATTTTAAAATCCTCATCCGTCCCTGTGGGGGTCTTCAGACCTGGCCGGGGAAGGGGTGTTGTAACCCACACGGGACAAGTTGGCTCACATTCCCTGTGTGGCTCGAGGAGTATGAACCCCCCCTCTAACTACGGGGTGTGGTTACATTATATATAAGGTCAGCCATAATGTAATGGCCAATGGAGGGAAAGGACCAGTGACTTTCAACCGGGTCCCTTGTGTACATACTACTGTGTTAATAAATAAGTTTATCTTTGTTCCTTGACTGACTCCTGTTTCTAAATTTTGAAATGTTCTCCCCCACAGGGACAACAAATCTCAAACCTTTTCTTCTCTGGCTCCATGGCTCCTTCACTTCAGGAACCACGAGTGGCAGCCACTTCCTGCCATAATTGGTTCACTTCGCTTTGCACACTTTGTAATTCTAAAGTCCTTTGTTCAGTGCATTCAGTGGCTTGAGCCAACTCAACTGCTTTGTCCAAGGATATCTTGTTTTATGCTAGCAACTTCTTCTGAATATTTAAATTGTTGATCCCATAGACCAATCGATCAGGCAGCATGTCACTGAGAGAAGTACCAAATTCACAATATTCCAAAATTTGTCGAAGTCTTGCGACAAAACGTTTCTCCAGGACCTCTAATGGCTGTATGAAATTCATAGCGCTGCATAATAATAGTGGGTTGGGGGTTGTGATGGTCCCTCACTAGTTGCACCAATTGATCAGGGGGCTCAGAGTCTGGAGCCTCCGGAGATGTTAGGCTTTGCACAAGGTTATATGTTTGTGGGCTGCAAACTGTAAATACTTTCTGTTTGTCTTCTGCTGTGATTTCATTGGCACTGAGAAAGTATTGAAGCCTTTCAACCTATTGACCCTAACTTTTAACCTCCAGATCAAATGGATCAATTTTCCTGAATAGTGGCTTTGCTATTCGACTGCTGACAATCTCTTACCTTTCAAGGCTCTGAGAGGTCACTCTTCCCGCCCCCCCCCTCCCCCACCCCATCCAATTTTCAATGAGTTTCCTTCGACTGGATTGACTTATTCTCATCTCCAATGTTGTACTGCGAGGCAAAGAGATGAGGCACTGCTTAATTGGAGGCAACGGAGATTTATTTAACTAAGAAGAAATTTATATAAAGATTGGTACAACTCTTAAGACAGGTCGAGTTCCCTTGACTCCCAAGTTTACTCTGAGAAAACCCCAACAGCCAGGACCAAGTCTAGACACTTGATAGGCTAACATTTGTACCCTCCGCCCTAAAGGCTTTGCGCCTGTCACGTGGCCTATGAAGAATCGCCCCTTAAAGGGGCCACGCTACCACAACAGAAATGTATTTTCTTACAGTCCTCTGTGCGGGACAGAAGGGGCGTCCAGGATTTTGACTCAGTGACAATGAAGGAACAGCAATATAGTTCAAAGTCAGGATGGTGTGTAGCTTTGAGGGGAAACTGCAGGTCGTAGTGTTCCCAAATGTGTGCTGCCCCCAGGTGGTACAGATTTCAGGTTTGGAAGGCTTTTAGAGGAGCTTTAGTGAGTTGCTGCTGTCTGTCATAATATACATCTATGTATATAATGGAGTGTAGACAGGCAGTGATTGACACACAGGGTGACCAGTAAGCACACAGAACAGAGCAGCCAATCACCAGACAGGACACGACCACTATAAAACCAGAGGGCACCAGTTTTCCCGTTCTCTCGGGACCCAGTCTCTGAGACAGTCAGAGTTTGTGAGCTGGCCAGCGCAAACACCATGTGGTAGCTCGTAAGTCTGGTTAGGCTAGTATCAGGTCTCCAGTCAAGTCAGCATAGTGTCAACCCACAGTTGAACACGTATAATAGTTTAGATGTTAAATAAAATCGTGTTGCATCTTATCAAGTGTTGGAGGTCTGTCTCTCGCTACACTGCATTAAGTGCAGTCCACATCGACCCAGCCTACCCAACGCATCATTGTCCAACTTGTAGGCGGTAGACACTGCTGTCACTGTGCAACCGTGATGGAACCATCTTCTTTTGTGCTATGCATGGCTAGAACCACTGGAGACTTTTATCCCTGATTCAGATTGATTTCAATTTTGCTTGTGTTTCTCATGCCACACTTACAAATTCTGTCTTGATCTCAAACAGACTGCTTTGTCTTTTATATGGTTTGAAGCTTCTTGAGTGTTGTTGGAGTCACACTCATTTAGGAAAGTGGAAAGGATACCATCACACCCCTGACTTGTGCCTTGGAGGTGGTGAACAGGCTTCCAGGAGTCAGGAAAGTAAATTATTGTCCACAGAATTCTCCTCTCTTGCAGCCCCAGTATTTCAATGGCTATTCAAGTTCAGTTTCTGGTCAATTGTAACTCCCAGAATATTGGTGGTGGGAGATTCAGAGATAATATTGTCATAGAATGTCAAAGGAAGATGGTTAAATTCTCTTATTGGAAGTAGTCATTGCCTGGCACATGTCTGGCAATGGGCAGCATGGTAGCACAAGTGGATAGCACTGTGGCTTCACAGCGCCAGGGTTCCAGGTTCGATTCGCCGCTGGGTCACTGTCTGTGCGGAGTCTGCACGTTCTCCCCGTGTCTGCGTGGGTTTCCTCCAGGTGCTCCAGTTTCCTCCCACAGTCCAAAGACGTGCAGGATAGGTGGATTGACCATGATAAATTGCCCTTAGTGACGGGGATGGGGTGGCAGTGGTGGCTTGGGTGGGTCTGTGCAGACTCGATGGGCTGAATGGTCTCCTTCTGCACTGTATGTTCTGAGAAAAATGTTCTCAGGATTCTTTCGTCTGTGGACCAGTGCCTGCAGATTGGAGGGTGGCTAATGTAACTCCACTATTTAAAAAGGGAGGTAGACAGAAAGCAGGGAATTATAAACCAATAAGCCTGATGTTAGTAGTGGGGACAATTCTAGAATCCATTGTCAAAGATTTTAAAGCAGAGAACTTAGAAAGCAGTGGAAGGATCAGACAGAGTCAGCATGGATTTATGAAGCAGAAATCATGCTTGACAAACCTACTGGAATTCTTTAAAGATGTAACTAGTAGAATTGATGAAGGGAACCAGTGGATGTGGTGTATTTGGATTTTCAGGAGGTTTTTGAAAGTCCTGCATAAAAAATTAGCGTGTAAAATTAAAGTGCATGGGATTGGGGGTAGTATTTTGAGAATGGATAGAAAACTGGTTGGCAGCAGCGAGGAAACAAAGAATAGGAATTAACAGATCTTTTTCAAATTGGCAGGCAATGACTAGTGGGGTACCGCAGGGATTGGTGTTGGGATCCCAGCCACAATATCTATTAATAATTTAGATGAGGGATGACATATCTCCAAATTTTCAGATGACACCAAGTTTGGTGGGAGGGTGAGCTGTGGGGAGGATACAGAGATTCTTCAGTGTGATTTGGATAAGTTGGGTGAGTGAGCAAATGAATGACAGATGCAGTATAATTTGGATAAATGTGAGGTTATCCACTTTGGTAGCAAAACCAAGAGGGCAAACTATTATCTGAATGGCCATAAATTAGGAGAGGGGAATGTGCAACGAGACCTGGGTGTCCTCAGACACTAGTCACTGAAGGTAAACATGCAGCTGCAGCAGGCGGTAAAGAAGGTAAATGGTATACTGGCCTTAATTGAGAAAGGATTCACGTACAGGAGCAGGGATATCTTGCTGCAATTATACAGGGCCTTGGTGAGGCCACACCTGGAATATTGTGTGCAGTTTTGGTCTCCTTATCTGAGGAAGGATGTTCCAGCCACAGAGGGAATGCAGCCAAGGTTCACCAGACCGATTCCTGGGATGGCAGGACTGATGCATGAGGAGAGATTGAATCGGTTAGGATTGTATTTTCTGGAGTTCAGAAGAATGAGGGTGGATCTCATAGAAGCCTCAAAAATTCTAACAGGATTGGACAGGGTTGATGCAGGAAGGATATGTCCAGAACCAGGGGTCACAGTCTGAGGGGTAGACCATTTAAGTCAGAGATGAGGAAAAATTTATTCACCCAGAGACTGGTGAACCTGCGGAATTTGTTACCACAGGAAGTAGTTGAGTCCAAAACATTGTATGGTTTCAAGAAGGAGTTAGATATAGCACTTCGGGTGAAGGGCATCAAAGATAATGAGGAAAGCGGGATTAGGCTATTGAGTTAGGTGATCAGCCATGATCATAATGAATGGTGGAGCGGACTTAAAGGGCCAAATGGCCACCTCCTGCTCCCATTTTTTCTATGTTTCTATGTTTCTATAACTATCACTAGAGAAAAAGTGCTAGAAAAATTAATGGGACTAAAGGCTGATAAGTCCCCTGGATCTGATGGGTTGCATCCCAGGACATTAAATGAAGTAGCCACAGAGATAGTAGATGCACTAGTAGTAATCTTCCAAGAAACCTTAAATTCTGAAAATATCCCAGAGGTTTAGAAAACTCAATGTAACACCCTGATAGGGCAGCATGGTGGTGTAGTGGTTAGCATTGCTGCCTCACAGCGCTGAGGTCCCAGGTTCGGTCCCGGCTCTGGGTCACTGTCTGTGTGGAGTTTGCACATTCTCCCCGTGTTTGCATGGGTTTCGCCCCATAACCCAAAGATGTGCAGGGTATTTAGACTGGCCACGCTAAATTGCCCCTTAACTAGAAAAAAATGAATTGGGTACTCTAAATTTTTTTTAAAATGTAATACCCTTATTCAAAAAGGGAAGGAGACAAATAACAGGTTACTATAGGCCAGTTAACTTAACATCTGTCATTGGGAAAATGTTAGAATCCATTATAAAGGATGTAGTAGTGGAGCATTTAGAAATATATTATATAAACAAGCAGAGTCAATATGGCTTCATGAAGGGGAAATTATGCCTGACAAATTTATTAGAATTCTTAGAGGTATTAACAAGCAAGATAGATAAAGGAGAACCATAGACATAATAGACTTGGATTTCCAAAAATCATTCTATAAGGTACTGCACAAAAGCTTACTTGATAAGAGTCCATGGTGTTGGTGGTAGTATATTAGCATGGATAGAGGATTGGCTCCCTGATAGAAGACAGTGAGTTGGGTAAGAGGGGCATTTTCAGGATGGCAACAGGCAACTAGTGGAATGCCACAGGGATCAGTGCTAGGACCACAATTATTCACAAAATATATTAATGACTTGGATGAGGGAAGTGAATGTAGCAGATAATTGGGGAGGCAAATGGAATGTTGGTCTTTATTTCAAAGGGAATGGAGTATAAAAGTAGGGAAGTCCTGCTAAAACTTTACAAGGCACTAGTTTGATCACACCTAGAATACTGTGACAGTTTTGGTCCCCTTATCGAAGGAAAGATATACTGGCGTTGGAGGCAATCCAGAGAAGGAACACTAGGATGATCCTGGGTATGGCGAGGAGAGGAGAGTAGGTTGTTTCTATGCTCACTGGAGTTGAGAAGAATGAGAGGTGACTTTATCGAGACATATCGGATTCCCTGGGGGATTGAGAAGGTAGATGCTGAGGTTGTTCCCCTTGTGGGATAGTCTAGGACCAGAGGGCATAATCTCAGGACAAGGGGTCACCTATTTAAGACAGAGATGAGGAGAAATGTCTTCTCTCAGAGGGTTTTAAATCTGTGGAATTCTTTACTGCAGACAGCTGTAGAGGCTGGGATAGATAGATCTTTAATCAGTAAAGGAATCAATGGTTATGGGTGTAAGGCGGGAACGTCGAGTTGAGGGGCAGGATTCACAATTTGGGAAACTAAGTTCTCCTACCAGTAGAGGATCATTGTAAATGTGTGCTGCCGCTGGAACCACTGGCGACGAGCTATTCAGGACATGCAAAATGGATCACTCGGGTAACGTGCAGCCTGTGTTCCGGCCCGTTGGTGTGGGATTCTTGGGGTTTTGATTAGCTCTTAGAGCCTGACAAGCCAGAACAGCTTTAACGCGCTCCACGTCCACCATTCCCATTCCAGAAAGAAGACGGCGACTCGGCACCTCACTTTCTGGGTGCCGACATTGATAGACTGCTGGACTCCGATGAAGAGAAGAGAGCCACCCTCTTCCCTAGGGTGGGGCAGCGATATAAGCCTGCCCTTCTCAATCAGGCTTGGGATGAGGTGGCAGAGGCCATCAACGCTGCTGGCGCTACCAAATCAATCACCTGTTTTGAGCAGCCTGAGTTAGTAACCAACTCAGTGCCCCTGGCATCACTCCTGTCCCTCATCCCTCACACCTGCCCAAATTGCCTAGATGCCAACAACATCCCACCGTCCACAAACCCCCAACATATGTATTGCCCTCCTTGTCTGGGAGCCTTGCACACACATGCCAACAACTACAACCGCCCCCCCCCCCAAATCAAACTTGCGTCCTAGCATCTCAATATGCCCTTCCTGTGTCCCCAAGGATAAAGTGGCCCCTAACTGCTGGGAATGGGAGAAGACTGGAGGGGGCATCCTGGACCTATGGGTCCCGTTTAAAGAAAGGGCTCTACAAATCGTTGGGAAAGTCGAGGAGAGGGTCATGTTAGGAGTCAAGTTCGGCATGGGGCAAACGAGTGAGAGGCCAATGCATTGCAGATGTCCCTGTAGCAAGTGAGCCCATCAGCATTAGCCATAAACTCAGCAGGTAACCCTTGTTGCCCACTAGTGAAATCCACAACCAAGGATGAGCCTGAAAGGTGCCAGGAACATACGCATGTGCCAGGATATATGCGTCATGCAGGCTGCCTTTGTATCGGGTGTAGATTGGATTGGATTTGTTTATTGTCACGTGTACCGAGGTACAGTGAAAAGTATTTTTCTGCAAGCAGCTCAAAGAAATCACTTAGTACAAGAAAAGAAACGAAAATACATTAAAGGGCAACACAAGATACACAATGTAACGTGCACATTTAGGAAATGAAAGCCCTTCCTATTGATGAAGGGCACTCCCTGTCGAGCGGGTGTTCGAAGGGCGACATGCGTGCCATCGATCACCCCCTCGACCTGGGGAATGCCAACGATGGTATAAATACAACGATGGTGGTGAAGGCATCCTGGTGGGACTGGTCCAGGTTAAAGTATGTCGATCCCTGCGCACAAAGGACACCTATGACAGAGCGGATGCACATTTGTGTGAACTATTGCGATATCCTCCACAGGACCCCGCTCGAGTCTTGGAACGAGCCAGAAACGTACACGTTCAAGGCGAACGCCAACTTGACGCCCACCAGGAGCAGGTGTCCTTCTCTATACACCCGCAGTGCCAAATGCTCCAGAAACTGGAAAAGTTGACGCACCTGCTGAGCCATAGTTGTTGCCGACATATGTGGTCCAGCACCTCCTTGAAGGACAAGTGCCAATGATATAAACATGGCCTGAGGTGGTACCTCCTTCACTCCTTCTCTTCACTGGCTAGTCCCTGCTGTTTCAGAGCAGGTGCTCTTGTGCAGGTTCTTCTCTAGATTGGACTTGGTGCTCACACTGCTGTGCATCCACAACCGCTGCAGTGGCCAGGTATATAGCGAGCATAGCTGATTGGAGTCTCCGCAGGGTGAAGAGGGTAAGAGAGAGAATGTCAACAAGATGAGGACTTCCTTGACCACCCAATGGCACCTGGTTACATGGACACCCTATCGTGCTGCGGCACCCTCACTATGTGCCGCCCCCTCCACCCATCCCCTTTGAGATGAGGTTGTCCAGACTACTCCCTTATACCATCGGTAACTAGCATGTATCTGTGATGTGCGATGCCTCTATCCACACCAGCATCCCGGCCAATATGGGTACCGGTGGCTGCTGCAACCCATGTTGACGATTGTCTCTGTGGCCCCCTGTCCTGTGTCTCCCAGTGTGGGTCTTCTCACTGGGTGAGCCTGTGCTATCGCGCCAGGAGGGTGGCAACTGGTTGTGTGGTGGAGACGTTCATGCAGTGCAGCCATTCTTTTCCATGCTGAGAGCCTGGTGAGCGGGCTGATCTTACAGAGTGCGGTGAGCGAGGGATGTGTGCATTTGCTGGGTCCTTAGCTGCAGGGTTATGTGGAGCCTAGGTTTTGCACACAGGTTAAGACAGGGAGCTGGTCAGATTTCCTTGCTGGGGGTGGGATGGATGGGATCAGGGGTGTGGTGGAGACACCTTGCGATCCTCAAAGGTGGGATAGCTGATAGTGCCATTGATGAGCCTGTTACTCAGAGACGGGCTGTGTTCCAGGGAGGGTTCCAGCTGCAATGATGCATGTGTCCTTTGTTTGGGGTGAGCACCGCTGATCCCCTGCTTCCTCTGCTGTGGAGCAGAGTTTTTGAAGGTGCAGTGAGTAGTGCCAGGACCTGGTGGGCCGGTCATTGAGCTGGCCACGCTCATCCCCTTGATTATTCTGCTGGGATGTGGGGTGTCCAGATGGGTGGGCTGGGTGGCTTTCCACATGACCAGTGGCCCTCAGAGCATTTCCAGGATCCTACTTTATTTATTTAAAAATAATTTTTTGGAGTACCCAATTATTTTTCTTTCCAATTGAGGGGGAATTTAGCATGGCCAATCCACCTAAACTGCATATCTTTGGGGTGTGGGGGTGAAACCCACGCAGACACGAGGAGAATGTGCAAACTCAGAGAATCATAGAATTCACAGTGCAGAAGGAGGCCATTCGGCCCATCGAGTCTGCACCAGCCCTTCGAAAGAAAATGAAAAAATGAAAATGTAATGAAATGAAAAATGAAAAGAGCACCTTACCTAAGCGCACACCTCCACCCTACCCCCGTAACCCAGTAACCCCACCTAACCTTTTTTGTACACTAAGGGCATTTAAGCACGGACAGTGACCCAATGCCGGGATTCAAACCCAGGTCCTCAGCGCTGTGAGGCAGCAGTGCTAACCACTGTGCCACGTGCCGCTGAAATTTCCAGGATCTTATGAGCAGTCAGCAGTGTGAACATCCAGGAGCCTGTAAGTTGCAGCTATGGAGGTGGGTTTAAATGAATGTATCCAATGGGGGGTCTCAGCCAGCGCACCCGGCCCCGAGGAGGACACTCTGAGTCCACACAATTGCCACAAAATAGTTTTCTGCTACTTTCAGGGGTCCAAGCACACTCCCCCCAGCAAGCCCGATAAGTTTGACAAGTTCACTTGCTCCCCCTCAACGGTCATGGCGCCTGGTCCCTACTTGTAAATACTTGCACCAACTCACGACCCCGTGACTCCCCGGCTGTGTGGGGTAGAGCACTGTGAAGGGGTGGCGATTTGGGCTTCCAGCCATTTAATGAGATTTAAATCCATGCAAATCACATGGTGCCACCGGCACAGGGCGGGAAGTGCGCTGAGGCCGGCGATGGGGTAGCAGAACATTGCAACTGGTCTGGCACCCAGCGCCGAACCTGTATTTGGCCCGCGGCTCAATTCTCCGCCTGATCGAGGAACCAGTTACTGGCGTCGGGCAATAGAGAATCCACTCCATTGTGTTTGAGGGTGAGATTTAAGTGTAAATGAAATGAGGAAAAGGCAGTGTCAAGCTGTGCGGAGCCTCCAGCCCTGCCAGATGTCAGGCTCCTGCTCAGTCCCCTGTCCACAATGTCCAAAATATGTTCTCCCTGTGGGGACAGAACAAACATAAATGGTGCCCACCCCCTATGATAGCCTTCTCCCTGTTATTCTAGCACCTTTCTCTGTAAGTGCACTGACTGCCAGACTGGCAACGATAAAAGAGGCATTCTTTATCGACCCTCTCAAAAGGCTAATGGAGTATCACAAGGGGCTGGAATACAAAGAGGTGGAAATGATGCTTCAGTTTTACAGAACCTCGGTCAGTCCCTATCTGTTAAACAGACTTTGGTTTGGGGCACTGCACCTCAAGAAGGTTATTGTGTTCTTGGAAGGAGTGCAGTGCAAATGCCCCAGATTGACAATTGGCCTGGAGGGTTAGATTATGAATAAACATGCATTAACATGGTTTATATTCCCTTGAACACAGAAGGTGGACGGATGATATTATCGAGATGTTTATAATGTGGGACAGAATTTTACACTCCCAGCCCGCCCCACACCAGGCAGGTTCTGAGTGGGGGAGGAATGTAAAATCGTATGGACGGGATTCTCCCCCCAGGAAGTCGCCCGACTTGTGCAGATGTAATTTCACGGTGGAGCGGGAGGGCCTTGGGCGATAAATCCACTCTTTCCCTTTTTGGCGCCTTTAAGTTGCCAAAAGTGACTTTATGGTCACTTAAGAGCCCATATCTCACACAGCCTCAATTTTTGGCTGGCAAGCAGGGGTCAGAGTGGAAACTGAAAAATGGATGGATCTCCATTTCAGTTGGGAAGGGATGGGTGTGCCTCAATAGGAAAATCACTTCAGTTTTTGGGTGCTCGCTCCTCCAGGACCTCAGGACTCTGGCCCTCCGTCCTGACTAGCCTCCCCCTTGACACCAAGATCGCCCTCCTCCTGACCCTCCCAAGCATCCCCTACACTCTATGCTCCCAGGATCCCTGAGAATTACCTGAAGTAGTGTCCTGGGACGTAGTTCCAGGCAAAGCACTGCAGTACCTCTTCCGGCCACTCCCGCGCTGTATCTGGAGTGGCTGGGAACGTGTCGGCCAATCTGTTTGGCTGGCATCCCTCCAAGGCAAAACTTTCTTCCAAGGGCTCAATTGTGTGTGAAATAGCAGTGGGCCTTGTCAGAGACGAAAGAGAAAATGCTGGAAAATCTCAGCAAGTCTGGCAGCATCTGTAGGGAGAGAAAAGAGCTAACGTTTTGAGTCCGATGACTTTTTGTCAAAGCTAACAGACAGAGAAAGTGGGAAATATTTATACTGTGGAGTGAGAATGAAAGATGAGCCATAACCACAGAAACCCGAGAAACCGGGTACTAATGGCCACAGAAACCAAGGGGAAAGAGTGCTAATGGCAGTCCCCAGAGAGGACAAAAGATGTGAAAGGTCAAACAGCAGGGAAACTAACATCAGAGGATGAACTGTAGACGTAGGGGGAGGGGAAGGGAGAAACAAAGAGGAGAAAGGTGAAGGAAAGGTGGATAAGATTGTGGGGGGCGGGGGTGGGGAATTAAATGTATATTAAGAAAGAAGGAAATGGTAAAAGACAGTTAAAATGAAATGAAAACAAATGAGTCGAGGTTGGGTAGAGCTGATCATCTGAAGTTGTTGAATTTGATGTTCAGGCCGGAAGGCTGTAGCATGCTGTACCCAATTCCCTGGCCTTGTCAGAGATGATGGGTATGGGTTATGCATCAACTCTCAGGGTGGCAAGTGCCAAATTCTGCCCATTAAAATGATCTGATAGGGTCGATACAGAAAAACTATTCCCTCTGATGGCAGGCGGGGTCCGAGAACCAGGGTTCAATGACTTAAAGGGAATTTAGGAAGGAAATGAAGAAACAACTTTTCATAGAATTTACAGTGCAGAACGAGGCCACTCGGCCAATTGAGTCTGCACTGGCCCTTGGAAAGAGCACCCAAATTAAGCCCTGGCTTCCACCCCAACCCGGTAACCAAGCAGCCCCACCTATCCTTTTTGAATATCAAGGGCAATTTATCATGGCCAATCCACCTAACCTACACATCTTTGGACTGTGGGAGGAATCTGGAGCACCCGGAGGAAACCCACGCAGGCACGGGGACAACGTGCGGACTCCGCACAGACAGTGACCTAAGCCAGGAATCGAACCTGGGACCCTGGCGATATGAAGCAACAGTGCTAACCAGTGTGCTACCATGCTACCCAAACAAGAGGTTGTAGAAATCCAGAATTCCTACTGCAAAAGGCCCTTAGATGCTGAGTCAGTTGGTGTTATTATGATTGAGATAGATAGATTTTAATCGGTGAGGGAAATCAAGGAATGCAGAACTATGGTGGGAAAATGAGGCCAAGGTATAAATCAGCCATGATCTAATTGAATGGTGAGCAGGTTCGAGAGCTGGATGGCCTGTGCCTATGATCCTCTGCTTACAGAAAGCATTGAGCCCTTTAAAAATGGATATAAGGAAACAAAGTCTGCTTGAGATCCCCACTCCGACACTGGTTTGTCTTGAGGTAGTCCATACCATCGAGGGCTTAACAGCCCTACTGGATGCCTCTCAATTAAGTTAAGTATAGTAATTTACCTGACTGTGGAGCCGGAAAGGATAGAAATGCAGCTCGACTCGAGAGCTTCATTGCCTTTAAGCCTTATAACCCAGATGACTACCTCAAGCACAAATAAACAAGCAAGCATTAAGCAATGCAGAAAAGATTAATTGGCTCAAATTGCGAATTTTTGCAAATTGGAGATTATTAGGATTTTCCCTAATTCCCAATAAAATCAAATAACTCAAGTTTTATTGACTTTATATATTTCTTGAAATATTCCAAACCACAAGATCAGGTGCTGTATTCCTCACATCATTTGAGAATGGATATTTTGTCAGTGACATATTGAAAATTAAAAAATCTAGTGGGCAGCATGGTGGTGCAGTGGTTAGCACTGCTGCTTCACGCGCCGAGGTCCCATGTTTGATCCCGGCCCTGGGTCACTGTCCCTGTGGAGTTTGCACATTCTTCCCATGTTTGCGCGGGTTTCGCCCCCACAATCCAAAGATGTGCAGGGTAGGTAGATTGGCCACGCTGAATTGCCGCTTAATTGGAAAAAATGAATTGGGTACTCTAAATTTATAAAAAAATGAAAATTAAAAAATATCCCGGGGTCCTCCATATGCTCAGTTAATGGTTGAAGTGAGGCTGGAAAGCACATTTTCTCTGCATCCCAATCCTGGTTCCCTCCCCCTCCAGATTGTTCCAAAGCTAGAATATTTGCATTTCCTCCAGAAAGGATGCACATTCTGCAGTGTTAGATCGAAAGAATTTAAACCAAAAGTTCAAGTTTGTGCTCCTGGACAAAGTAAGTCCCCAGTGAGGAGTTGAAAATGAAGCCAGAATGATGTGAAATATTTCTAATACAAATTTTATTTCTTAATAAAACTGCTCAAGTGACTCTGTGTAACATGAACTACCTGAACCAAATCAAATCCATAGGTCAACCTCTCTAGCAGCACTCTTCAGATAACGGAGTCTAGTTCTGTGAATCTGTTCAATATATTAAAGTTGATTCACTCGGACAGTATGTAAGATATGATACATTAATCTGGGCTATTTCAATTTCTAAGGCTGGGACTATAAGATTGGTGTGCTGCATATCTAATTTTTTTGAATACCTGATTTATGTACCCATCTGATGCGTGGACTCTGCTGTATTGTGTGCGCGCCTGCCGTATTAACAATGCGCTGCATCAGTGCTCAAATCTTATCTCGTTAAATCAGACAAATGTAGCTTCTCCGAAGGAAGGAATTAACAGCCCAGACAGTTGAAAGAAGTAAATTTTAATCCTGTTTGTAAGGTGTTTCATGGTTTTCTGCTGTATGATCAAGATCACAGAGCGCAGCCCTTATTGGCTAGGCTAATTTGATTGTGCCAGAACAATGGCACTGAACTTTTCTGGTAGTGAAGTGCATACTAATTATATGATTTGTCCTTGATGGTGACCTTGATGGGTCATTCAGCAGTTGTGATCTGTCACTGACTTCTAATCATGTATTATCGTCTGGGTGAGTCAGTGTGGCACCCTAAGCTTTCTGTCTTTACAGTGATGTGGCACTGTAATTACCTTATGCCAAGTAGATACGCGCAGACTGAATTAAGTGATCACAGTGATTGCCTTCAAAATTGTCCTTCATTTTTTTTTGCAGTACTTCACTGCAATTTAAAATTTAAAAGAGCAGAGGTGATCAGTAAAGGACAGGACAAAAATTTAGGGAAAAACGGTCGCCTTATTCTACTCTTATCACATGACAAATCATCAACATTCGGCAGATGCTCTTGTTCGTGAAAGCTTGTTCAGTTTAAAGAAAACAGAGATAAGCTACTTCCCTAGGTGACAAGAAAAACCTAAAAACTGTGCGTATTTGTGTGTGTGTGTGTGTGGTGAGGGAAGAGGAGGTGGCAGGGAAGTGCAGGAGGCTGTTGACATGTACAAGAATAATGGCCAAATCTATCAAGTTTGATCAGGCCTAGGATAATGAAGTACTGCATCATATTCTCATATTCCTAGCAGGGACAATGAACACAGGAGTCGAGATCTGTAAATGTGCTGTTCTCCTTCCAAGGAATCAGCAGCAGCCAGCAGGGAGCTGGTAGATAATTACGCAGTATTTGTGCAATTCCAGGAAGCTTTCCGCACAGGTTGAATGCTTGCAGTATATTAAAAGGCAGTGCAGTGAAATGTTTTTAATGAATATTTTTGTCAGAAAGAGCAGACGTTTGAATGATTTTTGTGCAGGAAGCCAGAGGTGGGAAATCACTGTCAAAATATCTTTTTTTTTGTTTTATGCTATTCATGGATTTATGAGATCAGACCCTTGGACTAATAGAATCACCCATCATTTTTTGTATTAATTGCAAATATTATTTAAAATGTGAATGCAATGGGTGAATGTTTGGTAAATAAATTATACCTACCTTCATTGTTCCGGAGGTTACCGAGCAATGATGGAACTTTCCCTCTCCTGGTGTTTAATAAGATTACTAACATAGATTGTATAAATATTATTCAACTGACTGGAAAATGATAGATAAAAGATTTGAATTTTACTCATTACTGAAATCAAACTGACAAAAACAGTTAAATCCACTTATGCCTCCTTGCAATGGTATTAATAATGCCTTGATATTAGATGCCAAGATGTACTTTTGTTCCTTCTGGTCAGTAATTGTGTTGTCACAAACTTTACAGTAGATTAAAGTCTCATTATATGAAGTTATTGTGTTTAACCGGGACATACTGTACTTGAAAATGGTTATATTCATACATCATCAAACTTACACGGCAAAATCTATTTAATGGAATATTACAGTCTTTAACATTGTAAGTGGCCTTCAACGGTAAAAATAAAATGCCATGAGCACTTGCAACACACATTTTGCTTTTCATAGAACCCTGACAGTGCAGAAAGAGGCCATTTGGCCCATCGAGTCTGCACCGACCCTCCGAAAGAGCACTCTATCTGGGCCCCCCATTCCCCTGCTCTAACCCCATCGGGCGGCACAGTAGCACATTGGTTAGCACTGTTGCTTCACACTGCCAGGGACCCAAGTCCGATTCCTGGCTTGGGTCACTGTCAGTGCGGTGTCTGCATGTTCTTCCTGTGTCTGCGTGGGTTTCCTCCGGGTGCTCCGGTTTCCTCCCACAAGTCCCGAAAGACGTGCTTGTTAGGTGAATTGAACATTCTGAATTCTCCCTCAGTGTACCCGAACAAGCGCTGGAGTGTGGCGACTGTGGGATTTTCACAATAACTTCATTGTAGTGTTAATGTGAGCCTACTTGTGACACTAGTAAAGATAATTATTATAACTCCCCACGCATTGATCATGACTGCATCTAACCTGCACATCTTTGCACTGCGGGAGGGAACTGGAGCACTTGGAGGAAACCCCCGCAGAGATGGTGAGAACATACAAATTCCATACCGACAGTCACCTAAGGCCGTAATCGAACCCGGGTCCCTGGCATTGTGAAGCAGCAGTGCTAACCACTGTGCCACCTTGCTTTAGTTCTGCTGAATTCAGTATCGGGTCTTAAAACAGAATGTAGGATATTTATCTTTGTATTCAAGACATCTAATTCTTGTTTCAAGCAGTTTTGCTGAGCAAGTCTAAGGGTGCTCAGGTGCAGAACAATAATGTCTGAAAATTGGTTCCACCCTCAATTCTTACTTCTCACCTAGAAATCAGGCCCTTGCCTGAGCAATCTCTGCCCTTGCAAATTTTTACAACAAAATCTTTTGAACTAACATGACAACTAATTTGGGATGCTGTCTGTCGGCATTCTGTGCATTTCTTTGAAGACAGAAACAAACTTTTTACATGCATTATCACTTCCAATATGTGCACTTGGAATTCTCGATGGAAACAGATACGGCTGAGAGATTACTTTCAATATCAAAGCAATAAGCAATTCCTACAAAAATGGCCATGAATATACCTCTCCCAGTCTATTTGGTTTAAGTAACATTTAAGAAATATCTATATGATATTTTGAAGACAAACATAATACAATTTTATTAGATCGCCATGTTATAAAATGAATTCTCTACACATCGGCATATATTTGAAATCAGGCTTGATGTATGAATATCTTGTTATATCTTTGAGTTTACAGGTGTATTAACTGAGGCAGGGAGAGGAGCAATAAAAATGGTGCACGTTAACAGAGGAATACTCAATTACTGAAATTTGTTTGTGAGTACAACTGAATATAACAAATTCAGCTATATTGTTGTCTTGCATTCAATGCTCAGTATAACATATAGTTAGATACTGCCCCACATCTCATGCTCATGCGTTAGTGAACTGGAATAAACTCTTATGACTTTCTGGAATACCACACCCGCACATATTGTTTATGCTTCCTGATGAATAAAGGAAATAATGAAAACTTCATCATGATATAACCATTCACTGTATACAATTCTTTATAGCTCACAGAGGGAGAGTACTGAGGCTACCTTACTCTTTTTTATTGGTCTCTACTGTATATAACAAGAAAGCTGCATCTGTGGTTAGGGGAAAGTGGCCAGAAAGATTTGTGAAGAGATTCTGTGCTTCATTTCATGGGGTTTGGGTTGCAAAGATAAAGGGCGGGATTCTCCGACCCCCCGCTGATTCGGAGAATCGCCGGGGGTCGGCGTGAATCCCGCCCCCGCCGTCCTCCAAATTCTCCGGCCTCCCAAAAATTGGCCCGGCATGAGTCGCACCGCCCGCCTCGGAGAATGGCGGAGTCCGGCCGACTCAATGGGCCCCGGGGCTGCCGAATTCTCCGGCCCGCGATGGGCCGAAGTCCCGCCCGTCTTTTGCCAGTCCCGCCGTCGTAACTTGGAATAGGTCCTTACCGGTGGGACCTGGCGGCACAGGCGGCCTCCGGGGTTCTTGGGGGGTGCGGAGGTATCTGGCCCCGGGAGGTGACTCACGGTGGCCTGGCCCGTGATCGGGGCCCACCGATCCGCGGGTGGGCCTGTGCCGTGGGCGCATTCTATTCTTCCGCACCGGAGGCTGCACCGGTCCGCCATTCCCGGTGCGGAAACGAAGCCCTCTGCGCATACGCGGGGATGATGCCAGCACACGCTGGCACTCCCGCGCATGCGCCAACACGCACCGGCCGGCGGAGGCCCTTCAGTGCCAGTTGGCGTGGCGCCAAGCCCCTTTCCCACCAGCCGGCAGGGCGCAAACCACTCTGGGGCGGGCCTAGCCCCTGAAGGTGCGGAGGATCCCACACATTTGGGGCGGCCCGACGCCGGAGTGGTTCACACCACTCCTCGGCGCCGGGACCCCCCGCCCCGCCAGGTAGGGGAGAATCCCGCCTCAGGTCTCTCACAAACCAAGAGGGAGGTGATTATACAGGCAACAATGTGATCAATGACACAATTACCCCAACTGAACACAATAATGTGAAGAGAACACATACAGAAACAAGAACCTATTTTAATTGAAAGTTCACTATGGCCCAGAACGTCTGACCTCCAGATAGTTGGATACTGGATGTACCACTGTAGCCATCTGGGATGGCCACTTACAATCAGGAACAGGGAAGGTCGCAAAGCCTTGCGGGATAAATGGACAATGCGAGATTCAGGCAGGCTCAGAGCCTGAATGTATATTTGCGAGTGAGGAATCCAGACGGTATTGAAACCCCCAACCGATTAGCATTTTTGATGGCCCATCTCCGCCAGACAAAGGACTGATACTTGAGCGACCGATACAACCCCAGTCATTTCGGCACCACTCCCTGTACTCGGAAAGCGCAAACAACAGGGTCAATGACCACTTAGGACACGCCCAGCCATCAAGGCACCCGCCCCGTTATTGGTTCGAATCGAACACTGTGATCAGGAATTACCCAATCAGTGGGATCTGTAGCCATCTGGGATGGCCACTTCCAACTAAGTACAGAGCAACTCACAAAGACTGATGGGTAAAATGGACAAGCCAAGAGTCAGGCAGGCTCAGAGCCTGAAATGCATATTTGTCAGCAAAGTCCAGACGGCATCGAAACTCTGTTCCATTAGCATGTTAATCAGACCAATTAGCAGGTGATGGCCCATCTCCCCCAACACAAAGAACTGGTACTCCAGCAACCGGGACAGTCCCTGACATTTCGGCGCCACTCCCTGTCCAAGGGAAACGCAAACAACGGCGTCAATGACTGCTTGGGACACGCCCAGTCATCCAGATCCCCGCCCACGTATTGGCTAAGGAATCGAATGGAGTGATCAGGGATCACCCAATTAGTAAGGCCTAAATCGAAGGACCAGCCAAAAGAGCGTGAAAGCCCCTCGAGTATAAAAGAAGAGTTCACCATATGTTCGCTCTCTTTCGGCCTTGGTACCCCGGTCACGGCCATCGGCAATCGCAGCAACACCAGAAGCAAGTTCAACACCCACTACCAGACGGATGAGCCCAGCTGAGCAGCAGTTACCACTTCGAACCCGAGAGATCCAGAATTGAACAGTGACCACTGTTTCTCTGACCTAAACCGGGTGCCTGAAGTTAAGTGCAGGTTGTCTTAATGATAGGTGTAGTTAACTAGTAGTGTTTTTGTTGCATGATTGATTGTCTGTAAATAAAGTACCCTTGACCATGAACTAACTAACTGGTGTTTGGCTCTTTGATCGATAGCCGGTTGAAACTTGTGGTGGTATCATTTGATACCTGGCGACTCTAAGCATTCAGACACAGACAATATAGAAAGAAGGCAAATCCACTGTTTGCCCTAATTGGAACAGAGCCACAGAAAAGACCAAGTAGTAGAAATAAATCGGCAACAGGTCCAAACTGAAGGACCATCCAAAAGAGCGCGAAAACCCCCAAGGATAAAAGGAGAGACCACCATGTGTTCGGCCTCTCTTGGACCTGGCGCTCCAGCAACGTCTACTTCCAAGTACAGCACCACCCGAAGCAAGTTCAAGTTCAACGCCCGCAGACGGATGAATCCCAGCTGAACCGCAGTTACTTCTCCAGACCCGATAGACCCAGAATCGAACAACGGCCACTGTTCCTCTGACCTAAGCCGGGTGCCTGAAGTTAAGTACAGGTTGTCATAATTGATAGGTGTAGTTTAACTAGTAGTGTTTATGTTGCATGATTAATCTTGTGTTTAAATAAAGTACCATTGATCTTGAGCTAACTAACTGGCGTTTGGCTCTTTGATCGATATCCGGTTGAACCTTGTGGTGGTATCATTTGATACCTGGCGCCTCTGAGCAATATAATATGGATATCTAAAGAAAGAAGGGCAACCTCACTGACTGCCATATTTACAGTAGGTAAAAAAAGGCAACAACACTAGTGGGGCACTTCCGGGTGACATTTCACCATCAACAGGAGAGAGACTCACACAGGAGTAGGTGGCAGTCAAGGTAACTGACACGGCCAACACAGCAGAACAGTGTCCCATTTGGGAAGAAAGGATCAGGAAATACCTAAAGGGGAAAGGATGGCCCCTATGGTCGGAATTTTGTGCGAATGAGGTAACAGGTCCTGGCAGCATAGGACAAACTTGGTGGGACAACCTGACCGAGATCCACAAGAAGCATTTGAGTAGAGTTCGTAAGCCGATGGCAATCGTGTCCTGCTTGGCACAATTGCGTGGCACAGAGGAGGTCATGAGGACGCTCCGTAGACAGCTTGAGGAGAATGAGAGGAGTTGAGAGGGAAATATTAGCGAGTGTGAGAGAGCAAATGAGCAACTCCGAGAGCAGCTAGCGGCAAAGGACAAGGAGATGGCTGATGTCAAGAGGGCACACCAATGTTGTCTCGTCCACCTAAGCAGCTTTCAGATTCAATACGATAAGGCATACCAGGACACGCAACATGCGGTTTTGGTAAGAGAGGAAACGGAGAACCAAGCAGAACAGTTTAGAAAACAATGTGAGGATTTAAAGGCAGCCCTACGAACACTCCACCGTTCCACCACGGAACAGAGGCAGAGTTCAGTGGATCATGCCAAGTGCAGGCAGCAAATTGCAAGATTGCAATCACTGCTATCCATTCAGAACAGGTTCAGAGATACCTTTGGCCCACAGTCAGATCAGGAAGACGGCTCCGATTGGCAGGAACTTAATGAAATGGCCCATCGATATGTGAACGAGACAGAAAATCAGAATAGAGCCCCCCAGGCCCTGAAAAGGAAAGCACCCGCACCACCGACTGCACAGGCAGCCCCCAACCCAATGAATCCCATCACCACGCAGCGTAGAGTAACAACAGAAGACCAATCCAATTTTGTGTACACCACCCCACTAACAATCACCCAGTTAAGAGATGCCCGCAATAAAATTGATACTTTTGACCCCACGTCAGACCCACATCACTTTTTCGAGCGAGTTAGGCAACAGACCGTCATGTACGGTCTGGACGAGCAGGAAGAAGTAAAGCTCATACTGATGAGCCTTGACCCGTCGGTTAGTTCAGCCCTTCCCGACAAACAAAATGTAGGAGGAGGTAGCCTCCAAGATATGAAAACAGCCATTTTAGACGCTATTGGCTACAATAGAGGAGATCCGGTAGAAGGACTCAACCGGTGCAGACAGAAAAAGGGAGAGCATCCAACAACGTTTGCTGGACGCCTCTGGATCCACTTTACCGCAGTATTCGGTGATTTAGCCTGCGCCCGTTTATCGGTAGACGATACGGCAAAATGGACCCATATTCTAGTCTCCCACGCCACGGAGGCACGACAAAAGGCATGTGCCAACTACGACCCTTCAGACCTGGCACACAATGAAGTATGGGTACTGAAGCGATTATCTAGAGCTTGGGAACAGTCCCGACAGAGAAAGACAGAGCAGGAAAGAGTAGACGCCAACATGAATCCAGTAAGGGCACACCAAGACACCGCATGGGTAAATGAAGGCAGAAGTATCACACAGCACCCTAAAGTGCAGGGATGCTACAATTGCGGACACGAGGGACATTACGCCCGGGAATGCAATGCCCCCCCAAAACAGCAACAGAATCAGCCCACAAATGCCCCCCCCCCTAGAAGCAATGCCAGACCCATCTACAGCGTTAGCGCCCGAGCAGATAATTTGGCCATAAATGGCACCGATTGACGGTGTTCGGGCTCCCCAACTTGGGTCTGCGATACCCTTTGGGATAAGTCCGGAAGACCGGTAGTTGCAGGCACAGCCCGGGGACACCCTGTAGAGTTCCTTTGGGACATAGGAAGGTCCCGAACCACGTTAAACTCCTCCACGATGTATCAGCGAGATACATGGCCCACTACGGACATCATTATCCTTAGTGGCTTTACAGGTCACCTCCAGCAGGGACACATTACAGCGGATATCCAGATCGGCAACATTAAAACGAAACACTCAGTCATTTTGGTAGATTTACCCCAGACAGCAGAACCCATCTTGGGACTAGATTTTATGAGTTCACACAACCTTTCTTTCGACCCCGTAAATAAATGTGTGTGGAAAATGGCAAGAGCAGCACGAGCCCCCGCCACGCTCACAGTAGGAGACTACGCACAAAAGATTAGCTCAGTGGGAGAGTACTCGTTTGATCCACAAACCATTACCACAGACAAAACGGTTAGAGAAGTCTTGAAAAGACATCAAGCATCGTTTGCCCAGCACAAGCACGGCTGCGGCAAAATCCCAGGAGTGGTTAACCTTACAGGTCCCGGTCTTAAGCCCCAGAAACAATACGGCTTTCCCCAGCAAGCCGAGGGAGAGCTAGCCAAAGTAATCCAGAGTTTATTGAACCAAGGAGTGATTCGACCCGTATCATCAATGAACAATGCCCCGATTTGGCCCGTACTAAAACCAGATGGTTCATGGCGACTGACCATCGATTGTAGGGAATTAAACAAAGTGACTCCGTTAGCAGCCCCCACCATTGCCACGAGCCCCGAGACCATGTTAAAACAAGGACTCCAGTCAAAATTTTTCACGGTTTTGGACATTAGCAATGGCTTTTGGTCCATTCCATTGGATAAAAGGTGCCAGTACAAATTTGCGTTCACTTTCCAGGGACAGCAGTATACGTGGCCGTGCCTTCCACAAGGGTTCCACAACTCCCCCTCCATTTTTCACAGACAATTGGCGAACGGATTATCAAAATGTTCCCGACCCGAATGCCTCGTTCAGTATGTGGACGACTTGCTCCTACAGACTGACACCAAGGAAGAGCAAATTTCGTTTCTTTCGGAATTATTAGGACTCCTCAAAGAAATTGGATGCAAGACTAACCCCAAGAAGGCCCAAATTCTCCAGGAAAAAGTCACTTATTTATAGAATTTCATAGATTTTGCAGTGCAGAAGGAGGCCATTCGGCCCATCGAGTCTGCACCGCCTCTTGGAAAGAGCACCCTACCCAAGGTCCACACCGCCACGCTATCCCCATAACCCAGTAACCCCACCCAACACTAAGGGCAATTTTGGACACTAAGGGCAATTTATCATGGCCAATCCACCTAACCTGCATATCTTTGGACTGTGGGAGGAAACCGGAGCACCCGGAGGAAACCTACGCACAGACGGGGAGGATGTGCAGACTCCGCACAGACAGTGACCCAAGCCGGAATCGAACCTGGGACCCTGGAGCTGTGAAGCAATTGTGCTATCCACAATGCTACCGTGCTGCCCCGGTACGGTCATCACGCATGGTAAGCTTGAAGTAGAACAGAAACGGATAGATTTGATTATAAAATTGCCCTTGCCCCAAAATGTTACAGAACTCAGGTCATTTTTAGGACTGGCCAGTTACCACATAGACGGTTTCACCACAAAAGCAGCCCCACTTTCAGAGCTCCTTAAGAAACAGGCCCCATGGAAATGGCTTCCACAGCACACGGATGCCATAGGCATATTGAAATGCGTTCTAAGCACAGCCCCCACTTTGCAGGCCCCAGATCCACACTCCATATACGCGATAGAGGTAGCGACCACCGACCGAACCCTTTCAGCTGTACACCTACAGGAAAGACACGATCGTTTAGGACCCATAGCCTATGCCTCACGAGTTTTAGATCCAGTAGAGCGGGGATTTTCAGCCTGCGAAAGGCACCTGCTAGCAGTTTTCTGGGCAGTACAGTACTTCTCGTACATAACAGGACTCAACCCCATAACCATTTTGACCGAGCACACCCCAACACAGCTTTTATTAGACGGTAGATTAAAAGACGGCACAGTAAGCCAAATTCGAGCAGCGCGCTGGATCCTACTCCTACAAGGAATCGACATTACAGTAAAGAGGACAAAGATGCACACGTTTCTGGCTGACAATTTACACTATGCAGGAATCCCACATGAGTGCGAGATCATTGCACCCAAGCACAGCACAGGCCCCTTTGTTCCCAAGTCGGTAACGAAAAAGACAGGCATCCGACCACAGACAACCCAGCCCACAGACAAAGCTCTAAAAATTTATGTAGATGGCTCCTCCACAGTTCTTGATGGAAAAAGAATCACAGGATGTGGAATTTATGTAGAGGACGTACAGGGACGCGCTTGAGAGGAAATCCCGTTAAAGTTGCCCGTACATTTAGGTTCGCAGGCAGCCTAGTTTGCAGCCATTGCTTACATTGTGCAGCACCCAGATTCGTTCCCGACCCCAGCAGACATATATTTGGACAGTTTGTACGTCTGCAACAGCCTGACAGAATTCCTACCCCTGTGGGAATCTTGAGGATTTATACCCGCCGACGGAAAATCCCTACCCTCAGCGCCATTACTCAAACACATTCTCCAGACAGCGAAAGGTAAAAAATACGGAATAGTTAAAGTTAGAAGTCACCACCGTTCCACACCACCCGGTAACGTGAAAGCAGACGCCCTAGCGAAATCAGGCTCACGACATGGCCACTTTTGGCAACCCCCCGGGAGTGCCCCAGTACACGGGGTTCAGGTCTCACAGACCAACATTCAAGACTTAGCCCAGGCACAAAAGGAAGATGAGACACGAAAGGAAATTTTAAAAGGAAACTTCCCAGCTCCCTATGATAAGTTTAAAGATACTTTAACAATTCATGAGGGAATCGTATTAAAGGATTGTATTTATGTGGTCCCCACCCAGGACAGGAACCAGATTAGTTGCCAATTCCACGACGGACACGGACACCAAGGGATAGAATCCACCCTTGCCCACCTCAGACCTCTCTGCTGGTGGCCCGATTTAAAAACCGACGTAACCCGCTACATTGAGAATTGTTTGATTTGTGCCCAGGACAACCCGGACAGATATGCAAAGAAAGGTCAGCTAAGACACACCTGCTCTGTAAATGGCCCATGGACGAACTTGAAAATATTGGATCCCCCTCCCCCTTGCAGAAATGGATACAAATATGTGTTGGTCGTCATCGACACATTCACAAAATGGGTAGAAGCATTCCCTTCAAGAACAAATACGGCCAAAGCCACGGCAAAAATTCTAACTGAGCAGATTTTCACTCGATGGGGACTTCCCCGTAGTATTGAGTCGGACCAAGGTTCGCACTTCACAGGCACTGTCATGAAAATGTCATGACGATTTTTGGCATAAAACAGAAGTTTCACATTGCCTATCACCCACAGTCCAGCGGAATTGTGGAACGCATGAATCGGACCCTAAAGGCCACACGTAGGAAGATGGTATACCAGCATAATATGACATGGGACACAGTGCTCCCATTCACACTGATGTTTCTTAGAAACACGGTGTCGAGTTCGACAGGATACACCCCCCATACCCTCATGACCGGACGACCCATGAAGGGTGCCGAGTATTTATTTGGACTTGATTTGGCCATCCCCGCAGTCACCGCCCTTACCCACGAAAAAGCGATGCAAAACATGATGGGGAATATTAAAGCAACACAGCTCACTGCAGCTGTACGACTAGGCGCTAGACGAAAGCAGAGTAAGGCCTGCTTTGATAAGACAGTACACCCGACAGAGTATACAGTCGGACAGCAAGTCATGATCTCCTTGTACAATCCTAGTTCATTCCTCTCCCCTAAATTTGCAGGACCCTACTCAATCTCCGATAAAGTAAGCCCCTCAGTTTACAAGATTTCATATCCTAATGGAAAATCAGAATGGTTCCATATAAACCAGCTTAAGGTTTATGGAACGTAGTGCAGCCACTCGCACTACCTCTCATTGGCAATGGCAGACAGCAGAGACCCGCCCACTGACAACCCAATCCCGCCCTCCCCCCGTGACAGCACGTCCACAGACACGACTTTGACTCCGCCCCCAGAGTCCAATTTCACCCTCACATTTGATTCGGCTGCTAGCGATTGTGACAGCGATAGCGATAGCGACAGCACAACTGACGTCCTCGATAGACCCGAACAATGGAAACACAAACAAGGCCCCAGTCCCTACAGCCCCAGTGACACCGACCACAATATGTTTGGCCCCTTAGACACAATCTGTTTGCCATTACCAGAACCTGATCCACCACCCGACGATAGCGACACCCCCCTTGCCCCTACCGCCCTCCAGAATACGAAACATTGGCACTGCAACAATTCCTGTTGTCTGACATGGAACGATGAGATGGACCCCACATCGGCACACACTGCATTGGCACTCAAACTCCAGGCACGGGCTTGGTACCCAGGAGATGGTGATGACTCAGAGTCTGACTCCCACCATGCTAACCCCTTTCAGACCCTTTTTGGAATGGAACCTTGAGGTGTCCAGATGATGAGAGAAAGCAACCGATTGAGAATTACGGTGTCCTACTCCCTTGTATGTTTAATGTTGAATGTTCTCTCTCTTGTATGACTTTGCGTGTCGACCGCAGACACATTTCTTGATACAGTTATGACTACTCCTCTGACGCCACATGGCAGTTAAAGGCACAAGTTTGCTGAAGTCCATATGTCCTCAAATTCTTACCACTCTTGAAAGGTCACTCAGGCAGTGGAGTAACGGCATTTATCCTCGCCCTGCCTGAGGACCTCCTATACATTTGGTCAGCCAAGCTCGGGTAGTGGAGCAACAGCACTGATCAGCGCCCTACCTGGGGATTCCACCCATTCTTGCCCTGCCGCGGAGAATTATTTTCGAAACTCTTTTGCTGCTCCTTTTACAACTGTGGTTTAAAGAATGTACTTTTGCCACAACTTTTGTCCCCTTTCCGGCGACCCTTCGGTTGCTGTCCCCCCACCTGCTATTTACACGTTCAAAACACTTGATTGAAATGAGTCTGCAGAGGACGGAGAAATTGTCTGCCCACTCAGCCCATCAAACACAGGCTGCGAGTGCTCGCGCTGTGACAGAATTTTTCTTTCGGATGTCTTGTCTCCTAAATGGTTGTTTAAAAAAAAAATGAGGGAGTCACATTGGTGACGATTCTAAAGTGGAAAATGATGTTAAAGAGAAACAGACAGACAAACGAGATATTAAGCAACAAGATATTAACAGATATTATGCTTGTAACCCCAGGAAGATACGGATACACCAGAAGACAGAGGAAGATACAGACGAGATGAAGATGAACCTGATGATCAGCATCATGATCATCGTTGGATCAATACAGTTGCGCGCGTTACCCGCGCCTACACCCCTCACCACACAGGCCTTAAACATGACCACCCAACAAGACACCCCTAGCCCGGACACTACACCACACATAGACACCACACTGATATCCCCACATGGTGTGATAATATCATAAAATGGTACTCCCTTTCGTTCACAGTAGAGGCCCGACTGGTCATAGCTATACTTTGCAGTGTCATCCAGACGATCAGACTTCGGAAATGGCGAAGGAGAGCCTCCCGCCCACCAGTATACACACTCAGAGCCCCTTTCCTCGGACTCCAGCAAACCCCACACTCTTTTCTCCCCAATAAATTCCATGGTTGTCTTTTTAATAAAGTTACTTTTTTTGTACATGGATATTAGTGTTAAGTAGGAATGTGATGCTGCTATTGTGTATTTTGTAATGTAATATAAGTTCTTTGGTTATCAGATAGCAGCATGAATGTAGTTTAGTTAAAGACAGTTAGAGTTTCCCCTTTTTGTGTAAAGAGACTGAAATGTATGTTTGAATGTTATTTTTCCCTATTAGGGTTTTTTATAGATATGTGATGGATTAGGGAAAAGTTAGGTAAATATTTCGATCCATAGGACAGAGTAGGATAGAACTTGATTGAGGGTACCCGGCATGCCAGAGAACAGGAGAAGATCCAGTAGTGTGATCCTTCACGCGTCACGTTGAGGATCAAGAGGACGGAATGTAGCCATCTAGGATGGCCACTTACAACCAGGAACAGGGAAGGTCACAAAGCCTAGCGGGAAAAATGGACAATGCGAGATGCAGGCAGGCTCAGAACCTAAATGTATATTTGCGAGTGAGGAATCCAGACGGTATCGAAACCCCCAACCGATTAGCATTTTTGATGGCCCATCTCCGCCAGACAAAAGACTGATACTTGAGTGACCGATACAACCCCAGTCATTTAGGCGCCACTCCTTGTACTTGGGAAGTGTGAACAACAGGGTCAATGACCACTTAGGACATGCCCAGCCATCAAGGCACCCGCCCCTTTATTGGTTCGAATCAGGAATAAGAACGGTGCAATCACAATGTTGGGGGTTTACTACAGGCCTCCCAACAGCCAGTGGGAGATAGAGGAGCAGATAGGTAGACAGATTTTGGAAAAGAGTAAAAACAACAGGGTTGTTGTGATGGGGGACTTCAAATTCCCCAATATTGACTGGGACTCACTTAGTGCCAGGGGCTTAGACGGGGCGGAGTTTGTAAGGAGCATCCAGGAGGGCTTCTTAAAACAATATGGAAACAGTCCAACTAGGGAAGGGGCTGCACTGGACCTGGTATTGGGGAATGAGCCCAGCCAGGTGGTAGAAGTTTCAGTATGGGAGTATTTCGGGGACAGTGACCACAATTCAGTAAGTTTTAAAGTTCTGGTGGACAAAGATAAGAGTGGTCCCAGGGTGAATGTGCGAAATTGGGGGAAGGCTAATTATAACAATATTAGGCGGGAACTGAAGAACCTAGATTGGGGGTGGATGTTTGAGGGTAAATCAACATCTGACATGTGGGAGGCTTTCAAGTGCCAGTTGAAAGGAATTCAGGACCGGCATGTTCCTGTGAGGAAGAAGGATAAATACCGCAATTGTCGGGAACCTTGGATAACGAGAGATATTGTAGGCCTCGTCAAAAAGAAAAAGGAGGCATTTGTCAGGGCTAAAAGGCTGCGAACAGACGAAGCCTGTGTGGTATATAAGGAAAGTAGGAAGGAACTTAAGCAAGGAGTCAGGAGGGCTAGAAGGGGTTACGAAAAGTCATTGGCAAATAAGGTTAAGGAAAATCCCAAGTCTTTTTACACGTACATAAAAAGCAAGAGAGTAGCCAGGGAAAGGGTTGGCCCACTGAAGGATAGGCAAGGGAATCTATGTGTGGAGCCAGAGGAAATGGGCGAGGTACTAAATGAATACTTTGCATCAGTATTCACCAAAGAGAAGAAATTGGTGGATGTTGAGTCTGGAGAAGGGTGTGTAGATAGCCTGGGTCACATTGAGTTCCAAAAAGACGAGGTGTTTGGCGTCTTGAAAAATATTAAGGTAGATAAGTCCCCAGGGCCTGATGGGATCTAACCCAGAATACAGAAGGAGGCTAGAGAGGAAATTGCTGAGGCCTTGACAGAAATCTTTGGATCCTCACTGTCTTCAGGTGATGTCCCGGAGGACTGGAGAATAGCCAATGTTGTTCCTCTGTTTAAGAAGGGTAGCAAGGATAATACAGGGAACTACAGGCCGGTGAGCCTTACGTCAGTGGTAGGGAAATTACTGGAGAGTATTCTTCGAGACAGGATCTACTCCCATTTGGAAGCAAATGGATGTATTAGTGAGAGGCAGCATGGTTTTGTGAAGGGGACGTTGTGTCTCACTAACTTGATAGAGTGTTTCGAAGATGTCACAAAGATTATTGATGCAGGTAGGGCAGTTGATGTTGTCTATATGGACTTCAGTAAGGCCTGTGACAAGGTCCCTCATGGTAGACTAGTACAAAAGGTGAAATCACACGGGATCAGGGGTGAGCTAGCAAGATGGATACAGAACTGGCTAGGTCATAGAAGGCAGAGAGTAGCAATGGAAGGATGCTTTTCTAATTGGAGGGCTGTGACTAGTGGTGTTCCGCAGGGATCAGTGCTGGGACCTTTGCTGTTTTAAGTATATATAAATGATTTGGAGGAAAATGATCTGTAGGGTCTGATTAGTAAGTTTGCAGACGACACAAAGGTTGGTGGAATTGCGGATAGTGATGAGGACTGTCAGAGGATACAGCAGGATTTAGATTGTTTGGAGACTTGGGCGGAGAGATGGCAGATGGAGTTTAATCCGGACAAATGTGAGGTAATGCATTTTGGAAGGTCTAATGTAGGTAGGGAATATACAATGAATGGTAGAACCCTCAAGAGTATTGAAATTCAAAAAGATCTAGGTTTACAGGTCCACAGGTCACTGAAAGGGGCAACACAGGTGGAGAAGGTAGTCAAGAAGGCATACGGCATGCTTGCCTTCATTGGCTGGGGCATTGAGTATAAGAATTGACAAGTCATGTTGCAGCTGTATAGCACCTTAGTTAGGCCACACTTGGAGTATAGTGTTCAATTCTGGTCGCCACACTATCAGAAGGATGTGGAAGCATTAGAGAGGGTGCAGAAGAGATTTACCAGAATGTTGCCTGGTATGGAGGGCATTAGCTCGAGGAGCGGTTGAATAAACTCAGTTTGTTCTCACTGGAACGACGGAGGTTGAGGGGCAACCTGAGAGAGGTCTACAAAATTATGAGGGGCATAGACAGAGTGGATAGCCAGAGGCTTTTCCCCAGGGTAGAGGGGTCAATTACTAGGGGGCATAGGTTTAAGGTGCGAGGGGCAAGGTTTAGAGAAGATGTACGAGGTAAGTTTTTTACGCAGAGGGTAGTGGGTGCCTGGAACTCGCTACCGGAGGAGGTGGTGGAAGCAGGGACGATAGTGACATTTAAGGGGCATCTTGACAAATACCTGAATAGGATGGGAATAGAGGGATACGGACCCGGGAAGTGTAGAAGATTGTAGTTTAGTCGGGCAGCATGGTCGGCAGGGCCTTGGAGGGCCAAAGGGCCTGTTCCTGTGCTGTACTTTTGTTTGTTCTCTTTGTTCTTTGAATCGAACACAGTGATCAGGAATTACCCAATTAGTGGGGTCCAAACTGAAGGACCCCCAAAAAGAGCACGAAAATCCTCAAGGATAAAAAAAGAGACCACCATGTGTTGGGCCTGTCTTGGACCTGGTGCTCCGGCAACGTCTACTTCCAAGTGCAGCGCCACCAGAAGCAAGTTCAAGTTCAACGCCCGCTACCAGACGGATGAGCCCCGCTGAGCAACAGTTACTTCTCCAGACCCGATAGACCCAGAATCAAACAACGGCCACTGTTCCTCTGCCTGAAGTTAAGTACAAGTTGTCAGAGTTGATAAGACCATAAGACATAGGAGCGGCAGTAAGGCCATTCGGCCCATCGAGTCCACTCCACCATTCAATCATGGCTGATTTCAACTCCATTTACCCGCTCTCTCTCCATAGCCCTTAATTCCTCGAGAAATCAAGAATTTATCAACTTCTGTCTTAAAGACACTCAACGTCCCGGCCTCCACCGCCCTCTGTGGCAATGAATTCCACAGACCCACCACTCTCTGGCTGAAGAAATTTCTCCTCATTTCTGTTCTAAAGTGACTCCCTTTTGTTCTAAGGCTGTGCCCCCGGGTACTAGTCTCCACTGCTAATGGAAACAATTTCCCTACGTCCACCCTATCTAAGCCATTCATTATCTTGTAAGTTTCTATTAGATCTCCCCTCAACCTCCTAAACTCCAATGAATATAATCCCAGGATCCTCAGATGTTCATCATATGTTAGGCCTACCATTCCTGGGATCATCCGTGTGAATGTCCGCTGGACCCGCTCCAGTGCCAGTATGTCCTTCCTGAGGTGTGGGGCCCAAAATTGCTCACAGTATTCTAAATGGAGCCTAACTAATGCTTTATAAAGATTCAGAAGTACATAACAAAGAACAAAGAACAAAGAAATGTACAGCACAGGAACAGGCCCTTCGGCCCTCCAAGCCCGTGCCGACCATACTGCCCGACTAAACTACAATCTTCTACACTTCCTGAGTCCGTATCCTTCTATTCCCATCCTATTCATATATTTGTCAAGATGCCCCTTAAATGTCCCTATCGTCCCTGCTTCCACTACCTCCTCCGGTAGTGAGTTCCAGGCACCCACTACCCTCTGCGTAAAAAACTTGCCTCGTACATCTACTCTAAACCTTGCCCCTCTCACCTTAAACCTATGCCCCCTAGTAACTGACCCCTCTACCCTGGGGAAAAGCCTCTGACTATCCACTCTGTCTATGCCCCTCATAATTTTGTATACCTCTATCAGGTCGCCCCTCAACCTCCTTCGTTCCAGTGAGAACAAACCGAGTTTATTCAATCGCTCCTCATAGCTTATGCCCTCCATACCAGGCAACATTCTGGTAAATCTCTTCTGCACCATCTCTAAAGCCTCCACATCCTTCTGGTAGTGTGGCGACCAGAATTGAACACTATACTCCAAGTGTGGCCTAACTAAGGTTCTATACAGCTGCAACATGACTTGCCAATTCTTATACTCAATGCCCCGGCCAATGAAGGCAAGCATGCCGTATGCCTTCTTGACTACCTTCTCCACCTGTGTTGCCCCTTTCAATGACCTGTGGACCTGTACTCCTAGATCTCTTTGACTTTCAATATTCTTGAGGGTTCTACCATTCACTGTATATTCCCTACCTGCATTAGCCCTTCCAAAATGCATTACCTCACATTTGTCCGGATTAAACTCCATCTGCCATCTCTCCGCCCAAGTCTCCAGACAATCTAAATCCTGCTGTATCCTCAGACAGTCCTCATCGCTATCCGCAATTCCACCAACCTTTGTGTCGTCTGCAAACTTACTAATCAGACCAGTTACATTTTCCTCCAAATCATTTATATATACTACAAAGAGCAAAGGTCCCAGCACTGATCCCTGTGGAACACCACTGGTCACAGCCCTCCAATTAGAAAAGCATCCCTCCATTGCTACCCTCTGCCTTCTATGGCCTAGCCAGTTCTGTATCCACCTTGCCAGTTCACCCCTGATCCCGTGTGACTTCACCTTTTTTACTAGTCTACCATGAGGGACCTTGTCAAAGGCCTTACTGAAGTCCATATAGACAACATCTACTGCCCTACCTGCATCAATCATCTTAGTGACCTCCTCGAAAAACTCTATCAAGTTAGTGAGACACGACCTCCCCTTCACAAAACCGTGCTGCCTCTCACTAATACGTCCATTTGCTTCCAAGTGGGAGTAGATCCTGTCTCGAAGAATTCTCTCCAGTAATTTCCCTACCACTGAAGTAAGGCTCACCGGCCTGTAGTTCCCGGGATTATCCTTGCTACTCTTCTTAAACAGAAGAACAACATTGGCTATTCTCCAGTCCTCTGGGACATCCCCTGAAGACAGCGAGGATCCAAAGATTTCTGTCAAGGCCTCAGCAATTTCCTCTCCAGCCTCCTTCAGTATTCTGGGGTAGATCCCATCAGGCCCTGGGGACTTATCTACCTTAATATTTTTTAAGACACCCAACACCTCGTCTTTTTGGATCACAATGTGACCCAGGCTATCTACACCCCCTTCTCCAGACTCAACATCTACCAATTCCTTCTCTTTGGTGAATACTGATGCAAAGTATTCATGTAGTACCTCACCCATTTCCTCTGGCTCCACACATAGATTCCCTTGCCTATCCTTCAGTGGGCCAACCCTTTCCCTGGCTACCCTCTTGCTTTTTATGTACGTGTAAAAAGCCTTGGGATTTTCCTTAACCCTATTTGCCAATGACTTTTCATGACCCCTTCTAGCCCTCCTGACTCCTTGCTTAAGTTCCTTCCTACTTTCCTTATATTCCACGCAGGCTTCGGCTGTTCCCAGCCTTTTAGCCCTGACAAATGCCTCCTTTTTCTTTTTGACGAGGCCTACAATATCACTCGTCATCCAAGGTTCCCGAAAATTGCCGTATTTATCTTTCTTCCTCACAGGAACATGCCTGCCCTGTGTTCCTTTCAACTGCCACTTGAAAGTCTCCCACATGTCAGATGTTGATTTGCCCTCAAACATCCGCCCCCAATCTATGTTCTTCAGTTCCCGCCTAATATTGTTATAATTAGCCTTCCCCCAATTTAGCACATTCATCCTCGGACCACTCTTATCCTTGTCCACTAGTACTTTAAAACTTACTGAATCGTGGTCACTGTTACCGAAATGCTCCCCTACTGAAACATCTACCACCTGGCTGGGCTCATTCCCCAATACCAGGTCCAATACCGCCCCTTCCCTAGTTGGACTGTTTACATATTGTTTTAAGAAGCCCTCCTGGATGCTCCTTACAAACTCCGCCCCGTCTAAGCCCCTGGCACTAAGTGAGTCCCAGTCAATATTGGGGAAGTTGAAGTCTCCCATCACCACAACCCTGTTGTTTTTACTCTTTTCAAAATCTGTCTACCTATCTGCTCCTCTATCTCCCGCTGGCTGTTGGGAGGCCTGTAGTATACCCCCAACATTGTGACTGCACCCTTCTTATTCCTGATCTCTACCCATATAGCCTCACTGCCCTCTGAGGTGTCCTCTCGCAGTATAGCTGTGATATTCTCCCGAACAAGTAGCGCAACTCCGCCTCCCCTTTTACATCCCCCTCTATCCCGCCTGAAACATCTAAATCCTGGAACGTTTAGCTGCCAATCCTGCCCTTCCCTCAACCAGGTCTCTGTAATGGCAACAACATCATAGTTCCAAGTAGTAATCCAAGCTCTAAGTTCATCTGCCTTACCCGTAATGCTCCTTGCATTAAAACATATGCACTTCAGGCCACCAGACCCGCTGTGTTCAGCAACTTCTCCCTGTCTGCTCTGCCTCAGAGCCACACTTTCCCTATTCCCTAGTTCTCCCTCAATGCTCTCACCTTCTGACCTATTGCTCCCGTGCCCACCCCCCTGCCATACTAGTTTAAACCCTCCCGTGTGACACTAGCAAACCTCGCGGCCAGGATATTTATGCCTCTCCGGTTTAGATGCAACCCGTCTATCTTATACAGGTCACACCTGCCCCGGAAGAGCTCCCAGTGGTCCAGACAATCCAGTGGCACATCCCTGTATTTATCATAGATCATAGAATTTACAGTGCAGAAGGAGGCCATTCGGCCCATCAAGTCTGCACCGGCTCTTGGAAAGAGCACCCTACCCAAGGTCAACACCGCCACCCTATCCCCATAACTCAGTAACCCCACCCACCACTAAGGGCAATTTTGGACACTGAGGGCAACTTATCATGGCCAATCCACCTAACCTGCACATCTTTGGGCTGTGGGAGGAAACCGGAGCACCCGGAGGAAACCCACGCACACACGGGGAGGATGTGCAGACTCCGCACAGACAGTGACCCATGCCAGAATCGAACCTGGGACCCTGGCGCTGTGAAGCAATTGTGCTATCCACAAGGCTACCGTGCTGCCCCAAGATAAATGACATAGATATATGGATATATTCCAAGCCTTTTGAGATAAATGACAACATTGCATTTGCTTTATTAATTACGGACTCAACCTGCAAGTTTACCTTTAGAGAATCCTGGACTAGGACTCCCAAGTCCCTTTGCACTTCAGCATTATGAATTTTGTCACCGTTTAGAAAATAGTCCACGCCTCTATTCTTTTTTCCAAAGTGCAAGACCTCGCACTTTCCCACGTTGAATTTCATCAGCCATTTCTTGGGCCGCTCTCCTAAACTGTCTAAATCTTTCTGCAGCCTCCCCACCTCCTCCATACTACCTGCCCCTCCACCTATCTTTGTATCATCGGCAAACTTAGCCAGAATGCCCCCAGTCCCGTCATCTAGATCGTTAATATATAAAGAGAACAGCTGTGGCCCCAACACTGAACCCTGCGGGATACCACTCGTCACCGGTTGCCATTCCGAAAAATAACCTTTTATCCCAACTCTCTGCCTTCTGCCTGACAGCCAATCGTCAATCCATGTTAGTACCTTGCCTCGAATACCATGGGCCTTTATTTTACTCAGCAGTCTCCCGTGAGGCACCTTATCAAAGGCCTTTTGGAAGTCAAGATAGATAACATCCATTGGCTCTCCTTGGTCTAACCTATTTGTTATCTCTTCAAAGAACTCTAACAGGTTTGTCAGGCATGACCTCCCCTTACTAAATCCATGCTGACTTGTCCTAATCCGACCCTGCACTTCCAAGAATTTAGAAATCTCATCCTTAACAATGGATTCTAGAATCTTGCCAACAACTGAGGTTAGGCTAATTGGCCTATAATTTTCCAACGTTTTCCTTGTTCACTTCTTGAACAGGGGGGTTACAACAGCGATTTTCCAATCCTCTGGGACTTTCCCTGACTCCAGTGACTTTTGAAAGATCATAACTAACGCCTCCACTATTTCTTCAGCTATCTCCTTTAGAACTCTTGGATGTAGCCCGGAGATTTTTCAATTTTTAGACCTCTTAGTTTCTCTAGCACTTTCTCCTTTGTGATGGCTACCATATTCAACTCTGCCCCCTGACTCTTCTGAATTCATAGATTATCATAGAATTTACAGTGCAGAAGGAGGCCATTCGGCCCATCGAGTCTGCACCGGCTCTTGGAAAGATCACCCTACCCAAGGTCAACACCTCCACCCTATCCCCCTAACCCAGTAACCCCACCTAACACTAAGGTTAATTTTGGACACTAAGGGCAATTTATCATGGCCTATCCACCTAATTGTTGGGATATTACTCGTGTCTTCTACTGTGAAGACTGACACAAAGTACTTATTTAGTGTAGCGCACAAAGACTCCGTGAGACGAATAGAGTGAAGTCGATGAGGCTTTATTAAGCGTGTCTGTTCCCCCGCAGCTCGATAGCAAACTGGCCTGCGGGGGAAGACTCCAGCTTCTACTCCGCCTTCAGGGCGGAGCTAGAGGTCAACGGCCAACCAGGACCCGGGATCTGTCAGCCAATGACATTAGGGCTTCCAGTCCCACATGACCCCCAATACATACTACCACATTCACCCCTTGTCAAAAATGAACCCGGCGGGGTGACGCTTCGTATGGTGGTAAGGGTTTACAGGGCTGGTCCTGGAAGGAAAAAAAACATTCACAAGGCAATACAGTATTGTACAATTTTGTCCTGTTGCAACTATTTACAGAGGGTATGGGAAGAAAAGCAAAATGTTCTTGTGAAAAGTCCACATTTTGTTTTAGATCGACGCCACGAGTCGGTCGGGTGGTCTCGTCGTCCGTGTCGATCGCCTCGGCCCCAGTGGTGGTGGTGCTTGTACCAGTGTTGTCGCCTCCAGGAGCCTTACGGTTTCAGCTTGGGCTTTATTCTTGGTCGGTGCTGAGGGGAGGGGAACCAATCCTCCTGGGAAGGGGGCGGTCGCGGGGTGCGGTGGTGGCAGGAAGGGGGGGGGGTTGGGTTGATGGTGTCGGGGGGGTGTGCGTGTTGCCGGCGGGCGCCAGATCCCGCAGGGAGACCGTGTCCTGTCGGCCGTCGGGGTACTCCAAGTAGGCGTACTGGGGGTTCGCGTGGAGGAGGTGAACCCTTTCGACCAACGGGTCCGTCTTATGTGCCCGCACGTGCTTTCGGAGCAGGATGGGTCCTGGGGCCGCCAGCCAGGTCGGCAGCGACGTTCCAGAGGAGGACCTCCTAGGGAAAACAAGGAGACGCTCATGAGGCGTTTGATTAGTGCTCGTACATAATAACGACCGGATGGAGTGGACAGCGTCCGGGAGGACCTCCTGCCACCGTGAAACTGGGAGGTCCCTGGACCGCAGGGCCAGTAGGACGGCCTTCCAGACCGTGCCGTTCTCCCTCTCTACTTGCCCGTTCCCCCGGGGGTTGTAGCTGGTCGTCCTGCTTGAGGCTATGCCCTTGCTGAGCAGGAACTGGCGCAGCTCGTCACTCATGAAAGAGGACCCCCTGTCGCTGTGGACGTAAGCGGGGTAACCGAACAGTGTGAAGATGCTGTTCAGGGCTTTAATGACTGTGGCCGCGGTCATGTCAGAACAGGGAATGGCAAAAGGGAAGCGGGAGTATTCGTCCACCACATTAAGAAAATATGCGTTGCGGTCGGTGGAGGGGAGGGGCCCTTTGAAATCGAGACTGAGGCGTTCAAAGGGGCGGGAAGCCTTAATCAGGTGCGCTCCATCTGGCCTGAAAAAATGCGGCTTACATTCCGCGCAGATGTGGCAGTCCCTTGTGACTGTACGGACCTCCTCTAAAGAGTATGGGAGATTGCGGGACTTGATGAAGTGGTAAAACCGAGTGACCCCCGGGTGGCAGAGGTCCTCGTGGAGGGTTTGGAGGCGGTTAATTTGTGCGTTGGCACATGTGCCGCGGGATAGGGCATCGGACGGCTCGTTCAGCTTTCCGGGACGATACAAAATCTCATAGTTGAAGGTGGAGAGCTCGATCCTCCACCTTAAGACCTTGTCGTTTTTGATTTTGCCCCGCTGTGCATTATCGAACATGAAGGCTACCGACCGTTGGTCCGTGAGGAGAGTGAATCTCCTGCCGGCCAGGTAATGCCTCCAATGTCGCACAGCTTCCACTATGGCTTGGGCTTCCTTTTCTACTGAAGAGTGGCGGATTTCTGAGGCGTGGAGGGTCCGGGAGAAAAAGGCCACGGGTCTGCCCGCTTGGTTAAGGGTGGCCGCTAGAGCTACGTCGGAGGCGTCGCTCTCGACCTGGAAGGGGAGGGACTCGTCGATGGCGCGCATCGTGGCCTTTGCGATATCCGCTTTGATGCGGCTGAAGGCCTGGCAAGCCTCTGTCGACAGAGGGAAGGTCGTGGTCTGTATTCGGGGGTGGGCCTTGTCTGCGTACTGGGGGACCCACTGGGCATAGTATGAAAAGAACCCCAAGCAGCGTTTCAGGGCTTTTGGGCAGTGCGGGAGGGGAAATTCCATGAGTGCGCGCATACGTTCGGGGTCGGGGCCTATTATCCCATTGCGCACTACGTAGCCCAGAATGGCTAGCCGATCGGTGCTAAAAACGCACTTGTCCTCGTTGTACGTGAGGTTCAAGGCTTTGGCGGTCTGGAGGAATTTTTGGAGGTTGGCGTCGTGGTCCTGCTGATCGTGGCCGCAGATGGTTACATTGTCGAGATACGGGAACGTGGCCCGCAACCCATGTTGATCAACCATTCGGTCCATCTCCCGTTGGAAGACCGAGACCCCGTTTGTGACGCCAAAAGGGACCCGTAGGAAATGGTATCATCGCCCGTCTGCCTCGAAGGCTGTGTACTTGCGGTCACTTGGGCAGATGGGGAGCTGATGGTAGGCGGACTTGAGGTCCACGGTGGAGAAGACTTTTCTTGGGCAATCCGGTTGACCATGTCGGATATGCGGGGGAGAGGGTACGCGTCTAGTTGTGTGTACCTGTTGATGGTCTGGCTATAGTCAATGACCATCCTTTGTTTCTCCCCTGTCTTCACTACTACCACCTGCGCTCTCCAGGGACTATTGCTGGCCTGGATTATGCCCTCCTTTAGTAGCCGCTGGACCTCGGACCGAATGAAGTTCCGGTCCTGGGCGCTGTACCGTCTGCTCCTTGTGGCGACGGGTTTGCAATCCGGGGTGAGGTTCGCAAACAAGGACGGGGGTTGCACCTTGAGGGTTGCGAGGCCGCAGATAGTGAGTGGGGGTATTGGGCCGCCGAATTTGAACGTAAGGCTCTGTAGATTGCATTGGAAATCTAATCCCAGCAAGGTGGGGGCACAGAGTTGGGGAAGGACGTTTAGTTTGTAGTTTTTGAACTCCCTCCCCTGCACCGTTAGGGTAACTATGCAGAATCCCTGGATCTGTACGGGGTGGGATCCTGCAGCTAGGGAAATCTTTTGTGCGCTGGGATAGGTGGTCAAGGAACAGCGTCTTACCGTGTCGGGGTGTATAAAGCTCTCCGTGCTCCCGGAGTCGACTAGGCATGGCGTCTCGTGGCCGTTTATTAGCACCGTTGTCGTTGTCGTCTGGAGTGTCCGGGGCCGAGCTTGATCGAGCGTAATTGAAGTGAGACGTGGTTGTAGTAGTGGAGTGGGGTCCGTTGTTGCCGTCCAAGATGGCGTCAGGATGGACAAAATGGCCGCCCCCATACATCGCACGTGGCTGGGGGGTCACAAGATGGCGGCGGGGGTGGACAAAATGGCCGCCACCACGCGTCGTACAGGTCTGGGGCGGTCCAAGATGGCGGCGCCACTCCTCCCCTCGTGGTGGCCGGGACCCAAAATGGCGGCGTCTGCGGGTCGCACATGGTGGGCTGGGGAGCGCTAGGACCGCGAGCGCTAGGACCGCGAGCGCGAGGACCGCGAGCGCTAGGACCGCGCGGAGCTCCCTCACCGGGGACAGCGGTGGTCGGGGCCCAAGTAGGTGGCGCCGGCGGGTCAGGCGTGGGGTGCGGGGTGGGGGTTAGGGTGGCGTTAGGGACGCGCAAAACTCCCTCCTCTCCGTGGAGAGTGTTGGCCGGGACCCAAAGCGGTAGCGCCGGCGGCGGGTCATACATGGGCTGCGGGGAGGGGGGTTGGGGAGCGTAAGCGGCGTGCAGAGCTCCCAGTTCTCCCGGGACCGCGGTGGTCGGGACCCAGAGCGGCTGCGCCTGCGGGTCGTACATGGCATGCTGGGGGGGTTGGGGCGCGTAAACTGCTTGCAGGGCTCCCTGTGCTCCCGGGACAGCGGCGACCTCGCGGGACCGGCACACAACCGCATAATGGCCCTTTTTCCCGCAGCTTTTGCAGATAGCTGCGCGGGCCGGGCAGCGCTGTCGGGGGTGTTTCGCCTGGCCGCAGAAATAACAGCGGGCGCCCCCGGTGCGACTCGGCGTTTGGACCACGCAAGCCTGTGGGGTGTCCGGGGGGGGTGGGTAGGGGGTTTGCTGCGACGGGTACGTACGGGGCCCAATGGGTTGCCGCGCGGTCGAGGCCGTAGGCGCGGGTATTATGCGCGGCCACGTCTAGGGAGGCTGCTAGGGCCCGTGCCTCTGAGAGTCCTAGCGACTCTTTTTCTAGAAGTCTTTGGCGGATTTGGGAGGATTGCATACCTGCCACAAAAGCATCGCGCATTAACATGTCCGTGTGTTCGTTTGCGTTCACCGACGGGCAGCTGCAGGCTCGGCCCAAGATCAGCAGCGCGGCGTAGAACTCGTCCATCGATTCTCCGGGAGCTTGCCGTCTCGTCGCGAGCTGGTAGCGAGCGTAGATTTGGTTAACTGGGCGGACATAGAGACTTTTCAGTGCTGCGAACGCCGTCTGGAAATCCTCCGAGTCTTCGATGAGGGAGAAAATCTCCGTGCTCACCCTCGAGTGCAGGACCTGCAGTTTTTGGTCTTCTGTGACCCGGCCGGTGGTCGTTCTGAGGTAGGCCTCGAAGCAAGTCTGCCAGTGCTTGAAGGCTGCTGCCGCGTTCACTGCGTGGGGGCTGATCCTCAGGCATTCCGGAATGATCCTGAGCTCCATAGTCCTTTTTAGGCACGCTTAATAAATTGTAGCGCACAAAGACTCCGTGAGACGAATAGAGTGAAGTCGATGAGGCTTTATTAAGCGTGTCTGCTCCCCCGCAGCTCGATAGTAAACTGGCCTGCGGGGGAAGACTCCGCCTTCAGGGCGGAGCTAGAGGTCAACGGCCAACCAGGACCCGGGATCTGTCAGCCAATGACATTAGGGCTTCCAGTCCCACATGACCCCCAATACATACTATCACATTTAGTTCCTCAGCTATTTCCTTGTCTCCCATCAGTAGATTACCAGTGTCATTTTGGAGCTGCCCAATGTCTACTTTTGCCTCCCGTTTGTTTTTAATGTATTTAAAGAAACTTTTACTATCATTCCTAATGTTACTGGCTAGCCTACCTTCATAATTGATCCTCTCTTTCCTTATTTCTCTCTTTGTTATCCTCTGTTTGTTTTTGTAGCCTTCCCAATCTTCTGACTTCCCACTACTCTTTGCCACATTATAGGCTTTCTCTTTTGCTTTGATGCATTCCCTAACTTCCTTTGTCAGCCATGGCTGCCTAATCCCCCCTCTGATAACCTTTCTTTTCTTTGGGATGAACCTCTGTACTGTGTCCTCAATTACTCCCAGAAACTCCTGCCATTGCTGTTCTACTGTCCTTCCCACTAGGCTCTGCTCCCAGTCGATTTTCATCAGTTCCTCCCTCATACCCCTGTAGTTACCTTTATTTAACTGTAACACCTTTACATCTGATTCTACCTTCTTTCTTTCAAATTGGAGATTGAATTGATCGGTGTAATTTAACTAGTAGTGTCTATGTTGCATGATTAATTGTGTGTGTAAATAAAATACCCTTGATCTTGAGCTAACTAACTGGTGTTTGGCTCTTTGATCGATATCCGGTTGAACCTTGTTGTGGTATCATTTGATACTTGGTGACTCTGAGCAATATAATATCGATATCGAAAGAACGAAGGGCAACCTCACTGACTGCCATATTTACAGTAGGTAAAAAAAGGCAACACTGCCCACCCCCTCCCCACCTGCCTGCCACCAAGATACGCTCTGGCTGTCTCAACTGTTCCAACCCAGTGAATCCTGGGAATTGTCCAGGCGTTTTGAATTACAGATGGGAAATTCTTCTGCTCCCTGAGACCTTCTGGAAAAGTCTCCAACTGAGTTAGAATCTGAGACTTTGGAAAGTTACGACTGACTTATCTGTTACCCAGGAAAGCGCTGACACCTGCGTAACTACAGAACTGATGCCCAATCCATCACACTCCTCAGGAACTCCCCCCCTTTGAACCCCCGATTCCCCTCCTGATCCTCCGGCTACCCCTCTCAGCACCTTCCCTGTAAAATAATTTTTGGGACATATAAACTCTTACCAGATTATGGCTGTGAAAAGGGGACCTAGCTTCTGTGTGGATTTTCCAGTTGCTCCCTGCAATGTTTCCAGCTCTGATTGTATTCTGCAGAATCCTCCATTGGAAGATTGCCCTGAAAAATTGGAGGGAGGTAAGTGTGTAATTTATTGCCTGACCACGGTGGGAAATAGGATAATAGATTCAGGCTGTGTGTTGCACATTGCAAAATGGTGCCAGATATATCTTCCAGCCCACTTTTATCTTTGCCTGAATATTCGAGTTGCAGGGGAATTTAGCCACACAGTCATAGGTGTATAAGGAGTATAATAGCGGGCTGAGGACACAGTCTTATGGGGCACTTGTGTTGAAGACGATCGTGGAGGAGGTGTTGTTGCCTATCCTTACTGATTGTGGTCTGTGGGTTAGGATGTTCAGGATCAAATTGCAGAGAGAGGCGCTGAGGCCCAGGTCACGGAGTTTGGAGATGAGTTTCGTAGGTGATGCACAATCAATTACTTGTGAGACCAGGAGAGTCATACTAATCGGCTTTAATCAGCTAGAACTGTACCCAGCAGCTTCGATACAGAAAGTGAAGGCTGCTGGGATGGCATGGGTTCTTATACCCCGCCTCTCAGGGTGGAGCTACGTACATTGGCCAATGGTAGACTCCTAGGTCTAGCCAATGGGCATCCATCTCTCAGGTACTGCAATACCTGGTATTACCACAGTAGGAATAATGGTGTTGAAGGTTGAGCTGTAGTCAATAAATAGGAGTCTGACATAGGTGTCTTTGTTATCTAGGTGTTCCAGTGTTGAGTGCCAGGGAGATGCCAACTGCTGTAGGCAGCGGTAGGCAAACTTTAGTGGATCAAGGCAATCTGGGAGAATGGAGTTGATTCGAGCCATGACTAACCTTTCAAAACACTTCATAATGATGGATGTCCGAACCACTGGACGATAGTCATTGAGGCACGCTGCTTGGCTTTTCTTTGATACAGGGATGATGGTCGTCTTCTTGAAACAGATAGTGACCTCAGATTGTTGTAAAGAGAGGTTGAAGACATCTGTGAATACCCCCGCCAGCTGATCTGTGCAAGACCTGGGTGCTCATCTGGGTATCCCATCCGGGCCAGTGGCTTTCCATGGGTTGATGCTCTGACATCTGCAATGGTGACCTCAGATACAAGTTCATCCGAGGCTTCCAGGGTGGAGGGCGTGCTCTCGCTGACCTCTTGCTCAAAGCAGGCATAGAATGCGTTGAGCTCATGCGACTGTTTCTGTGGAGTTTGAACTTTCTCCCCGTGTCTGCGTGGGTTTCCTCCAGATGCTTTGGTTTCCTCCCGCAGCCCAAAGATGTGCAGGTTAGGTGGATTGGCAATGCTAAATTGCCCCTTACTGTCTAAGGATGTGCAGATTACTGGGATAGATTGGAGGAGTGGGCCTAGGCAGGGTGTTCTTTCGGAGGGTCAATGCAGATATGATGGGCTGAATGGTCTCCTTCTGCACTGTAGGGACACTAAGGAGTCTATGCTCCTCCTGCTGATTGCTGCCTTCACTTTCATCCTGCTCCCCTGGGCCTCACAGGCTGAGAAGAGGTTAAAAAAAAGGGTCCGAGAGTGATGATGAGGATTGGCAATGAGGATGCAAGCTGTATAGTATTTTGTCTTTGTGGGAAGACAGTTCCGTAGATGGTTGAAAGCTTTGTCACTTTAGCGACAGGAGAAAAAGGATTTGGCCGCAAAAAGAGCAAATTCCACGTGGTCATCAAAGAGTTTATGATCTAGGGAGGGAACTTCACCGCGGAGATGGTACTGGTAGGAAGAGCCCCGATAGTGACTGATGCCCTGATGAAAACTTCAAGCTGAAGAACAGTGTCTCAGGATGTGTCAGTATGGCTAATGCTGAGAAATACACTACTGGATCCCAATTCTTTATCACCACAACCAAAACCATCTGGCTCGACGGGGAACACGTGTTTGGAAAAGTCAAGGAAAGATTTGATGTTGTAAAAAAGATTGCAGTTTCGAAGAGAGACAGCAGAGATAAATCACTGAAAGATGCGGCCATTGCAGTGTGCGTAAGATCAAAGTGGAAAAGCCTAATGCCATTGCCAGAGAGTGAGCTGTCTGCCTGTGACGGGCAGCGAACTGCAGGCACCTCACTTTCATCCCAATGAGCAAGACTGCCATTCAATGTTATACTGATTCTGGGCTTCCAGGTTGTTTAAATACTTGGATTTTCCAGGTAGAAATGTAGAAGGACATTGAAAAGGCGTTGAAAAATGCTGCACAACAGGCTTGAGAACAAGGACCGATCTCACGGAATAAAAGGAGCAATGGCAACATGCATACAACATTGGTTGGGTTACAGGAAACAGAGAGTAGTGGTGGATGGTTGTTTATCGCATTGGAGAAAGCTTTAGAGTGAGGTTTCCCAGGCGTCAATGGTATATATTAATGACCAAGTTCTTGGTGTACATGTGCACAATTTCAAAATTTGTAGATGACACAAAACGCGGAATAATTGTGAACCGTGTAGAGGATAGTGTAGAACATCCAAAAGGACATAGGCAGTTTGGTGCAAGGGGTGGGTGGACAAATGTCAAATGAAATTTAATCAAGGAAGTGTGAAATGATTCATTTTGGCAGGAAGAATACAGAGAGATAATATAAAATAAAGTGTATAATTTTAAAGAGGGTACATGAACAGAGGGACATGGGTGTACATGTGTGCAAATCATGTGCAGGACAAGTTGAGAGAGCGGTGAATAAAACAAACCCCATCCTGGATTTTATAATTAAGAGCATAGAGTACAAAAGCAAGGAAGTCATGTTAAACCTATATAAAACACCAGTTCATCTTCAGCTGGAATATTCTGCCCAGTTCAGGTAACCACACTTTCGGAAGGATGTGAAGGCATTAGAAAGGGTGCAGAAAAGATTCACGAGAATGGTTCCAGGGATAAGGAATTTCAGTTATGTAGATAGATTGGAGATGTAGGGACTGTTCTCCTGGGAGAAGAGAAATTTCCAAGCAGTTTTGTTAGGAGTAATCAAAATCATGAGGTGTCTGGATGGAATAGAAAAGGAGACATTTTCACATTGGATGGAGGGACCGAGAAGCAGATGACACAAATTTAAGGTAATTGGCAAAAGAAGCAATGGTGACATTTAGAAAATCCTTTTTATGATCGTGGTTACAATCTGGAAGGAACATTAAACATAAAATTGACAATATAACACAGTGTTCATCATGCAGGAATTACCCTTAAGCAATTATAAAATCTTTCTCTTCATTTTCTAATGACTCCTATATTATCCTACCACCATGGCTCCAGCAGAGCTAGAAATAGGTGGCTTGATCTCTTTCCCAGGCTGCCCAGATGTTTTTGACTGATGGCATCTGGTTTTGAAGCCTGTGAGGTTTCCGCCTAAGACTGCCCCACCTGTGCCTGCACAGAGACTGGCTTGGCTTCAGGACAGGAGGCAGCATGGAGGGTTCTGACTGAGTGTGGTCGATGGGCAAGGATCTGCCTTCAGCAGAGTTCCCCTTCAATTGTGCCTTCAATGTGACAGCCAAACATCTGGTTTGGACGTCCCACTGAAGTATGTGTATCTCAGTTAGTGAAGGATTTACATGAGTTACATGATGATGCTTCCTCAGAGTGTAATCTCCTCTGGGGAGTCTTCACCCTCCTCCAGCACCAGCTCCTAAAGAACATTTGCAGGATGGTGGGAGATTAAAGTATGAATTAGAACTTACATGTAGCAAAGGGTTTATTCATTGTGCAGATCATCATATTGCAGTGACTGCTGACATCGTGAATGAGTGTTGAAGGCCATATGGCTGAGTGCTACCTAATCCTGTCCCCAGGTCGCTGGAACACTGTCATCCATCTCCATCACCAACAGCCATGTTGCTGGGATACTGCTTACGTCCAAAGTGTCCTCCTCTGCAGTGGTCAGGTTCATGATTATTGGAGGGCCAGTCCCAGTTCTTTAACACTCCCTGACATTCTGTGCTCTTTTTTCTGTATGGAAAGAAAGAAGAGTTGTGAGTGTGAGAAACTGAATGTGGTGAAGGGATGGAAGGACACATTTGTGCAGGGTTATCATAAGGGATTGATGTAACATGGCAATAAGATGAGGATGAGTGTCAGTGGTATTGGGTCAGATAGCAATGTGAGCGATGCCTCGAAAGAGAAGGATGGCGGCATGCACAGGCTGCGTTGACCGGAAGACTGTGTGGAGTAGCATGGGGAAGTCAGACTGAGGAGGTTGGAACTTGAATATGACATGCCATTCCTGCTCTGATAAGGCCATTTAACCTCTTGAGCCACTGTCTCCAGAAGACAGGGAACACTCGCCTGTTACTTTCCTCCCCTGTCACTTCTAATCATGCCTGCTTGGTCTCCAAAGTGTGTGTCTCCTCCTTCCATTCACTGGGAGAAGAATCTCTTTGCTGGCCCTTACAACTGGCAGCCTGATATCCAGGGATGGTGAGAGGTCCATGGGGCAGTCTTTCCTCTTTGAGATCCATCAGTCAAGAAGGTGGTGCTTTCTTCAAAGTTGAAGAATGGGTTCCATTCTGGCCCTAGTCAGCCCCATTTAAATAATGAAGCTTCAACATTCAAGTAAAGGTGGTCAGCGCACCACCTTCTCTAATTGGTCAGAATTGGAATGTTAATACCATGGATCCTGGAAAAAACTCTTGCTCAAATATTCAGGCCTTCAAAAAGCTGCCAGCCCCCTCATTGTAAGTGTTAAAATTCAACCCCGTGTGTTTATTTTTGTTTAAATGTGTGAATTGGTTGATTTTTTTGGTGGCTCATGGCTGCTTTAATAATATTTTCTAATATTTCAGTAGCTTCATTACTGTAATTTAAAAAAATAAGTTTAGTGTCCAATTTCTTTCCAATTAAGGGACAATTTAGCGTGGCCAATCCACCTACCCTGATTTCACCAGCAGAAACGGCTGTTGAAAGATCGGATCAACATTTTGATCGGCAGCCCCAATCTTCCCTGCTCTTTTCAGGACCCCCCCCCCGTTTATGGGCCTCTTACCCCCGCAACATTGACGAGGTCCCCTCAGCCCCTCACCAATTTTCAACGCCCTACCTGAGTCTGATTCCTGCCAGTGCTACCTAGCAATGCCACCCAGGCACCCTGGCAGTGTCACCCATCAGCACTGCCAGGGTCCAAGGCTGGAAGTGCCAAGTTGCCCATGTGGCAGGGGAGTGACAAGGTACCACCCTGCCCTGTCCCTGACTACCCGGGGGTCTCCTATGGCTTGCGAGGCCTCCCCAAATGCCATTACACCTGGTCCACATTTTTGTGGACCAGTACTAAATGGAGACCTGGCGAGGACTCGCAGGCTGTTGAGTCCCGGATGTGACTGAATCTAATGAGGGTGTGATCTAGATTGCACCAGGCAGCGGGAGTCGGGTAAATCGCAATCAGCCTGGCGCCCAGCGTGGAGCTCGATCTGAGGCTCTCTCGCGATTCACCCATTACGCCCGGATCCGCATTAGGTGCAACAGGGGTCGCTGGATCATGCCCTATGTGTCAGAGCATTCCGTAAGATTATTGTTCGGGAGCCACAGAGACATAAGATAGGCAGTCGAGTATTAGGAGGTAATTTTAAGGCAGTTGATTAAGAAGTAGTAGTTTAGATATGATGCATTCGTTGAATAGGCAGCAAAAGTATACAACCCGTGACAATTGAAATTCGCTCCTCATGAGCCACATTCTAGCATATACCAGTACAATTGTGACTTTTGGTTTCACTTAATAACTGTTCCACACGTGTTTAACCGCTACCTAAGAGTTGCTTCTCAAATTTCAAGCCAATGATACCTTAACTACTGTGTAACCCACTTCTGACACCAATCAGTGGTATAATCTTGACCTAAGTAACAATCTTATTATGTGAAATATTTACGATTTCATTTTTAAAATATATTTTTCCGCATTGAGGGTACAGGACGTATCCTGAGTGGTTCTCTATCAAAAAGATAAACTGTGCCTGCGGATCGCAGCATAAGTTATTAGATGGTAAAATAAATTGATTGCTAATGTACTGCTTTGTACCAGTCTGATCAATTCCACATATCTCTAGCTGCGAAGAAAGGCAAGACTCCTTACAGTTGTACAGCCCACTTGCCTGAGAACACTACGGCATAATTTATATATTGGTAAATAAACTATGGAGCAATGTGCATAAAATAATGAAGTCAAGGATTTTTTTAAAATGTCAATATGAGTAACACAGCCAGCTCTGTTACATTCCATTACTACGAAAATGTGTTTGAAAAATTGAAGCTGATCAACCACATGCAAACTCAACAAATTTGCTCATGAAACATAAATACAGGCCAAGAGAAACTGTTTATGGAGAGTGTAGGTGCATGCAAAGGCAAAAAGAAATCTTTTTAAATTTCCGACGAGTGTCTGCTGGGTGTAATTCATACTCCTCGTTCCCCAGGCTGCTGGTTATGTTCCTGGAACAGAAGTGTGTAAACACGCAATGACTTGTTGGCACTAACTGAGTAAAGAAAAACCAGCATTGCACAGTGAGGGGGTGTTGGAGGGACGAAGAAACAGAGTGGACAGTTCAATATTTCACCAGTCATTATTTGGTAAGGAGCAGATTTCCACCCTCTACAATGCAAGTTATTGAGCAAATATTCGAAAAGTATGTCGCAAGCTGTGGGTGCCGACTACAATCCCATTGCAACCACTTTTATGTCCGACATTATGGCAGGAATCAGATTAATAACATTAATTTTGGATTTTGAAGCATTTCTTTAGACTTGTATTCTATCATACTTAAGATGCAGTCTCATATTGGTTTCCTGCCTATTGTAAGATCTTAGAGATACGCACCAAAAACATTTGGAGGGGGGGAATATTCCACTTCCGTTTTCAGGAGGCGGGAATGGGGGAGAATAACACGTGAATCCCAGAATGGTGGGATTGTCCCCGCACTCCACCAATGACATGACGGGAATCCCGACTTCAAAAATCAGGGTCCCCATTTGTGTATATTTACATATCATTATCAGGCCTTCACGCACAATGGTGCCCCACATCAAACTATCCCTTCATGTTGGTACGTCAGGTCCCCAGTGAAGTGCACCTGATGAGCAGAGCCTGCTGGAGGCACACAGGAGGTAAGTACTGTCCCCGGGAGAAGGGGGTCATGCCCGGGCACTGCCCCCAGGGACTTCTCCCTTGTACTGGTTGCGAGTGAAAGATGGAAAAATTGAATTCGAAGAGTAAAAATGTAATTAATGAAATGGAGGTTTAAATATAGGAACAAGAAGTGAAAGAGGAGAAGTAAGAAATTGTAACGGGTTTGGGGAAATTGGATAAAAATAGTTATAAATAAAGCAAAGGGCCACTGCTGGAGATACTGAGAGAGACAAACAGAGAAACAAAGGGAGGAAAATAATAGGATGGTATTGTAAAGATAAATAAGAAAGTCTATAAGAGAGGGAGATGCATGCAGAGAAACATAAAGAGAAAGGAATGTAATGCAATGATAAGGGAAAGGCAAACAGGAAAACTGAAGTATAGAGGAAAAAGAATAAGAAGGCATTAACAGAAGGAGTTGTGGAAAAACTGAGTAAGAAGGGAATCGTAGAATCATAGAATTTACAGTGCAGAAGGAGGCCATTCGGACCATCGGGCCTGCATCGGCCCTTGGAAAGAGCACCCTACTTAACCCGATGCCTCCACCCTATCCCCGTAACCCAGTAACCCCACCTAACCTTTTGGACGCTAAGGGGCAATTTATCACAGCCAATCTACCTAACCGGCACATCTTTGGACTGTGGGAGGAAACCGGAAGAAACGCACACAGACAAGGGGAGAAATTTAAACTCCAGACAGGCAGTCACCCAAGGCTGGAATTGAATCCGGGGCCCTACAGCTGTGAAGCAGCAGTGCTAACCACTGAGCCACCGTGCCGCCCCACTGGGAAGGTGAAGTTGAATCATTGATTGGAGGATATGGGAAGTGACAGCCTGAGGTAAAAGGAAAGTCCTTACTTTGGTTTATAATTTCATTCAGCTCCAAAGTACAATCAGACCCATTTCACATCACACATAAAGATACAACTACTGAATACACAAGTAATCTACTGAGAATTCAATGTGTGAGCATACCAAAACCCTTTGCACACCCCAGATGTTATGTGAATAACCCTGTAATTAGTCCTTACTGCTGCATGAACACCACATCATAGGACCTTTGAGCTAATCTGTTAATCCTGCCTCATCTGGTTTGATCATTTCTGTAACTCCTTTTCACCTCTGTGTCGTGCTTATGCTTCTTTTTAATTTTTTTGGGCTGTCTTATGTTTTGTTTCTCCCTTTTTCTTTGGTCTCACAACGACCGTGAGCTGATTCTTATCACAGATCAGTCATGAAAACTGAGTCCGTGTTGAAGGGGAGCGGGCGTCAAATGTACAAGCAGACTGCAGCAATGAGCCTGAGCTGAGATTTCACAGAGTCTGTCCAGCTAGCTGGCTGAGTAAGGCAGTGTTGATTCAGCATAGGAATCCAATGGCCTTCCATGATACTGTTGAACAGAGGATCCACGAAGAAATATCACTGTGTGTAAAACTTCTATTGAACCAACGAACATCACATTAATCAGTGTTACAGGAGAGCTGGAGGTTGGCGGAAGAGAGAGGAGATTACTTTCACAACTTGTTGTTCGCGGGCTTTTATTTCCTTTGTTTAAAGTTGGCAAGCAACAATCTCCACAGATCCCATCCAGGCCACAAAATACTTGACTACACTGAAAGTGATGTTTTTGCACCATCAATATAGCTGCCCTGCTTCAAAGAAACAACTTTGCATTTCTCAGAACGTCCAGCCAAACCCCAATTTTGCCTTTCAAAGATGTTTTTGGTTAACTTTCCTTTCCGATTCGCCTCACTTATTTACTTACTTTCCATTACTTACAACACTAACTGTGAGCGCCAGGGCGAATACCCGTGCTAAGAAATCTCTTTGCACATCAAAACAGCGTTGATGCTTTCCACGGCCAAATGCAACACACATCGGATGCATGTGGGATCCCCTGGGTCTGAAAGAGGAAAATAAATCTTTGTGGATAGGAAAAGCATTCCGCAAATTTTTGGTGGAGAACTGCAAGGAGTTTAAATCCTTTCTACTGACAGCTGGGCGTCGAATCCCTGGACTGTCTCAGCCAAGAAAAATGATACACTGACCGGCTCAGTAATGGAAACTGGGAAAGAAATTGAAACCAAAAGAACGCTCAAAATCTGCTTTTTCCATTTGCATGTGCTCCATTCTTTGATCTCTCACATGCAGTTTAGAATGATATTGCTGGGAGATCCGTGTTACAGTCAGCGATGCTGTGATTCATGGGATGAAATCCTGCTGTAATTGTGTCTGCTCGGTCTCTACACAGAGCAAACCTGTACACATTTAGGTCATGGGTCAGGCCGTCTCTTGAGCCACATCTTCCACCCGTGACTGCTGCAAACTCTGGCGCCTAAACTAGTGAGGAGCCGGGTTGTCTGAGCTCCCACTCTCACCTGAACAATGGTCCTTTTGGCCCCTTGAACAAGAGGCCCAGTCTGGCGCACAGCCAACGCACGCCTTTTAACAATTAGCAGGATTTCTGCCTCTACTAGGTATCAAAAAAATTCCTTTAAATAGTAGAGACTCGTGCAACGGTCCTTAAGGTTCCGCTGGTCAGTTGGAGTTCTAACAGGAGATTGGCGGAACCCCTGGAGAACTTTGGTGGCAGTGTGCTTGAACGTTTGATCAACTACTGCCTGGATAATTCATCTTAACCCAATAAGTGCTCTTAGGAGGAGTCAGAAGCCCACTACAAAAGATTACAAGTCTGATCAACTTGAAGGAGACTTGATGGAAAGAGAAACCCGGTATATTGATTGCCTGCCAGTTAATGTGGTACTGTAGAACACGCACAAACAGATTCAAAAACAGTTACTTCCGCGCTGTTACCAGACTCCTAAACAACCATCTTATGGACTGACCTGATTAATGCTACACTCCTGTATGCTTCACCCGATGCCGGTGTCTATGTATTTACATTGTATACCTTGTGTTGCCCTTTTATGTATTTTCTTTTTCTTTTCTTTTCATGTACTAAATGACCTGTTTGAGCTGCTTGCAGAAAAATACTTTTCACTGTACCTCGGTACAATAAACAAATCCAACTCTAGAACAGTGAGGGAAAACAATGTGGTTGTTGGTCAATGCATATTAAAGCTTTTTGCTCAAAAAACATCCTGGCCTCTGAATCTCAGTGGTAGCTATTGTTGCCGAACTAACAAATCTTTGTTAGTGCTGTAAATTCACTAACAGCTGCCAACAGTGCATTTCCATTGGTCACGGGAGGTTGAAGGTGATCTCCCTGAAGCTGGGTCTAACACAAAATAAAACTACCTCTGGGTTAGAAGTCATGTCTTACAGCTTTGCGGGTAAAATGTGACGTGCTCCTGTTTCTGGATGTGGGGCTGCAATTCTTAGCATAAGCTGTCTGCGCTAATTACCATGGAGGCAGACAGCTGGCAATATCATACTATCTCCTTCTTTTGATGATTTCTGTTTGCAAGTCCAGTATGACCCATGGGGTGCGATTCAGCCAAAAGATTTCTTGGGGCGCAATTATCAGGAATAATTTGAAGTGTAGTAGCGAGCGGGAATTACTGCGAGCCTCCCAGCCCTCGGCCCAGCGAGGCCGGCAATGCAATTCAACTGTTAATTGGTCCACTTAACGAGGCCCCATGGGTTTATCGCTGAAAAGGAAGGCTCGCCAGCTGATTCGCTGGGACCACGCTCGCCATCCCCCCGCTAACAAAGTCGATCAGCACTTAAGCTGCACTTGCTCAGCCAACCCCAACCAGCTCTCAACAATGGCGTCCAGGAGACCAGTCCCAAGATTCGGGGATGCTGACCTGAGGAGGCTCTGAGACACGGTGGCGGCCAGGAAGGATGCCCTGTTCCTCCGAGGGTCCCGGAAGGTGAGCCACAATGCAGCCAATGCTGCCTGGTTGAGGTGGAGGCAGCTGTCAGTTGGGGAGTATGACCAGGAGGACTGGCAAGCTGTGCAGGAAGAAGGTCAATGACCTACACCTGGCAGCATGAGTGAGTAGACATTAATGCCTCCCCCCACAAGGGAGCACCCACGCCCCCAACTCTCCATGCGACCCCCAGCCCACCCTCATCCCTTATGCCCCCAGCCCCACCTTCAAACCCCCTCTCTCACCACTGTGAACCACATATGTAGCTATCGATGCCCTCTCTGTGTCTCCTCAGGAAAAGCTCTCTCATAATCATCATGAGAGGGCCCAGACTGGCGGTGGTGTGCCAGGCATAAGAATCTTCACCTCCTTCGACGAGCGGGCCCTGGAGGGGTGGCCGAGGACAGATCGGTCACCAACGCGCAGACTGGCAGACGCCACAAAGATCACGAACCACCGGGCTCCACCCGGAAGACCTGTCAAACGTGAGTAGTGATTACATTACTGACTGACCCATCCCTCCTACTGACCACATGTCCATTCTCTTGCAGGTCTGTCCTGGGCAGCCCCCTCTCCTGACTCTGAGGAGAACACCTTGGAGGAGAGCTCCGAAGGTGCAACCGTGGTGGCGGCACTGCTGCCATCCCCACCCTCCACCAGCGCAGATACATGCAACTCGGTGGGAAATGTTACTGGACAGACTTCTGGGGCACATTCTGGTGAGCACCACACTGCTGCTGATTTACATCAGGTGGAGGCAGGAACCCCCAGGCGAGACAGCAGTCAGAGGTCTGCAGGATCCCAGGACCCAGCTGGGTCCCAGCCTGATGCTGAGACTGTGGAACAGGGTTACCCAGAGCTGATGGAGATGGTAGGGACTAATCTGGGCGTTCAGAGGAGATGTCAGCGTCACTCCAGCAGACCAATAGCCACTTGGAAGGGTCCCAGAGGTTAGAGGCACAGGAGATGTCGCCGACAATGCGTGGCACCGAGGCCAACACTGCGAGGGTGGCAACTGCAATGGAGAGCCTGGTGCACGTCATCGGGAGCATGAGTGACGGTGTCCAAGGCATCGTGCAGTTGGTGACTGCCACGGCTGAAGGTCTGGGCAGGATGTCTGCCTCGCTGGGGGTGTCACCCAGTATCAGGCTGACCTTGATGAGGTTCTGCGGGACATGTCCCACTCTCAGGTGGGCATAGCTGAGGCATTGTAGAGCATATCCCAGTCCCTGAGGATCATCGCCGAGGTCGTCAACACAATGGTTTGGACCATGGGGAACCGCCAGGGCTGGCAGAGCCAGATGATGCAGGGACAGCCGGGGCTCGCAACAGCACCCCAGAGACTTGTGGGCACCGACCGGGAGGAGCGGGTGCTGGGTGCCAAGTTGCTCCCACCCTATGGAGTGGCGATGGTGGGCACCAGTTCACCGGGTTCCACCCCTCTGATGAGGCCATATCTCAATGTCAGCACCCTGAACAGGGCGGCACAGCACGGCTGTGCATGTGCCGCCGACAAGTGAGCCGGGACCCTCTGCCGCCAGAGCCCCCAGAGGCATTGAAAACCACGGGATGAGGTAAGCAGCTGGCTGCCTCCACCTCTGATGTGCATCCTGGGGAAACACCAAGGCATAGTGGTAGAGCTAGGAGGGCCAAGCACGTCGAGGACCATTGAGGGAACCGCCGGGGGGGGGTAGGTAGGGGATGGGGAGACACCATCGGGAGTGGAGTTTTTACAGCACCTTTTCGCAAAACCATTATGATGCCTCTGTCACTTCCTTCTGTAATGCAGGCTGGCCCGCAGACCCTTTGTCCATCTCCCCAGCAAACCACCCGCCCTCCCACCCCTGCAGAGGGTCCCCCACCCCCCTCCCAGGGCTGGAATAGCAAGCCCGGCACCCCCAGACTCATTACCTGTGAGCAAAGATGGCTACTCACCTCCCCGGCCTCCCACAGAAGCCCCTGCGCTAGGTGCATGTTTTTCAAAAGTAGTATTAATCGGTGCCAACATGAACACTTGCTGGGGGGGCTGCTCAATGACAAGAGGCTGTTGGATATGGGGTGGCACCCGTTAATTGTATGGAAATTGGGCTTATGTGGTGATAATTGGTTTCTTGCCATTCTACAGCGAGATCCTGATTTTGCCTGTGGGAGCGGGCCGGACTCAACGCAAACTGTTTGCCGCACGGCGAGGATCTAGTTTTTGGCCCCTCCCACTATTCACCGGCCTCGAAACGCTTGATCGAGAGTGCAGCGAGGCCAGAGAATCATTTTAATGTCATTTTAGTTTGACGGGGTGTTTGCTGTACGCTTTTTGGGTAAGATCCACACCAGTATTCACCCACACCTAGGGTGCAATCGGAAGATTGCACAGAATCAGAAAAAAATAGAGTCAGCACCAGGAGCGATCTAATGGCACTGTTTTTTGTGTCAGGCCTTAGCGGAGAACATCCTGCCAAGGCCGTACTCAGTTGCATTTCCTGCACTGAGGAACTTTGCTTGCCAGGTCACCTGATGGATCGTCCTCGAGGCCCCCGGACCCACCAGGTAAGGGCAGGGCACTCTCAGGCCTGATTCCTGACATGGGAAATGCCACTGTGGCACCATCGCTCTGTCAACCTGACACCCTGGCAGTACCTCTGCAAGCCTGGGAGTGCCACCTGGGCACCCTGACAGTGCCAGACTGGCACCCAGGTGATACTGCTCGGGTGTCAGGTTGGCAGTACCAAGTTGCTCATGTGGCATCAGAAGTGCCAAGGTGCAAGCCTGTCAAGAGGCCAACCACTCGGTGGTCTCCAATTTCCTGGGAGACACCCCCAAATACTGTTCCACCTGGTCCCCAGTTGGGGTCTCCTCAGCAAGGCAGGAAGATCTGGGGTGCCTTGGATATGGCATGAACGTAGTTCAGTGAGCAGTTGAGCAACTAAAGAGAAAATGCTGGAAAATCTCAGCAGGCCTGGCAGCATCTGTCGGGGGAGTAAAGAGCTAACGTTTCGAGTCCAGATGACCCAAAGGATTTTTCAGCATTTTCTCTTTGGTTTCAGATTCCAGCATCCACAGTAATTTGCTTTGAAATTATTTGAGCAGTTAAGCAAGTCTGGATCCTGCCCATTGTGGGTGTGATCCAGATCGCGATGTCTCGCGAGATTTCGTCAGATCTCGCGAGACATGACGACCATCGGGAATCGTGGAAAAGGCCTCTGGTGGGATCTATTCCAATGGGATGCCAATGGTAAATTGCACCCAAGTCATTTTTTGTGGTCTTGGGGTATTTCTCCCCAGTCCAGTCCATGATTAGAAATGTTTTCAGCAGTGGGGAGCTGAACTCAACTCAGCTGCGAGAGCAGCTGTTCAGAAAGCATGGTTCCATTTTGAAAGGGTGCTCTGACCTCTAAGTGTGCTTGAGGTTTCCCCTACACCCACCCATGGGCAATGCCTCCATTCGCAGGCATCGGCATTACCACCTTAGGTGAGGACACCCCACTATGGGGTCACAGAGGGCTCGCCTTTTCAGGAACCTCCCCACCTCACTTTTCTCCCCCCTTTTAGGACCCCCTTCACTTCCCCCAACCTTAATGAGGCCCCTTCATAGCCCCCTTCACCATCCCACTCTTCATACCCACCACACCACATGCTTTCATGGGCATGGCCACCCCTAAGGTCCGGACCCATGGCAGCGCCAACCTGTATGGCATGGCACTGCCATGCTGGCACCCTGGCAATGCCCTGTCAGCCTGCCAGTATGTGGCAGTGCCAAGGTGCCAGGTTGGCAGTGCCAAAATTCCTAGGTGCCGACAGGAGTGCCAGGGTACCACACTGCCCAATGGCCAAGCACTTAGGGTCTCAAATGACCTGGAAGAAGACCTCCAGGTTCCATTATGACTGGTCCACGTTTGTGTGGACCAGTGTTAAACGGCACCCTGGAGAGGTTTTGCAGGTACTGGTCCCGGCCTGGGGAATCTGGCAAATGCATATTTAACTGAATCTCACCCAATGAGAGCGCGATCCAGATCATAACTTCTTGTCGTCTCGCGAGGCCTTTCAGGCATTGTGAATCTCGCGAGAAACCTCTTGCGAGATTCGACATCCTCGACCCGACACCAAGTAAGGCACAATGAGGCCATTGAATCGCTGCAATGATGTTGGAATAACAGGTAGCTTAACAACTTACAAGGCTGTCGTGTGTTGCAGTCAGTTTTCAACTCTTAAAGGCAGTCTGTCCATCTTAAAGGGAAACTGCATTGAATCAAAGGAGGTTGTTGCTGACTATCAGAGTTGCAATTGGAGATTAGTTATTTGGAGCAGCAGGACAAAGATGAGTGTTCCATGGTTCACAGGTGTGGTGCTATTGATCTTGGCCATAGAGATTAAGAGGATAGAGAAAAATGTATTGGATTTTCATTCCTGCAGTGGGTAGGGGTAGTCAATAAAAATTCCTGGTTCTGCCACCTGCCTCCAGAGAAAATGCCCATAAAGGCGGGATCTTCATTGCTGTGTGCCAGTGTAATCTGGGGCCGGGGCAGTTGGCCTGGGTAGAGTTGCGGAGGCAGCCACAGAGGCCGTCAAATGCAGAGGCGGAATGTTTAAAAAGCCTACCGTGCTGGGACTTTATGGGGTCTTTTACTGTGGGACTGCAAACAGGCTGAGAAGATACACAAGGGCCAGGAACAGAAACTGCCTCATGAAACCATGGCTGGAATCCATACTGGCTGCAAAAGCACTCAAGCCAAAGCATAAATCTGTTATTGATTACCCACTCCGAGTCTATGAATATGTAACAAACGTCCAGACACAGGTGATCAACTTTGTAGCAGGATGAAGAACAGACAAAAGAAGCCATCAGACTCCTGAATGAGCTGATGGCTGGTCAGACAAAAGGAGTTTCAGAGAACAATGGGTCTTGATTGAACCACGATTGATAAACAGGAGTATCCTGTCTTTACCATTAACCAGTCGGATCTGGCTAGGACAATGGCCGGTGGTGGGCGTATACATATGACTCAATCCAAGTTTCCCAGTATAAAGAAAGCAGCATCAAACAGATCTAGAGCGAGAACCTGGGAGTTGCCCAAGCACAACCATCGCAAGAAGAAAGGGCCCTGGATTTCGAACCCAGAGAAGACATCCAAATCGCATGATCGAAGCCTGCCAGCCTCCTTTAGTAAGTGTGGGTAAAACCCAAAGCTCAGCTGTGAGTCTGAGTCATATTTTCTTGAGTAATAGAATTGCGAATAAAATTGCATTAAACTGCAAACCTGTTTTGTCCTTTGTTCATCTTGTAAATAAAGACACCTGGGTAAAACTTTGAGTAAATAAACTGGTCGAACATATCAGAGATTTTAAAAGTACAACATTACATTGGGACAAAGCTCCTCCATTTCTGACCCTTCATATTTCCTTCACCCTCCAAACAGTTCTTATGCCCCATTCATGTCACCTCATGTCCCACCATCCAACCCCTTAAGGCCGTTCATGCCCTCTGCTAAGTTCTGCCCTTCCACCCAACCCATAATGCCCCCCATGTAATCTCTGGCACTTACCTGCCCATTGACCCACCATATACTTTCTCCAACTAATAAACACCATAGTGTAAGTTGGGATGTCTGAAAAAAGCTCTGATTTAATTTAATCTTTGTCACTTTCTCCTGTGCTTGAAAAGAAAGGTCTGGATGAAAAACTAATAGAAGTGTCAATCATTGAGGCCCTTTGATGTTTCAAACACCACAAACACTTGTACCCACTTACTTATGTCAACAAATATTGTGAAATTGACTGTAGAGGTCAGAGAGCCTGAGCTGTCAATCAAACAATGTGTTCATTGGAACAAGCGGTCACAGATATAGCTTCAGAGGCAGTAGATTTAGAACTGAGATGAGAAGGATCTACTTCTCGCAGAGGGTGATGAATTTGTGGAACTCGCTGCCCCATAGAGTGGTAGAATCTGAGTTATTAACTGGTTTCAAGAAGGAGATAGATATATTTCTGGTTAAAAAAATAGATTGAAGGGATATGGACAACAGGGAGATGGATTTCAGACCAGGAAGAGATCAGCCATGATCTGATTGAATGGCAGAGTAGGCTCGATCGGCTGAATTGCCTATTTCTGCTCCTAATTCCGATGTTCCAAGAGCAGGTGCTCTGTTATTCTAATAGATATTGTGCTCTCAGCCTCATTATGAATGTCAGGCCAGGTCGGAATTGTTGGATGTGAACCTCTGACAGGAAACACCCGCATTCTTTAAAGACACCCCTAAGAATTGCATAGCCTGGGAATGAAGTCTGAAATCCAGGAATTGGGATCCACTCTGAATTTTTAAAGGGTTCCTAAGTCAAACTGACTCAGTGAAAATCCAGGCAAATATTTCCTCAGGAGAGCCAAGAAGCCTTCAAGGAACTCCCTTCTAAGGAAATGGAGGCAGGTGGCCAAGGAATCATACACCATGGACCTGTAGCAATGCCGAAAGAGGTTTCTTCAGGCCCATCACACCACCTATCTCCAACTCTGCACATTGCACTATTTCCTCATCACTCAACTCAGTCCAAACATTCAGATATTCAACTCACCCTCATACACCTTCCAACGATATCAGCATCACAATAATTTCTCACTGTATCCACATAGCTATTCAGCTAGACATATAATCTCAGTGCAACACCACCACTGACAGGGGCAGCATGGTAGCATAGTGGTTAGCACAGTTGCTTCACAGCTTCAGGGTGCCAGGTTCGATTCCTGGCTTGGGTCACTGACTGTGCAGAGTCTGCACGTTCGCCCCGTGTCGGCTTGGGATTCCTCCAGGTGCTCCGGTTTCCTCCACAGTCCAAAGATGTGCAGGTTAGGTGGATTGGCCATGATAAATTGCCCTTAGTGTCTAAAAAAAAGGTTAGGTGGGGTTACTGGGTTACGGGAATAGGGTGGAGGTGTGGGCTTAAGTGGGGTGCTCTTTCCAAGGACCGGTGCAGACTCGATGGGCTGAATGGCCTCCTTCTGCACTGTAAATTCTATGACATTCTTCTCTCTCTCTTACAACTCCACATGGCAGGGAAAAGAAGAGAGCAGCAGAGAACAGGCAAGGTGTGAGCAAACCTTTACAGCTCTCCAAATCATGGGACTAGCTGTGGCAGAGCCTGTAGCATCTGACATCAATGACAACATTTAGGATGACAGTATATTGCTACCATATGGTCCTTTACACATCCGACCTCACCATCATCCTGCAATGTATCTTTATCAAAAAGAACAAAGGAGATTTCAGCTTGTGTAACGCCAACTGGTCTGTATCAGTTTAAAATTGTGCCATTTGGAATGAATTCCAAAGATTAATCAACAAGTCACTTAGTCATTTCAGAACTAAATAATTGTGCAGTATACAGAGACGATCTGGTGGTGTTCAGTCAAATGTGGAAGGAGCATTTGGAACATTTAAAGGTATTGTTCGATCGACTACTGGAGGTTGGTTTGATGGTAAACTTAATTAAAAGTGACTTTGCAAAAGCCCAGATCACATTCTTTGGCCATACTGTTGGACATGGTCAAGGAACATGAAAACAAAAGGTGTTGGGGAGTTCCCAATATCTTCACCGGGAAGAGAAGTTCTGAGTTTTCTGGAAATGAGGGGTTTCTACAAAAAATTTGTACCAAATTTTAACAGTATGGCTGCTCCACTGACTGCTCGTTTGCGAAAGAACCTGAAATTTTATTGGACGTCAGAATGTCAGGACGCAATTTAAGGTGGCAATTGTTGCGAGTGATGGAGGGGGACTGCAGATGGGATGGGCAGAATTTGCAATTTGAGGGAGGGGCAGGGGGAGGGACCCTCCAATGGATTTGGGACAACTACATTAAATACTCATCCCTTTGACCCACCGTGTCAGGGCCATGCTGGCAATTACTTGCACTACTCCATAAATGACCCCGCTGGCAAGGGGCATGAATCTCAATGCTGTCGCCAGCAAGAACAAGAACATTGTAACAGATTCTGTGCCCATCGGGAGCTCCGCTACCGGCGACAAGCAGCTGAGAATCCCCCCAGGAGTTCATTGTGTCTTGATGCCGTTAATGTGCTTTCTGCCATTTTCCACAATGAATGCTGGGATTTTAAAGGAAAGGGGGTAAAAAAATGTTTTCAACCTTCAGGCCACATTCTCTGCTGCCATGTTAGAATTCAGATACATACCTAGGCTGCAAAGGAGAGATCACTGGAACATATTTTTACGACACTCACAAGCGTTTATCTAGAGAAAAATAAAATTCAATTTTTTGCGGCTCCAAGGGCCAACCTCTCTTTCGGTCTACTTCTATATATATGAGCACATTTGAACCCCCAATTAATATCCACCATCTATATATAATTAGCACCCAATCGATATGGAAATAACACTCAGGGCTGCACTTCTGGTATTGACATACAGAATTATTTTCTACCATTGTCTTCCCAGAGCCTTTCTGAAGGGCTTCCTCGCCTCTTATAGATAGTAAATATTTCTCCTTGGGCAGAATTTTTAAATGGGTGCAGGGTCCCGATCGGCAGTGAGCCAGCTCAAAGTTTAATAAGGTGGCCTCTGTGCTGATTCTCTCCCAGAATCCCGATCCCAAGCCATTTTGTGTGAAGTTAGCTCTGGGTTATTCATTGGAAAGGCGGGCAAGTAGCCAATTGCTATGAATTCAGTGTCATCAAGGGGCCTATTAAAAGATTTCCAGTCATCAATGTGGTCAACCCCATTGGTGGTGGGCTCAGGATGGGAAAGTGGTGGCACAATGGATCAAGAGAAAAGCTTTTCCACCCACCCCACCTCGCCACATCCATAACCACTACGAGGCCCTGGCTGGAGGAGTCCCCTTCACAATCATGATCAAGTGCTGTGCCATTTTAAAAAATAAAATAAACTCAACCTACCCTTGTCTCGCTCTGTCTTCATCATCATATCAGCACTTCCCACCTCTGCCGGGGTTGCCAATCACCGAGTGTTGGAGGGCGTCCATTGGCCAGGAGCCCATATCTGTTATGTGGGGCGAGGTTGTTACCAGTACATGGTGGGCAAGCCTCAAGCACGTGCTGCGGGGTCAGGACAAGAACTAGCTGTCTACCTCCTCCATCATGACTTGCAGTGCTGCGTCTGAGAACCTTTAAATCCATTCCCTGCTATCTTGTGTAATTCCTGTATTTTTCCCAGGCCCAAGTCACACCTGCAATGAATTCTAATCTGCTCCAGCTAAAATGTTCCCTTTTGGAAATGCAGGTTGGCTTTATATAACATAAGCTATTCCCGTACCAGCCTCCTCGAACAGGCACGGAATGTGGCGACTAGGGGCTTTTCACAGTAACTTCATTGAAGCCTACTTGTGACAATAAGCGATTATTATTATTAAGCTAGCTTGAATTCATGCTAGGCTTTCAAGATTCTGATCTCCCTACTCAGGCATGCAGCCACTCAATAGTTTCCTTCGTGAAAACTGCACACAATATTTGCTTCTGAAGAATGGGTGACGGCGTTAATTTCATGTTACGATCCCATTCCTATTTTCATTCCTTTTCCAACTTTTCCTTTAAAGTCTGATTTTGAATAAAGCTGAAAAAAGAGACATGCTGTCAAAGCTTTTCATCTTGCACTCATCAGATCAGAATTTCAAGAATACCAAATCTCAATGAGAGCAACAATTTTACTGCGAAAGCTGAGGGTACCGATTGGTTGGTAAACAGGGTCTGATGCATTGAGATGTTGCCATGGAGAATGCATGGAGCAAACTGCCAAGTTTTGGTTAAAATACAAACCAGGCAGAAGAACTCTGATTGGTCAAGGCACTGTCATGGGGAAGACATCAGGGAATGACAGACCCGAAGCGTTTTTTAGTACAAGGCACAATGTGCAGACAAGTTTGTTTCTGTTTGCAAAGGCCAGGGCCCAGTGTGTTAATGTAATCCTAGCATACGTAACTGATAATCTTCAATTGGCTGTCAGTGTAATACTTAGCACAATCAGGATTGTTCAGCAGGTGTTGTACAATCATGGACTCACAGCTGATGTTAGGCACTATGTCCTGATTTTTCCAAGCACATTGCCTGTTGAGAACAGCCAAAGAGATGTGGGGCGAGATTCTCCAGCTTGCTGACCTCGTGTTTCTCGGTGACGCACCATTCGCTGGTGGTGGGATTCTCTCTTCCCGCCACTTGCCAATGGGATTTTGCATTGAAGTCACCGGAAAACTCACGGGCGAGGGTGCACCACCAGCGGGAAAAGAGAATTCCAAGGTCAGAGAATTCCGGCAGTGCTCTTTGATACAATATCCCAGTTATGGCATCTATGACCTCCATAAATGGCATCATAACAGCACTGAAATTCATATTGCACATTACTCACTTGTGTGGTGGGCAGAATGTTTTTTTGACTCTTTGGCAGCATCCTGTTAATGGAGAATACCACGCATGTTGCTAGCATAGTAGGAAAATGGAACGACTAGTTGCACCTATTGCTCAAAGAATTGAGACACCTTGGGCTGGGTCCTCCGTTTCTGAGCCTACGTGCGGAGGATCTGTGGTGTTTTATGTCAAACAAATCGGCGGCGCCCCCTCAACGATCCTGCGACCGGTGAAGGGCTAGCAGCCACACTGGGCAAAACTCCTGGCTCCCATAATGTAAATGGCTGGAGAATGGCTGGAACTGTGGCCACGCATGCACATGGCGACGACCTGCTGCAGTCGTGCCGTAAAACATGGCGCCGGCTGTGCGCGAACCCAACTTGTCAGATAATGCCGGCCGACTGTGGCGGTGGTGGACACAGCCCGCATCCACCACACCGGGTTCCCAACAGCTGAGACCACACGTCCCCCACGCGGTCGGGATGCTTGGGGGAGGAGCATCGGGGGAGGGCCTTCAGGTTACAAAATCGGCATTGGGGAACAGAGAATCCCGCCCCTTACCCGTCCAGGAAATCTGGGATAGACTGGATACTCTTCAGGACCTAAAGTGGCAGCCTTCGGCCCATCCATGAGTTCACCATGTCTACACATTAGAAGTGCTGCAAGGAAAGTTGGAGTGTGAAATTCAGTCCACGCAGTTCAGAGGGGCTGTTTGTAGGAGCTGCTAAATAAACTCCTATTCTACCACTCAATGGTGTGCCACACTCATTTAATATTGAAACGATGTAACTTAGTTTCTGTTGCACTGGCTTGTGTAATACCCTTTGTAAATTGCACTCCCAAATATACGGTATTCAAGGAAGATGCAATTTTGGTCTTATTCTGTACAGTTTAACTTTAATATTTTGTCACATTATAATTGCATCTATATATGAGAAATAATTATTAAAATCATCATGCAGCAGAAAGCATTTTATTTGACTCCAGTGAAGCAGGCAGTTCTTATAAACCTGGCGGAACATGCAATCACTATTTATGTTTAAAGTGTCATTATGTTAAATTAGGGTCTATTACTTTCTATCTTGAGAGAAGGCCAGCATACACACTGTCGGAAATGAGAAAGAAAATGAAACGTTTCACCAAAAACAAATACATCAGACAACAAGGGACTTATTAAATCTGATTAATAAGATGAAAATATGATTTACCAGCAGTTTATATAATCAACTATGAAAATTGTGTCTTGCTGTTTATTGGTAAATTGCTGTGCATTTCCTCTTGCTTCTTTTTATTTAAATGGAAAAAAAACTAGCTTCATTAGTTGTTTGAAGGGAAATTGTAAAGGGATATTTGCACAGTGTTTTCAAATCCTGTTTCAAGCAGCAGAGGCTGTACATCAAGTGGAAGTGACAGATCTGCAAAATGTAAACTTCCCATCACACTGGCACACTAACCACTGCATCACTTTTCTCAGGCACTGACTACTCTTTAATGAGCCCCTTTGGTGGCTGTAAAGAAGGGGATTATAGGGGTTACACCATCTAGGTCTATTTGTCTTACAAATATCACACTAACTACCAATTACATTGTCATAAAAGTTGAAGTGAGGTTTTCTTTTGCACAATGTTTGCAGAACTGACGAAACATCACGATCCAAGAAAGTTCGTCAGTAATAATTATCCCGGATTGTTAAAGTGCCTCCAATTGCTCATAAAAGATATAACCATTTTATTTCAGCACTTTTGTTATAAAAAGGGGAAAGGGAAGAGAAAAATAAGAATTAAATACCCGTGCAAGATTTTGCAAGTTCCACTTCATCTTCACTATGATTCTTAATGAGTACAAATCACACTAATTTAAAGAGGTTAATTTTTCTTTGACCGTAAGCTTATGTTACTTGGCTGTGGACAAGGACAGAACTGATGCAGAATCTGTTCATCTATCGAGAAGAAGAGTGTTCTCAGTATAAGATTTAATTAATTATTAAAGATGGCAGTTGAAGGCATTTGACCATAAAATCAATACTTGAAACAATAATGGTGGGTTTTTTTAAGCATGGATGTCAATGGGCAGTAATACATTCACTTCTATATGTAATCCATCATAGGTCTAACAAGCTCACAACAATTCTACATTGATCTCCCAGCCCACATGCACCATATTATTTGTAGCAGAATCCTGGCTAAGTGCATGCCTGCCACAAATTGTGCACATTCTAGTGCCCAGATCCATGCAGTCACATCACATTATTGTCCATAGAAATTGCTTTCTAAATACCAACTCAACCAATGTAATATATTATTTGGCAATATTTTTTTCAAGGTTCAGTGATACTGAAATATAGGCTGTAAAATTCTATAAGGCCAAAAACTGGTGAAGAATTAGTGATGTGTGATTAATGCATTAACAGTTGCTTCCGATGCAGGCAACACACAAACTTCATGCTGTCTGTACATTTAAGTAATTTCTTGTGCATTCAATGCTAAGGTGAGTAGTTGCCTACTTCAGTGGGGGTAAAAAATTGTGAGAGGTTCGCACTATGTAAAATTAGCCTGCACCACTTGTCTGCATTGAATAATGATGGTACAACGTGGCAGAGAGCGATTTCCGACATTTCCTGAGGCTGCATTGGAAGCCTTGATTGAAGAGTTGCCGAGAAAGGTGGCCAGGCAGCTCCCCAGATAAACATTCAAGAGTCAGTGGGAGCAGATATCCATGGGAATCAGTGTTAAGGTCTTGAATGGAGTACAGCAAGAAGTTCAAGGCCAAGTGGTTAAGGTCAGTAAATGTCATCTACCACCAACGTCCACAATGGCCTTATACACTGCTCAATGCACTGCATCCTCACTATCACTGATCCACAATCTCTATCAATCATAACTCAAGTACAACATTCATGGCTTTATCTCACCTGATGTGTTGGGTGTTCTGGATCACAAACAGGTCACCAACACTGGAAGTGGTGCAACTCTATTTTATTATAAGGTTAACTATAGTAACATACTTGAACTGTGGGTAAATGCAATACTAGCTTTAACTGTTGACCCTTGCCTAGTCCTAACCAGGTGATGCACTCAGCACATGGTGAATGTCTGTGTTGCAGGCTGTGAGCTCTGTGCTCCGAGCTGGCTGCTACTAGAATGAACGGGAACTCTCCTGTCCCCTGTCTTTATAGTGCGTGTGTTCTCACTGGTGATTGGCTGCGGTGTTGTGTATGCTGATTGGTCCCACTACATGTCCATCAGTGTGTGTGTGTGTGTCTGCACCATGATATACTGGTGTATATTATGACATCCCCCCCTTTTATATAAAGAACATGTGCCTGCGTGACAATAAATATTGTGTAGTGAATGTACCTGACTATGTGTGTGCGAGTTATTTACATGACTATGTACATGAGGCTAATCTATTTACATGGGAAGGTGCCTGGTGCAGAGAAATAGGGTGTCACACCAACAACGAAATGAACATTATGTACAAACTACTGGAACGATGAAACAGGATAACAGAACAGATCAAAGAGTCCAAAATTGTAAAACTCATCGTCAAGTCTCTGAGATGGGCGACGAATTCTGGTTGACCGCCTCAAGGGTGGGTCAGGAGCCACCGGCTGAGGAATGGGCTGGGCCACGGCAGAGTGAGGAGGATGCAGAGTATTCGGAATCTCCACATAGTCCAGGTTGGGGACAACAGGAGGGCGTGGCACCGGTGGAGGATCACGCAGCGAGCGTGGAATGAGATGAAGGGCACGCCAATTGCGGCGGCGAATGGAACCATCTGGCAGACGAACCAGGAACGAGCGGGGAGACACATGCCAAAGAACCACAGCAGTTGCAGACCAGCCACCCTCTGGAATATGGATACGGACGTTGTCATCCGGCGCCAGAGCAGGGAGGTCAGTCGCCCGAGCGTCATGCGCCACCTTGTGTTGTGCACGAGACTGTTGCATCCGCTGAAGGACCGGAACGTGGTCGAGGTCTGGGATGTGAATGGACGGCACCGTGGTCCTGAGGGTGCGACCCATGAGCAGCTGGGCTGGCAACAGGCCCGTGGAGAGTGGGGCTGAACGATAGGCCAGCAAGGCGAGGTAGAAGTCGGATCCTGCATCGGCAGCCTTGCAGAGGAGCCGTTTGACGATGTGGACGCCCTTTTCCGCTTTGCCATTGGATCGGGGGTGCAGGGGACTGGGTGTCACATGCACAAAGTTGTACCTCCTGGCAAAGTTGGACCATTCCTGGCTTGCGAAGCAGGGGCCATTGTCCGACATCACAGTGAGTGGGATGCCGTGACCAGCAAAGGTGTCCTTACAGGCACGGATGACTGCAGATGATGTGATGTCGTGCAGGCGTATGACCTCCGGGTAGTTCAAAAAATAGTCTACAATCAGAACATAGTCCCTGCCGAGCGCATGGAACAGGTCAACACCTACCTTAGACCAAGGGGACGTGACCAACTCATGGGGCTGTAGGGTCTCGCGTGGTTGGGCCGGCTGGAACCGCTGACAGGTGCGGCAGTTGAGCACTGTGTTGGCGATGTCCTCATTGATGCCGGGCCAGTACACAGCCTCTCGGGCCCTCCGTCGGCACTTCTCCACGCCAAGATGGCCCTCGCGTAGCTGTTCCAAAACGAGCTGGCGCATGCTGTGCGGGATCACAATGCGGTCCAGCTTCAGGAGGACACCATCGACTACTGCCAGATCGTCTCTGATATTGTAGAACTGCGGGCATTGGCCCTTGAGCCACCCATCCGTCATGTGGTGCATGACACGCTGTAGTAGGGAGTCAGCCGCAGTCTCACGGCGAATGTGGATAAGGCGTTAATCCGTGGCCGTCAGATTGGAGGCCGTGAAGGCCACATGGGCGTCAACCTGGCAGACGAACCCCTCTGGGTCACACGGGGTGTTGACTGCCCTGGACAGAGCGTCGGCTATGATCTGGTCTTTGCCTGGGGTATATACGAGCTGGAAATCATTCCGCCGGAGTTTAAGCAGAGTGCGCTGGAGGCGAGGGGTCATATCATTCAGGTCTTTTTGTATAATGTTGGCCAGCGGGCGATGGTCGGTCTCGACAGTGAATTGGGGGAGGCCGTACACGTAATCATGAAATTTGTCGACCCCAGTCAACAGGCCCAGGCACTCCTTTTCGATCCGCACGTAGCGCTGTTCCGTGGGGGTCATGGCATGTGACGCATATGCAACGGGGGCCCATGATGAGGCCTCATCGCTTTGCAGGAGCACCGCCCCAATGCCGGATTGGCTAGCATCCGTTGAAATTTTTGTTTCCTTCGTGGGATCAAAAAATGCCAATACCGGGGCCGTGGTAAGCTTGGTCTTAAGCTCCTCCCATTCGCGTTCGTGGGCGGGATGCCATTGGAAGTCTGTCGTCTTCCTGACCAGGTTCCGGAGAGCTGTGGTATGGGAGGCGAGGTTGGGGATGAACTTCCCCAGGAAGTTGACCATGCCCAGAAATCGGAGGACCGACTTTTATCCGCTGGCTTCTGCATGGTCGTGATGGCTGCCATCTTGTCCGCATCCTGCCGCACACTCAACTGGAGATGTGGTCCCCTAGGAACTTGAGTTCCGTCTGGCCGAAGGATCATTTGGCTCTGTTGAGGCGAAGGCCTTGGTCCCGTATTCGTTTGAAAACGCGCTGGAGGCGACTGATATGCTCCTGCGGGGTGGTGGACCAAATGATGATGTCGTCAACATAGACGCGCACACCCTCAATGCCCTCCATCGTTTGCTCCATGATCTGGTGGAATGTTTCTGATGCCGATATAATCCCAAATAGCATCCTGTTGTAGCAGTATTTGCCAAACGGGGTATCAAAGGTACACAGCTTTCTGCTGGATCTGTCTAGTTGGATTTGCCAGAATCCTTTCGAGGCGTCAAATTTGGTGAAGATGTTGGTCCGAGCCATCTCGCACGTGATCTCCTCGCGCTTGGGGATAGGGTAATGCTCCCTCATTATGTTGCGATTCAGGGGCGAAATTCTCCGGAAACGGCGCGATGTCTGCCGACAGGCGCCCAAAACGGCACAAATCAGACGGGCATCGCGCCGCCCCAAAGGTGTGGAATGCTCCGCATCTTTGGGGGCCGAGCCCCAACCTTAAGGGGCTAGGTCGGCGCCGGACGAATTTCCGCCCCGCCAGCTGGCGGAAAAGGCCTCTGGTGCCCCGCCAGCTGGCGTGGAAATGACATCTCCGGGCGGCGCATGAGCGGGAGCGTTAGCGGCCGCTGACAGCATTCCCGCGCATGCGCAGTGGAGGGAGTTCTTTCGCCTCCGCCATGGTGGAGACCGTGGCGAAGACGGAAGGGAAAGAGTGCCCCCACGGCACAGGCCTGCCCGCGGATCGGTGGGCCCCGATCGCGGGCCAGGCCACCGTGGGGGCACCCCCCAGTGGCCAGATCGCCCCACGCCCCCCCCAGGACCCCGGAGCCCGCCAACGCCGCCTTGTCCCGCCGGTAAGATAGGTGGTTTAATTTACGCCGGCGTGACAGGCATTTTAGCGGCGGGATATCGGCCCATCCGGGCCGGAGAATCGCGCGGGGGGGCCCGCCAACCGGCGCGCCGCGATTCCCGCTCCCGCCGAATCTCCGGTGCCGGAGACTTCGGCAACTGGCGGGGGCGGGATTCACGCCAGCCCCCGGCAATTCTCTGACCCGGCGGGGGTCGGAGAATCTCGCCCCAGATCCTTTGGGTCAATGCAGATCCAGAGCTCGCCGGAAGGCTTCTTTACGCACACCATGGAACTGACCCAGTCGGTTGGTTCCGTCACTCTGGAGAGCACTCCTTGGTCCTGGAGGTCCTGCAGCTGCTGCTTGAGGTGGTCCTTGAGGGGTGCTGGGACTCTGCGAGGTGCATGAACCACAGGCATGGCGTCTTGTTTGAGCAGGATTTTGTAAGTGTATGGAAGCGTGCCCATGCCTTCGAAAACGTTGCGGTGCTGGTTGATGATGGCATTGAGTTGCGCCCTGAAGTCCGCATCTTGGAAGGCAGATGTGTCCTCTGGAGAGAGAGAGTTTACTCGTTGAATGAGGTTTCGGAGTTTGCACGCCTGTGCGCCTAGAAGAGAGTCCTTCGAGGAGCCCACGATCTCGAAGGGAAGGATGACTTTTCGCGAGTTGTGCGTCACTTCGAGTTGGCATGAACCAGTAGCAGGAATGACGTTGCCATTGTAGTCCACTAGTTGGCAGGTCGACGGAAGAATGGTTGGTTTAACCCCAATGGTCTGAAAGTCTGACCACGCTAGGAGATTAGCGGAAGCACCAGTGTCCAGGCGGAATCGTATCTGGGATCGGTTGACCGTCAGGGTGGCACACCACTCGTCGTCTGGATCAATGCTGTGCACCGACAGCGGCTGGTGGTTTTGACTCGGGGACAGCCTGATCTTTGTTGTAACAGCGACTCGAAAAGGCTCCCTCGGGTCCTCGGTGTCACTGATCTGCGGGAAGTCGGATTCGGACTCGGTGAACGTGGGTTGAATTGCCCGAACGTTCCTGCGAGGCTGGCTGAAGCGGTGTGAATTGGCAGGCTGAGCTGCTCGACAGCAGGCAGCATAGTGGCCAAGTCTGCCACATCGTGGGCATTGTCACGATTTTGCAGGACATTGCCGCTTTAAATGGGCGGAGCCACAGTTGACGCACGTCGTGACGTCAGTACGCAAGTTGCCCACCGCGCATGCGTGGTGCGGTCCTGCATGATGCGCGCCTGCGCCTCTCATTCCTCCACGTCACCGTCCCCTCGTTTGGCGCGTACAAGCGCGGGAGGCCGCGAAATGGCCGCCCTCATCCAGGCTGCAGCCTTGGAGGTGTTCAATTGTTTGGACCCGTCCTGCCTCGTGGGGATCTTGCCGCGCCGTTTCAGCCGCCTGTATGTAGGAGTACCGGCTGGTGGCATTTACATGCAGGACACAGGTCTCGATGGCAGTCGCTAGGACAAATTTTGAGCAGTTGCTGACGCAGGGGGTCCGACAGAACACCAAATATGACCTGGTCGCATATCATGGAGTCGGAGGTGAGCCCATAGGTGCAGGAAAGCGCAAGGTTGCGGAGGTGTGTTAAAAAGGATTAGAAAGGCTCGTCCTTACCTTGCAAGCGCTGCTGGAACAGGTATCTTTCAAAGCTTTCATTGACCTCTCTGCTGAAGTGGGTATCGAATTTGAGGAGAACCGTCTTGTACTTTGTCTTGTCCTCGTCGTCTGCGAATGTGAGGGAGTTGAAGATGTGGATGGCGTGTTGCCCGGCCGTGGAGAGGAGCAGAGCAATCTTCCTGGTGTCCGAGGCGTTCTCCCTGTCCGTGGCTTCGAGGAAGAGCTGGAAGCGCTGTTTAGAAATCTTCCAATTGACCTTGAGATTGCCGGCGATGCGGAGCGGCGGCGGCGGGTTGATGTTCTCCATACTTCAGGATGCCGGAATGCTGATTAGTTGCAGGTGGGTCTCAGAAGTGCTAGTATGCAACTACTCCTTGTACCATGATGTGTTGGGTGTTCTGGATCACAAACAGGTCACCAACACTGGAAGTGGTGCAACTCTATTTATTATAATATTAACTATATTAACATACTTGAACTGTGGGTAAATGCAATACCAGCTTTAACTGTTGACCCTTGCCTAGTCCTAACCAGTTGATGCACTCAGCACATGGTGAATGTCTGTGTTGCAGGCTGTGAGCTCTGTGCTCCGAGCTGGCTGCTACTAGAATGAGCGGGAACTCTCCTGTCCCCTGTCTTTATAGTGCGTGTGCTCTCACTGGTGATTGGCTGCGGTGTTGTGTATGCTGATTGGTCCCACTGCATGTCCATCAGTGTGTGTGTCTGCACCATAATATACTGGTGTATATTACGACATCACCCTCACACATTAAGCACAGCTGAAAGTTGCACATGCACACCTCACAACTTTAGCACACTGCTAACTATTCAACCATAATAACCACGTCCTCCAAATAAATTGTACCACACTCACAGGTGCACATCCCTCTTGTGGGACAAATTATGCAAGATTATGAAGATGGAGCTAACAAGCGGCAGATAAAATCATTTGTTTATTCTTCCATCCACAGAAGAGCAGTGTGTGGCATAATTGCAGCAGCCATGAGAGGGGAAAAGGCCAACAGTGGCCAAGAGAGTAAAAGTAGGAGAACATCTATGCAATAGTGATAACAATGTAATACACCATAAGGTAATGATAGGGAAGGGCAGAAGTACAATAAAAACCAAGTTAATATATTGGAAAAAATTTGAATTTGAGAAGTTGCAAATAGAACTTAGGCAAACAAAATGGACAATAATATTAGCAAACAATGATGTATAACAAAAGGGCAGCACGGTAGCATTGCGGACAGCACAATTGCTTCACAGCTCCAGGGTCCCAGGTTCGATTCTGGCTGGGGTCACTGTCTGTGCGGAGTCTGCACATCCTCCCCGTGTGTGCGTGGGTTTCCTCCGGGTGCTCCGGTTTCCTCCCACAGTCCAAAGATGTGCAGGTTAGGTGGATTGGCCGTGATAAATTGCCCTTAATGTCCAAAATTGCCCTTCGTGGGGTTGCTGGGTTGTGGGGATAGGGTGGAGGTGTTGACCTTGGGTAGGGTGCTCTTTCCAAGAGCCGGTGCAGACTCGATGGGCCAAATGGCCTCCTTCTGCACTGTAAATTCTATGAAGAATGGAAAATATCTTAAATTGTATTCTCCAGAGTACAGGGTGTGATGAATGTCGGAATTTCAGATATATGTGGATTCTCTGCCGGCGGGATGCTCCGTTTCCCCGGCTGGTCAATGGGGATCAGGAACGCCATCAGGAAACCCCCAGGCTGCTGGCAAAACGGAGCACCTCGATGGTGGCGAATCCAGCCCCCTGTATTCTCTGTAATTGCTGCAATAAGGGTTAAAAGCCTGGGTTCGAGTATGTGTGACTGCATTTTAAAAAATCTTGGTTTGCAAGACAGCTAGGCATTTTAAGGGACAGAGGTAGAATTAAAGCATCAGAAAAGCTTGGACCAATGGATTTTTATTTGGATGAAGTGGGTTCCCTGTGGAGTATTCAATTTGATACATTCTGATGCAGGGACTGGATCATGGGTGTTCTACAGCCGAAATAGTGGTGCCGGTCCCGGAGCAATTCAGGACTTCCTAATGGGCCAGCACTGGCGCCACGTAGAACTAGTGCGATTCCAACTGAGGCTAGCATCGGATTCGCTGCGGTCAGGTTTGGTACTGGAGAGCGTGGCAAGCTGCAGCCATAAGCAATGTGCTCCCCACACACTCTCATTCTGCCCAAGAAAGTGCCACCCTGGAGAGCGGCCCTGAGATTGCCGAAGCAGAGCTGGTAACACTGCTGGATGCTGTGGAGGACAGGTGGGACACCTGCTCCCCAGGGTGGAACGGTGCCTGACACCTGCAGATGTCAACCGGACCTGGGCGCAGTTCGCAGAGGCTGTGAGTGCCATGGGTCCCACCGCACGAACCGGGCAGCACTGAAGGAAGAAGCTGCATGACCCCCCTCAGGAAGTCAGGGTGAGTCACCATCACCACTGTGCCTGGCAATAACCCTCGCTAAATGTCCCTCAAATCCCCCCCCGCCCCTTTCCCCCCATGCGGCCCCCACCAGGCGGACTGTTAGGTAGCACGGGATGAGGATGGGCAACCCCACAGGCCAGCTGGGTAAGTCACCATCACCGTTCCATTGGCACCAACCCCGAAGCCACACACTTGAAGCTCCTCCCCACCTAGAGGGCGATCAAACCCCACTCGCTGGCAGTCCACTTGCACCCCACTCTGCACATGCCAACACCAGTACCAATGGCTGGGTGCACTGCACACACAAGCCACCAGCTGCGGACCCCTGTGCTGCTCGTTTCCTCGTGCCTCACACTGTGCACTATCTGTCACCCCAGGAGAAGGCAGCGGGCAGAATGGGTGACCCACCTAGCGCTATACCAGAGGGTCCCTCCAAAGTGGTCCAGGATCCTGAACCGCATCTTCAGGATGCCAAAGCACCACTCAATCATGCCCCTGGTCGCTGCATGGGCCTTGTTTTAGCGGGCCTCTGTGTCGACCTCTGGCCTCCGGATAGCAGTCATCATCCACGACCGCAGTGGATAACACCTGTCGCCCAGGAGCCAACCCCTCAGCTGGTGGTGCTGGTGGTGGTGGGGGGATGTGGTGGTGGTGGGGGGGGGGGGGGGGGGGCTCCCCTTGAAGTGGTCAGGAACCGTTAAGTGTGCCAGGATGAAGGCATCGTACACGCTGCCCAGGTATCTGATGCAGACTTACATGATGGGCAGCTCATGGTCACACACCAGCTGAACGTTCATCAAATGGAACATCTTTCAGTTTGTGAAGACCAGTCATGGGCGGTGCTCATAGGACAACAGGCATCCTATCGATCACCGCCTGGACTGGGGCATCCCGGTGATGGCAGCGGACCCCGCTGCCTGGGCATTTTGGTGGCGTCAGAACACGTTGAATTTCATGTATTGTGGCATATAGAGCCTCCGTGATGGCATGGATGCACCTTGCTCTGTGAGATTCAGGACAGGACGGCACTCGGAGCCTGGAAGGACCCTGTTACGTAAAGGTTCAAGATGAGCGTCACCTTGGCAGCCACCGGGAGCGTGTGTGCTCCCCCATTCCCCCGTGGTGCTAGGTGTGCCATGATCTGACAGATATGTCACACTGTCTCTCTGCTCAATCTCAGTCTTCAACAGCATGCCCGGTCTGGCAGGTCCTCGAATGACAGGCGCTGCCAGTACACACGAGGCCTCATTCACACTTCCTTTGCGCCTCCTCCTCCTCCTCAGCCTGTTGGGCGATCGGCTCTCCATCCGAGCGGCTGCCTCCTGTTCCTCTGGGGCAGGCTCCACTGCTGCAGCTTCCTCCTCCTCGAGCAGATTCAGCTCGTACAGCCGCAGCATATCCCCCAGGGCTGCGGTGATTAGGAGGAAGGTAACCATTGCTTGTTGTATTCTAATATCCATTGATTGCAGGGGGTGAAAGGCCGACAAGTTAGTATGGTGCATAACCCCGTGCCCAACTAGACCCAACGGGCTACATGGTGGCCCCAGTCTGCACTGCAGCCCCTGCCCCCGCATGTTCCCCCCTCCACCCCCCAACAACCCCCGGTTGTTTCCCCGGCCGTTCGCCCAGCCCTCTGCCAACTGCCCCCCTGACCATGTCGGTGCTTGGCACCATGAGGGCCTCTGGCCCTGGCATCCATCATTGCTGCCAGGGGTACCAATGGCTGTCATTAATCATGTCAGCGGTACGTTCTGCAGCCCCCGTCCGGCGCCCTCCTGCAGGGGCTACTATCGGCCCCACGATCGCATGACTTGCGTCGACCTGACTCGGCTTTTCCCACTAGCTCGCACCTGATAACTCCTCCTAACCTAACCGAACTACATCTTGACCTTTCTACACACCTCAACCACCAACACCCCACCTAGCTTCCACCATACCTATCTATCACCCTACACATCTACCACCCTACCACAACAGCAACAGCACCTTAGTGGTTTCGCACCCACTGTGTTCGACAGGGCTCTCAACCATGTCTGACTCATCTCGATCACCTCTGCCCTCACCCCCTCTCCTCCCTCCCAGAACCAGGATAGGGTCTCACTTGTCCTCACTTTCCATCCCACCAGCCTCTGCATTCAAAGAATCATCCTCTGCCAGTTCCGCCAACTCCAACATGATTCCACCAGCAAACACATCTCCCCCTCATTCCACCTGTCAGCATTTCACAGGGACCATTCCCTCGAAGGTACCCTAGTCCACTCCTCCATCACCCCCAACACCTCACCCTTGTCCCACGGCACCTTCCCAAGCAATCACAGAAGGTGTAACACCTGCCCCTTTACCTCATCCCTGCTCACCATATCAGGCTCTAAACACTCTTTTCAAGTGAGACAGTGCTTCACCTGCACCTCCTTCAATCTTGCAGATCACCTTCGGTCCATCAACAGGTAGGGCTCAGACCTTCCCATCGCTGCCATTTCAACTCACCGTCCTGCTCTCACGTCCACCTGTCCATCCTTGGCCAGCTGCAATGTTCCAGTGAAGCCCAATGCAAACTGGAGGAACAGCACCTCATTTTACGATCAGGCACATTACAGCCTTCCGAGCTTCATATTGTGTTCACCAGCTTACGACTGTGAACTCTTTCCTCCACCTTCACCCCATGTTTATTTCTATCAATTTATTTTAATTTTATTGTCTTCCATTGATCTGTTTCTCCCTCACCATTGTTTCAACTCCCCCCACCCCACTTGGGCCAACTGTTCCTAGTTGTCCTTTGACACTTCTCAACTTTGTTCTGCCATTCACACTTCTAGGGCGGGATTCTACGACCCCCTGCCAGGTCGGAGAATCGCCGGGGGTCAGCGTGAATCCTGCCCCCGCCGGCTGCGGAGGATTCCGCACCTTTGGGGCGGCCTGACACGGAGTAGTTCATGCCACTCCGTCCCGCCGGGACCCCCCGCCCCGCCGGGTACGGGAGAATCCCGCCCGTAATCTCTGTCTGTGCCACTATCAGCATCCTTCTTAGCCTTAATCACTCCATTTACATTCCTTTTGTCTTTCTGTCCTCAACATCTTTGTCAATCTTCACCTATCGCTGGCCCCCTATCCAGCCCTATCGCTCCATGCCACTCCCACTACATTATAAATCTGACTCCATTACCAGTTCTCTCCAGCTTTGTCAGTCATCCAGCCTGAAACATTACCTTCCTTTTCTCTCCACAGATGCTGTCAGGCCTTCTGAGATTGTCCAGTAGTTTCTGTTTTTGTTTCAGATTCCAGCATCCGTAGTAATTTTCTTTTATTTACCTCCCGACCCAGCTGCCAACCTACTCAGCTGTCCCTCTACTCACTTACCTCACCCGCCCTAGCCATTTACACACCTACGCTTTCATCCATTCGCCCATTCACTCAGCTATTCATTCATATGTTCATTTATTAACACACTGAAAAGCTGTTTACCTGTCCCAAAGCCTGTTCGTGTGTGAGTGGACACTTACCAGAATACGGCAGCTAATGCCTTAAAAGGGGGCTTGGCTTGTCTTCCCCCTGATGATCCAGGGCTACAAGGAAGAAGTTTGATGGAAAACCACCCTGCATTTCCGAAGAAGCCAAGATTGGAAGACTCTGCCAGAGATGTGAAGGGCAGAAAAGTAGGAGCAGAGCAGCAATTCTACAGTGATTGCCACTCCTCAGAAGATTCGGGCCAATGTGCTAAAAACACCCACATCATACAACTGAAAAGAAAGACATTTTATAAGAGGGTAGTAAACAAGTAACCACGAAGATAGTATGGAAAAGAATTTCCAACATTTTATAAAGGGCATATTGTTTAGTGCAAAAATAACCCGATACTTCACGTACACTGATCAATTTAGAAGTGGCACTTTCTTTTTGGATAAATAAATGCTGCAGATACGTGTTGGACACTGGTTAAAAGCAAATTACTGTGGATGCTGGAATCTGAAACCAAAAGAGAAAATGCTGGAAAATCTTAGCAGGTCTGGCAGCATCTGTAAGGACAGAAAAGAGCTAACGTTTTGAGTCCATTTGACCCTTTCTCAAAGCTAAAAGGCATAGAAAGTGCAAGATATTTATACTGTAGGGTGAGGGAATGAAAGATGAGTCACAGCCACAGAAACCAAGGGAAGAGAGTGCTAAAGGCAGTCCCCAGAGAGAATAAAAGGTGTGAAAGGCCGAATGGCAGAGAAACTAAAATCAGAGGGTAAACTGTGCCAGATGTAGATGTGCGGGGAGGGGGGGGGGGGGGGGGGGGACAGAGGGGACAGAGGGGACAGAGCTTTGAGCACCAATAGTGTTTTCCAGAATAAGGTAGGCAAGGTGGCTGGTTACTCATTGAGTGAGAACAGGGCTTCCGCATGGTGTGCAGCCTTGGTTAATTTCAGGTCCTGAAAAGGAGGATGATTTGTGTGTTGTCGTGTGACTCAGCAGGCTAATCTTCCAGTCAAAATGCCTTTGGGTCGAGAAGGCAAAAGTTTCCCGAAGGAAGGAGAGGTTTCACGAGCCATATTTCTGCTCTATCCTTCTGATTTTATCACTTATCTGCAGCGGAGTTCATGCAGTCAGCGTTCGGTTGGTCCGGCTGCATTGTGGCTTTTTGGATGAGGCATTGCCATGTGGCACAATTTACAGTAAGTCCCTCCCATGCACCAATGTCAATTTTTCCATTTTTCAATTGGGTCTTCAGAGTGTCTTTAAAACGTTTCCTCTGTGCATCTTGAGATCCTTAAGTTGTGAAAAGAGGATCTAGTTCGGAAGTTGGCACTTTGGTCTACAGCTGCTGATTTCAGATGATCATGGTTGCAATGCCGGAGGAGATAGCTTCAGTGAGGATACTTACAGGTGGAAATTCTTCAGCAGCCGGAAATTCTTCAGTGCCTTTGGTGAGGTGACACAAGTCTCACTGGCTTGTAAAATGATGGACACAACGCCATTCGCTCACTCATGGAGATGCCGGTTATCAAAGACCCGGGTGCACAATATTTGGCAATTTACACTGGCACAGACAATTCGGTACTGGATCTCTACTTCAAAGGTGGCTTTTTGAGTAAGGTAGCTTCCATGATATGTGAAATGTTCAATGACCTCCAAAGTCTTTCCAACAACAACAATAGATGGAGATGTAAGTGCTTCTCCTGGTGAGGAGTGATGCAGGATTTTAGTCTTGCTGATGCTGAGTGAGAGATTAACCCTCTTGTTTGCAGAGTTGAAGAAGTTAAGGGTCATCTGAATGTCATGTAAGCCACAAGTGAGCACTTTTTGGCATGTTGTAAGTCGTGAATATACTGGAGGTTCACCTTAGTCTTGGCTGGTTTGTTGATGTTCAATAGCTCCCTGTCAATTTGAAACTAAATTAAGACGGCTGGGGAGTTGGTCATGAATGAGTTCCATGACAAGACTAAAGTAGACAGTGAAGAGAGTTGGCATAATCACACAGCCTCAGCTTGATGTCCAACTTGACATGAACGAGTTTTGTCTCCAATCTATTGCAAACGACAGTTACTATCATATCGTCATGCAAGAGTCACAGGATAGTAACATATTTTGCTGGGCATCAAGTCTCTGGGAGATGTTCCACTGGCCTTCACAGTTGATGGAGTACAAGGTTTTTGAGAGATCATTTAAGGCCATGTAGAGCTCTTTGCTTTGTTCCAAACTTCAGTTGAATTTATCAAGTGACAAAGATTATAGGCAGGATTATCCATTTCTGAGACTAAATGTTGACACTGACGCAGAATTCGTGGACTTTCATGACAGCAACACTGATGGTAAACGTGGACCAATTCGTTAATGTTAAAGGACTAGCACCGGTTCCTCATGGAACACAATAAATTCCAATGAAAAATGGTGCTGGCTTCACGGGGTCCATGATTGACACTTGAGAGGCTGCCGCATATACATATTACAATCCCCACACACACTCATCCCAGCCAAAAAGATGGCACTGGTTTTGATAGAGCGCGCCCATGCAGCTGAAGGGTCGGATGGGGCTAGAGGTCACCTAGGGGGATGGCAGTGGGGACACCTATACAACCCATGGCCCTAGGTTCACACTGGGCTGTCAGTGGCGTGCGCAGCCAATGCGGCCGGTATGGGTGCCTTCATATGGTGCAGGGTGGGGCGGGGTTACGGGTGTATGGGACGGGGGTTGGTGCCGGGGGAACAAGGCTGCCTACTCACCCTGGTTGCCATGAGGAGGCCCTACAGTTACTTCCAGCACTCCTGGGCCATCTGGATGGTGTTGCCCAGGGGCTCTGAGCACCTCTGTTACCTGTGTCCATGCCCGGTGAGCGGTGGTGGCTGGCAGCCTCCTCCCCACCCTGGGGTACAGGGTCACTTGCCTCTTGTTGTGAGTTTCTTTTTCTCTGTCTTTTCCTATGGCTCTGTTCCAATTATCGCAATCAATGGGTTTACCCTTCTTTCTTTTGATATCTATGTTCTAATACTCAGAGTCGCCAGGTATCAAATGATACCACCACAAGTTTCAACCGGCTATCGATCAAAGAGCCAAATACCAGTTAATTAGTTCAAGGTCAAGGGTACTTTATTTACACACAATTAGTCATGCAACATAAACACTACTAGTTAACTACACCTATTGGTAAGACAACCTGTACTTAACTTCAGGCACCCGGCTTAGGTCAGAGAAACAGTGGCCGCTGTTCGATTCTGGATCTATCGAGTCCGAAGGAGTAGAACTCGTCCATCTGGTAGCGGGCGTTGGACTTGGACTCTCTTCTGGTGTTGCTGTGATTGGAGATGGTCGTGACCGGGCACCATGTCCAAGAGAGGACGAACATATGGTGAACTCTTCTTCCTATACTCAGGGGTTTTTTGCGCTCTTTTGGGCGGTCCTTGGATTTGGGCCTTACTAATTGGGTGATCCCTGATCACTCCGTTCGATTCCTTAACCAATAAGTGGGAGGGGTTCTGGATGGCTGGGCATGTCCCAAGCGGTCACTGACCCCTTTGTTTACGCGTCCCCTGATCAGGGAGTGGCGCCGAAATGTCTGGGACTGTACAGGTCTCTCGAGTACCTGTCCTTAGTTCTGGTGCAGATGGGCCATCCAATGCTAATCGGCCCATCAAATTGCTAATTGTTCGGAGTTTCGATACCGTCTGGACTCCTTGGTTGTAAATGTACATTTTCAGGCTCTGAGCCTGCCTGAGTCTTGGCTTGTCCATTTTACCCGCTAGGCTTTGCGAGTTTCTCTGTCCCTAGTTGTAAGTGGCCATCCCAGATGGCTACACTCTCCTCCACAACATCCAGCAATGTCTTCAGTTCTGAGTCAGTGAACTTTGGGGCTGCGTATTTTTCTGTCATCTTGTTGGCGGGGATGGTGTGTGTGGGAGTGAAGTGGGAGCTGCAGCTTGTCAGCCTCCTGAGTGATTATCCCGGATCCAACGAATCCCACACTGTTTTCCATTGGAATCGATTGTGTTTCACGTGGCGCTGGTGCGAGCCCCTTAACAGTCGTTGAATCGGTCCAGGTGTGGTGCCAGTATTGCTCTCCTCGAACTCCGCGAATCCTGCCTTGGCATCAACACTTAGTCTCAGGAATGGAGAAACTGGCCGATTGTTATTGTGATTGTTTCAACCCATTTTGGCTGTGAGACCAATTCAGAATGAAAATGCTGGTGACATGTCGTTAAAGTGAACTCACACCGCCAGAATAAGGCTGCTTCAATATCCCATTTCAATGTTGTTTATAAGCAGTAAAATCTATTATACATTTGAGTGCATTACATGTACTTTGAAGTGCAGATTTTCAATTCCAGTGGAAAACTTTGCAGGTTTGCAAGATTCCGCATAAAGTTCTAAAGTTGCGTCTCCAATTTGGAAAAGTTCTCGTCAGCATGTTAAAGTGAATTGCTGGTGAAATTTCAAAAAAAAATTCTCGAGCAGACTGCAGAGAATATTAAGTTAGACAGGAAGATCTTTCAGATAGCACTCAGAGATGGGAGATAAAGGCCGCCCATCAAACTTTCCAAAATGATAGGAGAGCTGACATTACAGGATTAGGAAGGGGAATATAGCTGAAATTAGATATGTTGCAGAAGCACTCATCAGAACAAACGCCAAATTTGAAATGGTCACAACCATAGAAACAATTTGATTCGGAAAGTCGTGCTCTCTTTTATTGGGTGCAAGGTCTATTCCTGTTTCATGAAGGCAGCAGGTGATTTAGAACAAAGTTCTTTGGGGCACAGTAATATTGAACATTGTTGTTTATGAAATAAAACATAAGGAAGCAAATTCAGAAACTCAGCAGTCTGGAGTGTTTCAGGGACTCTCCAGGTTCAAAAGCTCCTCTCTAATTTCAGACTTAGGTGATCCTGGAGACATGTGTGTCTTCAACAAGCTCTTCTGAGATGTCATTGGTGTGGCTATATCTGGCTTCGAGCTTCGCATTGGCTTTTGTTAAAATAAATGAGAATAAGGTGTATGGGAAATCAGCAGTTGTTTGTAAGAAAGTCTACGCTGATTGATAATTCAGGCTCTTTGACTTTGTGAGGCTTCTATCTCAATTTGAATGCCAGGATATGAAGTTGTACATATTTTAGGCTCCAAAAATACTGAAAATGGCAAGTCTTTCTGGGTCATTACTTTCACTGTAAGCATAAGCATTTCCCACTGACTTTTGCAACTACCTTTAATAATAATAATAATCTTTATTATTGTCACAAGTAGGCTTACATCGCAATGAAGTTACTATCAAAATCCCCTCGCCACACTCCGGCGCCTGTTCGGGTACACAGAGGGAGAATTCAGGGGGCTGGATTCTCCGTCCCGCCGCACCAGATTTCTGGTTCAGCACGCTGGCAGGATGCTCCATTTCGCTGGCTGATAAATGGGGTTTCCCATTGTGGGGCAGCCCCACGCCGTCGGGAAACTCCTGGACTGCCGACAAAATGGAGCATCCCGACGGTGGAGAATCCAGACCAGAATGTCCAAATTATTGAACAGTGCGTCTTTCAGGACTTGTAGGGGTAAACCGCAGCACCTGGAGGAAACCCATGCAGACACAAGGAGAACATGCAGACTCCGCACAGAAAGTGACCCAAACCGGGAATCGACCCTGGTGCTGTGAGGCAACAGTGCTAACCATTGTGCTACCTCCCCCTCACACATCTTATGGTTGTGTTGAACTAACCACAAATTAAAAATAATGTACTTTCAGTTATGTGAAACAAGCTCTACTTTTCAGTTATAAGCCGTATTCACAGGCACATGTTCTTTGTAGCACAAGTACAATCAGCTAAATGCAAATATCTAATTTTAGTATCCATGGTGTTTGAGGGTAAATTTACTGATCAGTGAAGCGTTCTCTACAGGTAGGAAGCAATCAGTGTGAGCCTTCAGCTGGTTTAGCTTATTAAAGCGGGAAGGCTTCACTTTGCTGTTAGTTAAGCACTCAAAGACAGCCTAAGAGGTGGGGACAATGACAAGTCTGCAGTAGGCTGCACTGTACATGTTGAGATATTGTTTTCTGCTTAACTGAGCGGCAGTGAATTGATGTGTTAGGAATGGAACGCAATGACAATTAAATTGTAACTGACCTGGCTGTTATCATCATTATGCTTTCCTTTTTACAGCTTTCATCGTTATTCAAACACAATACTTAGAGATGACATTGCGGGAAAATGTCATTTATACTTCTATATTGAAGTAATTATCCATTTAGACATAAGTTGTATCAGCTGTCTCTTTGTGTTCATAGACTGGTAGAAATGGTACAAACAAGATAGCTTTGCTGAATCACTGTTTGCTTGTTGGTGTCACAATTTATCGATAACAATGGGCCGAATTTTACTGAAATGGGTCTGAAGAAGACAACGAGGCTGGTAGCACATCGGCAATGCGTTTATTCTTTCGGCAAGCTTTGCTGTGGCTCTTTAACTCCGCCATGGCATTAGAATTCCCCATCTGGGTTTGCCGACCAATCGTAGCGTGTGGGTGTGATGATGGCCCGTGCGCTGTCAAAGGAAGACTTTCTAAGTAAGGGCAGGGATCTGAATGGCTGAAATAAACATGGCCCCAATGAGGCGACATCAGCAAAGTGAATGGAAGCGATATGTGGGAAGGCTGCCCCACTCTCTGACTTTTCACTCAAGGTCCTGCTGTGGGCTGTAACGGTCTATAACTGAAGTGTGGTTTGAGAATGTTGATCCTCTGCCTGTCATCCCCATCATGGGACTCTTGCCTGGAAATAAACTTCAAATTCCTTCCAATGATCTAAAGCCTTTTGTTTTGCTTCTCTGATTAGTTTTACCCCAGTCCCCTTCTTATCCTTTCTCGAGTCTGTTCTGTAGCGTTCCTTTCATCGTGTAATCTACTCAAACTGCAGCCCACTGCTTACGCTTTGAGATATCTCAGGACTACTACTGTGAGCTCGCACTCCTGCACGGTTGGAGACTCTTGCTCCAGTATGTGTTTGTTTTCTCATACAAATCTCAGGCCATTATCAGAACTCACAATGCACTTTCTTAGTTTCCTACTCTTTTACTGCATTCTTCCAGTCCATAGACCTCATTTCTTGGCCATCATCTTGAATGTTGACATTTTCCAATAGCTTTACCTGCACGTCCCACAATAGTTGCACCCCGCCATTCACTGGACCCTTCTGAAATATATGTCACCCAAGTAACTTGGGATGCGATACTGCTTTCCTGTACATCATGATCACTCAGGCTAGCATTATCCAGCCCCTGGTTTATTATATTCTGTTCCTCGGATCTCTCATTGCAAAACATATGAATATGTGAGGTACAAAGGGTGTCTCATCGTCTTCTAGCAGCTGCTCATACTCTGAGAGTTTGCAATCAATCTTGATTAACCTTAAGGAATGAACCTTAATCATTTGATTAACACGTTGGATAACTATTTTCTCACCGTCACGCCCGATGACCTTATCAGGCTATCTACATGCCTTTTGGCTCCCTCTTTCGCAATATGCCACATCCACAAAATTAAAGTTGATCTTGGATGACCCTGCACAATGATTTAGAACTCTCTGAATTTTCACCCAGGCCTCAGCCTTGACAAAAGCTCTTCTTCCTGCATTTCAAGTACTCAAATGTGCAGAAGAAAATTGATCTAATCAGAATCCCCTCCAGGACAGGGGGCTATTGCCCAACACAGAAGGTAAGGTGGGCTTTCTCCCATAAGCCAACTTGTAGGGATTATACCCCACAGCCATCTGAATCAAATTCTTTATATGGATCATCCATGTGGTTGTCAGCTTGCAGTTTGGTTGATCTGGTAAGATTTTATGCAGCATTTTATCTATCACAACATGATTCCTTGCACAGAGCCCATTGCTGAAAGGCACTTTTAGCTCCGGGATTCATGACCCCAACCTTTGCCCTTCTGCCTGTGCAGCACGTGTGCTGAAAACGGCAGCTGAAGGACTTCATGTCTGCGCTGATGCCCATCCCCCCGTGGAGCTGCAGGCCCGGCTGTCCCAATCTTGCTACAACTGATGCTGATGCTACTGCTGATCATTGTGGTCCTCATCTGAGGTCCATGACATCACAGCATAAGATACACTCACTCACACAGATTGAGTAGATCACAGCCAGTGAACCTTCTTTCTTTTGCAGTTTGGGGCTGATTTATGTAAGTGCGCAGGCTCTTTAAATTGGTTTTTTTTGCGGGAACACATTCGTGGGGCCGGTTTATCCACAGCCTGCAGGCAAACATCCAGCTGCACAACTGAGAGGGAACATCAATCTCATTCCAAAATACAGATTAGATGGACAAATATTCAAAGTTATCTCGGATACCCAGCACAAGTACTATGAACGATGCCTTGAATTCTTTCACACAATCAGACAAACAAGCTTGTTTCAATGTATATTTCCCTCTAACATCTGCAGTTTCCTGAATTGCTCTTTTATTCTTGCCTTCCTTCCACTTGTGGGTTTCAGGAAACTCAAGAAACACATGGGCCCATATTCGAGTTGTAAAAGCCATGTTGATATTGGTATAATTGAGTTATTATCATATTGAAATAGACGAGGTAGTGGCATTGTGGTATTATCACTGGACTGACAATCCAGAGACCCTGGAAATGGGGAAAGTTGACTCCAATAAATATCTGGAATTAAAAGTCTAATCATGACCATGAATCGATTGTCGTAAAAAACCCAGCTGGCTCACTAATGTCCTTTAGGGAAGGAAATCTGTCATCACCTTGTCTGGTCTACATGTGACTCCAGACCCACAGCAATGTGGTTGACTCTTAAATGCCCTCTGAAATGGCCTAGCAAGCCACTCAGTTGTATCAAACTGCTATGAAGTCAATAAAAAGGAAAGAAATCACACCGACCACCTGGAATCGACATAGGCACTGGAAACGACAATGGCAAATCCAGCCCTGTCGACCATGCAAAGTCCTCTTTACTAACATCAGGGGGCTTGTGACAAAGTTGGGAGTGCTGTCTCACAGACTAGTCAAGCAGCAGCCTGGCATAGTCATATTCACAGAATCATATATCACAGATAATGTCCCAAATGCCACCATCACTATTCCTATCCCATCGGCATATCAGACCTGGCAGAGATGGGGGCACAGTGGTATACAGTCGTGTGGGAGTTGCCCTGGGAGTCCTCAATATGAAGTCTCATGGTTTCAGGTCAAACATGGGCAAGGAAACCTCTTGCTGTTAACCATGTACCATCTACCATTAGCTGATGAATCAGTACTACTCCATGTTGAACACCACTTGGAGGAAGCATTGAGGGTGGCAAGGGCACAGAATGTACTCCAGGTGGGATACTTCAATGTCCATCAACAAGAGTGGCTTAGTAGCACTAAAGGACATAACTGGAGCACCAGGCAGACCGAAAAATGTGGTGTAAACCTGGTAAGGCTACAACGTAGGTTGTACAGGAAACTACTTGAATGCATAACAACATAAGCAGTAAGTAATAGACAGAGCAAACGGATCCCACATCTAACGGATCAGATCTAAGCTCCGCAGTCCTGCCACATCCAGTAATGAATGGTGGTGGACAAGTAAACAACTCACTGGAGTAGGGGGGCCCAATAATATCTCCATCCTGAATGATGGAGGAGCCCAGCACATCTGTACAAAAGACAAGGCTGAAGCATTCGCAATAATCTTCAGCCAGAAGTGCCAAGTGATTGATCCATCTCGGTCTCCTCCCGAAGTCCCCAGCAGCACAGATGTCAGCTTTCAGCCAATTTGATTCACCTCACGTGATATCAAGAAATGGCTGAAGGCGCTGGATACATAGAGCATACAGTGCAGAAGGAGGCAATTTGGCCCATCGAGTCTGCACCGACCCACTTAAGCCCTTACTTCCACCCTATTTCCGGAACCCAATAAACCTTCCTAAGCTTTTTGGGCACTGAGGGCAATTTAGCATGGCCAATCCACCTAACCTGCACATCTTTGGACTGTGGGAGAAAACCGGAGCACCCGGAGGAAACCCACACAAACACGGGGAGAATGTGCAGACTCTGCACAGCCAGTGACCCAGCGGGGAATCGAACCTGGGACCCTGGCACTGTGAAGCCACGATGCTAGCCACTGTGCTACCATGCTGCCCGGGCAAGGCTATGGGCCTTGACAATATTCCGGCAATAATCTTGAAAACTTGTTCCCCTAGCCAAAGGGCGGGATTCTTTGGTCGCCGCACAAAATTGCGTTCGGCACCCGGCTGAAGAATCAACGTTCGCGCAGAAATTGGGGGCGGCGCGTGGGGTTTGGTTGTCCTCCAGGTGGCTGGGAGGTGTTTACAGGTGTGTGGAACCAGGGTTGATGCAAGGGGTATGGTGCTGGCTTCTCACCCTGGCCCCCCTGAGGTCCTGGCGGTGGGGCCCCCGCCGCTCATGGTCTCCGCCACCTGCATTCAGGCCTAGTGCGTCAATATTTCCATGACTATCTCATCTGTAATTGTTCTCAAAGGTATAGCTTCCGGAATTCAGGTAGTCATATCCATGACTGTAAGAATGCATTGATGCCCTGCCTTCGTTTTAGGCAATGACCCAACGCAACCTACTAATACCCAACTAAATGGTTCTTCAAACACTGGTATGAGTATTTAAAATGTGGGTTTAATCACATGCTGTGGTTCACCAATACTTGACAGGTATGACAACTTCTACATCCTTCCACAGTCCTGGCCAGGTAAAATGCCTGTTGATTGAAGCCTGAGTTTTCCGAATTCCCACATGTCTGGCCATTGATATCTCACATGCTATCTGCAGTACGTGCCTTCGATATTTGGGCGGTACCACTATCTAATGAACAACCATCCATTTCTCATCTGCAGGTCTATGAGGATGTCTCCACTTCCTCATCATAACTCCGTTCTTCACGCAATAGCACTTTGAGCCTCAACTTCTGAGACAGCTGACTATGCTAATCAATGTATCCTTGGAACTGACTCCGGGGCATCAATTAATAAAATCCTACCAAACAGTTCCAGAGAATAATTCCCATTCTTAAGGATCATTTTGGTTCCTCTATCATCTGATTGTGGCGTGAATTTAATCTCAGATGGTGAACTTTGTTCAGCCATTGCCCTAGTCACCACACACAATTGAAAAATATCTGGAAATTGTTCCTCTAACTGCTCTGACTTATCTTCCCTCAGACTCTCTTTAATCATGGGTGAAGCTACAACCTTGGCTCCTGCAAAATCATTCACCAAAAGTAACTTCACTCCGTTCATTGATAACTTCTTAACCATCTGACAACTACTGGACCAGACAATAAATCACATTCCATTTGTACTTTATACAATGGAACTAGGATATAATCTCCACTTATCCCATTCACAAATACCTTAGCTTTCAGTGAACACTCTGGAGGGAAAACCAAATCCTTCTCTGGTAAGAGAGTTTGTGCAGCACCTGTGTCCCTTAAAATAGGGGTTGGCTACATTGGTTGATGAAAATGAGGTGATATTCCCCTTAAACAAAAACTCTGCGTATGTCTCATCTACCTCAATCAGCATACCTGCTTACACAGCAATGTTTGCCTCAGATCCCCTAAGTCAGTTAGAGGTACAGTCTTCCCTGTAGTATTCTCCACTTTTGTTCTTTTTTCTGAATCCTCCTTATGCATTGCTGCCTCACGGTGCTGAGGTCCCAGGTTCGATCCCGGCTCTGGGTCACTATCCGTGTGGAGTTTGCACATTCCCCCCCGTGTTTGCATGGGTTTCGCTCCCACAACCCAAAGATGTGCAGGGTAGATGGATTGGCCATGATACATTGTCCCTTAATTGGAAAAAAATGAATGGGGTATTCTCAATTTCTAAAAAAAAAAATCATCCTTATGAACTCCAACAAGTCCAATGGGCTTTTCTCGCTACTCACCGAGGCCTTTGCATCTCACCTTTATCCTCAGTACCTCCCTGCCTGGTCTGAGGAGGGGATCTCGGAGCATTCCCAGCGATCTATTCCTTACCCTGGCTACCTGCTTTCCTTTCACTCTCCCACTTCCTATCCTTTTCACAATTATGGGAGTGATGGAACAAAGGTTTAAATTTCTGGATGCTCTCACAACCTTTAGCCAATATTTCTGCTTGCCTAGCCATCGTCACCCTTTTGTCTTCAACATGGGTTTTTATTACAGAAGTTAGAGAATTCTTAAATTCTTCTAAGAAAATGACCTCTCTTGGAGCCTCATAGATAGTTTAAACTCTCATTTCCATCTATTAAAATTGTTCTGCTTAGCCCTTTCAAATTCTGCATAAGTCTGTCCTGGCTGTCTCCTTAAATTCCAAGGGCTAGATTCTCCGCTGTCAGGATTCTCCATTTCGCCGGCAGCCCGGGGATTTCCCGGCTTGGGGCTGCCCACAATGGGAAACCCCATTAGCTGGCTGGTGAGACGGGGAATCCTGGCGGCGGGCGGAGAATCACGCCCCAAAATGTTTATCTATATGCCCTAGGAACTCATTTGTATGCCCCTTGAATAGTCTATTTAACCTCATCGTAATTATTAGACGCCCCCTCAGATAGGGAAGCATAAACTTTCTGCCCCATCAATTTACTTTGCATGGGTAATGCCAACTTTTCTTTTGACCACTCCATTTGGGTTGCTATTTTCTCAAATGCTCCAAAAAATGATTCTGCTTCCTTTTCTTCAAACATTGGGAGAGCCTGTAAAAGTTTAAACATATCGTCATTGGGTTCTGTTCTAGTGTTAAGCTTCCCCCCTAGCTCCCGGCAGCCCCCTTGTAATTTCCAGTGCCTTAAGCCGAAACTCTCTGTGCGATGCTATTTCCTCTCTCTCTAATTTCAAACTCCACAAATAAATTTTCATTTGAAAAGCTTTTTCTTTTTTCTGCATCCCCATTTCTTTTTCTTTTTTTGCATTTCCATTTCTTTCTCCATTCTTTTTAACTCCCTCTCATGCTCGAACTGCAACCAAATTCTCTCCAGCTCAATATCCTCACCAGAAAATGTCTTTGATGCCACTCTGCTTCATGGGCTGTCCTATGTTCCTCGCAGACGCAAGCATTCAACCAATTTATCATACATCTCTGCCTTCCCAACTTTCCAATCAATTGAACCAAATCGCTCTGATCTTTCAAGTGCCAAAAATCAGAGATTTTCCGTTCAACAGCTAAACCTCCACCGCACAGTGTACCATTTTGCAACTTCTGAATTCGTCACTTCCTCTGCTCGACTTAGGTATATGTCCATGGATCAAAATTAAAACCACAAAGTAAAATAAATGGGAAATAAGGGAATCAACAGGAAAGGCCTTTACACTAATCTCAATCATCAGTGAAGTGATGTGAGGAGTTATTAACAGTGCTATCAAGCGGCACTTACTTAGCAATAATCTGCTCACAGATGCTCAGTTTGGGTACCACCAGGCTCACTCAGCTCTTGACCTCATCACAGCCTTGGTTCAAACGTTGACAAAAGAGCTCAACTCCAGAGGCGGCTGCCTTTGACATCAAGGCAGCATCTTATGGAGTGTGGCATCAATGAGCCCTCGCAAAACTGGAATCAATGTGAATTAGGGAGAAAATTCTCCACCAGTTGGAGTCATACCTGGCACTAAGAAAGATGGTTGTGGTTGTTGGAGGTCAGTCATCACAGCTCCAGGACATCGCAGCAGGAGTTCCTCAGGGTAGTAGGCAAGGCCCAACAATCTTCAACTGCATAGTCAATGACCTTCCTTCCAACATAAGGCCAGATAAGGGGATGTTTCCTGAAGATCAGCACCATTTGCGATTTCTCAGGCACTGAAGAAGTCCACATGCAAATACAGCAAGACTTGGATAATATCCAGGGTTGGGTAAGTGACAAGTAGCATTCGTGCTACAGAAGGACCAGGTAATGACCATCTCCAGCAGTTGAGAATCAAACCGTCACGTCTTGACATTGAATGGCATTCCTTTCACTGAATCCCCCACTGTCAACATTCTGCGGGTTATCATCAACCAGAAACTGAATTGGACTGATCATATAAATACCCGTGGCTATAAGAGCAGGTCAGAGGTGAGGAATTCAACGAGTAACTCAGCTCCTGACTCCCCAAAGCTTTTCAACCACCTACATGACACAATTCAGAATTGTAATGGAATACTCCTCACTTGTCTGGATGAGAGCAGCTCCAACAACAATCAAGAAGCTCAACACAATCCAGGAAGAAGCAGTCTGCTTCATTGGCATACCTTCCACAAATATTCACTCCCACCGCCACTGACATACAATATCAGCTGTGTGCGCCATCTGCAAGATGCAATGCAGGAACTCACCAAGGCTCCTCAGGCAACACCTATCAAACCCACAACCACTAACATCCAGAAGGACAAGGGCAGCAGATACCTCGGAACACCACCACCCGGAGGTGTCCCTCCAAGTGACCCACCAGGCTGACTTGGAAATACATTGCCATTCCTTTACTGCTGCTCGGTCAAAACCCAGCATGATGGCACAGTGGTTAGAACTGCTTCCTCAGAGCTCCAGGGACCCGGGTTCAATTTGGCCTTGGGATACAGTGTGGAATTTGCATGTTCCTCCATGTCTGTGTGTGTTTCCTCCGAGAGCTCCAGTTTCCTCCCACAGTCCAAAGATGTGCGTGTTAGGCGGACTGGCCATGATAAATTGGCCCTTGGTGCCCAAAGAAGTACAGGTTAGGTGGGGTTACAGGGATAGGGTGGTAGAATGGACCTGGGTAAGGTGCTCTTTCAGAAAGTCAATGTAGACACCGTGAGCTGAAGGGCCTCCTTGTGCACTGTCGGAATTCTATGTTGTATGTTAATAGCACAGTGGGTGTACCTACACCCCAAGGACTGCAGCGGTACGATAATGCAGCTCACCACCATCTTCTTGAGGGCCATTTGGAATGGGCAACAAATGCTGGCCTCGCCATCGAAGCCCACATCCCGGAAACATGAATAAAGAAAGAAAATCTGCCTGATTGCTCGGATGCAGCCAAAGGTGCTACATTTAATTGCGAAAGTCAGTGGGTGGAGCCGGTATCCTGGTAAATTGTCAACTTCCCCAGTTCTAATCCCTCACCACCCCACCCACCCATTACCAAACCCACCTGCCCCAGCCCATTAAAATTCAGCCCAAAGAGGTTATTTTTCCCCCAAAATTCAAATGTTGAAAGCCATTACTTTAAATAAACAACAGCTGATATGTTATAAAGAATAACAAATCACTACAATGAGCTTAAGGCACCAATCTGATTTTGCATTTTCGCTGATGTTCATAAACTGCTTGAGGTTTTCACTGGTGGTTTATGATGCCATTCAAAGTGCTCAGTTGAATTACTGCCTTGTAACTCACAGGTCGTCATTGATTATCCATTATTTATAGGCCCCATATTCATTCTGCATGATAATATATTAAACTTGTAAGATGGATAGTTCAAGATTAAAAAAGCAATTCTGGAAAGTACTGTGACGATTGCATCAAGGAGTTTAAGAAAGTGGTCAGTAGCCACCAATATAAACAACACTTGTGTCTGTGCAATGTTCAAGGATATGTTTCGGGGCATTTTCATGATTTACCTGAATATTTGTAGGTATTACTAAATTTCTTGGCTTGACAAAGTTTTATCTAAATTTATACAGAAATTGGAAAGGAGAATGGGTTTTTCAGTACAACCAGGTTGTGTTGGTGTTTATTATCCGTTTGAGCAGCAGTCCCAATCACAGTTGCCTGACCCTATCCAATATCCCTTTATCCCCCTTTCCTTCAACCATTAGCTGCTGTAATGTATTGCAGAGCCACAGAATCCTCCTAGTCTGACCCAACCCCCCTATATCTATGCCCCCCTCAATCTAGATGCCTCAATCGATGAAAATATTTATTTCCATCTACATTGCCCCATCCCTTTGTAACCTTAAACTCTTATATAAAATCATCCCTTAATACCCTCTAATCTCATCAAAACAACCACAGCGTGGAGCTCTAAATGTGGTGACTGACAAATATTCCAATTCATTATTGCTACATTTTGGACTGTATTCAGTTACTCACTGCAGATAAAACCATCACAAAGCCTGCAAAGAGTAAAATATTCTATTCTTCCAATGAGTATTAAAGGTTGTGTCAAAATTGTCAATGGCTTGAATTTTAGCCCAAAATGAAAATGGATACTTGAAATTAAAACTTGGACTTTTAAAATTAAACCACAGTCAGATCCAGGCAGGCCTAATGGATCTATGGAGCCAGTTTCTGGCTCCGTGCAAGAAGGCTTCTCTGAAAGAATAGCGTGTGCTCAGGATCTGGATGCGGTGTTCCAAAAGATAGAGGAATTCAAAAAGAAATGCAGAGTCCTGCAGGCTGCAGTAAATGTCCTGCATCAGACACGGGGTCAAAAATTAAAATCTCAACTGAACAGAAAGATGGGAATAATGTGCACATTTACAACAGAATCCGGGGATCGTGACCCAGGAGCAGAGTGGGAGGAGATAGATACTCCTTATACACACACGACTGTGTGCAAAATTCGGCTCCAATTCCATCGACACATTTGCTGATGACACAACTGCAGTGGGTCAGACCTCAAATAATGATGAGTCAGAGTACAGGAGGGAGATAGAGAACTTAGTGGCGTGGTGTAACGACAACAATCTCAGGGCATCAATGGTGCTGAGGTGGAGATGGTTGACAGCTTAAATTTCCTGGGTGTGCACATCACCAACAATCTGTCCACCCACGTCGACGCTATGACCAAGAAAGCACAACAGCGCCTATAAGGGAATTAGGCATGTCCACATTGACTCTGACTATCTTTTACAGATTCACAATAGAAAGCATCTGGACGGATACTGTGATCCTGAGGCTAAGTATTGGTGCCGTCGGAAACGCCGTCACGTATCTCGACGGCGTCAACACGGCCCCAGGATCAGCAATTCTGGCCCCTATAGGGGGCCAGCAGGGCGCTGCAGCGGTTCACGCCGCTCCAGCTGCTGATCCGGCTGTGGAATGGGCGCCAGAGGATGCACGCATGCGCATGAGCAGTGGGTCCGGCGCGAACCCACGCATGCGAAGAGCCACCGGCGCGATTTCCACGCATGCGTGGTGTCTCCCTTGTCCGCACCAGCCCTGACCCAACATGGTGCAGGAGTACTGGCGCCGGTGCGGAAGAAAGGATGCCACGAGACAGAGAGGCCAGCCCGCCGATCGGTGGGTCTCAATCGCAGTCCAGGCCACATTGGAGGCCTCCCCCCCGGGGTCGGACACTCCCTCCCACCTCACAGGCCGTCCCCCAGACCCTTCAACGCCGAGGTTCCGCCGGCCCAGAGCATGTTAGAATGGCGCCGGCAGGACTCGGGTTTTATTTCACGGCCGCTCGGCCGATCCATGCGGGAGAATCATGGGGGGGCCTGGTATAGCGACCCCCGACCGGGGCCGGGCCGACCACGCCGGCTCCAATGGCGCCGATTCTCCGGTCTGCGGAGAACTGCGTCCCGACATCGGGGCGACTTGGCGCTATTCACGCGGCCCCCCGCCGGTTCTCCGATCCGGCACAGGGTCGGAGAATCCCGTCTGGCTGCATCACAGCCTGATATGGCAACTACTTTGCCCAAGACCATAAGAAACTACAGGGAGTCGTGAACACCACCTAGTCCATCACGCGAAACCGCCTCCCATCCATTGACTCTGTCTATACCTCCCACTGCCTGGGGAAAGTGGGCAGCATGATCAAAGACCCATCCCAGTTGGGTTATTCTCTCTTCCAACAGTCTTGATATGCAGACACACACATAATGATATACAGACAAGCAGCTAATGGACACAGAGAACAGGACATGACCAATAAGCAGGCAGGACATTCAGGGGTGGGATCTGACTTTAAAAGACACGAGGCACTCACACTCCGCCTCTTTCCACTGATGAACATCTAGAGAGTCAGTCAAGGGTATTGTTACAATCTCACCCCTCCACCACGTGTCTAAGAGCTCGTCTGGTTCAGTCAGACAGAGTAACCACACTTAAGTTAGCAGAGAGTCGAACTCACAGAGAACTGTGCTAACTGTGCTATTAGTTCAATAAACCTGATTGAACTAACTTCAAGGTCTGGAGTATCTTTTTGATCTATGCTGCATCCAGTTGCAGCCAGTGTTATACCAGTGTACCTAACACGACATGATACCAGGAAACGATGAATTTAAGGTGGCTTACTTCAGTCCGTTCCGTGACGACCAGCAAATGTATCCCGGCACCATGGAGAAGATTCAGGCTCCTCACCAGCTCAGGACCTCCAGCAATCTCAGTGCCAACTGGCGGATATTCAAGCAAAAGTTTCTGCTGTACATTGAAGCTTCAGATCTCGAGAGTGCGTCTGATGCAAGAAAGATACATAGACAGCGGGTGATCAAGCCATCAAACTCTTTAACTCGTTTAACTTCACCGAAGGCTAGGACAAGACAAAGTTTCAGACCATTTTGGGTAAGTTCAATAGTCACTGTGAAGTGGACACCAATGAAAACTTCGAGCGCTACATATTCAAACAACGTCTTCAAGGTAAAGATGAATCTTTCAGTGCCTTCTCAACTAACCTCCGCCTGCAAGCGCTGTCCTGCAACTTTGGTGATATTGCTGACTGCATGATCAGAGACCAAATCGTGTTTGGAGTTCATGCTGATCCTCTTAGACAGCAGCTCTTAAAAATCAAGCATACGACCCTGCCATTCGCGATTGAAACATGTACAGTGCAGTAGCACACAAAAAAAAAATCGGTATTCCCAATACAAATCGGCTGAAAATGAGAAACTTATCTCCCACGAGGCAGAGAGTGTGTGGGTCATCTCCCGGATGCAGTGCCTCAGCATTGAAGATAACGGCCATCTCGCACGCTTTTCCCGGAGCCCCACGCATGCGCGATGCGAACAGGATAACGAAGCTGCCGACACCCACACTGCGCAGGTGCAGACGTCTGCCGACAACACTGCACATGTGCGACGACGTACACCGCGTCACGACGCTGACGTCATGATGTGCCCGACCTGCGGCAATGCCCACTTAAAGGGACACTGCCCTGCAAGAGGCAGGCGATGTTTAAACTGTGGGAAGACTGGACACTATGCAGCCTTGTGCAGATCTGCACCACCAGTCAGAGGCCAGCGCTCCCAATTCCGACGACGGTGCGTCCAGAATGTGCAACGACGATTACAGGATTCTGATCCTGGCAGTACAACGGATCCAGAGGACAAGTGCCTGGTGTCCGCCTACCGAATGGGCATCATTACTACACGTGAACATGCCACACCTAACTCATCTCACATTTAGTCCATCCTCGCTGTGGATTCAGAAGACGAATGGTGTGCGGTGATGCAGGTCAACCGCTGCTCCATCCAGTTCAAGCTGGACACAGGTGCTTCTGCCAACCTCCTCTCACAGGCAGACAAATGCATCAGGAAGCCCCACAAGGTCCTTCCAGCAGCCTGCCAGCTCCTGGACTATAATAGTAATGCCATCACGGCACTGGGGTCCTGCCATCTACTCGTCTCCAACCGGAGCGCGCATGCCTGCAAAAAGCTAAACCTGGTGCAGCGGGTTTATTCAACGATACCCTCCAACGTGGATCTTCAAGCTGGCATTGACGACATCCTCGCTCAGTATCCAGATGTGTTTGATGGGATGGGCACTTTGCCATATCGGTACAAGATCCTACTGCGACCTGATGCCAAGCCAGTGGTCCATGCACCACGCTGGGTCCCGGCTCCGCTGAAGGAGCGCCTGAAGTAACAGCTCAAGGAGCTGCAGCAGCAGGGGATCATTTCCAGGGTAACCGAACCGACTGACTGGGTCAGCTCGATGGTGGTGGTAAAAAAAACCTCTGGAGACCTGCGCATCTGCATTGATCCCAAGGATCTCAACCAGAATATAATGCGTGAACACTACCCCATCTCGAAGCGGGAGGAACTCACCAGTGAGATGGCACATGCAAGGTTTTTCACGAAGTTAGATGCATCACATGGATTCTGGCACATCCAGCTGGATGAGTCCAGCAGAAGGCTCCGCACCTTCAACACACCGTTTGGCAGGTACTGCTATAACCGTGTGCCATTCGGCATCGTCTCGGCATCGGAGATATTTCATCGCATCATGGAGCAGATGATGGAGGGCATCGAAGGGGTTCGTGTGTACATGGATGACGTCATCATATGGTCCACGACCCCTGAGGAGCATGTTTCCCGTCTCCAGCAGGTATTCCGCCATGTCCACGCCAATGGCCTGAAGCTGAACAGCGCCAAATATTGCTTTGGCATGTCGGCACACAAGTTCCTAGGAGACCAGATCTCTAAGCAGGGCGTGTGCCCCGACACAGACAAGGTCAAGGCCATCGCAGCCATGAAGGTCCCGGAAGACAAGAAGGCGGTATTGCGCTTCCTGGGCATGGTCAATTTTCTGGGCACGTTCATCCCAAACATGGTCTCACACACCACGGCCCTACGAAACCGAGTGAAGAAGTCCTCTGCCTTTGAGTGGAAGGCGGCCCATCAGGCAGAGTGGTTGGAGCTGAAAGCCAAGCTCACCACTGCACCCAGACAGGGAAACAAAAATCTCGACAGATGCGAGCCAGGATGGCATTGTTGCGGTCCTGCGGCAACGCGATGACTCCTCATCCTGGGCACCGGTTGCCTACGCATCAAGGGCAATGACGCCCACCGAACAAAGGTATGCACAAATCGAGAAGGAATGCCTGGGCCTTCTCACTGGCATTCCCAAGTTTCACGACTATGTCTACGGCCTGCCGACATTCACAGTCGAGATGGATCACAGACCCCTGGTCCACATTATCCACAAGGACATTAATGACATGACGCCTCAGTTGCAGCGCATCCTCCTCAAACTCAGAAGCTACGACTTTGACCTGGTCTACACACCTGGCAAGGAGCTCATTATTGCCGATACACTGTCCCGCTCCATCACTGTGCCGAGTGAACCACTGTACGCCATCCGGCAAATTGAGTCATAGGTTGAGTCACAGGTGCATCTGTGTGCTAGCACCCACCCGGCATCTGATGAGAAGGTGATTCGTATCCGTGAGGAGACAGCCAGAGACCCCCCTCTTGCAGCGTGTTATGCAACACCTCGCCAATGGCTGGCAAAAAGGGCAGTGCCCTCAATTTTTCAATGTAAAGGACGACCTGACGGTGGTTGATGGCATCCTCCTCAAACTGGACCGGATTGTAATTCCACACAGTCTCCAGAGCTTGGTGCTCCGTCAAATCCATGAGGGCCACCTGGATGTGGAAAAGTGCAGAGCCAGGCAGGCTGTCTACTGGCCCGGGATCAGCCAGGACATCGCGAACATAGTCCTTAACTGTGCAACCTGTCAACACTTCCAGCCAGCGCAGAGTAAGGAGACACTTCAGCAGCATGAAATCGAAACCTCCCCATGGTCCAAGGTTGGCATCGACCTCTTTCATGCAAATAGGCGTGATTACGTGTTAATCATTGATTATTTTTCCAACTACCGTGAAGTCGTGAAGCTCTCAGATCTCGAACCGTCATCAAGGCCTGTAAAGAGGCTGTTGTCGGGAAAAATCCCTTGTACTAGTGCAGTCAAGAGGCCGAGTCTCAAGGCAAGGTTCAAAGCGTTGTTCTTTATTGTACAATTACTGAAGCCTTCAGGGAGACCCACGCAGCCAGCTCAGAAACAATGGCTTGGTCCACGTTGATCTCAACCATTACACGTTCGTTCTGGATTTTTATAGGAATCCAAATTTGAGCGGGAACATTTGCTCATACATAATAGCTAAAGGGTACTTTTGATTTAGATCTCTCAGACAGGTTTAAACTGAGAATATGCATCTTTGTCAATTTGCAACTGTATGATGTGTGTCCGTGTTGATGGGATTATCTGTGCTCGCTCTGGTGTCCCTCCCTTGTCAATTTGCATCTGTATGGAGTGTGTTCGTGTTGATGAGATTATCTGTGCTTGCTCCGAGTGTCCTTCCCTTCTTTAATGTGTTTCCCATTATCTCCCTGATGTGTCTCCTTAACTAAATCGACCTCCGATGTTTGTGGCTGTGCTATGCTTTTGTTTCTGTGTTTGTTAGATGAGGTGTTAATGTCATCTTTGTCCTGCTGTGTGTGTGGGGGATGCTAATCTAATCTATACATTTCTTTTATTCCTCCTGTTCTGGTTTCTTTGCTTGCCTTGGCCATTTTATTAATATATTATTTCATTCTTTCATAAGTCTTTGCAATACAGTTGTGCCATGTATCCCACTGCCAGGGTCTTGACTCGCAGATATCTTGATCTCCTGGCTATGGGGCCATTTTAAGATGCAGCTTTGTGCTATTGCTGGGCAGAACAAGTGTTTTCCATCAGTGCAGAAGGGGATTTAAACGAATGTCCATCCGGGTGTCCCCTTCTGCATTGTGGGCACATTATATTATAAACGGTGCCAATCAGTCCAATAAAACAGTCCAATAAATGTTAAACGGTGCCAATCAGTCCAATAAAACAGTTTCATAAATGAAGAATGTTTGATGAGATGAGATAAAAATATGGTCTTGGAAAATGGCCTACTTCAAGGCGTTCTCCAGGCATGGTTTCCCACTCACTGTCATGAGTGACAATGGCCCGTGCTTCAGCAGCCATGAATGGTCTCTGTTTGCCCAGTCATATCAGTTCAAACACGTTACTTCCAGTCTACACTACCCACAGTCAAACGGAAAAGTTGAGAAAGGGGTGCACATAGTGAAGCAGCTCATCTGCAAGGCCGCGGATTCTGCGTCTGACATTCACCTTGCGCTGCTGGCGTACAGGGTGACCCCACTGTCCACTGGCATGTCGCCGGCTCAACTCCTGATGAACAGGGACCTGCGAACGACACTTCTAGCCATACACATGCCCAACTTGGATCACCTCCCGGGCTGCAGAAGGTGCAGCAACTCCGAGCAAAAACAGGGCTATGATGCTAATGCCACCGATTTGCCCGTGTTATCCCCGTCCGATACTGTTCTGGTCAAGCTCCAGCTGCTGTTGTTCGGCAGGCCCCCCCCCGCTCGTATGTTGTGCGTCTGGCTGATGGTTCTGTTGTGCGACGAAACAGACGGGCACTGTGCAAAGTTGCCTGCCCGCAACCACATTCTTCTCCATTTCCTTCTGTTGTTTTGCCACTCGACTCACGAGGCCACCAGTCAGGCTTCAATCCCGCCCATTAAGGCACTGTCGTCCCCACCACCACCTCTCCGGCGGTCGACCAGGATCAGACGCAAGCCACAGAGACTGGACTTATGAACATTTGTTCTGTTTGTTATCTTCTGTGTTCTCGCATTAGACAGCTGTTTTCACATGTACATATGCTTACATCCACTGCATGTGTATATGTTAATATTGGCGTATTCTTGTAAATACGTTCACATGTGTCATCCAAACATAAAAAAAGGGGAGATGGCATGATATGCGGACACACACATAATGATATACAGACAAGCAGCTAATGGACACAGAAAACAGGACATGACCAATAAGCAGGCAGGACACTCAGGGGTGGGATCTGACTATAAAAGTCACGAGGCACTCACACTCCGCCTCTTTCCACTGATGAACATCTCGAGAGTCAGTCAAGGGTGTTGTTACAATCTCACACCCCCACCACGTGGCTAAGAGCTAGTCTGGTTCAGTCAGACAGAGTAACCACACTTAGGTTAGCAGAGAGTCGAACTCACAGAGAACTGTGCTAACTGTGCTATTAGTTCAATAAACCTGATTGAACTAACTTCAAGGTCTGGAGTATCTTTTTGATCTATGCTGCATCCAGTTGCAGCCAGTGTTATACCAGTGTACCTAACACGACACCAACCTCTTCCATCGGGCAGGAGATACAAAAGTCTGAGAACATGCACTAGCAGATTCAAAAACAGCTTTCCCCCCGCTATTACCAGACTCCGGAATGACACTCTTATGGACTGGACTGAATTGATTTCTCTACGCATCTTCTCTACTGAGTAGCATTACACTTCGTATGCTTCACCCGATGTCTATGTTCATGTATTTACATTGTGTATTTATCGTATATCCTATGTTTTTCAGGTATGGAATGATCTGCTTGGGCTGTATGCAGAACACTGTGCCGCGGTACACGTGACAATAAATCTAAATCTAATCTAGGAGGAAACTTGTGAGGATGCCGACTCTGATCATGGGTGGGGACCCACACCTCCGTTCCAAAAAATAGAACCAACAGCATCTCCAGAAAATTATCCCGGCCCTATGAATCCGCCCACCACCAGTGAGCGAGATGGACATACCGCCAACGTTATATATGTAACCCCGTACACCCTGGCACAGCTCACAGAGATTGCTAAAACCATTGGGGCATTTGAACAAACCGGGGATCCAAATGCCTTCTTCGAAACAACAAGCCTAACAGAGGATCTTAAACGGATTAGATGATATGGAGGAGATCAAACTAGTCTTAATGTGCTGAAGTCCAGCAATACTCTCTGCCTTCCCCGATCCCCAGAATGTAGCTGGGGGCACACTAGAAGAAATGAAGGCAGCAGTTCTAACTCCCCCCGTAGGATATGTTAGAGGGAACCTAGTGAACGGCCTACATAAGTGTAGGCAGAAGAAAGGGGAACACCCAACGGCATACACCAGTCACTTATAGACACGGTTCATGGCTGTTTTTGGGCAGTTAATCCGAGCCCAGTTGGACGAACACTATTGATAACCATAGAACCGGATGCTCGTCTCAGAACGCATGTGAGATTCTGACCAACCGACAACACAAACAATGAGGCATTGGCGAAAAGAAGCTCACTCGTTCCTGGGAGAGGGAGGTACACAAGATAGACAATCCCAAACCAACGAAGGCGGGGAAAATGAACCCCGTCCACACAAACTCACATCCCGACCTGGATGGCAATTTGAACAGCCAAGTTTGAATTCACTCAACAGAGACAGATCGTCGGGACAAGTCTGGGCCTACCAATCAACAAGGCATCAGGAGATAATCGGCCCCATTCAAATGGAGCATTTGTTGTGGATTGTCCAGATAAGGCTAGACTTTTTAGCACCCAGCTTTCCTTCCGTTACCATATATGGAGTGAGGTTGCATACAGACCTGGAGATGGACCCTTGGGGGTGGGTTCCTGGCGTCCTGCAGAGTAGCAATCGGCAACTCCATTGGGTGTTGCGACTCCCGCCCCAAGACCTCATTGGCTGAGGGCCAAAGAGCTTCCTGGAAAGACACAAAGAGGGGTATAAAGATCGACCATCCAGTACCCTCCCCAGCAAAGACTGGTGCCGAGGTAGCAGAGAAGATTCGACAACAGACCAAAGGATGGAAGGAAGCAGGAGCGACGGCCACCTTCACAGATAAAGGCCCTGAGACAACCGGGACTCAGAGAATTGGACTCGGCTGAGTTCATCGGCAGGGGTAGTATTAAGAATCTTGGGATTATTATTTGTTGCGATAATTTAAGGGGAATAACTGGTTTATTGTGTTTAGAACATAGAACATAGAACAATACAGCGCAGTACAGGCCCTTCGGCCCACGATGTTGCACCGAAACAAAAGCCATCTAACCTACACTATGCCATTATCATCCATATGTTTATCCAATAAACTTTTAAATGCCCTCAATGTTGGCGAGTTCACTACTGTAGCAGGTAGGGCATTCCACGGCCTCACTACTCTTTGCGTAAAGAACCTACCTCTGACCTCTGTCCTATATCTATTACCCCTCAGTTTAAAGTTATGTCCCCTCGTGCCAGCCATATCCATCCGCGGGAGAAGGCTCTCACTGTCCACCCTATCCAACCCCCTGATCATTTTGTATGCCTCTATTAAGTCTCCTCTTAACCTTCTTCTCTCCAACGAAAACAACCTCAAGTCCGTCAGCCTTTCCTCATAAGATTTTCCCTCCATACCAGGCAACATCCTGGTAAATCTCCTCTGCACCCGCTCCAAAGCCTCCACGTCCTTCCTATAATGCGGTGACCAGAACTGTACGCAATACTCCAAATGCGGCCGGACCAGAGTTCTGTACAGCTGCAACATGACCTCCCGACTCCGGAACTCAATCCCTCTACCAATAAAGGCCAACACTCCATAGGCCTTCTTCACAACCCTATCAACCTGGGTGGCAACTTTCAGGGATCTATGTACATGGACACCTAGATCCCTCTGCTCAGCCACACTTTCAAGAACTTTACCATTAGCCAAATATTCCGCATTCCTGTTATTCCTTCCAAAGTGAATCACCTCACACTGCTCTACATTAAACTCCATTTGCCACCTCTCAGCCCAGCTCTGCAGCTTATCTATATCCCTCTGTAACCTGCTACATCCTTCCACACTATCGACAACACCACCGACTTTAGTATCGTCTGCAAATTTAATAATACATTTGGTTGAATCATAACTTGTCCTTTGTTCATCTCGCAAATAAGGGCACCTGGGTAAAACTTTGAGTAACAAACTGGTCGAAGTGTCTGAGGTTTTACAGACAACAAGGTCTCCAACACAGAAAAGGCCCCCTAGGCCCATCACATCTGCATCAGTCAATTACAACTATCTAACTATTCTAATCCTATTTTCCAGCACTTGGCCCATAGCCTTTTATGCCTTGGCATCGCAAGTATACATCTAAATACTTGTTATGTGTTTTAAGGGTCTCTGCCTCCACCATCCTTTCAGGCAGTGAGTTCACCTGGCAGTTTCCCAAGGCAGTAGAAAACTCCTTGGTAAAATGGCAGTGGTGACAGTAAAAGGCTTTTAGTTCACACTTAAGTCGTGTAAATGTCCTGTGGTAGGAGGGCTGCCATCCACCTTCCCCACTTGTGGTCTCATGGCATGGCTGCAGGAGGATGACAGGCACTTTCCACCACTGGCCTTCCCAAACCATTTCATGGCTCCCCTCCTTCCAGCCTGTCCCCAGAAGGCTGGTGAAATTCAGCCTATTGTACCAGTTTGATCTGAGTTTGCCAGTGTTGCAAATTGACACTATCAGATAATGTTTCTTCTGCATTTCTCCGCCAACGTCCGAACTTGAAGCTCATCAGAAAACCTCCAGGAACACACCTCCTCATGGTATTGTCAGCTTGGTTTTTGGAATGGTACTTTCAACTTTGCTGATAACAACACAGTGTAAAACAGCTTTAACTCTACCTTGGCTTCTTTCAACATTAAAACAGGACTTTCATCCCATCATCCTGACAAGGATTTGAGCCTAGCAACAGGGTGAGCTTAGTCCACTGTTTGAGTTTGTTGAACTCTAAAAAGGCTGAGCGACTAGAAGAGGAGATTTTGCAGTAAAATATCATACTACCCTTTCTGCAGGAAAATAGTGGACACAATAGTATTTTTGAACCCAGTGCATTGAATCACCTCATTTGTTCTGCCAAGTACCAAGTGGCTTTTGTAACATGCAACTTTTCATTAGGGTGCAATAATTCTCCATTCTTACAGGTCTTTACTACTGCTAATAATATCTAATTAATTTATAAGTGGTCTGAGTAACAAGGAGGTTAAAGATTTAACATATAAACTGACTTGCTTAAATACCCTTGAGTGATCATTTATGATGAGATGCCAATTCATAATTCACCCCATTAAAACTGGTGAGTCTGAATGCCAATATTCAAATTTTCCCATTATGAACATCGCTGTGGGTCAGGATGGGTTTTGGAGGCGCTAAGATTTTCTTCATCCTGACATTTTCCCCACGACAAGAGCCTCTCATTTCTTTGTTGTCCTCATGCACTGAGGGTGTACAGTATGTGCTACAGGAATTCACATCGCCTTGCCGAACACCAACATCATGGGAAAATGTTTAATGTCATTATTTTTCTGACAATGACTAACCATACTGTAATTTCATTATACAGATTATTGAAAAATGGTGTCCAGTAATTTGATTTACTGTAAAGAAACCCCGAGTGTATCCATTTTCACATTTCAGCAGCTTTACAGTATGAGGGAGTTGAGTTCAATCAAAGTTCAAATAATATGCACTTCTTAAACCTTCCAAAGATATATGCTTCTGAGGACACCGAAGAATTTGTTGGAGCTTTTAACTCATCCAATACTGATTACCTTTTCTAGGATTTACTGCACTGCATTTGAGTCTCAATACAACTGATGTTTTCTTTGTACAGTACTAATTTATCACTCTTTAAAGGGTTGGGTTTCGATAATACAGAACTTTAAACAGGATAACAATTAAATTGTTACAGTCCAGACAACAAAAATCAAGAAATAGGTTCAGGCACAAGACACCTGGACCTGAATTCCTCACTCTCCCGCCAGCAGGTTTCCCGGCTGGGGTGAAATTGAAGAAATGGGATTACCTCCGGGTTCCTGTCTGCCTTGACCTCGCATTGATTTTACGTCGAGGCAGGCAAATCCTTGCTCGAGACGCCTGGCCTTGCCCCAATTGAGGCCCTTATGTGGTCAAAGGGCCGTTTCCAGCCCAGCGTCAGTTTTAAGGCGGGCAAGAGGATTTACCTGGCATGAGAGAAGTACAAAAATGAATAGGCTTAGATCTATCAGAAGCTCCCTTCTGACTTTGGGCGTAACCCCCTCCGCCCACCTCCTTAATGTTTGGTGGTGGGCACTGGACCTTCTTCCTCGCATCCCCCCAGCCTCTTCCCCAGCACTCCAACACCCCTTGTCACTCCACTAGGCCTTCTCCTCCCTCCCCTGGGACCCCTTAAACTTACTTTGCCCTCAAGTCCTGTGACTTGGGCCTGAGGCATTATCCTGACGTCCACTGCAGTTCTTGTCACTGGACAATCCAATTGAGATACCGCTCTCTAAGGCAGGACTTCCTCCTGAATGATGGCAATAAATCCCTCCTGCAGCCACTGATGCTCCCTCCGCCAACATGAAATGGCTGGTGGGCAGCCAGAGTTGGCAGCAATGTGTTCCCCGCTGATTCTTATGGATGGCGGGAAGGGAGACCCCGCCATTGGAAAACTTCAGGTGCTGGCTTGGCGGGTGGAATGGGTTGGAACAGAGGGGAGAAATTTTTCTTGTTGCTGCATGAAGCTATAGCATTAATATAATCCAAACTTAGATGTTTTCAACGTAATTTCACCAAATCAATTTTTGCACCTAATTCCATCTTGAAAATGCTTCACAAATCTGAGTCGAGATAGGTATAAAAGTATGACACAGTAACAAATGTTGCAATTGTAATGTTTGATATATCAGGTAGTCCAGGAGCGCAGGTGCAACAAATAATAAGAAGTAAGCAAATCTCATTCTAATGTAACTGTGGAAGTGAGTGAGTCCAAATTGTTTGATCCAGTTTTTTAAACTAATTTTACATACATTTGGCGCAAACACAATCTGAAACTGAAGTGTTGTAAATTACATGGCGGCTGTGTAAAATGATAGTGAATGTCTTTCATCAAAATGATTCGCCTAAATTCCTTAATGCTGCAGATAATATTGACTCAGATTTTGCAGGAAGAACTTGCAGTTTGCCTCACTGACAGTTGTCCACAAATTCTTTGTGTGCTTTAGAATGCAGAGTTGCTCTAATCCAGCAACTGATTTAGGGCAACATCCCCGACAGTGGATCTGTGGTGCCTGTGAGCATATTAGAAAAAAAGAAATCAGTTCAAATACTCACTGACAAATGCAAGACAAAATGTTTGGAATCATTTGTGTTCATTTTCTGGGTACAATGAATGCCCTTAGCGCTCCAAAATAGCATCCTTTATGTATGCGCACTTATTGTGGACATCATATGCTCAGTGAATGGCCAACCTAAGCATACATCGTGGACAGATCATGATGTCAATAAACATGACATTCGAGCTAACCATTCTTAACCTTGAATCGCTGTGCATGTGTTCAGCAGCCGGCAAGAACTCCCACCAGCATTATTTGATGGGGTTATCAACTACTCTCAGATTAGTTGTTGACTGACTTCTTTTTGCTATTGCTTCATGGTGTAGGCTGTTGGACACAGTTTCAATGGTCTTTATGATGTCTTTGTAGTCTTGAATGGGTTAACTGTATGTATTTATTAACTACAAGAACTATGTAAATATATACAGTAAAATGTTCAAGCTAGGAGCTGTCTCCATGCTTGTTTGTATGCACAGCTCTGTCCAATACCAGACTGACCTTTCGATCGGGCATGTGTTCTCTTACATGACTGTCTGGGTGACACTGCATTCAGTCTGACATTAAATGTATATGTGCTGGACTCTTAAACTACACCTCTCCCAAGTCTTTATCCAATGTATTTCAAGTTATTTTAATTTACCCCATGTATTTACACAATTACTACTATCCCATCACTCCCGTTCAGGTCTCTGGGTTCACAAGTTCAGGTGTTCTGGAGACCTCATAACCGTTCTCTTGTTCTGGCATCTGGGTATCTTCCTCAGTGTCCATCCAATATATTGTGGAATGATGGGGAGGCTATTTCTCCAATTTCTCCTCACTGTACCCTCTGTGTGTCAACCAGGTAGGACCGAGGTTGGTCATCACCCTCCTGATGACAGTAACCACTCTCTCGAAGGCTTTAATCCAGGTCTTTAATCGATCCTTTTGTAGCTGTAGCACATGTCTGTTGTGCTACCTTTGTTGATGGTGGAAGCCTACTCCTGCCTGTGGGACTGCTCTCTAGCTTGGATGTCCTGGTAATCCTTAGCTATCAGCCCTGGTATGAGTTTTTTCAATTCATGTGGAAAGATAATCTATTACTATAAGGAACCATTTGCTGTTGAAGACAAATAGATCAATGTGCAGTCTCTCTCATGGACTGGTAGGGAACTGTATGGGTACGCGGGGCTCTTTTTGGCCCTGTCCATGTTGTGCATGCACCTAACAGTTTGCTACGTGTCTTCAATTGCCCTGGAAATACCTGGCATCAGACAGCGGATTGGGCTTTTGTCCTGCCCTTGCTAATGCCTCAGTCACCCTGGCATATTCGTTGAAGGATTCCTGACCAGAAGGTAACTGGGTTGACCTGCATTCATTGTAAATCAGGAGGTTGTCTATGACCATGATGTGTCTGTTGTTTGAACCAGGCTTTCATGGTACCACTGCTTGGCCTCTGTTGTGGCCACCCTGTTGGCAATAACGGCGAATGCGGAATCACACCTCACCATGCATTTGCTCCTATTGAATCTGCTGAGGTTTACTTGTGGTTGCTGGCAGGTCCCTCCTTGTCTTGTGAGTATTCTTCCAACTCTTCAATGTGATTGACATCCTGTTTTGTTGGAAGGCCGACTGTGGCACTGGAAAGTGTGTCCGCCATTGTTTGATTTTTAACTTGGACATGTCTCATAGGCGAACCTCATGAGGCATAGCTGGAACCTCTAAATTCTGGCAGGCAACTTTGCTCACTGTTTGTCATCCAGTATTGAGACTAGTTGCTTATGGTCTGTTTCAATTGTGACCATGAGGCCGGTGATATCGTCTGAAAACGTCTCACCTTCCCACGTGACTCTGAGGACTTCTTTTTCTTTGATGACTACCTTGTCTACCTGTCTGAAGGCCCTCTGGAAGTGTAGTACATTAGTCGGTGACTTCCATTGGACTTGGAATTGGACCGCCCAAGGCCTGTGGACAGAGCATCCACTGTTTTTATAGTGGGTAGTGGTTGTTCGTAACAGGTCAGAATGTCAGTGGAGAGCAGCATCCTTGCCTTATCTGGTATTTAGCCACGATTCTTCTGAACTTTTTTTCAGAGCGAGCACAGATACCTTGGGCTGGATTCTCCATTTTTGGGACTATGCCCCCACGCCAGCGTCAAAACCATGGGGCGGGATTCTCCGCCGCCGCGATTCTCCATTTTACCGGCACCCATGGGTTTCCCGACAGCGTGGAGCTGCCCTACAACGGGAAACCCCATTGGCCGGCCGGCGTAACAGAGAATCCCGCCGGCGGTCGGGGCAGAAAAGTGGTGCGGCGGGGCAGAGAATCCAGCCCCGTGGAGCTTTACTCCTGAAAATCCTGTAAAAATGTGACACGAATTCTTAGCCCTGCAGGGGGCTAGCAGGGACCCGGAGTAAAGCACACAGCTTTTGCTGCAGATACGGGGCCCCGCACTTCTGGGTCAGAGGCCATGCATGCGGACGGCGGTGGCCTCCGGCGGCTGAGCCGTGCTCCATGGCGGACTCGGGCCGTGGAGGTAGACCCACAAAGGAGACCCCCGATCAGCCACGCGCCCGTCCCTCAAACCCCGCACAAGCACGCCCCGGCCGCCCATAAGGCCTCCCTGGCCTCGACCCGTCCCGCCCCCGACCAGGGCAGCCACGGACTGAGCCCGCAGAGCCTCGCGAGTACCCCGACCGACTGGACCAGGTTAGTTCCACCCTGTTGGGAACTCGGCTGGTCAGGGGCGGAGGATTGCTGAGTGGGCCTCTGGCAATGGGCTCCGGCGGCGCGGCGTACTCCCCGGTGAAGCTGCTTTTCGGTGCCTGGAGAATTGCCGAACCACCGCCGGGACCGGTTTCGGCGTCAAACTGGATTCTCCCCCCTGGCCCTGGCCACGATTTCGGTGTTGGGATGCGGAGAATCCAGACCCTTGTATTTAGGCACAATTTGGGAATCCAGTCCCTCTGGCAGAGGTCGTAAATGATAATATCTGACAACTGAACTATTTAGAATTACTCTCTACTGAAGGCCAGGTCAGAGGCGTTCAAGACAGGCGACTTTGACCGATACAAGAAATCCAGGTATGACCTCTGCAAAGTCATCAGGGATGCCAAGAGACAATACCAGACCAAGCTAGATTCACAGACTAATGTCACGGACTCTCGGCGGTTGTGGCAAGGCTTAAACAACATAATGGGCTACAAAGCAAAGCCGAGTAGAATCTCCGGCAACAGCGCACCCCTCCTTGATGAAGTCAATGCTTTCTATGGTCAGCTCGAGCAGGAAACCATCAAACCATTGTCAACTGCCCCAGCAGACTCAGACACATCCATACCTACTGTCACAGCCCCAAAGTCAGATCGGCCTTCTTGAAAGTGAACCCTCGGAAAGCGATGGGTCCTGACAGGATCCCTGGTCTTGCACTCAGCTCCTGCGCAAACCAGCTGACAGATCTGTTTGTGGCCATCTTCAACCTCTCCCTACTCCATTCCGAAGTCCCCACCTGCTTCATGAAGATCACCATCATACCGGTTGGTCAAAGAAGAACCAGGCAATGTGCCTCAATGATGATAGCCCAATGGCCTTGACATCAATCATTACGAAGTGCTTCGAAAGCTTGGTCATGAGACACATCAACTCCTTACTCCTAGAATGCCTAGATCTATTACAATTCGCATACCGTGACAACTGGTCCACAGCAGATGCCATCTGCCTGGCCCTACATTCATCCCTATAGCATCTTGACAACAAGGACTCCGACATCAGACTCCTATTCATTGACTACAGCTCCGCCTTCAACACCATAATCCCAGCCAAGCTCATGTCAAAGCTCCAAAAACTAGGAATTAGCTCCTCACTCTGCAACTGGATCCTCAACTTTCTGACCCATAGACCACAATCAGTGAGGATAAACAACAACACTTCCTCCACGATAGTCCTCAATACCAGGGCCTGCAAGGCTGTGTACTTAGCCCCTACTGTAATACCGATGCACACACGACTGTGTGGCATAATTTGGCTCCAACTCCATCCAAAGGTTTGCTGATGACACAACCGTAGAGGGTCAAATCTCAAACAACATGAGTCAGAATACAGGAGGGAGATAGAGAACCTAGTGGAGTGGTGTAATGACAACAATCTCTCCCTCAATGTCAGCAACTAAAGAGTTGGTCATTGACTTCAGGAAGCAAAGTATGCACCCCTATCTGCATCAATGATCCCGAGGTGGAGATGGCTGACAGCTTCAAATTCCTAGGTGTGCACATCACCAAAAATCTGTCCTAGTCCACCTGCGTCGAAGCTTTGACCCAGAAAGATCAACAGCGCCTATCCTTCCTCAGGAAACTAAGGAAATTCGGCATGTCCACATTGTCTCTTCTCAACGTATACAAATGCACCATAGAAAGCATTCTATCTGGCTGCATCACAGCCTGGTATGGCAACTGCTCGGTCCAAGACCATAAGAAGCTACAGAGAGCCGTGAACACAGCCCAGTCCATTACGTGAACGCGACTGCCATGCATTGACTCTGTCTACACCTCTCACTGCCTTGGGCAGCATAATCAAAGACCCCTCCGTCCCAGGTTATTCACTCTTCCAACTTCTTCCATCGGGCAGGAGCTACAAAAGTCTGAGACCACGCACTAACAGATTCAAAAACAGTTTCCTCCCCGCTTTTACCAGACTCCTAAACAACCCTCTTATGGACTGATCTGGGCCGAGATTCTCCCCTACCCGGCGGGGCGGGAGGTCCCAGCAGGATGGAGTGGCGTGAACCACTCCGGCATCGGGCTGCCCCAAAGGTGCGGATTTCTCCGCACCTTTAGGGGACAAGCCCTCACCTTCAGGGGCTAGCCCCGCGCCGGAGTGGTTGGCGCGCCGCCGACCGGCGGGAAAGGCCTTTGGCACTACGCCCACCGGGGCCGAAAGGACTTCGCCAGGCGGCGGAAGTCCGCACATGCGCAGGAGTGTCAGCGGCTGCTGACGTCATCCCCGCGCATGCGCAGGGGGGGGGGGTCTCTTCCGCGTCAGCCATGGTGAAGACTGTGGCCGAGGCAGAGGGTAAAGCACAGACCTGCCCGCGGATCGGTGGGCCCCGATCGCGGGCCAGGCCACTGTGGGGGCACCCCCCGGGGCCAGATCGCCCCGTGCCCCCCCCCCAGGACCCCGGAGCCCGCCCGCGCCGCCTAGTCCCACCGGAAACAGAGGTGGTTTGATTCTCGCCGGCGGGACAGGCATTCAAGCAGTGGGACTTCGGCCCATCGCAGGCTGGAGAATCGCCGGGGGGGTGCCCGCCAACCGGCGCGGCTCGATTCCCGCCCCCGCCGAATATCCGGTGCCGGAGAATTCGGCAACTGGCAGGGGCGGGATTCACGCCAGACCCCAGCGATTCACCGACCTGGCAGGGGGTCTGAGAATCCCGCCCCTGATCTATGCACACAACTTCTCTTCTCAGCGGTACTACATTCTCGTATGCTTCACCCGATGCCTGGGCGGGATTCTCCACTCCCGCGGCAAAGTGCCAACGCCGTCGTGAACTCCGTCGAGGTTCACGACGGCGCGAAACGGCCCCGATCCCGAACAATTCAGGCCCCGACAATGGGCTAGAATCGGGGCCGCGTCATCCAATCCAAACCAATCAAGAGTTTCTCAGGATTTGCTTTATCCTGCAATATAAAAGTTTTGGCTCACACCTGCTTGGTCTGCTGACTCTGCACTCTGAGAAACGTGCTGGATTTTCATAAACTCCATGAAGTCTTCTGCTGCAGTGAGGGATTTGAAACACCTACCTTCAGCTTCCAAGCCTTTCTTTGGATCTTTTCCCTGGTGTTTTGCCTCTGTGCATCTGTTTCTCAAGCTTTTCTTTGGTCAGAATGCTTCTTTGGATTTTTCTTTAGTATTCAGGACTCTAGTTTTTCTCTGCATTTTTGCGAAGTTTCAGGTTTTCCCATTCACTGCCACCATGTTGTAAGTTGTTGGATACGTTTTGGTAAGTCTTAATGAAGTACTGATAGTCTTATGTACGTTAACTGTATGTAATTATTAACTACACGAACTATGTATATATACAGTAAAAGGCTCAAACTAGGAGCAGTCTCCATGTTTTCGTGTACACATGGCTCTGCCCAACACTAGAACATACTGTGCAGAAGGAGGCCATTCAGCCCATCGGGTCTGCACCGACCCACTTAAGCCCTCACTTCCACCCTATCCCCGTAACCCAATAACCTCTCCGAACCTTTTTTTGATCACTAAGGGCAATTTAGCATGGCCAATCTACCTAACCTGCACGTCTTTGGACTGTGGGAGGAAATCGGAGCACCCGGAGGAAACTCACGCTGACACGGGGAGAACATGCAGACTCCACACAGACAGTGACCCAGTGGGGAATCAAACCTGGGACCCTGGCGCTGTGAAGCCACAGTGCTATCCACTTGTGCTACCGTGCTGTCCGGTAGACTAGGTTGACTTCTCGCTCTGGTTCATGTGTTCTCTTACATCACTGTGTGGGTGGTACTGTACTCAGTCCCACCATAACCATATATGTGCCAGACTCTTGTACTGCACTTCAACGCTTTTTTTTAAAGTGGTGTTCTACAGGAATTTATCCAGACTTCAAATCTCTGCACAAAACAGTTGCTCTGAGACACAGATACACGAGCATGTGTTCTGATGATGGAGAAAGAACAGAGAGCATGCAACGTCGGACAAACTGCTGGAAATGTGAGGAGAAGGTGTGTGTGTGTGAGGGGCAGGGGAAAAGGTCTTTCAGAAGGTGACCACAACTGTCCAAGATGTTGAGGTATAATCTCTCTGACCTGAATTACAGTGAGGAGCAATGTGTGAAGCCAGCTTAATAATAATATCTATTTTTGTCACAAGTAGGCTTACAGTAACTACTGTGAAAATCCCCTCGACACACGTCGGCGCCTGTTCAGATACACTGAGGGAGAATTCAGAAGGTCCAATTCACCGAACAGCACGTCTTTCGGGACTTGTTGGAGGAAACCCACTCAGACACAGAGTGAACGTGCAGACTCCGCACAGACAGTGACCCAAGCTGGGAATCGAACCTGGAAGGGACCCTGGCGCTGTGAGGTAACAGTGCTAACCACTGTGCTACCGTGCCACCCATAGATGTTAATATAGCTGTCCCAATTATTAACCGTTAAAATATATTGGCTTGGATGTTCACTGACTCGGGTTGACTCAGGAGCCCTTTAAAAATGGCAGGTGGGTCTTGATTCCAGGATTCCTGACCCCATTCCCGGGCTGTGTGATTTTGGGAGTGCCTTTAAAAGGTGCGAGCTGGTTCCTGTCAAAAGCCTGCACTTGGCACACCTGACCTGGCTGGTTCTGTTATGGAGATAAACATCCCCTATTCCGCTGCAAATTTTATGGAGTCTGACCAGGTTTTATAAAGAGTTGTGGTTTATGGATCTTTAAGAATAACTTTAATAGGTCCTCCTCATGATCCCTATGCAAAGTTACACCTCTCCCCCATGCCCTTAGGCATCTCTTTCCCCCTATTCCAAACTCTGCCCTTCTACCTACCCCCTCAGGCTTCTCATGCCCCTTATATCACTTACCCAACCGCTATGTCCCCTCATGACCCCTATGCAAAGCTGTGACATTTTCATGCTCATTGACCCTCTGTACACTTTAGCCCAGACAGCTAATACAATGTGAGAACACTATCCCCAGATGAAACATTGCTTGATTGACAACCCAGGCTCTCTGATCTCTGCAGTCAATTTTAAAATATTTGTTTACTCAAGTTAAGTGGTTCAAGAGTTTCTGCCTTGTGTTTTTTGAAACTTCAAAGCGCCTGGATGATTGACACTTTTTACTAGCTTGCATCCAAATGCTTGTTTCAAGCATAGGAGAATATCATTAATGGGTCACTTTATTTCAAAGCTATTTTCTTTACAAATACCACTCTACACTATGGGGTAAAATGGTTCTAGAAAGTGTACACAGGGTCATTGGGCAGGGTAGTACCATAGCTTTGTATAGGGGCATGAGGGATTTGAGCAGATGAATGGGAGGATAGAGTTTGACATGTGGGTATGTGGGGACACAGGGGGTGGGGTGGGGTCATGAGGTAGCATGGATGGAGCAGGGGGTGTATTTGGAGGGTTAAAGGAATGTGAGAGGTGAGGGTAGAAGGACATTACTGTTTGCTTCACTGGGACAAAGTCCCCCTATCCCCCTACACCAAGACAGGCATTTTAAACATTCGACTTCCGCACCCAACAGGCCTTGTGGGGTCATTACATTGACCCTCAATTTCATCCTTTGAAGCCTGTGCCCAACTCCAGGCCATACCCAGCCCCCAGCAATGAAGGTCCTGCCTTTGTGGACACTTTCTCCCAAGGCTAAGTTTGGAGTTTTTTCATTTTCTGGTACCCACCTCAACGATGACTATCCAGGCCATTATGTCCAAAGTAAAGGAGAGCGGCAATCAACTTTGATAATCAAGTTGTAAGGCAGGACGGTGGTGCAGTGGGTAGCACTGCTGACTCACGGAGCCGAGGTCCCAGGTTCGATCCTGGCTCTGGGTCACTGTCCATGTGGAATTTGCACATTCTCCCATGTTTGCGTGGGTTTTGCCCCCACAACCCAAAGGTGTGCAGGCTAGGTGGATTGGCCACGCTACATTGGCCCTTAATTGGAAAAAATTAATTGGTACTCTAAATTTATAAAAAAAGACTTTGATAATCAAGTCCTCCTTCCAAATTTAAACCTTTTTCTCAAAAATCATTAATGATGGGATTGCTTAAGTTGGAAAATGTGGATCCCTCTTGTGAATTTGCTATTAATTCTCTCTGTCCTTTTGTGGAAACATCTCCTTGCAAAGCGACAGGTTTCACTGCTGTGGTATGACAGACTTGTCTCCTTACATAAAACTTCTTTGAGTTTGCTGAAGCTCCTCCCAGGTGTTCAACGTCCTCTCTTATCAGCTCTCGTAGGTTTGCTGTGTGTTCTGACACGCCAGGTATAAAATAACTCATGGCTGATCAAGCCAAGTAAATGTTTCAGTTCTTTCTTGTCTTTTGAGCTTGCATCTTCGACATAGCTGTGACTTTTCAGGACAGGCTTGATTCCATCAGGTGTGTACAACATTTTGAAGAACTGGCATTCTATCACCTCCACAACACAATTGTCTGCATTTAGCTTGATCCCAGCTTTCCTGTTACTCTCCATGAATTTATATAGTTGGTGGGCATGATCTGGATTTAATCAACTCTGCTGATTGCTCTTTTGCATCAGTAATATGTCTTATCTCTGTTCTGATGGATCATTTCCTGGTTAACTATTTCCTGCATCACCGGCAGTTCTCCGACTCGAGCGCGGGCTTGGAGAATCCCGGCCCATGTCTTTATCTTTGTGCGGTGCCCTGATTTGGGTTTTTCCTAGCTATTGAATCTCAGATCCACATTTCTCAGCTATGTTTTGTTCCAGAGCACCTCTCTTTGCATTCCCATTTTCTTTCAAATTTTCAGGAAAGAATACAATATAGGCAGATGTAGTCTGAGTGGGGTGATGTTACCGTCTTATATTATCAAAATTCAGCTTTAGATATATGGTTCTGGGTTAATTTCTCATCTTCGTCATGATCTGAATTACTGTGCGAATTTCTTTTCTCTGGGAATTGCCACATTGTGACATTTCGTGTAGGTGTATGGTTCTTAAATTCACCATCATGTTCCAGGCCATGCTTGCTTTGAATTATTTTCGCCCTGTTTCTCTGCCTCTGGTAACTTCTTTGCCATCTTATTTCTTTGTTCTGTACATCTTTTCCCATGGATTGTGCTTTCGAGCTCTGCAGTTTGATCATCATACAGGACATGTCCTTCTATCTGAGAATTTGTGGTCACATCTTTCTAGCTGTCTGGTGTGCATTGTGCTGTTTCATTGCATTAATCCTGTTGCTTTTCTCTTGATATAACTTGAGGGCTAGCTGTTTGCAGTGGTCAGCATGTTCATCTGTCTACTCATGGTACCATGTTCTCAGGCAGTATCAGCTGCCTGTGATATTGTGAGCTTCCTCTGCTCAAACAAAGCTTTTCGTACACCATGATATAATGAGCCCAAAATGAGATGATCTTGTCAGCCTTTCATTCATTTCTATAACATTTCTCAATCTCATTAAGAAATCATCAACAGGCTCACCTGGCTCCTGCCTCTAGCTTTGAAACTCATTATCAATGATTTGCTGTTGGCTGGAGATGTATAGAACTGAACTTCTTCAAAGCTTTAGTCCGGGATTTTATTGTCATCTCCCAGCTACTGAAATGATCCGACCTTTCCCTCCTACCCATCTACTAAATCTACTAAATGTCAAACTGCACCTTGGTTTAAACTTCTCAAATGTTTCTATGACATCATCAGCTTCCCAATTCATCCTGGGCTCTTTCTGTGCGTTCATTGCTGCAGCGAGGACCATTTCATTTTTGCGTGATTTACTCAATTTTTCTCTCCCCCTGGCACCAATTCTGGTATATTTCTCAGTCTAATTCAGCATTCAATTTGTTAATAATACTTGGGTTTTATTCACTGACACTGACTGCGATTATATTATGTTTTGTTGTTCCCAGCAGTTTGAAATTTGCAGATAAATAGTTCATATCAGAAATATATTTAGTTAAGCAGCATACATGTACATACAAAATATGTAAGGTGGACAGCATGGTAGCATTGCGGACAGCACAATTGCTTCACAGCTCCAGGGTCCAAGGTTCGATTCCGGCTTGGGTCACTGTCTGTGCGGAGTTTGCACATCCTCCCCGTGTGTGCGTGGGTTTCCTCCGGGTGCTCCGGTTTCCTCCCACAGTCCAAAGTTGTGCAGGTTAGGTGGATTGGCCATGTTAAATTGCCCTTAGTGTCCAAAATTGCCCTTAGTATTGGATGGGGTTACTGGGTTATGGGGATAGAGTGGAGGTGCTGACCTTGGGTAGGGTGCTCTTTCTAAGAGCTGATGCAGACTCGATGGGCCGAATGGCCTCCCTCTGCACAGTAAATTCTATGATGATTAGAAGAAATTATTTTTAATTGTATAATTAAGTAGCTACAAAATTAAGCACCACACCAATATACGATTGATAATGGATACTCAAGATCACAAAATGTGAAGGTTGAAAGCTCATAGTGCAAGAAACAACCAAGGTTAAAAAAGGGGAGGAGGAGATAAATTAGCTAGTAACAAATGTCCCAAGCTTGCAGGGCTATAAGAAAAAAAAGCTGGTTGAATGTACAGAGCTAAACGCCACTTCATATAGCCAGTTGATCTTGTAATATTTAATATTAAGAAGAGTAAGATGGATTATGAGAGTAAACTTGTTCAGAATATAATAAGAATCTTTTGTTGTCACAAGTATAAAGTTACTGTGAAAAGCCCCTCGTCGCCACATTCCGGCGCCTGTTCAGGAGAGCTGGTATGGGAATTGAACCCGCGCTGCTGGCCTTGTTCTGCATCACAAACCAGCTATCTAGCCCACTGAACAAAACCAGCCCTTAAAACCAGATAGTAAAGGTTTCTACAAATATATAAAACAAAAAAGAGTGGCTAAGGTAAATATTGGTCCTTTAGAGGATAAGAAGGGAGAATGGGAGATGAGGAAATGGCTGAGGAACTGAACAGGTTTTTTGGATCGGTCTTCACAGTGGAAGACACAAATAACATGCCAGTGACTGATGGAAATGAGGTTATGATAGGTGAGGATCTTGAGATGATTGTTATCACCAAGGAGGTAGTGGTGGGCAAGCTAATGGGGCTAAAGGTAGACAAGTCTCCTGGCCCTGAAGGAATGCATCCCAGAGTACTAAAAGAGATGGCTAGGGAAATTGCAAATGCACTAGTGATAATTTACCCAAATTCACTAGACTCTGGGATCGTTCTCCGCATTGGAAAATAGCAAAGGTGACACCACTGTTTAAAAAAGGAGGTAGGCAGAAATGGGTAATTATAGGCCAGTGAGCTTAACTTCGGTAGTAGGGCAGATGCTGGAATCTATCATAAAGGAAGAAATAGCGAGGCACCTGGATGGAAATTGTCCCATTGGACAGACGCAGCATGGGTTCATAAAGGGCAGGTCGTGCCTAACTAATTTAGTGGAATTTTTTGAGGACATTACCAGTGCGGTAGATAACGGGGAGCCAATGGATGTAGTATATCTGGATTTCCAGAAAGCCTTTGACAAGGTGCCACACAAAAGGTTGCTGCATAAGATAAAGATGCATGGCATTAAGGGGAAAGTAGTAGCATGGATAGAGGATTGGTTAATTAATAGAAAGCAAAGAGTGGGGATTAATGGGTGTTTATCTGGTTGGCAATCAGTAGTTAGTGGTGTCCCTCAGGGATCAGTGTTGGGCCCACAACTGATCACAATTTACATAGATGATTTGGAGTTGCGGACCAAGTGCAATGTGTCCAAGTTTGCAGACGACACTAAGATAAGTGGTAAAGCTAAAAGTGCAGAGGATACTGGAAGTCTGCAGAGGAATTTGGATTGTTTAAGTGAATGGGCTAGGGTCTGGCAAATGGAATACAATGTTAACAAATGTGAGGTTATCCATTTTGGTAGGAATATCAACAAAAGGGATTATTACCTAAATGATAAAATATTAAAACATGCTGCTGTGCAGAGGAACCTGGGTGTCTTAGTGCATGAGTCGCAAAAGGTTGGTTTACAGGTGCAACAGGTGATTAAGAGGGCAAATGGAGTTTTGCCCTTCATTGCTAGAGGGATGGAGTTTAAGACTAGGGAGGTTATGCTGCAACTGTATAAGATGTTAGTGAGGCCACACCTGGAATATTTTGTTCAGTTTTGGTCTCCTTACCTGAGAAAGGATGTACTGGTGCTGGAGGGTATGCAGAGGAGATTGACTAGGTTAACCCCAGAGTTGAGGGGGTTGGATTACGAGGAGAAGTTGAGTAGACTGGGACTGTACTCGTTGGAATTTTGAAGGATCCAGGGGGGGATCTTATAGAAACATATAAAATTATGAAGGCAATAGATAGGATAGATGGGGGTGGTTGTTTCCACTGGTGGGTGAAAGCAGAACTAGGGGGCATAGCTTCAAAATAGGGGGAAGTAGATTTAAGACTGAGCTCCAGAGGAACTTCTTCACCCAAAGGGTTGTGAATCTGTGGAATTCCTTGTCCAGTGAAGCAGTTGAGGCTCCTTCATTGGATGTTTTCAAGATAAAGATAAACTCACATAACTGGTTGGCAGTTAAGTGTCAGTCACTTTAATCTATTTTGATCTAAAAGCAGGTGGGGGAGGGGAGTCAGCTCAGGCCAATTTAAAAAGAGCAACTTGTAAACTCACTCCCAGTGAGTTCTCCCAGTGAGCCAGAGAAGACACAGCCAGAGTGAGACAGCAAAGAGTGAGTTTGGGAATTTGAATCTAGGTGGGAATTGAATCAAATCAAATCAGTAAGTCAGCTCCTTTTTAATTTCAGGAGTTTAAATTAATTTAAATTAATCTAGAATTGTGCAGTGTAGGTTAACAAGGGCTGCCCCACCCACTCACATAACTGGTTGGCAGTTAAGTGTCAGTCACTTAAAATCTACCTTGATCTAAAAGCAGGTGGGGAGGGGAGTCAACTCAGGCCAATTTAAAAAGAGCAACTTGTAAACTCACTCCCAGTGAGCCAGAGAAGACACAGCCAGAGTGAGACAGCAAAGAGTGAGTTTGGGAATTTGATTCTAGGTGGGAATTCGAAGCTGGGTGGGGAGGAGGTGCCTTTTAGCCCTGGTAAGTGACTGGTAAGTAGTTTTTCTGTTTTCTTTTTCTTTTCATTGGTATATATATATTTTTTTTCATTGTTATTTATTTATTCTTGGGGGGAGGGAGGGAAATTGTAGTTGTTGAAGTTAACCGAAGGTTTAAGACATGGCAGGAGATCTCAGACCCATGTCATGCTCCTCATGTGCGATGTGGGAGCTCAAGGACACATCCACTGTCCCTGGCTCCTTCACGTGCAAGAAGTGTGTCCAGTTGCAGCTCCTGTTAGACCGCTTGACGGCTCTGGAGCTGCGGATGGACTCACTTTGGAGCGTCCGCGATGCTGAGGACTTCGTGGATAGATGTGGTCATCTCCCTGCAAAACAGATATACCACTTTGGATACTGTTGAGGGAGATGGCTCACCAGGGGAAGGCAGCAGCAGCCATGTTTATGGCACCGTAGCTGGCTCTGCTGCGCAGCTAGGCAGGAAGAAGAATGACAGGGCTATAGTGATAGGGGACTCAATCGTAAGGGGAATAGACAGGCGGTTCTGCGGACACAATCGAGACTCCAGGATGGTATGTTGCCTCCCTGGTGCAAGGGTCAAGGATGTCTCGGAGCGGTTGCAGCATATTCTGGGGGGGGGGGGGGGGAGGGTGAACAGCCAGCTGTAGTGGTGCACATAGGCACCAACGATATAGGTAAAAAACCGGGACGAGGTCCGACAAGCTGAATTCAGGGAGTTAGGAGTTAAACTAAAAAGTAGGACCTCAAAGGTAGTCATCTCAGGATTGCTACCAGTGCCACGAGCTAGTCAGAGTAGGAATGTCAGGATAGATAGGATGAATGTGTGGCTCAAGAGATGGTGCAAGAGGGAGGGATTCAAATTCCTGGGGCATTGGAACCGGTTCTGGGGGAGGTGGGATCAGTACAAACCGGACGGTCTGCACCTGGGCAGGACTGGAACCGATGTCCTAGGGGCTGTGTTTGCTAGAGTTGTTGGGGAGAGTTTAAACTAATGTGGCAGGGGGATGGGAACCGATGCAGGAAGTTGGAAGGTAGTAAAACAGGGACAGAAACAAAAGGCAGTAAGGAGGAAAGTGTAAGGCAGAGAAGCCATAGTCAAAAATCAAAAAGGGCGACAGTACAAGGTACAGTGACTGAGGGGAGCTCAGTGAACAGGACCAGGAATACTAAAAGGAATAAAACTGGAAGTAAAAACATTAATAGTAAGCGGCGCAGCAGGTTGTTACATGAAGATATGGGTTCAACGACAAGGAAAATGAGGAGAAAAGTTAAGAGGAAATATAATTTAGGAGAGGTTACTCATCAAGGTGTTAAGATTCAGAACAGAGGTAAAAAAGCCAAAATAAGTGTACTTTACCTGAATGCCCGTAGTATTTGGAATAAGGTCAATGAGTTGATGGCGCAAATCATCGTGAATGACTATGATTTAGTGGCCATTACTGAAACATGGTTAAAGGCTGGTCACAACTGGGAGTTAAATATCCGAGGGTGTCAAACAATTCGGAAGGACAGAGTAGATGGTAAGGGAGGTGGCGTAGCTCTGTTAATTAAGGATGACATCCGGGCAATAGTAAGGAATGACATAGGTGCTATGGAGGATAAGGTTGAATCCATTTGGCTGGAAATCAGGAATAGTAAGGCAAAAAATTCACTGATAGGAGTAGTCTATAGGCCACCAAATAGTAACATTATGGTGGGGCAGGCAAAAAACAAAGAAATAACTGATGCATGTAGAAATGGTACAGCGGTTATCATGGGGGATTTTAATCTACATGTCGATTGGTTTAACCAGGTCGGTCAAGGCAGCCTTGAGGAGGAGTTTATAGAATGTATCCGCGATAGTTTCCTAGAACAGTATGTAATGGAACCTACGAGGGAACAAGCGGTCCTAGATCTGGTACTGTGTAATGAGACAAGATTGATTCAGGATCTCATAGTTAGGGATCCTCTCAGAAGGAGCGATCACAATATGGTGGAATTTAAAATACAGATGGAGGGTGAGAAGGTAAAATCAAACACTAGTGTTTTGTGCTTAAACAAAGGAGATTACATTGGGATGAGAGAAGAACTAGCTAAGGTAGACTGGGAGCAAAGACTTTATGGTGAAACAGTTGAGGAACAGTGGAGAACCTTCCAAGCAATTTTTTTACAATGCTCAGCAAAGGTTTATCCCAACAAAAAGGAAAAACCAGTTAGAAGGAGGGAAAATCGACCGTGGATATCTAAGGAAATAAGGGAGAGTATTAAATTGAAGGAAAAAGCATACAAGGTAGCAAAGATTAGTGGGAGACTAGAGGACTGGGAAATCTGTAGGGGGCAACAGGAAGCTACTAAAAAAGCTATAAAGAAGAGTAAGATAGATTATGAGAGTAAACTTGCTCAGAATATAAAAAAGATAGTAAAGGTTTCTACGAATATATAAAACAAAAAAGAGTGGCTAAGGTAAATATTGGTCCTTTAGAGGATGAGAAGGGAGATTTAATAATGGGAGATGAGGAAATGGCTGAGGAACTGAACAGGTTTTTTGGGTCGGTCTTCACAGTGGAAGACACAAATAACATGCCAGTGACTGTTGGAAATAAGGCTATGACAGGGGAGGACCTTGAGAGGATTGTTATCACTAAGAAGGTAGTGATGGGCAAGCTAATGGGGCTAAAGGTAGACAAGTCTCCAGGCCTTGATGGAATGCATCCCAGAGTACTAAAAGAGATGGCTAGGGAAATTGCAAATGCACTAGTGATAATTTACCAAAATTCACTAGACTCTGGGGTGGTCCCGGCGGATTGGAAATTAGCAAACGTGACACCACTGTTTAAAAAAAGGAGGTAGGCAGAAAGCTGGTAATTATAGGCCAGTGAGCTTAACTTCGGTAGTAGGGCAGATGCTGGAATCTATCATCAAGGAAGAAATAGCTAGGCATCTGGATGGAAATTGTCCTATTGGGCAGACGCAGCATGGGTTCATAAAGGGCAGGTCATGCCTAACTAATTTAGTGGAATTTTTTGAGGACATTACCAGTGCGGTAGATAACGGGGAGCCAATGGATGTGTGTGGTATATCTGGATTTCCAGAAAGCCTTTGACAAGGTGCCACACAAAAGGTTGCTGCATAAGATAAAGATGCATGGCATTAAGGGGAAAGTAGTAGCATGGATAGAGGATTGGTTAATTAATAGAAAGTAAAGAGTGGGGATTAATGGGTGTTTCTCTGGTTGGCAATCAGTAGCTAGTGGTGTCCCTCAGGGAACAGTGTTGGGCCCACAATTGTTCACAATTTACAGAGATGATTTGGAGTTGGGGACCAAGGGCAATGTGTCCAAGTTTGCAGACGACACTGGAAGTCTGCAGAGGAATTTGGATAGGCTAAGTGAATAGGCTAGGTTCTGGCAGATGGAATGCAATGTTGACAAATGTGAGGTTATCCATTTTGGTAGGAATAACAGCAAAAGGGATTATTATTTAAATGATAAAATATTAAAACATGCTGCTGTGCAGAGAGACCTGGGTGTGCTAGTGCATGAGTTGCAAAATAGTGGTTTACAGGTGATTAAGAAGGGAAATTGAATTTTGTCCTTCATTGCTAGAGGGATGGAGTTTAAGACTAGGGAGGTTATGCTGCAATTGTATAAGGTGTTAGTGAGGCCACACCTGGAGTATTGTGTTCAGTTTTGGTCTCCTTACTTGAGAAAGGACGTACTGGCACTGAGGGTGTGCAGAGGAGATTCACTAGGTTAATCCCAGAGCTGAAGGGGTTGGATTACAAGGAGACATTGAGTAGACTGGGACTGTACTCATTGGAATTTAGAAGGATGAGGGGGGAATCATATAGAAACATATAAAATTATGAAAGGGATGGATAGGATAGATGCGGGCAGGTTGTTTCCACAGGCGGGTGAAAGCAGAACTAGGGGGCATAGCCTCAAAATAAAGGGAAGTAGATTTAGGACTGAGTTTAGGAGGAACTTCTTCACACAAAGGGTTGTGAATCTATGGAATTCCTTGCCCAGTGAAGCAGTAGAGGCTCCTTCATTAAATGTTTTTAAGATAAAGATAGATAGTTTTTTGAAGAATAAAGGGATTAAGGGTTATGGTGTTCGGGCCGGAAAGTGGAGCTGAGTCCACAAAAGATCAGCCATGATCTCATTGAATGGCGGAGCAGGCTCGAAGGGACCTACTCCTGCTCCTAGTTCTTATGTTCTTACGTTCTTATATTTTAAATAGAATAATGAATATCCTGGAGTGATTGCAAAGAAATCATCAAAGATTTCAAATTATATAAACTGTAGGACTAATGTTAATTCTCATTTGAAACAATCACTGCGGATCACGCCTATGCAATAATTTCAGATTTAGATTTCGCTTTATTCACTGTGCAAGCCATGTTTGGTCTGGCCGCATGTTTATTATTATTGCCATTTTCAGTGCCATTAATAATGAGTTCACTTTGTGATGTGTTTCAGCACTTACAAGTTTTGGTATAATCACTGAAAACGTATCACATGATTTAATTAATAAGAAATGCTTATCACTATAGATAATCTACATAAGGCCACACATTAGTGGAGGTGAATAATGAGAGAGAAAGATTGATATAGCATGAATGATAGAACCATACAACATAGAATGAAGCCATTGGATTCTTCACATCTGTGTTGAAAGAAGTCACACCCAGTCCCCCCCCCCCCCCCTTGTACTATACCCCTGTAATTTCATCATTGTCAAGTACCTGCCCTCTTAAAAATTAGATTCTAGATTCTGATGACTATGAAAAAAAAACTCTCCTTGAAAGGGTTGAAAGAAATCTTGAGCAGCAAGCAGGACAGAGGAGCGGGCAGGGCTAAGCACAGATACTTAGCCCACACACACGTGCTACAATATATACACGCCTTAGTAGTGATTGAATAATATAATCACATTGGTTAGAACTAAAGAATTCCGACAGTGCAGAAGGAGGCCATTCTGCCCATCAAGTCTGCGCCAACCCTCTGAAGGAGCAACCTACCTAGGCCCACCCCCCTGCTCCATCCACGTAACCCACCTAACCTGCACATCTGTGGACACTAAGGGGCAATTTAGCATGACCAATCCTCCTATTCCACACATCTTTGGACTGTGGGAGGAAACCGGAACACCTGGAGGAAACCCGCACAGATACGGGGAGTAAGTGAAAACTCCACACAATCATTCAAGGCCAGACAAGTGTCAGGCAATGACCATCTCCTACAAGAGAGGATCTAACCATCGCCCCTTGACATTCAATGGAATTACCATCACTGAATCCTCCACACTCAACATCTGGGCGTTACCATTGATCAGAAACTGAACTAGACTAGCCATATTAATACTGTGGCTACCAGGGGCAGGTCAAAGGCTAGGAATCCTACACTGAGTAACCCACCTCCTGATGCCCAAAAGCCGGTCACCCTCAAGGCACAAGTCAGGAGTGCAATGGAATACTCTCCACTTGCCTGGATGAATGCAACTCCAACAACACTCAAGAAGTTCAACACCATTCAGGACAAAACAACCTGCTTGATTGCTCCCCTTTCCACAAACATTTAAACCCTCCACCATCAACGAACAGTGACAGCTGTGTGTACCATCTACAAGATGCACTGCCCTCCAAACACGCCTCTAAGTTACCCCTCCAAGTCACCCACCAACCTGACTTAGAAATATATCACCGTTCCTTCACTGTCGCTTGGTCAAAATCCTGGAACTCCCTCCCTGACAGCACTGTGGGTGTACCTACACCTCAGAGACTGCAGCGGTTCAAGAAGGCAACTCACCACCACATTCTGAAGGGCAACTAGGGATGGGCAATAAATGCTGGCCTAACTAGCAATGCCCATATCCCATAAATGAATTTTTAAAAAAATAATTAAAAAGTCACACTTAAAACTGAAATGCTGTCCTAATTCATTTTCAGTGGTGAGGATAGTGGGTTCCACTCTATTGTTGTCCCTATTTTCCCTTCTCCTGTCACCTGGCAGAGACAGAACCAGTTGTTGGTGATGTGCTTCTCAATCAATGCTGCTCAATTCAGACAGGACCATCCCAATGATATCACTTCCTTTGATGCCCTGACGTGAGAGTGGCAGACTTTCACACCGTGCTTCAATTAGTGGTCCAGCCAGTGGTGACATAGTTTGGACTAGGTTTGCAGGTGAACAGCAGCAAAAGCTGCAGGTGACCAGCAGCAAGAACCTGTCAAAGATTTAAAAGATGTTGCAATTATATAGCACTTTCAGCATTCAAAATGTGCCAAAGCACTTCACAAAGGTGTGAATTCTTCAATTGAACAATTGAGCACTTGAGACCACCTGGTCAGATTGGAAATGCTCTGTTCCTGAGCCTGACAGCCTTGGAATTTATTTATCAATTCGTATTCAACACATTCTTATTCTTATTATTGTTGGAAATAGCAGATAAAACAGATAGAGCAGTGGTGAACAAATTAAGTTGTTCTCAATTCCAACCAATCTCAACCAATATTTAGCCTTCCACAAACAATTTATTAGCTATTCTGCTTTCCTGCTTGATGTTTAGTGGAGCAAACATGCCTTAGTCCTCAGACAACATCACTTGCATAAAATATTTTTCTTCAATATTAAAGTGCAAAAATGGAGCCAATATGGAGAGTGTGAGGGAAAAAAATAATACTGAATATGCTGAATATTTATGTAGTAATGAATCAAAATCTACAGATTAAATATGTCCTTGTTTTAAGAGAAAGCTGGAACTTCTAATCTAATTTTCTAAGTATTGTCCCAAAATATGCACTGCTCTTCTCAACAGTTATGAATGTTAAATGGTATTTTGTTAGATTCTGAACCAGATAATGCACTTTTAAGATTTTGGGGTTTGGGGACCACAAATACCTAAATAGTCAGTTGACTATTTGTAAATCATGTTAAAATAGTTTATTAAGAAACATCAGTTTAGATCTGATGCAATAGCTCTTTGGACAGAAAAAGTATACGACCTGTAGCATCAGTCAAGAGCAGTTGGCACCGTGTGTTGATCTCAGTCAATATGTTAGGGTACACTTCTCTTGATCTTCCTCCTCTGGTCCATTTTCCATCTAAAGAAGGCAGCTGCCCAGCGGGCACAGTGACCTCCACCAGCAACTCACAAGTATACCACCAATATATATATCATTCTTTTGGGGGTACGTAGCATCCCTAGTGATAATCATCTATCTAACAATTCTGACCAATGGATACAGGACAGGTACTCCAAAGGTCAGAGTGACTACCAACACCCCATTCGCGGTCAACATTTATGTTTACATCATGTTGATGGTCATTTCCTGGTCCTTTCTAAACATTTGCACAGATAAGGGGGGGGGGGGAGCAGGGATGCACACAATATTTCATCTTAACAACTTAGAAATGTTAACATGGCAGTCTGAATGAAGTGTTCATGCAGTTTCCACAGACTGTTCAAAAATTGTTGCCGGCTTTGAAAGCTTTCTTGGGGATGCTATATTATGCAGAAAATAACTGTTTATTCGAGGCCCCAATTTCTTACACATTTGCTTGAAAACAGGGAGAGAGAGAGAGCTTTCAACCAGTCTCTTCTGTTGAAGTTTTTCTTGCAATCTCTTTGCAGTGGTTACAGCCCGGCCTGTTATACTTCATCTATTGTTTTTTTCCAAAGGGTTTTGGGTGGGTCCGTTTCTCCCAGAAGGGAAAAACAGTTCAGACCAGCATTCTTATTTCCCCATTTCATTGGGCAGAATCTTACTATATTTTTTCAAAATGTCAGGCTCTGACTGAAAATCGGTGTGTAGCTCTCCAGCTGCATAGACTATTTTCACTCCAGATCTTGAACCTCTCGAAGTAAAAACAATGAGAGGGCGTGGTTTGCGCCCTCAGTCTGGTGGACCAGGGCCTGATAGAGCCAGCAAGGCCGGCTCCACAGAGTCGGGACGCCATCTTTTAAAGGCATCCCGATTAGCACACAAATTGAATGGCCCCCAACAGCACATGCCCCCCCACCCTCAAGTAAGCATTAACCTCCCTTCACAAGCATTACCCCCCACTACCACAGCAGAAGCGAGGGGGCTCTCCCCCACCCAATAATGGCAATATCGCCCCCCTTCCCAGACATAGGGCGCCCCCCTCTCAACCCTACCCCTGACGCAGGCATTGAGGCAACAGCCCCTCCCCCCCCCCCCCCCCCCACTCCGCTACCACCATTGCAGTTTCAGGGCCACTCTCTTCCCCAAAGGCATCATCCCTCCCAAACACACATAAGGGGAACCCCCTTCCATGGGACTACCCAGAGGGCCTACCATTGGCACTGCCCCGGCACAGGTTGGCACTGCCATGTTGATACTGCCACTGTGGCAGTGCCAACCTGTGCCAGTGGGCAGTGTCCCTTTCCCCTGGCGGCTATACTTACCTTTGCGTCACTGGGGGGGATCTTCTTGACTGGGTCATATTTTTCAAAACCTGTTTTAAACTTCACCTCCGTGAATATTCATTGAGGGGTCGAATCATGTGGCCGGGCCCTGGGGGGACAGGGAGCTGGGGGGTTGTGTGTGTGGAGGGGGTGCCAGGGACTAGATAATTATATTAAAATGCAAAATTATTAAATGTGGTTCTCGCCCTTTGTGGGCATGAATCTCGTGTGTCACGAGCTCAAGGCATGGCTAATTAGGACATGCGAGCTCTCCGGAGTCTCCGGATTTACCCCCTACATCACAGATCGCTAAGGCGGCTCAAAATCGGCCCCATTGTTTTTTTTCCTTCAGGGTGGCAGACATTGTTTCAATATCCAGTGCTTCACAATTTAGCATGGCCTATCCACCTAACGTGCAAATCTTTGGACTGTGGGAGGAAACTGGAGCACCCGGAGGAAACCCACGCCGACACAGGGAGAAGTGCAAACTCCACACAGTCAATCATCCGAGGCTGGAATCGAATCCGGGTCCCTGACGCTGTGAGGCAGCAGTGCTAACCACTGTGCCACCCCTGAATTATGGAAATGTTTCTATTTTTGCACTCCCCTGAGGTGATTTGTTTGTTTTTCACGATCACCTTCGAAAGCGGCCTTGCTTTTTTCGGTAGCTTGCTCTGTCTCATTTCAAATTGCAACATTTTCAGCCAGTTGAAAGTTTGAAAATAACATTTTCAGAAAGAAAGTGGTATAGCCTCATGGCAGTACGTAGACGCTGTTCAGTATGTTCCCTATCTTGTGTAATGAAAGAGGGGGATTTCCACACAAATTACCACTGAACTACACAGGCAGAGGTCATGAATTGGACGCACAACTTTAATGCTCATTGTCATGTGCCCTCAAATTATGAAGTCAAGACTGAATGGATTCCTTATTCCTACTGGTCATTCGATATTCCACTTATCCAAATAGACAACCCTACAATGCAAGGAACTCACAGGGTCGTGAAAATAAATCTTTCTCTTTTTATCATACTGTTCCAGATGTTTATCTTATGCATAGAAAGCAAAAGGATTTTGGAATGGAAAAGTTGAAATCAATGCTGTCTGGAATACATATACAGCTTAATGTACCCTACATTTTATGTCCATAACTCTCAGTTATCATTACCAGATCAAACAGCACTCTAGTATGAGTGAAAATTTCTTGTTTACTCTCTCATCACAAAATGGTTTACATGCAGGCTTCGATTATCTCTAACATATCGGATTCGACATTACCAGCAAAAACTAATTGCAATTCCTGTATGTTTCCACGCGCTGTGTTATATTTGAGTTTGGCAGTGGTCGCACACATTTTACAGCAAATCACAATGCGCCTGTAATAATGATCTTTCCACTCTTCTGACACAGTTCTGATTCTTATACATTCAGAAAAATTTAAGGATGCAAGAATCAAGCTCTGAAACGTGAAACTGGTGAAAAGTGACTCGAGAACAGCAGCACTAATCCAGTTTTAGCAAACAGGTTTGACAATTGATGATGCATTTTAGTCACTGACTGACAGGTTAAAATGCAAGCAAGTGCCCAGCAACACCACTTGGGGAGGTGGTGGCATAGTGGCATTGTCACTGGACTAGTAAACCAGAGACCCAGAGTAATATTCTGGGGACCCAGGTTCGAAGCCCGCTACTGCAGATGGTGAAATTTGATTCAATAAAAACTGAAATTAAAAGTCTAATGATCAAGAAACCATTACCACTTGTTGTAAAACCCCATCTGGTTCACTAATGTCCTTTAGGGAAGGAAATCTGTTGTCCTTACCTGGCCTGGCCTACATGTGACTCCAGACCCACAGCAATGTGGTTGACTCTTAACTGCTCCCTCAAGGGAAGGGAAACAAATTCTGGCACAGCCAGCGTCACCCATGAATTAAAAAAAATTAATCCTTCCTTTTGGGGCAGCACGGTAGCACAGTGGTTAGCACAATTGCTTCACAGCGCCAGGGTCCCAGGTTCGATTCCCCACTTGGGTCACTGTCTGTGCGGAGTCTGCTCGTTCTCCCCGTGTGTGCGTGGGTTTCCTCCGGGTGCTCCGGTTTCCTCCCACAGTCCAAAGATGTGCAGGTTAGGTGGATTGGCCATGCTAAATTGCCCTTCGTGTCCAAAATTGCCCTTCGTGTTGGGTGGGGTTACTGGGTGTGGGCTTGGATAGGGTGCTCTTTCCAAGAGCTGATGCAGACTCGATGGGCCGAATGGCCTCCTTCTGCACTGTAAATTCTATGACACTGATTGAGTCAACATTACCTCTTCCATTTGGAGGTTCTGGCAGTCAGACCAGAGGTACCTCAACTTAAAAGATACTTCAGCGGACATAAAAGGAATGCATACTAGGAGAGAGATGTGAAAATAACAAGGCTGTAAACAACACCACACAAACATGATGATGGAATGGTGGAATAAATACACAGCAGGAAAGGATTTCTATGGTCAAACAACATTGCTCTGATGTTCAATACAACATTTCAAATCAGAGGACAATGTATGCAAAAAGTGGTGGAGTCCCAGATAGTAAACAATGTAGTGAACAAAGAAAGAATGTTGTGATGATATACCTGTGAATAATATTGTATACAGTCAGTAATGTGACCTCCCACCAGTAGGTGGCGTCAGACATCAGTTATGTGACATCCGGCTTTCGGCAGAAGGTTGTATGGTGTACACCAGGACAGTCGCACATAACGATAGCTCCAGGATAGTCTAATGTAACTCAATGATAACTTAATCTGTATAGCATTCTGATTGTTACCTTACCACGTGTAAATCAATAAATCATCATTCTAGTTAAGTCACCAGCACTTCTGTATGAATCATTGCAAAGACAAGGTCACAGAACATAATAAATGTTATATTTATTTAGCAGGGAGTCTCTGAACAGGATTGATCTGTGGAGTTTGGAATACCAAAAATAACTCATGTAAGTACTTATATTAAACATATGGGGCTGGATTCTCCGTTTTTGGAACTAAGTCCTCACGCCAATGAGAAAACTGTGGTCTTTTATGCCAGGAAAACTGGTGTCAAAAGGCTACAGATTCCCCGTTTTGCTGGGGGCTAGCAGGGAGCCGTCGTAGAGCTCGGAGCTCTGCCTGCCAATATGGCCCCAGCACTTCCGGGTCAGAGGCCATGCATGCGCGCGGCAGCGGCCGGCAGCGGCCTCGCCTTGCTCCAGGACGGAATCAGCCCGCGGACCTGGACGGGTAAAGTGGTGCCGCGCATCGGCCGCATGCGTGCCCCGGACTGCCTGCCCACATTGCCGCCAGCCCCGAATGAAGCACCCCCCCCCCGGCCTTCTGATCAGCCCTCTCCCAACTGTGGCGGCCCCAGACTGAGTCCGCAGCCGCCACACGAGGATCCCGGACAGTGAGACCACACAAGTTTCACGCTGCCGGGAATTCGGCCGGTCGGCAACAGAGCTTCGCGGGTGCGGGCCTCAGGCAATGGCCGATTTTCGGGGGGCAGAGAATTAAAAACCGGCATCGCTCCCGATTTCAGCGCCAAAACGGATTCTCCACCCTGTCGCCGAACGTGATTTCAGCGTCGGAGGCTGGAGAATCCAACCCATGATTTGCACTATACATTACAAAAACGTTTGCATATTGATCAATGCGCATAATTGCCGTGCATATCACAAAATATCGCTGAAATAGTTAAGCGTGTTTTTATGCTCACAATATCCATTTGTCCAATTCACATATTAAGAAGAACCAAATCAAGCCAGACCAAAAGAGTGCCGCAAACTTGCACAAACCAGCAGCCAATGCTCAATTTTTAATTGGCACAGAAATACCTGTTGTGGTATATTTTCCCATGGATGAAGATTGTGGAGAAGGAGGCAGAAGATGAGGAATTTAAATGAGGGATAGGAAGGCACAGGGCTCAGATCAAGATTGATAAAGGGAAATCAAAAATGGAAGGAAGACTATATTGCAAAACTGTTAATTTCTTTGAAGAAGATACTGTAAAATGGTCTTGGTAACGTGGGGGAGACCACCTGCCAAATATTTATTGAGTGAAGTAATGGAGACAGGTTTGTCTGCATTGCTCCCTGCCAGTAAGCAGGGGTAATATCAGTGTAAACTCAGTTCTGCAGCCACATAGCGACAGAGTCTCTCTTGAATTCCCTACATTTTGGGATCAAATCTCTAAGATAAGGGCTACAGCTAATTATAATAAAAGTTTTCCAGATAGGTTCACAAACATCGGCATATTTAATTTAATTCCTGCATGAAGTATGTAACCTGCAGCCAGTAAGCTCATGTCAGGAGTAGTTCTGTGCCTTTCTGTAACTGGTAACAGGAAATGCCATCTCCAAAAGTACTGAGCCCATAGCAGCTGTACAGGAGTAGGCATTGTGCTATTGGTGCAGCCTGTTCACAGTTAATGGTAATGGGACTTCTGTATAGGGTCCGTTCAGCATTTTCTGCATTCCTCGGTGACAGCAGGCCAGAGAATCAGAGCTTCATAATGGCTTGGCCCACCTCCATCCCACTCTCCTTCTGAGTGTGACACCTGCTGAGAGAACAGGGTCTGCAAATGTATTCTTACATCTGTGGTTGGCTGTGCAGCGATTCACTTAATCGTATTCCATTTGTGCAACCAATACGTTTATGACATACAAGGGGTAAAAGCAACACCAAATGTCATTAAACATTAGCACTGTGCAACTTAATAAAATTAATGAACTGTGACTGTGTGTTGCAGTCTCTCATCCTTTCATTGTGCAGAAAAATACAGTGTCAGTGACTGTTCTCCTGCTGCCTGCTGCCTGTTCTTGCCGAGGTGCATGGAATGGGCTACCTAGCATAAGAAAATGCTGGAAATACTCGGTAGGTGAGTCAGGATCTGTGGTGAGAGAAAAGAGAACAATCTCTCCCTCCAGATGCTGCCTAACCAGTAGAGTTTTTCAAGCATTTTCTCTTTTCACTTCTAATTTACAGCATCTGATAAATTTTTGAACCTCCGTGAAAACTTTGACGCAGCTCCACAGCTTCAGAATCTTGTGTTGGCTGCTCATTGAGATTTAACACAATCTGTTGTGCAATTTAGCACAAGTCCTCACATTTCACCACTTTATACATTTTCCCTGTGGCTGCCTCTTACTGTGCTATGAGTTTAAAATCCGGCATGTTTCTTTCCTGGTTTTTCTGATAAATTCTATGTACTACCAGAAATGTCTTTCCCATTACAAGTTGTTAATCAGAATAAAACCTTCCTTGATTAGGGTTAAACCTGACTAAACTTTAATTTAGGGTTGATTTGAAATTAGGGCTTAAGTTTGGGTAAATTTATTATGGCGTAATTTATGTCATTTCAACAGGGAAAATGCTACACTGGAGTTATTGAAATAAGGAGGATCTGGGAGTGGGAACGGATATAATTCATGGCACTTGACATTGTTCTGTCAGCCTTGTTACTGCTGCTTTCCCTTTGTGCTCCCTGTGCTGCTGTTATTCTCTTTGTCATCGGTTGCAACAGTGGGACTGAATTTTTCATATGAAGCTAAGCATTGCACTGGCAAGTCCAAAGGTACATGAGGTTCTAGACTTTGAAGTAAGTTACCCCTCTGAACAAATTCCACCTGAATTACAAACTCCACTGTAAATACAGCACATATGACAAGAAAAAACCTGGGATATTTTTCTATGAATTCTTGAAGTATGTGGCTCAGCGCCATGCAATGTGGTATGTTGACCCAGTTTGTCTTGTAATGCCCTAAAATATGCCATACAGGTTAATGTACCCCTAAAATATGCCATGCAGGTTAGTGTACCCCTAAAATGCACAGCAGATTCTGATGACTATTCTTATCTGTTTTTCAAAGGAGTGTGTCTTAGGCATAATTTGCCTCTGAGTCAGGTTGCCGTGGGGTGTGGTGGGAGAGGGCGGTGATTTTATGGAGCCTAGGAGTGTGGGAAATGTGGCATTTATTAAGTGGGATGTGAAATTTCGATTTCCCGACGGTGGGTTGAGATGTAGAGATAAAGCCATCAGCATGTATGTGGAGTGTCGAGCATTAGCCAGCCTGTAGCAGGCTCATGGCTGTAATACATTTGCATGCCATGAATACTCATTAACGTGAAACAGCTTTCAATAAAGTCCTACTACCCTCAAGATAAAGGCAGTGCCACATGAGAAGCATGTGGCACCCAGTTCTCAATTGTTTCCAGATAGCTTTGTGCAAAAGGTGATCTGTTTTCCTTGTTTAAATCAAGCGCACGAGGAAGGCGAGCTGGTGAATGGCAACTTGCATGGAGGCTCGGGACTGGCAAGGGGAAGTCAGTGATGAGGGGAATTGTGGAGTGGGGTCAAGGTCATGGCGGAGTGGAGAAGCGATCCAGCAGAGGACACAGGGTGCAGTTAGGGGAATGGAAGTGTGAAGTGGGAAGGGTCTGGCATTCTGGGTGTGGTGGTGGGGGAGCTGGTGAGCACAGTCTGCCTAGGTAAGAAAAGGAAGGGCCCACATGCAGTGTCAATACTGTCTAAATGCCTGTCCACCTCAGGGTGTTGGCTGGCAGAGTCTTTACGTGGCTCTGAGTTCACCAACAACATTTCAATTACCCCCCGCTGAGCGTGATCTTGAACAATGTCCTTTACAATGTATACAACTGAGTCTGAATGCTCAGTCATGTTCCACAGAGTGGTGAGTATAACACTGGGCACTAATATAAACATTCAATAAAGTGTGAACAGAAGAACATAATATTGTTCCATCCACAGTAAAAGAAATGTCTTTAACTCCCCCGTAACCATCAATGCATATTGACCGTGAGACGTGCCTGTAAGTGAGCTCTGGGCTGAAACTAGTCTCAACAAATAATGATGATCTACACATGAATAAAATGAAAAAATGTAACATGAAATATTTATTGATGTGCTATGTACTCTGGGATAACACAGGCTGCAACTCGATGCAGCTTTGACCAAAAGATACTCCAGACTTTGAAGTAAGTTCAATGTGACTTATTGAACCATTAGCACAGTTCTCTATGAGTTCGACTCTCCTGCTAATCTTGCTATAGTAACTCAGTCGCACTAACCAGTCTGCTCTAAGCCACGTGGTGGGTGTGATGCTTCTGATCTTCCCCTGTCCTACTCACTAAGTGTCGCCTGTGAAAGAGACAGAGCATGTGTGCCCTGTCTTTATATATGGGTTATGTAATGCTCCCTTGTGGTCGTGTCACCTCTGGCTGTCTTGACTGCCCATTGGTCGTGTCCTATTCTATGTGTTCATTAGCTGTATGTCTGCATGTCATGAAGTCTCTGGTCATCCCTCTAGTGTTTACTTCGTTGTAATGTATTTACATTAACCCCTTGTGTATTTACAGTGATGCGTATCACCACATTTATAAGTGAATTTAATTAGTGAAACGTATCTGTGCTACCTTTGTGCCCTCAGTCTTATGTTAATGGTAATGTAATTGGGCAGGAAATGTGTGGCCATCATGCAGAGGTTCCCTGTTTGTCCAGACGACTCGGCAATAAGCAGCCTGTAAATGCGGCCCTCTCAGCTGATGGTGGGTTACACCAATGAAAAGATTCCCCAATTGCTGAATCAAATATACATGCCACTGGCATTTAGAACGTGGCCCACCAGCAAGATGACCACCCTGTCTGGGGGGGCACAGCAGCCCTAGTCAGGGCCAGCTCACTACAAAAGAGGATGAGGCAGCAGTGATGCTAAAAAAGAAAGAGCTTCTCCGCTCAGCCAGGGTTAGACTGCTACCTCCAGACACTCACTGCACTCCCTCACCCATCCAGACTCTCACTGTACTCCCTCACCCACCCAGACGCTCACTGTACTCCCTCACCCATCCAGACTTTCACTGTACTCCCTCACCCACCCAGGCTCTCATTGTACTCCCTCACCCACCCAGACTCTCACTGCACTCCTCACCCACCCAGACTCTCACTGTACTCCCTCACCCACCCAGGCTCTCATTGTACTCCCTCACCCACCCAGACTCTCACTGAACTCCCTCACCCACTCAGACTCTCACTGTACTCCCTCACCCACCCAGACTCTCACTGTACTCCCTCACCCACCCAGACTCTCACTGTACTCCCTCACCCACCCAGACTCTCACTGTACTCCCTCACCCACCCAGGCTCTCACTGAACTCCCTCACCCACCCAGACTCTCACTGTACTCCCTCACCTACCCAGACTCTCACTGTACTCCCTCACCCACCCAGGCTCTCACTGTACTCCCTCACCCACCCAGACTCTCACTGTACTCCCTCACCCACCCAGACTTTCACTGTACTCCCTCACCCATCCAGGCTCTCACTGTACTCCTTCACCCACCCAGACTCTCACTGTACTCCCTCACCCACCCAGACTCTCACTGTACTCCCTCACCCACCCAGGCTCTCACTGAACTCCCTCACCCACCCAGACTCTCACTGTACTCCCTCACCCACCCAGGCTCTCACTGCACTCCCTCACCCACCCAGACTCTCACTGTACTCCCTCACCCACCCAGGCTCTCACTGAACTCCCTCACCCACCCAGACTCTCACTGTACTCCCTCACCCACCCAGGCTCTCACTGCACTCCCTCACCCACTCAGACTCTCACTGTACTCCCTCACCCACCCAGACTCTCACTGTACTCCCACACCCACCCAGACTCTCACTGTACTCCCTCACCCACCCAGGCTCTCACTGTACTCCCTCACCCACCCAGACTCTCACTGTACTCCCTCACCCACCCAGACTCTCGCTGCACGCCCTAACCCACCCAGACTCTCGCTGTACTCCCTCACCCACCCAGACTCTCACTGAACTCCCTCACCCACCCAGACTCTCACTGTACTCCCTCACCCACCCAGACTCTCACTGAACTCCCTCACCCACTCAGACTCTCACTGTACTCCCTCACCCACCCAGGCTCTCACTGCACTCCCTCACCCACTCAGACTCTCACTGTACTCCCTCACCCACCCAGACTCTCGCTGTACTCCCTCACCCACCCAGACTCTTACTGTACTCCCTCACCCACCCAGACTCACACTGTACTCCCTCACCCACCCAGACTCTCACTGAACTCCCTCTCCCACTCAGACTCTCACTGTACTCCCTCACCCACCCAGGCTCTCACTGTACTCCCTCACCCACTCAGACTCTCACTGTACTCCCTCACCCACCCAGGCTCTCACTGTACTCCCTCACCCACTCAGACTCTCACTGAACTTCCTCACCCACTCAGACTCTCACTGTACTCCCTCACCCACCCAGGCTCTCACTGTACTCCCTCACCCACTCAGACTCCCACTGAACTCCCTCACCCACCCAGACTCTCACTGTACTCCCTCATCCACTCAGACTCTCACTGAACTCCCTCACCCACCCAGGCTCTCACTGTACTCCCTCACCCACTCAGACTCTCACTGTACTCCCTCACCCACTCAGACTCTCACTGTACTCCCTCACCCACTCAGACTCTCACTGTACTCCCTCACCCACCCAGACTCTCACTGTACTCCCTCAACCACCCAGACTCTCACTGTACTCCCTCACCCACCCAGACTCTCACTGAACTCCCTCACCCACCCTCGCTTCTGCAAAGTGATCTCTTACCCAGTCACTCGTGGGTTCCCCACCTGTTGGGCCTCTTCTTCTACCCTCCCTCCCCCACAATCATTTTAGTGCTCCTCAGTCTCAAATCTGCTCCTCACATCCCTGCTCCTACTCCAGTCCCACGCATGCCATTCCTCAACCATCTGTACTGGCAGGACTCCCACCTACACTCTCCACATCTGTATTCCCACAGGACAATATCAAACACAACAGAGGTGAGGGAGCCCAGCCACCCTGGGTCATGCGGGAGCTATGCACCCTCAAACCTCATGAGGAAAGAGCCCATGAGCTGGCCAGGGAGGAGCCTGACTGCTCCTGTGCTGACGGTGAAGTGGGGACAGTGAGTAAATGTGAGAATCCTAAGGAGGAACAGCCATTCCTCAAATCTCATGTGAGTAAACTTCTCGCATCCCTTATCTCCTGTGATGTCCTGATGCCATCCCCCTTCCCTTGCAGGTCAATCAGGAAAGCAGCCAGGACCATCCTCGTGCCCTCTAGAAACCACTGCCCCAAGCAGTTCAGAGGGGGAGTTCTCGGACATCACCATCGAGGAGGCATCACATCTGTCACCCGCACCCTCCACCAGCTCAGATACTTACACCACGGTGGGATTACGTTGTAGACAGGCTTCTGGGGCACTGGCTGGTAAGCACCTCACAATTGATAATCCACAGCAGGTGGAGGAAGGGATTCCCCAGGGATCTGGCACTCAGAGGAATGCCGGAGTCCAGGACACTGCTGATCCCCAGGATGATGACATGCCTCTGGGGCCTGATCATCTTGAGCTGCTGGAACTATAAAGACAGAGTCTTGACCATCAGGAAGGGATGACAGCATCCATCCTTGGACTGCCAGGCCAACTGGAGGAGTCCAAATGCCTTCTGACCGAGGAGATGGTGCTGTCACTCCTACACAATGAGGCCAACAAGGCAAGGGTGGCATCCGCAGTGGAGGCCTTGGTGTAGGACATGCAGTCCATGGCGGGGGATGTCTGTTCTATGGTTTCGCTCATGACCTCCTTGGCTGAGGGCATGAGCTTCATGGTGCAGGGCTTCAACTATACGTGCAGGCACAAGTGGAAATCCACAAGTGTTAGCACCAGGGGACGGCCGAGCTTCTGGGTCTCACTTCAGCTGTCCTTTTATCCCTTGGAAGAGCGCAGAAGCCCCTGGGCACCCAAAGGGAAGAGGATCTGCAGGAGTTCAGCCTGTGAGCCTCCTCCAAAGGGACCCGGGGAGTGTCCAGCCCTTCTGACACCCCCTCCCTGTGAGCAACACACCTTCAGCCCAGCACACCATTGAGGGCAGCAGTGTAACACCCGTGCTGCTCAAGATTACACCCGGACCCTCAAGGTCCAGGCTCCCAGGGGATGCCCGCCAAAGACATTTCAGCAAACAGGGAGTGGAAGGCAGTAGACCGGCTCAACCTCAGCTGTGGATCCTGGAGCTACGCTAAGACAAAGTGTGAGGGTGAAGAAGAGTAAGAAACTGTAGGCACCGAGTAGGCACAGGGTGAGTAAAGGCATGAGTTAAAATAGGTCACCACTATAAAAATCACATGGAAATAAACAAAACTTTGTTCACCAGCAGGTTCTCTTCCCAGTCATTTAATGGCACCGTGTTCCCCGAAACCCCATGCACACTCAGCGCTTCATCCCTGGCGGCGCTAAGTCTCTCCCACCTCCCGAAGCGATGACACACTTCTTCGCACTGCCCCCCCCTCGAGTTCCCTCCTGCCCCCCCCCCCCCCCCCCCCCCCGCTCTGTACACCTGCATCCATGCTCAGGCCTCTCATTTCTGCCACTTTTCTCCGGTGATGAGGAGGCCCTGGCTGACAAAGTGTGGAAAGGCTGACCCACACTGGAGGGTAGTTGGAGGTAAACACCAGGACCCCTGACCTTGGAGGGGATGGTAGCAGATGAGAGGTCATCCAGTATCTCCAAACCCCATGATAAGCCTGTCCATTGGCAGGACGTGTTCAGCTCTTTGTCAGGCACGAGTCAGACATTTCGCTCTGACCTCAATGCAAGTCATCATCATTCTCCTGCAGAGTCCGGCCAATGGCTTTCGCACCTGTCCATGGAATCAGGCATCATCACGGAAACCTACCATTGACACCTCACTCATGATGAGATCACACTCTCCACAGTTGGAGCTCTCTCACCCCTAGCCCTGCCCATCCCCAAACCGAGAGACTATGAGGGCATCCCTTGCCCAATACCCAAGTGGGCTCTGGCCATGTCCCGAGGTCCTTCCTTCTCTTCTTCAGCAGGTTGCTCCTCACCGCCCTCCCCGACCTCTTCCTCATCTGAGGAGGCATGGCACTCCTCCATTTCCTCCTGTTCCAGATGGTCACCCCTCTGCAGTGTAAGGTTGTGGAGAGGGCAGTAGATCACAATTTTACAGGACGCCCTCTGGGGGCTGTATTGGAGGGCACCTCCCGACCAGTCCAAGCATCAGAACCGCATCCTCAGCTGTCCAATCAGCTGCTCAATCAGCAGGCATTGGGGCATGGCATTATAGCATGTCTCCAACTCAATTTGTAGCCTCCGCATTAACGTCATCAGCCACCTCTTTATTGGTTACCCCCTGTCCCCAAGGAGCCACGCCTCCAGATGCTGCTCTCTCTCAAAGTCATCGGGGATCTGCGATCGCCCCAAGATGTAACTGTCATGGACGCTCTCTGGGAAACAGGCACACACCTGCATGATTCACATCATGTTCATAAAGTTCATAGAATTTACAGTGCAGAAGGAGGCCATTCGGCCCATCGAGTCAGCACCGGCTCCCGGAAAGAGCACCCCACCCAAGGTCAACACCTCCACCCTATCCCCATAACCCAGTAACCCCACCCAACACTAAGGGCAATTTTGGACACTAAGGGCAATTTATCGTGGCCAATCCACCTAACCTGCACATCTTTGGACTGTGGGAGCAAGCCGGAGCACCCGGAGGAAACCCACGCACACACGGGGAGAACGTGCAGACTCCGCACAGACAGTGACCCAAGCTGGAATCGAACCTGGGACCCTGGAGCTGTGAAGCAATTGTGCTATCGACAATGCTACCGTGCTGCCCCTAAGTGGTCACAGACGATCTGGATGTTGAGGGAGTGGAATCCCTTGCTGTTCATAAATGGTGGCACATGATGCCATGGAGGCTGCAGGGCCACGTGGGTGCAGTCTATCACACCCTGCATCTGCGGCATGCCTGCTAAATGGGTGAAGCCCAAGACCCTGGAATCGTGGCTCTCCTGGTCCCGGTCCAAGTTTATATACATGTGGGCCCTGGAGTAAATGGCATGTGGGCTCCCTAATGCATCTGTGTGCAGGTGACTGGGAGATGCCACACAGATCACTGATGCTGCCCTGAAATAAACCATTCGTATAGAAATTCAGAGTGGTGGTGACTTTAAGGGCCACAGGAAGTAGGTGTCCTCCCATCCGATGTGATGCCAGCTCTTGCAGGACATGGCAAAGGTTGTGCACCATCCCTCAGGGCAGGCCCAGTCTTCTCCAGCACTGAGGTTCCGACATCTGAAGATCCAAATCCGATATCGGAATACCCTTGGCCGACCCAGTTTCTAATGGGGCTGCTCCCTCTGTGGTGCTGCTCCCTGTACAGTTATGGGCCCAGGCTCCCCGTCCTCAGCAGGGTGCTGATCCTGGCTGTGTGCAGCGGCATATCACTGTCTCTGCTGCTGTTCTACCCCAAGTAATAGAAACACCAACTCAACAGGCTCCATGATTCTCCAGAATCACGCACTGAAAAGAGAAGAAAACCAAAGTGAGCAGTGAGGATTCCTCAGAGAAGACTTTCACCTTCAGCACTCTATTCGTCTGGGACCTCCACCATGTGCTTCCCCCTTAGTGAGTGCCTCTGCTGTAAGCCTCAGACCCTCCCCTCTCACACTGACATATCCTCACTCCTGTCCCTCTTAGCCCTGCATTGGGGTTCACATCAGTGGATCCTGTGTGATGTAAACTCTTGTAGGAACATTGGGGTTCAATGCCTGGGACTCCTGTCAGTGGCAGTGAACTTCAGCTCTACATTTTTCATTGGCACAATTGACTTGTCAATGAAGGGTGAAATTGCATATCAATCAATGTGTCTTATGACAGATGAGGTTAGACTGACGCCTGCAATTAGCATGATAAGCACGCATCTAGAGGGCACCGTTTTTCTCCCATTTTCACCCTACACACTTATTCTTGAGAGGCAAACTTACGCGACAAGTGGAATTGATATTCAATAGAGCTCAATTCCTTGCTACTTAGAGTTTTGATGAATGTGGGGTTCTACTCACAGTTCAGTTGTGTTTCCCCAAGTGAGAAGGTTTTCATTCCTTATTAGGCAGGATGCAACTCATTCCTGAGAACCCCACTCTGCCCTTGAAGTCTGGTCTCTCATGGGACCCTATCCAGTAACCTCACAGTCACCCCAGTGCTGCCCCTCAGTATGTGCCCACTCCCACCCACTTTCCAGCCCCCATTAAGGATGGGCATTCCCTCAGTGGTGATTTAGCCAAAAGCCCAGCAAGGGAAGACACTGGAAGCGACCAGTGCATGCCAACCTCCAGACCCCTTTAAAGCAAGGGGTGCCCCAAAGTGAATGGAAGGTAAGGCCTGCTAGTGCCCCTCCTCCCCAACCCCCACCCCTGGGATGGAGTGACTGATGTAAAAAAGGTTTCCTTTACTCCACAACAGACTGGTATTGGGTGTTACAGATAACTGTGGGTGTCTCTTGATGCACGACCAATTGCACAAAGACTTGAGTTGGGTACAACTGAGGCTTTATTGCTCTAAGATGTGTGGCCTCCCACAGCAGCTGGTGAAATGGCTGCAGCATGGAGGACACACATATTTATACTCCGCCTACTGGGCGGAGCCAGCAGGTAGGGACTACCAATGTACCTGTAGTACAGGTCCTACCATACATCACCTAATAGAGGTGCAACAGTGGTTTACCACATTCACCCCCTGTTAAAATTGAGTCCGGCGGGGGTGGTGGAGAACTATATACAACAAATGGTTTTCTTTTTTACATTTACATTTACAATTACAATATTTGATAGAGAGAAAAAAATATCTTTTGAAGTCCAGTGGACCAGCTAGAGGTTTAACTGGTCCGGGGCCTTGGTGTGCCACTGAGAGCGACAGTGGTGGCAGCGATGCCAATGCTGGTCTGATGTCCGGTGCCTATGGGAAATTCTCTTCATCCTCGGGCGTGGACAGGGGGAAGGACAAATGGTCCCCGGGGGGTTGCTGCTGGGAGCACCGGGGGAGGGGAGGGTGGTGCCGGGCCTGGGGTGTGTGTGTGTGTGTGAAACCTGCTGGTGCCAGGTCCCTGAGGGAGACAGTATCCTGGTGGGCATCGGGGTACGCAACGTAGGCATACTGGGGGTTTGCATGGAGCAATTGCACCCTTTCCACCAACGGGTCTGCCTTGTGGAGTCGGACATGCCTATGGGACTATGGAGTAGTACGGGTCCTGGAGCTGCGAGCCAAGTCGGGAGCGTCACCCCGGATGTGGACTTCCTGGGCAAGGCAAAAAGACGTTCATGGGGTGTCTTGTTAGTGGCGGTGCACAGTAGTGACCGAATGGAGTGTAGTGCCTCAGGGAGGACCTCCTGCCAGCGGGAGGCCGGGAGATTCCTGGACTGTAGGGCCAGTTGGACGGCCCTCCACACCGTCCTGTTCTCCCTCTCTACCTGTCCGTTTCCCCGGGGGTTGTAGCTTGTCGTTCTGCTGGAGGCGATACCCCTGCTGAGCAGGAACTGACGCAGCTCATCACTCATGAATGAGGATCCCCTGTCACTGTGGATGTAGGCGGGGAAACCGAACAGAGTGAAGATTGTGTTTAGGGCTTTGATGACGGTGGCAGACGTCATATCGGGCATGGGATGGCGAAGGGGAATCTGGAGTACTCATCAACATATATATAAAATACATATTACGGTCGGTGGAGGGGAGGGACCCTTTGAAATCCACGCTGAGGTGCTCAAAGGGGCGGAAGGCCTTCACCAGGTCCACACGGTGAGGCTGGTAGAAGTGCGGATTGCACTCCGCACAGACCTGGCAGTCCCTGGTGATTGTCCGTACTTCCTCGACGGAGTAGGGCAGATTGCGGGCGTTTATGAAATCGTACAACCGTGTGACTCCCGGGTGCCAAAGGCTGTCATGCAGGGTCCGGAGTCGGTCTACTTGTGCGCTGGCACATGTACCTCGGGATGTGGCGTCTAGGGGCTCGTTGAGCTTGCCGGGGCGATTCAAAATCTCGTAATTGTAGGTGGAGAGCTCGATCCTCCACCTCAAGAACTTGTCATTCTTGATCTTGCCCCGCTGTGTGTTATTGAACATGAAGGCTACCCACCATTGGTCAGTGAGGAGAGTGAATCTCCTGCCGGCCAGGTAATGCCTCCAATGCCACACAGCTTCAACGATAGCTTGGACCTCTTTTTCGACAGATAAGTGCCGTATTTCTGAGGCATGAAGGCTGCGGGAAAAGAATGCCATGGGTCTGCCTGCCTGATTGAGGGTGGCGGCTGGAGCGACGTCTGATGCGTCGCGCTCTACTTGAAATGGCAGTGTCTCGTCTACTGCGTGCATCCCGGTCTTGGCGCTATCGGCTCTGATACGGGCGAATGCCTGTTGTGCCTCGGCCGTCAGGGGAAAATGGGTTGACTGTATGAGTGGGCGGGCCTTGTCCGCATAGTTTGGGACCCACTGAGCGTAGTACTAAAAGAACCCCAGGCAGTGTTTGAGGGCCTTGGGGCAGGGGGGAGGGGGAGCTCCATGAGGGGGCGCATGCTGTCGAGATCAGGTCCGAAAACTCCCTTCTGGACTACATAACTGAGGATGGCTAAGCAGTTCGTGCTAAACATGCACTTCTCCTTGTTGTAGGTGAGGTTTAGGAGAGTGGCGGTGTGGAGAAATTTGGCAAGGTTGTCGTCGTGGTCCTGCTGATCATGGCCGCAGATGGTGACATTGTCTAGGTACGGAAAGGTGGCCCGCAAACCGTACCAGTCGACCATTCGGTCCATCTCCCTTTGGAGGACCGAGACCCCATTGTTGACACTGAAGGGAAGCCTGAGGAAGTGATAGAGGCGACCGTCTGCCTCGAAGGCAGTGTATGGACGGTCCGATTTACGAATGGGGAGCTGGTGGTAGGCGGATTTGAGGTCTACCGTTGAGAAGACCCGGTACTGTGCAATCTGATTGACCATATCAGACATGTGTGGGAGGGGGTACGCGTCGAACTGCGTGTACCTGTTGATGGTCTGGCTGTAGTCCACGACCATTCTGTGTCTCTCCCCAGTTTTAACTACTACCACTTGGGCTCTCCAGGGGCTGTTGCTGGCCTTGATGATGCCTTCCCAAAGCAGCCGCTGGACCTCGGACCTGATGAAGATCCTTGGCTTTGGAAAACCAATCCACAGAATAGGTGTGAGAGGAAATACATTCCAAGAAAATATCAATCAATTAAATTCAAACACTATTGTGTGTCCATGCCCCAGTCATTAGAGGTCATTTGTGTGGACAAGGGAAAACAGATACTATGGTCACATGACTGAAACCAGAGAGCCGGGGGAGAGGTGGGACCTGATGAAGATCCTGTCCTGGGTGCTGTACAGTCTGCACCTGGTGGCGACGGGTTTGCAATCCGAGGTTAGATTTGCGAAGAGGGAAGGCGGATCGACCTTTAGGGTCGCGAGGCAGCACACAGTGAGGGGGTAGGGGCCCGCCAAATTTCAGTCTTAGGCTCTGGAGGTTGCACTGGAAGTCCAGGCTGAGTAGTAGGGCAGCACAGAGGTTAGGGAGGACGTAGAGGCGGAAGCCGCTGAATTCTATGCCCTGAACCGTCAGTGTGACTGTACAGTACCCCGGATCGCCACGGAATGTGATCCGGAGGCCAGGGAGATTCTTTGGTTGGCGGGGTGTACCGCGAGGGAGCAGCGACTTACCGTATCCGGGTGGATGAAGCTTTCATTGCTCCCGGAGTCCAGTAGGCAAGAGGTCACGTGTCCGTTGATTTTAAGGCTGTGCGGACGAGACTGGTCGATGGTCACTGAGGCGAGTTGTGGTCGGTCATCACTGATGTCGGATGATGGGGAGCTCGGGGGGCACAGGTCCTGGAACACTGGCAGTGCCCATGTGCCATGGGGGAGACAAGATGGCAGCGCCTGAAGATCTTGAGGAGAATAAAATGGCGGCGCCCATGGGCCACACGTGGCGGGGGTTGAACAAGATGGCGATGCCCATGGGCTGCACGTGTTGCTCAGAGGGGAAGATAGCGGCGCCCACTGGCCGCACTTGGTCTGAGGGGGAGAAGATGGCGGTGCCCACTGGGCGCGCGTGGTCTGAGGGGGAGACGATGGCGGCGCGTGGTCTTGGGAGGTGAAGATGGCGGTGCCCATTGTCCATTAACGAGGGGGGTGGGGACGATAGCGGCGATTGCACGGGCCTGGCACACCGCAGCGAAGTGCCCCTTCTTGCCACAAGCCTTACAAAGGGCAGCGCTGGCCGGGCAGCGTTGGCGGGGGTGTTTCTGCTGGCCGCAAAAGTAACATCGGGGACCCCCGGGGTTCGCTGGCTGGTGCGTGGCGCAGGCGTATTGGCTGGGTAAGGCCCCCGCTGGGACGGCCGTCTGTGGGGTCCATGATGCGCAGGAGGGGTGGGCCGCACGGCTGGGGGTGTAGGCCTGAACGTTGCGCGAGGTGACCGTCATACAGAGCGCTAGTTTCTTTGTCTCTGCTAGGTCGAGCGTGGCCCCTTCTAACAGTCACTGGCGTAGGAGGTCCGACCCAATCCCCATAACAAATGCGTCCCGCATAAGGAGGTTTGAATGTTCAGCGGCCGTAATGGCCTGACACTCACAGTCCCGGACGAGTGGGATTAGGGCCCGCCAGAAGTCTGGAATGTAACGATTAGCCAACATTTGGTGCTAATATTTAAAATAATGAAAGCTCCAGATTTTTGACATCCAGTGATAAAATAAATTCACTGTCACAAACTTTTAATTCTGTGTAGTGCACACCACAAATGTAGCTGGCAAATCCTGTGTCCATATGCTGTGCTCATCTGAGATATCAGAGAAGTGAATGCATTGCTCTTTCACTGTCAACAAAGTGTTCTATCATCATCGAGCTTTGGAGATATACACAAATCCTACTGTATGAGGCCTCTATGCCATTTTGTCTGATAAAACTATATGTTATCTGAAGTGTTGAGGTATTTTTCGCATTTCAGCACTGCAAGACATCCTAAAACATGTACCAGCATATTTTTTTACCTTCAGTTAAATAAGGGCAGGATCTTCCACCAAATTAATGGATACATAATTTGCAACAAATATACATTCCTCTACCTGCAGAAAAAACCTGCAGAAAAAGGAGTCCAACCGTAGCTAACGAGGAATTAAAAATAGATTGGATCAAAGGAAGAGACTTGTAACAGTGCCAAAAAGAAAAATAAATTGGGAAGTTTTAGAATACGGCAAGCAAGGCCAAAGAAATTGGTAAGGAAGGGCAGCACGGTGGCGAAGTGGGTTAGCACTGCAGCCTCACGGCGTCGAGGTCCCAGGTTCGATCCCGGCTCTGGGTCACTGACCATGTGGAGTTTGCACATTCTCCCCGTGTTTGTGTGGGTTTCGCCCCCACAACCCAAAAATGTGCAGGCTATGTGGATTGAACACGGTAAATTGCCCCTTAAATGGAAAAATTAATTGGGTATTCTAAATTTATTTTTAAAAAAGAAATTGGGGTAAGGAAAAAAAAGATTATTACCCAGATTATTACCCAGAACTTCTGTTCTCTGGGGGATCGCACCCGAGGAGTGCTCCGAAGATACGCTTGGGACGTCCTGAAAGTCCCTATCTAGGGACTGTGTGGGAATTGCCCAGGAAGTTTAATCTTCCATTGGACAAATACCCTGCACCAGGAATCATCCGATACTCCGCTTTAAATCAGACACTCCCCCAATCCTGATCCCACACTAGACCTCATTCCCTGACTACCTCTCCACCCCCAGATCACCTCCCACCTCTCCCCCGGCTCTCTGGTTTCAGTCATGTGACCATAGTATCTGTTTTCCCTTGTCCTCACAAATTACCTCTAATGACAGGGGCATGGACACACAATAGTGTTTGAATTTAATTGATTGATATTTTCTTGGAATGTATTTCCTCTCACACCTATTCTGTGGATTGGTTTTCCAAAGCCAAGGGAAACATATCTAAATGTCATTTAAATATTAGTTTTGACTCGGGGGCAGGATTCATGGACTTCCACGACAGCAAAACTGGCACCACGCCTGGACTGATTCAGCGACCATGGAAGGGGTAGCACCGGCGGCACGGGGAACACAATCGATTCCAATGAGAAGCGGTGCGGCATTCACCGGGTCCATGATTGACACCCGGGAAGCTGATAAGCTGCAGCAGCATACACATGATGTGTTGGTTACTCTGCTAACGAACCAACACGGTTGCGAATGGTACAACTCAGCTTTATTACTAACATTTATTTACAGTGGTAAACTGGTTACTGAGGTTCGATCATAACCCTAGAATCTGTGGACCTATTCCTAATACTATCTTGTAGTGGCACTCAGCACATGGTGGATGTCTGAGTGGCTTGCTATGAGCTCTGTGCCCTGAGCTGTCTCCTGCTGGAATGCTCAGGAAGTGTCGTGTTCCCTGTTTTGTACTGTGTATGCTCTTGCCTATGATTGGCTGTGGTGTTGTGTGTGTGTTGATTGGTCCGTTGATCTGTCCATCAGTATGTATGTGCTATGATGTTTACCTGAATATCATGACATCCCCCCTTTTGTACAAGAACATGTGCCTATGCGTTTATAAATAGAGATATGTACTGAGTGCAGCTGAATGTGTGTGTGTGCAATATCTGCAGCATGTACATGGGGCTAAACGAAACACAAGGGGCGATGTCGGGTGCGACATAACAACGAGGTTGTACCATAAACAAAGAACGGGGAAATGTTGAACGACAAAAACAAACTCCTGTAACGACAAGGAAGAACAGAAACATATTAACACAGTGGTATTATGAGTTCAATGTACAAACAGGCTCACAAGTCCAGTCTAGTAGGTGGGCGATGAATTTGGGTTGACCATTAGGGTGGCACACCATTGATCACCCGGATTGACAGTGTTCACTTGCAACAGCTGATGGGTCCTGGCTGGAGTCATCGGTTCCCATCAATGACCGCAACACGGAAGGCGTCCCGGTCGTCTGTGTCACTGGTCTGGATATTAGGGGCTGTTTAGCACAGGGCTAAATTGCTGGCTTTGAAAGCAGACCAAGGCAGGCCAGCAGCACGGTTCGATTCCTGTAACAGCCTCCCCGAACAGGCGCCGGAATGTGGCGGCTAGGGGCTTTTCACAGTAACTTCATTTGAAGCCTACTTGTGACAATAAGCGATTTTCATTTCATTTTCATATCGTCTGGGCACGACTCGTAGTAAGGAGGCTGAATGGTCCGCACGTCCCTGCGAGGTTGTCAGAATTGGGGAACATTGGCAGGTTGAGCTGCTCGACAGCAGGCAGCGTAGTGGCCCATCTTGCCACAGCATAGGTATTGTCGGTTTCTTGCGGGACATTGCCGCTTTAAATGTGCGACTCCGCAGTTGCCGCATGTCGTGACGTCATGGCGTTTGTTGCGCCACCGCGCATGCGCAGTTCGGTCTTGCGTCGAGCGCGCCTGCGCATCACGTCGCTCTGTGTCGATGTCGTTTTTGGCGTGCACAAACGCGGGAGGCCTCGAAAAGCGCGCAAAATGGCCGCCCTCGTCCGGGCCACGGGCTGGGAGGAACTCGATCTCCTGGACCCGTTCGGCCTCGTAGGACGTCTGCCTCACCGATCCGGCCGCGTAGGACGTCTGCCTCACCGATCCGGCCGCGTAGGACGTCTGCCGTGCCGATGCACCCGCCTGAAATTGGGAGTAGCGGCTCGTCGCGTTTTCATGCAGGACACAGGCTTCGATTGCGGAGGCTAGGGTGAGGCCTTTTATTTTTAAGAGCTGCTGGCGTAGGGTGCCCGAGGTGACCCCAAAAACGATCCGGTCCCGAATCATGGAATCGGAGGTGGTGTCGTAACCGCAGGACTGTGCGAGGATACGGAGATGCGTAAGGAAGGATTGAAAGGGCTCATCCTTACCCTGCAGGCGCTGCTGGAAGAGATACCTCTCGAAACTCTCATTGACCTCGACGTTGAAGTGTTGGTCGAGTTTGAGAAGGACCGTCTTATACTTGGTCTTGTCCTCACCTTCCGCGAACACCAGGGAGTTGTAGACATGGATGGCGTGTTGACCTGCCGTGGAGAGGAGGATGGCGATCTTTCTGGTGTCCGAAGCGCTCTCCTTTTCGTTGGCTTCCAGGAAGAGCTGGAAGCGCTGTTTGAACAGCTTCCAATAAACACCGAGGTTTCCAGCGACTTGTAGTGGCTGCGGTGTGCTGACGGTGTCCATGGCGCAGGATGGCAGATTCCGGAGGATCTGTAGGTAGGTCCCACAGTTACTCCTGGTACTATGATGTGTTGGGTACTCTGCTACATAGACGAACCAACACGGTTGCGAATGGTACAACTCAGCTTTATTGCTAACATTTATTTACAGTGGTAAACTGGTTACTGAGGTTCGATCATAACCCTAGAATCTGTGGACCTATTCCTAATACTATCTTGTAGTGGCACTAAGCACATGGTGGATGTCTGAGTGGCTTGCTGTGAGCTCTGTGCCCTGAGCCGTCTCCTGCTGGAATGCTCAGGAAGTGTCGTGTTCCCTGTTTTGTACTGTGTATGCTCTTGCCTGTGATTGGCTGTGGTGTTGTGTGTGTTGATTGGTCCGTTGATCTGTCCATCAATATGTATGTGCTATGATGTTTACCTGACTATCATGACAATACACACTTCACTCCCCACACACACTCATCCCAGCCATGGCACAGGTTGTGCTGGAGCGCGCCCATCCCGCCGATGGGTCAGCTGGGACCTAGAGGGGTGCCCTGGAGGGAGACCCATATGTTGCCCTAAGTTCACAGTGCAAAGCCGCATGGCAACCTTGCAGGTTACGGAAATGGTGTTCTGTGCCCCTCCATCCCGGCCCTACAGCCCACCTCCTGGCCACCCCGTGCAACTCCCCCCGGCCCTGGAAGAAGTCCTCCCGGCCAGCGGCATGACTAGCAGCAAACTATGGCGATGTTGGACACTTTCTCTCTCTCTCCCTCAGCAGCCATGGCGCCTGTTTCATGATTTAAAAGCACAAGTGAACCTCGACATCGGGAATTCGTCCAGTGGAGGCCCCGGACAATACCGGGACGGACCAGCTAATGATATGCGCGTTCTGTAATGCATCGACACCGCTATCAAGGTGACAGAGAATTGTGATTTGGCGTAAAACCGGCACCCGCCATGGTTACGGTGTCGGAACTGATTCTCCGCCCAATCGTGTTTTCCGATTCCAGCATTGGCCAACGGACAATCTTGCCCACAGTATCATTCACCATAGGTTCATCAACAGAAACGGAGGTTAGGCCTGAGAATGTGTTATCATGTCCAGAACTTTATCATAGAAATGATCTGTCCATCAATGTGTTACTTGTTCCATGTATCAATGCCATTCTCCATCCAGGAGCGGCAGCTGTGCAGGCCCTCCCACACAGCCCAATCTCACCGGAACCAAATCCTGACATCCACATTTTCCACTGTCGCTCAAAGTGCAGTTTAACATTCCTTGACTTCCAGCGTGTTTAACCCATGGCGATGTGTCAGGTACATGCAGCACTCACCACACCAGCAACGAAAGCATCAGCAATCTGTGGAAGAATTTCTTCAACAGCGTAATCAGGTAGCCCATTTGGATCAATGTCGCGCACCAGGTTCCGCAGCATCTTCTTGCTTCAAACCGGATTGCCCGCTGGATTCATACATCCCCCTGAGCCCAATGTTCCAGGACCCAGATGTCTTAGAAAAATTGTCCTTTTTTCCAGCAAAAGAAAAGGAAGGAAACAGCAACAGCAACCTCCAGGCATTTGCAACCACAAGCAGGAGCAAGCAGCAAATACAACCTGCAGCAGTGATGTGCTTTCACAATTAAGAAGGCAAATTCCTCAAGAGCAATATCCTTCAGCTGTGAAGCTTCAATGGCTTGAAGGCCTCATGGATGAAAATCCCCTTATCTCCCAATGTCAGATATCCTTGAGAGTGAGGGGGGGTGGGAGTGATGGTGCAAAACACACCACCCCTTCTAAAAATTGGTAAGTATGGGAATATCTTGACGGAAAACCTGTCAACATATTGGCCTAGATTCTCCGATCCCACGGCACAGGTCTGACACCAGCGTCAAAAGCGGCGCGAGCGACAACGGTGTCAAAGGACCTCCAGGCCCAGGCATTCACCCCTTCCTAGGGGGCTAGTACGGCGCTGGAGTGGTGTCCGCTGGACCCGCGCTGGCCCCCGGGCAATATGGCGGAGCCCTACAGGGGCCCGGTGCGGAGGAACATAAACCCCCTATGGAATTAGCCCGCCCACCGATCGGTAGACTCCAATTGTGGGCCTGGCCACAGTGGAGGTCTCCCCCGGAGTCAGATCCCCCTGCGCCCCCACTAGGACGGCCCCCTCAGCCAGAGCTCCGAGGTCCCGCCGGGTAGGACCATGCGTAACCCACGCCGGCAGGACTTGCCCGAACTCGGCATAGAGAATCGCCGGGGGGGGGGGGCACTTTCAATGCCCCCCGAACGGCACGGAGGCCACCCGGCAGGCGCGATTGGCGCCGATTCTCCGGTCGTCTCCGGTCGCCGGAGAATCAGCGGCCGGGCGTCGGAGCAGCGTGGCGCAATTCTCCCGCCCCCCCACCCCGTCAATTCTCCGACCCGGCGCGGGATCGGAGAATCCCGGCCCTTCGCTTTCATTTGGAACCTGGGGCGGGATTCTCCGACCCCCTCCGGGTCGGAGAATCGGCGGGGGCTGGCGTGAATCCCACCCCCGCCGGTTGCCAAATTCTCCTGCACCAGATATTCGGCGGGGGTGGGAATCACGCCGCGCCGGTTGGTGGGCCCCCCCCCCCGGCGATTCTCCGGCCCGCGAATGGCCGATGTCCCGCTGCTGGAATGCCTGTCCCGCCGGCGAAAATCAAACCACCTCTCTTACCGGCGGGACAAGGCGGCGCGGGCGGGCTCCGGGGTCCTGGGGGGGGGGGGGGGGGGGGCGCGGGGCAATCTTGCCCCGGGGGGTGGCCCCACGGTGGCCTGGCCCGCAATTGGGGTCCACCGATCCCCGGGCGGGCCTGTGACGTGGGGGCACTCTTTTCCTTCCGCCTTCGCCATGGTCTCCACTATGGCGGAGGCGGAAGAGACCCCCTCCACTGCGCATGCGCGGGGATGCCGTGAGCAGCCGCGGACGCTCCCGCGCATGCGCCACACGGCAAGATAGTGCGGGCAAGAGTTGAGTTAGGAGATTAGCAAGTTGGGAGATTAGCTTGTTGAATGGCAATGCATATTTATTCCAGCTTCTATTTCTCTTTTTCTTCTGTTCTGATGTACTGTTTTGACTTACCCTCCACTAGATGTTGAGAAAAGGCATGGCATCTGTAGATAGGAATTCTTACAGAAATCTGAGAAAGACTCTAACTACTAGCGCCTCAAGGTGAGGGCTCGGCCCCTCAAGATGCGGAGAATTCCGCACCTTTGGGGCGGCGCGATGCCGGACTGATTCGTGCCGTTTTTGGCGCCGGTCGGCGGACATTGCGCCGATTGCGGAGAATCCCGCCCCTGATTCTTCGCCATTTTTTGGAACGGTTCCACCATGAAATGAGAAAAAAATTCTTCACCGAAAGGTTTGTGAATCTTTGGAGTTCTCTACCTCGTGAGCTGTAGACAGTCAGTCACTGCGTCCATCCAGATCAGAAATCTAATGGAATTACAGGATATGGGGATAGTGCGGGCAAGAGTGGAGTTAGGAGATTAGCAAGTTGGGAGATTAGCTTGTTGAACGGCAATGCATATTTATTCCAGCTTCTATTTCTCTTTTTCTTCTGTTCTGATGTACTGTTTTGACTTACCCTCCCCTAGATGTTGAGAAAAGGCATGGCATCTGTAGATAGGAATTCTTACAGAAATCTGAGAAAGACTCGAACTACTAGATATCAGGTGAGTACTCTCAATTCTCGAAACTCATTGTTTTTTTAATGAAAATTATACAAAGAAACTAACCAAAAGCCATCCCTCCTGCTCTTGCTTTTGCACCCCCCCCCCCCCCCCCCCCGCCATCCCCACAACTCTTTTCTTGCGAAAGCCCACTCCCCACATTACTTAGATATTGCCTGGGTTCTCCTCAGTAGCTAAGGCAAGATCTGCCGGCCTCTTATTGGCTGACAGCTGTTGCTAGATGAGACCTCCGTCTTCCAGGGTCTTGATTCCAGGGAAATGCTCCAACACTGCCTGATTGGCATGAGATTCAGTGGGCTGTCCCAAAAAGTAGCACCATGGATCTCTCCCCAGCTCTCAATTTGCAGGCAAGACCACCAACACCACAACAAGATTCCACCGATTAACTTTGTTTCTCTCTCCAAAGATGCTGCCTGATTTGTTAAGTATTTCCGCATTTTCTTTCTTACTAACTGTCTGAACTACTTGCTTATGTACCTGACTATTTTGTTTGGTTTTCTACAAAATTATATGAAGTACATTTTCTTCTCAGTCACTGCAGATGTGTAGTCGAAATTCTCAATGTAACTCCAGAACAGAGTACATGCTCTCAAATGGTATTATACACAGTTCTCATTTTGATTCGTATAAGATTAGTGTACGTAGGCTAATGTTAATGTTGGGGGTGACATAAAAGAATCTTGATACCCCTAAATCAGGATATATATATATTGCAGTTTTCTGAATCTATAATGAAAAAATAAAGTTGGGCCAACTTGATCACATATTTACTTGACTTGAATTTTTTTAAACAAAGTAATTATAATAGTGTGTGTTTTACTATATTACTTTAATTTAATGTCATCACAGCTCTCTGGAGAATGAAAGCACAGTTCTTGGGCCTTTCTATTACCCATTTAAACATCGTTTATCTGAGGCAGATGTTCAGAACACAGATGCAAGAGGTTTGTGGGGCGGAAGCACTTATCACAAATTCAGACACAAGCTGCTCACAATATTTTCTCTATTACTTTTAATTGGTGAACAATCATTCGTAACTTGTGCCTGAATTTTCAATCAATGCTTTCGCCCCACTAAGCTCATCCCATCTCTCCCAGAATACTATCAAACATTGTTTTCAATGAAGCCATCACAAATTACTTACTCACCCTCTTGACATGTCGGTAACCAGAACTCCTGAGAAAACGGTACTCTGCATCAGATTGAAGTTTGGAAAGCTTCAAGTAGCTTTACAATTAGTTCTGTTGTCTTTTTTTGTAATGTTTTATTAAATGGCCCATTGCCATTTTCATCTTCCTACTGTTCAGAAGAATGCAGACACATGGAAGTGCAGTAGCAACACAGAAACGTAATTACCAAAATGCACAATTTGAAGAAATAATAATTGCTTTTAAACAAAAAACACTTGTAAAATAATAAAAGCAATAACACAAGCAGTAATAGAAGCTGAGCAAAAGGTGGCCAGGTTATTATCATAGAATTATCATAGAATTTACAGTGCAGAAGGAGGCCATTCAGCCCATCGAGTCTGCACCAGTCCTTGGAAAGAGCACCCTACCTAAGCCCATAGGTCCACCCTATCCCCGTAACCCCAACTAACCTTTTTTTGACACTAAGGGCAATTTAGCATAGCCAATCCCCCTAATCTGTACATCTTTAGACTTGGGAGGAAACCGGATCACCCGGAGGAAACCCATGCAAACATGGGGAGAGCGTGCAGACTCCGCACAGACAGTGACCCAAGCCGGGAATTGAACCTGGAGCTGCGAAGTAACTGTGCTAACCACTATGCTGCCCCTGGTATTGGAATACCAGGTTGCACAATCCATAATTAGATCTTAAATTCCTCCAGTCTTTTCCATCTTTAATAACATTTATGAAAATGTTATAAATTTCAGTAGTTCATGTTACCGGCTAGGGAATCCATTTTACTCAAAGAATGTGAGGCAAAGTTTTTTTATTAGTTAGATGTGCAGCGATCTGTCTGTGCAAGTATATAAGATTTCAATAGCCATGACAAAATAATGACATTTGCTAATCGGCACATGTAATTGAAGGAGTTTTCAAAACTATCTAGGAAAAGACATGAGCTACCATAATTATTGGTGTTTGCCTAAAGATAAGAGATTTGGCAAAGATCATTCTGCTTGCCAGAGTTTGAGCATCCCTTATACTCAGTGCTGGTCAATAAACTTTTTCTCTTTAATAAAAGCCATTGTGGATGCTGGTGAGTTTTTCTGAAATAAAAACAGAAAGTGCTGGAAAAAGCACAGCAGGTGTGGCAGCATCTGTGGAGCGAGAAATAGAGTTAATGATTCAAGTCCGGTATGATTCTTCTTCGGAAGTGTTGGAATCGAACTCTGCTTCTCTCTCCACAAATGCTGCCAGACCTGCTGATCTTTTCCCAGCAATTTCTGTCTCTCTTCTATCTTTGGTTCGTGCTGGAGAAAATGACCTCCAAATGTTTCCGGTTTCCTATTTTGTGAATATTTACGACCACCAAGATCACACACCGAACACGCCGGCTGAAGGCACTCAGACACAGTAGCAATGATTTGGTTGCATTGTTTCTGGCTTTGAGAGCCTGTTATTACTGTACGATTACCAAACCACACAACAAGTGGGAGCTGCAAATACTTGGATTCAGTTGTCACCAGTGTTTGGTAATCACACAATAATAACAGATTACGCAGCCAGAACTTTGCTGCCAAACAGAACTGACTACAGCTGTGTCTGAGTGTCTGGAGCTATTACATTTAGTGCACAAGTTTGGTAACACTCCAAGGGGTAGCCACAAAGAATCATACACGGTAATATTTGGTTTGGGTTGACTGTTTATTGCTGGCTGTGCAGTCTGTATGATTACCGTGTCACACACCATGGGGTAATTGTTGACAGTTGGGTATAATCACCTCCTACTTTCAATTACAGAAAAAAAAATTACAATGAATTTTCGTAGGTTAAAAATGTAATGAATATTCTTCAAACTATGTTCAAAACACAACACAGTTCAACTAGTGTAGGATGTAAGTTGCTATGCTAGACGAGCCTGCAATTAGTGACAATAATGTGGATGTATAATTACAGAATATTAACAGTGTGCTTATTCAACCTATAGTTTTGAGACCTGTAACAACCACTATGAAACTGCCCTGTCCATCTGAATGTCACTGTATCTATAATTTAAACGGATCTACACCTTAATAACTTGACAAGCCTACAACCTGCTCCAAAGCACAAAACCGCACATGGACTTATTTTAGGAGCTGTATTTAATTGACACCGAGATGCTTGAATTGTAAAGAATAAATGATCTATTGGCTACTCTTTGTGTTTGTCAAGGGGGGAGCTGTCAATGCTGGGAACAGGAACATCTTGGGCACCAGTGTCAGCAGGAGGACAGGTATAGTTTATAGACACATAACATAAATATCCCTTTGCTCCATGAGAGCAATGTGCTTTAATCGTAACCTTACAATGGTACCTGCTGAGTTGTCTGCCATGTCCCAGTGTGCAGGTCAGGTTTCAAAGCTGTGTTCTTTTGCAGTGTTTACTGGACAATATTTTCTTGAGAGCCATTTTTTTCTTATCTAAGTCTTACAGTCCTAATATGTCTGTACATGCACAGAATTCTCAGGAAAATTTCTACATTTGTTTACAATAATCTCTTCAACTTACAATTCAGCAAAGTTCACAAGCTCTTGCTCGTGTGATAAAATTATTAAAAGATTGTTGACACTGATGACCTGGAGCAGTATTCTATTTCAACTCTCATGTGAGAAAATGTGGGGCGCATTTCACGCTCCAAAAAGAGTCCCATTCTGGGCACATATAGTAGGGTGCTTCTCAATGCCCTGCAGTGAAGTGAATAACCTCGCTATCAATAGGACTCTTTTGATCGGGAACGTTCCACCAAGGCTACACTTACCTAATTTCCTCCACTGACAAGTTCAACTCATTAGTGCAGGAAGATGACTCGTGGTTTGGGGCACTATGTTTTAATGCTGCCCGGATCTGTTGACCCCCTCTGCTCCTCCACCCTCAGCCTCCAGCCCCCTCCCCTCCCCCACTGCCCTAACATACCTCTTATGGGGTCCTCGAGCTCACCCTCACCCCACCTTATGATCCCTGGCACAGGCAACCTGACACCCAAACACCTTGGTTCTGCCAGCCTGGCACCCTGGAAGTTTCCCTGCCAGCCTGGCAGTGCCAATGAGCCAGGGTGCCAATGGGAGAGCCAGAATACCATCCTGCCCAGGACCTGACCACCCAGGGTCCTCCAATGGCCTGGGAGAGGTAACCCCCCCTCAGTTGCCATTACACCTGGTCCATGTTTATGTGGACCAGTGCTAAACATCACCACGGTGAGGTCTCTTAGACAAGGTTGTTAGTTCCCAGGCCTCAAGACAACCCAGCGTAGACATATTTAAATGACCCGAAATTACTCACTCAAATATGTTAATCTGGATCTCGCCCAGCGAAGCATTCCGAATGTCGCAAGTCTTGCAAGAAGCCTCTCGCAAGATTTAATGGCCTCATCGCATCACCAAGTTAGGTGCGATGAGGCTGTTAGATCGCGCCCATTGCGAATGATTTTTCTAATATGTGGTATCATAGAAAACACATATGAGATATTGCATAAGATAATCCATACATATTTTTACAACTTCCAAGCCTGGGGATAATTTGGGAGTAATTTTGGTGTGTGTTGACTGTTTATTGCAGGCTATACAGTGTGTATGATTACCGAGTCACACACCATTGACTTCCTCCAGCGGTCCCCAGCTTTACAGATGCCAGTCCTCAGCCAATACGATTCACTCCACATGATATCAAGAAATGGCTGAAGGCACTGAATAGTGCAAAGGCTATGGCCCCTGACAATATTTTGACAATAGTACTGAAAACCTGTGCTTTCAGTAAAGCTACAACTTGGGCATCTGCCTGGCAAAGTGAAAATTACCCAGGTTTGTCCCATACACAAAAAGCTGGACAAATCCTGTTGCGATATCATGGTCGTGTTGTAATTCACCGACTGACCACTAGGAGTCGCATTACTATATAAGTGAATGTTAGAGTCAAGTGATCTCAGACTGACGAGGGAACTGGGAGAGAGGTTGCTTGTGCATGATCAAACTATTATTCATCTGTTGTTTGTATATATTTGACCCACAGTTCATGTTAATAAATCATTTATAGCTTTAGCTGCAAGTGTTCTTGTAATATAATCAGGCCATCCGACAAAAACATTACAAATCCAACCAAGGCAATTACCGTCCCATCAGCCTACTCTCAATCATAGAATCATAGAACCCTATCAGTAAAGTAATGGAAGGGGTCATCAACAGTGCTATCAAGCATCACTTACTCACCAGTCACCCACTCACTGACACTCCATTTGTGTTCCGTCAGGGTCAATCAGCTCTGACCTCATTACAGCCTTGGTTCAAACATGGAGAAAAGAGCTGAATTCTAGAGGTGAGGTGACATCAAGGGAGCATTTGACTGAGCGTGGCACCAAGGAGCCCGATTATAAACTGGAGTCAATGGGAATCGGGGAAAATGCACTGCTGCTTTGAGTCATAGCTGATACAAGGTTGTAGTTGTTGGAGGTCAATCATCTCAGTTTCAGGCCATCATTGCAGGAGTTCATCCGGGTGGTGTACTCTGCCAAAACATCTCCAGCTGTTTCATCAATGACCTTTCTTCCATCATAAGGTCAGAAAAAGGGATGTTCACTGATGATTGCGCAATGTTTAGCACCATTTGCAATTCCTTAGATACTGAAACCGTTCATGTTCAAATGCAGGAAGACCTGAACAATATCCAGGTTTGATCAATTAAGTGGCAAGTAACATTTGTGCCACTCAAACACCAGGTAATGACCATGTCCAATAAGAGAGAATCTAACCATCACCCCTTGACATTCAATATTACCATCGCTGAATCCCCCACCATCAACATCCCGGGGGTTACCATTGATCAGAAACTGGGGCGCGATTCTCCGACCCCCCACCGGGTCGGAGAATCGCCGGGGGCTGGCGTGAATCCCGCCCCTGCCGTCTCCCGAATTCTCCGCCACCAGAGATTCGGCAGGGGCGGGAATTGCGCCGCGCCAATCGGCGGGAATCATGCCGGTCGGCGGGCCCACCCCTAGCGATTCTCCGGCCCGCGATGGGCGAAGTCACACCGCTGTCAACCCCCACCCGCTGGCGTGGATTAGACCTCCTTTTGAACAGCGGGACAAGGCGGTGCGGGCAGGCTCCGGGGTCCTGGGGGGGGGGGGGGAGGCGCTGGGCGATCTGGCCCCAGGGGATGCCCCCACGGTGGCCTGGCCCGCGATCGGGGCCCACCGATCCGCGGGCGGGCCTGTGCCGTGGGGGCACTCTTTTTCTTCCGACTTCACCATGGTCTTCACTCTGGCCGAGGCGAAAGAGACCCCCTCCCCTGCGCATGCGCGGGGATGATGTCAGCAGCCGCTGATGCTCCCGCGCATGCGTCTCCCGGCGAAGTCCTTTTGCGCCAGCCGGCGGGGCGGAAATCACTCCGGCGTGGGCCTAGCCCCTCAAGGTAAGGGCTTGGCCCCCTAAAGGTGCGGAGAATTTCGCACCTTTGGGGCGGCACGACGCCGGACTGATCCGCGCCGATTTTGGCGCCGGGTAGCGGACATCGCGCCGTTTTCGGAGAATCCCGCCCCAGATCTGGACTAGCCAGAACAGCTTCTTTCCCACTGTTACCAGACTCCTAAACGACCCTCTTATGGACTGACCTCATTAACACTACACCCCTGTATGCTTCATCCGATGCCGGTGCTTATGTAGTTGCATTGCATACCTTGTGTTGCCCTATTATGCATTTTCTTTTATTTCCTTTTCTTTTCATGTACTTAATGATCTGTTGAGCTCCTCGCAGAAAAATACTTTTCACTGTACCTCGGTACACGTGACAATAAACAAATCCAATCCAATATGAATACTGTGGCTACAAGAGCAGCTCAGAGGCTATGAATCCTGTGGTGAGTAACTCATATCCTGACTCCCCAAAGCATGTCCACCATCTAGAGGACATAAATCAGGAGTGTAATGGAATAGTCTTCTTTTGCCTGGATGAGAGCAGCTCCAGCAACACTCAGGAAACCCAACACCATCCAAGTAAAAGCAGCCCACTTGAATGGCAACCCATCCACAGATATTTACTCCCTCCACTAGTGACGAACAGTGGCAGCAATGTGTGCCATCGATAAGATGCACCGCAGGAACTGATCAAGCTTCCAAACCCACGACCACTACCATCTAGAAAGACAAGGATAGCAGATACCTGGGAACACCCCCACCAGGAAGTTCCCCCACAAGTCACACACCTTCTTGACTTGGAATATATAACCGTTCTTTCACTGTTGTTGGGTCCAAATCCAAAAGCTCCCTCCCTAACAGCACTCTGGGTGTACATACACCACATGGATTGCAGGATTTCAAGAAGGCAGCTCGCGAACATCTTCTCAAGGACAATTAGGGATGGGCAATAAATGCTGGGCTAGCCAGCGATGCCCACATATCAAGAAATAATTTTTAAGAAGAAGTGGGCTTATGCATCTGGTGGTGGCTTGGCGAGATCAAGAGTTGTAAAAGCTTAATGCTGCAGTGTCATTCATGTCCACTGGAATTTCCTGTAGTACAAGCCGAAAGAGCAATTTTCCATTGCCATTTTGGAACAGCAGCACTGAGGCTGATGTGTTTTACATGGCTAACCTGCTGAGTGGACCTGCTGGGTTTGGCTGACTGTGTACGTAATACCTGAGATACTGTCATATTTGCTTTTCTATTCCCTTTAAGAATTGCTCTTTGTCTTCCCAATTTAGGAACATGATTGCGAGTCCCAGATAAACCTGTATTTCGTAATTTTGGTTGGTACAAGTGAAGCGGCAGATGGAAGTAAGGTGGTCAGGATGAAAGTTAGAAACAATGCTTTGCACTGCAATAAAGCAAACTGAAATAGCAACAAGAAATGCACCATTAAAAATGCAGATGAAGCAATATCATATTCAAACAAAGTCTAAGTTTCTCATAAATACTACCAAACGATACTCACTTTTGAAAAGCCTACCTCTCCAAACCAGGCAATTCACATGCTACAGCATCTGCTTCAGATGGATGGGCAACACTGCCAACAAGGGGACAAAGAGAAAGCTGGAAGATCCAGTAGTGAATAGCTTCAACATTTTGTTCTTCACCCCAATCTCAGTGCCATTGAATCTTTATGAAATCAACCCTGGAGTTTTGTTTTGATTTTTGATGTGGAAATGTCTTCAGAACGTGTAACAGTTTAAAGATTTCGTAGGATAATATTTATGCTTGGTTGTTTGTACAAACTATTAGGAGGCTTTCAAGTGGCAGTTGAAAGGAATACAGGACCGGCATGTTCCTGTGAGGAAGAAAGATAAATACGGCAATTTTCGGGAACCTTGGATGACGAGTGATATTGTAGGCCTCGTCAAAAAGAAAAAGGAGGCATTTGTCAGGGCTAAAAGGCTGGGAACAGACGAAGCCTGCGTGGAATATAAGGAAAGTAGGAAGGAACTTAAGCAAGGAGTCAGGTGGGCTAGAAGGGGTCACGAAAAGTCATTGGCAAATAGAGTTAAGGAAAATCCCAAGGCTTTTTACACGTACATAAAAAGCAAGAGGGTAGCCAGGGAAAGGGTTGGCCCACTGAAGGATAGGCAAGGGAATCTATGTGTGGAGCCAGAGGAAGTGGGCGAGGTACTAAATGAATACTTTGCATCAGTATTCACCAAAGAGAAGGAATTGGTAGATGTTGAGTCTGGAGAAGGGGGTGTAGATAGCCTGGGTCACATTGTGATCCAAAAAGACGAGGTGTTGGGTGTCTTAAAAAATATTAAGGTAGATAAGTCCCCAAGGCCTGATGGGATCTACCCCAGAATACTGAAGGAGGCTGGAGAGGAAATTGCTGAGGCCTTGACAGAAATATTTGGATCCTCGCTGTATTCAGCGGATGTCCCGGAGGACTGGAGAATAGCCAATGTTGTTCCTCTGTTTAAGAAGGGTAGCAAGGATAATCCCGGGAACTACAGGCCGGTGAGCCTTACTTCAGTGGTAGGGAAATTACTGGAGAGAGTTCTTCGAGACAGGATCTACTCCCATTTGGAAGCAAATGGACGTATTAGTGAGAGGCAGCACGGTTTTGTGAAGGGGAGGTCGTGTCTCACTAACTTGATAGAGTTTTTCGAGGAGGTCACTAAGATGATTGATGCAGGTAAGGCAGTAGATGTTGTCTATATGGACTTCAGTAAGGCCTTTGACAAGGTCCCTCATGGTAGACTAGTACAAAAGGTGAAGTCACACGGGATCAGGGGTGAGCTGGCAAGGTGGATACAGAACTGGCTAGGCCATAGAAGGCAGAGAGTAGCAATGGAGGGATGCTTTTCTAATTGGAGGGCTGTGACCAGTGGTGTTCCACAGGGATCAGTGCTGGGACCTTTGCTCTTTGTAGTATATATAAATGATTTGGAGGAAAATGTAACTGGTCTGATTAGTAAGTTTGCAGACGACACAAAGGTTGGTGGAATTGCGGATAGCGATGAGGACTGTCGGAGGATACAGCAGGATTTAGATTGTCTGGATACTTGGTCGGAGAGATGGCAGATGGAGTTTAATCTGGACAAATGTGAGGTAATGCATTTTGGAAGGTCTAATGCAGGTAGGGAATATACAGTGAATGGTAGAACCCTCAAGAGTATTGAAAGTCAAAGAGATCTAGGAGTACAGGTCCACAGGTCATTGAAAGGGGCAACACAGGTGGAGAAGGTAGTCAAGAAGGCATACGGCATGCTTGCCTTCATTGGCCGGGGCATTGAGTATAAGAATTGGCAAGTCATGTTGCAGCTGTATAGAACCTTAGTTAGGCCACACTTGGAGTATAGTGTTCAATTCTGGTCGCCACTCTACCAGAAGGATGTGGAGGCTTTAGAGAGGGTGCAGAAGAGATTTACCAGAATGTTGCCTGGTATGGAGGGCATTAGCTATGAGGAGCGATTGAATAAACTCGGTTTGTTCTCACTGGAACGAAGGAGGTTGAGGGGAGACCTGATAGAGGTATACAAAATTATGAGGGGCATAGACAGAGTGGATAGTCAGAGGCTTTTCCCCAGGGTAGAGGGGTCAATTACTAGGGGGCATAGGTTTAAGGTGAGAGGGGCAAGGTTTAGAGTAGATGTACGAGGCAAGATTTTTACGCAGAGGGTAGTGGGTGCCTGGAACTCGCTACCGGAGGAGGTATTGGAAGCAGGGACGATAGGGACATTTAAGGGGCATCTTGACAAATATATGAATAGGATGGGAATAGAAGGATACGGACCCAGGAAGTGTAGAAGATTGTAGTTTAGTCGGGCAGCATGGTCGGCACGGGCTTGGAGGGCCGAAGGGCCTGTTCCTGTGCTGTACATTTCTTTGTTCTTTGTTTGTTTATTCAACTTCAGTAAGAAAGGTTTTATTTTAATGGCTGTTTAATTGAATATGGCATCTGGGTGTGGAAATTAACTACAAATGAAGAGAAAATTCCCACTGAGGTTTTCATTACTTTCAGAGCTTAATGGCTGTCACGGTGTAACCCTATGTTTCTGGTTTAATTTTACTTGTGCAAACTGGCTGTATCTAATTCTAAAAATCAATATCATGCTGACTTCTGTGTAAAATCACTCGGAGTATCAATTACAAGTACTTAACATAGCTACAAATCATTATGCTTGATCTATAATTAGTTCTTTGTCACTGAGAAAGTTTTTTGCCTGAATGGCTCAGTAAATGAGTGCACCGCTTTTTTGCAGAACAGTTTCAGTGTCAGGTATATGCAGTATCTTATTAATCTCAGACACATCAAGAAGTGTTGGAATATGGAAATGTACAATTGCAGTCCATTTGGCTGGTCTCAGTGTCTAGAAAATATCACATCCATGATATCTGTCATATGCCTCCATGAAATTACTTATAAAATTCTCCCACGAATTTCCTGATGCAATCAGATGACTGGAATTCCCTTGGGAATCCATTTTGGATATATCGATCCTTTTCTGCAAAAAAGGGATTAAGGTTTGGCTACTGGTTTCAGCCCTGGGTTCAGTTCGGAACATTCGTGTCTCTGGGTCTAAAGGTTGTGGATTCAAGCCATATAGCTCACATTATTATTTTGATACATTAATGAGGATGTGATGCAAAATGTAGATACTTTTTCAGATGAGACGCTACGCAAAGACCATGACCATGTCCCGAGTTGAGGCCGCACTCATGTGTGCAGAACTTGGCTATAAGTTTCTGCTCGGCGATTCTGCGTTGTCGCGCGTCCTGGACAGGACGTTCAGGCGTCCTGGGCGTTCAGGACGCGCGACAACGCAGAATCGCCGAGCAGAAACTTATAGCCACGTTCCGCACACATGAGTGCGGCCTCAAACGGGACCTGGGATTCATGTCGCATTACATTGATCCCCCACCATCTGGCCTGCGAAATCCGACCAACTGTCCTGGCTTGATACAATTCACACCTCTTTAACCTGGGGTTACCCCATCTCTGGATCTGTAAAGATCTAATCACCTGCTAATGGTCGCATTCCAAGCATTGTTTGGCATCTTTGAATTTGTCTATATATATGTTTCTGGAGCATACCTCTTCATTCACCTGAGGAAGGAGCAGCGCTCCGAAAGCTAGTGACATCGAAACAAACCTGTTGGACTTTAACCTGGTGTTGTAAGACTTCGTACTACTCTCTCTTTCTCAATAGATGCTGCCTGACTGCTGAGTATTCAGCATTAACTGATTTTACTTCAGGTTTCCAACACCTGGAATATTCCCTCCTCAGTGTCAGAGGGAATGCTTATTCCCTTAACCACTATTGTTGGAACAGATTATCTGATCATTGATTTCATTGCTATTTATAGGACTTTGTGGCTGCTGTGTTTCACTACATTACAATAATGAAAAGTTCTTGAGCTGTAAAGCATTTTGGGAGGTCCTAACGTTCTGAAAGACGTGACGTAAATCCAACTGCTTTCTTTGGAAGAGCATATTATGACCCTCTCCTCTAAGTTTAAGGGCATATCTTTTTGTTGCACAAGTTGACAGTTTTGCAGGCAACAATTGATGTCAATGCCCTTTGACCTTTCGGGGCGGGGGGGGGGGGTGGGGAAGAGTAAAATCAGTCAGCAGTTTGTGGCTACAAGACAGTGGGAAATAAAATGATTGAAAAAATGTCTTCACAACGTTGTTTATTTCTGGAGTAGTAAAAGTATTATTCCCTTTGGCTGTAAGCTGTCTTTTCTCTACCCAGTAAAAATCATGGCTGCTGTATGACAGGAAGCAGAGTCAGTACTAACTGCAGTGACAAGACACTGTACGTATCCACATTGCACTTTAAAAAAAAGACTGAACCCTGTGACAGAGTGGTACTGTAAAAAGATTTGTGGCACTTAACAATATTTATGGCTGTTTGAACTCTGAACTCAAAAGAGAGCATGAGGAAGTGGAATGTTGCCAAACAGACATATGGAAAGGGCAGAGAAAGGGGAGAAAAAACTACTGCTGATGAATGCAGTTCAAAAACAATGTCATGGAGGTTATTTCTGTCTTCAAAGCCACGGTGGTCTGGCACGCATGCTTTTCTTCATTTATCTTTCTGGTGTGCTTTATGGAGAATAGTTTTTTTTAAGGCAATTGGCTTGGTCGCATATAAACAGGCCTGTGCAGTGAAAAACTCCTACCCTTTACTGGAAGCCCCTTGAAAGATATTAACCAGATGTGGAATGTGGGATCAGCAGCAGTGTGATGGGCTGTGCTCGATGACAAGTGAACTGAATGTCGATGCACAAATCTTCAAGCTTTCACTGTCATTTTGTTTCTCATTTTATAGATGACACTTAAATATATGGAGGAGAAATTTAGTAAAAAAATAACACTTAAAAAGTTGGCTTTGCTACCCCCTCCTCATCTTTTTATTATGTACAGTTCAGTAAGTCTGCCCTGTGACATCTGTTACTTATTAAGTTACTGCAAGGACGGTAAAAGCCAGGAGACATGGATTACAGGGGTGATGTGTGTGTCTGCCTGCCAGTCTGTCAGACAAGCATTTTATTAATTATGTTGTTATAAATATTTCTTTTAACATGTAAGAGATTGCAATGGTTTTTCTTTTCATTTTTTGTCAAACGTGGCACTGACAATGGACAGTCTGTCTAGCATCAGGCCAAAGTCGGCCGAAATCCCAACATTTCTGACCTTTCTCTTTTTCTGTTTCTGCTGAAACCCATCACACTTAGTGTCCATTGTGTGATACCAACTATCATTGAATCTACTTTGAACCGAGAAAAGATGGGGTTCCGTTCCAGAATGCTATCAGTCCAGGACACAAAGTATACATGTGGAAAATAGTATATGTACATATATATATATCCAGCGTGAGGTGCTCATGCGTCAGCTGATAAGATAATTTACTTACTGAGCAGGTGTTAGTGTAAGAAATGTAAGAAGTGAATCCACCACTTCGTAACATTCTTCCCATTGAATCCAGAGCCCACAGCATGTCTTGTTTTACCTCCTGTGCAGCCAAAGCAGAAGGGAAAACAGTCAGTAGTTGGATATAGCAGATCGTTCATCATTGCTTGCATGCTATCCATTCATCATTAGATGTGAAGATACTTATTGCATCTCACCACTGGCTATGACACATCCGGTTTATAAATATAGACGACGTACAAAAGCATAGGTGTCAGCTGGAGCTCAGTGGGTAGCACTCTCACCACTGAGTCACAAAGTTTTGGTTACAAGTCCCGTTTGAAAATCTAAGCTAACAATTCAATGCAATAGGTGCAGGGAGCACTGCAGTGTTAGAGGTGGCTTCTTTCTGATGAGAAGCAAAACTGCCACCATGGGCTTCCAGGCCCTGTCCAGTCATCGGGATGAAATGCAGGTCAGAAATCCATAAATGCTGGTGGAAGATGCGAGACGAGATCTTGAAGGAGAAAGTCCCTTCCCATGGTAAAAAGTCAGCATATGACTTGAGGACTCAAAAGTGCAGCTTCTCCTGAATGTGGTTCCACTTTCTCAGCCAAAAAGAAATTCAACCCCCTGTCTTCATTCTCAGGTAGTATTATGAAGAGCAAAGGACTTTGATGCAGTTTATTGGCAAATCTATCAACCAACATCACAAAAACCAGATGATCCATTGAGGCCTAACATGTTTTAATTTGTTGATTCCACTTAGAGTACTTACACATACATCTTGTGGGATGTGGGCGATGCCTATCATCCTTCAGTGAAATATCACTGAGTGGCAGGATAACATCAGCCATTGAATTGCTTCCAGGTTGAAATCCATCGCTCGATTGCATGAAGCAGATGGTTACCGTTGTATGACACGGGGGTGAGTGAGACCAGTAAAATTTGCAAAGGTGGAGCAATTGATTGCTGTTGAGAAAGCAGGAAATTAAAAATTAGATTGCTTCAAATTTTCTGAATATCTTCAGCCCACTGCGGCAATGCACCATGGGGACATTTGTTCCCTTCTGATTGAGATGCATACACCATCCAGTCAGGCCTATGGGAGATGGGCCAAGTTATTCAATTCAAATACAAATATCATGTGGGGTCTATTCAAATATCTGCTCAGGATGGCAGCTGTTTTGAATTTAATGGTTATGTTATCTGAATTTTCTTCTCTCTGATCACATTGTAATATTTATCAACCTATCCCCTTCGAAGCCTTTCAAAAGAATTAGGTCAGGTAATTGTAGATGGTGAGGACAAAGAAACTGGCATGGAAGAATATTGTTTATCTCATAGACTCAGAGAATCTCCACAGTGCATAAGGAATCCATTCGGCCCATGGGGGAAGAGGGAGGAGTGAGTGGAAAATCCGATGCGCAATGTCCTGCTTGGCCTTGCAGGGAGGGGTGGTCAACACCTAACGTAAATTCAATCACCAAAAAATACAGATGAATTAAATTGGTAAGCTGATGACGTTCCTTTGTATTTTTATTTTGAAGTTTCGGAATTACAGATGCAAATTTTCCAACCTGTTACACATATGTACAAATTACCGGGGCCTCTGCATATCCTAATCAGCCATGTGTGTTACCCAAATTTAAATGGTGCAATTCAGAAAATTGCAATGGAGGATTTAAAGTGACTCAGTTGAGATTGGTTTGGATTCGAAAATATATTTGGAGCTCATTTCTATCATATAGAACGATACAGCGCAGTACAGGCCCTTCGGCCCACGATGTTGCACCGAAACAAAAGCCATCTAACCTACACTATGCCATTATCATCCATATGTTTATCCAATAAACTTTTAAATGCCCTCAATGTTAGCGAGTTCACTACTGTTGCAGGTAGGGCATTCCACGGCCTCACTACTCTTTGCGTAAAGAACCTACCTCTGACCTCTGTCCTATATCTATTACCCCTCAGTTTAAAGCTATGTCCCCTCGTGCCAGCCATTTCCATCCGCAGGAGAAGGCTCTCACTGCCCACCCTATCTAACCCCCTGATCATTTTGTATGCCTCTATTAAGTCTCCTCTTAACCTTCTTCTCTCTAACGAAAACAACCTCAAGTCCATCAGCCTTTCCTCATAAGATTTTCCCTCCATACCAGGCAACATCCTGGTAAATCTCCTCTGCACCCGCTCCAAAGCCTCCACGTCCTTCCTATAATGCGGTGACCAGAACTGTACGCAATACTCCAAATGCGGCCGTACCAGAGTTTTGTACAGCTGCAACATGACCTCCTGACTCCGGAACTCAATCCCTCTACCAATAAAGGCCAACACTCCATAGGCCTTCTTCACAACCCTATCAACCTGGGTTGCAACTTTCAGGGAACTATGTACATGGACACCTAGATCCCTCTGCTCATCCACACTTCCAAGAACTTTACCATTAGCCAAATATTCCGCATTCCTGTTATTCCTTCCAAAGTGAATCACCTCACACTTCTCTACATTAAACTCCATTTGCCACCTCTCAGCCCAGCTCTGCAGCTTATCTATATCCCTCTGTAACCTGCTACATCCTTCCACACTGTCGACAACACCACCGACTTTAGTGTCATCTGCAAATTTACTCACCCACCCTTCTGCGCCTTCCTCTAGGTCATTGATAAAAATGACAAACAGCAACGGCCCCAGAACAGATCCTGTGGTACTCCACTTGTAACTGAACTCCATTCTGAACATTTCCCATCAACCACCACCCTCTGTCTTCTTTCTGCTAGCCAATTTCTGATCCACATCTCTAAATCACCCTCAATCCCCAGCCTCCGTATTTTCTGCAATAGCCTACCGTGGGGAACCTTATCAAACGCTTTGCTGAAATCCATATACACCACATCAACTGCTCTACCCTCGTCTACATGTTCAGTCACCTTCTCAAAGAACTCGATAAGGTTTGTGAGGCATGACCTACCCTTCACAAAGCCATGCTGACTATCCCTGATCATATTATTCCTATCTAGATGATTATAAATCTTGTCTCTTATAATCCCCTCCAAGACTTTACCCACTACAGACCTGAGGCTCACCGGTCTATAGTTGCCAGGGTTGTCTCTGCTCCCCTTTTTGAACAAAGGGACCACATTTGCTATCCTCCAGTCCTCTGGCACTATTCCTGTAGCCAATGATGACATAAAAATCAAAGCCAAAGGTCCAGCAATCTCTTCCCTGGCCTCCCAGAGAATCCTAGGATAAATCCCATCAGGCCCCAGGGACTTATCTATTTTCAGCCTGTCCAGAATTGCCAACACCTCTTCCCTACGTACCTTAATGCCATCTATTCTAATAGCCTGGGTCTCAGCATTCTCCTCCACAACATTATCTTTTTCCTGAGTGAATACTGACGAAAAATATTCATTTAGTATCTCGCCTATCTCTTCAGACTCCACACACAACTTCCCATCCCTGTCCTTGACTGGTCCTACTCTATATCTTGTCCATCTTGTCGACTGGGGTTATCAAACTAATAACATGAGAACATTTATACGGCTATTTGGGCCTCTAATTTTCTCTCACATTCAAAACGATCATGGATCATCTGATTATCGTTCTTAACTCCACTTTCCTGCCTGTCTGCCATAACACTTTAACTCCCTTGTCGATCAAAAATCGGCCTAACTCAGCCTTGAATATATTCTCCAGGGATAACGTATCAGCGCACTAAGTATTCGTCAGAACTGCCAAAGCCTTAGCTTGAGCATGGGTAATCTATTAAAAAATAAGCACCGAAAAAGCTGTAAGAATTAGTAATTATGCAATGTCTGAAAATATTTCTAAATTCAGAATGCTCAACAGAAATACAGGGCGGGATTCTCCCCTACCCGGCTGGGTGGGGGGTTCCGGCGTAATGGAGTGGCGTTGGGCTGCCCCAAAGGTGCAGAGGTCTCCGCACCTTTAGGGGCAAAGCCCTCATGTTGAGGGGCTAGGCCCGCGCCAAAGTGGTTTCCGCTCCGCCGGCTGGCGGGAAAGGCCTTTGGCGCCACGCCAGCCGGCGTCGAAAGGTCTTCGCCGGGCGACGCATGCGCGGGAGCGTCAGCGGCTGCTGACATCATCCCCGCTATTGCGCAGGGGAGGGGGTCTCTTCCGCCTCCGCCACAGTGAAGACCATGGCGAAGGCAGAAGAAAAAGAGTGCCATCACGGCACAGGCCCGCCCGCGGATCGGTGGGCCCTGATCGCAGGCCAGGCCATCGTGGGGGCACCCCCCGGGGCTAGATCGCCCCAGGACCCCGGAGCCCGCTCGCGCTGCCTTGTCCCATCGTTCAAAAGGTGGTTTAATCCACGCCGGCGGGAGAGGGTTGACAGCGGCGGGACTTCGGCCCATTGCGGGCCGGAGAATTACCGGGGGTGGGCCCGCCGACCGGCGCGGCGAGATTCCTGCCCCCGCTGACCGGCGCAGCGCGATTCCCACCCTCGCCGAATCTCTGGTGGCGGAGAATTCGGGACACGGTGGGGGCGGGATTCACGCCAGCCCCCGGCAATTCTCCGACCCGGTGAGGGGTCGGTGAATCGCGCCCACAGATCCCCAAATTAACTTGGAGGTTGGGAGGATCCAGGGTTGGTGATTTTGTGATTCCAAAACCTAGAAGAATGTGTTTGCTTTTGGCCCTGCTGAATGAAATACCAAAGCCTGATTAATATTTTTTCTCCATGTTTGTCTGCAGATCTGGAGGCTGATGGCTTTTTAAAACTTCTTTCTTAGCATGTGGGCATCGCTGGCTGGGCCAGCCGTTATTGCCTATCCCTAACTGATCTTGAGAAGATGGCGGTGAGCCTCCTTCTTGAGCTTCTGGAGTCCATGTAGTGTAGGTCCACCCACAGTGCTGTTTGGGAGGGATTTCCAGGATTTTGATCCAGTGTCACAAGGGACGGTGATACAACTCCAAGTCAGGATGGTGTGCAACTTGGGGGGGAACTTGCAGGTGTTGTTCCCATGCATCTGCTGCCTTGTCCTTCCACATGCGAGAGGACGCAGGTTTGGTAGAAGCTGTTGAAGGAGCTTTGGTGAATTATAGTATGGTGGTCACATCTGCTTCAGCATTTGCTGATACCCAACTTGCCACCTCAGTTGTTGCACTGGGCCTAGGATTGGATGGTCCTTGTGCTCCTTCATTGGACGGTTCCTGTGCCTTACCTTCCTTAAATGACTGGCTGCCCATGATCCCATGGATCAGGATCAGGATAGAATGGTACCTGCTTCTGATGCTGCCCTCAAGACAAAGGAGGGGAGTCAGGTGGTCAGAGCAAGGGATGGATTGAAAAGGCTGCATGTGGCCGGACATTTCAGGGGACCAGAGGATAGGGGCGATTGAATGACTTGCATAGAGGTGTCATTTAGATCAGAGGTTGGCTACATGGCGATGCTGGTGGCTGAGATAAATAGGAGTTTCTGCTTTGGTGGATAAAGGATGGGGGTGGGGTAAGTGTGTGTGCTGCAGCACTCCCCTCCAGTCTCAAACTTCCTTTTGCTGCCAGATATCTCAAAGTCAGGAAACTGGGCCTACCAAAATTCAGTCTGAAGCCCAGAGCCTCATTACAACACTTCAATGATCAAGCTGCCTCCTAGACACCTCCTTCCCCACTTCCATTAAGTGGCAGCCTGGGTTCCAGTTGAAGATTTTAAAAAACATCTTAAGATCGCACTCACCCAAACCCACATGTTTTGAGAGTTATAATTCCCCTCATGGTTTTAATGTAATCAGTCAGGTTTAGAACAACGTACTTCCTCTGTAATTTCTTGAGGAAGTGAACTTTGCTTGAGGAAGTGAACTTGGCAATAGCGTTAAGTTCCATAATTTAAGCATATTTACCCTCAAAATAATGTTCTCACCAACAAATTGCACCTTCATGGGAAGTTGCTTCTAGGAAGTGTCCCTTTAACATTCTAAATTATGTTGCTTTCCTTAAATATCATTCTCTCGCTCTGTTTCGTTCTCTGGATCCACCCATTGGCACAAAATGCCATAATTATGTTTCCAAAATTAAATTAGTAATAATAGGATGAAAACGATGCTTTTAGCACCCACACTAATGAGTCTGAACACAAGTTAACACACCAAGTACTGAATTACTCTGCATTTTGGATTCTCCCATTCCATCACTATCTGGAGAATGTTGGTGCTTAGATGACTCGTAGCACTTTATGCTTACAAAAGAGCCCAGCGATGAGCTGAAAGGTGTGAAACAAAAAGGTCCTGACTTACTGCTGGATACCCGCCCATTCCATTTTTAAGGGATCTTGACTTAGGTGGCTAGTATCTTCTGCAGAAAGCAGTGGAGGGTTTATTAAAAATTAAAACAGAAAATGCTGGAGGCTCAGCAGATCTGGCAGCATCTGTGAAGAGAGAAACAGAGTTGGGAGGTGATTTTGAACTTGCGTTAGTCAGTCATCAACGAGAATGGCGACGCGGGTGTGAACAGCAGGGGCTGTTTAGCACAGCAGGGGCTGTTTAGCACAGCAGGAGATGTTTAGCACAGGGCTAAATCACTGGCTTTGAAAGCAGACCAAGGCAGGCCAGCAGCACGGTTCAATTCCCGTAACAGCCTCCCCGAACAGGTGCCGGAATGTGGCGACTAGGGGCTTTTCACAGTACCTTCATTTGAAGCCTACCTGTGAAAATAAGCGATTTACATTTCATTTTCATTTCATTTCATTTTTCAAATACTGCAAGGATAGGGAATCGCGCACCAGCAAGGTCACCTTTCCTGATTCCCTCGCCCCTCGGCAATGATGTAATGAGGTTCCCATCCACAAAGGGTAGAACCTCATTGTAATACATTTAAATATGCATTGATATTATTACTGGGTCCCTGCCACATGAGCCCCCTCACTTCAAGGGAATTCCCTCTCCTCTTCCCCCCGCCCCCCCCCCACCCCGCCCCCAAGCCGTGCAAAGGTAAGTAGAGCTGCCGCCCCACTGAGTCAGAGAGTCAGAAAATCTGCTCTGAAAACCCAGCTGGGCCTCTGGAGAGGTACACCCGGCTTTCAGCCAGAGGCTGACACTCTGACATATTATGGAAAATTTCCACCCAGCGTTTCAAGTCAGTGTCACTCTTCTTCAGAACTTAGACTTGCTGAGTCTTTCCAGCATTTTCTGTTTTTATGAAATGAAAATCACTTATTGTCACAAGTAGGCTTCAAATGAAGTTACTGTGAAAAGCCCCTAGTCGCCACATTCCGGCACCTGTTCGGGGAGGCTGGTCCGGGAATTGAACCATGATGCTGGCCTGCCTTGGTCTGCTTTCAAAGCCAGCAATTTAGCCCAGTGCTAAACCAGCCCCTTATTTCAGATTTCCAGCATCCGCAATATTTTGCTTTTATCAGAGGCTTTATTAATGCCCCCAAATCAAGGTCACCCACCTGGAGAACACCCTGTAGCCATTTCCATCTCTACCCACATTTGTGGAATACATTTCTCAAACTAACACAAATCAGGGCCAGTGAACAAGTTTGGGACCCAATCATTGCTAGTGATATTTAATTGTTCTGAGCTAGAATTCTGGAAAGACGTGGGAGACATTTTAATTGGCATCACATTGGTCAGAATCTTCCATTTGGGTCAGAATCCCTACCTTCCTCCGATAGTGGTGTCCGCTGCTCCAGCGCTCGAAAGCCGGCGCCCCACGGTCGGTGCGGGTCCGCGCATGCGCATGGGTTGCCGTCTCCGTGCTGGCCTCCAGGCAATATGACGGAGCCCGACAGTGGCCCGGCACGGAGGAACATAGACCCGCCCCAGGAATTAGTCCGCCCGCAGATCAGTAGGCACCGATCGCAGGCCTGGACACCGTGGAGGCTCCCCCCAGAGTCAGTTCCCCCCGCACCCCCACCAGGTCGGCCCCCACAGAGAAATGTGAGGTCCCGCCGGGTAGGACCAAACGTAACCCACGCCGGCCGGACTCGGCGGAACTCGGTGGGCACTCAGCCTGTCGAGGCGCGGAGAATCGCCGGTGGGGGGGTGCTTTCAATGGCCCCCGACCGGCGCGGCGGCGACCCCGCGTGCGCGATTGGCGCCGGTTGTCGGAGAATTGGCGGCCCGGCGTCGGAGCGGCGTGGATCGGAGAATCCCGGCCCAAATCTCTAGCTATCCAGAGATCAGAAGATCTGAGCCATCATTTTTGTTTTGTTGTCTGAGATGATCTTGAAGGGCTTATAGTAGCCACACAAATCTTCTGAAGTCTTCATGGGCCATGCTGACAATTACACTTTGACTGAAGGTTGAGGAGGCTGAGGAGGAGGAATATTACCAGGAAGAAGGAGATAGAGGAAACTACAAGAAGATAAAATGCAAATAGTTGCACTCTCAGGAATCCCGACAGTTTTACGCAACAAAATCTCTCAGGTTTACCTTATATCCCTGTTAGTACGCATGCACTAACACACTTCCGAATCTCAAAGGCTTGATCAGTACTGTCCTTGTGGTTTTTCTGTTTCCAATTGGATACTCAATTCAAATTTGGGTTCTCTCGGAGTGGTTAAGCCATTCTAAATCGAGTCCCATCAGACGTCACCAGTAAATGTTGCTAATTTGGTGTTGTATCTCAATTTGGCTCTGTTTAATTACGTTTGCTCAAGTGTCGCCAGGTATCTTTCGACACCGCCACAAGGTTCAGAACTGAATACTGATCAAAGACTCGATACACCAGTTAGTAAGTTCAAAAGTAATGCTTATTATTTACACACAGTCAAATCTACTCATGCATAAACTCTACAAACTAAACTATCACTCCGACGAAAGCCTATACTTAGCTTTGGGTGCCCACTCAGTCAGAGGAACAATGGCCGTTGCTCGGTTCTGAGGCTGCTGGGTTGAGCTGTTTAGAGGATAGCAACTAGGAGCGTCTATCTCGTAGCGTGCGTGGCTTGGAACTTACTTGGTCTGGTGTAGCTGCTAGGCTGGTCTCTCTCTTCGCTGAGAGCCAAAGCCAAAGAAGAAAGATTCTCTCTTTGGCAAGTGCTTATGTACTCAAAAGGACTTTGCGCGCTTTTGGGCGGGCCTTGAACTTGGCCTCAATTAATTGGGCTTTTCCCAATTATTCGTATCGATCTTCCTCCAATAGAGGGGTGGTTCCCTGATTGCTGGGCGTGTCCCAGGTGACCGTTGGTCTGCTTTGTTTTAGTCTCTTCTGGCACCGTTAACATTGTGTCTCTAAATGTTTCCCTTTTATCCCCGGAGATGGCTCATTAGTATGTAGATTGCTTAGTAGTTTCTGTCCTGTCTGAGAGCTAAGGTTCTAATCAACGGACAGACATTGCACCTGCTTGTTTCTCAGTATTGTCCAATTTTCCCTGCATTCTTTGCAAGTGTCCATTTTGTAACCGGGAAGTGGCCACGCCAGATGGCTACAAATCCAAATCTTGTCTTTTTAAACCAGAGGTGGTTAATTAAAAGGTGCCTCCGGTAGCCCCACCCTTTTGTGGATTCCTCTGGTTGCGAGTCCACATAAGAGGGTCCTCAGCTTTGGAAGACTTGCTCAGGCAACTAGGAGAGTGTGAGGGCATCAACATGAATTAAAATTAAAAATGATGAGGGCAATCCCTCTAGTAGAGTCGTTTCGACCCCAGCTGTGTCCTTCTCTGTCCCCAGTCCAGTCATCGGGCCCCCAGCTCCACTGGTCACCTGAGCGACTGTCGGAAAGATGCCATCACTGAGATGCAGGGCTTGTCACTGAGTGGGATGCTGCTCCAACACTGGCAAGATCCTGGTGGAGTCGTCTCTAATTATCCTTCAAATTGATACTTACTAATTAACCCCGCCTCCAGGCTGGTCACCATTGTTGGTATGGCCCAACCTCTGGCAAGATCGATGGGAGGTGTAAACAAATTGAGCTGCTGACTTAATGTGGACCTTTCCTATTCAATCCCAACTCGAAAGTCACGTCTGTACATTTCACAAGAGTCTGGCCAATGTAGACCATGCTGTTGCAAGAAATGTCATACGTACAAAATTGGTGTCCTGAAGCAGTACTTCCACTGACTGGACACTTCTGGAGGAGCCCTGCTGAGTGAGCTGAGTGGGTAATAATGTTTGTGGTAGCATGCTGCAGAATGCACAATCTGGTTATCCTGAGAGAAAATCCTTTTCCGATATGTATGAGGCAGGAAGCTGAGGGATATGAACAAGAGGAAAAGGAGGAGGAGAGTGGAAGAAGAGGAAGGGAAGAGATTGTTCCTTTCTGTCCAGCCTCTACATGATGGAATGGTTCACTATCCTTTCCTCTCCACTCGGGCCCGTGTCTGTGTGTGTGGTGGATGGAGCACACACCAGGTGTACTCCTTCCTCTATCTTAGCCTCTCAGATATACACAGTGTCAGCCTCTAAGCTGGTTGCTGTGAATGTAATATTGAATGACAGTGTCTCTCCATTGTCTTTGTCTTCTTCTTCCTGCAGCTGGCAAGGTTCCAGTTCTTGGTTACCTGAAATGCAAATGGGACAAGGAGACGCTGTGATGACGGGAGACGCAAGCCTACGAAGTGTGTGCTTTCATCATTTCCCAGTCAGAGAGAGATTGTGGAATGAGGGAGAAGTCAGAAGATCATCCATCCTTTCAGCAGTCACCCATAGCCACAGCGTTAATGATGCCTGTGCTCATAATAGCCAGCAGTGTCTCCTCCGTGGGCTTGAAAAATGCTGTGTGTTTCTTGCTGCTGTCTGTTGTTATGTGCCACTTTCTCCTGAAATAGAGGGAATCGGTGTTAGCAAATGTTGGTGATGTGACTGACAAGGTGATGTGACTGTCATAGTGACGTGACTGTCATGGTGACGTGACTGTCAAGGTGACGTGACTGTCATGGTGACGTGACTGTCATGGTGACGTGACTGTCATGGTTCAATAACTACCAGTTGTGAGGGCTGTGGTTGTGAGGATTGAAATAGTGATAAGTTTGTGAAGATGAAGAAAAGCATATAATACTTCAGGGTTGAGCACTGATTGATTAAGATTGTTGGCGATGGTGATGGGGTTGTGGGGAATTGAGTAGTGAATAAGATTAGTAGTGCAATTGGTGGGATGTTTAATTGAAGCTGAACACACTCAACTTGACAATTCGTTTGAGATCATTGCACTTCTTCCTGCATGTCATCAACATTTTTGGAGCAACACTTCTGGTTTTGATCTCCACCATCACATACCTACGGCATTCTGAGCATCTGGCTGGAGGGCTTCCTGCCACCACCACCACCTGTGAATTAGAGGAGGCTGAATTTTCATTCCATGAGATCTGGAGCACAATGCTCAGACCATTTGCCACCTCACACCATGTGAGCATCAATGATGCAACGCAAGGTCAGCCACTAATTGACTGAGAGATACATTTAGCATCTAATTAGAACATAGAACATAGAACATAGAACATAGAACATAGAACATAGAACATAGAACATAGAACATAGAACATAGAACATAGAACATAGAGCACAGAACAGGCCCTTCGGCCCACGATGTTGTGCCGAACCTTTGTCCTAGATTAATCATAGATTATCATTGAATTTTCAGTGCAGAAGGAGGCCATTCGGCCCTTTGAGTCTGCACCGGCTCTTGGAAAGAGCACCCTACCCAAACTCAACACCTCCACCCAACACCAAGGGCAATTTGGACATTAAGGGCAATTTATCATTGGCCAATTCATCTAACCTGCACATCTTTGGACTGTGGGAGGAAACCGGAGCACCCGGAGGAAACCCACGCAGACACGGGGAGGACGTGCAGACTCCGCACAGACAGTGACCCAAGTCGGATCGAACCTGGGACCCTGGAGCTGTGAAGCAATTGTGCTATCCACAATGCTACTGTGCTGCCCTTAAGAACAAATAAATCTACACCATATCATTTTACCGTAATCCATGTACCTATCCAATAACTGCTTGAAGGTCCCTAATGTTTCCGACTCAACTACTTCCACAGGCAGTGCATTCCATGCCCCCACTACTCTCTGGGTAAAGAACCTACCTCTGATATCCCTCCTATATCTTCCACCTTTCACCTTAAATTTATGTCCCCTTGTAATGGTTTGTTCCACCCGGGGAAAAAGTCTCTGACTGTCTACTCCATCTATTCCCCTGATCATCTTATAAACCTCTATTAAGTCGCCCCTCATCCTTCTCCGTTCTAATGAGAAAAGGCCGAGCACCCTCAACCTTTCCTCGTAAGACCTACTCTCCATTCCAGGCAACATCCTGGTAAATCTTCTTTGCACCTTTTCCAAAGCTTCCACATCCTTCCTAAAATGAGGCGACCAGAACTGTACACAGTACTCCAAATGTGGCCTTACCAAAGTTTTGTACAGCTGCATCATCACCTCACGGCTCTTAAATTCAATCCCTCTGTTAATGAACGCGAGCACACCATAGGCCTTCTTCACAGCTCTATCCACTTGAGTGGCAACTTTCAAAGATGTACGAACATAGACCCCAAGATCTCTCTGCTCCTCCACATTGCCAAGAACTCTACCGTTAATCCTGTATTCCGCATTCATATTTGTCCTTCCAAAATGGACAACCTCACACTTTTCAGGGTTGAACTCCATCTGCCACTTCTCAGCCCAGCTCTGCATCCTATCTATGTCTCTTTGCAGCCGACAACAGCCCTCCTTACTATCCACAACTCCACCAATCTTCGTATCGTCTGCAAATTTACTGACCCACCCTTCAACTCCCTCTTCCAAGTCATTAATGAAAATCACAAACAGCAGAGGACCCAGAACTGATCCCTGCGGTACGCCACTGATAACTGGGATCCAGGCTGAATATTTGCCATCCACCACCACTCTCTGACTTCTATCGGTTAGCCAGTTCGTTATCCAACTGGCCAAATTTCCCACTATTCCATGCCTCCTTACTTTCTGCATAAGCCTACCATGGGGAACCTTATCAAATGCCTTACTAAAATCCATGTACACTACATCCACTGCTTTACCTTCATCCACATGCTTGGTCACCTCCTCAAAGAATTCAATAAGACTTGTAAGGCAAGACCTACCCCTCACAAATCTGTGCTGACTATCCCTAATCAAGCAGTGTCTTTCCAGATGCTCAGAAATCCTATCCTCCAGTACCCTTTCCGTTACTTTGCCTACCACCGAAGTAAGACTAACTGGCCTGTAATTCCCAGGGTTATCCCAAGTCCCTTTTTTGAACAGGGGCACGACATTCGCCACTCTCCAATCCCCTGGTACCACCCCTGTTGACAGTGAGGACGAAAAGATCATTGCCAAAGGCTCTGCAATTTCATCTCTTGCTTCCCATAGAATCCTTGGATATATCCCGTCAGGCCCGGGGGACTTGTCTATCCTCAAGTTTTTCAAAATGCCCAACACATCTTCCTTCCTAACAAGTATTTCCTCGAGCTTACCAATCTGTTTCACACTGTCCTCTCCAACAATATGGCCCCTCTCATTTGTAAATACAGAAGAAAAGTACTCGTTCAAGACCTCTCCTATCTCTTCAGACTCAATACACAATCTCCCGCTACTGTCCTTGATCGGACCTACCCTCGCTCTAGTCATTCTCATATTTCTCACATATGTGTAAAAGGCCTTGGGGTTTTCCATGATCCTACCCGCCAAAGATTGTTCATGCCCTCTCTTAGCTCTCCTAATCCCTTTCTTCAGTTCCCTCCTAGCTATCTTGTATCCCTCCAATGCCCTGTCTGAACCTTGTTTCCTCAGCCTTACATAAGTCTCCTTTTTCCTCTTAACAAGACATTCAACCTCTCTTGTCAACCATGGTTCCCTCACTCGACCATCTCTTCCCTCCCTGACAGGGACATACATATCAAGGACACGTAGCACCTGTTCCTTGAACAAGTTCCACATTTCACTTGTGTCCTTCCCTGCCAGCCTATGTTCCCAACTTATGCACTTCAATTCTTGTCTGACAACATCGTATTTACCCTTCCCCCCAATTGTAAACCTTGCCCTGTTGCACGTACCTATCCCTCTCCATTACTAAAGTGAAAGTCACAGAATTGTGGTCACTATCTCCAAAATGCTCCCCCACTAACAAATCTATCACTTGCCCTGGTTCATTACCAAGTACTAAATCCAATATTGCCCCATCTCTGGTCGGACAATCTACATACTGTGTTAGAAAAGCTTCCTGGACACACTGCACAAACACCACCCCATCCAAACTATTTGATCTAAAGAGTTTCCACTCAATATTTGGGAAGTTAAAGTCGCCCATGACTACTACCCTATGACTTCTGCACCTTTCCAAAATCTGTTTCCCAATCTGTTCCTCCACATCTCTGCTACTATTGGGGGGCCTATAGAAAACTCCTAACAAGGTGACTGCTCCTTTCCTATTTCTGACTTCAACCCATACTACCTCAATAGGGTGATACTCCTCGAACTGCCTTTCTGCAGCTGTTATACTATCTCTAATTAATAATGCCACACCCCACCTATTTTACCACCCTCCCTAATCTTATTGAAACATCTATAACCAGGGACCTCCAACAACCATTTCTGCCCCTCTTCTATCCAAGTTTCCGTGATGGCCACCACATCGTAGTCCCAAGTACCAATCCATGCCTTAATTCACCCACCTTATTCCTGATGCTTCTTGCGTTGAAGTATACACACTTCAACCCATCTCCATGCCTGCAAGTACTCTCCTTTGTCAGTGTTCCCTTCCCCACTGCCTCATTACACGCTTTGGCGTCCTGAATATCGGCTGCCTTAGTTGCTGGACTACAAATTTGGTTCCCATTCCCCTGCCAAATTAGTTTAAACCCTCCCGAAGAGTACTAGAAAACCTCCCTCCCAGGATATTGGTGCCCCTCTGGTTCAGATGCAACCCGTCTTGCTTGTACAGGTCCCACCTTCCCCAGAATGCGTTCCAATTATCCAAATACCTGAAGCCCTCCCTCCTACACCATTCCTGCAGCCACGTGTTCAAATGCACTCTCTCCCTATTCCTAGCCTCGCTATCACGCGGCACCGGCAACAAACCAGAGATGACAACTCTGTCTGTCCTGGCTTTTAACTTCCAGCCTAACTCCCGAAACTTGTTTATTACCTCCACACCCCTTTTCCTACCTATGTCGTTGGTACCAATGTGCACCACGACTTCTGGCTGCTCCCCCTCCCCCTTAAGGATCCTGAAGACACGATCCGAGACATCCCTGGCCCTGGCACCCGGGAGGCAACATACCTTCCGGGAGTCTCGCTCGCGACCACAGAATCTCCTATCTATTCCCCTAACCATTGAATCTCCTACAACTATTGCTTTTCTATTCTCCCCCCTTCCCTTCTGAGCCCCAGAGCCAGACTCAGTGCCAGAGACCTGGCCGCTAGGGCCTTCCCCCGGTAGGTCATCCCCCCCAACAGCATCCAAAACGGTATACTTGTTTTGAAGGGGAACGGCCACGAGGGATCCCTGCACTGTCTGCCTGTTTGTTTTTTTCCCCCTGACTGTAACCCAGCTATTTTTGTCCTGTACCTTGGGTGTGGTTACCTCCCTGTAACTATTCTCAATCACCCACTCTGCCTCCCGGATGATCCGAAGTTCATCCAGCTTCAGCTCCAGTTCCCTAACACGGTCTTTGAGGAGCTGAAGTTGGGTGCACTTCCCGCAGGTATAGTCAGCGGGGACACCAGTGGTATCCCTCACCACCCACATCCTACAGGAAGAGCATGCAACTGGCCTAGCCTCCATCCCCTCTTCCCTGACAGAATATAGCTGCCCTGTGGACTAACTAGATCTCCGCCCTCCGACTCTGCTCCCAGTCAGCTACACTTTCTGTAAACTCCTGGCTCTCTTCTCACTCTTTGCGGAAATGTCGGAAACAAAATGAAAGGAGCACCTTACTCCCTCCTCACCTAACTCCCTCTGTCACCAAACTCTTACTATAGCACTCAAAATGCACCAAATCCAGCACTCCCTTGGTCACCAAACTCTTACTATAGCACTCAAAATGCACCAAATTCAGCACTCCCTCGGTCACCAAACTCTTACTGTAGCACTCAAAATGCACCAAATTCAGCACTCCCTTGGTCACCAAACTCTTACTATAGCACTCAAAATGCACCAAATTCAGCACTCAGTGCAAACAAAGTCTGCACTGTAGGGGATCACTTTTATACTGTGAATCTAGCCTCTGAAAACTGGCCTAATCCAATTAACAAGCTCCAGCTGCAAGTGCCTACAAGTAGAAGCCTGTTTAAAGCTGATTGAAAATTCACCTTCTTCTAAACCAAACAGCAACTTTTAAGTTAATTAACTAAATAAAAGAAAGACTAAACTTTAGATAAAAATGAAGCCTTATACTCCCTCGGTCACCAAACTCTTACTATAGCACTCAAAAAGCACCAAATTCAGCACTCAGTGCAAAAAAAAAATAAAAAATTAGGGGTGCTGGTCACAGGCAGGAGGGAGGTATGAAGGGATAAGTAAAAGGCAAACAACATCCATGACTGGGCTTGCCATTGCCTCTGGAAATGGATGGGCAGGGAGAGCAATGATCCAGCGGTCATAAGGCCAGTCATCCCTGGGCAGCTGCACATTGATGCCTTCTTTTAAGGCACTGCTCAAGGTCATGCCTTCTTTTAAGGCACTGCTCAAGGTCATGGCAGACAGGAGAGCTGTACTCTTCCCGAAATTGTGAAGAGGAGCTCCAGTGAGTCAGGCCAAGCAAGAATAGTAAGAGGTGGCCATTGTTAAGATACCGGACCATAAACCCCAAACAATTTGCAATTTGTGAAACTATCATAGAATTTACAGTGCAGAAGGAGGCCATTCAGCCCATTGCATCTACACCGGTCCCTGAAGAGCACCCTACCTAAGCGCACACCTCCACCCTATCCCTGTAACTCAGCAACCCCACCTAAATTTTGGACACTACGGGGCAATTTAGCATGACCAACCCGCACAGCTTTGGACTGTGGGAGGAAATCGGAGCACTCAGAGGAAACCCACCCAGATACGGGGAGAGCATACAGACTCCACACAGACAGTGACCCAAGCCGGGAATCAAACCCGGTCCCTGGCAATGTGAAGCAACAGTGCTAACCACTGTGCTACTGTGTCCCCTATTATGAGGAAAGCATACTACATGCCATGGTGATGGCTCTGACCAATAATACTAACAGTCTATATTTGTGTTCCAAGTCGGCTTACATTAACACTGCAATGAAGTTACTGTGAAAATCGCCTCGTTGCCACATTCCGGCGCCTGTTCGGGTACACTGAGGGAGAATTCAGAATGTCCAATTCACCTAACATCAGATCTTTCAGGACTTGTGGGAGGAAACTGGAGCACCCGGAGGAAACCCATGTAGACATGGGGAGAACGTATAGATTCCGCACAGACAATGACCCAAACCGGGAATCGGACTCAGATCCCTGGAGCTGTGAAACAAAAGTGTAAACCACTGTGCTACCGTGCCACCCGATGACATTTATGTTAAAACAAACTTTAGTTTATATACAGAATTAACCACATTAAGATCAAAGGAATAGCTTTGCAATTAACAATTCTTATATAAAAAGAACAACTTTCACTCGCTATTTACATCTGCCACTGTATATGTTCCGACAAAGCAACACAATGTAGTTCAAAATCCATTTATAAATAAAATTGCAATCAGGGTAGCTTGCTGTTCTCTTGCAGACCTTTGGAGAGAGACACTTTCAGGAACAACCTACAAATTCTTTGGGCTTGTCAGACTCAAATCCTTTAGCAAATTGCCAAAACCACAGTCAGACCTGGTTCCTCTCATTCATTGCATCATCTATATCCCACTACTGCCACCTGAGGGCACAACAGTTAGCACTACTGCCTCACAGTGCCATTGATCTGGGTTCAATTCCGACCTTGACAATGTCTTTGTGGAGTTTGCTCATTCTACCCGTGTCTGTATGGGTTTCCTCCGGGTGCTCCTGTTTCTTCCCACAGTCCAAAGATGTATTGGTTAGGTGGACTGGCTGTGCTAAATTGCCAATTAGTCTCCAAATGTTAGGTGGTGTTACAGAGGAATGGACCAAGGTAGGGTGCTTTTTCAGAGAGTCTATGCAGATTTGATGAGCCGAATGGCTTCCTTCTGCACAGTAGGGATTCTATACGATGTCTCATGACCTGATTAGATAGGACTAAACACTTTTCCTCATTAATTACCGACACCCCAAAGAACCTTCAGAAACATAAACAATATTCCATTAGCTATCTATACGTAAACAAGTAGAATCGATGATTACCTCACTTTTACACATTAATTACAACTTTTTTCAACAAATTGCCTGTGTATTTTAAACTAGGGTATTGCATAACATTACGACTACAAAATCTAAAATACAATATATAACAATTTGCTACATTCATCAAACCATGGAGGTCAGGAACTCTGACGTTCCTCTCATGAGCCCAAAATCTCTCCTCATAAAATCAAGCCTCCCAGCTCTAGCAATGACAACTCTGTCACTGCATAAGCAACTCAGTTTTAATCTCAATTATCATACGACCATGAGTACCAATGTCTCCTTGCTATGTTTAGCTATGCTCAACTGTTTCAGGACCCTCTATGTTTCCTGTGCTTGTCATTTGAAAATTGTTAATTGTTGCTTTCCATTCACTTAACAAGCTCTACAATCAGCTCAAATAAGCAACTCATTGGAGTCAGGCACTTTACTAGCACTTCTCTATCACCTGGACCTGAAATCAGCCCCCCCCCCGCACCTATGCACAGAAGATTCAGTCTGTTTCAATATGTCTCTCCCTCTCATCACCTCAAAAAATAAGACCTGTGCTGCATTGCCTAAACTTTTTGCTGCTTTCTCCCTTCATGTTCCGTCATTACCCAAAGTTTCAGAGTACAAATTTTGTTCTAAATTACTTTCACCACTCCTTGCAGCCAGAATATGCCTGCCCTTAAAGAAATGCAGTCGACGCAGGGTAGAATCCCCCCCCCCCCCCCCGCCCCCGCGGAGCCTTGCTGCAATTCACCCCCCCCCGCCTTGCTGCCTGAGATACAGAAAGATTTACTTCTCTGTACCCACCTTGTTTGCACCTACTTCCACCAGCCTAAAAATTGAGGCTGGGTGGGGAAAAACCCATTAAATGACCACTTAAAAGCCATAATAGATGAATGGGCAGGATTACACGCAACTGAAAAATTGCATCGAGGTTGGAATGGGCGGGGTCCTGAGAGGAATCCAGTCCGTAAAATGTTTATGCTCCCCCTTCCCTCCTCATCGTCTCAGAACATGCATTGAGGGGAGTGTAAAATTCTGCCCAAAGGGTTAGAATTCACAGGCGACCCACACTCAGGGTAACTACCCCACATCGCTTGGCCTTTAACTGAGTTGACGTGGGACCTTTGTACGACAGGAGCAGGAAGTCCCATCTTTAGAGCTGCTGGCCATTCAGAGGCCGGCAGCTCTGCAGTACTGACACAGTACTAATAGGAGTGGAGGTCATTGCCTGTACAGCTGGTTAAATCCTGATGGTATTGGGTTGAGGCCCCACCACTGGTAAAATTGCCATGGGGGAGGTTTGGGCCCATATGTGGTGGGCAGGACACCAACTGGATTTTATGAGCCCCTGTCTCTCCCAGCCTTCAAACTTGCCAATGGGGGAGGGTAAATCCAGCCCATAGGGTCAAGCATTTTAGAATCCTGGGGTATTGGCACCAGTATTGGGGAAAGAGGGTGCAGCTCCCTTGGGATGGTCAGGTGAAGGGCCCTTTAGAAACCTAAGCAAAAAGTCGAGATAGTAGAGCAGGAAAGTGGACGTTTAGACATAATCAGATCGGCCATGATCTTAGTAATACTGAAGCAGACCCAAAGGATAAAATAGCCTGAGCACAATTCTCCGAAATGGAGACTAAGTGTCCGCGCCATTGTGAACGCCGTCGCGTTTCACGGGCGCGGGGACAACCAATTCTGGCCCCCACAGGGGGCCAGCACAGCGCTGGAGCAATTCACGCTGCTCCAGCCTCCGTTGGCGCTGCACCAACGTGCTGATGCGTAGTTGGGCCGCGCCAACCCGCGCATGCGCGGGGGACTTCTTCAGCGCGCCGGCCCCGCCGCAACATAGTGTGGGGGTTCAGGGGCCGGCCACGCAACAAAGTAGACCCGGGGGGGGAGAGGCCTGCCCGCTGATCAGTGGGCCCCGATCGCAGGCCAGACGCCATCAGAGGCCCTCCCCCGGGGACGCAGCCCCCCTCTCCCACAGGCTGCCTCTGAACCTTCATGCAGAGTTCCCTCCGGCAGCAACTCTGCCGTTTCAGCGCGGCCGTTCGGCCCACCCGGGCTGGAGAATCGGCGACCCGGCCGCGGACAGTAGCGCGCGACTGGCGCTGCGCCAAACACACCGCCGCAAATGGCGCTGATTCTCCGCACCTCGGCGCGATTGCGGCAATTCTCCGGCCCGGCGCGGGGCTCGGAGAATCCCGCCCCACATCCCTGTTCCCATTTCTTAGATTCCTACATTGAACAATTTTGCAACTTAGGTAAAGAGAAACAGAGTAGGACAGGAAGGAACAGAGATTTTAACAGCAATAGTGCATCAGTGAATAAGATCCGTGCAAGAAATATTTGTGAAATAATAAAATGAAAGATTGCACAAAGCATTCATAACAAGAAAGAGATATTTGCAGCACTAGCAGAGATACATGGGTTTGATACAACCGCCATTTCGAAGCACGGGTACAAGGTCACCAAAGACGGAAAATGAAAAACCCAGGCTACACAAGGTTTCAAAAAGATAAGTAGAGTGGAAAAGGAAGTGTCTTGGCTCAGAAGGTCAGAAAGTAGAATAAATATGGGTAGTGCTAAGGAATAACAAGGGTTAGAAGATGCTGGAGAGACCCCCCACCCCCAACCTCAGACAGTATTTATACTGTTAGACAGAACAAGAAATTGTTGGAACTTGTGATAAATACAATGTGGTAACCGTGGGAGACTTTAATCTTCATACAGACTGGACAGGAGCAAGGGCAGTGTGTAGAATGCTTTTTTGACAGCTTCCTGGAACAATAAATTGTGGCTCAAACTCGGGACAAAGCTATTTTAGATCTCGTATAAAGTAGAATTAATTAGCAAATTTAGAGCAAAGGATCCACTGAGGAAAAAAGTAACGTTAATACAGTTGAATTCCATGTTTAGATTATATGTGCAATTAAGATGTTGTAAAACTGAGATCATCATTCATTCCAACCATGTATTTTACTTACAAAGAGAGGCCTAATGGAATCTTGCTATGATTTCTGTTGATTCCTCAGAGGGTAGATAATTTAAGATTTTGTGTTTAGATTTAGGGAAGCAGATCATGGAATCTGAGTGGGATAACGATGATGTAATTCATGAGAGGAGCCAGGTCTGACTATAGTTTTATAGTTTGACATAGGTTTGGCAATCTGCCAAAAGATTTAAGTTAAGCAGCAGTTTTTGCCAAAGGCTGTCACATTGAGCAGCAGTCTGACAAAGACAGAAGGATCTGCAGACTATTTCCTGAAGACGTCTCTTTCTCTCTTCAAGCAATCTTCCAAGAATTCTTTATGCATGTGTACGGCAAGTAACTCTGTGTTTGCTAACTTTATTTTGAAGTAACCTGCGGCGAGTTTTGCTTAATTGGAGATAGACAAGGTTAAAGTTAGTAGTAAAAAAAGATTTCCTTTTATTTTATGGATTGTTTAACTGTTAATTGTAAAGCTATTGGGGCCGGTTTAGTTCACTTGGCTAAACAGCTGGTTTGCGATGCAGAGCAAGGCTAGCAGCGCGGGTTCAATTCCCATACCCCTGAGGTTATTCATAAAGGGCCCGCCTTCTCAACCTTGCCCCTCACCAGAGGTGTGGTGATCCTCAGGTTAAATCACCAACAGCCAGCTCTCCCCCTCAAAGGGGAAGAGCCTATGGCCGTCTGGCACTATGGTGACTTCAGATTTTACATTTAGTTGTGAAGCTATTTTCTGTGATGTTAATGTGTTTAATCCTGTGTTAATAATAAAGTTTGTCTTCATATAAAAGATACCTATTTGTCAGTGGAATCACCCCTGGAACGAAGTATCCCTTTCTCACAGTATTAAAATTTAAAAAAGGTCTTTGGGCTTCTTGTCCGATATCCTAACAAATGTTGGGGTCTGGCCGGGGATCATAACATGACTTATTCATTAACATGTAAAAGATAACATGTACTGAAGTTCCCAAAATAGAATATGGCGAAACCAACATTAACAATATCTGCCTGGGTATCTCCTTCCATTTCTTGTTCTCTCAACATCTTTGACTGTTTCAAACCTGAACTTTAACCTTGATTAGCAATTACATTTGATCTTTGGGACTATGATGTTGATTGATTTGTCTCAATCAAAACCTCAATTCACTTTGCTCTACTCGTGGGTTCTGTAATTATGTTTCTTTTTTAGTTTCATTTTTTCCCAACTTTTACTTTGGGCTATAAGAGGTACTTAGATTATAAGGTATTTATCTTGTTCTCCCTTTGCCATATTTCTACTTTTAAGCAAATGACCTGCATGCCATCGATGGAATCTCTCCAATTTCCCGAGATATTTAAATGCACCTTGTCTCTTTGCAACAATTCCAATCACATATTTCCCCTTATCATCTCGGTGGATTTTTCACCTTTACCTTCTGACCATGCCCGGTGTATCATGTCTCACCTTAACTTTGTCTTGTTGGGGTAGCACAGTGGTGCAGTGGGTTAGCCCTGCTGCCTCATGGCGCCGAGGTCCCAGGTTCGATCCTAGCTCTGGGTCACTGTCCGTGTGGCGTTTGCACATTCTTCCCGTGTGCGTGGGTTTTGCCCCCACGACCAAAAGGTGTGCAGGCCAGGTGGATTGGCCACACTAAATTGCCCCTGAATTGGAAAAAAATAATTGGGTACTCTAAATTTATAAAAATAAACTTTGTCTTGTTTTCCTCTTACTTTACTATTGACACCAGGCTTAAACAAACCTGTCCTCAGAGCATCTTTGAACACTGATTCATAAGGTGAGCAGCCTGATGTAGATGGTGGGGTTATTCTGGGGAAGAACAGTAAATTGTCCAACCAGTACTGAAAAGAACAACGGAAATTGCTGCCTAGCTTGTCAATGAGCAAATAGTTCTGCAAAGACCTCTTCAGAATCTGTACATCTCTTTTGGAGCAACATTTTATGTTGGCTGATATGGCGGTGTTAGAGTCTGACTCCTTTCATACTCAGAAATACTTCAAATACTTCTGACGTAAACTATGAACCATTATTCATTTTTTTAATGGGATGTGGGCATTGCTGGCGAGAACAGCATTTATTGCCCATCCCTAATTGACCTTGAGAAGGAGGTAGTGAACTGCCTTCTTAAGCCAATACAGTCCCTGTAGGAACATAAGAACAGGAGTAGGTTATTCAGTCAAATAAGCCTGCTCCGCCATTCAATATAATCATAGCTGATCGACCACTTCAATACCTTTAACACAGTCCTTTTATGTTATTGTTCATCAGAAATCTATCAATCTCCAACTTAGACATAATCAATGGCTGAGCTTCCATGGCCCTCTGAGGTAGAGCATTCCAAAGATCCACAACCCTCTGCATAAAGAAATTTCTCCTCAACCCAGTCCTAAGTAGCTTCCCACTTATTTTGATACAGTGCCCTCTGGTGCTAGACTCATCAACCAACGGACACACATGATTCTCCGTGACACCAGTGGGCAAACACCCTGGTCCAGAACACATCCAGACCAACGTGGTGGTGTGCAAAGGGTCTTACAAGGGGAAGGCCATTGGCTTCCTCCAGGATTTTGGATAGAGGCTGTCAACGATCCTGGAACATCACAGCAGTGGGTAGGGCGACTATCTATCCGCTGGACATTCGCACTTCAGTGGGTTCAGGTATGTGGTACATACTTGTGCGACATGGCCAATATTGTCTACATCATGCGTTGCAGGAAAGGATGTCCCAAAGAGTGGTACATTGGCGAGGCCATGCAGACGCTGTGACAATGGATGAACGGACATCGCCAGGGAGGGATGTTCCCTACCAACTGTCCTGGCTTGAGACAATTCATACCTCTTTAACCTGTGATTATCCCTCTCTCCAGTTGCTCCGTCTGGACCTGTAAAGACTTAATTACCTGCAAAGACTCGCATTCAAAGTATCATCTTGCATCATTGATTTTGTCTATACATGTTTCTGGAACCCACCTCTTCATTCACCTGAGGAAGGATCTGTGCTCCGAAAGCTAGTGACTCGAAACAAACTTGTTGCACTTTAACCTGGTTACATATTACAAAGAACATACAGTGCAGAAGGAGGCCATTCAGCCCATCGAGTCTGCACCGACCCACATTAAGCCCTTACTTCCACCCTATCCCCGCAACACAATAACCCCTCCCAACCCTTATGGACACTACAGGCAATTTAGCATGGCCAATCCACCTAACCTGCACGTCTTTGGACTGTGGGAGGAAACCGGAGCACCCGGTGGAAACCCATGCAGACACGGGGAGAACATGCAAACTCCGCACAAACAGTGACCCAGCGGGGAATTGAACCTGGGACCCTGGCGCTTTGAAGCCACAGTGCTATCCACTTGTGCTACCGTGCTGGTGTTGTAAAACTTCTTAGTGTGCTCATCCAGTCCAACGCCGGCATCTCCACATCTTTTCTTCATGGTGGGTCAGTGATGTTGGGCACCTTTTAAATATGGCATCCAGATATGACAGCGGTATAAATAGGTCTTCACTGTACAAAGGCTGGTACCAGGCTAAGGGCAAAAGCCCACGTAGTAGCCAATGATGTCATTCATATCACATGACTTGGTTCTGAAAGAGATATTGCATGCAACTACAATAACCTACAGATTGGAGAATTCTGCCCTATGTGTGCGCGCATGTGCAGAGACTAACTCATAGACCAAAGTTGTTACTGCTTGAGACAGTTGCGTATAGTGGTAACTTGCCAACTCACAGATGCAGGTTTATGCATACAAATGTGCCTTTTGTTCGTGAGGAAAAGGGGTTGTTTGTATCTTTTGTTTGATAGGAAAAGTCTCCTACAAACATGTTGCTAAAGTTGATTTCTAAGGTTGTGCCATCCCTACAGTGATGGGAGAGTTTCTTTAATTCAGGAATGTAATCTGCAACAGTCTCACTGGGCAACTGCTTCCTTTCATAGAATGCAACTCAATGCAATCTAATTCTTAGTCATGCCATAAACGATCCCAGAGTCTCATTAATTTCAGAATAGTCCATCGGACTGGGGTGTCGGAGGCAAAATTGGTGAGCCTGCAACTTAAAAGAATCTGGCCCCATCCTGAGAGGAAAACATTTACTTTATCCCATCCCCTGTTTCATTCGCTATCAGCCAAATGTGTAACTTACATTTGTAATTACACCAGTCCTCTTGGTTGGGGTTGAATTCCCCCATTGCCAGCAGATATGCTTCAGTGCCAATTTTTAAATTAAAGAGTCAGAGAATCATAGAAATGTTACAGCACAGAAGGAGGTTATTTGAGGTGTAGGTACACCCACTGTGCTATTAGGGAGGGAGTTCCAGGATGTTGCTCCAGCGACAGTGAAGGAACGGCGATATGTTTCCGAGTCAGGGTGGTGAGTGACTTGGAGAGGAACCTACACGTGTTGGGGTTCCCAGGTATCTGCTGCTCTTGGCCTTCTAGATGGTACTGGTCGTGGGTTGGGAAAGTGCTGTCTAAGAAACCTTGGTGAGTTACTGCAGTGCATCTTGTAGATTGTACACGTGGCTGCCACTGTTCGTCGTTGGTACAGCGTTTGAATGTTTGTGGAAGGGGAGCAATTGAGCTGGCTGCTTTGTCCTGGATGGTGTTGAGATTCTTGAGTGTAATTGGAGCTACACTCATCTAGGCAAGTGGAGAGTATTCCAGTGCACTCCTGACTTGTGCCTTGTGGTGGTGGACAGGCTTTTGGGTGGGTCAGGCGGTAAGTTACTCGCCGTTGGATTCCGAGCCTTTGACCTGCTTCGGTAGCCACAGTATTAATATGGCTAGTCCAGTTCAGTTTCTATTGTTATGGAAATCTTAACAAAGCACTTATAAAATCAAAGAATGTTCAACCAAAGTCAACATGGCTTTATAAAAGAGAAAAATTGACAATTTAACAACGACTTTTGAGAATATAACTAGTAGAATCATAGATTAATAGAATACCTACAGTGTGGAAACCATTCGGCCCATCGAGTCTGCACCGACCCTCTGAAAGGGCACGTGTTGCTAATTTGCTGTTGTCTCTTAATTTGGCTCTGTTTAATTATTTAATTACGTTTGCTCAAGAGTCTCCAGGTATCTTTCAATACCGCCACAAGGTTCAAAACCGAATACTGATCAAAGACTCGATACACCAGTTAATAAGTTCAAAAGCAATGCTCATTTATTTACACACAGTCAAATCTACTCATGCATGAAACTCTACAACCTAAACTATCACTATTGCTAAAAGCCTATACTTAGCTTCGGGTGCCCACTCAGTCAGAGGAACAATGGCCGTTGCTCGGTTCTGAGGCTGCTGGATTGAGCTGTTTACAGGGTAGCAACTAGGAGCACCTATCTCGTATCGTGCGTTGACTTGGAACTTACTTGGTCTGGCATAGCTTTGGCAGGTCTCTCCTCGCTGAGAGCCAAGGCCAAGAGAGAGATCGTCTCTTGGGGAATCCTTTTTATACCCAAAAGGGCTTTGCGCGCTTTTGGGCGGGCCTTGAACTTGGCCCCAATTAGTTGGGCCTTTTCCCAATCGTCCGTATCGATTTACCTCCAATAAAGGGGTGGGTTCCTTGGTTGCTGGGCATGTCCTAGGTGACTGTTTTAAAAAAAATGTTTTATTGCTTATTGTCACAAATGAAGTTACTGTGAAAAGCCCCTAGTCGCCACATTCCGGTACCTGTTCGGGAAGGCTGTTACGGGAAGGCTGTTGGTTTGCTTTGTTTTAGTGTCCTCTGGCGCCAGGATGTCTGTCTTACATTGTTTGCCTTTTGTTCCCGGGGATGGCTCATTAGTATGTAGATGGTTCTGCAGTACCGGTCCTGTCAGAGCTACAGCTCTAATCAACAGACAGACTTTGCACCTGCTTGCTTTTTTGGTATTGTCCAATTTTCCCTGCATTCTTTGCAAGTGTCCATTTTGTAATCGGGACGTGGCCATCCCAGATGGCTACACACCCCACGTAAGCACAATCCCCCGTTTTATCCCCGTAACTCCCCCAACTTTTGGAAACTTAGGGCCAATTTAGCATGACCAATCCACGTAACCTACATATCTTTGGACTGTGGGAGGAAATCAGACCACCCGGAGGGAACCTACACAGACACCGGTAGAACATGCAATCTCCACACAGACAGTCACCCAACGTGGGAATTAAATCCCTGCCCCTGACGCTGCGAGGCAGCATTGCTAACCACTGTGCCACCATGCCAACCTAGTAGGGTAGATAAAGTGGAGTCAGTGGATGTAATATACTTAGATTTTCAAAAGACATTTGATAAGGTGCCACGCAAAATGCTTGAATTCAAGATAAGGACTCACAGAGCTGAGGATAATACATTAGCAAGTTAAGAGGGTAGTTTGGCACATAGAAAACAAATGATGTGGATAACAGGTCTGAAGTCTTTGAATATTGATATTAAGCGAGACGTGGGGCTGGATTCTCCACCGGCGGGATACTCCATTTTGCTGGCAGCCTGGGGGTTTCCCGACGGCGTGGGGCTGCCCCACAATGGGAAACCCCTTTGACCGACCGGCGTAACGGAGCATCCCGCCGGCGGAGTGAACCAGAAATGTGGCAATGCGGGGCGGAGAATCCAGCCCCTGGTTATACGCGTACAAAGAATTCAAGAAGTTAGGGTGTAGAGACAGCAAGCAATTAGAAAAACAAATAGGAAGGAAAAAGGCATGTTCTATGTTCTATGATCGGGGTAGATGAACAAGTTAGTCTTGCTGCAATGCTGCAGAGCTTTGGTGATACCAAAGCTGGAGTACAGAGTGCAGTTTGGTCTTCATATCTAAGAAAGGATATACTTGCATTTGAGACGGAATAGCAAAGATTCACTTGATTGGTCACTGGGATGAGAGGGTTATCCATAGAAACCATAAAATCCCTCAGTGTAGGGGAGGCCCATCGAGTGTGCACCAACCTTCTGAAACAGCACCCCACCTAGCCCCACTCCCCTACCTGATCCCAGTAACCTCACCTAAACTGCATATCCTTGAACACTAAGGGACAATTTTAGCCTGGCTACTCCACCTAACCTGCACATTTTTAGACTGTGGAGGATACCAGAGCACCCAGAGGAAACCCATGCAGCCATGGGTGCAAACATCACACAGTCACCGAAGGCTGGAATTGAACACGGGTCCCTGGTGCTGTGCGGCAGCTGTGCTAATCACTGTGCCACTGTCTGCTCTTATCGTATGATAAGACACTGAGTAAATTAGGTCTATACACTCTGGGGTTTAGAAGAATCAGATTCTGAAGGCTCTTGACAGGACAGACAGGTTTCCCCTGGCTGAGGACTCTGGATTGCGGGTGCACAGTCAATAAGGAGCAAGCTATAGAACTGAGGTAAGGAGAAATTTCTTCATTCAGATGTTTCTGGAATTCTTTACCTGAGGTGGTTCGGGATGTTCCATCATCAGTATATTAAAGACTGGGATAAATTGAATCAGGGGATGTGGAGAGTGGACAGGAAAGTGGAACTGAGGCAGAAGATCAGCCAGGATCATATTGAATGAGAGAGCAACCTTGAGGGCTATTTCTGGTCTACTCTTGCACCTATTTCTTATGTTCCAATGTTTAGGCCGGGCCACTAATGCTATTGGCCCTCTTCGGATGTGTGCAGTCACTAAAAGGCACAGAGAGCACGAGCTGTGCACAGAAATCCTTTAAAAGAACAGGCAGCATTAATTTACCATGTTTCCTGCAACGTATTGAATGGGCTTGTAGTAATCGTGTATCGCAAGCGCCGCCTGGATGTTGGCCGATTTCTGGATGCCTGGAGCACAGGGGTCTGCAAAGCACATTCTCTTGTCCAGCCTTCTCCCACCACCACCACAATCCATGTGACCCCAAAGTCAGAAGGAACTACAAAGTCATACCACCCCAATGCACAGTGAGATCCCAGTGCCCTAATCCCAGTCCAATCTTCTGGACCATCCATGGCAAAATGACAAAAGCCATACCCTGTGTACCCACCTCCCCCACCTCCCACCACTGCTTATATTGTAGCTTTTTTGCACTTAAAAAAAAAATGTTCTCCAAGGTTTTTAAATTAAAATAGTCGGAGCATGAAATAAACATAAAATATGCTGGAAATACAGAGCAAAGAGAAATCAACATCCAAAAGAAAAAAATAGCTTAATATTTCATGTGGGATTTTTCATCAAAATGATTAGTAATTCCTAAACTTTAGCAGTTTGCTTTAACACAAGGGAGAAACACCAATAGAAATACACTGGGGTTAATATACCCCTTTAGCTGTGCTATCCAGGTTCATATTGGCAATCACTAGTGCTTTTTAAATCTAATTTTATATTCTGCTGCAGTCTCTCCTTACCTTTCCCTTGAAATCTGCTCTAATTATTATTTAATCAATTTGGCTGCTGCCCATAAAGCATTAAATTCTGAGTTAACATTCCTTATAAATCGCATTTATTAATTCCTGGAAAGAGACATGCCCATAGATGCTTTGTATTCGTAGCGCACTGTTTCAAACAACCGTGCGATTGATATTAAGACTTCTCATTTTAAATAAAGTTAATATAATTAATTTGTCTCCAACTGTATGCTCACATTAGCTGCTAAATATTTAAAAACTGGACAACTGAGCGCCATCAGATGGCCTATACTAAATGCCAATAGCAGAACAGTTATGCAAAGAATCTCTTTAGTCATGCTAGTTGAACTTGATCCGCTTTTGAAAGTCCTCATCAGCAATCATTGGTAAGGGTCACTTAATTAACTATATGCAAATTAAATTATGTTGCTTTTGTTTAAAGTGCTAATATGTTGTTGGCTTGTTTTAAGCCTGAAGAAAAAAGAAATAAGATTTGCTCTCCAAGCTTTGAAACACCAAAAGAAAGTACTGAATAATTACTGCTGCAAATTTATGATTTCAGTCTCCGCGTTTGTTACAACCTTTTGTGTGACTCAGAAGTCTGCATATTCACATTACATGCTGCATAGATACTTGAGCCCAGCCAACATTTTGCCATTCTCACATATATATCAAGAAACCCTGATTTGATCACCGTTTACACAGAGGAAGCTATTGTTCTCAGTGGTTTCATTCGTGTACTTTCAATTTTTCAGCTTATAAACTGTGTTGCTGAAACATATATTAATGAACAAGAGTACTTTTACTTAAATGTCTGAATTTTACTGTTACGGTATTGATCCTAAACTGCTAAAGTCAATACTTGAAACTCCATTTTAAATAAATATATGGGATGAAATCTTACTCTGGCTGGATTTTACGATCCTGCAGAAGTCAATGGATATTTAAATGGTTTGCTGCATTTTACTGCCCCACTCCTGCTGTGACAGGGCATTAAATTCAACCTGTACTTTTAATTACCACGGGGAAGTGCTCTGGTTTGCTATGTGTAGGGAAATCATAAACATTTCGGGTAAATCCTAATCCTGCACATCCATCAGAAACAAGTCAGGTGGGCAGATTCAACCCCCTGGGAAATGCCATTCTGCTTATCTCCTGTTCTCCTGAGCAGGCACCCAAAGATGGGTGGAGTCCTTTTAAAGTCATGAGAACGCAGCCACAATTTTTATCAGTTGGCCTACACAGGAAGCAGCAGTGGCCTTCCAGCCAGGCCAAGCCAGTGAGAAAGGCAATCAAGGCACAAAGAGCCCTGGAAAGGTGTTTGTAGGTGTTCATTCTGGGACCAAGAGACTCCTTCTGGCCCCCACAAGGCCAACTTAGGCATCCCCTGCCAAAAACTTTCACCGTCCTCCCAAATGTAAGGTCCAGCAGGACAACCAACACTGGTGAGGAAGAAAAAGAAATGACCATATAAGGCACATCTAGGTCTGTCATGTTTGGCGGAAAGGTAATGATGCTCCTTGTTTCCGGTTACCTCCATTTGAGTTGCGTCCTCTCTGCTCCTTCAAGTTGCATTTCTCTTTATGAACAAACTGCCTGCTTTTGTCGGACACCGTGGGTTGGTTCCTTTCCTTCTGAAGGGAATGTGCATTACATTCCTTCCCAGAGTGAACTCAAATTTTCTTTTCCCATGCTGTCCTCCATGTTCTTTGGTAAATGGACCATTAATTTCCACTTGTCTCACAATTTCAGACCAACATTTGTTTTCTGTTTTATTTTCAAATCATTTTGCAAGCTGATGAATCATTTCTTTCGGTTCAGCCTTTTCCTCTTCAGGTTCCTTGCAATCCAGTGTCAAATTTATATTTTCCAATCTTATTTCTGCCTGTTCCTTTTCTGTCTGAAACAGAACTTTGTCCTTTGTCCTTGATCTTCAATTTTGCTTTCACTGTTGGTCAGGTCTGTCTCCAGTGTTATGGTAAAGGGATTAGAAACTCCAAAGTATATTATGAAGTCCACCTGATCTACAATCTTTATGTTGAATTTGGTTAGGATGAGCACAAGAGCCTTCCCTTGAGGAGTGATTCAACAGAGGGCGGCACGGTGGCACAGTGGTTAGCATTGCTGCTTACGGCGCTGAGGACGCGGGTTCGAATCCCGTCCCTGGGTCACTGTCTGTGTGGAGTTTGCACATTCTCCCTGTGTCTGCGTGGGTTTCACCCCCACAACCCAAAGATGTGCAGGGTAGGTGGATTGGCCACGCTAAATTGCCCCCTTAATTGGAAAATAATAATTGGGTTCTCTAAATTTATTTAACAGTCTTCCCAGACACTTTAATCAAAACAAGCTTTATTTTAAGAACTTAGTTAACATTTATATAAACACACAGCAAGAATTTTTATCAATTACAAACATAAAGACACCCACCCAGCTATAGTAATCTATGTATAACACTTAAGGAATTCTCCCTTAACTGTTCCAATTCAAAAACAAAATCCACTAAACCAAAAAACTCTTGTCAAGAGCATGGCCCAGCATTCTGCATTCTCACTTAAACGAGGCTGGCTTTCCCTGAATATATCTTTTAAGTTACTAAAGCAGGTAGTCACAACCTGTATACTTCTGGAACAGATATTTAAAATTTAAATAGAGAGAGACAGGTTAAAACACTTATTTCTCCTTATCTGCAGTCCACAGCAGTCAAAACTGAAAGCAAAACCAAAACAAAACCTCACAGCTACAGCTCAGCTCCACCCACAAAATGACATCACTGAAGCCACGTTATAAGACAAAACCCTTTCTGAAAAGGACACTCCCATGACACCAGTGAAGTCTTGACTTTTTTCAGGTTTGTAATCATGCTACTTATGGGTTCATTATCCACTCACTGTTTGGAAAGTTTCGCAGCTTTTCCTTTCAATGCCTCCTCTTTGCGAGTCAACTGTTTCTTCATTTCTCCAGTCTGTCTCTCATAAACTTTGGCTTCCTCTTGGAATATGGAACACTGCTGAGTTTTCTCTTCCAACTGATTTTTCAGTTTGTTTAGAGCGACATTAAATTCATTTTGCCTTTCTTCGTAATTTTCCAGAGGAATCAATCCTGTCCTGAGGGATCCCTTAACACGTGAAAGTTCTTCAACGGGTCATCTTATTATTTGGCAAGCTCGCTTGCTTCATCATTAGTTTTCCTGTCATTCACCAAATGTCTCCTCGAGTTTCTTTGCTGTGCTTCCTTTTGCATTTGAACTTGAAGGACAATGAACTGTTCTTTCAATTTTTTATTTTCTTGTTAACCGTTTGCCAACTCACTCTGAGTTTCAGTGCACCATCTCATTGACTCAGCTTGAATCCTGTGCTTCAAATCTTCCCATGCAGTCCTGGTGCAAAGGTTTTAGTCGGACAGCTTCATTTACTTTTTGCACATTTTACCTCTTTTGAGTTACCCCAATAACTTCCCTTCATTCACAGCCATCTGCGCACTCTGCACTGCCATCTGCTGTTGCAGTTTTGGTACTGTGTCAGCATGTTCAAGCAGTTCTATTTTTGACCACTTTGATTGTTTCATCATCATTTATTTCTTCTGGACTAAACTCTTCAGCTTCTGCATTTCATTGTACTGGCATGGTCGGCAACCACCTTCTGGTTTATGTGAGTATAATCTTCCTTGATTTGGGGGTCTACTGTTTCCTTCAACCTGTTTTTTTTCCGGCTCCCCCATTTCACACCTTATTAAGAGTTGCGCTCCCTCTGGGGTCCACTGTTGCCCATGGTGCTTTATGGTGAGCTGCCCTCTCTCTGGGGTCTCTGTCCCTTTAAATGACATTGCCCCTTAAGGCAGTCTGTGCGCAATAACATTCAGCTGACAGTATCCCATTGGTTTCTTTCTGTGTGTTTCTCCTGCTCTTTTTTCAGGATTCCTGCGAATGTGGGCCATGTTTTAAAACTTCTTTAAAAAAAATCAAACAGCAGCATCTCTTTTCTGGGCGATTATTTATGATTTTCCTTTTTCTTTTACCTATGCAGGTCCTTCTGATGTTTGACGTCCTGCACTTTAGGAGTTTCAGTGGACTTGCGGTCTGATCGGGATTTGTTTATCTAAAACCTATAGTGACAGCCTTTGGCAATTTTCAGGTAATTTTCTTTTTTAATTCAGCAGCTTCTTGGTCACTCTGCAGGTTTTCCTCTGCTCTGTCTGCCTTTTCACATTGTTTTTCATTAGCGCAGCACGGCCACCACTGCTTCAATCTGCTGAGCCTCAGGACGGCTACCCATTCTGATACGTAGGCACAGATTTTTTATAATTATTGCTCACCATCTTATAAACTGACCAATATTCTTCACACTGCATCACTCACAGGCTTGCAATTTTTGTATTTTTGCTCACCTATCTTTGATATCTTGCTAGATTTATTGTAATTCATTCTGCAGTGCTCAGGGGTTTTGCAATGGACTTCTACTCACTCTGATGGATTCCTCACCTGCTAAGTCTGCAGCAAAGCTTCTTCAATTTTTCTTAGGCACATGTCTTTCTAGTCCATGCTTCGGCTGCTCCTAGTTTTTCATACCTTTTGATACTATTCTGTGTTCATCAATTGAAATGCCACCTTTCATGTCACTGGTGACGTGATATCTTTTAGAAGTGGCCATCGCTACTGACCATGTGGCAGTGTGATGTCACTGCTGTGGTGTCACAGTGATGAGGAGCTTGAGACTTGTATGAAACCTGAACCATTTATTGCTGATCCTTTAACTCTTTACAGATCCCAGACATTGTAACGAATGGTGCTGTTTCTCCTGTGCTGGCCGCTTGCAAAGTGTTCTCTCTGAGTCTACCCCTCCTGACTAAACTACCCCCTGACCCGACTTGACTATCCACTGATCTAACTGCATCATGTGATCCAAGCCAAATATCCTCTGACCCACCTGCACACTCACCTACTACTTTCCTCACCTACCTTCCCTATCCTGCTACCTATCCATGTGCCACCCTACCCACATAACATCTCACGCACCTGCCACCCAACCTATCTGTCACCTGACCCACTTGTTCATTTACACACTTACCTCAACCACCCTACCCACTCATCCACTTACCACATCCACCGTACCCATTTACTCACTTAATTCACCCACCCTACCCATTCATGTATCATCCACCCACCCATTTGCTAATATTTATTTGTTCTCTCATTCACTGGCATTCACACAAGGCCTTCGATAAGGCAACAGTATGCTGCACAGTGGTTATCACTGCTGCCTCACAGCGCCAGGGGCCCGGATTCAATTCCGACTTTGGGTGACTGTGTTGAGCTTACACTTTCTCCCCATGTCTGTGTGGGTTTCCTCCAGGTGCTGCGGTTTCCTCCCAAAGTCCAAAGACGTGCAGGTTAGGTGGACTGCCCATGCTAAGTTACCCCTAGATGGGGTTCCAGGGATAGGGTGAGGGATCCGGCCTAGGAAGGTGCTCTTTCAGAGGGTCGGTGCAGATTCAATAGGCCAAAGGCCTCCTTCTGCACTGTAGGGATTCTAATATTCTAAAAAAGGAGTTGGTCCAATCTTCTCCCCTCTGCTCCTTCGCTGCGATAGAGTTCTCTGATGGACTGTATGCTCCACATTTGTGGAGAAACCAGGCTCAGAAGACCTGGCCAGAAATGCGGACTGAGCCCAAGTGTAGAAAGGTATGGCCAGAGGAGGCAATCTGAAGTGATTGCTGCTTTGTGGAAAATCTGGGCTAACAGATTTTTTGAAAGTAAAGATTATAAAGCAGTACATGTGTCAGAACATCTTTTTTTAAGAATAAGGAATGTGTTTTGAATATGTATCAAACAAAAGAAAATGGAAAGAAAGTATGGCTTGATGTTATTGAAAGCAGAAATATCTTTTTTTTCAGAAGGGGAAGCAGTGAAATGCATTTATATATTATGTAAATGAGGTTCGATGTCAGAGCAAGGGCAGTACACAATGACGCAATTAACTCACACATGAAGTGGTCCTGCTTGGCGTCGGCCTTCTTGATTGCTACCATCCCATATGTAACATCGAGCTTCCCCTTAAACAAATCTATGCTATTCACTTACTCCAAGTGGTACTGAGTTCCACATTCTCACCACACTTTGGATAAAAAGGTTTATCCTGAACTAAGAACAGGAAATGTTGGAAATACTCAGCAGGTCAGTCAGCATCGATGGAAAGAAACAGGGTTAACATTTCAGATTGACGAGCTTTCATCAGGAAGAGAAAACTCCCCATAAAATCCATTTCCAGCCAGTAACACAATAAGGATGAAACAATTTGATGTAGTTTATCCAAATGGTAATCAACAGCAACCTATTAATGTAGCACCTCTAACATATTAAAATACACAGATTACTTCACGGGAGTATTATGAAACAAAATATGACACTGATCCACAAAAGGAGCTATTTGGGCGGATGATCAAATGCTTGGTCAGAAAGGCAGATTTTAAAGGAAGTCTCAAAAGAGGAAATCATGGTAGCAAGGCAAGGGGGTGTACAGAGGAAGTTTCAGAGCTTGGGGTCCAGGAAGTTGAAGGGACGGTCTTAGTGGTGGCATGGTTAAAACCGTGAATGCACAAGAGGCTAGAATTAGAGGAGCTCAGATATCGCAGAGGGTTCTGAGGCTGGAGGAGATTACTGAGGTGGAGAGGGGCAAGGCTAGGAAGGGATTTGAAAACAAGCATGAGAATTATAAAATCATATTGTTGCCTGACCTTGAGCCAATGTAGATCAGTGAACACGGGTCAGAGGGGAGCAGGACTTGCATGCGAGTTGCAACATGAGTAACAGAGGTTTGGATGAACTCAGGTTTATGGAGTATGGAATGTGGGAGACGAGCCAGAAGCACAAAAAATTATGAAAATTGCAAGAACATTGGTGAATGAATCCATTTGTTGGCAGCCATTGGAAAAAGAACACATACAACTGAATAAGCTGCCAACAATGAATTGCTTGCCGGGGCTGTGCCGGAATGAAATTGGCCGGAATATTTTATAATTGAAGGGAAACATCGTAACAGTTTCTAATAGACTGGATAATTTTGAGTTTGAGAGATAATGTGAAATATAAGCTATTGATTCAACTACCTGTCATGCATGCTGAATTTTACAAGACACAATGGGCGAAATTCTCCCCCAACGGCGGGATGCCCGCCGACTGGCGCCAAAGCCGGCGCCAATCAGACGGGCATCGCGCCGGCAAAAAGGTGCGGAAGTCTCCGCATCTTTGGCGGCCTAGCCCCAACATTGAGGGGCTAGGCCGACGCCGGAGGGATTTCCGCCCCGCCAGCTGGCGGAAATGGCGTTTGTTGCCCCGCCAGCTGGCGCAGAAATGCGGCGCATGCGCGGGAGCGTCAGCGGCCGCTGTCAGTTTCCCAGCGCATGCGCGGGAGCGTCAGCGGCCGCTGTCAGTTTCCCGCGCATGCGCAGTGGGGAGAGTCTCTTCCGCCTCCGCCATGGTGGAGGCCGTGGCGGAGGCGGAAGGGAAAGAGTGCCCCCACGGCACAGGCCCGCCCGCGGATCGGTGGGCCCCGATCGCGGGCCAGGCCACCGTGGGGGCACCCCCCGGGGTCAGATCGCCCCGCGCCCCCCCCAGGACCCCGGAGCCCGCCCACGCTGCCTGGTCCCGCCGGTAAATACCAGGTTTGATTTACGTCGGCGGGACAGGCAATTCCTGGGCGGGTCTTCGGCCCATCCGGGCCGGAGAATCCAGCGGGGGGTCCCGCCAACCGGCGCGGCCGGATTCCCGCCCCCGCCCAATCTCCGGGAGCGGAGACTTCGGCGGGGGCGGGGGCGGGATTCACGGCGGCCAACGGCCATTCTCCGACCTGGCGGGGGGTCGGAGAATGACGCCCCATGTCTTGAAATGTACCTTTAACTTAAAGTAAAACAGAGAATTCCAGATAAGCACCTCAGCTTGGAGACAGGCCCAGGTGATATGGTTGCCATGGGCAGTGAAATTCAAACAGAAACCCATTGCAGTATGATGGCCTTTGAGCCAGAGCAATAGCCAGAAGGAAGATTTTCAATGACTTTAAAATGTTTACGATAACTGTAATTTGTTTTTAAATGTTTTGAATAAAACTACTTTTAAAAGTCTCAGCTCTAATAAAAAAATCATGTTGCATTTTTTGGATTGTAGGAAAAGATTTTCCATGTGACCTGGTGACCCATGACCTTGAAGCAGTACTGACAAGAAGGAAGTTAAAATATGGGGGAAATGTGGCACTCAGACAATAAAAAAGAAAGGGAAGAACGGCCCTGATAGATCTACCAAAACTAATGGGAGCTGAGAGTAGAGAGTGCTGGAAAGAAATGCACCATTACACAGATGCTGCTGCCTGAAGAGCATTGGCTAAGCGCTTGAATGAAAATGACTGGAATTCTGCTAGCAAGAACTGTGCGGCTGAAACTGGTCCCATGTCCGTGAGATAGGGCTGTACACCAGCAGCGGGATTCTCTCTTCCTGCTGCATGTCAATGGGATGTCCCATTGAAGCCACCCCACACAGCCAGGAAACTCATGGGCAGGGATGCGCTGCCACCGGGAAAAGAGAATCCCAAAGTCTGGAGATTTCTGACCTTCTAATATCTGCTATACCATGTGTAATATAAAGGGCTAAATTCTCTGCCTCGTGACGCCGCAAACGCGAACCACGATCAGGCAAAGAATTGAACGTCCAGCCAAAATCAAGGTCTGCCCCAGATGTCGATTCGGGAGCCACCCTCCGGTCCTTTCCTGGTGACAATAACCAGGGGCGGGATTCTCCAAGAATGGGGCAATGTCCCCACGCCAGCTTACAAACGCTGGCGAATCACTCTGGACTTTCTTGACGAAAGTCCTGAGTGATTCTCTGACCTGCAGGGGGCTAGCAGGGCCCCGGAGTACTTCTCGCAGCTCTGGCTGCGGATACGGGGTCCCGCACACTTGGTCGAGAGTTCGAGCATGCGCATGGTGGCGGCCTGCAGCGGCCACCCTGTGGGACATGGCGGACTCAGCCCGCAGAGCGGCACCAGAAATGTAGGTCCCCCCGAGATCGCGCGCGCCCGTGGGTCCATGACGGCGATCACCTCCATGGCCATCCAGGAGGCCCCCCCCCCCCCCCCCCCCCGCTCCCCCCCAGTGATCGATCCCCCGCCTCCCAACAGGGCGGCCGCGGACTGAATCCGCAGCCACCATCAGCCGTTCCCAACCGGATTTTGGAGTAAATGCCAATTCTTCGCCCCCGATCGCGATTTCGCCGTGGGGGCTTGGAGAATCCAGCCCCAGGTTTGCGCCCCGCACCAGCAGCGGCATGCAAAGCACCCGGTATTTGCATTCATTTAAATGTATTTAGCATGTTTGACCCAGTATATTCCGGGCCTCTGCGATGCTCCGCCCCTCTCAGGTGGAAGTCACACAGACTTGGTTTACTACAGCTATTTACAAACGAGGACTGGGCGCCATGGCTGCTGAGGGGAAGAGAGAAGGTAAGCAAAGTTTGAAAAACTGTTTACAGACCGCCATTGCTGCAGTATTTGTTTTAAACACACCCATGTGGTACAAGTTACAGGCCCCTGGCTGCTCACTCTGCTGACTTCTCACTGTGTCCTGTAAATGTTCACAGAGCCTCCAAAGATTTGTGAGTCCATCCAGGCCATCCCTCTGGAAAGCCTCAGATCCCAGCTGACCCATCACCAGGATGGGCGTGGCCAAGCTCAATCAGTGGCACACCAGGTGCTGACACTCCTCAGTTCACTCATCAGAAGCACAGCACCACTGCAGGAGAAGCAGGGGAAGAGCAGAGTTCACCCCAAATAAAGAACACATGCATCGTGGAATTTGGCACCCTCCCTGGCACACTGCCCCTTTCAGGGCAGAGGCTTCATTCGGCACAATATCGGCTACCCCACTGTGCAAGACCACCAGCTGTCTCCAAGCCCTGCCTGTCCACCGTGCCCCTGCTCCCATCCATCGTCATCCCAGACAGGTTGTCACAACTTATGTGACACACCTAGGACCCACATCACACTGCAGCTAAGCTCCCAGCGATGCACAGTTCCCTCGCTCACCCCCATGTGTAGGACCTGCCAACACACCAGCCTCTAAGCATGGAGGCTATTGGTGGCACACGGTGACCCTCTCCACTGCACAACCGGTGCCATGCTGCTGGTGGGATAACATACAGCCCACCCAATGAGGACACCCACAGTAGACCCCACTGGAGGAGTCAGAATAAGGGCTGCAGAGCCTATTGCTGACACAGGTTGCAGCAGCCACTGGTGCCCCTGTTGGCAGGGACGGGTGATGAGGATTGGATTGGATTGAATTGGATTTGTTTATTGTCACGTGTATCGAGGTACAGTGAAAAGTATTGTTCTGCATACAGTCCAGACAGATCAGTCCATATATGGGGAAAAAGCACAGGGCAAACATAAATATACAATGTAAATACATAGGCACAGGCATCGGGTGAAGCATACAGGAGCGCAGTGCAACTCAGTGGAGAAGATGTGTGAAGAGATCAGTTCAGTCCATAAGAGGGTCATTCAGAAGCCTGGTAACAGCAGGGATGAAGCTGTTTTTAAATCTGTTAGTGCGTGTTCGCAGACTTTTGTACCTCCTGCCCGATGGAAGAAGTTGAAGAGTGAATAAGCTGGTTGGGAGTGTTCTTTGATTATGCTGCCTGCTTTCTCAAGGCAACGGGAGGTGTAGACAGATTCAATGCTTGGGATAAAAGCAAATGTCTGCGGATGCTGGAATCTGAAACAAAAGAGAAAATGTTGGAAACTCTCAGCAGGTCTGGCAGCATCTGTAGGGAGGGAAAAGAGCTAACATTTCAAGTCCAGATGACCCTGCTTTGACAAAGGGTCATCTGGCTGGAAACGTTAGCTCTTTCCTACCCCTACAGATGCTGCCAGACCTGCTGAGAGTTTCCAGCATTTTCTCTTTGGGATCAATGGATGGGAGGCGGGTTCGCATGATGGACTGAGCTGTGTTCAGAACTCTGTAGTTTCTTACGGTCTTGTCCGCGCAGTTCCAATACCAGGCTGCGATGCTCTTGATGTTGTATCTGTAAAGGTTGATAAGAGTCAATTTGGACATGCTGAATTTCCTTAGTTTCCTGAGATAGAGGCTCCCTGGTGCCACTCGCTGATAGGGACAGGGATACAGTGTTGAATTGAAGGCCACATATCGGGGGGAACTGCTGAGGGGTGGGGTAGGGCTTGGTGGGATAAATGTGGAGGATGGAGATGAAGTGCAACTTTGGGTCACCATGTTGTCTGTTGGATTTGGATGGGCAAGGGAATACTCATCTTGCTAACATGCCTTCTCATTTTCCCCCAGCAGAGAATGAATTTTGGTGCACAGCCAAGAATGATTGCTAGATACGTGGCCACGGCTGCCATTGTGGGTGCCTGGAGGCTGGAGGCACAGGATCTGGTCAGGAAGGATCCTGCACAAGAACAGGATCCAGTGGGTGAGGCTCGAGTGCCGACTGTCCAAAAGACTGAGGAGGAGGATAAAGGAGGCGCAGCATCAGGCCACATGTATACCTGTTGCTCGAGGACCTGTACGACTCCGCGTGCCGCCAAAGACTCCGGCTAACCAGAGTGACCATGCACCAACTGTGCTACCTGGCACCGTGGGGTTATGGAGGAGGATACCCGCTCCCAGTGGCTGTTAAAGTGATGGTTGGCCTGAACGTTTGTGCCTTTGGGCCTTTCCAGGGACTGAGTGAGATCGCTCAGACATCTGCACACAGGTGCATCCTCACTGTGACGGATCCCTATGCGCCCGCGAAGCAAACTGTATAAACTTCAGTCTGGACCTAGCACACCAGGATACTTAGGCAGCAGGATTTACCGCCATCGCTGGCATGCCTCAGGTCCAGGGGGTAATCGGTAGCACACGTGTCCCCCTATAGATGAGCACCAGCTCATCAGCGGGTGGCGTTTATCAATCAGAAAGGCTTCCACTCCTTGAAGGTGCAGTTGGTGTGTGACCACTAACACCAAGTACACATCATGAGCATCTGCATCTGATACCCAGGCTGCGTGCACAATGCATACATCCTGACTTGGTTCCTGACACTTTCGAGGTAGTCCCTCAGGTGAGGGGTTGGCTCCTGGGAGTCTAGGATTACCCACTGATATCTTGGCTAATGATGCCTGTCCGGAGGCCACAGACTGTTGCCTAGACCCATGAAAACAACACCCATGCAGCAACCAAGAGCGTCATTGAGCGGTGCATCGGCTTCCTCAAGATACGCTTCCCATGGCCGGACCCCTCCGGTGAGGCTATCCAACTTAGCCTCAGTAGGGCCTCGGACATGGTGCTGATCTCTCCGCACAGCAGAGGAGGTACAAGCTGGAGGAGGAGGAAGAACATCAGGCCTTATCTGATGAATGGGATGAGGAGAATGGCCAGGAAGTTCTGGGCAAGGAGCCCGGGCTGGGTGGGCAGGTCGCCCAATGTGTGCTTCAGGGCTGCTGCACACGGGCCAACATCATCTCCCCCAGATATTCCCACTTAGGGGCCTGGCCACTAGCAGCTCCTCCATCATGTCCCATCTCTCCATACTCTCACACCTCTTCCCCCAGCCCCTTTCAAGTGGTGCTTCCTTGCCCATTGCTGCCGCATCCCTTCATTGCACCACCCATGTCCCTCCTCCCTTCACCCCAGCCCACCATCCCAGCTCCACCTCCCCTCTCTCCCCACCGAGGGTTCTACCTGCATCACTACAGGTTGTTGGCCCTGGGCTGGCAGTATAAGCAGGTCTTGTCCGTGGGGTGGAGGATGATGACGACACTCTGTGAGATGAGTCCTGGTGCTCCTCAACGTTTGACTACGTCTGACTCCTGTCTTCAGGATCACATTCCAGTGTCCACCCGGTGATCCCTGCATGTGTGCTGGACATTCCATCTCATAGGCCCATATATCCTTTTGGGTGGTGGAGAAGAGGGACTGGTTATGGAGATGGTGACAGCGATGATACTCCCTGGATCAGCTATCCTACAAGGCAGCTTCACACTTCTGGCCGCGTTCCCTGCCACCTCGGACGGTGACCCCAGGGGGAATGTGAAAATGTGAAATGATATGTAAACATGTAGGTAACTAAAGGGTTAATTATAAAATCTAGTTGTAACACTGTACGAAGTCTTACAACACCAGGTTAAAGTCCAACAAGTTTGTTTCGATGTCACTAGCTTTCGAAAGCTAGTGACATCGAAACAAACCTGTTGGACTTTAACCTGGTGTTGTAAGACTTCGTACTGTGCTCACCCCAGTCCAACGCCGGCATCTCCACATCATAGTTGTAACACTACCACTAGAGGGCACCACTATATCCCACTATAAGTATTAGCTTCCAGAGGATCTTGGTCTCTTTCAGCCCAGGAGTGACTAGACAGCAGTAGTGTATGATAGATAGATCACAGCATCGTTAGCATGTGTAGTTTTGAATCAGTTAATACATTAATATTTAATTACTTGATTACTAGTGATAGTTCTGTAGAGTGGCGAACTCAATTATAATTAATCGTTACTCAATAAATGAGTTTGCTTTAAGTTGAAGACTCATTATTTCTTCAAGATCACACCATCAGACCTTCTGGATAAACAGCAACTAGTAACTATAGATATTACTGAACCCAGTTATATGACAGAATGTTCAATTGTCCTGCGAGCCTGCCCTAGTCTGGAGTTGAAATCAGCCATGATTGAATGGTGGAGTGGACTCGATGGGCCGAATGGCCTTACTTCCGCTCCTATGTCTTATGGTCTTATAGTCTGAACCAGGGCCTCAAGGAGCACTGAGACAGAGCCACATCCCTCAGAGATTGGGCCGTGTCCCTCACTGCCATGGTCATGTCCCTCTGGGACTGGTCCAGGTCTATCAGTGCCTGGTCAGTGCTCTTGACACCCTCAGCACTGACCCTTTGTGAATGGGCAAGGCTATGGAGTGCTGCAGCAATGTCCATGTGGGCCCAGTACATGTGTGCCTGTGACTAGGTCCCCCTGCCCTGAGCCTCAGCCATCGATTGCACAGATTTCCCCAAGCCTTGGATGTGTTGATCCATGGCTGTGACCTTTTGACCCAAGGCTTCCACAGCAGATACCACCCGTTCAGTGTTGGCCTAGGTACCACGCATTGTCGGCATCATCTCCTGCACCTGAAAGCTATTGGACACCCTCCAGCTGCACCTACAGGCATTGCAAAGTTGCTGACAACCCCTCCAGTAAATCCTGGCCCTGTGCCTGCATCTCCACCAGTGATGGGATTATTCTTTCCAGAAGCGCGATACTTGTCTGGACGACAGCTGTTTCCTGGGGTCGGGCAGCACCTTCGACCGTCCGTTGCCTCAGGAGTCCCAACCTCCACCTGATGTGCTGCAGCATGTGTGGTGTGCACAACAAAAGTTGATCCAGTAGAGGGCAGTAGAGCGGAGCTGCTGATTGGCTGTTGCCGGGGAAATTTGCATACGTCCGTATGCTCACCCTAACTTGAAGGTGGTTTGTGGAGGAGCTGTTGTCAAGTGACACTCAAACCTGAAACACTTCTTCAGTGTTTCGCTCCCGACCCCCTCCTCTAACCAAAAAAACAACAACCGCTGTACAGTTCAAGAGGAAGGCTCGAGGGCAGGTGGAAGTCGAAAGAAGTTGAACCGTGACGTCACAGCCTGAAGGTAATGGACTGGCTGGTGACTGGTAAGTAGCTTTTCTTTTATTTTCCCTCGGGTGTTATCGTCTGGGGTGCAGAGGTTGCTGAGTGAGTGCTTGCTGAGAAGGGGAGTGAATAACAGGTAAGCTCTTTCTTTCTTTTTCTTTTTTTATCTAGAGGGGATGGCAGGGAAGGTAGTGCAATGTTTCTCCTGCAGAATGTTTGAGGTGAGGGACGCCATCAGTGTCCCTGCTGATTTCACCTGTGGGAAGCGCACCCATCTCCAGCTCCTCAGAAACTGCGTTAGGGAACTGGAGCTGGAGCTGGATGAACTTCGGATCATTCGGGAGGCAGAGGTGGTCATAGATAGAAGCTTCAGGGATGTAGTTACTCCGAAGAATAAAGATAGATGGGTGACGGTGAGAGGGGCTGGGAAGAAGCAGTCAGTACAGGGATCCTCTGTGGTTCCCCTTAGTAACAAGTATACCGCTTTGGATACTGTATACCGCTTTGGATACTTGGATACCAGGGGTAAGCAATGGGGTACAGGTCTCTGGCACAGAGTCTGTCCCTGTTGCTCAGAAGGGAAGGGGGGAGAGGAGTAGAGCATTAGTCATTGGAGACTCCATAGGTAGGGGCATAGATCGGAGATTCTGTGGGAACGAGAGAGAGTCGTGGTTGGTATGTTGCCTCCTAGGTGCCAGGGTGCGTGATGTCTCGGATCGTGTTTTCAGGATCCTTAAGGGGGAGGGGGAGCAGCCCCAAGTCATGGTCCACATAGGTACCAATGACATAGGTAGGAAAAGGGATAGGGATGCAAGGCAGGAATTCAGGGAGCTAGGGTGGAAACTTAGATCTAGGACAGAGTTATTATCTCTGGGTTGTTACCCGTGCCACGTGATAGAGAAACGAGGAATAGGGAGAGAGAGGTGTTAAACACGTGGCTACAGGGATGGTGCAGGAGGGAGGGTTTCAGATTTCTGGATAATTGGGGCTCATTCTGGGGTCGGTGGGACCTCTACAAACGGGCTGGTCTACACCTGGACCAGAGGGGTACCAATATCCTGGGGGGGAAATTTGCGAATGCTCTTCGGGAGGGTTAAAACTAGTTCAGCAGGGGCTTGGGAACCTGAATTGTAGCTCTAGTATACAGGAGGTTGAGAGTAGTGAGGTCATGAGTAAGGTTTCAAAGTTGCAGGAGTGTACCGGCAGGCAGGAAGGTGGTTTAAAGTGTGTCTTCAATGCCAGGAGCATCCAGAATAAGGTGGGTGAACTTGCGGCATGGGTTGGTACCTGGGATGTTGTGGCCATTTCGGACACATGGATAGAGCAGGGACAGGAATGGTGGTTGCAGGTTCCGGGGTTTAAATATTTCAGTAAGCTCAGGGAAGGTGGTAAAAGAAGGGGAGGGGTGGCATTGTTAGTCAAGGACAGTATTACGGTGGCAGAAGGGACGTTTGATGTGGACTTGTCTACTGAGGTAGTATGGGCTGAGGTTAGAAACAGGAAAGGAGAGGTCACCCTGTTAGGGGTTTTCTATAGGCCTCCGAAAAGTTCCAGAGATGTAGAGGAAAGGATTGCAAAGATGATTCTGGATAGGAGCGAAAGCAACAGGGTAGTTGTTATGGGGGACTTTAACTTTCCAAATATTGACTGGAAACGCTATAGTTCGTGTTCTTTAGATGGGTCTATTTTTGTCCAATGTGTGCAGGAGGTTTTCCTGACACAGTATGTAGATAGGCCGACGAGAGGCGAGGCCATATTGGATTTGGTACTGGGTAATGAACCAGGACAGGTGTTAGATTTGGAGGTAGGTGAGCACTTTGGTGATAGTAACCACAATTCGATTAAGTTTACTTTAGTGATGGAAAGGGATAGATATATACCGCAGGTCAAGAGTTATATCTGGGGGAAAGGCAATTATGATGCGATGAGGCAAGACTTAGGATGCATCGGATGGAGAGGAAAACTGCAGGGGATGGGCACAATGGAAATGTGGAGCTTGTTCAAGGAACAGCTACTGCCTGTCCTTGATAAGTATGTGCCTGTCAGGCAGGGAGGAAGTGGTCGAGCAAGGGAACAAAAAAGCAGTCGAAACACTTGTCAAGAGGAAGAAGGAGTCTTATGTAAAGATGAGACATGAAGGTTCAGTTAGGGCGCTCGAGAGTTACAAGTTAGCTAGGAAGGATCTAAAGAGAGAGCTAAGAAGAGCCAGGAGGGGACATGAGAAGTCTTTAGCAGGTAGGTTCAAGGATAACCCTAAAGCTTTCTATAGATACGTCAGGAATAAACAAATGACTAGGGAAGAGGAGGGCCAGTCAAGGACAGTAGTGGGAAGTTGTGCTTGGAGTCCGAGGAGATAGGAGAGGTGCTAAATGAATATTTTTCGTCAGTATTCACACAGGAAAAAGACAATGTTGTCGAGGAGAATACTGAGATTCAGGCTTCTAGACTAGAAGGGCTTGAGGTTCATAGGAGAAGGTGTTAGCAATTCTGAAAAGTGTGAAAATAGATAAGTCCCCTGGGCCGGATGGGATTTATCCTGGGATTCTCTGGGAAGCTAGAGAGGAGATTGCTGAGACTTTGTTCTTTAAGTCATCTTTGTATACAGGAATAGTGCCAGAAGACTGGAGGGTAGCAAATGTTGTCCCCTTGTTCAAGAAGGGTAGTAGAGACAACCCCGGTAACTTATAGACCAGTGAGCCTTACTTCTGTTGTGGGCAAAATTTTGGAGAGGTTTATAAGAGATAGGATGTATAATCATCTGGAAAGGAATAATTTGATTAGAGATAGTCAACACGGTTTTGTGAAGGGTATGTCGTGCCTCACAAACCTTATTGAGTTCTTTGAGAAGGTGACCAAACAGGTGGATGAGGGTAAAGCAGTTGATGTGGTGTATATGGATTTCAGTAAAGCGTTTGATAAGGTTCCCCACAGTAGACTACTGCAGAAAATACGGAGGCATGGGATTCAGGGTGATTTAGCAGTTTGGATCAGAAATTGGCTCGCTGGAAGAAGACAAAGTGTGGTGGTTGATGGAAAATGTTCAGACTGGAGTTCAGTTACTAGTGGTGTACCACAAGGATCTGTTTTGGGGCCACTGCTGTTTGTCATTTTTATAAATGACCTGGAGGAGGGCGTAGAAGGATGGGTGAGTACATTTGCTGATGATACTAAAGTCGGTGGAGTTGTGGACAGTGCGGAAGGATGTTACAATTTACAGAGGGACATAGATAAGCTGCAGCGCTGGGCTGAGAGGTGGCAAATGGAGTTTAATGCTGAAAAGTGTGAGGTGATTCATTTTGGAAGGAATAACAGGAAGACAGAATACTGGGCTAATGGTAAGATTCTTGGCAGTGTGGATGAGCAGAGAGATCTCGGTGTCCATGTACATAGATCCCTGAAAGTTGCCACCCAGGTTGAGAGGCTTGTTAAGAAGGCGTACGGTGTGTTAGCTTTTATTGGTAGAGGGATTGAGTTTCGGAGCCATGAGGTCATGTTGCAGCTGTACAAAACTCTGGTGCGGCCGCATTTGGAGTATTGCGTGCAATTCTGGTCACCGCATTATAGGAAGGATGTGGATGCATTGGAAAGGGTGCAGAGGAGATTTACCAGAATGTTGCCTGGTATGGAGGGACGATCTTATGGCTGAGGGACTTGAGGCTGTTTTCGTTAGAGAGAAGAAGGTTAAGAGGTGACTTAATTGAGGCATACAAGATGATCAGAGGATTGGATAGGGTGGACAGTGAAAGCCTTTTTCCTCGGATGGTGATGTCTAGCACGAGGGGACATAGCTTTAAATTGAGGGGAGATAGATATAAGACAGATGTCAGAGGTAGGTTCTTTACTCAGAGAGTAGTAAGGGCGTGGAATGCCCTTCCTGCAACAGTAGTGGACTCGCCAACACTAAGGGCATTCAAATGGTCATTGGATAGACATATGGACGATAAGGGAATAGTGTAGATGGGCTTTAGAGTGGTTTCACAGGTCGGCGCAACATCGGGGGCCGAAGGGCCTGTGCTGCGCTGTAATGTTCTATGTTCTATGTTCAGGAGCCTCCTCAGTAAACTGCCCCACCGAGGTGATAGAGTTTGCAATGATGGAGGGCGGAGGTGAAGGCAGTGCCGAGAAGTTGGTGTTGGCCCCAGACTGGTGCTCCGGTGAATGCTGGGGTTGTGGATTTAGGCGGGGTGCCCAGACTGCTCGGCCTGGTCTGATGGTGATCCTGCAAGACAAAAGACAAGAGAATAGTGAGATCTTGGGAAGGAGTGGTCTGGGGGAGAGGAGTGGCTGAATTGCTCCTGGGACATCACTGTCCATCGGGAGCTCACTTGGTTGTCACATGCTGACCCCTGCTTCGGAGATAGCCCTCTTCTATATCTCCCTGGACAATTCCATCACATTCTGCTCGATGAGGGTGAGAGCCCTGAAGTCCAGGATACCCCCTCTGGTCTTCTCCTGCTCTGCTCTATTATGGGTCATGTTTTCTTATGAGACACACAAAGGACTTGGTGAGATGCACAGAGGTGAGTTACATGGTGGGGTCTGTAGATGGTGGCATGTTTGTGCAGAGCACCTGGTCAAAGAGGACAATACAGGTGTTGGCATTTGGTGCAGGGTGGGATGTGAGAGTGATGCAGGAAGGTAGGTTTTGATTGGCCTCAGTGGCAATGGGGGTGTGATGTGAAGAGTGAGGGCCAGAAGCGATGCCAGGGAAACAAGTAGCGACTCAGCCGAGCTGCCCTAAAAGGTTGTTCACCTTCTAGCGACACTGCATGCCAGTCCGCCTGGAGAAGCTCACTGTACTGACCGCCTCTTCCACTTCCATCCAGGCCCAGTTGACAACCGTGGGCTGAAGCCTCCAGCCCACCCTGCGGAAGAAGGTGTCCTGCTTCTCCTCCACCGCATCTAACATTCTATCGCGCTCTGACCCGGTGAACTTTGGGGTCATTGTCCTCTGAGCCAGCTTGTTGGCTGGAATGAGAGTGTGTGAGTAGCTTATAAGCAGCTCCAGCTTGTCAAGCTCTTCAGCGGCAATTCTGGCCCCCAACGAATCCGACGCCAGCGGGAATGGGAATTGCTCTAGATTCACGTGGGCCGAGTGCTGGCCCATTAGATGTCCTGAATTGCTCGACAAATAGCCCTGCCCAATGGGAGTGCAAACCCCATGCAATTCAGTCCCGGCGTCACGCTTAGGGCTGGATTCCCTAGTCCCTTGTTTCACGGCGGCAAACCATTGGCCGGCGGTGGGATTCTATCTTCCCAACGCTTGACAATGGGATTTTCCATTTAAACCATCCCACCCACCGCAAAACCCACTGGCGGGGCTGTGCCGCCAGCGGGAAAAGTGAATCCCGATGACCGGAGTCTCCCAAATGGAGAAATCTGTCCAATATTTGTGCCGAATGTGATTTGCCTGTTATTCCATGTTTAATTTATGTTGATTCTGATCAATGTTAAAATGACAAGAAGTGAAATCTTGTTCAATGATTTTTCATTTGGGGGTGGTTCAGAAAATGTGGTTATTTTGGACTGTTGGTCACCACAGAGATTGCATAAACATACAAATTAGGAGCAGGAGTAGGCCACTCGGCCCTTCGAACCCACTCTGCCATTCAATCGGACCATGACTGATCTGATTGCCCAGACCAAAGCGGGCAGCGAGCCAGCAGCAAGGACCGACCCTCCCCCCCCCTCGCCCTCGACCACCACGAGGCAGGCGGCGGAACAAAGAGGGACTCCCGGCCCGACCAGAAGCCCCTCCCTCTCGACCCTGAGTGAGTGAGGGAAAAAAAAAGAACTTCCCCTTTTTCAAACAAAGACTTTAAAAGAACAAAGTGTGTTTGGCCTGTGTACCCAGCGAAACTCTGGGTCACATACCAAGAAAGAGTGTATTTCTTCACAGCCCCCGCAGAAGCAAACAAGTTTGTCGAGGAACACGGGCTGGAAAACCAACAGATGGAGTAGAAATGAGGGGCCCCTGGCAGGGGGCAACAACACGCCGACGGGGGGGGGAGGGGAGGGATGAGGCAACGCCAGCCCCCCGCCCCCGACCCCGCCATGGCGAGCGCACCCTGAACAAAGAGCAAACCACTACCCGAGGGACCGCTTCAGGTGGGAGACCAGGCCCCAGCACGAGGGAACGAGAATAGCGGAGAAGGGAGAGCAAGCGAGAGGAGTGCAGGTAGGATGGGGGAAGAGCGGGCAGAAAAGCGTAGAGGCCGGGCAGGGGAGAAGCGAGACATTCCCGAGACAACTCCCAAGAGGGGGGACACCGCACTAGCAGAAAAGCTAGCGCCGGGGACATGCAACAAAGCAGGGCCGCAGCGTGCCCCCAACAGGGGGGAAGGCGCCAGGCCGGGGGGGGGGGGGTGGGTGGGGGGGTGAGGCACCACTCAACAGAGGCAGGAGAGCAAATGGGGATAGGAACAGGGGAAAGAGGGACAAAGGAGGGGTATACGGGAGAGGGGGAAAAAGGAGGGAAGAGGGAGGGACCGGGGGGGAATGTTTCGAGTATATCATGGTGCAGACACACACTGATGAACACACAGTGGGACCAATCAACACACACAACACCGCAGCCAATCACCAGTTAGAGCACATGCAGTATAAAGACAGGGGGCATCAGAGTTCCCGCTCATTCGAGCTGCAGCTAGCTAGGAGGACAGAGCTCACAGCCTGCAGCACAGACATTCACCATGTGCTGAGTGCATCGACTGGTTAGGACATGGCAAAGGTTTTTAGTTAAAGCTAGTATCGAGTTAACCCACAGTCAGAGTATGTTACAACAGTTAATGATTCAATAAAATAGTGTTGCACTATTTCAAGTGTTGGTGACCTGTATGTGTTCCACGGATCCAGAGCACCCAACACAACATGATACCAGGAGTTGAGGGATATTAGCACTTCTTAGACCTACCTGCAAGTGACCTGCCTTCCGCCAGCATTCCGTCATCCTGCAACATGGACAACATCAGCTCCGCATCGCCGGCAACCTAGGGGCCAACTGGAAGATATTCAAACAGCGCTTCCAGCTCTTCCTCGAAGCCACAGACAGGGAGGATGCCTCGGATACCAGGAAAATTGCTCTCCTCCTCTCCACAGCCAGAGACCATGCCATCCACATTTTCAATTCTCTCACCTTTGCAGATGATGAAGATAAAACAAAGTTCAACACGGTCCTCCTCAAGTTTGACACTCACTGCAGCGTAGAGGTGAATGAAAGTTTTGAGCGCTACGTGTCCCAACAGCATTTGCAGGGTAAGGGTGAACCTTGCCAATCCTTTCTCACGCACCTCCGCATCCTTGCGCAGTCTTGCAGCTACGGGCCCACCTCCGACTCCATGAAAAGCGACCAGGTCGTTTTCGGTGTTCAGTCGGACCCCCTACGACAGCAGCTCCTCAAAGTAAAGCAGCTCACCCTAGCGACCGCCATTGAGACCTGTGTCTTAGACGAAAACGCCACGAGTCGGTATTCCCACATTCAAGCGGCTGAAACGGCGCGCCAAGGTCCCCACAAGACGGAACGGGTCCAAGTGATTGAACATCTCCAGGGCCTCAGCCTGGATGAGGGCGGCCATTTTGCGCGCTTTTCGCAGACTCCCGCGCTTGTGGGCACCAAACGAGGGGATGGCGACGTCGAAGAACGTAATGCGCAGGCACGCACCACGCACGACTGCACCGCGCATGCGCGGTGGCGCAGCGAACGTGCTGACGGTACGATGTGCGGCAACTGTGGCCCCGCCCATTTAAAACGGCAATGCCCTGCCAAATCTCGACAATGCCTAAGATGTGGCAGAGTTGGCCACTATGCTGCCTTCTGCTGAGCAGCTCAGCCTGCTATTTCATATCGCTTCAGCCTGCCTCGCAGGAATGTCCCGGCAATTCAACCCACGGTCACCGAGTCCGATGCGGACCTCCCGCACAGGAGTGACACCGGGGACCTGAAGGCGCCTTTTCAAGTCAGTGTCGTGAAAAAAAACAGGCTGTCCCCGAAGCAAAGACACCAGCCGCTGTCAGTATACAGCATCGGTCCAGACGATGAGTGGTGTGCCATCCTGACGGTCAACCGGTCCCAAATATGATTCAGCCTGGAAACTGGTGCCTCCGTCAATCTAATTGCGCGGTCTGACTTCCAAAGCCTTCGTGTCAAACCAGCCATCCTTCCATCAGCCTGCCAGCTATTGGATTACTGCTAGCGGCTCGTGCCAACTTGAAGTGACACACAGATCACGCAAAGCCATCCTTCCTTTTGAAATTGTGGGCTCCGCGAAAGCCTCCCTGCTTGGCGCACAGGCATGCAAGCTGTTGAACCTAGTTCAGAGAATTCACTCTCTATCTCCTGATGACACGTCTGCCTTCCAGGACGCTGACTTCAGGGCGCAACTCGACGCCATCATCGACCAGCACCACGACGTCTTCGAAGGCATGGGCATGCTCCCATATACCTACAAGATCTTACTGAAACAGAATGCCACGCCTGTGGTGCATGCATCTCGCAGGGTCCTAGCACCCCTTAAGGACCGCCTCAAGCAGCAGCTGCAGGACCTCCAGGACCAAGGGCTGATCTCCAGAGTCATGGAACCAACCGACTGGGTCAGTTCCATGGTATGTGTAAAAAAAGCCTTCCGGCGAATTGAGAATTTGCATTGAGCCCAAGGATTTAAATCGCAATATCATGAGGGAGCATTATCCAATTCCCAAGCGCGAAGAGACACATGCGAGATTGCTCGCGCCAAGCTCTTCCCCAAACTCGATCCCTCAAAAGGATTCTGGCAAATCCAGCTCGACAAATCCAGCAGGAAACTGTGTACATTCAATACCCCCTTTGGCAGATATTGTTACAACAGGATGCCGTTTGGGATCATATCTGCTTCAGAAGTATTCCATAGGATTATGGAACAAATGATGGAAGGCATTTAAGGTGTTCGCGTCTATGGCGACGACATAATCATTTGGTCCACCACCCCGCAGGAGCATGTCAATCGCCTCCAGCGCGTGGTCAAACGCATACGTGAGCAGGGCCTACGCCTCAACAGGGCCAAATGCTCTTTTGGTCAGACGGGACTCAAGTTCCTCGGGGACCACATCTCCCAGTTGGGTGTGCGGCCGGATGCGGACAAGGTGGCTGCTATCACAGCCATGAAAATGCCAGAGGACAAGAAGGTGGTCCTCCGATTTCTGGGCATGGTCAACTTTTTAGGGAAGTTCATTCCTAACCTGACCTCTCATACCACGGCTCTCAGGAACCTGGTCAGGAAGGCGACAGACTTCCAATGGACTACTTTTCAAATTACCCGGAGGTGATACGGTTGCACGACATCACATCGTTTGCAGTCATCCGTACCTATAAGGACACCTTTGCTCGACACGGCATCCCACTCACGGTTATGTCGGACAATGGCCCCTGCTTCGCAAGCCAGGAATGGTCCAACTTTGCCAGGCGGTACAATTTTGCCCATGTGACATCCAGTCCCCTGTACCCCCAATCCAACGGCAAAGCGGAGAAGGGCGTCCACATAGTCAAACGACTCTTCTGCAAGGCTGCCGATGCTGGGTCCGATTTCTACCTCGCCTTGATGGCCTATCGCTCCGCCCCACTGTCCACTGGCCTGTCGCCAGCTCAGTTGCTCATGGGTCGCACCCTGAGGATGACGGTGCCATCTATTCATGTCCCAGACCTCGACCACGTTTCGGTCCTTCGACGAATGCAGCTGTCTCGTGCACAGCACAAGGCGGCTCATGACTCCCGTGCAGCTGATCTCCCTGCTCTGGCTCCAGATGACAACGTCCGCATCCATCTTCCGGATGGAGACTGGTCTGCAACTGCTGTGATCCTTCGGCAGGTGGCCCCCCACTCGTTCCTGGTTTGTCTACCGGATGGCTCCATTCTACGCCGCAATCGACGCGTCCTTCGTCTCGTTCTGCGCTCACTACGTGATCCTCCACTGTCGCCTCGCCCTCTTGCTGGCTCTGTCATGGACTATGCAGAGATCCCGGTCACTCTGCATCCTCCTCACTCTGACGCAGTCCAGCCCGCTCCTCAGCCAGCGGCTCCTGACCCACCCTTGAGGCAGTCAACCAGAATTCGTCGCCCACCTCAGGGACTTAATTTGTGAACTTTCTGGACTTATAGACTTTCTGATTTGTTCTGTTCTTCCGTTTGATCGTTTACATGGTTCGTATCCAGTGTTCATCTCGTTATTCTTGTGACACACTGTTTTTCTGCACCAGGCACCTTCCCATGTAAATAGCTTAGTTTTCATGTACATAGTCCTGTAAATATTTTGCACACACATAGTCAGGGACAATCTCACCATACACTATTTATTGCCACACAGGTACATTCTTTTATAAAAGGGGGGACCCAGGGAAGGAGGGACATGTCATAATATACACCAGTACATCATGGTGTAAACACACACTGATGCACACACAGTAGGGCCAATCAACACACACAACATCGCAGCCAATCACCAGTTAGAGCACACAGACTATAAAGACAGGGGGCATCAGAGTTCCTGCTCATTCAAGCTGCAGCTAGCTAGGAGGACAGAGCTCACAGCCTGCAGCACAGACATTCACCATGTACTGAGTGCATCGACTGGTTAAGACAAGGCAAAGATCTTTCGTTAAAGCTAGTATCATGTTAACCCACAGTCAGAGTATGTTAAACAGTTAATGATTCAATAAAATAGTGTTGCACTATTTCAAGTGTTGGTGACCTGTATGTGTTCCATGGATCCAGAGCACCCAACACAACAGGACAGACAAGGCAAGAAAAGGAATAGCAATAGGGCTACAAAGTGCCACAACCAAGGGCTCAGAAGAAGAAATCGCTGCAAGCATCCACCAGTACGGTCTCTGGGCGAAGGGAGACTCCAGAGTGCAGCAGACTACACGCGTGTCAGATGCACAGTGGGCAGCCATATCGGGTGCCTCCTGGATATAGGGAAACGCCGGAGCGCAGGGACCCGCCCGCATGGAGAGAGCAGTGACAGCGGCCATCCTGGACGTCCCCCTAACAAAGGGAAACCCCGGAGAGGAGGGGTGCGTCCACCAGGTAAGTATGGTTAACCTCACAGGAGCGGGGGACAGAAGCCCCCACCAGGACAGTCACCTGGAACGTAAGGGGACTCAACGGCCCAGTGAAAAGATCCAGAGTCCTCACCCACCTAAGAAATATGAAGGCCGACATAGTATTTCTCCAAGAGACACACCTGAGAGAGCAGGACCGATTGCGGGTAAGAAAGGGCTGGGTGGGACAAACCTACAATTCCTGCTATGGGACGAGGGTCAGGCGGGTGGCGATATTGATCAGCAAGAGGGTGATGTTTAGGGCGACAAAGACGGTTATGGACCCAGGGGGACGGTACGTAATGCTCAGCGGGGCCCTGGATGGGGCAGCGGTAGTACTAGTTAACGTGTACGCGCAAAACTGGGACGACACGAGCTTCATTAAGAAGACCATGGAAGACCCGACATAGCGACGCACCGACTAATCAAGGGTGGGGGGGGGGCGGGGGGACTTCAACTGTGTACAGGATCCAACGACTGACAGATCAAACTCCAAAACGGGGAAAACCTCAAGCATGGCAAGGGAACTTTATGGAACAGATGGGAGCGGTGGACCCCTGGAGGTTCACCCACCCGGGGGGAAGGCGTTTTCCTTCTTCTCCCCAGTACACAACGTATACACCAGAATTGACTTCTTTGTGGTGGGGAAAACGGTGCTACCGGGGATAGACAAAGTAGAATACTCCGCAATTGTGATATCAGACCACGCTCCACATTACATGGACGTGAGGCTGGAGACAGGCAGGGCCCAACGCCCCACATGGAGGTTGGACATTGCCCTGCTAGCTGACAAAGCCTTCAACGAAAAGATATCGCGGGCCATAGCAGAGTACATGGAGAACAACCAGAACGGTGAGGTCTCACCCTCCACATTCTGGGAAGCGCTGAAGGCTGTACTAAGAGGGGAAATCATCGCTTTCAAAGCACAAAAAGGTAGGGACGAAAGGGCGGCTAGGCAGCAGCTGGTCGACTCCATACTGGAGGTAGACCGTAAATACTCTGAGGCCCCGACCGTAGAGCTCCTGGCGGACAGGAAAGAGCCACAAAGGAATTTTGACCTGCTCTCCACCAGGAAAGCAGTGCACCAACTCCGCCAGGCACGTGGGACCCTATACAAACACGGAGACAAAGCCAGCTGCCTGTTGGCACACCAGCTGAGAAAGCAGGCAGCCACCAGAGAAATTTCACAAATCAGGGATACCAGAGGCACATTAAAAACAGAAACAGAAAAGATCAACAAAACCTTCACGGCCTTCTACCAAGGGCTGTACACCTCAGAGCCCCCAATGGGGGAGTCTGGGATGAAACGATTCCTTGATGGACTGGACATACCAGTCGTGGGGAGGGCAGAAAACGGGGCCTGGAAGCACCACTAGCACTGGGAGCGATCATGGACAGCATTAGCTCCATGCAGGTGGGGAAGACGCCGGGACCAGATGGGTTCCCAGCGGACCTCTATAATTAATTTACGACAGCACTGGCCCCACACCTGCGGGAGATGTTCACAGACTCGCTGGCCAAGGGCACACTGCCACCCACGCCAGCACAGGCCTCAATCTCGCTGATACCTAAGAAAGATAAAACCCAACTGAATGTGGGTCATACAGACCCATCTCACTGCTGAACACAGATGCCAAAATACTTGCCAAAATCCTAGCCAAAAGGCTAGAAGATTGCGTACCAGAGGTGGTCGCAGAGGACCAGACGGGCTTTCTCAAAGGTAGTCAGCTTGCCTCGAACATCAGGCGCCTGCTGACATGATAATGACCCCCTCCGGGGAGAGAGAACCAGAGGTGATCGTCTCCCTAGATGCAGAAAAGGCCTTCGACAAAGTCAAATGGAAATACCTCATAGAGGTACTGGAGCGGTTCGGGCTTGGAACAGGGTTCACCTCCTGGGTAAAACTCCGATACAGCGCTCCCATGGCAAGCGTACGGACCAACAACACCAACTCCCGATACTCCCAGCTGCACAGGGGCACCAGGCAAGGATGCCCACTGTCCCTGCTGCTGTTCGCTCTAGCGATCGAGCCACTAGCAATTGTGCTCAGAGCAGCAAAAAACTGGAGGGGAATCCGAAGGGGCAGCAGAGAGCACAGAGTCTCACTCTATGCAGATGACCTGTTCCTCTACATCTCGGACCCACAAAGTAGAATGGACGGAATCATCGCGCTCTTGAAAGAGTTTAACGCCTTCTCGAGCAAAAGCGAGATCTTCCCGGTACACCCACAAGTAGGGGGGGCAGCACGAACGGGACTGCCGTTTAAACAAGCCCGACACAAATTCCGTTACCTGGGGATCCAAATAGCCCATGACTGGAAAGGGATCCACAAATGGAACCTCACCAGGATGACAGAGGAAGTAAAAAAGGACCTGCAAAGATGGAACACACTTCCACTCTCCCTTGCGGGGAGAGTCCAGATGAGCAAAATGAACAAACTGCCCAGGTACCTCTTCCTACTTAGATCCATTCCGATCTACAACCCCAAGGCCTTTTTCAAAGCACTGGACAAACTCATCATGGCGTTCGTATGGGGAAGGTGGGGGGGGGGGGGGGGGGTAAGAATGCTAGGATCCCAAAGAAGGTCCTACAAAAGACAAAATCCAGGGGGGGGCTAGCTCTCCCAAACCTACAATTCTACCACTGGGTGGCGACGGCCGAGTGAATAAGGGGATGGATCAAGGAGCCAGAAGCTGAGTGGGTGCGCGCGGAAGAGGCCTCCTGCATGGGGACCTCCCTCCGGGCCCTCGCCACAGCGGCGCTCCCATCCCCACCCAAAAAACACTCCAGCAGCCCGGTGGTGATAGCCACCCTCCAGTCCTGGAACCAACTACGGCAGCAATTTGGCCTGACCAAAATGTCGGACAAAGCTCCCATCTGCAACAACCATAGGTTCACACCAGCGCTGACTTATGCCACCTTCAAAAGGTGGGGACAGGATGGATGGACACTGACAGTCAGGGGCCTATACACGGACGGCAGGATCGCAACACTGGGCGAACTGACAGAGAAATTCCAGCTAGCCAGGGGGAATGAGCTAAGGTACCTGCAACTCAAAAACCTCCTACAAAAGGAGACAGGGACATACCCACAACCACCACGACAGACACTACTGGAAGAGTTACTGGACACAAGCATACTAGATAAAGGGAACTGTAGTGACATGTATGACCGACTGGTAGAAAGGGCCAACACCGTACTGGACGTAACAAGAATGAAATGGGAGGAGGACCTGGGGATTGAAATAGGGTGGGGTCTTTGGAGCGAAGCACTGCATAGTGTCAACTCCACCTCCACGTGCGCAAGGCTCAGCCTGACGCAACTAAAAGTGGTACATCGAGCCCACTTAACAAGAACCCATATGAGTAGGTTCTTCCCGGAGGTGGAGGAGAGATGTGAACGATGCCAAGGAGGCCCGGCCAACCATGCCCACATGTTCTGGTCTTGCCCCAGACTTGCGGGGTACTGGACAGCCTTCTACGAGGTAATGTCTAAAGTGGTGGGGATGAGGGTGAGCCATGCCCGAAAGTGGCGGTCTTTGGGGTTTCCGACCAGTCAGATCTATTCCTGGGGAGGAGGGCGGGCGCCCTTGCCTTTGCCTCCCTGTTCGCCCGCCGTAGAATCCTGTTTGGCTGGCGGTCAACAGCACCACCCAAAGCTGCAGACTGGCTGTCCGACCACTCAGAATCTTTTCAAATGGAGAAAATCAAATTCGCCATCTGAGGGTCAGACGACGGTTCCACAGAACGTGGGAGCCATTCACCCAATTGTTCCTTGACCTGTTTGTGGCCAACAAACAAGCAGAATAATAGCCAGGTAGCCAAGAATCAGGGGAAAGTAGCCAAAGCATGAGAGGGAGAAATAGACCGGGAGGGAGGGGGAGGGGAGGACAGCTAAACCTAAGAGGAAAGAAAGGCGAACCACAGGAGGGGGGGAGGGGGCAGAAGCGGGGATGGGGTAAGGGGGGAAGGGGGAAGAGACAGGGAACAATAGAGGAGAACCAGGGAGGTGGGGGGGGCGGGGAGAGGCAGGGGAACGATAACAAACTTGGCATGTACAGGAACAGAGAACAAGGAGAATACAGGAGAAAGAAGGGAGGAAGCGCTGAAGTGGAGGTGAGTGCGAGACGACAACGGCAGCAAATTCCACCCGGGAGAAGCAAGTGACAACACCAACACCAGACCCGTTCGCGTATTGCCCACTGTAATTGTTTCTCCGGCACCCAAATGTGTATCTACCTCCCAGTCTCAAATAATTTTGCCAATTGTACAGAGTTGCTGCTGTTGAGCTGGTGCATAATACCTTACCAGTTATTTTATTTTATTTTTTATTTCCTTTTTCTTATTACTTTTTTTTTAGATATGTTTGTGTGTGCCCTTCTCTTCTATATATATATATATATCTTATTCTGTGTACATAACGGCAAATATACTTTGTTCAAAAACCCAATAAAAAACATTTATATATAAAAAAAGACTGTCTACCTCTGCCTTAAAGATATTCAAAAACTCACGGAAAAGAATTCCGAAGACTCATGACCCACTGAGAGAAATTAATTCCTCTCATCCGTGTCTTAAATTTGTGACCCCTTATTTTTAACAGTGACCCCCGAGTTTTAGATTTTCTAGAGGAAACATCCTCTTCACATCAATCTTGCAAGACTTCTCAGGATCTTTGAGTATAAGAATTGGCAAGTCATGTTGCAGCTGTATAGAACCTTAGTTAGGCCACACTTGGAGTATAGTGTTCAATTCTGGTCGCCACACTACCAGAAGGATGTGGAGGCTTTAGAGAGGGTGCAGAAGAGATTTACCAGAATGTTGCCTGGTATGGAGGGCATAAGCTATGAGGAGCAATTGAATAAACTCGGTTTGTTCTCACTGGAACGAAGGAGATTGAGGGGCGACCTGATAGAGGTATACAAAATTATGAGGGGCATAGACAGAGTGGATAGTCAGAGGCTTTTCCCCAGGGTAGAGGGGTCAATTACTAGGGGGCATAGGTTTAAGGTGAGAGGGGCAAGGTTTAGAGTAGATGTACGAGGCAAGTTTTTTACGCAGAGGGTAGTGGGTGCCTGGAACTCACTACCGGAGGAGGTAGTGGAAGCAGGGACGATAGGGACATTTAAGGGGCATCTTGACAAATATATGAATAGGATGGGAATAGAAGGATACGGACCCAGGAAGTGTAGAAGATTGTAGTTTAGTCGGGCAGTATGGTCGGCACGGGCTTGGAGGGCCGAAGGGCCTGTTCCTGTGCTGTACATTTCTTTGTTCTTTGTTCTTATTTGTTTCAATGAAGTCACCTCTTACTCTTCCGAACTCCAGCGTATACAAGTCTAGCCTGGCCAACATTTCCTCTTAAGACAACCCACCCATGTAGAAGCCTTTTCCAAGGCCTGAGTATTGAGCCAGCCTTAACATGGGGCTCATCCCTCATTGTTAGGCCTTAGCTTAATAAACAGATCAGACGTGCAAGCTGGTTAAGATAGCTATTTATTAACCCAAGCTTGGTTTCGTGTACACGGAGATGAGATCTGGATGCTTGCCAAGATCTATCTGCTGAACGCTGATAAAAACACATCAATTATACAATTTCCAAAAATCAATAGCCCACCCCAGTTGGACTCGATCCAATCCCTGAAGCAGTCATGTTCAAGCTTATCCAATAAAATTGCGATCAACCAATGATTGAGCCTCATCCTGTTACCTGTTGTTTACCAAAAGGCTTTACGCAAATCTTTTTAAAAATAAATTTAGAGTACCCAATTCAATTTTTCCAATTAAGGGGCAATTTAGTGTGGCCAATCCACCTAGCCTGCACATCTTTGGGTTGTGGGGGTGAAACCCACGCAAACACGGGGAGAATGTGCAAACTCCACACGGACAGTGACCCAGAGCCGGGATTGAACCTGGGACCTTGGCACCGTGAGGCAGCAGGGCTAACCCACTGCGCCACTGTGCTGCCCTACGTCAATCTTAAGTTGTTTTCCCCATCCTAGCATCCTGCCGACCCTTTGTTCAGTTAAAAACAAAATTGCAGAACTGGCATCCTTTTTACTCCATGGATTGTTTCAGAGAGCCAGGATATCTAAAGTGGCTTCCTTTTCACTTCCAGAGGATATTGGGAGGCCACTGATAAAAACTTGCAGACTATGTAATCTGATGATCACACATCTGTGTCTCAAAAACATTGGCAAGTTAGCTAGCCTAAATCCCACCATGCATTGTGGCCACTGCTTATAGCCAGAGTTGAGATGATTATCACTGCCATGTCCCAAAATACAGGTTTAATGGTTAATAATGATTACCCAGTAAACTGTCTATAATTAATCTTAATCCTTAATAAACAAATTTATGTAAAATTACTCTCGTGGCATCCTAGCTATTCAGTTTTAAGAGGGCTCATCGTTGGACCCCGCTTTCAACCCGTTCCGGGTATTAGTCTCTTAAACATTTTCTGAACTGCTTGCAACACATTTACATCCTTCCTTAGATAAGAAGACCAATGATGAACACAGCACTCAAGATGTGATCTCACCAATGGCCCTGTATAAATGAAGTATGCTGCCTCTATGGTGTTGTGCATTGGGATACTAGGTAGTAACAACCACTTACTTCATGGTCCGTGCACCCTTGGGAATCCACTTGGGAGCTGTGAAGCTCTCACATTACTAGAATTACCAATTCCTTACCAATAGCCTTCAGCTGTGAAGGCAGCTGCGGCTATGGTCAATGGGAGTTAAAGTGACCATCACTATACTACGGGATTCTGTCACGGGGTGTTCGGTAGGACAGACAGGCAGCACCTGGAGCTGCCCTGTTATGGGTATACACGATCCAGCGGGTGGGATGGCGGACCCACGAGCGCTCCGCTTCTTCATCTCCCCGAACCAGGGGCAACCCTCAACCCACCGACTAAGCCTGACTTCCCCCCCACCAAGCACTGGGGCAGTGGCCCCGTGCTCTCAGGCTGACTGCCCGATTCTAAAGATGGCTACTCACCTCTTTGGATTACCACAGCATCTATTGCGCTCGCTTCACGTTCTGACATTGATATACTAAACAGCATTGCTGGGGACGTTCGATTGGGGCTCCTTCCCATTACTGAGGTGGAAATTGGTCTTAATTGGTGATTATTGGTTTCTCATCACGCCGTGACGGGATCCGAACCTTCCCAACGGCAGCGGGCCAGTTAGATCGGAAACCGATCAGCGGCCAGCGTGGACCCTGATTTTGGCCACTCCCGCAATCTAATCGGCCCACTCATTTTCGCGCCTGGCACGACGTGGCCAGTGGATTGCGCCCAAAACCTATCCTGTCATTGTTTCTTTAATTAATTTAACTTAGTTGAGATATTTTGTTAATTAACTTAGAATAAATCCGATGTATACTACCATTTACTGTGCTTATTAAATACGCGTACCTACAACTAAGCATTATACATTTCTCAATTGTACAGGTATATGTTTAAAGTATTAATGTTAAGAATGTTGTTCTTTTAAATTTATAGATCTTCCCTACCTCTGGAGTCATAGAATCATAGAATTTACAGTGCAGAAGGAGGCTATTCAGCCCATCGAGTCTGCACCGGCCCTTGGAAAGAGTTCTAAGCTGGCTATTAACACACTGTCCCTTACACTAATCAGATACTGGCCAATCAATTTACTAGTTTCTTCTGATGTCCCAGTTATTTTGTTCAAACTGAGCACGTGCTGACTCTCAGCACCTGAAATGGTGATCTGACGCTGCTGACTGTCTCCTTCAGGTCTGCTCAAACTCCCAGGTAGGTTAGGCCGCACTCTGATCCTTGGGCTTTATGTTTAATTGCTCTGACACTGCTGACTGTCTCCCTCAGGTCTGCTCCAACTCGCAGGCAACTAAGGCCACACTCTGATCCCTGGGCTTATTTATAGGTGCTCCCCTGCTACTGACTGTCTCCCTCTAACTCCCAGGTAGGTTAGGCCGCACTCTGATCCTGGGCTTTATTTTTAAGTGCTCTAATGCTGCTGACTGTCTCCCTCAGGTCTGCTCTAATTTCCAGGTAAGTTAGGCCACACTCTGCTCCCTGGGCTTTATGTTTAATTTATGTTTAATTGCTCTGACACTGCTGACTGTCTCCCTCAGGTCTCTGTACATAACTGCTTTTGAGCTTCGATATCCCAAATAAATTCAGGTGGTAAACTTTCTGTGTCAATTGATCTGGATAACGTATCAGCAATGATAAGTGCTTTTCCTGGAGTGTATACCAAGTTGAAGTCATACCTCCTTAACTTCATCATGATACGCTGCAGACGAGGAGTCATGTCATTCAAATTCTTATCTATTATGTGAACCAACGGTCGGTGATCCGTTTCCACTAGAAATGTTGGGAGCCCGTACACATAGTCGTGGAATTTCAGTATTCCCGTGAATAAACCGAGACATTCCTTTTCTATCTGTGTATATATGCATTCTGTTGCAGTCATGGCACGCGAGGCATGCGCAACTGGAACCCAATCGGATTGATCGTTCTGTTGGAGAAGAACTGCACTTATCCCTTCGAGATTCACTTCAGTGGAAATCTTTATTGCTCTAATCAGGTTGAAAAAGCAAGAATTGGTGCAGTTATTAATTGATGTTTGAGATCGACCCATTCATTTTGGTGACTCTGTGTCCATTCAAAGTTGGTTGCCTTCCTTATTAAACGGCATAAAGCTGACGGACTCGTGGTCAGGTTTGAGATAAACTCGCCCAAGAAGTTTACAAAGCCCAGAAATCTTAGCACAGCCTTTTTATCTTGTGGCATTTTCATATTTTGGATCGCAGAAATCTTTGCATTATACCTTGAGATGATATGGTATTCCCAAGAAGTTTAATGATGCTTGTGCAAATGTGTACTTTGACTGATTGAGTTTCAATCCATACTTATGGAGTCTTTGAAATACCTTGTTCAAACGACAAATGTGTTCTTCTTCAGTCGTGGATCAGATTACTATGTCGTCGACATCGACTCTTCACCATGGATACCCTCAGTCATCTGCTCCATTATCCTATGGAAAATCCCTGAAGAGGAAATTATCCCAAAAGGCATGCGATTAAAGCAGAAGCGTCCAAATGGAGTATTGAAAGTGTACAATAACCTGCTCGATTCATCAAGCTGCATCTGCCAGAATCCCTGAGAAACGTCGAGTTTAGTGAGGATACGAGCATTGGCCATTTCGCAAGTCATCTCTTCACGCTGAGGGATAGGGTAATGTTCCCTGCGAATATTTTTGCTCAGATCCTTTGGATCGATGCAGATTCTAAGATCTCCAGATGGCTTGTTGACAGATGCTGGAGAGCGGACCCAGTCAGTCGGATGTGTGACTCAAGAGATGATTCTTGTGACTGTAGTCGGTCAAGTTCTGTTTTCAACCTCTCTCGTGAAAGAGCTGGAACCCTCCTAGGCGGATGAGTTACAGGATTTGCATCTTTTTTCAGTAAAATCTTATGCTGGTAAGGCAAAGTGCCCATACCTTTAAAAACGTCAGGATACTTCTGAAGTATCTTCTGGATTTTATCTTCCATGCATGATGTAGCTGGAGTCCTCATATAGATTTGTTGAACAAGCCGCAAGTCTTTGCAAACCTGAGTGCCTAACAGTGATGATTTCTCATTGTCCACTACTCAAATCGTAGTGTCTTCTTTACTTTCTTATTTGTGACTTTAAGATGGCATGATCCTCTTGAAGCGGTCTTGGTGCCATTGTAGTCTTTCAGCCTACATGCAGCAGGTAACATCTCGTGTTCCCCTGGAATCGTGCCGAGATCTTTGCTTGACAGTAGATTAGTTGAAACCGGGCACCTGGTACCATGTTATATTACCTTGTGTAATATATGTTACTCATTTGCTTCTTATCAAGGTGATCCTGTATTCGGTGTTCATTAACACTCAAACTCTTCTACTAAAAGCAAATTATTTATTGAGTAACATAAACAAATAAACTGTGAGTTTGTTCTCTCTTCAACAACTATACTAGAGATTAAATAAACAAGATTAAATATATATTAACTATGATTAACAACACCTGCACTCTGAGCTATCTTTATCTGGTTACTAGTTACTACATCCACGAAGAGGCGGAATCTCGGCTTGAGTCTGTCTTTTATACCCGTCTCTAGTGCTGTTACTTCTAAACATCAAACCCTTATATACATACAGGTATGCAGAACATTACAACGTGTTTCATTGCATTAATGTACTAGTCACAGGACTGTCTAAGACACATATTAATAAAAAGACTTGTATTTACATAGACCCTGAGCACACTTAAAGTGGTTTTCACTATTACAACTAATGTCATGCATTTCTTGTATACTAGTAGAGATAAAGAAGAAAGCAATTTGAATTTTTTTGCTAGTGTTGATTGAGGATTATTACGCCTGGTCTTGATCGAGTATGACCTTAATACCTGTAACTAAGACACACAAAGAGGACCTTGGGCATGATTTAACGGCCTCATCCCGCCCGACTTGGCGTCGGAACGAGGCCGTTGAATCTCGCGAGTGACTTCTCGTGAGGTACAGCCAAATGTATGAATGAGGAGGTATGAAGGGGCCTCATAAAAATTGGGGAGATGAAGGATGGGAGCCCTGAAAGGGGCAGGCTGAAAAGGGAGGTAGGAGGGCCCTCAGTGAGCCCATAGTTGGGTCTCCTCACTTGGTGGGGTGGGTGGGTGATGCCCATTTGTCCCGAATGGGGGTGACGTTGTCCATGGGCGGTGGGTGTGGGGATCCTCAAGCTCACTTAGAGATCAGGGCACCCTTTCAAAATGGCGCCCCGATCTATGAGGAGCCGTCTAGTGGGCAAGTTCAGCTCCCACTGCTGAAAAATGTTCGAAGTGTGGACTTGACGGTGGAGAGACTCCGAGGGCCAAAAAGTAGCAAAGAGCACAATCTAACCAACAAAACCAGAGTTCGTTCTGAGCAGAATTAGAGGAGCCGTTCTCGCCACTAATAGTGCCGGGATCAACTCCACTATCTAACAGCATTCGGTTGTGTCTTTGGGCCATGGTGGGGAACATCCCCTGAGGCCACACTTAGCGTCATTTCCTGCACTGAGGAGCTCTGAAGAGCAAAGCTCCTCGGTGCAGGAAGAGATTTTTAAATGGCGCCATATCTCCCGACCCTCCAACACGACCGCCGGATCCCCCCAGTGCCCAACTCACCTGTAAGGGGGTCGCTGAGACCCCACCAGCACCTTACCTCATATGGGCACCTTGGCACTGCCATGCTGGCACCATGGAAGTACCAGGGTATCACCCAGGTGGCACTGTCATGGAGCCCAGGTGGCACTGCCAGAGTGCAAGGCCGGCAGTGGCAAGGTACCCGGGTGGCATCAGCAGTGCCAGGGTGCCACCCTACCCAGATACCAGCCACCCAGGAGCCTCTGATTACCTGTCAGATATCCCCAAGTGCGATTCCACCTGGTCCTTGTTTGTGGGGACCAATGCTAAACGGCACCCGGCTGGGGTCTCCTCGGTGAGGCCAGTAGATCGTGGGAGCCAGTTCGATCTTGCATCGGCAGAGTTAAGTGAGCTTTTAAACTCTGCAAGTCTGGATCTTGTCAAGATGTCATGAGGCACAATGACCATCGGAGATCCCAAAAGTTTCCCTCCAGGGATCTCCTGGCCATGTCCTATCCCGATTCCAGTGGGAAGTGGCCAATAAATTACACCCTAAGTGTGGGCGAATACCGATCTCACCCAAAAAGCCGGCTGGGAACACCCTGCCAAACACACCCAAAATGACACTTGGGGCTGGATTCTTCCGTCCCGCCCGCCGCAAGATCGCCACGGGCGAGACGGGGACAATGGAAAAGTCCCTTGACCTCAGGCCAGATTGTCCGGTCACCAGAGAGGCGTGGCCGGAGAATCCTGCCCTTAGAAATGTTTAGGTTGATTGAACTTTTCACCCAAACGACCAACATGTGAAATTTCTAACACTCTCTGCACCCTGCTGTGGAATACCAGCAGAAATAATGAGATCAATCCCACATCTATTGTCTTCTGGTTGGAGATGACAATCCTATCAAGGCAGCCAGGGTCCGTTTAAATGGTTACCATTGATGCGTAACTTTGCAATTTGCACATTTTATAAAGTTGATCTGTTCCTGAGAGAATGAGAGTGACCAGTGATTGAAAAGGATTACAGTAAGTTACAACAAATGTGATTCACGTTCCTTACTCCACTAGATGGACTGTAAAAAGCAAAGGTAAACTTATATGATGATATATGGGCAGCACGGTAGCATTGTGGATAGCACAATTGCTTCACAGCTCCAGGGTCCCAGGTTCGATTCCTGACTTGGGTCACTGTCTGTGCGGAGTCTGCATATCCTCCCCGTGTGTGCGTGGGTTTCCTCCGGGTGCTCCGGTTTCCTCCCACAGTCCAAAGATGTGCAGGTTAGGTGGATTGGCCATGATAAATTTCCCATAGTGTCCAAAATTGCCATTAGTGTTGGGTGGGGTTACTGGGTTATGGGGATAGGGTGGAGGTGTGGACCTTGGGTAGGGTGCTCTTTCCAAGAGCCGGTGCAGACTCGATGGGCCGCATGGCCTCCTTCTGCACTGTAAATTCTATGATCTATGATATTTGACCAATTGGAGAAGGAGATACTCCTCATGAGACCAGACTCTGTTATTTTCCAAGGCACTCTCTTAGGTTCAATTCTGTCTTTATATATCTGCTTTTCTCCCAGAAAATGCTACTTTCCTGTCTGTGCTTGTAGCCGTGGTTTCCCCCCCACCTTCCCCACACTGAAACTCCATCCGAAGGCTAGCCTCCTAGATCTATTCAGTATCAAAATTGTACCACATAATCAGGAGCTGTTGTGTCCTCGAAGCATTCCCATAACAGGAGAGGCAAAGAAGGAGTTGAAACAAAAATTATTCCAATTTCTTTTGGAGAGAAGGAGCTAGTGTAGTCTTTGTGAAGACAGTAAACTATTGAGCTCTTCATGGACAAAAAAGGTAATTTATTTTTCCAGAGGTGGAATGAACTACATCACATTTTACAGATTGTTGAATTGTTTATAAAGAAGATTGTTGCTGCAATTCCCAGCTAACTAACTGACTAACCAACTACTGAAATCACCATAGAGTGTTGCTGAATCCGCCACAGAGTTTGAAATTTCGAACAATCTGCGAGGCATCACATTGACCTTAATATTGTCTTCCCAGTGAAAGTTTACAGAACTAAGTGAAGGTCAACTTGCAGATAATGCACAAGAAATACGGTTCCAAGGAAGGAAATGTTTACAATACAAATAATGAATAATTGTTTTCTGCAGTGTGTTTGTTTGCTTTTGAGGTTCTAATGCTCCAAAACATTATAGATGAAATTTTAACCTCTCTCATCTGCCAGAAACGAGGCAGGTGCACATTGAAAATGGCCTGGGACTTATTCACATGCCGTTCTTGCCCAATTCCCTTTCGCTGCCATTTTAGCCACAGACTGAGCAGACGTTTGGAACAGTAGAATGCTCATGAACAAAAATACAAATAGAGATCCTTTTTAATCATTAGGATGCCAAAGACATTTTAATGGCCGACTGAGCTGGTTCCCTGCAGCTGTTCTCCACTGAGTAAAATTTTAAGGGGCTAAGAGGAGGTTCAGTGAGATAAGTTAAGTTGATTCGGGGCAGGAGAAGCTCCTCTGGACTGCATAAGGGGGAAAAATTGGGCTACTGGCCCCTTTTTCCCATGAGTGAAACAACATTAATTCTAGGAAGGCCCCATACCTGACTTACATGCATGATAGCGAGTAGCCTGCAGGAACATTCTACTCCCCACCCCCCATACCTGACTTACACGCATGATAGTGAATAGCCTGCAGGAACTGCGATTTCGACATGTCCAGAGTCAGCTTCTGGCCTCTGCCACCCATTTTGGATGCCTAGCCTGATGGAAATGAAACCCAGCTGTTAAAATAATATAGCACTCATTAGTTGCGAAATGTGCTCAAAATTTGCACAACATTGGAACAACGACCACTCTTAACATTGTTCTATGCCAGCTCCAGTTCCAAGTATAAGCACAGAGGCAAGATGGCATTGCAAGGACGGCACGATGGCGCATTGGTTAGCACTGCTGCTTCAAGGCACAGAGGACCCGAGTTCGATCCCGGACCCGGGTCACTGTCTGTGTGAAGCTTGCACATTCTCCCCGTGTCCCCCTGGGTCTCACCCTGACAACCCAGAGATGTGCGGGATAGGTTAATTGGCCACGCTAAATTGCCCCTTAATTGGAATTTTTTTTTAAAAAGATGACATTGCAAGCAAGTTGATGACGAATGACGCCTTTACTACAATTGGCTGGTCAGACAAGGTGGGAACTCCACCATTTTCTATAAAAAGCGGGCCAGTCCTTGAGTTCTGGGAAGTGGGGACACCAGTGACCATGAGTGACCTGGCAGCTGGACTAACTCTTTTTGTGGGAGATGCACACCTTTTCCTCTTGGAATCAGAGAAATAAAGACAGTTGTACACCCTGCAGTCATCCATTTGAGGACCACTGGTTAGGCTGTTCACGATCAGGTATAACTAGATAGATCCAGCACACGACACTCTTTGTCCATTTAAACCTGATTATTGCATTCAGACTCCACAATTTTCAATTTGTGTATAGGAGTCTAATTCCTATTTCAAGAAGTGCCTTGACTTGAAAGACTGAAAATCACCAGAGCCTAATGTGATGCCCAGTACACTTCCAGTCCAAATTGTGCATAACAGATTGTGCATGGAATTCCGAGGTCTAGTGCCCATTTTACAGGTGAAAATTTCTTTTCCCTCATCTGACTTCCTTTAAAAAATTTTTTTCCAATTAAGCGGCAATTTAGCGTGGCCAATCCACCTACCCTGCACATCTTTGGGGTGTGGGGGTGAGACCCACGCAGACACGGGCAGAATGAAGTACAAACCCAAACAATCTTCCCATGTTTACAAAGGCATGAAAGAGAATGCAGAAGTCTAACATTCAAACTCCACACAGACAGTGACCCAGAGCCGGGATCGAACCCGGGTCCTCGGCGCCGTGTGACAGCAGTGCTAACCACTGCGCCATCATTCCGCCCGTCACCTGTTTCCTGACCTAAAGCCCTGACCTTATGATGTCTGCCCATCTCAGGACAGAAGCAATCAGATTATTCAGCATTTTAACATGTTCCCCTCAAAGAATTAATGCTTAAACAATGCTGCTCTTATTTATAGATATCCTCACTAAGCAATGCTGAAACCCTGCTAGCTTCACCTACTTTGATCGCACAGCGTAGCTGCTGAATTAATTATGGTACAAAGTGCTATAAAGTACTGAAGTTCACAGCACAATAAATTTTAATAAGGATAATTGTGGCTTTGGACTTCAAACCCAATGATTTAGAGGATCACCGCTGAAGGCTGGAGGTAAATAATCAATGAAGGTTTCATTGGCCTTCCTACTGATTTTTTTTGAAGTCACTGACTACAGTTGTCCTCATTAGACATGCCTCATTGAGGATTTTTCACTACTTCCCATGGGTCTAATAGGGACATTGCATGTTCCTTGTGTTTTGTACTGTGCTCAGTTTTGCCGATGTTAAACCCCATACTGACATGTTAAGTACTGGAAATTGTATTTCTTTAAGTAAAGTACTGTATAGGTGATGTGAATATTAAATATCATTTTGTTCTGTTATAATACTGTCAATAGTCTGTACAGTTATATTTAGCAATTTTATTGCAAAATTTTCATTGGAGCTTTACAGAATAGTATGCTTTTTCTCCACTTCCTAGTCTACTAAAAGATATTTGAAGAGAATGTAATATTACATTTAATATAAGTGGAATGCAAACAGGAATACAACATGAACATGTATATTTTTCTATAGTTTTCTTTGTATTGAGAAACAAATATTAAGCTTGTCACATTTAAAACCATCATGATACTTTAAAATATTCCAATCCTTTTGGAGATGAATACATTGCATCAAAGCTGAAAATCATACAGCAGAATGTTAGACTTCTGCATTCTCTTTCATGCCTTTGTAAACATGGGAAGATTGTTTGGGTTTGTACTTTGTTCTCAATGTGTTGTTCTATAAGGTTTAATATTTCATTTTTATGTAGTGTAATTTTGGAAAGCAAATATTTGATGCGCAGCTCTAGGAACTAGTCCTCAAAGACTGATTAAATGAATACGGACGCTCGGCAGAGGATATCATTAGTTGTTGATAGATCATGTAATGGCTGTGGGTTATTTTAATGGGGCAAAAAATGCAGAAATCTAATGCCACCAGGGTAGGGGGAAAATGTATCGTTGACATAATAAGATAGCTGTTCATAAGTAAATCCATCACTGAGTATTCGCCGTCCTTCAAAACAAGCTGTCTAGGTACTTGTCTCAGTTAACATTTCATCCGGGTTCACATTTAAATGTTTCTTCCGAAAGAAGAAAGAGCCACAATCTCGATGTGCCTTCCAGAAAGAAAAGCCGAGTAATTACTGAACAGTCAAACTCACAATGTTACAGAACATTCTCATTTGATGAAAAGAATTGTTACTTTACGATCAAGCGGGTTATTGAATGACCTTTTTAAACTCATTTTTACTTCAAGCAACAAAATTTGACTATTTTAAATTAAAAATTAAATTAGGGGGCAAATTTCAGGAGACTTAACTTTGTTAAGACATGCATTATAATTAATATAACATAAATTTTGTTATCACAGCAGATCAGTCAAGAAACCCATTTCAATGCACCAATCCTATGTTATTTACATGTTTTGTTGTACATTCGAAAGGAGTAGAAACGGCCAGTAAATGATTTGGTCATTATTCCTGCCCTGGGTCTTTGAAAGAACAACCATATTAGTCCTGCACACCTATATTTTGTCCACCCTTAAGTTCCTCATTCTCAAGTACCTGCCCAGTTCTCATGTAAAATTATTTATGAAATCAGCTTGCATCACATTTCTAGGCAGAACATTGCAGATCACAACAATTCTCTGAGTGAAAAGAGCGGTGAGGAGGATGCAGAGACGCTTCAGTGGGATTTGGACAGGATGACTGAGTGGGCATATGCATGGCAGATGCAGTATAATGTGGAAAAATGTGACGTTATCAGCTTGTGTCGCAAAAATAGGAAGGCAGATTATTATTTGAATGGGTGTAAATTAAGAGAGGTGGATACTCAGCGAGATCTCAGTGTCCTCGTGCATCAGTATGCAAGTAAGCATGCAGGTACAGTAGGGAGTAAAGAAGGCAAATGGTATGTTGGCCTTCATAGCGAGAAGATTTGAATATAGGAATAGGGGTATTTTGCTGCAATTGCATAGGGCATTGGTGAGGCCACACCTGCAGTTTTGGTGTCCTTATCAGAAGAAGGATATGCTTGCTATGGAGTGAGTGCAGCAAAGATTTACCAGGCTCATTCCTGGGATGGCGGGACTGTCATATGGGGAGAGACTAAGTCAGTTAGGATTATATTAATTTGAGTTTAGAAGAGTGAGAGGGGATCTCATACAAACCTACAAAATTCTAACTGGATTAGACAAGGCAGATTCAGAGAGAATATTCCCAATAGTGGGGGAGTCCAGAAATATGGGTCATAGTTTGAGGATAAGGGGTAAACCTTTCAGGACAAAGGTGAGGAGAAATTTCTTCACCCAGAGAGGGTGAATCTGTGGAATTCACTACAACAGAAAGTAGTTGAGGCCAAATTGTTGTGTGATTTCAAGAAGGAATTAGATATAGCACTTGGGGCTAAAGGGATCAAGGGATATAGGGAGCAGGCAGGATCAGGATATTGAACTTGATGATCAGCCATGATCATAATGAATGGCGGACCTGGCTCGAAGGGCCAAATGGTCTCCTCTTGTTTCTATTTTCTATATATGTTTCTATGCAATTCTTCTCATTTCCCATGCAGATATTTTGCCAATTATTTTAAACATTTGACCTCTGATTATTGACCTAGTCACTAAAGAGAAAAGTTTTTCTCCATCTACTCTCTCTTAAAAACTGTCATCATCTATTAGGTTTCCTTTAGGTCATCACTTAACCTTTTCTGTTCCAAAGAGAACAATCCAATCTTCTCCAGCCTCTCCTTATAACTCAAGTCCCTTATCACTGATAACATTCTGGTAAATTGCCTCTGTATCCTTTCTACAGCAGGAAAAAATAATTTAGTTTCTGTAAAATTAAAGGATATTCAACAAAACTTGCAAATTCGTATTCAACCTTGTTTCTAATCACTGATTATAGTACTCCCCATCACTGCCCAGCATATGTCTTGTGCTTCAGTGTTAATGGTAATTTCAGGTTGAATTGTCTACATATATCACAGAATACAGTTGTATGTTTCCGCTACTAGTCTTAATTGGCGATTGCTCGCTAACAATTATGATTGCCCACCTATGTAATTCCAGTACGAAGTCTTACAACACCAGGTTAAAGTCCAACAGGTTTGTTTCAATGTCACTAGCTTTCGGAGCGCTGCTCCTTCCTCAGGTGAATGAAGAGGTCTGTTCCAGAAACACATATATAGACAAATTCAAAGATGCCAAACAATGTTAGGAATGGGAGCATTAGCAGGTGATTAAATCTTTACAGATCCAGAGATGGGGTAACCCCAGGTTAAAGAGGTGTGAATTGTATCAAGCCAGGACAGTTGGTAGGATTTCGCAGGCCAGATGGTGGGGGATGAATGTAATGCGACATGAATCCCAGGTTCCGGTTGAGGCCGCACTCATGTGTGCGGAACTTGGCTATAAGTTTCTGCTCGGCGATTCTGCGTTGTCGCGTGTCCACCGGGACCTGGGATTCATGTCGCATTACATTCATCCCCCACCATCTGGCCTGCAAAATCCTACCAACTGTCCTGGCTTGATACAATTCACACCTCTTTAACCTGGGGTTACCCCATCTCTGGATCTGTAAAGATTTAATCACCTGCTAATGCTCCCATTCCTAGCATTGTTTGGCATCTTTGAATTTGTCTATATATGTGTTTCTGGAACAGACCTCTTCATTCACCTGAGGAAGGGGCAGCGCTCCGAAAGCTAGTGACATCGAAACAAACCTGTTGGACTTTAACCTGGTGTTGTAAGACTTCGTACTGTGCTCACCCCAGTCCAACGCCGGCATCTCCACATTATGTAATTCCATGTTACTGGTCATGGATTCTGTGGGTCCTAGCATGGCAGATGAGCCCAGATCCTCGAACCGCATCTTCAATCACTTACTTGGCAGGGATTTCCAAAAGGTAGGATCAGTCCTAGGACTCGAGGTCGCGGATACTGATTTCTCAGGCTCCTTTTCTGGGCCTCCTCTTGCTGCAGGTGTCCTCGAAGAATTGTGTCCCTTCAATTAAAATGTTCCCCCCGAGTAGGTCATTTCTGAACAAGGGTCTCCCAGGCCTTGACGTTTATGTTGTATTTCTGGCATTTCTTGTAAGCCTTCAGTCTTTGAAGTGCTTCTTTTATCCTCCTCTTGTTTGTGGGCCTTCCTTGAGCTGGGTGTAGAAAATCTGCTTTGGCAGTCGGGACTCTAGTATTCTAAGCACATGGGCGGCCCAGCGGAGTTGGTTTTGGATGATCATGACCACAATGTTGGTGTTCTTGCCTCCTTCAAGGATACTGATGCTAGTATGCTTGTCCACTCAGCTGATGAAGAGAATCCATCTCAGACAGTGTTGATGGTATCCCTCCAGGGCCTTGAAGTGGTATTTATTTGTAGCCCAAATTTCTGAGCTGGAAAGAAGAGTTTAGAAAATGACTGCCTCGTGCATGAAGATCTTGGTGACAGCATAGATGTCACAGTCATCAAAGACTCTCATCCTTAGGCATCCGAAGGAGATTTTTGCGGATTGGATACGATGTTGGATCTCCTCATCGATGTCAGCCTTGGAGGAGAGGTGGCTCCACAGGTATGGGCAATGGTTTTCTCCGTTGATCTTGATGGAGGCAGAGACTGGATCTTGCCCTGGGGTGGGTTGATAAAAGACTTGAATCTTCTTGGGATTGAGGCCGAAACCGATTATTTAGTATGCTTCCGCCAAGGTGTCAAGCATGGCTTGGAGATTCTCTTCTGAGAGAGTGGAAATGGCGATGTCATCCACATACCGAAGCTCCATGGCGATGTCGCTTTCATCTTGGATTTCAACAAGTTGAGGTTCAAATATTTTCCAGCCACTCCACTGGAAACATGTTCGTCACAAGATGAAGGATGTTGACAATGAAGATGGAGAAGAGGATGGGGGCAATGGTACATCACCACGTGACTCCAGTCTTGACCTCAAAGGTTTCTATCTTATTTCTGTCGGTGAGGACTGATGCCGACATCTTGTCATGGAGGAGTCAGAGGATGTTTATGAATGTCTCTGGACAGCTGGCCTTTGACAAGGTTTTTCATAGCACTTCCTAATTGACTGAGTCAAAAGCCTTGATCAGATCGATGAAGGCCATGTAGAGTGATTGTGTTGCTCCTAGCATTTCTCTTGAAATTGCCGAGCAGTGAAAATCATGTCCGCTGTTCCACTGTTTATTCAGAAGCCACGCTGGCTTTCTGGAAGGATTTCTTCTGAGACTGGGAGAAGGCAGATAGTAAGGAGTCGGAAAAATATATTCCTGGCAATGGAGAGTAGGTACATTCCTCGGTAATTCCCACTTTGGCTCTCTTCTTGAAGATGATGCGTGATGGCATCCGGGAGGTCGGCAGGAATTTCTTCTTTGTCCCAGATTTTCAGCAACAGCTGATGAAGGTGATGGGTGACCTCCTCTCCTCCAAGTTTGAAAATCTGTGCTGGTATTCCGTCCGCTCCTGCAGCTTTTCCATCCTTCATGTGTTTAATGGTGGCTTCGACTTCATTCAGGCTTTCTGGGACTCCAAGATCATCTTTGATAGAGATTGGGGGGATTTCATGGTAGTGTGCCATTGGAGTGACTGCGCTGATGTGGAAATTGCCATTCTCTACACAGATTGCTGGTTGAGGTGGGAAAACCAACGTGCAGCGCGCAGACTGCACAGGCGGCTTTTCTCTCCGGATAATCCAGCATTCGGGCAGAAATAAATCTGCAGACGTGGTCGATGCCATCATGTTGGTGGGGCCAGGCCTGAAAAAGCCGGCAGGCGGGTGCCCATCACCGAGTTCCCATTTTTGAAAAACAGCTGTAAACCTCGCCAGTGAGGGGGGAGGGGTGGAGAATTCCTCATGTGAGGGTTGATTCGGTGGAGAACCCTGCTAAAAATTGTGTATAATAGTCTTGAAATGAGGTTCCTGACCTTCCTCGGTGGGATCCTCGTTTCATTGCCCGTGAAAGGCGGAGAGAATCGGAAAATTAGATCTTGCCCGTCAGATTCAGTTTTTCCAAGTCTCGCAATATTTTGTGCCCACATAGTTGCAATGGCGCTGTGATGTTGATGTGACAGTATTTGTGGAACCCGAGTAAAGTATATATTTTTTGTTCATATAGTATGTGTATGTCGAGAGATTCATAGAATCACAGAATCATAGAATCCCTACAGTGCAGAAGGAGGCCATGCAATCTATCAAGTCTGCATCGACCCTCTGAAAGAGCATTTCATCCAGGTCTACAGCTCCACCCCCACCCCCCACCCCTGCCCAACATTCAATCCCACCCTTACCCAGTAACCCTGAAACTTAACCTGCATATCGCTGGCCACGAAGGGCCAATTTATCATGGCCAATCCACAATCTGCGCATCTTTGGACTGTGGGAAGAAACCCATGCAGACACGGGGAAAAAAAGCAAACTCTATACAGACAGTCACCCAAGTCCGGAATTGAACCGGAATTCCTGGCACTGTGAGGCAGCAGTGCTAACCACTGTGCCACCATGTCGCCCCTTTGTGCAATTTCCATCCTCTCTGTACAAATATGAAAGTTACCTTTTAATTTCGGAATTGAGCTACATAAATATATACAATGACCACAATTTAACGGCAACATTTCAAAGCATCATTTTGGGAGCAATTGGCAGGATGTTTCTCAATAGCCGCATTGGCGAGATTGCCACCCTTACTTAATGGCACTTAGTGCCGGAAGTGAGCTAACACCAGCATCTCACCATTACTGGCTGTCTCGCCTTTCTGATTCGCTCGACTCGTGCATCAGTACCTTGCCGCTAACAAAAGAGAGATGCTTTTAAATGATCCCTCACCACTCACTCCTAGTCAACACACAGCATGGCAGCATAAGACCGGCTCCTCGCTTTGAGGATGGTGACCTCACAATTATTAATTAAATAGTGATGATTTTATTTGTAGATCGCAATACATGAGTGAATCTTGTTTGGGCGGCATGGTAGCACAGTGGTTAGCACTGTTGCTTCACAGCGCCAGGGTCACAGGTTCGATTTCCAGCTTGAGTCACTGTCTGTGCGGAGTCTGCATGTTTTCTCTGTGTCTGCGTAGTTTTCCTCCGGGTGATCCGGTTTCCTCCCACAAGTCCCGAAAGACGCGCTGTTAGATAATGTGGACATTCTGAATTCTCCCTCTGTGATGCACGATCAATGACCACGAAAGCGAGGTTGTAGTCCAACTGAAGGCTTTAATAAGCTAGATGTTTCCCCCAGCAGCTCAGGTACAGAAAGAAGGCTGCTGGGGTGGCACGGGCTCTTATACTCTGCCTTGCAGGGCGGAGCTACCATACAGCTTGACCAATAGGAAACATACTTTTGTGAGGGCTACGAAGAATCCAGCACGAGTTTCAAGGATACAAGAAACAACATTTATTTACAATAACATATATATACACAACAGCAGTAACCTCACTTGCTGCTTACTCCTTCCTGCTGGTTCCAAACTGGCCAGTTTTATTTATACAGGGAGTCTGCTAATGATTTCTCCTCCCCCCTCATTGGGGAAGCTCATACTCCCACAGGATTGTGGGATTGTCATTAGTCCCCAGCCAATGTTAAGCAGGCAGGTTATAACACATACAATATCTACCAATGGTGTTCCAGCATTACCAGGTTCCGTAATACCTCTACACAGACTACCACATTCACCCATTGTTAAAAAAGAGTCCGGCGGTGGTGGTGGCTTGATATTACAAAATGGTAACGTGGTAGAAATTATAGTTATGGAGGTACCGTACGACCTCCGTACAGTGATTTTGTCTTATTGTCGTACTATTTACAGATTCACAATTAACTCTATACACTTTAAAATGAAACAAACAGTCGATCGGGGGTCCTGGTCGTCCTCTGTGATCGCCAAAGCTCTGGTGGTGACGCCGGTGGAGGTTCGGGCGTCTGTGACTCTGGGAGCGTGGCCTCGACCTCTGTGGCAGCTTCGACACCCCTAGACGGCGCTGGTAGGGAAAACGGTTGACCTGGGAAGGGAGCATCTGAGGGGTGCGTCGGTGGGTGGGGGTGGGCCTAGACGGGGCCGGTGGAAGGACCGATCCTCCTGGGAAGGGGGCGGCTGTAAGGTGCACCAGTGGGAGGGAGGGTGGGACTGGTGGCTGGGGTGTGCGTGGGGATCCGGCGGGCGCCAGGTCTCGTAGGGAGACCATATCTTGCCAGCCGTCGGGGTACGCCACGCAGGCGTACTGGGGGTTAGCGTGGAGAAGGTGGACCCTCTTGACCAACGGGTCCGACTTGTGCACCCGCACATGTTTTCGGAGCAGGATGGGTCCGGGAGCTGCCAACCAGGTCGGGAGCGAGGTCCCAGAGGAGGACTTCCTGGGGAAGACAAGGAGACGTTCGTGAGGTGTTTGGTTGGTCGGGGTACAAAGCAGTGACCAGATGGAGTGGAGGGCATCCGGGAGGACTTCCTGCCAGCGGGAGACTGGGAGATTCCTGGACCGTAGGGCCAGTAGGACAGTCATCCAGACCGTTCTGTTCTCCCTCTCTACCTGTCCGTTACCCCGGGGGTTGTAACTGGTCGTCCTGCTCGAGGCGATGCCCTTGCTGAGCAGGAATTGTCGCAGTTCATCGCTCGTAAATGAAGGACCCCCTATCACTATGTATGTAAGCGGGGAACCCGAACAGCAAAAAGATGCTATGGAGGGCCTTGATGACGGTGGTTGCGGTCATGTCGGGGCATGGGATGGCGAATGGGAACCGGGAGTACTCGTCAATCATGTTCAGGAAGTACGTGTTGCAGTCGGTGGAGGGGAGGGGGCCTTTGAAGTCAATACTGAGGCGTTCAAAGGGACGGCAAGCCTTTATCAGGTGCGCTTTCTCTGGCCTGTAGAAGTGCGGTTTGCACTCCGCGCATATTTGGCAGTCCCTGGTGGCTGTCCTGACCTCCTCGATGGAGTAGGGCAGGTTGCAGGTCTTGATAAAGTGGAAGAAGCGAGTGACCCCCGGGTGGCAGAGGTCCTCGTGGAGGGCTCGGAGGCAGTCCACTTGTGCGTTGGCACACGTGCCGCGGGACAGGGCACCAGGAGGCTCGTTTAGCTTCCTGGGACGATACAAGATCTCGTAGTTATAGGTGGAGAGTTCGATCCTCCACCGCAAGATCTTATCTTTTTTTATCTTGCCCCGCTGTGAATTCTCGAACATGAAAGCAACCGACCGTTGGTCAGTGAGGAGAGTGAATCTCCTGCCGGCCAGATAATGCCTCTAATGTCGCACAGCTTCTACTATGGCCTGGGCCTCCTTTTCGACTGAGGAGTGGTGGATTTCGGAAGCATGGAGGGTACGCGAGAAGAAGGCCACGGGTCTGCCCACTTGGTTGAGGGTGGCCGCCAGAGCTACGTCAGACGCGTCGCTCTCGACATGGAAGGAGAGGGACTCGTCGATGGCCTTTGCAATGTCTGCTTTGATGTGGCTGAAGGCCTGGCGGGCCTCTATTGACAGGGGAAAAATTGTGGATTGGATCAGGGGACGGGCCTTGTCCGCATAGTTGGGGACCCACTGGGCATAGTAAGAGAAAAACCCTAGGCAACGCTTCAGGGCCTTGGAGCAGTGAGGGAGGGGGAACTCCATAAGGGGCCGCATGCGTTCAGTGTCGGGGCCTATAACCCCATTTCGCACTATGTAGCCGAGGATGGCTAGGCGGTCGGTGCTAAACACGCATTTATCCTTGTTATACGGAAGGTTAAGGATCTTTGCGGTCTGGAAGAATTTTCGGAAATTGGTGTCATGGTCCTGCTGGTCGTGGCCGCAGATGGTGACATTATCGAGATACGGGAATGTTGCCCGTAAGCCGTACCGGTCAACCATTCAGTCCATCTCGCGCTGGAAGACTGAGACCCTGTTAGTGACACCGAAGGGAACCCTTAAGAAGTGGTAGAGCTGCCCATCTGCCTCGAAGGCAGTGTACTTGCGGTCACTAGTGCGGATGGGGAGCTGGTGGTAGGCGGACTTAAGATCCACCGTGGAGAAGACCTTGGAATTCACAATCCTGTTTACCAGGTCGGATATGTGGGGGAGAGGGTACGCGTCCAGCTGCGTAAACCTGTTGATGGTCTGACTGTAATCATTGACCATCCTATGCTTCTCCTCGGTCTTTACCACCACTACTTGAGCTCTCCAGGGACTGTTGCTGGCTTCAATGACTCCTTCCCTCAGTAGCCTTTGGACCTCTGACCTAATAAAGATCCGATCCTGGGCACTGTACCGTCTGCTCCTGGTGGCAACAGGATTGCAATCCACGGTGAGGTTCGCAAACAGGGAAGGCGGATTGACCTTGAGGGTCGCGAGGCTGCAGACAGTGAGAGGGGGTATAGGGCCACCGAATTTGAAAGTTAGACTTTGGAGATTGCACTGGAAGTCTAACCCTAGGAGTGTTGCCGCGCAGAGGTGGGGAAGGACGTAGAGCCGGTAATTTTTAAACTCCCTTCCTTGGACCGTGAGGTTTGCTGCACAAAACTCCTTTATCTCTACTGAGTGGGAACCAGAGGCCAGGGAGATTTTTTGATTAATTGGGTGGACGAGGAGAGAACAGCGCCTTACCGTGTCGGGGTGTATGAAGCTCTCCGTGCTCCCAGAGTCAATTAAGCAGGACGTCTCATGCCTGTTGATTAGTACTGTTGTTGTAGCAGTAGAGAGTGTTCGAGGCCGGGACTGATCCAGGGTCACCGAGGCTAATTGCAGCAGTTGAGTGTCCTCTTCGGGCGGTGTGCAGTCAGCCGAGCTGGGGTCCTGGGAGTCCATCCAAGATGGCGGATACCATTGGTCGCACATCGCAGGGGGTGCACAAAATGGTCGCGCCCATCCATCGCACGTAGCGTCCGCGGGACAAAATGGCGGCGCCTGGGTGCCGCACGTGGCCCTGGAGGAGGAAGATGGCGCCCGCTGGCCGCACGGGGACCGAGGAGAGGGTTGTGGTGGCGGTCCGCATTCGCCACCGGAGACCGCGGTGACCGCACAGGCCTGGCATACCACTACGAAGAGGCCCTTTTTACTGCAGCCCTTGCAGGTGGATGCGCGGGCCGGGCAGCGCTGCCGGGGGTGCTTTGCCTGCCCGCAAAGCGGGGCCCCCCGGGGTTGCCAGGCCGCCTTGCAGCACAAGCTTGTGGGGGGATGGGAGATGTCTCGGGGCCGGCTGCAGAGGGGTTCCACGCTGCCCAGGGGGCTGCCGTGTGGTCGGGAACATAAGCGCGGGTGTTTCAGGAGGCCACATCCAGGGAGCCTGCAAGGGCCCGTGCCTCCTTGAGGCCCAGGGTGTCTTTTTCCAGCAATCGCTGGCGGATTTGGGAGGACAGCATACCTGCCACGAAAGCGTCCCGGAACAAACGTTCTGTGCGGTCGCTCGCCGAAACTTGTGGGAAGCTGCAGTTTCTCCCCAACACCAGGAGCGCACGGCAGAATTCTTCCAGCGATTCCCCAGGTATTTGTCGCCTCATTGCTAGCAGATGTCGGGCATAGACCTGGTTTACCGGGCGAATATAATGTCCTTTTAGCAGCTCCATTGCTGCATCGAAGTTGTCCGTGTCCTCGATCAGGGTGTAAATTTCCGGGCTCACCCTTGAGTGCAGGACTTGCAATTTCTGTTCTCCCATGGGTGTGTTTTCGGCCATTCCGAGATATCCTTTAAAACAAGCCAGCCAGTGCTTGAAGGTTGCCGCTGAGTTCGATGCATGGGGGCTGAGGTGCAGACACTCCGGGTTGATTCGGAGCTCCATCCTTTTAAATCTAGTTTATTAAATTGATGCACGATCAATGACCACTAAAGCGAGGTTGTAGTCCAACTGAAGGCTTTAATAAGCTAGATGTTTCCCCCAGCAGCTCAGGTACAGAAAGAAGGCTGCTGGGGCGGCACGGGCTCTTATACCCTGCCTTGCAGGGCAGAGCTACCATACAGATTGACCAATAGGAAACACAATATCTACCAATGGTGTTCCAGCATTACCAGGTACCGTAATACCTCTACACAGACTACCACACTCTGTGTACCCAAACAGGCGCCGGAATGTGGCGACTAGGGGCTTTTCACAGTAACTTTGTTGCAGTATTAATGTAAGCCTACTTGTGACGATAACGATTATTATTATTATTAAAGTCATAACTTCTCAGTGCTGCTTGAAACTAGTAGTTGAAAACCCCTTTAAACAGTGTTGGTGGAAGGAGAGAGCTGGGGCTCCTTCTTGCTGCTGAATGTTTATGTTGTTGTATGAGGTGAGGAGAGAGTTTTTGCTGGACCGCTGAGCTCCAAAATGACACTGCCGGCTTTAACCAGATTTACAGCAGATTGATGTAATGACTGACTGCTCCGTACATTTGCGGTCGATGCTAGCAGTGTGCACACTGATGGCTTCATCAAGGGGGTGTCTGCAGCAAAGCATATGCGGGTGCGTGAGATTCCATTTTGACCCCGAAACAACTCCCCTAGTGCCCAAACAATGCCCTACCCTGTGTTGTATCAAAGATGTTCTGAAAATGCATAGCATGTCGATTAGCAAATGGAAAGAGAAATGGCCCCTCGATTAAATTCAGTTCTGTAACAAAAGTTAACCTGTTTTTCCTTTTCAAGTTACTGCCCATCCTGATGTTTTGTATTTTCTGTTTTTGTTTCCTACTTTAAGGTTCTTGTAAAGGTGCTGCTAATCTATAAATGACAACTTTGATGCTCTGAAAAATAAACTAACTACAAACTTCGATATACACGCTGGACCTATTGGTAATTGGGATGTTTACCTTTTCAAAGTTGCTGCATAGAAATGATGTTACATCGTTTACCCTTATCTGAAGGTTGGTTGACAATATGGCAAGTGATGGCATTTTATTATTCTTTGTGAGATATTTCACTCTCAGCGATAGAGGAGGTAGTTTATAATGGCCTGCATTCCTAAAATTTTGTCATAGAGTCATAGAATTTACAGTGCAGAAGGAGGCCATTCGGCCCATCGAGTTTGCACCGGCTCTTGGAAAGAGCACCCTACCCAAGGTCAACACCTCCACCCTATCCCCATAACCCAGTAACCCCACCCAACACTAAGGGCAATTTTGGACACAAAGGGCAATTTATCATGGCCAATCCACCTAACCTGCACATCTTTGGACTGTGGGAGGAAACCGGAGCACCCGGAGGAAACCCACGCACACACGGGGAGGATGTGCAGACTCCGCACAGACAGTGATCCAAGCCGGAATCGAACCTGGGACCCGGGAGCTGTGAAGCAATTGTGCTATCCACAATGCTACCGTGCTGCCCGGTAATAGCTGTGACTCGTTAGACAATCAATTAAATACTCTAACAAGGGGTTTTTAAAGTACCTGTAACACCCATGTAAGGGAATGGCAAAATTTACTGGTTGTAAATTTTTCTGATTGTTTCATAAGAACTGCATTAGTTTAAAGATTTATCTGAGGGAAGATGAATCTAATAAAAGCTGCTGCTGTGTAAAAAATGGTTTTGTGGCACAGACAGCTCTCACCTTTCATTTTCTGCACTTTTGGTTTTACAAGAACACCTCATTTTAATGACAGGAGGAAGTCAGAAAAAAATGGAGTTTACTTTAGAGCAATTCAAATAAAAAATTAATTTTCCAATGATTTTTTTTTAGTTCTTGTTTCAGTTGCATTAAAGGCAAATGCACACTTGTAATATTGCCTTCAGCTTTTGCCTCCAGCTACTGCGTACTCAGCTTGCTTCATTGTTTTTTGTCCAATTGCATAGGGCCAAACGGAGTTCAGGAAGGTTAAGTGATTTTGTTTGAAGTGACAGGCTTTCCCTGATGTTACCATTATGATGAACAGTATTTTTGTGATGTGGAGATGCCGGCGTTGGACTAGGGTGGGCACAGTAAGAAGCCTTCCAACACCAGGTTAAAGTCCAGCTGGTTTGTTTCGAATCACTGGCTTTCGGAGCACTGCTCCTTCCTCAGGTGAATGAAGAGGTTGGTTCCAGAAACATATATATATATATAGACAAAGTCAAAGATGCAATACGATACTGTATTTTTGATGGCAGCTCCCCACCCAACGACCTCAGTGGGTGGCCTGAACCAGTTGCCTCATTTGGTCCCGTCTGCATAATTTTGGTGAGTTACCAGGACTTCCGTGAGCTTGAGTACATAGTCAGATTATAAAGATTGGATGCGGGGACTCAGACTGGGATGAGGAGTGGGTGATCAAAACCGAGGTGGGGTGGGGGGCGGTGGTAAGTGGATGATACAAAAAGGAGGGAAAGGGGAAGAAGACAGTGCTGAACAACCTTCTGATATCTGAAATTTGCATCAGGATCCTATAAGTAGCATTGGATCCTGACTTCAATATTTTAGTCAGATTCCTGACTATTTCAGTGGGAGTGCTGACCAGGCATTTCAAGGCTCCCTTAAAAATCGTTGGGTGAGGCTCAGAGCCCCAATTAATAGTAGTTTTAAAAAACAATTGTCATCAGTTACTCTGTTTCACAGCACAAATTGAGTATTAGGTAGACAAAGCTCTCATCAGTGTGTCAAAAAGTGGATTTAATAGCTTTAAATAAAGAATAAAATCTTCTTCGATACTAGTACAAATAAAATAATATTTTATATACATTATAATGGCTTTCTGACATTGGCATCAAAATGACTGTGCAATCTTACAAAGCTGTGACAGAAACATCGGTGTCCAGTGAGTCAGTGAACATGGGAGAGGGCACTGCAATCATGATTATCTCCTCGTTAAAGAGAGAAGACCGATGGAAGTCGAGTTCAGCCCTATTTATGAGACAGGCAGCGTTCCTGGCAACATCCTGCATTTCTGGTTCTGAACGTAAGACTGAATTAATGAGAATTTACAACATCCTGAAACAATCTGAGGGATGATTTGGAATCCTATCCCCAGTCACAGCAACCTTGCCAGTAGCTACAAGGAGACCACTAAACCAAGGCCTCGTGCTACTGAGGCCATCCAAGCTCCGCCTGCCAATTTCGATGACATGAGTCCATCCGTGGATGGATCCAGCAGACCACAGTTGTATTGGAGAAGTGAAAACAGGCACATCTGCTGCCTAAACACATCCGCATTCGCAAAATCAACAAGTCACTGCTGACATCGCTGGGGTCCCAAGGTTCATTGGGTGTAGTATATGCATTTTATTACACCTTCCCTGAATGAGACAGTTCATTGCATTCACAAAGGGAGACGTATGATCCTATTCATCAGTGATGCCAAAACTACAGCTGGGATTTTCCAAGATATCGGCAAAGGCCGATATTGGTAGGGAAAAGCAGTGTTGAAGCCGCTGACGACAGTGGTGAATTCTTCTGCCATATCGTCCTGGACACAGAAAACAAAACTTCAAACAACAGGTCCTACGACGTATCGCTGCGGGGCGGGGGGGAGGTCCTACGACGTATCGCCACGGGGGAGGGGGGGCAGCTTCTGATTTGCCAGCCCCACCAGCAGGGATTTGTAAAGACCGTCCCAGTGAACAAACCAGTTAACCCTGGAACCCCTAGGCTGTGCCAGTGGGTACCAGGACCCCCCAGCACTGCCCTGGAACTGCCCAGGCTTTGCCAGTGGGTACCAGGGTAGTGCCATGGCAGTGCTAATGGATTCTGGGAGTACTAGGGCAATGCCAGAGGAATGTCGGGAGATGCCTGGGTAGTGCAGGGGCAGTGCCAGGGCTGTGACCGGTAGTATCCAGGCATGAGCCTCTCCCCTCTGAGCGATGCAGTCAGCTGTGCCTGCCAAATGCATGCCTGCAGAGACCAGTCAGGCTTCATGCTGTTCTCCCATCACGCCAGCGTGATGGATTTTTGAAGGGACAAATGATCCCTGCATACGGGCCTGATAACAACATGTTAATATATTCAAATGAGGAGCCTGTGATCAATGCCGAGAAATGTGGCCCATCATTGACAGGGCTCAATCGCGTCATGCATTCACGCCAACGTAAAACACGACATTGCACTTTTTGTGATATTTTCCGCTGTTGTATAGTCCATCCTTTGCCTAATTAAATAGGAGTTACCTGAAACAAAAGACTCAAACATGGGCTTGTGAGTAACAGTGGTTGTGCACTGATGGCATCTCCAGGTCCTTTAACAGGAGGAGCAGAGCAAGGCATACTGCCTGGCTAAAAAAAACAAAGCATATTTGATGCATCAGTGGTTCACTAAATGACTATGACAATGCTTTAAAGGTTGTTGTTATATATTTGTTATTGCTGCAAAGAGAAAAAGTAGAAGTGCCATGTTTTAAGTTTGTAAAAATATGGGTTTATTAAGAGATGAAAGCATTCATATTCTGATTTCTCAATCTGCCATTATTAGCACCATTCTTAGCCATGATCACCCCATTTACATCCCCTTTGTCTTTCTGTCCATGACATTTTTGTTAATCTCCACCTATCGCTGGCCCTCTCTCCAGCCCCACTACTCCACCACCCCCCCTCCACCAACACAACAGTATAAATCTAATTCAATTTTCAGTTCTTTCTAGCTTTGACAACGAGACATCCAGACTCAAAATGTAAGCTCCGTTCTCTCTCCACAGATGCTGTCAGACCCGTTGAGATTGTCCAGCATTTTCTGTCTTTTTTCATATGGAGATGTTGCTTCTCCGGGGAAAAACATCCCAAAAGCCCCCGAAATGTCCTGCTGGCGTGTTTCATGTGACATTTCACCAACCAATGGTGTTACTTGAATACATAACACCCCTTCCCCTTTGCTCCTTTAGTGCCAACAACTTTTTGTTTCGACACTTAAACAACAGATCCAACACAAAATTCATTACATTATATCACCATGTTATTTATACATCATTAAGACAGTCTCTTTAGTGGGCGTCTGGCTTGTTTAGATAACATCCAATGTTCTGGAATTTGGTTCTTTGAGATCATGGAGGTGACTTCCTGTTCAGTTGGTGGTAGGCCTTCTTGTGAAACTAACTCAGCATTTGTCTTTGTTGGTACTGACAATTATGTAGTGACAGATTCAGTAATTTCTGCAAGAGTCGATCTCAGTACTGTCGAATCACTGTCCATATATGCCGATGCATATATTTCTGGTGAAAACTCTTGTCAGGGTCCTTCCTGTTTGTTCCTGTTTATTCTTTAAAAATTTAGTTTTTTAAATAATCTTTATTGTCACAAGTAGGCTTACATTAACACTGCAATGAAGTTACTGTGAAAAGCCTCTAGTTGCCACATTCCGGCACCTGTTCGGGTGCACAGCGGGAGAATTCAGAATGTCCAATTCACCTGACAGCACGTCTTTTGGGATTTGTGGGAGGAAATCAGAGCACCCAGAGGAAACCCACACAGACACATGGAGAACATGCAGACTCGCACAGACAGTGACCCAAGCCGGGAATTGAACCTGGGACCCTGGTACTGTGAAGCAACAGTGTTACCCACTGTGCTACAGTACTGCCCCCTTATTTCTCCTTTCTTTTATTTTGTTTTTGATCTATGGGTGATTATTGGACTTGCCACTTTAAACAAGAAACCTGTATCTTTAATTCAAACAGAAGAATCCGGAAAGCTGTGCTGGTTTACACTGGTGATTGCAGAATGGCTGGCAACAGTGAGGACACAGTTTGATTGATTGGCTGGTGGCCAGTGAATTGGCTCAAAAGGCTGTGCTCAGCCCAGCAACAGGTGGTGATTGAATCTGATCCCACAGATGTGTTTTTAAAAGTCTCAAGGCCTGAGTTTGGTTTCAGTTTTAATTCTGGCAGTTCAATGGAGAGATCCAACTAACTCTCTCCAAAAAGGTTCCGCTAATTCTCTCCAAAGGTTACTGTGAGACCTGACACTCTCTCCAGCAAGTCTGGGTGCCGTTCTCCAGAGACTGCACAGGCCCAAAGTCAAACCGCGAACTTAAAGCAAAGTTTGACCTGAAATAATGCGTCTTTCCGGAAAAACAGAGACCTGAATGCAAACCTTGAGCTGAAGGCCCAGTGTGATGAGAAGTAAGATGTCTCTCCAGAAAGCCTCCTGCCTGTGAACACTGCATTTTTCTAAACTATAGGGACGCTAAGTAAATTAATCTACAAAGAAGACCATCACCAAAGACTCTAGTCTGCAAGCTTGCTGTGAAGAAAGTGTGCTTAAAAAAGTACCATCTGAAGCAAAGACTCTTACCTTTGACCTTCATCCTTATTATTATTCCCCCCTTCCCCCCTTCCATGTTTACCTGACATGTGTGTGGGTAGAGGGTGGGACAGTTAAAGTGGGTACTAGATATTAACTTGTCATTTTCCAGTACTCCATATCTAATTTTTTTTTTAATACATTTTTTTTTTAAGAGTACCCAATTATTTTTTTTTCCAATTCAGGGGCAATTTAGCATGGCCAATCCACCTAACCTGCACATCTTTTGGTTGTGGGGGTAAAACCCACGTAGACACAGGGAGAATGTGCAAACTCCACACGGACAGTGACCCAGGGCCAGGTTTCGAACCCAGGTCCTCAGTGCCGTAGTCCCAGTGCTAACCACTGCGCCACCATGCAGCCCTACTGCATATTTCATGGTAGGCCTTGTGAAATGAAATGAAATGAAATGAAAATCGCTTATTGTCACAAGTAGGCTTCAAATGAAGTTACTGTGAAAAGCCCCTAGTCGCCACATTCCGGCGCCCGTTCGGGGAGGCTGTTACGGGAATAAATACTGTTTACGGGTTATAAATAAATAGCAATTGCATTTAAACTTACAAACCTGGCGACTGTAATTATTGGGCAGCCAAGGCCAAAGACTGCAGATATTTTTAGAAGAATTATTGGCTAATTCATTTGTGCTGTGACTCCGCCGGAGGACACATTGGGCTGGAATTGACCAAGCACTAGCCCAGGGTTCTGTAACACGCAAGCGTGCCGACGAAAAATACGTTCATTGTCTGTTTGAACTGTGTAAAATATCGGACCTGCTTGCCTAGGGTGATTGCTGGACTCCATTTTTCACTTGTAAAATTTCCAGCTAGGCCACATCCCCCGTGGTTAAAGACCCTACTCTTTGAGGTTTGTTCTCATCCAACCATTTGTGTTTGATGCTGTCACGGGACAATTTCCAAAGTCCTAGGTGGTATCAAGACATTGAATTGCATTCTCAATTTCCTCTTGAATAGTAACATCGCCGGTTAGCTTTGTGTTGTTGAAAGCGCAGAATTTCTATCTCACATTAGAAAGTTATTAACATGTCTGGGTAAAGAACCTTGGTCTCTTGATACCTTTACTCTGTGTTTGAGCGATTGCATAAAGCTTTCGGTCAACCTATTAGTTGCTGGGTACTATGGAGCAGGTCCCAATCCCATTAAGTAACCTTCATACTCTGTTGATGTAATTTTAGTCCCGTTATCATCGCAAGTTGCTCCGGCCTTCCGACCCTCGCATAGAGTCTCTCAGTTGTCTGTTCAGTTGTTGTGGACTGAATGATCACGACCTCTGACTATTTTGATGTGCAGAAATCATCGCCAGGAACATATGCCCATCAATTGGCCAGCATAGTCAATATGAATTCTCTGTCATGGCTGTGTCGGCCATTCCCAAGGATACAATGGTTGCAGGGGTGGGGTATTCCTCAATATAGTGCAGGATTGTCATAGCCCCACCTTCTCCTAATTTGGGCATTTAATCCCAGCCACTAAGTAGCTGTGTTCTAACTCCTTCAGTCTAACCACGAGAGGATGTCCTTCACGTAGCTGTTCAAGGATTCTGTTTTGTGGACATGGCGGAATTATCACTCAAATACCCCACAGCAGAATTCCACTCTGAGCTGTCAACTCAAGACGCCTAGTGATGTAGGACTTGAGGCCTGGATTCTTTCGGTGCACATTTGTTAAAGTGCCTTTTTGGATCATATCCAAAACTTCCCTCAGCGCTGGATCGGTTCTTGTACACCTTTGTACTTGAGATGAAGTTACCGTTATATTTTCAACATGAGAGAGATATAGATATTTACAAAATTTTCATCAGATTTGTATTTGACATGTAGTAGCAGTCTAGATAAAGCATCCATATTTGCATGATATTCTGACTTATGACACTTGATGTCATAATCGTGTACCAACAAGGTTAAAGACATCATTATAATCGACTAGCTGCTGAAGGAGAAGTACCGTTATACTGCTCAAAGATTGTAGATAAGGATGGATAGTCAGTCAAAAGTGTAAAATGATGTCCATAAAGATAATAGTGAAACCTTCTTCAATCAAAAATGCTGGGCATAGTTCGACTCACCGCTAGTTAATGTTCCAGAAACCATTCTAATGTTCTAGAAGTCGTTCCTCTCCAGAAGGCATTATGTGCAAGGCAACTGCACCAACCCCATAGGGTGATGTGTCACAAGCAGATTGTAACTTCAGATTTGAATTGTAATGGACCAATAACCCCAACTTCTTTGAAACTTCTTTGACATTTCAATCAGCATTTTCACATGTTTTGGATCAATGCTAAGCTTGTTTGACACAAAGCGAAGTATGTAATGGCTTCAGCCTTGTTGCTAAGTTAAGAACAAATTTGCCATAATAATGTCTGTCCTTGTATTTACACTGTGTATTTATCATATGTCTTATGTTTTCCATGTGTTGAATGATCTGCCTGGACTGTATGCAGAACAATACTTTTCACTGTACCTCAGTACACTTGACAATAAATCTAAATCTAAATCCTAAAAATTACCTCAACTGCGTCACATTTTGTGGATGTGGAGCTTCTAGGATCTCATCCACCTTTCTTGGTTCTTTATGTAAACCATCTTTGTCAATGATGTGACCCAGATAGTTGATAGAAGATTTTAAAAATTCACACTTTTCTTTGTTGACTCTAAGATTATGATTTTTCAAATGTGCAAGAGTAGCTTTCAAATTCCTTACATGTCCTTCATCATTCACAACTGGAATGAGAATGTCATCTAGGTAACATTGTACACCAGATAGCTCACTCGGACTTTGATCCACGGATCACTGAAAAAATGCAGGTGCCTAAGTTATCCCAAATGGAAGACTCCTGAGAACGCAAAATAGCTTTATATGTCACTGTGATAATATATAGAGTCATTGAATCACAGCAGGGTAGAAGGAGGCCATTCAGCCCATCGGGTCCGCACCGATCCTTTGAATGAGCACTCCACCCATGCCCACTCTCCCATATCCCAGTAACCCCATAACCTAAGCTGCACTTCCCTGGACACTAAGGGGCAATTCATCATGGCCAATCCACCTAACCTGTATATCTTGGACTGAGGTAGGAAACTGGAGCGTGCAGAGGAAACCCACGCAGACACAGGGAGAACGTACAAACTTCACCCAGACAGTAACCCAAGGCCGGAATTGAACCCGGGACCCTGGCGCTGTGAGGCAGCAGTGCAGACCACTGTTCCACTGTGCCGCCCCACGTGCCGCCGTGCTGCACAGTTGTGACTCTGCAGCCACATTCATGTATAGAAATGCTTGAGAAAGATCTATTTTGTTAATTTTGGCCTCCCGAGTGTCTGGAGAACAAATCTTCAATTTATGGTCAGCGCACAATACTAGGTTTATTGTAGTTTTGAAATCCCCACATTTTCTGACTGAACCATCCCGTTTTAACACATGAATGATTGGTGTTGCCCAATCACTGGTGGTGGTGGTAACAGGCTCAATGACTCATGTCTCAATTAACCTCTCAAGTTCTTCCACTTTTAGCCGGTTGACAAAGGATACACATGCACTTCAAGACACTTAGGCACACTGTCTGCCTTGATCTTGAGTTTCACTTGCACTCCAGTCATGGGTCCAAGCGACTCTTCAAATATATTGGCATACTTATTCAGAAAGGATTGTGGATCATTTGAAGAATCAACAAGTTGGTTCACAATAGCTCAGTTGAGCTTTATCTTCCTCTACCATGATCTACCAAACAATACTGGAATGTTTACTTGGACAATGTGGAGAGGCAACTGTATTTTTTGACCATTAACTTCCAATTTTGTCTTGATGCACCCCTCCAGTGGCACAACCTCTTTGGTCTATGTCCTCAGTTCAACATCTGATTGTTTTAAAGATAGATATTTTAGCTTTTGACTGTATATTGTCTCAGATATGAGCGATACTGAACGCCCGTATCTACTTCCACCTTGATCGTGTTTCCATTAAGTTTTTAAAAAATATATATATTTATTCAAGTTTTTCAACAAATTTTCAACAAAGCCTCCCCCCGCCAACAAAAAGAAAGCAACAAGAACACAACAAGTAGAAATTATACATTGGATTTCCCCCATATACAGTAACCCCCCCATATAACAGTAAAAAGCACAAATAGGGGGAAAAAAAACCTTAACCCAAATGCCACCCCAAGAGAAACCCCCACACCCCAAGAGTACGGCCACACTTGGAATACTGTGTGCAGTTCTGGTCACCCTATTATAGGAAGGATATTATTAAACTGGAAAGAGTGCAGAAAAGATTTACTAGGATGTTGCCGGGACTTGATGGTTTGAGTTATAAGGAGAGGCTGGATAGACTGGGACTTTTTTCCTTGGAGCGTAGGAGGCTTAGGGGTGATCTTATAGAGGTCTATAAAATAATGAGGGGCATAGATAAGGTAGATAGTCAACATCTTTTCCCAAAGGTAGGGGAGTCTAAAACTAGAGGGCATAGGTTTAAGGTGAGAGGGGAGAGATTCAGAAGGGCCCAGAGGGGCAATTTCTTCACTCAGAGGGTAGTGAGTGTCTGGAATGGGCTGCCAGAGGTAGCAGTAGAGGCGGGTACAATTGTGTCTTTTAAAAAACATTTAGATAGTTACATGGGTAAGATGGGTATAGAGGGTTATGGGCCAAGTGCGGGCAACTGGGACTAGCTTAATGGTAAAAACTGGGCGGCATGGACTGGTTGGGCCAAAGGGCCTGTTTCCATGCTGTAAACTTCTATGATTCTATGATTCTATGAGTAACCTTTAACTGTATTAGGCTGAGCCTGGCGCAAGAGGAGGAAGAATTAACCCTACTCAGGGCATCAGCCCACAGACCCCCATCTATCTCCTCCCCAAGCTCCTCCTCCCACTTGCCCTTTAACTCCTCCACCGAGGCCTCCTCCTCTTCCTGCAGCTCCTGATAAATCGCCAAAACCTTGCCTTCTCCAACCCATACACCCGAAATCACCCTGTCCTGAATTCCACGTGCCGGAAGCAGCGGGAATTCCCTCATCTGTTGCCTCACAAATGCCCTCACTTGCACGTACCTGAAAGCGTTTTCCGGGGGTAGCCCAAACTTCTCCTCCAGCGCCCCTAGGCTCACAAACGTCTCATCAATGAACAGGTCCCCCATTCTTCTAATCCCTGCCCGATGCCAACTCCGAAACCCCCCATCCATCCTTCCTGGGACGAACCGATGGTTCTCCCGAATCGGGGACCAAACTGATGCCCCCACCTCGCCCCTGTGTTGCCTCCACTGCCCCCAGATCTTCAGCGTCGCCGAAAACCACCGGACTCGTGGTGTACCTTGTTGGCGAGAGCGGCAGCGGTGCCGTCACCAGCGCCCTCAGGCTCGTGCCCACACAGGATGCCATCTCTAGCCTCTTCCACGCCGCCCCCTCTCCCTCCATTACCCACTTACAGATCATCGCCACATTGGCTGCCCAATAATAGCCACACAAATTTGGAAGCGGCAGCCCCCCCTGTCCCTGCTACGCTCCAGAAACACCCTCTTCACCCTCGGGGTCTTAATCGTCCACACAAATCCTATGATGCTCCTGCTTACCCGTTTGAAAATGGCCTTGGGGATCAAAATGGGAAGGCACTGGAACACAAAGAGAAACCTTGGTAGGACCATCATTTTTACCGACTGCACCCTACCCGCCAGTGAGAGTGGCAGCATATCCCACCTTTTAAAATCCTCCTCCATCTGCTCCACCAACCATGGCAAATTAAGCTTGTGCAGGGCCCCCCAACACCTAGCTACTTGGATTCCCAGGAACCAAAAGCTCCTTTCCGCCCTCTTCAGTGGTAGCTCGTCTATCCCCCTCCCCTGGTCCCCTGAGTGCACCACAAAGAGCTCACTCTTCCCTACGTTGAGTTCATACCCCGAAAAGTCCCCAAACTCCCTAAGGATCTGCATGACCTCCGCCATCCCCTCCACTGGATCCACAACATACAACAACAGGTCATCGGCATACAACGACACCCGGTGTTCCTCTCCCCCCCGAACCAATCCCCTCCATTTCCTGGACTTCCTCAGTGCCATGGCCAGCGGCTCAACTGCCAGAGCAAACAACAAGGGGGATAAGGAGCATCCCTGTCTCGTCCCCCGGTACAGCTGAAAGTACTCCGACATCCGCCGGTTCATAGCCACACTCGCCACCGGGGCTCTATATAGCAGTCTGACCCAACTGATGAACCCCTCCCCGAACCCAAACCTCCGCAACACTTCCCAAAGATACTCCCACTCCACCCGATCAAAGGCCTTCTCCGCGTCCATAGCTGCCACTACCTCCGCTTCCCCCTCCACCGAGGGCATCATAATCACATTGAGGAGCCTCCGCACATTGGTGTTTAGCTGCCTACCCTTCACAAATCCCGTCTGGTCCTCATGAATCACCCCCCGGACACAATCCTCAATTCTCGTAGCCAGCACCTTTGCCAGCAACTTAGCGTCAACATTGAGGAGCGAGATCGGTCTATACGACCCACATTGCAATGGATCCTTGTCCCGCTTCAAGATCAAAGAAATCAGCGCTCTGGATATTGTCGGGGCAAGGTCCCCTCCTCCCTCGCCTTATTAAAAGTTCTCACTAGCAACGGGCCCAGCAGGTCCACGTGTTTCCTGTAAAACTCAACCGGAAACCCATCCGGCCCCGGGGCCTTCCCCGCCTGCATGCTCCCCAATCCTTTAACCAGCTCCTCCAGCCCAATCGGCGCCCCCAAACCAGCCACCTCCTCCTCCTCCACCCTCGGGAACCTCAGCTGATCCAGGAATCGTCGCATCCCCTCCTCCCCCGCTGGGGGCTCAGACCTGTTCAGATCCCCATAGAAGTCCCTAAATACCCCGTTTTTCCTCACCGCACTCTGCACCGTATTCCGCCCTCTATCCCTAACTCAAACAATCTCCCTTGCTGCCTCCCTCTTACAGCATCCGACTCGCCTTCTACCCATAATCGTAAACCGCCCCTTGAGCTTTCCTCCACTGTGCCTCTGCTTTCCCGTGGTCATCAGGTCGAATTCCGTCTGGAGGTTCCATTGCTCCTTAAGTAGCCCCTCCTCGGGGGCCTCTGCATAACTTCTGTCCACCCTTAAAATCTCCCCCACCAACCTCTCCCTCTCCCTCCTCTCTCTCTTCTCCCTGTGGGCCCTAATGGAGATTAGCTCTCCCCTGACCACCGCCTTCAACGCCTCCCAGACTACCCCCACCTGCACCTCTCCATTGTCATTGGCCTCCAAGTATCTTTCAATACACCCCCGCACCCGCCCGCACACCCCCTCATCCGCCAACAGTCCCGCATCAAGGCGCCACAGCGGGCGCTGGTCCCTCTCCTCCCCCAACTCCAGCTCCACCCAATGCGGGGCGTAGTCCGTGATGGCTATGGCCGAATATTCCGTTCCCTCCACTTTCGAGATTAGTGCCCTACTCAAAATTAAAAATTCTATCCGGGAGTAGGCCCTATGGACGTGGGAAAAGAAGGAAAATTCCCTGGCCAGCGGCCTGGCAAACCTCCATGGATCCACTCCTCCCATCTGGTCCATAAACCCCCTGAACATCCTGGCCGCAGCCGGCCTCTTACCCGTCCTGGACCTAGAACGGTCCAGTGTTGGGTCCAGCACCATGTTAAAGTCCCCCCCCCATTATCAAGCTTCCTGCCTCCAGATCCGGAATCCGACCCAGCATGCGTTTCATAAATCCGGCATCATCCCAATTCGGGGCATATACGTTCACCAGTACCACCCCCTGCACCCCCTGCAACCTACCACTCACCATCACATATCGACCTCCATTATCCGCTACAACATTCAGTGCCTCGAACGACACCCGCTTCCCCACCAGTATTGCAACCCCTCTGTTCTTCGCATCCAGCCCTGAATGAAAGACCTGCCCTACCCATCCCTTTCTCAGCCTAACCTAATCTGCCACCTTCAGATGTGTCTTCTGGAGCATAATCACGTCTGCCTTCAGTCCCTTTAATTGCGCGAACACCCGTGCCCTCTTGACTGGCCCGTTCAGGCCCCTTACAATCCAAGTTATCAGCCGGATCAGGGGGCTACTCGCCCCCCGCCCCCAGCCCCCTCCACGCTGACTAGCCATCTCCTTTTCTAGGCCAGCCAGTTGCCCGCGCCTCCCGCACTCTCCAGTCCCCCAGGCGGTGGATCCCCGCCCCGACCACCTCTCTTACTTCCAGCTCCCCTTTCGCCAATGCAGCAGCAACCCAGTTCCCACCCCCTCCCCTCCTCCACCCCTCCCCCCTGCGAGATCCTCATCTAGCCATTTTGCTCCCCCCATGACACTCCCGTAAGTCAGCTGACTCCTGCTGACCCCGGCCTCTTCCGCCATTCCATCGACCCCCCAGTGTGAGAATCCCCCCACCCCTTGGCAGTCAGTGTGCGCTCCTCTACAGCACTGCCCTTCCCCCCCCCGGCCCCACCCCCCATCCTTCCCTAGCGCGGGAAAAAGCTTGCGCTTTCTGTCTGAGCCGGCCCCGCCCCCTGGCGCAGCTCCTTTTTGCGGCCTTACCCCTACTCCCCATCCCCGGGCCTCCACCCACCCTCTTCCTCTGCGGGGCCCTGCCCCTCCAACACCGACGTCCACACTCTCCCACAGCCCCCACATCAAATCCACTCACCCATCCCCACCCAGCACCAAAACAAAAAGAACATTCCCCAAACGCAGTAAACACAGTAAACACCCCCCCACGACAAACCCTCAGTTTTAGTCCAACTTTTCAGCCTGGATAAAGTTCCATGCCTCATCAGGCATTTCAAAATAGTGGTGCCGATCTTGGAACGTGACCCACAATCGCGCTGGCTGCAACATCCCGAACTCCACCCCCTTCCGATGGAGAACCGCCTTAGCCCAGTTAAAACCAGCCCTCTTAACCACCTCCGCACTCCAGTCCTGGTAAATTCCGATCTCCGTGTTCTCCCACCTGCTGCTCCGTTCTTTTTTGGCCCATCTCAGGACGCACTCTCTGTCCATAAAGCGGTGGAACCTCACCACTACAGCCCTTGGTGGCTCTTTGGCTTTGGGTCTCCTTGCCAGGACCCGATGAGCCCCATCCAGCTCCAGGGGCCTCGGGAAAGCTCCCGCGCCCATCAGCAAATTGAGCATCGTGCTCATATATGCCCCGGCATCGGGCCCCTCCACTCCTTCAGGGAGACCCAGAATCCGAAGATTCTTCCTCCTCGACCTATTCTCCAGGTCCTCAAATTTTTCCTGCCACCTCTTGTGCAGCGCCTCGTGCGCTTCCACCTTCACCGCCAGGACCAAGATCTCGTCCTCGTTCTCCAAGGCTTTTTGCCGCACCTCCCGGATCGCCGCCCCTTGGGCCTTCTGGGTCTCCACAAGCTTCTCAATCGCCGCCTTCATTGGCGCCAGCTCTGCAAAGCAGCATTTAAGGAATTCCTGCTGCTCCTGCAACCACTGTGCCTATGCTGCTTGGTCTCTGCCCGCCGCCATCTTGCTTTTCCTCCCTCGCACTTTCCGCTGCACCAGGATTTGCTTTGACCGCTCCACTCCTGGTCCAATCCATATAATGTCGGGGGAACCTTGCTGTCACCTTCCCACACTGGGAGCCGTCGAACAATTGCCATTGGCACCCCTCTGAAGAGCCCAAAAGTCCGTTCCCGGTGGGAGCTGCCGAACGTGCGACCTACCTAGGCATAGCCGCAACCGGAAGTATCCATTAAGTTTTGGATAAACGCAAAAGCATTGCTGATCTCCTTTAACTGATAAGACACCAAGCTTAAATTGTTTAAGCTGACTTGACACAAGGCCAGCAGCACAGGCTTAATTCCCGTACCAGCTTACCTGAACAGGCACCGTAATGTGGCGACTAGGGGATTTTCGCAGTAACTTCATACTTGTGACAATAAAACATTATTATTATTGTCCCTTAGTGAGTCTTTAGTCCCGTCACTTAACTGATAAACTTGACCAGCAGTTAGCTGTTTTCTTCCTTTGTGCTGATGTAGGCTGGCGAGACGAACATGCCTTGGCCATGTGGCCTACTTTATCACAAGTTGTGCATTGATTCACCTTACACCAACATTCTCCTGCTGAATGTCCCACTTGAGTACAGTGATGACATGGTGGGCGTAAATATTTCAAAGTGTCAGCTTGACGCCGTGTTTTGCGTTGGGCGCACTGGCGAGATCACAGCCTCTATTCAACCACATTTAGTCCCAAAAATGAGCCCCCACATGAATCTTGACATGCCTGGCTGTCTGGTCGTCTGATTCGCCCAAATCGCATCTCAGCTGTTCACCACGAGTGAGGGAGAGATGTTTTTAAACACTCCCTCACCACTCACTCTCAGTCAACACTTGAGGGTGGCAGTGCACAGACCTGCTCGGTGCTTTGCGGGTGCCGACCTGGCCAGATTTATCATCACAATGGATGAGGGGTGGGGCACCCTATTCCCCCGATAGGGTTGGAGAATCAGCAACAGTGTTCACAATGCCGCCTGGGAGGCAGTGGCAACTCACGTGTATGATTCTGCGGTGATGGTTGGGACACAACCTGAACATTTAGTGAGTGGAACCTCTTGCTGTTAATGTAGGGCACTCCCTGATGCCTCAGTGCTCGCAAGGTGACATGCTTGCCATCGATCGTCCCCTGGACCTGGGGCATCCCGGCGATGGCAGCAAATCATGATACCCAGGCATCTTGGTGAGCCTGGTCCAGCCCGAAGGTGAATATTCGTCACTTCCTGGATGCATCTGTGGGGTGATGACTGTGAGATGCCACACAGGTCCCCGCTCGAGCCCTGGAGTGACTCGACGTTTAGGGCTGCAGTGATTTTCGTGGCTACACAGAGCTAGTGTCTTTCTCCTCCACGAGGTGCCATGTCTGTGAGGACATGGCACAGGTGCTGCCCTGTGTCCCTGTTGAGATGCAATTTTCTGCAGCATATGCTGTCAGCTGGAAGGACCAACGACATCTACACCCCTTCTGATGTCGCTGGATTTCCCTTCTAGTCCCCTTCTCAGCCTGATGTGTGGCCGGGAATTCTGGGTGTGCGACGGCCCCCTGTACATGTGATGCTGCCTCTAGCCTGAGTTGGCCTAGCTGCCGTCTCCAGTATCTGCCCGCCTCAGCTTCGACAAGCACAAAGAGGGCAGCTTCCGCGGGATCCACACCAGCAAACAGTTTTATTCCTGGAAGAAATTGGAGAAGGAGAGAAACTGACAATCAGTTAGAGCTTCCATCCAGGGACTCTCAATCCCCCAGGACTCCCCCACGTTTATTATCATGACTGTACCGCCTGCTCACAGAGTGCCATCCAGCAAGCCAGTGTCCTGGCTCTGCACACTCGCTCCCAGCCCTAGCCTTCAGCTGTGAAATTGGAGGCTGGTCACAGTCAAAGTGGATAAAATTGAATTTCAGGAGACAAGCTGCAGCATGGCTCTGCCCTGGAAGTGTCTGGTAGGACATACACACTGCAGCTGTGGTTGCTTCAGTTATAGGTCTCCACAATATTTAAACATGGCTTGAAGGCCTCACCGACGCAAATCCCCTCACCTGCCCCGGCCCAGAGGCGACCCCTAGCCTGGACTGTTTCAATACCCCGACCAAGCCCAACCCCCCTGAGGGTTTGTCCACCCACCCCCGCTCCGAAGTACTGAGCAGCAGCGCTGGTGTCCTTGAACTGCTTGGTAGCCATTGTACCAGCTTCATATTTTTGAAAAGGAGCACTCAACAACGTCCACGTGACTTCCCGCTGAGGAGTCGAGTAACTCCTGGGAGGCCGCTGTATTTGAATTCAATCTCATTAATAACATTGCAATTGGCGGCATGGTGACACAGTGGTTACCACTGCTGCATCACAGCTCCAGGGAACCGGGTTCAATTCCGGCCTCTGGTGACTGTCTGTGTGGAGTTTGCATTTTCTCCCCGTGTCTGCGTGGGTTTCCTCCGGGTGCTCCAGTTTCCTCCCACAGTCCAAAGATGTGCAGGTTAGGTGAATTGGCCATGTTAAAATTGTGCCTTAGTGTCCAAATGTTTAGGTAGGGTTACTGGGTTACGGGGATGGGATGGAGGAATGAGCTCAAGTCGGGTACTTTTTCCAGGGGCCTGTGCAGACTCGATGGGCTGAATGGCCTCCTTCTGCACTGTAGGGATTCTATGATGATTCTATGGATGCAAATTAGGCTTAATGATATACGCGCCATTCTTGGGCGAGATCCAGAACTCGCCAGTGGGAGCGGGCCAGATGAATCGCAAAATGTTTGGGCCCAGCGCGAATCTCGATTTTGCCCTCTCCCCCTATTCACCCAGCACACCTTGATCCGTGCCGAGTACAACGAGGTGGCTGAATTGGGCCCAATAAACTTTTCGCAGAACTGCTTTAGCAGCCTCCACCTTATTAACTTTTGATTGGACTCCAAACAATGAAGGCTCTTTTGGTGCAAGTTCCATTGAAGTTATGATTTCCACAGCAGTTTTCAGGGTTAATGTTGCTTCAGTCAACAACTTCCTTTGGATAGTTTTATTTCTGAGACCACTAACCAGTCTGTCTCGAAGTGTATCATCAAGTGTTTGACCAAATACACATTACTTGGCTAATTTACATACTGTTTCTACGAATTGCAATTTGCTTTCCCCTTCCTTTTGCACATGATGATAGAAATGGAATCTTTCTGCAGTGGATGGGGAGGGAAATGTCCTTCCGAGATTATCATTTACTAGTCGTAGACCTTTTTATCTGGTATAGCCCGGTAGACTATATTTTTGTAACAAAATTAATGTTTTTCACCCAACCAAACTGAGAAAAGTCACAGCATACAGATGTTCCGGTTTCTGATTTTCTGCAAGATACAATTGGAACCTTTCCTCATAATAATTCAGTGTCTCATAATCCTCATTAAACGTGATTGTGGTGCCATTCTTTCCTGTCAGTTTTCAGATTCCAGTTCTTTGACCTGTGCTTCGCCGGCCTTCAGCCAATCTCTCTTACATTTATTTTCCAAAAGCAAGCAATCTCCAAGCCCACAAGAAAACTAATTCTTCCCTTACCTGGACTATTGGTTCCCGAGTAGTAGGTTGCAGAGTTGGCAATTTTCTAAGTTCCCCTTCCCACAGCCCATTCACAATGCCATGGGTGGGGCCTCACCAGCTTCCACCCACTACGAGTAGTAAGTATGCCTGAAACTTAAATTCTTTCATTTAAATGATATGTTATGGCCCGATTAATTTTTGAAAACCTTATTCTGCACTAACAGCTGTCGTGATTGATCTTGCCATCGACTCCCTACGATCTGAGCGTTTTGTTTTACTTGCCACAAACTGGGGGCAGCACAGTAGCACAGTGATTAACAGGGGCTTAAGTAGGATGCTCTTTCAGAGGGTTAGTGCTGACTCGATGGGCTGAATGGCCTCCTTCTGCACTGTAGGTATTCTATGATTCTATGAAACTCATCGATAGTTTTCAGCCTGAGTGTTGACGATGGTTTTCTTCAGGTCTCCAAATCTTCTTTGATGGTTGTTTATGGCCTGTATCCTTGTCGCCAGTTTTCTCTTTTGTTATATATTTGTTGTTGCAGGAAAGAGAAAAAGAAATAGAAGTGCCATGCTTTAAGTTTATAAAAACACAATGCAGGGTTCATTAAAAGATGTTGCTTATAGAGGGCAAGAGGTGAACTCACCAAAAGCCCGCGAAATGTTCCGCTGACATCACTGCTTATCACTTGACATTTCACCAGCCAATAGTGTTCTACAGTTATACTATCTCTTTACCTTTGACGTTATTCATCATGTGGCATCGGCCTTTGGCAGTTATGTACCAGTTTCTTTATCTCTCCACTTTGCAGCTCCCACCTCTATAGCCTCATTATTTTCTCTAGTAACACATGTGAAATATTTGTTTTCCACTGATCGGTGAATTCGCATCTAATCATTTTCTCCGCACATCTGCCTCTAAGCAACTCCCTGTTTTATTTTGTTTTTTAATCTTAATTTTCTGTACTTCCTAACACTGTTGTGCCTTAGACTGTGTTCTGTTTACAATAGAATTATTCAGCATTTCTGACTTGATTTGATTTGATTTAATTTATTGCCACATGTACTGAAGTACAGTGAAAAGTATTTTTCTGCGGCCGAGGGAACGTGCACAGTACGTACATAGTAGACAAAAGAATAATCAACAGAGAACATTGACAAATGGTACATCGACAAACAGTGATTATTTACAGTGCGGAACAAGGGGCCAAACAAAGCAAACAAAGCAAATATATGTTTGTGATATTGCCCTGATTTGGCATCTGTTTCATCGTGACAGCCATTTGATGTCCGTACTTGAAATTATCCTGGTTCTGATATGCTGATGATTTCTTCTGGATTCCGTCTACCATCAGTTGGGTGTAGCACTTTAGCATTCTGATATTTAGGTTGGGTAAGTTGTTACCTGCATGCCGGTCATAGGCATTTTTCATCTTCCACTGTTTTTCAATTAATGCAAGGCACACCCCTGGGAATATCTAAAAGTGCTGACTGGCACGGTTTCTCTGCACTTGTCAGCCAAGTAGCAATTATGTATTGGTTCTGCAGTGTGATAACGTGTGCATCTCAGAATGTGTGTACATATTCGATTCAAACCATGCCTGTTCACTGATGATACGCGTTGAAGGGTTAGGTGATCTTATGATGGTGTAAGCAAGGGTTTCCAGTGGTATACCTTGTAATCTGTGTCACCCTCTGTAATGACCTCCAATTGGCATTGTTGGTTGGCCAATTGGAGTATGAGCTCCCTCAATGATAGCTCATTGAGGGGGCCCATATAAGCACCTGTGTAGGCTTTGTGAGGCAGTCTTAAGTTGACTGGAATGCTCGCAGCACTGTTTGGAGCTGCTCTTGTATATAAGTTATCGCAAATAAATACTGGTGTGGTGACGGAACCCCTGCCTCCTGTGGATTATTACACCCTCATTGTCTTGATGACAACATGAATGATGACCAATCACAGTTCCCTGCAGGCCTATAGGCCTTCAACCACTGGACCCATAGTGTCCATGACATAAAATATCTGGTGGTGACCAGGGTCAGTTGTTATAGTGACATTTAAGTGTTCTTGATTCCCAGGGCTGGGATCTCTGAGCCATTGTATGAGTGAGATGGTGTTGGTTGGTTGTAACACCATTTGCTACTTCTGGAGGTAGATACAGTTCAGCGTACCAAGTTTCATATTAGGCTTGACTATATTGGCCATTGTGCCAACAGTGGATCAGTTTTACTCTGTCCACCCAGTCGTATGGCTTGGTACTTGTGTGTGTTTTGTAGTAGTGCTTCACAGTGTGTCCTTCGGGTTGGTCCAAGAAGTCCTTTTGGGATGCTTCTGTTGAGGTAAATGCTACTCTGAGCCTGATTATTTAAGAACTAGTTCTGCTGCTGTAAAATCACAATCACACCCCTTGACTCTCATCTACTTATGGGATGACCAACGGTCTCTGTCAGTTGTTGCCCAAAGGAGTGAATCCCAGGTGATACTTTCTGAAGTTGAGCTGCACTCCTTATTGAATTGTGAATATTGACCACATTTTAACTGGATTTTTGAGATGGTCAGTGGACAAACCTAAAATGTGAAGATTTTCATTGCTTATAGAAATTTTAATTTTGATGGTGTGTTTACCTGGTTCAAAAATATCAAGGTCCGGGAAACACAGCTTGAAGCATTGTCAGAACAAAATCAAAATCAACTCAGATAGGGGGTACGCTGCCTTCCAGTTGAGCTTTGTCGTCATCTTTTAGCTTATGCAGAATTTTTAATGTTATTTGGCAGAATTTTTAATGTTATCTGGAACTGTTCACAGCTATTCTGACTGTGTGGACAGCTTTTTCTAAACTGAATTTAGCTCTGAATTGTGAATATTTAATGGCCATTGCCTCAGTTACTCATAGGCCAGTTTCACTGCAATTGGCCATGTTCTGTTTTTCCCAGGTTCACTGTGAGCTCTGCCTACAAAATGTGGTGTTACCTGCGTGGTCGATAACACGTGTTACTCAATCCTTGGCTGATGGTGAGGTCCTCTGAATCTTGTTGAAGAAGACTCAAACTCGTCCAATAACAACAAAGATTTATTGAGTAACTATAACAATAAGTGCATGAATTCTTTACCTTAACTTGGAAACTAGGGATAAGGTTAACAAGATTTAACAACAATAACTAAACATAACTCCACTAACTAGCTAAACTATTCTGATATTATCCTGTTCACAGTACACCCAAGAGAGCGAGAGCGAGAGACCCAGTGTGGCTGTTTTTTATACCCCTGTTCACCCGGCCCTCTAGTGATCATGTGGTGCTGCTACTACCCATTAACCCCTTGTGTACATGCACCTACAGAGATCACTACATCCCCCCTTTTTTTGTGTGTTACAGATGTTCTGTATGGTGTAAAGAAAATTGAACAAACATAATGAATTCAGTCAACTGGGGACAGATAATACAAATAACGCTGTGTACAGTATGTGATGGTAACGATGACTGTACAAAGTCAATCAATGTTTAAAAAGTCCAATCTTAACGAAAAAATTTGTGAGTCCAGACTGTATGAATTTGATCAGGTGGGTTGATTTTGTCTTCTGTCGTTGAGGTGGCAGTGTTGATGTCGCCATTTTGTTGTGAACACCGTCAGTGTTTATGTGTGTACGTGAGCATATCACGAGATATCGGAATGGTCGAAGTAGTTTCTTGTCAGTACCGGACTTTCTTTTGTGCTTGCGGTATTGACTCCGTGTGTCAACTTTTTTGCAAGCTGGGTTGGTTGATTGCTGCGGCGCAGACACAAAATCACGAGATCTGTTGTTGCGGTTTTGCTCACTGACTGTACCATATTTATTATTCGAGTCATACTCAAAGGTGTTCACGTCAGTGTCCTTTTTTGCAGCCAATTTTCTGATGAGCGTATCTGTACATGCGAGCCGAGCTCTGTCAGTCTCGCTGTAATCTTGCACACCTTGTCTGCCTAAGTGTGATCACTTTGTCACTGTTTGTATCGACAGTGGGTAGACATTTAATGTCTTCTCGGTGGTGACATGAGCTTGGCAGACGTTCATAGTCTGCTGCTGGCTGCTCATATAAGGCAGATTGACCGTCATAGTCTTCCACGTTTACGGCTGTCGCTCCGGAGTCTTTGATTGCGTCCATTCTGGAGCCTGCCAACCAGCTCGCTATGGAGGCTGGTATCATTCCCTCAGTGGAGTCAATCTGTGCTCTCTGCATGGCGTCGCCTTCTTCTAGGATATTTGACATGTGGCTGTCATCCATTGTACCGATGAGCTGCCATGTCGTCATGGTACTGGATTCCTCCACCATGAGATTCGTATTGAACTTGGCACCCATGTTGCTGCTGCAATGACCATCAGATCCGGAGAACTGATCCATGGCTGAGTGGCATTCGTCAGCGAGCAAATCATTGCTTCTTGGCGAGGATGTGTCATGGTGCTCTATTTGTCCAATGAGGAACTCACCTCCTGAGTAATCATCGTCAATGAACAAATCTTTTGCTATGGATTTGTCATTGTGCTCTCCTCTTTGGGTGTTGCAAACTGCATGTTCCAGGGTGCTGCAGCAGTGATCTTTAACTGTGAGTGGAGGCTCGGGCTTCATTCTGTCACTGGGGAAAATAATTTTGTGTTTTGAAACTTTAAAACCCTTGTTGTTTAATCTCAGGCATTTCGGATGAGGCGTGGTGATGTAAGGTTCCTCAGTTGTGCAACCGTGTCCACGCCGTATGAGTCGTCATAGATTAGGTCATCATTTTCTGACAGGTAATCACTGTGTATTAGTTTGCGTTCCATAGATGCCACGTTCCAATGTCGCAGGGACTTAATTTTTGTCCCGTGAAAGTCATATGTGGCACAGCTCGACATTTGAATGCATAGTGTTTGTATCTTCCACACCTCAGGCACTGTTTCCCGAAAGCTGGACATTGCCCTTTTAAGTGGACGTTTCCGCAGTTAGGACACATCATGACATTGTCCCGCCACGCTCGTGCATACGCAGTAGTGTTGTCAACCGGTTCCAGTCTCTGCGCATGTGTGTGGGCCACTTCCAGATTCGCGCGCGCGTGATTGTCGGTGGAGGAGCGCCTCCTAGATGTCTGGGCCACCATTTTGACAGATCCAACCTTGTGGTGGATGCCTTTGCCCTGGCGAGTAAATTGTTGATATTGTGCTTCAGTGATTTTGTGAGCAGAGCATTTTTGTATGGTTATTTCAAGAGTAAGGTTTTTGTGCTTCAGGAGAGATTTTCTGAGTCCCTCATCAGAGATGCCACTGACAATTTGGTCTCTGATGAGGGAGCCACAGAGGTTCTCAGTATTACAGGATTGGGCTAGCGGCTTTAAGTCAGTGACAAAACTGCTGAACGATTCTCCTGGTCTTTGTATATGCCTGGTGAATTTAAAGCGTTCAAATGTCTCATTAACCTCCAATTTGCAGTGGGTGTCGAATTTTTTTATAATTATGTCCCACTTATCCTTGTCCTCCCCTTCAGCGTAGGTAAATGAGTTATATATCTCCATGGCCGGTTTCCCTGCCGCAGCTATTTTTTTTGGAACCTGGTGCAGCGGTCAGGTCCTTAATTTCCAGAAACAGATTAAATTGTTGTAGGAAAACTTTCCAATTATACTGGAGATTACCAGAGGTTCTGAGGTGTTCTGGAGCTGTAAGTGACTCCATCTTACCAGTTTGTGCCCGAGAGATCCGAGTGTTGCGATGCCTTCCTCGGCCGAATCTATTATCCAAATTTTTTTTTCTTGTATCTTCTTTTTTTATTGTCGAACCTAATCTAGCTAGTTTCTGTTTTTGTTGTTAAAGCCAACACTCCTTAGTACCATGTGGTGTTACCTGCGTGGACGATAACACATGTTACTCAATCCTTGGTTGATGATGAGGTCCTCTGAATCTTGTTGAAGAAGACTTGAACTCGTCCAGTAACAACAAAGATTTATTAAGTAATTATAACAATAAGTGCATGAGTTCTTTACCTTAACTTGGAAACTAGGGATAAGGTTAACAAGATTTAACAACAATAACTAAACGCAACTCCACTAATTATCTAAACTATTCTAATATTACCCTGTTCACAGTACACCCAGGAGAGAGAGAGCGAGAGACCCAGTGTGGCTGCTTTTTATAACTGTGGTAATACCAGGTATTGCGGTACCTGAGAGGTGGATGACCATTGGCAAGACCCAGGAGTCTACCATTGGCTGATGTACATAGCTCCGCCCTGAGAGGCAGAGTATAAGAACCGATGCCATCCCAGCAGCCTTCACTTTCTGTATCAATGCTGTTGGGGAACAGTTTTAGCAGATTAAAGCCTATGAGTTATGACGCGCCTTGTCTCGAGAGTAATTGATTGCGCATCAATTTAATCTGCCACAACTTCAGTTGAAAGGATGGATCTCCGTATCAAACCAGAGTGCCTTCAGCTCAGCCCCCACGCGGACAACTCTGCTGCTATCTTCAAACATTGGCTGGCGTGCTTTAAGGGCTACCTCGACACGGCCGCCGACACCCCCACGGAAAGACAAGGAATCCGGGGATGAAGAAGATGGCGGGTCAGCCCTGGGATCTACCCTCTGATCGAGGAGGCGGAGAATTATGCTGCAGCAATCGAACTGCTAGAAGGACATTATATCCACCCTGTGAACCTGGTCTACGCTCGTCACCTGCTGGCGACTAGTAGGCAAAGCCCCGAAGAAACGTTGGAAGACTTCTACCGGGCGCTGCTGGGCCGAAACTGTGGCTGCCCGCCAGTTTCGGGGAACGAACACACGGAACTTTTGATCAGGGTTGCTTTCGTGGCAGGTATGACTTTCCCCGATATCCGCCGAAGGCTCCTAGATATGGACACTCTGGGACTTACTGAGGCACAGGCCCTGGCAGGGTCCATGGATGCGCTCCCGGACGCGCGGTGGACTCCTGGGCTGCGTGGCACCCCGTTGCAGCAGCCCCTCAGACCTTCCCTCTGACCCCTCAAGCCTGGCGGCGAGACGGCCCGCTACCGATGCCGGACAACGCTGTTTCTTCTGTGGACAGGCGAATCATCCCCACCCACGCTGCCCGGCCTGCACCGCCACCTGCAAAGGGTGCAGCAAGAAGGGCCACTATGTCAGGGTCTGCCAGGCCCGCGCAGTGGCCGCGGTCTCCAGCGACTAACGACAGCCCCCTTTTCAGGCCCCGGCCGTCCAGCGCCCACCGCCACCCCCCTATCCTCAGGCCGCGTGCGACCCGCGGGCGCAGCCATTTTGCCCCCCGGCCACCACGCTGGACGGGTGGGCGCCGCCATTTTGTCCCTCGCCGCTGCCATCTTCTTCATCCCCGGATTCCATGTGCGACCCATGGCTGAAGCCATCTTGGATGGGGCCCCCGGCCCCCAGGACAGCCGACTTCACGCTGCCCGACCAGAACTCTCCATTACTGCAGCTGGCCTCGGTGACTCTGGACCAGAGTCGGCCCCATCAGTAGCTTGCGAAAGCTACAACGATGATCTCCATCAACGGCCATGTGACGTCGTGCTTGATCGACTCTGGGAGCACGGAAAGCTTTGTTCACCCCGACACGGTAAGGCGCTGTTCTCTTGTCACCCATCCCGTAAACCAAAGGATCTCCCTTGCCTCCGGGTCACACGCTGTGGAGATAAAGGGGTTCTGCCTAGCGAACCTCACTGTCCAAGGCTGGGAATTCAACAATTTCCGCCTGTACATCCTGCCGCACCTCTGCGCAGCCACCGTCCTTGGACTGGATTTGAATGGCCATCTGCAAAGACTGACTTTTAAATTTGGGGGCCCTATACCCCCCCTTACTGTCTGCGGCCTCGCGACCCTTAAGGTCGACCCGCCTTCCCTGTTTGCGAACCTCACCCCGGATTGCAAACCCGTCGCCACCAGGAGCAGACGGTACAGTGCCCAGGACCGGACCATTATCAGGTCGGAGGTCCAAAGGCTGCTGAGGGAAGGGGTCATCGAAGCGAGCAACAGCCCCTGGAGGGCTCAAGTAGTGGTGGTAAAGACTGGGGCGAAACATAGGATGGTCATTAACTCTAGCCAAACCATCAACAAATTTACGCAGCTGGATGCGTACCCTCTCCCCCGTATAGCCGACCTGGTGAACAGCATTGCGCAATACAAGGTTTTCTCCACGGTGGATCTCAAGTCTACCTACCACCAGCTACCCCTCCGTAATGGTTACCGCCAGTACACTGCCTTCAAAGCAGATGGGCGGCTCTATCACTTTTTAAGGGTTCCCTTCGGTGTCACGAACGGGGTCTCGGTCTTCCAACGTGAGATGGACCGAATGGTTGACCAGTACGGCTTATGCGCAACGTTCCCGTATCTTGATAACGTCACCATCTGCGGCCATGACCAGCAACCTCCGAAAATTTCTCCAGACCGCGAATATCCTTAATCTGACTTCCAATAAGGATAAATGCGTGTTTAGCACCAACTGTCTAGCCATTCTAGGCTACGTAGTGCGAAGTGGAGTCATAGGCCCCGACCCTGAGCGCATGCGCCCCCTCATGGAGATCCCCCTCCCTCACTGCCCCAAGGCCCTAAAGCGCTGCCTCGGCTTCTTCAGCTATTATGCACAGTGGGTCCCCAATTACGCAAAGCTTGACCCCTGATCCAGTCCACAACCTTCCCCCTGTCAACGGAGGCCCGCCAGGCCTTCTGCCGCATCAAAGCAGACATTGCAAAAGCCACGATGCGCGCCATCGACGAGTCCCTCCACTTCCAGTTCGAGAGCAATGCGTCCGACGTAGCTCTGGCGGCCACCCTCAACCAAGCGGGCAGGCCCGTGGCTTTCTTCTCCCGTACCCTCCATGCTTCCGAAATTCACCACTCCTCAGTCGAAAAGGAGGCCCAGGCCATAGTAGAAGCTGTGCGACACTGGAGGCATTACCTGGCCGGCAGGAGATTCACTCTCCTCACGGACCAACGGTCGGTTGCCTTCATGTTCGATAATGCACAGCGGGGCAAGATTAAGAACGACACGATCTTGCGGTGGAGGATAGAACTCTCCACCTACAATTATGAGATCTTGTACCGTCCCGGGAAGCTGAACGAGCCTCCTGATGCCCTCTCCCGTGGCACTTGTGCCACCGCACAAGTGGACCGCCTCCGATCCCTCCACGAGGACCTCTGCCACCCGGGGGTCAGTCGTTTCTTTCATTTTATCAAGACCCGCAACCTGCCCTACTCCATCGAGGACGTCAGGACGGTCACCAGGGACTGCCACATCTGCGCGGAGTGCAAACCGCACTTCTACCGCCCAGAGAGGGCACACCTGATAAAGGCTTCCTGTCCCTTTGAACGCCTCAGCATGGATTGCAAAGGCCCCCTCCCCTCCACCGACCACAACACGTACTTCCTGAACGTGATTGACGAGTACTCCCGGTTCCCATTCACCATCCCCTGCCCAGACATGACCACAACCACCGTCATCAAGGCCCTCCAGGGTATTTTTACACTGTTCGGTTTCCCCGCATACATTCACAGTGATAGGGGGTCCTCCTTCATGAGTGACGAACTGCGTCAATTCCTGCTCAGCAAAGGCATAGCCTCGAGCAGGATGACCAGTTACAACCCCCGGGGAAACGGGCAGGTTGAGAGGGAGAACGGAATGGTCTGGAAGACCGTCCTGCTGGCCCGACGGTCTAGGAATCTCCCAGTCGCCCGCTGGCAGGAAGTCCTCCCGGTGACCCTTCACTCCATCCAGTCGCTGCTCTGTACTACCACAAATCAGACACCTCATGAACGTCTCCTTGTTTTCCCCAAGAAGTCCTCCTCCGGGACCTCGCTCCCAACCTTGCTAGCGACACCCGGACCCATCCTGCTTCGGAGACATGTGAGGGCGCACAAGTCGGACCCGTTGGTCGAGAGGCTCCACCTGCTGCACGCCAACCTCCAGTATGCCTATGTAGCGTTCCCTGGCGGCCACCAAGACACGGTCTCCCTTCGGGACCTGGCGCCCGCCTGAGCCCCACGCGTACCCGCACCAGTGCCCCCACCCCCACCCTCCCCGCAGCACCTGACCGGAGGGTCCGTACTCCCGCCGCCCCTGCCTAGGCCCAAACAAGCACCGACGCCCCCTACAGGCGCCCCCCCGCCCACTTTTCACCCCAACAGCGCCGCCTAGGGGTGACAAAGCTGCCTGGGAGGACGACACCATGTTCCCAGAGTCGCAACCGCCGGGACCCCCATCAGGATCACCGCCGAAGCCCAGACGCTCCAGAAGGACGACCAGGCCACCCGATCGACTGATTGCTGCATCATGAACACTTTGCCATTACCCTCGACATCACGGCACCTCCATACCTGGTCCTACCATGCGGAAGGTGTCATTAACGCTGTCCACCTCCCTGGCGTGCTCTTTTTTAACAGGGTGTGAATGTGGTAATACCAGGTATTGCTGTACCTGAGAGGTGGATGACCATTGGCTAGACCCAGGAGTCTACCATTGGCTGATGTACATAGCTCCGCCCTGAGAGGCGGAGTATAAGAACCGATGCCATCCCAGCAGCCTTCACTTTCTGTATCGAAGCTGCTGGGGAAGAGTTCTAGCAGATTAAAGCCTATTAGTTATGACTCGCCTTGTCTCGAGAGTAATTGATTGCGCATCAATACCCCTGTTGGTCCGGCCCTCTAGTGATCATGTGGTGCTGCAATTTACCCATTACCCCCTTGTGTACATGCACCTACAGAGATCACTACACAAAACTCTGGAGTTTTAAGTGCATGTAGAACGGTAGCCTTCAGAAGTATAATAAAACAGTGAAGAATGCTTTCTTACAGGTTTCCTCTGGTTGGAAGGACTCTTCTTCCCAGCCCAATCTGCAGTATTTCAATTTACCCAGATCTCCAGTAAACAGCAGTAATGGAGTTTCTCCTGTTTATGAGGTCTGCTTGAAGTTGAACTTTTCAAAGCCAGACATTTAATTTCTGTTCACAGCAGCTAGACTTATACTGATTAAGCGCTCCTAAATTTGAACAACTTTACTGAGACCCAGATTCCTTCTGGCTGGAGCGAGGTATGATCCCAGATCAAATTAGTGTCTGTAGGATTCCAACAGCGCTGAAGAATTACTTACACATAGTGAGTCTGGACAGTTGTTGCACTTTCATAGTTGTTCTTTCTGTTGTTGCATTTGAAGGATTGAGACATGTTTACTTCTAAGTCCAATCTTCAAAAGCCTTGCTGCCACCATGTTACGTTCTTGGGAGCAGCACGGTGGCACAGTGGTTAGTACTGCTGTCTCACAGCGCCAGGGACACGGGTTCAATTCTGGCCTTGGGTGACTGTGTGGAGTTTGCACATTCTCTCCGTGTCTGCGTGGGTTTCCTCCATGTGCTCCGGTTTCCTCCCACAGTGCAAAGATGTGCAACTTAGGTGAATTAACCATGCTAAAGTGGTGTTACTCAGTTACGGGATAGGGTCAGGGCATGTGCCTCGGATGGGTACTTTTTCCAAGAATCTGTGCAGACTCGATGGGCCTGAGAATATGGATCAAGCTACTGGATGTCAAACCGAGTTTTAGTTTGGATCTAGAATCAAGCTTGATGGGAAAATGAAATGTCAAAAAGAACTTTTTGGTCCAACGGAATTTATGTTATCTCTTATGTTTTTGAACCAGACAAATTGCAGTAACGGCCTTGGGAATGGGTGCACTAGGCTTAAAGATAATTATAATTGAGGGGGACTGAATTATAATTGAGCTGAGAGCACAGATAGGAATGCGAGGGAGCTGCCCTCAGAAATGAGCCAAAAACTGTATAAGAACTGCTGTTAGATGTATTGACTTTGCCTTGCTGGTGTCACGCTCAAGAGATACAGTGGTTTTAGCCCCTGCCGAGAAATAAACATGTTAAAGTAACGAGGTGTTCGACTGATCATTTCATCCGGACTGGCTGCAAAAGAATCCTCAGGCCGAATGGCCTCCTTCTTTACTGCAAAGATTCTATGAATCTCTTTGATGTAAATGTACCAATCACATCACTAGAATGGATAAGACAATTGACTCCTACTCCTGTATTTTATACTGAGTACAAGTCATGGGACTTACACATCATGTCACAGTGGTAGTGATTGACAGCAGTTTAAGATACATGCACTTATCCCTAAGACCCTAGGTGAAATTTCTGCCATGTGTGATTTGGGTGAATACAGGGCAATGTTGATCCTGTTGATTTTTCTCACATGGTTGTATCCACCTAAAATTTATGATTTACATATTTGTTATAATCTATGAAAGATTTGTGAAGCCCAGCATGCTGCCTGTGTAAGTGTACACATGGCCGACAGGCGATTCATATTGCTGTTGTATCTATTTAAAGAGCTACAGACTTGTTTAGCAGACACGTGACTGAAATGGAAGAAATGAAGCATTCCAGACACCTCACTCCCAAAGTTACTGAGGAAGCCTCAGAGGGAAATGAAGAAAGGGATGCCTTGGTCATCACCCAAGGACACTCACTTTGGAGCAGTTGTACAATATGCTTGGCAGCAGGTAGCAAAGAGGATGAAAGCTGCACACAATCCTAAATGGACCTGTTTGAACATGAGGAGGAAGGTGGCAGACTTCAGGAGGACTATTAGGTTAGGTACTCAAAAACCTCCTATAACCATCAGCTCTCCTGTAAACATATTGAACAAAGGGGCTTTCTACACTGTTACTCAGACTTATACTTTATCTAAAGCAGTGATATAACCTGACAGCTCTTTGAATGTTTATCGTATGTAGTCAGGCTTGAGTAGGGCAAAATTCAAACTGCAATTTATCATAGAATCATAGAATTTACAGTGCAGAAGGAGGCATTCGGCCCATCGAGTCTTCACCGGCCCTTGGAAAGAGCACCCTACCCAAGCCCACACCTCCACCCTATCCCCATAACCCAGTAATCCCACCCAACAGTAAGGGCAATTTTGAACATGAAGGGCAATTTAGCATGGCCAATCCACCTAACCTGCACATCTTTGGACTGTGGGAGGAAACCGGAGCACCCGGAGGAAACCCACGCACACACGGGGAGAACGTGCAGACGCCGCACAGACAGTGACCCAAACGGGAATCAAACCTGGGACCCTGGAGCTGTGAAGCAATTGTGCTATCCACAATACTACCGTGCTGCCCGGTTTACACTGGAACCATTATCACACTAACAGTTTAAATGGACTTTCCAAAACAAATACTTTCTACTGCAAATTAGTTGCCTTTTCCTTTACTGACTCTATTCATAGAGAATGTACAAAATTATCCAAGATGATATCAGAGAGGTAAAAAAGCATAGGTGGGTGTATGGTGATGTGAAAGGAATTTGAGCTCTCAGCTTCCTCTTTAACCTTCATAAGGGGCGGTACATTAGTCACAAAATACAGACTTATATAAACTCCTGAATTTAAAATGCAGAGAAAAGGAGGATTTGTGCTGAAAAGCCTACAGTCTTGGCAGTCAAAGGGGGAGGAGGAAGGCTCTGGGCATGATTGCAATCAGATGGAGGTTAATCAGGGCATAGTTGTGATAAGAGATTTGTGGCAGGGTAGGAGTGGGTACAATCACAATCGGGGCAAGGGTGAACTGGGCATGTTTGTGATTGGGAGTGGTGGGAGGGTTCTTGGCATGATTGCAATAAGATGGGGGTGCGTGATCTGGACATGATTGCAATCAGGAGAGGGAAGGTCGGGAATGATCACAATCAGGAGTGGGAGCAAGGAAGACCTTAGAATGGTTGTGATCAGCATGGGGGAGGGGAGGGGGGAGGATTGTCAAGGTCTGAAAACAATCACGATCGGGGTTGGGGGCGGTGGGGGAGGGCTGCGGTGTTGGCATTATCACGATTAAGGAATAAGAGAGCATATTAAGTTCAGGACTTCCAAAGCTTTCCTTGCCAATGGAGGGTGGTGGTGTGTGTGTGGGGGTTTGGGGGGGGGGGGGGGGGAGGGGGGGATGGAAGGGGGGGGGGGGGTCTTAAAATCAGAAACAAACTGTAAAATGTACCTGCACTCCTTCTGGCCAGCCAACAACTTCTGCTGCCAGGCAACAGACAATGCAGGATTCCATCTGAGGACAGGTTAAAAATATGTTGCCACGCTGATGACACCACAGGGCTAGGCTTCTGAATTTTAAGTAGGCCCCTACTGGCTTTATAGTGGAACCATTTCGAGGACCTGAATCGGCACTGTAAATATTAATGGACTGAAATGCGCCTGATGGGGTTGGGTCGTTTGATTCTAAATCTTAAAAGTCAACCATCTCCTGCATGTTGTTGGGTGGGGTGGGTTAAAATCAGTGCCCTTCTCTTTCACTGCCATAATGCTATTTAAATAAATAGCATTCAGTCGGAAACTCACAACATTGTAGATGTGACATCCTTCGTGGAACAACTGACTGCTTGCTCTCTTAATGGTTCAGTTATCCTGGTCCTGCTTTTTCCTGATCAAAAGTGTTTTGTGCCTTTGTTAGTTGTATCTGAATGAAATATTTACTAGCGTCCAGATTCTTCGATACATTGCAGACAACTTTGCTGAGTCTTTAAGCAGTGAATTTCTTTAACACTTGGTAGCACGCAAAGATTTTCTCTGTCTAATGGTCTTTCAAATGCTCGTGGTGAATAGCAAATGGAAGCAAAATGGAAAAGTACATTCCATAATAATGGCATATCTTATTAAAAACATTCTTAAAACATTTAAATTTTACGTTGCATTGTTGATGACGAAAACATGCTTCCACATCCTGAAAAGCTTAATGTTGTGTGAAAATAGTTGTATTTTTCCCAATTAACACCAAAGTGCACAAGCATATGGCTTCAAATTTTTTGGAAGTACTCTTGCCGAATGTTTATCTTGGTTGTAGGCGCAGTTGAAATTGAATGAAATTATATCCCTCAGTCACCACTTCAATGCATCAATAAAACAATTGCAAGTATTATTTTCTTATCAAGATATTGAAGAACTTGATGAAAAATGTAGAGATTGCTTTGTAGATCGGTACCCAACTCCTAGTTCAGCTCTCGCTTTTAATCAGAGCCTGCTTGGCAGCATATACAGTATTCAAAGAACAATATGAAGCACAGAAGATTATTTTGGCATTTTCATGCAGCCAGAAGAAAAACGCTTTCAACATCAGGCACTAGTTCTCCGAGAGATAAGCTGCCAAATTACTCACTGGAGGATGACTAGTCAGAATAAGCTTTCAAGCGGTTTCCTTCTCTGTTTGGGCGATTTTCAATATTCAACAATGTAAAAGTTTTGCCTGTGCACTTGCTTTTGTTCTGATAGGCCACAGCTGCCAAGAGACCATCAACTTTATCTAAGGGGTCCGGGTGCAGCTACCTGACAGCAAATGGCATAAAGGGCTGCTCTTCACTGCAGCAGTCAGAGACCCCTCACACCCAGGCTTTGCCCTCTTCCAGACCCTTCCATCAGGCAGAAGATACAGAAGTCTGAAGACCCGCACATCCAGGCATAGGAACAGCGTCTTCCCCACAGCTACCAGGCTCCTCAACTGCTCTCCCTTGGACTGATCTGTTTCCCTGTAAGAACACTATTCACGACACCCGATGCTGCTCTTGTTTGGTCCTTGTTTCGCACTATAACCAATCACTATTTGTTGATATGCCACTTGTAGCGCACAAAGACTCCGTGAGACGAATAGAGTGAAGTCGATGAGGCTTTATTAAGCGGGTCTGTTCCCCCGCAGCTCGATAGTAAACTGGCCTGCGGGGGAAGACTCCGGCTTCTTATACTCCGCCTTCAGGGCGGAGCTAGAGGTCAACGGCCAACCAGGACCCGGGATCTGTCAGCCAATGACATTAGGGCTTCCAGTCCCACATGACCCCCAGTACATACTACCACACCACTGTCAATGTACTCTGTCGATGATTCTTTTGTCTACTATGTACGTACTGTGGCCGCAGAAAAATACTTTTCATTGTACTTCAGTACATATGACAATGAGTATCACCTTTTCTTTAGTTTGGTGTATTAGTTACATGGTATGTAATAGATCTATGCTGATTTTAATTTGTATATTGCAGTACCAGTCTTAAAACATGAAACCTTGACCTTTGGTGCTTTCCATTAGTCGCTGTGAAATGTATCTCTGTTTAAGAGCTATCTATCGATGGCCATTGCAACAATACAATTAAACATTTTGTGCCTGTTACTGAGCACAGCAAAAATAAATTAATATAAAACAAAAATCAACAGTGGTATGACCTGATTACTTCTTCCCTGAGACTCAACATGGCATGTCACAGCTCATTACATGAGGATCTGGATTCAGCAAGTGGTGCCAAGCCCTGATATACTATATTTGGCTTGGATATTAAGACAATATAAGCTGTCCTCTTGAGGTTTGCTTGCCATATTGAAGACATATATCGACCATAGACTTGATGATGAAACTCTGAAATTTGGTGCAACAGCTGAAGAAAGATAAGGGGTGGGAGTCTCCATTTTTGAGACGGTGACGCCAACGCAGAATCCGTGGACTTTAACGACAGAAAAACCGGCGCAGCACCTGGAACGATTCCACTACCGTTAAGGGGCTAGCACCAGTGCCACGTGGAACTCAATAGATTCTACTGAGAAACGGTGCCGGATTCACCGGTTTCACGAATGACACCCAAAGGCTGACTAGCTGCAGCTGCATATAAACTACTCTTCCCCCACACACAGGTAGTATTGAGGAAGCAAGGGGGCTGCAGAAGGACTTGGACAGGCTAGGAGAATGGGCAATGAAGTGGCAAATGAAATACAATGTGGAAAAGTGTGAGGTTATGCACTTAGGAAGGAGGAATATAGACATAGACTATTTTCTAAATGGAGAAATGCTTCAGAAAGCAGAAGCACAAAGAGACTTGGGAATCCTTGTTCACGATTCTCTTAAGGTTAATGTGCAGGTTCAGTCGGCAGTTAAGAAGGCAAATGCAATATTAGCATTCATGTCAAGAGGCTAGAATACAAGACCAGGGATGTATTTCTGAGGTTGTGTAAGGCTCTGGTCAGACCTCATTTGGAGTATTGTGAGCGGTTTTGGGCCCCGTATCTAAGGAAGGATGTGCTGGCCTTGGAAAGGGACCAGAGGAGGTTCACAAGAATGATCCCTGGAATGAAGAACTTGTCTTATGAGGAATGTTTGAGGACTCTGGTTCTGTACTCGTTGGAGTTGAGAAGGATGAGAGGGCATCTTATTGAAACTTACAAGATACTGCGAGGCCTGGATAGAGTGGACGTGGGGAGGATGTTTCCACTTGTAGGAAAAACTAGAACCAGAGGACACCACCTCAGACTAAAGGGACGATCCTTTAAAACAGAGATGAGGAGGAATTTCTTCAGCCAGAGGGTGGTGAATCTGTGGAACTCTTTGCCGCAGAAGGCTGTGGAGGCCAATTCACTGAGTGCCTTTAAGACAGAGATAGATAGGTTCTTGGTTAATAAGGGGATCAGGGGTTATGGGGAGAAGACACAAAAATGGGGATGAGAAAATATCAGCCATGATTGAATGGCGGAGCAGACTCGATGGGCCGAGTGGCCTAATTCTGCTCCTAGGTCTTATGGGCTTTGGACACAACATCCCAGCCAACAAGGTGGCAGCAAGGTAAGCAACCCCGAGGTTTACAGATTGAGCTGGAGACCCCCTTGGACATGGTGGAGGAGCAGAGGATGACCCTGTACCCTGGCTCTGAAAGGAGGCTGCCAGCTGCCACCGTTCATCGTGCCTGGACACAGGTGGCAGAGGCCGTGAGTGCCTGAGTACCGTGGGCAACACCATCCGGAAGGGCCAGCAGTGCCGGAGCTAAACTGCATGACCTCCTCAGGGTGGCCAGGGTGAGTAGGCAGCAGTGTGCACCTGGCACTAATCCCATACCACACACTCGTAACCCTAATACCCTCTCGCCCCTGGAGGACAGCCGAACCCCAAACCTGTACCATACCTGCTGCCATGGCCGGGTGGCCTGGTCACTGAGGCCAACACCGACCTACCCCCTGGGCTGCACGCATCGGATTGTCTAACACTGTTGTTTTATGTGTTCCCGTCCCCAGGAGAAGGACACGCACAGCCGCCGGGAGCAGGAGAAGACAGGAGGGGGACCGCCAGACCTGCGGCCCCTCACCGTGGCCAAGGTGAATCTCAGCCGCGGGCGAGGAAGTGAGACCCCGCGTAGTTGCGATTCTCTGTGACACGTGTGTCAACTCCCCCCCCAACACTACCCTCACCCCCACACTACCGTCATGCCAACACCACTCTCACCCCCACACCACCCTCATCCCCACCCTCACCCTACACCACCACCACCCACCACCCCCAACCCCACAATACCCGGCCGGCGGTCTAATCATGTGTTTTGCAGGACCTGCTGGAGATGGGACGGTTCCATCTGGCATTCCCCTCTCCCAGCCAGTGCCACAGCCGGAGCCCCCTATGAGCCGAGCAGTGTTGGGAGTAGCTTGGAAACAAGCCCTGCGGCCGAGACTCATGTAAGTTGCAGCAACTCATCAGCGGAACAAAAATGAACTGGAGAAAGTTGGAAAAGGACATATTCTGTTTTAAAAGGACAAGCTGCTGTACAGGCCATGTCTGCCAGCAGAATATACATCCTGAACAAGCACCTCAGAACAAGCAGGGCCCTGAGTCATGATAGTGCCAACAGGAAAATTATGCGGGAAGATTACACGGCCCGAACTCACTCCAAGAGAAACAATTGGGATGTAAATCAGTTGTTGCCCTGGCCAAACAAAATCACATTACCCTAATGGGAAAACGATTAAAGTTGTCCCCAGCATCCACCTGGACCATTTTGAAGAGATCAGCAGTCTCCGGAGACATTATGAACCTTTTGTGAGGACACTGATCAAATCAAGTTACATCATGGAACCTTTTGTTGGGACACTGATCATATCAATGTCATCCTGTCAGCAATCAGAGACCTTTGTCCTGGAACTTACCTGTGCGAGGGGTCAATCAGCTCCATTCAGGTTTTTGCCCTTAAAAATACAGAGCTCAGGAACTCGTGCTCTGTCCTGCTTGGCACACTCTTCACTTGCTGCGAACAGACCACGAAGATTGAGGGTCACCAGGCTCACGGCCTAGCAACCATACGAACCAGCCAGTTTTGAGGAACAGCCAGAGACATCCGTACAGGTTTTAACTGTTCTTCCTGAGAACGGTGAGTGTACTCCCTCAGCCCACAGAAATCCCCAATTAGTGTAGATTGTTGAGGTTTGGGGTGGGTGAGTGAATATAAAGATATGTATCTATGTTGCGGGTGTTAAAAGTAAATGTGTGTAAAAGTAAGAATTTTCGATATGCTGTTAGTTTCTTGCTTTATACATAGTATTTCATAACCGGTGTTTGTGTGTAATAGCCCGAGCTGTGGAGGACCTAATTCTCTTGAATAAATTATTTAATTTTAAATCTACCATTGTTGTAGTCTCACCTTTCTTCCACTGTCCGCTCTGGTTGAGTCACAATAATTGCCAGAACATAATTCTGTAGTCGAGGACCCAAAAGGAATCCGAGCGCTTCAGACATGTCATGATATTCAGATAAACATCATGGTGCAAACACACATACACACTGATGGACAGATCAACGGACCAATCAATACACACGCAACATCACAGCCAATCACAAGCAAGAGCAGACACACTATAAAACGGGGAACACGACACTTCCGATTCATTCCAGCAGGAGACAGCTCAGGGCACAGAGCTCACAGCAAGCCACTCAGACATTCACCATGTGCTGAGTGCCTCTCCAAGATAGTGTTAGGGCTGGGTCCACAGGTTAGAGGGTAATGAACGAACCACAGTAACCAGTTTACAAAGGTTAATATTGTTAGTAATAAAACTGAGTTGGACCTTCCGCAACCGTGTTGGTTCATCTGTGTAGCAGAGCACCCAACACGACATAGTACCAGGATTGGAACCCAGTACCTGTGAGACAGCACAGTAGCATTTGGGGAAGCACGGTAGCATTGTGGATAGCACAATTGCTTCACAGCTCCAGGGTCCCAGGTTTGATTCCGGCTTGGGTCACTATCTGTGCGGAGTCTGCACATCCTCCCCGTGTGTGTGTGGGTTTCCTCCGGGTGCTCCGGTTTCCTCCCACAGTCCAAAGATGTGCAGGTTAGGTGGATTGGCCATGATAAATTGCCCTTAGCGTCCAAAATTGCCCTTAGTGTTGGGTGGGGTTACTGGGTTATGGGAATAGGGTGGAGGTGTTGACCTTGGGTAGGGTGCTCTTTCCAAGAGCCGGTGCAGACTCGATGGGCTGAATGGCCTCCTTCTGCACTGTAAATTCTATGATAATCTATGAGACCTACCTACGCATCCTCAGGAATCCACCATCCTGCACCATGGACATCATCAGCCCACTGCAGCTGCTCCAAATCGCTGGAAACCTCGGCGTTAACTGAAAGTTGTTCAAACAGCGCTTCCAGTTCTTTCTCGAAGCCACAGAAAGGCAGAATGCTTCGGACACCAGGAAAATCGCCCTCCTCCTCTCCACGGCAGGGCAACACGCCATCCACATCTACAACTCCCTGGTGTTCGCGGAAGGTGAGGACAAGACAAAGGACAAGACGGTCCTTCTCAAACTCAAGCAACACTTCAGCATCAAGGTAAATGAGAGTTTCGAGAGCTACCTCTTCCAGCAGCGCCTGCTGGGTAAGAATGAGCCTTTTCAATCTTTCCTTACACACCTCCCTATCCTTGTGCAGTCCTGCGGTTACGAGGCCACCTCCGATTCCATGATTTGGGACCAGATAGTTTTTGGGGTCACCCGGGCGCCCTACGCCAGCAGCTCCTCAAGATAAAAAGTCTCACCCTAGCCACCGCCATCGAAGCCTGCGTCCTCCATGAAAACGCGACCAGCCGCTATTCCCAATTCCAAGCGGCCGAATCGGCACGGCAGGGGTACTACGCGGCCGGAACGGCAGGGCAGGGGTCCTACGAGGCCGAGCGGGTCCAGTCCATCGAGTTCCTCCCGGCCCACGGCCCGGATGGGGGAGGCCATTTTGCGCGCTTTTCGCGACCTCCCGCGCTTGTACGCGCCAAAAGAGACATCGACGCAGAGGGACTTGACACGCAGGCGTGCTCTATGCAGGACCGAACTGCGCATGCGTGATGGCGCAATGAACGCCATGACGTCACGACGTGCGGCAACTGTGGATCCGCACATTTAATGCGGCAATGTCCAGCAAAGAACCGACAATGCCTCCGCTGTGGCAAGATGGGCCACTACGCTGCCTGCTGCCGAGCAGCTCAACCTGCCAACGTTCCCCAATTCCGACAGCCTCGCAGGGACGTGCGGACCATTCAGCCTCCATACTCCGAATCATACCCGGACGATATACAGACCGGCGATACAGACGACCGGGAAGCTTTCCGCGTTGCGGTCAACGACAGGAACCGGATGTTTCCAAGCAGGACTCACTAGCCGATGCCAGTGAACAGTGTCAATCCGGGTGATGAATGGTGTGCCACCCTAACGGTCAACCGATCACCAATCACATTGCATCTAGACACTGGTGCCACCGCCAACCTGATAGCATGGTCAGCCTTCTACGCCTTGAAGGTCAGACCACCAATTCGGCCACCCCGTTGTAAGATGGTCGACTATAATGGAAATGTTATCCCGGCCATGGGATCCTGCCAGCTCCAGGTGACGCACAATGCATATAAGGCCACACTGTCTTTCGAGATTGTTGGTTCATCAAAGGACTCCCTGCTAGGTGCACAGGCGTGCAAGGTTCTCCACCTCGTTCAGCGGGTACATGCTCTGTCTCCAGAAGGCCCGTCAAACTTCCCGGATGCTGAATTTAGGGCACAGCTCCACTCGCTTCTCGCCCACAACCAGGAGGCATTCAAAGGCATGGGCACACTGCCCTATACCTACAGACTACGGCTCAAACCGGAAGCCACCCCGGTCATGACGCACCTCGTAGTGTCCCAGCACCACTCAATGACCGCCTCAAGCAGCAGCTGCAGGATCTCCAGGACCAAGGAGTGCTTTCCCGGGTCACGGAGCCCACGCCATGGGTCAGCTCCATGGTGTGCGTTAAAAAGCCCTCTGGCAAACTCCGGATCTGCATCGACCCGAAAGACCTGAACAACAACATCATGAGGGAACACTACCCCATACCCAAACGGGAGGAGATCACGAGCGAAATTGCCTGGGCTAAAATTTTCACAAAGCTTGATGCCTCAAAGGGTTTTTGGCAGATCCAACTGGATCAGTCCAGCAGGAAGCTGTGCACTTTCAACACTCCTTTCGGCAGGTTCTGCTATAACAGAATGCTGTTTGGCATCATCTCGGCATCCGAGGTTTTCCACAGAATCATGGAACAGATGATGGAGGGCGTTGAATGGGTGCGCGTCTAAGTTGATGACGCCATCATCTGGTCCACCACACCACAGGAGCACATCAATCGTCTCCAGCGTGTCTTCGCGCGGATACGGGAACACGGCCTGCGCCTCAACCGAGCAAAGTGCTCCTTTGGCCAAACTGAGCTAAAGTTTCTGGGGGACCACATATCCCGGTCAGGGCTGCGTCCGGATGCAGACAAGGTGAGCGCCATTACAGCCATGCCGCAGCCGGCAGACAAGAAAGCAGTGCTACGCTTCCTAGGCATGGTCAACTTCCTGGGGAAGTTCATTCTCAACCTTGCCTCCCACACGACGGCTCTTCGCCACCTAGTTAAGAAGTCCACGGAGTTCCAGTGGCTGCCCGCACACCAGAAGGAATGGGAGGAGCTCAAAATTAAGCTCACCACAGCCCCGGTATTGGCGTTCTTCGACACCTCTCGGGATACGAAGATCTCGACTGATGCCAGCCAGTCTGGCATTGGGGCGGTACTCCTGCAACGGGACGACACTGCATCATGGGCCCCGGTCGCCTCTGCCTCACGGGCCATGACCCGCACAGAACAGCGCTATGCGCAGATCGAGAAGGAGTGCCTGGGTTTGTTGACCGGAATAGATAAGTTCCACGATTACGTGTATGGTCTCCCCCAGTTTACCGTGGAAACCGACCATCGTCCCCTGGTCAGCATCATACAAAAGGACCTCAATGAGATGACCCCTCGCCTCCTTTGCATCCTCCTCAAGCTCCGGAGGTACGACTACCAACTGGTCTACACCCAGGGCAAGGACCTCATCATCGCGGATGCCCTATCCAGAGCAGTAAGCACACCACCCAATTCGGAGGGGTTTGTCTGTCAAGTCGAAGCACATGTGGCCTTCACATCGGCCAATCTGCCAGCTGACGATTCAAGTCTGGCCCGTATTCGCCGGGAGACTGCGGCTGACCCCCTTCTACAACGTGTGATGTGCCACATGACGGGAGGGTGGCTTAAAGGACAGTGCCCACAATTCTACAATGTATGGGACGACTTGGCCGTCATTGACGGTGTCCTCCTAAAGCTGGACCGGATTGTGATTCCACACAGCATGCACAAGCTGGTCCCCGACCAACTGCACAAAGGCCATCTGGGGGTTGAGAAATGCAGACGGAGGGTCCGAGAAGCTGTGTACTGGCCGGGCATCAGCGATGATGTTGCCAACATGGTGCTCAACTGCCCCACCTGCCAAAGGTTTCAGCCGAGACGCTTCAGCCCCATGAGTTGGTGACGTCCCCCTGGGCGAAGGTGTGTTTGGACCTCTTTCATGCGCTTGGCAGGGACTACGTAATCATCATAGATTACTTTTCAAATTATCCAGAGGTCATACGCCTGCACGATTTAACATCGTCCGCTGTCATAAGGGCATGCAAAGATACCTTCGCTTGACATGGCATTCCGATTACTGTCATGTCGGACAATGGGCCCTGTTTTGCAAGCCAAGAATGGTCTTCCTTTGCTGCTTCGTATCGCTTCACACACGTGACGTCCAGCCCTCTGCATCCCCAGTCAAATGGCAAAGCGGAAAAGGGCGTTCATATCGTCAAGCGGCTCCTCTGCAAGGCTGCTGATGCCGGATCGAATTTCTGCTTAGCCCTGTTGGCCTATCACTCGGCCCCACTAGCCACTGGCCTCTCACCAACCCAGCTGTTGATGGGTCGCGCCCTCAGGATCACTGTGCCACCATGCCATGCCATCCCTACACTCGACCACATTCAAGTACTGCAAAGGATGCAACAGCAGCGTGCTCAGCAGAAGGTGGCACACGACACTCGGGCAACTGATCTTCCTTCCTTGGCGCCTGGAGACAACGTCCGCATCCACCTACCGGAGGGTGACTGGTCGGCAACTGCCGAAGTTCTCCGACGTGTGGCTCCCCGCTCATTCCTGGTTCGCATGCCTGATTGCTCCATTCGCCAGCGTAATCGCCGGGCTCTTCGCCTGCTTCCACGCTCGCTACATGATCATACACCGGTGCCACGCCCTCCTGTTGTTCCTGATGTCGAATTCGTGGAGCTTCCTGCCACCATGCCCATTCCTCTGCTGCCTGTACCAGGCCCATTCCTCAGCCGGTGGTTCCTGACCCACCCTTAAGGCGGTCAACCCAAATTCATTGCCCACCTACTAGGCTGGACTTATGAGCCTGTTTGAACATTGGACTCACTAAAAGTTTTATGCCACTATGTTAATAAGTTTCTCTTTTGTCGTTACAGGCGTTTGTTTCTGATGCTTGATGTTTACACTTGTTTTGTTGATGGTACAACCTCGGTGCTATGTTGCACGACACCTTCCTATGTATATAGTTTAGCCTCATGTACATGTTGTAGATATTGCACACACACACATTCAGCTGCACTCAGTACACATCTATATTTATTACCACATAGGCACATATTCTTGTAAAAAAGGGGGATGTCATGATATTCAGATAAACATCATGGTGCAAACACACATACACATTGATGGACAGATCAACGGACCAATCAATACACACACAACATCACAGCCAATCACAAGCAAGAGCAGACACACTATAAAACGGGGAACACGACACTTCTGATTCATTCCAGCAGGAGACAGCTCAGGGCACAGAGCTCACAGCAAGCCACTCAGACATTCACCATGTGCTGAGTGCCTCTCCAAGATAGTGTTAAGGCTGGGTCCACAGGTTAGGTGGTAATGAACGAACCACAGTAACCAGTTTACAAATGTTAATATTGTTAGTAATAAAACTAAGTTGTACCTTCCGCAACTATGTTGGTTCGTCTGTGTAGCAGAGCACCCAGCACGACAAGACACACTCGCTCAAGAGAGGCTACTGGTTAGGGATAAACAGTGGTTTTGTTTTCTCTCTCTCTTGTGAAGTTGCACTAGTGGGGCACTTCCGGGTGACATTTCACCATCTACAGGAGAGAGACTCACACAGGCATAGGTGGCAGTCAAGGTAACTGCTGTGGCATAAGGACAACCTCATTGGTTAGGTATAAACAGTGAGACTTGTTCCCTCTCTCTTGCGAAGCTGTCCCAGTGCGACACTTCCGGTTTGTGGTTTTAACACCTGCAGGAGAGAGACACCCACAGTTATCTGTGACATGCAATACCAGCCTGTTGTGGAGTAAAGGAAACCCTTTTTGTTACACTCAGGATAGCCCAGAACCCGGGTCTGAGGATGACACTGACGGCACAGCTGCCTCCAACACCCTCCACCATCCCAGAGACACTCACCTCGGTTGGCCATGTTAGTGAAGAGACCCCTGTGACACTCGCCGGTGCGCATCACACAGTTGACCCGGTGCAGCGGGTGGAGGTAGGAACACCCGAGGGGACGGACGGTCGTAGGGCAGGCCGACCCGAGGAACTCGCAACCTTCCAGATGGGTCTCGGGCTTCTGGACCAGTCAGTCCCATTGATTGTGGAGATGCAGTCGCAGACAGGGACTACATGCGAGCATCCAGCACCTGCAGGTGCAGTTGGAGGAGTCCAACTGCGTGCAGGAGCAGGAGGGAGTGCCGACCATGCGTGCCACCCAGGTGAATACTGCTTGGGTGGCGTCCGCGGTGGAGGCATTGGGGGCAACGATATTGGCTATGGATCAGCAGGTGCAAGGCCTGGGTCATTCTGTACAGGCACTGGCCAAGGCCCTGTACAGGGTTGCCACGTCAAGGCGACCCAGAGCCACCTGGAAATTGCAGCGGTGCTACTGAGCGTGGCCCAGTCACAGCAGGCCATGGCTGGGAACGTTGACAGCATTGCACAGGCGCTGACCAATGTGGGGCAGACACAGAGGTAGGTGGCCCAGTCCCAGACAGAGATGCCATAGTCACTGGCTGATGTGCCACAAACCCAGAAGGTGGTGGCACAGTCAATGGGTGATGAGGCGCAGTCCCTGGCGGAGATGGTCCACTCTCTGTGCTCCATGCTGCGAGCATGCAGAATCTGGTCGAGACCAGAGCGTACCTCCAGGATTGGCAGCGGCAGTTATATGGAGAGCCTCAGGGGAAAGCTCCATTCACAACCCCATCCCATGGAGTAGCCCGAGGGCCATCGGACACCCCAAGGAAGGGGAGGTGATGGCGTCCGTGCCGGTCACTCCCGATGCTGAAGTGCCGGAACACCGCAGCACCTCGGTCTACCTCCACCCCCGCCCCACTGTTCCTGGTGCATCTGGTGGGCAGGATAGGATGGCACCACGACACCTGGGACACCCCATCAGTTGCTGGGTCCATCCAGGCCCGGTCGCCCCAGAAGACGCCCGCCAACGGGGACCCTTGTCACAGAGCGGGAATCACAGCAGGCCGCCTCCATTCCTGCTGTACCATCTGGGGATAAACAAAGACATAGCATTAGGTCCCATAAGGCCAGAACAGTAGACACAGTTAAGTTGGCACGGGTGCAGGGCACAGTTTAGTTATAGGATCTAGGGCACAAATAAACAATATTTGTTCACAATAAACACCTGTTACCACTGTTACAACCCGCTTTGGTGCACTATCTGATTTATGTGAGGGGTGGGCTGGTCTGGGCAGGCATTGGGGATAGGAATGGGCGGACCCTGCGGGTGGCCTGTGCCCCCCCACCACCACCACCGCCCCAGGGGTCCGATGGGACCATGTGCTGGAATGGCCAGCTCACATGCAGGGATTACCCAGGTGGACGTTGGAAAGTGCCACTGTGGGCAGGAGTCAGATGTTGTTGGACGATGCGGAGCACCGGAGCTCATCACAGAGCGGGTTGTCATCATCCCCTCTGTACCATGGACCAGACCCGGTGTTACTGCCAACCCAAAGCCCCCACTGCATAGTGCGGTAGGGACGTATCATGGAGGGGGTTGCAGGCGGGGGTTGGCCGGGGGGGAGGCGGGGGCGGGGTAAGTGCGGTGGTGTGGGGTTGGGATGCGGTGGCCGTGCCCCTGGCCATCTTCCCGCCTCTACCCCATCTTCCATCCCAGCAATGGTGGCGAACCCCGCTGCCCGGGAATTCTGGAGGGTTTGGTCTACATCGAAATGGATATATTGATCCGCCTGGGCATAGAGGGCCTCCGTGATGGGGCAGATGCACCTGTGCACTGAGGTCTGTGAGATCCAGGACAGGTCCCCACTTGGCACCTGGAAGGACCAGTAAAAGTTCAGGCGACTGTCACCTTGACGACCACTGGGAGCGGGTGTGCTCCCACATGCCCCACGGTGCCAGTCGTGCCAACATCTGGCAGATATGTCGCACTGTCTCTCTGCTCAGCTGGAATTCTTCGACAGCCCAGTCTGGCAGGTCCTGGAATTAGAGGCGGTGCCGGTACATCCGAGGCCTCATACGGCACCTTCTGGCAGCTCCTCTCTTCAGCCTGTTGGGTGGCTTGCTCTCCATCCTGGGCGGCTGCCACCTGCCCTTCTGCTGTATGCACCGCTGCTGTCCACTCCGCTGCTGCCTGTTCCACTGCCACTTCCCCCTGCTCGAGCAGCGCCTGCTCGTACAGCCACAGGGCATTTGCCAGGGCTGAAGTGACCAGTAGGAAGGCCATGTTTGCTGATTGTATTCCAATATCCATTGCCTGCATGGGGTGAAAGGTCGACATGTTAGCGTGGTGCATTCCCCCGTGCCCAATCAGGTCTACCTGCTACAAGGTGGCGCCAGTTGGCACTGTGGGGTCTGCGCCCTCATGTCCCTCTCCCCCATCCCCGCACCCCCTGGTCCCGTTAGTGCCCGGCACCGTGGGGGCCTCTGGCCCTGATGCTCGCCCCTGATGCCAGGGTCTGGCAGGGGGGTGCATGCAGGATTGGGTCGTGGGGGCACCCATATGGCTGATGTCACTGTGCAGAACCAGGGACCAAGGTGGTTGGTCAGTAAGTTCGCAACATGATGGCCACCATAATGGCAGTCTATGCCTGGGCGCCACCCCGGCCACCACCCCAGTTTCATGATTTTTAAAGTACAAGCCAACCATGACGTTGGGAACTCGGCCCATCAGAGGCGAGAATCGCGGAGGCCCCAGAGAATACCGGATCGGGCCCGCTAATGACATGCAAACAATGTTTACTGTACATGCATTCCAGTACGCATTGACACCGCTGTCGAGGTGACGGAGAATCGCGATTTGGCGTCAAATTGGCGGCTGTCGCAATTTGGCGTCGGAACTGATCCTCCGCCCAATCGCCTTGCCCGATTTCGGAGTCGACCAATGGGGAATCCTGCCCAAGATATGGAAGTCTGAAAAAACACGACATGCTAGTACATCCAGAGCTGTTCAATGCCTATCATGAATGGAATGCAGAGAGACAGCATCTGTATCGACCGCTGAAGCTCTGCACCTCTTAATTGGTAAAACAGCCATTCAAAAATACTGGACAATCTCAGCAGGTCTGACAGCACCTGTGGAGAGAGAATGGAGTTAATGTTTTGAGTCTGGAAGTTTTTGTCAAAGCTGGAGAGACCTAGAAATAGGAGCCGATTTATACTGTTGTGGCGGGCGGGCTGGGGGGTGCTTGGATCAGTGGGGCTGGATAAAGGGTCAGTGATAGGTAGAGATTGGCAAAGATGTTGTGAACAAAAAGCCAAAGGAATGTAAGTGGCGGTGATCAAGGCTAAGAAGGGTGCTGATAGTGGCACATTGAGAGATCAGAATGTGTTAATAGCAGAACAGAGGTAAGCAGGTTGTCAAAGGACAAACTAGAACAGGGAACAGATGGCCCAAGTGGGGTGGGGTGGGGGGAAGGGAGGACAATAGTGAGGGGAAAGGGATCAATGGAAGCAATGAAAATGAATTGATAGAAATAAGATGGGGTGAAGGTGGAGGAGAGAGTTCACAGCCTGAAGTTGTTGAACTCAAGATTAAGCCCGGAAGGCTGTAATGTGCCTGATCGGAAGATGAGGTGCTGTTCCTCTAGTTTGCGCTGGGCTTCACTGGAACATTGCAGCAGGCCAAGGATGGACATGTGGACATGAGAGCAGGACAGTGAGTTGAAAAACAACCATTCAATTGGGATATGGTTTGTGTCCACACTGTGGTTCGAAGAATGGTGCCCAATGCATGAGACATCTTATGATGGCTTATGCTGTCACCAGGCCACGGTGACAATTTGCAGGGCTCTGGAATGCATCCAGTGAAAGCTCAAATTGGTTCCTATCAGTTATTTAATTCTTCTGTGGGGGTGCAGTGTGTATGGGGAGGGGGAAGCAAGGTATGTCTGAGGTGTTGACTGTATTGTGTTACTTTGCTAACTTTACAGCGCTATTGATTATTAACTGACATGACCAGTGAATGAGATCTGGAGCTGTTGTTGGGCTGGAATTCCTCCAACTTGGTTCCAGATAATCTGGCAAACAAATGCCCTAATTGGGAAGGAAGTTGTGTGTATGACAGCAGTGCTTTGTTCTGGCAAGCTGCATGGTTTTTAGCTGGTTAAACTCCAGCACAGGATCCGTCAATTTGGTCTGTTTCCAAAGTACAACTAAGCTCATTGAACGTAGGCAGATGAGGGTGAATGCTCCGTGAGGAAAGAGTACACAACAAATAGAAATGTTGAATTGCACGGTAGACAGCTTGGTTTATAGACTGTTGTAGCAGTAGCTCTAAAATACACCCTAAATTCTGATAGAACGTGGTGTGAGCTGAAGATGTGCTCATCCCCAAAATCGTCTGTATCTGTAAGTGACAGGGCAGTAAGAGAAAGCCTGCTCTCCCTGAAATTCAATCATTTGCCCATCATTTGCACTCAAATTAAGCCAAGCTTGTCAAAAAGAGGGGAAAATTACTTGCGCGACTTGTCAAATCACGATCACTGGCTTTGAATGTCCATAGTTTTATCTGAAGCATCAACTTTCACTAGAGAGATTACAGAACTCTCTTCTCATTTGTACTGCCTTTCAGACAGGGAATTTCTTTCTCTTCTCGCCCTTCTATCACAGATGAGAAAAGAAGCCTTGAATTTCTGCAGTGCAGTTCACAACTACTGGACGTCTCAAAGCACTTTACAGCCAATGATGTATATTTGAAGTGTAGGCACCGTTTGTAATGTGGTAATGTGGTGACTGATTCGCACACAGCAAATTCCAACAAGCTGCAATATGGTGATGAATAAATACTGTGATGTGATTGAGGGATAAATATTGGTCGAGACATCAGCGATAACTCCCTTGCTCCTCTTCAAAATAGTGCCATTGGATTGTTCACGCCCACCCGGGACAGGCAGGGGGAGTCTCAGTTTAACATTGCACCCAAAGACAGCGCAACACTCCCCCAGTACTGTACTGGACTGTCAACTTGATGCTTGTGCTCAAGACTGGAGTGGGACTTGAACCCATAACCGTGTGGCTCACAGGCAAGAGACCAACTGAGCCATGCTGATCTTTACAATGCGATTTATGGGCCTTCCCATTTATGTCGCCATAATAGAGGAAGTGGAAGACAAACAAAATTGGAGAGTCATGCAAGATAAGACTACACCAAAGGAGAAGAACGACCAGGAGGTCCAGATCCACCAGAGGCAAAAAAATGACGTGGCTCATTGATGGTGCCGGAGAAAGTAGTTAGGTTAAAGAAACAACTAGGCATAGAATGTACCAGAAGCTGGGGGCCTGAAACGCATGTGAAATTGGATCTTGAGCCTCATTTTAATCATTATGGCAGTAGGGCCCACTGTGCCTGGGAATAGCTTACCACATTTCTCAATCTAATCTGGGCTGATTGCCTAATTGACAGTAGCTAAGGTAAGTACAGGAGAGGGGTAAGTGAGGAGAATGAAAATTAGGCTTAATGATGGTTGGCAATGGTCTGCAGTGCTGCTGTCCCTCACAACTCCACATGAAGGTAAGTAATGAAATAGCTTACACTTCAATGCTGGACTCCAGTGATCCCCTTGAGGACCTTTTGTTAGGTTACATGCAGGTCAAATAATCCGAAGGGCAGGCTTCGCACATCTCTGCAAAATATCCAGAAGTGGTCCTTTAGCAGATATTAGGTTCTCATAAACATATTCAAAGAGTTTGTTTTACATGGCTGCCAGACATGCCTGGAAACCATCTTTACTAACATGGCAGTGGTTGTAGCACAGCCAGAGTTTGAGCATCGGACTTTGTGCCCCAAAATTGGTCCTCCTTGCCCCTGTCTTACGTTTGGAAAATGGACAAGGTGGGGAACCAAATTTTCCTTTCCAGGTGCCCGCTCTGCTCAGTGTTACTCCATTTCCGGGAGGGGGCCTGGAACTGGTGCAATGCCCTACATCACCATATGGAAGGAGCCTAATGCCGGTTTTGGTGTGACTAACAGTTTTGAAACTCCATGTTGTCAGTTCTCTAGAGTGAATATCCTGTACTATGTGATACACGTGAAAGGGCAACACAAGCAAAAATAGACCAGAATGATGTGATCAGCAGAATGATATCGCAAGATTGTTTAGTGTGGTGCACAATGTTGAAAAACCTAATTCCGAAGAACTAGGGGCACTATTCTCCCCCCCCCCGGGTGGGAGAATCGCCGGGGCGCCGCGCGACTCGCGCCACGTGATTCTCCCACCCCCCAGAAACCAGCGGCGCCTAATTCGTACCGGGCCGCTCGGAGAACCGGCGAGCAACGATTCTCCGGCCCGGATGTGCCGAGCGGCCGCTACGACACGACAGGTTCCCGCTGGCGCCGTCCACCCCTGGTCGCTGCCGGCAGGAACTCTGCAGGAACGCTGTGGGGGCGGCCTGTGGGGGAGGGATGGGGGGCTCCTTCACCGGGATGCTCTCCGATGGAGTCTGGCCCACGATCGGGGACCACCGTTCGGCGGGCCGGCCTCTCCCCCCCCCCCCCCCCGGGCCTACCTCCTTCCGCGTGTGGCCCCAGAACACCGGCGCCATGTTGGTGAGGGGCCGGCATGAGTAAGACGTTCCCCGCGCATGCACAGGATGGCGCGGCGGAAGGATGCTGGAGCAGCGTGAACCGCTCCAGCGCCGTGCTGGCCCCTTATGGGGGCCAGAATAGGTCGTGCCCGGGCCCTGTTCGCGCCGTCGTGACGCGAACACTTAGCCTCCATATCGGAGAATCGCCCCCTAAGATAGCAACTGAGTTATTGCATCTTGTATGTATATTGGAATAAGCTTGTGTTTCACAGTTGGGCACACACTTGCCTATTATATGTTATAAACAGAATAGTTTGTGCAGACATTCAAACCAATATGTAATCGATGATCAGAAAATGACGCAAAATGTGTGGTTATCTATCTTACAGGAAACGTAAACACAATGGGCTGGTTTCTTCATTTCAGCGGCTAAGTGCCAGCTCAAACGGATGATTCGCGGGAGGTTTACGATGAAAACAATCGGCGCCGACCCCTCACTGATTCCGGGACCACGAGGGAGTAGCAGCGGCACCTGGTAAAACTCCCAGCTCCCACGCCGAAAATGACCGGACAATGTTGGGTCCCGGACCGCGCATGCGCACGATTGACGACCTGCGATGGTCGCGCTGTACAACATTGCGCCGGCCATGTGTAGACCCGACCCGCCGTCCGCGACCCCACAGGCCACCCCCGGCCACCACCCACCAGACCCCATCCCTCACGAAAACCCCCTGGCCAGCGGCACGGATCCCGGCCGAATGTGGTGGTGCCGGACACAGTCCGCAGCCACCACACCGGGTTCCCAACCGCTGAGACCACACGTGTCCTGCGCTGTTGGGAACTCAGCCCATTGGGGACCGAGCATCGTGGAAGGGTCGGCCAATGACACGCCATTGCAACAGCGCGTGGCGCGATTATGCCATTTCCGAGGGGGGCAGACCATGGCTGATCAGCGTCAAACCCGGGCCGGCCCCAATTTGGGCATTGGAGTCGATTCTCCGCCTGATCGCCGATGACGATATCAGCGTCGGGCAACGGAGGACCCCGCCCCAAATCATTTTCGTATGACCAGACCACATCAGCCAAACTCTTTTATTTCTGGAACAGTTTGAAGAATTGCAATTGTACAATATACATTCATTATTCTACGTTCTAAGAACATATAATGATGTGTGTGTATATATGTATATAATTCAGAAGGGGATTCAAGACTGTACAATGTTGAAAAACGTAATTTTGAAAAACTAGATGGCAATATACTTCAAGATCGTAGATCATTGATGCTGCTATTGTATTCACATGGAGATTAAAAATTAAAGGAATATATTGGAGAAAGTACATTGCAGCGAAATGCATTATTATTTATTTAGCAATTATACACCACTGCAGGAACAAGTTGATAGAAACCAATACAAACCACTCACTGCCAGCAATGGAAAGTTGCAGGTGTATTAGAAGTTGTACCACTGCAAAATCTGACACCCAATAAATCTGGAAAGCTATGGGGAAATATTCAGCAGACCAAAGTTAAAGTCTGCTTTTGGGCACGTTTGGCGGGATGTTTTTCGGTGGCGCAGAGAATCACCCACTATGCAACGGCACTTTGCCCCTTTTTGTGGTCGGAGGCGGCAGTGAGGTACACGCACTGGCAGCAGGATGTGAATTATTAATTTTCATCCATTTCCACCTGATTAAAGGGCTGAAAGTCCCCAACCCCCCCCCCCACCCCACCCCCCACCATTCCCCCCACCCACCCCCCCACCTCCAGTAAAGGCCAAATTAGATTTTTAGAACTTTATCCTATTTCATCTAAACATGTCTCCTGAGAGAAGTGGCCCTTGGTAAATGCTGGTTGAGTTGGCATGGAGCATATAAAGGGCCATGGGGGTAATCGGTTTGCATAAGTTGACATAGAGAGTATAAGGGGCCTGGAGAATAGGTGGTGGCATGGATTAGCATGAGTTTGCATGGAGGAACTAAGGAGCTATGGGGGTGGTTGAGGTAAGGGGGGGGGACTCTCTGTGGAGAATGTTGTCTCATCGACCAAGATTTTCATCATGAAGGGGAGCCTCTCCATTGTGGTGAAGGTGACAGACAGGCTCACAAATCCTAAATCCCACCCCCAGACAAAGCACTTCCTATTATGCAGTGTTAGGACTGGAGTTAGGATGTAGTCCACACATGCAAACAGTTTACGGAGGCATCAGACCATTCGAATCACAATCTGCCTCCACTGAAGTGTGATTTTAGTTTTTCATGAGTGTAAAACCTGGAGTGTGCAGATTAGATCTGGCAAGGGCTCTTCTGAACTTGGTGGATTCCATTAGAAAGCCAAGGTACCCTTTGGAAAGCTAAGGTACGCCAATGGTTATGGTCCATGGGCACATTTGGGAGAAGTAAGGCACTCTTTTGGATAGATAAGGCATCCTTTGGGATTATTAAATGTAAACATGATGTGCATAAACTCATTGTAACTGTCAAAAATTTCAATGAACTGTCAAAACTCATTGCAAATATTAAAACTCTCACTGGATTTAACTCTGTTGGGTTTTAAATAAAGAAAAATATAGTCTGATGTTCAAAACAATTCAGGTCTTGACATTGCATTCTGTCTGTTAACATAAGCATGACGTTTTTCATTATAGGATTTTTGCTGCAAAGACTGATTTGACAAGCTAACATTATCACAGTGGGGTCCCTGTTAGGTGAGCAGGGGAAGTACGGTAGCACAGTGGGTAGCACTGTTGCTTCACAGCTCCAGGGTCCCAGGTTCGATTCCCGGCTTGGGTCACTGTCTCTGCGGAGTCTGCGCGTTCTCCCTGTGTCTGCGTGGGTTTCCTCCGGGTGCACCGGTTTCCTCCCACAAACCCCGAAAGACGTGCTGTTAGATAATTTGGACATTCTGAATTCTCCTTCTGTGTACCTGAACAAATGCCGGAATGTGGCGGCTAGGGGCTTTTCACAGTAACGTTGTTTCAGTGTTAATGGAAGCCTACTTGTGACAATAAACATTATTATTATTAGTTTGATTGACAGCTCCAAGTGGTTATAGAATAGAAATGCTGGTTTTCTTACGAGATTAGTTGAAGGAATTTTTATGCATTGAATTTCTTAAAAATAGGGCCACCAGAATGTGGAGGACGTATAGGTTATGAGGGATCATCAGATGTGGGTAGAAAGGCATGAATCACGGATGGCACGATGGCACAGTGGTTAGCACTGCTGCCTCATGACGCCGAGGACCCGGGTTCAATCCCGACCCTGGGTCACGGTCCATGTGGAGTTTGCACATTCTCCCCATGTCTGCATGGGTCTCACCCCCACAACCCAAAGATGTGCAACATAGGTGGATTGGCCACGCTAAATTGCCCCTTAATTGGGAAAAAAGGGAAGGGCATGGATCATCATAGGGGGTATGAGTAGTCAGGAGTAGTCACTGGGTAGGTGAGGGGGTATGAGGTGCATACGTTGGCAGGGATGGGGCAGAGGAAGTGTATGAGGGTGACAGCTGGAGGGCTTTTAGATCATTCTTTAAATTAAATTGAACAAAGTGACGGTGCAGGCATTCCACCCAGCCTACCTCCACACCTGGCAACTTCTGCACTTGTTCCAGGGGGCAACGGGCCTGACTTAATGGCCCATGCACCCCCCCAAACCCCCAACCCCCACCGTCCACCCCAGAATGAAAGTCAGAAAATCTGCAGGCGACTGTTTTTAAAGATTGGTTCACAGAGCCAGGAGTCATCAGAATCTGCGCACCCAACCAAGGAGTGAAAATTGGGCCAGGAGCTTACATACAATTGAAGAAATAGAATGTTAGGAGGAATTGTGTTGGACTGCTGCCAATGGTGGACATTATTCAAAATATTAATTTCCATTAATTTCATTTTAAAGGATTTCCTTGGGAAGCGGGTACGACTGGCAAAGCTCCTTTTGGTGTGGGCTAGAGGTCAAAGCCGCCAGTAGGGGAACAGAACAGCCAGCTCCATGTTTCAGTAATGTCTATCATGTCATCCACTCCAAGTTGACTTTGTGTCTGTAAATTACTCATTTTCATTGAGTAGAACCCCGACAGTGAAGAAGGAGGCCATTCGCCTATTGAGTCTGCATCCACCTTTTGAAATAACACACTGCTTAGGCCCACTCCACCACCCTATCCCCATAGCCCTGTAATCACACCTAACTGTCGTGTTGGGTGTTCCGATACACAAACGAACCAACACGGTTGTAGATGGTACAACTCTGTTTTATTATTCTGCACAATAATAACTATTAACTTCTGGCTGTGGTTCGTACTTCACCAGCTAACCTGTGGACCCAGCCCTAGCACTATCTTAGAGAGGCACTCAGCACATGGTGTATGTCTGAGTGGCACGCTGTGAGCTCTGTGCTCTGAGCTATCTCCTGGTAGAATGAGCGGGAACTGTGGTGTTCCCTGTTTTATAGTGCGTGTGCTCTCACTGGTGATTGGCTGTGATGTTGTGTGTGTGCTGGTTGGTCCAACTGCCTGGCCATCAGTGTGTGTGTGATTGCACCATGACATGCTGATGTGGATATCATGACATCCCCCCTTTCACAAAGGATATGTGCCTACATGATAATAAATAGAAATGTGTGGTGAGTGCATCTGAGTATGTGTGTGCAATATTTACAACATGTACATGAGGCTAAACTATATACATAGGAAGGTGTCAGGTGCAACAGAGCAATGAGGTTGTACCACAAACAAAACAAGTGCAATTATCAAATATCGAAAGAGAACTCCTGGAACGACAAAAAAGAAACACGCTAACAGTATTGCACAACAATTCAGTGAGTCCAATGTGCAAACAGGCTCATAAATCCAGTCTATTAGGTGGGCAACGAATTCGGGTTGACCGCCTCAAAGGTGGGTCAGGATCCACGGGCTGAGGAATGGGCCTGGCCACGGGCGAGAGAGGAATAGGCAGAGTGGCAGGAAGCTCCACGAAGTCGACATCAGGGACAACAGGAGGGCGTGGCACCGGTGCATGATCACTTAGTGAGCACGGAAGCAGCCGAAGGGTCCGCCGATTACGCCGGCGAATGGAGCCGTCAGGCATGCGAACCAGGAACGAGCGGGGAGCCACGCGGCGGAGAACTTCGGCGGTTGCCGACCAGCCACCCTCCGGTACGTGTATGCGGATGTTGTCTCCAGGCGTCAGGGCAGGAAGATCAGTTGCCCGAGCGTCATATGCCACCTTCTGCTGAGCACGCTGCTGTCGCATCCTTTGCAGTACTGGAGCATGGTCAGGTTTAGGAACATGAATGGACGGCACAGTGGTCCTGAGGGTGCGACCCATCAACAGCTGGGCTGGCAAGAGGCCTGTGGACAGTGGGGCCGAGCGATAGGCCAGCAGGGCTAAACAGAAGTCAGATCTGGCATCAGCAGCCTTGCAGAGGAGCCGCTTCATAATATGGACGCCCTTTTCTGCCTTGCCATTTGACTGGGGATGCAAAGGGCTGGACGTCACGTGTGTGAAGCCGTATGAAGCGGCAAAAGAAGACCATTCTTGGCTCGCAAAACAGGGCCCGTTGTCAGAATTCCATGGCGAGCGAAAGTTTCTTTGCATGCTCTGATGACAGCTGATGATGTCAAGTCGTGCAGGCGTATGATCTCCGGATAATTGGAAAAATAGTCAATTATAATGATGTAGTCCCTGCCGAGCGCATGAAAGAGGTCCACACCCACCTTTGCCCAGGGGGACGTTACCAACTCATGGGGCTGAAGTGTCTCAGGGGGTTGCGCCGGCTGAAACCTTTGGCAGGTGGGCAGTTGAGCACCATATTGGCGATGTCATCGCTGATGCCCGGCCAGTACACAGCTTCTTGGGCCCTCCGCCTGCACTTTTCAACCCCGAGATGGCCTTCGTGCAATTGTTCGAGGACAAGCCAGTGCATGCTGTGTGGGATCACAATCCGGTCCAACTTTAGGAGGACACCATCAATGACGGCCAAGTCGTCCCGGACATTGTAGAATTGTGGGCACTGCCCCTTGAGCCACCCTTCCGTCATGTGGCGCATTACACGCTGTAGAAGGGGGTCAGTCGCAGTCTCACGGCGAATGTGGACCAGACGTGCATTAGTAGCCGGCAGATTGGCCGATGTGAAGGCTACATGTGCGTCGACCTGACAAACGAACCCCCCTGATTCGGGCGGTGTGCTCACTGCTCTGGACAGGGCAAACGCGATGATGAGGTCCTTTCCCGGGGTGTAGACAAGTTGGAAGTCGGACCTCCGGAGCTTGAGCAGAATGCGCTGGAGGTGAGGGGTCATCTCGTTGAGGTCCTTCTGAATGATGCCGACTAGGGGGCGATGGTCGGTCTCCACAGTGAACTGCGGAAGACCATACACATAGTCGTGGAATTTGTCGATGCCAGTCAACAAACCCAGGCACTCCTTTTCAATCTGCGCATAGCGCTGTTCTGTGGGGGTCATGGCCCGCGAGGCATAGATGACCGGGGCCCATGATGCAGTGTCGTCCCATTGCAGGAGTACCACCCCAATGCCGGACTGGCTGGCATCAGTCGAGATCTTTGTGTCCCGAGTAGTATCAAAGAACCCCAATACGGGGGCGGTGGTAAGCATGATCTTGAGCTCCTGCCATCCTTCTGGTGTGCGGACAGCCACTGGAATTCCGTTGTCTTCTTGACCAGGTGGCGAAGAGCCGTTGTGTGCGAGGCAAGGTTGGGAATAAACTTCCCCAGGAAGTTGACCATCCCGAGAAAGCGTAGCACCGCCTTGAATTGGAAGTACCGGCTGGTCGCGTTTTCGTGGAGGACGCAGGTTTCGATGGCGGTGGCTAGGGTGAGGTGCCTTATTTTGAGGAGCTGCTGGCGTAGGGTGTCTGAGGTGACCCCAAAAACTATCTGATCCCGGATCATGGAGTCGGAGGTGGCCTCATAGCCGCAGGGCTGCGTGAGGATAAGGAGGTGTGTCAAATAAGATTGAAAAGGCTCATCCTTACCTTGCAGGTGCTGCTGGAAGAGGTACCTCTCGAACCTCTCATTAACCTCCACGCTGAAGTGTCCCTCAAATTTTAGAAGGAGTCTTGTACTTAGTCTTGTCCTCGCCTTCCGCGAATGCCAGGGAGTTGTACATGTGGATGGCGTGTTGCCCCGCCGTGGAGAGTAGGAGGGCAATCTTCCTGGTGTCCAATGCATTCTCCCTGTCTGTGGCTTCTACGAAGAGCCGGAAGCGCTGTTTAAACAGCTTCCAGTTGACGCCGACATTTCCAGCGATTTGGAGCGGCTGCGGCGGGCTGATGGTGTCCATGGCGCAGGATGGCGGATCTCTGAAGAAGTGCAGGTAGGTCTCACAGTCGCTGGCGGGTTTCCAGGCCTGGTATCATGTCGTGTTGGGTGCTCCGATACACAAACGAAACAACCCTAGCACTATCTTAGTGAGGCACTCAGCACATGGTCTATGTCTGAGTGGCACGCTGTGAGCTCTATTCTCTGAGCTATCTCCTGGTAGAATGATCGGGACCTGTGGTGTTCCCTGTTTTCTCGTGCGTACGCTCTCACTGGTGATTGGCTGTGATGTTGTGTGTGTGTTGGTTGGTCCATCTACCTGTCCATCAGTGTGTGTGTGTGATTGCACCATGATATGTTAATGTGGATATCATGACACTAACCTGCACATCTTTTGGATACTAAGGAGCAATGGCCAATCCACCTAACTTGCACATCTTTGGACTGTGGGAGGAAACCAGGGCACTCAGAGAAAACCCACGCAGAAACTGGGAGAATATGAAAACTCCACACAATCACCCAAGGCCGGAATTGAACCCGATCCCCTGGTGCGGTGAGGCAGCAGTGCTAACCACTGTGCTACTGTGCCTCCCGTTTTGTTCCTGCACTCCATACATTTGCACAAAGAACACTCATTTAAGTCACACATAATAACCTGTCCTTATGCTCTCATGTTCTTTCACACTTCTGTTCCCTGATTGAATTACATAACATCCTGTAGTTTTCCTGTGGTACCTGAAGCAGAATTTCTGACATTTATGCCTCGTTGTTTGTTTTCAAACTGTTATCTATATTAGTCTTTCCACCTGATCCCTCCGCTGCACCCTCCTGTACTGCCATTTGCCACTTTAAAGTCCTTCCAGCTTCCCCTTTTATCCTTTCTGCTAGGTCCTGGTCCCAGCCCAGTTCAGGTGGTATCTTCCTGTCCAGTACTGGTGTCTCTTTCCCACATGGGAAAGATGGTCATCTCCCTAATCTATTTATCTCCACAATAATTTGTATGCAGCTCAGGAAATAATACAGAGAATATAATCTTTGAGGTCTTGTTGTTTAATTTAGTTCCAAATTCCATGTTCTCTCCAAACAGGACCTCTTGGTTACTATTGCCAGTATTGTTGGTCTCAACATCGATCACAATGTCTGGCTCCTCCTAATGAATTTATGATCCATTACTAGGAATGTTATCTGTCCCTTTAACCATTGACTCCCCCCACACCTTACACATTATGCTTCCCTCCTCTACCTTGGCCTCTTCCCCCAAATCTAATAATAATAATCTTTTATTGTCACAAGTATGAAGTTACTGTGAAAAGCCCCTAGTTGCCACATTCCGGCACCTGCTTGGGTAAGCTGGTACGGGAATTGAACCCGCGCTGCTGGCCTTGTTCTGCATTACTCACCAGCTGTCGAGCCCACTGAGCTAAATCCACTCTACCTCCACCAGGCTTGGCTTCCTGCTCCACAGTACCATGTTTCACATTTTGTCTGTCCTTTCAACAGTCTTTATCCTTATCCTCATGTGTCACAAAGTGCATTGTACCTGTTGGACAGGATCTGTTTCTGCAGGTCCTCATTCTCTAACTCATCTGGGTTCCCTTTACCCTGAACACTCTCAGTCACCCCAGTCCCGTTCTGAATCTGAACCACGCTACGAGGTGTGACTGAAGTCTGGAGTAAAACGTCCAGATGCAGCTGTTATGTTTTGGAACGTCTCCACACATGTACAAATTATAATAGCACATGAACAGCATTGGAATATTCTTCGGATTGAACCTTTCCCTATCACAATATATATAATTTTAATTACTTGCCATTTGAAAATTCAAATCTTTAGCCATTCATTAAAGTATGGAAGTCAGTTAACAATTGAGTCTACAAGCTAGTCACAATATGATAACTTAATATATTTAGTGCCAATTAAACTATAAAGTTCTCCAAACGCACATTGTTATAAGAGGATTTAACATTGTTAGTTATGACTGAGAGGTCTTTAAAATCAATCAAACAAAAATCCCAAACATATACATGGAAGTGAGTTTGCACTGCACTGTTTTGATGAACAAAGCATAGATCTAAAAACACAATAGTTGAATCATTTAGACTGAATTGAGAGTTGAACCCTTCAGACCCCCTGGAATTAAATGATTTTTTTACTCAGTAAAATCCTGCAACCTTTTAAAAAGAGTCAGTAAAACTTATTTTAAATCTTTGTACAGGTAATTCTCTCCTTTCCACTTGTAATTTGGAGAAATTCCAATTATCCATGTTTGAAATTCATGAGATTCTGTGAACGTCACTCAATTCCCCCTGGACTACATGCTCCGAAGATGATGGGGGTGGGCGGGGTGGGGGAGGTGGGGGTCACAGGTTCTCCAACAATTTGCAAGTCCAGGATTTAGTGAGGTAAGTAGGTTTCCATTCGTACTTTTTCAAAATCATCTCATTCTAGTAATATGTTAAGCCTACCTTGCCATCCACAGCATGTCATTTTAGGTGTCATTGAAAAAATGAAAGGTACGCCATACAGCAGCTGATTTGCAGAGTTATTCTATTAAAAGAATAAAGATTCAAAATTCTATTTCAGGAAAAACAGGAGAATTAGTAAAATCACCTTCTTAAAATTTGCACATATCAAAACTATACTTCCCATAATATTTTACAAATCGGTTGCCACTTTAGAGAAAAATATGCATTATCCTGTTTTGAGTAAAATAAGAATCCCCAATTCCTCATAATGAGATTCCTTGAATTCTAGCAGATGAATGCATTGATTCCATTTTTCTACTATTTCAATGCGAGTTCCAATGCCTCTGTGAAAATAATAGACAAAGGATTTTCATACGAATGTGTTAAGCATTTATACACCAGTCTTCAGAGAACCTAAGGTATAAGTGTTTTATCAGAGGTCATGTCATTTCTGTGGGTTATAATGAAAAGATTATGTCGCAGAAAACTCATTTTTTTCAGTTTGTAAAATGCATTTTGTTTAATTCAGCTTAATTTTTGAGATTATTAAAAAAAAGACTGCAAGAAGGCTGACCTGATAATTCAACAGCAATTAAGTTGCGAGTGATTTATAATCAGAGCAACTAGTGCGATACAAACTGTAACTTATAGTTCTTCATTAAAGCACACGCTGTTTAAGATTACAAGAAGTAAAATATGGCTGCATGATTTTAAATGTAAAATGTATCTTGCATGAGTTCTCAGCACTGTCACTGTGAGTAATGCATTTCTCACAATATTGATTGCTTTTAATTTTAATAATGTCGAGATGAAATAGGGAAAATATTTCATAAAGTATTTCATACAGATGATATTAACATAGGTGGTGTAAATTTAATGATTTGATGCCTGCAGTCACATCTAAGGTAAGATTTTCTGTGTTTGAATAAGAGTTATTAAATTTTCTGTAGTTCAATACATTCTTTGAATATTTCTTTGGTGTATTTTTGTCAGGTGACTATTGGAAAGATTTTGATAGCTTCAGAATGAAATAATGTATTTAATTTTAATTGTTTTCAATTGTGTCTGAAAAAAATGGAAAAGGGCATATCTTGCACGACCCAATGCCAAGGCAGCATGGGACCTAATAGCATTTATCTTAACTGTTAACTTAAAAGACAATATTTTCTTAACAAGCAACCTTTTGCAAAGCCATCAAAAGTTAATAAACAAGACCCATGGTGCAGGACAGAATCAGAACATAAAATAACAAAGCAGTGATTAGGTGTCATCAGGCATAGATTGCTTTTGTTTAATGTACCCAGATATTTGACAAAAAGGCATGAAAATTTGGTCACACCCGAAAACAGAGCACAGGGATTGGGACACCTGCTGTGTGTGCCTATTCACTTGGTCGCAGGATCCACAAGAGAAGTGTTCTGAGATCTAATTGTAATGAGGCAAGTGTGGCTTCCTGTATATGCAGCTACATACAAACTGACCCTCACAAACAAAAATGTCACCACAGTCCCAGAGGCTGCTCTTCCCTGCCCCAGTGGCTGCTCTCCCCTTTGAGAGTTGACTGACGGTGATTTAACCCAAGAGTCATCACACCTCAGACGAAAGGCAAGGTTGAGAAGGTGGGGTCTTCATGCATAACCTCAACCGATACGGGAATTGAACCTGCGCTGTTGGCGTTGCTTAGCATCACCAACCAGCCATCACCAGCTCAGCAATTGGCGCCACATATATTTTGGAGCACAGGTTGAAAAATAGGTCATTGGCCTGAAATGTTAACTCTCTTTCTCTTCACGGATGCTGCCCAATCGACTACATTCAGCATTTTCTGTTTTCATTGCAGGTTTCCACCATCTGCAGTATTTTAAGTTTGTAAAATTTGTCCTCAGGTTGCTTTAAGTTCTGTTGCCAAACATCTTCTGGTTATCAACCTATCAGGCATTGAAAACAAGTTTTCTTTATTTACTTGCTCAAAGCACTTCATAATTTTAAGCACCTTTCTCGAATCTCCTCAACCTTCTCAGCATTAAAGAGATATGGCTGTGTGGCAAAATTTGGCTCCAACTCCATCTTAGAGTTTGCTGATGACACAAATATAAAGAGTCGGATCTCGAACAACGATGCGTCAGAGTACAGGAGGGAGATAGAGAACCTAGTGGCGTGGTGTAACAACAAGAATCTCTCCCTCAAGGTCAGCAAAATTAAGGAGCTGGCCATTGACACACCCCTGACTGCATCAATGATCCCGAGGTAGAGAAGGTTGACAAGCTTCACATTCCTAGGTATGCACATCACCAACAATCTGTCCTGGTCCACTCATGTCGATGCTACGACCAAGAAAGCACAACAGCGCCTTTCGATCTTCAGGAATCTAAGGAGATTTGGCATGTCCACATTGACTCTTACCAATTTTTCCTGATACACCATCAAAAAGCATCCAATCTGGCTGCATCACAGCCTGGTACAGCAACTGCTCGGCCCAAGACTGTAAGAAACTACAGAAAGTCATGAACAAAGCCCAGTCCATCATGCGAACCCATCTCCTATCCATTAATTCTGTCTACACCTCCTGCTGCTTTGAACACAGAACATAGAACATACGATGCAGAAGAGGCCATTCAGAATGAGTCTAACCGACCCACTTAAGCCCTCACTTCCACCCGATCCCCGTAACCCAATAACCCCTGCTAATCTTTTTTTGGTCACTAAGGGCAATTTATCATGGCCAATCCACCTCACCTGCAAGTATTTGGACTGTGGGAGGAAACCGAAGCACCCGGAGGAAACCCACGCAGACATGAGGAGAATGTGTAAACTCCGCACAGACAGTAACCCAAGCAGGGAATCGAACCTGGGACCCTGGCGCTGTGAAGCCACAGTGCTAATCACTTGTGCTACCGTGCTGCCCAGTGGGAAAGTGGGCAGCATAATCAAAGATGTCCCCCAGCCAGGTTATTCTCTCTTCCAACCTCTTCCATCAGGCTGAAGATATAAAAAGTCTGAGGGCATGCACTAGCAGATTCAAAAACAGCTTCTTCCCCGCTGTTACCAGACTCCTGAATGACCCTCTTATGGACTGAACTGATCTCTCCACGCATCTTCTCTACTGAGTAGTACTACACTCCGTATGTTTCACCCGATGTCTTGTCTATCTAATAATAATCGCTTATTGTCACAAGTAGGCTTCAATGAAGTTGCTGTGAAAAGCCCCTAGTTACCACATTCCGGCGCCTGTTCGGGGAGGATGGTATGGGAATTCAACCCGCGCTGCTGGCATTGTTCTGCATTACATACCAGCTGTTTAGCCCACTGTGCTAAACCAGCCCCCCTTTTTACATTGTATATCTATCGTATGTCGCATGATTTTTCAAGTATGGACTATGTGCAGAACCATACTCTTCACTGTATCTTGGTACACGTGACAATAAACCCAAATCAAATCCAATAAATATGTGAACTGAATTTATAGAGTATTTTTGACTCATGCTTTCTTTCTGCCTGCTAATCATTGACTTCAGAACAATGGAATAATTTTTGTTTAATTTGTTTCAGGATGTGGCATTGCTGGAAAACATATTTATTGCCAATCCCCCCTCGCCCTAAGAAGGTGCAGATGAACCTTCTCTTTGAATCACTGTCGCCGGCTGAGGAGTGGGCTGGACTGCGTCAGAGTGAGGAGGATGCAGAGTGACCGGAACACAGACATTCACCATGTGCTGAGTGCATCGACTGGTTAGGACAAGGCAAAGGTCTTTAGTTAAAGCTAGTATCGTATTAACCCACAGTCTGAGTATGTTTAAACAGTTAATGATTCAATAACATAGTGCTGCACTATTTCAAGTGTTGGTGACCTGTATGTGATCCAGAACCGGAATCTCTGCATAGTCCAGGTCAGGGTTAACAGGAGGGCGTGGCAACTGTGGAGGATCACGTAGCGAGCGCGGAACGAGACGAAGGGCACGTTGATTGCGGTGCAGAATGGAGCCATCCGGTAAACGAACCAGGTATGAGCGGGGAGCCACCTGCCGAAGAACCACAGCGGTTGCAGACCAGCCACCATCCGGAATATGGATACGGACGTTGTCATCAGGAGCCAGAGCAGGGAGATCAGCTGCACGGGGGTCATGAGCCACCTAGTGCTGTGCACGAGACAGTTGCATTCGTTGAAGGACCGGAACGTGGTCGAGGTCTGGGACGCGAATGGAAGGCACCGTCGTCCTCAGGGTGCGACCCATGAGCAGCTGGGCTAGCGACAGGCCAGTGGACAGTGGGGCCAAGCGATAGGCCAGCAAGGCGAGGTAGAAATTGGACCCAGCATCGGCAGCCTTGCAGAGGAGCCGTTTGACTATGTGGACGCCCTTCTCCGCTTTGCCGTTAGATTGGGGGTACAGGGGACTGGATGTCACATGCACAAAGTTGTACCTCCTGGCAAAGTTGGACCATTCCTGGCTTGCGAAGCAGGGGCCATTGTCCGACATCACAGTGAGTGGGATGCCGTGTCGAGCAAAGGTGTCCTTACAGGCACGGATGACTGCAGACGATGTGATGTCGTGTAAACGTACCACCTCCGGGTAGTTTGAAAAGTAGTCCACAATCAGGACATAGTCTCTGCCCAGCGCGTGGAACAGGTCGATGCCGACTTTGGACCAAGGGGACGTGACCAACTCATGGGGCTGTAGGGTCTCACGTGGTTGGGTCGGCTGGAAGTGCTGACAAGTGGGGCAGTTGAGCCCTATGTTGGCGATGTCGTCATTGATGCCGGGCCAGTACACAGCCTCTCGGGCCCATCGGCGGCACTTTTTCACACCAAGATGGCCCTCGTGTAGCTGTTCCAAGACGAGCTGGCGCATGCTATGCGGAATGACAATGCGGTCTAGTTTCAGGAGAACACCATCGACTACCGCCAGATCATCTCTGATGTTGTAGAACTGCGGACATTGGCCCTTGAGCCACCCGTCTGTTAGGTGGCGCATGACACGCTGTAGCAAAGGGTCAGCCGCTGTCTCGCGAGGCGTTCATCCGTGGCAGGTAGATTGGAGGCCACAAAGGCCAAATGGGCGTCAACCTGACAGACGAATCCCGCTGGGTCACACGGAGTGTTGACTGCCCTGGGGAGAGCGTCGGCAATGATTAGGTCTTTGCCTGGGTTGTATACCAAATGGAAGTCGTATCACCGGAGCGTGAGCAGAATACGCTGGAGGCGAGGCGCCATGTCGTTCAAGTCTTTCTGTATTATAATGACCAGCGGGCGATGGTCGGTCTCGACGGTGAATTGGGGAAGGCGGTACACATAATCATGAAACTTGACGACACCGGTCAAAAGGCCCAGGCACTCCTTTTCGATCTGCGCGTAGCGCTGTTCCATGGGGGTCATGGCGCGTGACGCATATGCAATGGGGGCCCGTGATGAGGCCTCATCGCATTGCAGGAGCACTGCCCCAATACCAGACTGGCTGGCATCGGTCAAAATCTTTGTCTCTTTCGCTGGATCAAAAAAAGCTAAGACCGGGGCCGTGGTGAGTTTGGTTTTGAGTTCTACTCATTCGCGCTCGTGGGCAGGAAGCCATTGGAAGTCTGTCGTCTTCCTGACCAGGTTCCTGAGAGCCGTGGTATGAGAGGCGAGGTTAGGGATGAACCACCATAGGAAGTTGACCATGCCAAGAAATTGGAGGACCGCCTTCTTGTCCTCTGGCGTTTTCATTGCTGTGATAGCAGCCACCTTGTCCGCATCCGGCCGCACACCCATCTGGGAGATGTGGTCCCCTAGGAACTTGAGTTCCATCTGACCAAAGGAGCATTTGGCTCTGTTGAGGTGTAGGCCCTGCTCACGTATGCGTTTGAACACGCTCTGGAGGCGACTGACATGCTCCTGCGGGGTGGTGGACCAAATGATTATGTCATCGACATAGACGCGAACACCTTCAATGCCTTCCATCATTTGTTCCATGATCCTGTGGAACATTTCTGAAGCCAATATGATCCCAAACGGCATCCTGTTGTAACAATATCTGCCAAAGGGGGTGTTAAAGGTACACAGTTTCCTGCTGGATTTGTCGAGCTGGATTTGCCAGAAACCTTTCGAGGCGTCAAGTTTGGCGAAGAACTTGGCGCGAGCCATCTCGCATGTGATCTCTTCGCGCTTGGGAATCGGATAATGCTCCCTCATGATATTGCGATTCAGATCCTTGGGATCAATGCAAATTCTCAGCTCGCCGGAAGGCTTTTTTACGCACACCATGGAATTGACCCAGTCGGTTGGTTCCGTAACTCTGGAGATCACTCCTTGGTCTTGGAGGTCCTGCATTTGCTGCTTGAGGCGGTCCTTGAGGGGTGCTGGGACTCTGCGAGGTGCATGCACCACAGGCGTGGTGTTCTGTTTGAGTAGGATCTTGTAAGTATATGGGAGCGTGCCCATGTCTTCGAAGATGTCGCGGTGCTGTTCGATGATGGCGTTGAGTTGCGCCCTGAAGTCAGCATTCTGGAAGGCAGACGTGTCATCAGGAGAGAGAGAGTGAACTCTTTGAACGAGGTTCAACAGCTTGCACGCCTGTGCGCCAAGCAGGGAGTCCTTCGAGGAGCCCACGATCTCAAAAGGAAGGATGGCTTTTCGTGACTTGTGCGTCACTTCAAGTTGGCACGAGCCGGTAGCAGGAATGATGTTGCCATTGTAGTCCAATAGCTGGCAGGCCGATGGAAGGATGGCTGGTTTGACACGAAGGCTTTGGAAAGCAGACCACACCATGAGATTGGCGGAGGCACCAGTGTCCAGGCGGAATCGTATTTCGGACCGGTTGACCGTCAGGGTGGCACACCACTCATCGTCTGGATCGATGCTGTATACCAACAGCGGCTGGTGTCTTTGCTTCGGGGACAGCCTGTTTTTCGTTACGACACCGACTCGAAAAGGCGCCTTTGGGTCCTCTGTGTCACTGCTGTGTGGGAGGTCCGCATCGGACTCGGTGACCGTGGGTTGAATTGCCCGAACATTCCCGCGAGGCTGGCTGAAGCGATATGAATTGGCAGGCTGAGCTGCTCGACAGAAGGCAGCATAGTGGCCAAGTCTTCCACATCATAGGCATTGTCGAGATTTTGCGGGGCATTGCCGCTTAAAGTGGGCGGAGCCACAGTTGCCGCACGTCGTGATGTCAGCACGTTCGTTGCGCCACCGTGCATGCGCGGTGCGGTCATGCGTGGTGCGCGCCTGCGCATACATTCCTCAACATCGCTGTCCCCTGGTTTGGTGCGTACAAGCGCGGGAGTCCGCGAAAAGCACGCAAAATGGCCACCCTCATCCAGGCTGAGGCCCTGGAGGTGCTCGATCACTTGGACCTGTTCCGCCTCGTGGGGACTTTGCCGTGCCGTTTCAGCCGCTTGTATATGGGAATACCGACTCGTGGCGTTTTCATGTAAGACACAGGTCTCGATGGCAGTCGCTAGGGTGAGTTGCTTTACTTTGAGGAGCTGCTGATGTAGGGGGTCCGACTGAACACCGAAAATGATCTGGTCGCATATCATGGAGTCGGAGGTGGGCCCGTAGCTGCAAGATTGCGCAAGGATGTGGAGGTGTGTGAGAAAGGATTGGAAAGGTTCATCCTTACCCTGCAAACGCTGCTGGAACCTGTAGCATTCAAAACTTTCATTCACCTCTACGCTGCAGTGAGTGTCAAACTTGAGGAGGACCGTCTTGAACTTTGTTTTATCTTCGTCATCTGCAAAGGTGAGAGAGTTGAAAATGTGGATGGCATGTTCCCCGGTCGTGGGGAGGAGAAGAGCAATCTTTCTGGTGTCCAAGGCGCCCTCCCTGTCCGTGGCTTCGAGGAAGAGCTGGAAGCGCTGTTTGAAAATCTTCCAGTTGGCCCCGAGGTTGCCGGCGATGCGGAGCGGCGGCGGCGGGCTGATGTTGTCCCTGTTGCAGGATGACGGAATGCTGGCGGAAGGCAGATCACTTGCAGGTAGGTCTAAGAAGTGCTAATATCCCATCACACCTGGTATCATAATGTGTTGGGTGTTCTGGATCACATGCAGGTCACCAACACTTGAAATAGTGCACCACTATTTTATTGAATCATTAACTGTTTAAACATACTCAGACTGTGGGTTAATACGATACTAGCTTTAACTAAAGACCTTTGCTTTGTTCTAACCAGTCGATGCACTCAGCACATGGTGAATGCCTGTGTTGCAGGCTGTGAGCTCTGGCTTCCTAGCTAGCTGCAACTCGAATGAGCGGGAACTCTGATGTCCCCCGTCTTTATAGTGCGTGTGCTCTCACTGGTGATTGGCTGCGGTGTTGTGTGTGTTGATTGGTCCCACTGTGTGTCCATCAGTGTGTGTCTGCACCATGATATACTGGTGTATATTATGACAGTGGTGATGCACGAATGCTTGGTATTTTAGGATATTGACCCAGGTTGTATCAGATGCAGTCTGTGAAACGTCCTCTGATATCACTGGAAGAGTTAAATCATTTATTTATGTGTTTCTGTTTTCATCGCTAATGTCTTGCTTTGTTTATTCCCACCAAATAGAAATGACTAAAAAATGTCTTCATCATGAAGAACTGGAACTATTACATGAACGTTAGGTTTACAAATTTTAATATACGCACATATATATGTAAGTAAAATATATAAGGTCTTGATTATGATTGGAAATTGTGTAGAATGAAAGCACAAACAGTGTACCAAAGCAAATTTGCCTCAGAAGAATTTAACCTTCATTGATCTTTCCATCCCTGTTGTTGCCAGTTTCAACCATTGTTCCTGTTTAACAGTTTATGTAAATTACATTCACTCCTTTCCTCTTTCGCCAATTCCCTCTTCCTTTATTCTTTTCATTCCGTTTCCTTAATTACTTTCTGTTTTGATCGTTGTTTTGAGGTGGCGAGTTAAGTGCGAGCAGCACCACAAGCAATAAAAATAATAAATCAGGGTAAATGGATGTCAAAATATAACTCTCCTGGCTCTGTTCAAGGCAACATTCTTACAGTATGCCACCAAAGTCTTTGGCTAATAATATCATTTATTATTAAATTAATGCAGCAATGCCATGAGTATGACTGCATTTTGCTTTGCTTAACATCTGCTTAAAACTGCAGTCCCCCAGAGTTTCTAATAATTCCAAAATAAAGCAAAAAAAAAATCAGGTGATTCAAAACCATTCTACTTAAGCATTTAAAGACCTGGTATTTCTAGCTGAAGGCCTCCGTCCTCTGCGACATTTAGTCATATCACGCATCATGGCACCACGAGTTACCAGGCCCAGGAGATTGCGCACTATGATGACATCACCGACCTGTCTCAAAAGAAGAGTTGTCACAATTATCCCATTGTGTCCAAGTTGCTCGTTATAAATGATGACGTATTTGCTTATCAATGTACAAGAAGCTTGTCGAGCTTACATAAGCCGATTGGCAAATTATACTTACAACGCGTTAAAAGTTATAGAATGTCTGTCAAAAATATTAAAATTCAACTTTTTTACATTCCCTGTTTTACTCATATTGAATAAATATTGTCAACAGGGAAGGAAGATACGTAGCACAATAGAAAACTAATTCAATCCTCATCGGGACGAAGATATGATTGAACAGCAGTAATATACTCACAGGGAAAATTATGGTCCTTTTTTGACTTTTAATTGAATCATTTCCAACACTATACCTTAATAAAATACATTATGCTCCCATAAGCACATCATTGCTTTATTGAAGACTGCTGGAAAATAATTATAGTTTCTAGAAAATAATTAGTTTGTCTATTGAGGCTAATTCTGTGGAGAATGCTAAATTATTTTGACCTGTATATTCATTACCAGTGTCAACATCATTTGGAATGGAATTTATAATAGAATAACAAATGTAACAAAAGCTGAGACTTCAAAGTCCACACAGATCAGTAGAATGGTGGATTAAAGGTTGTTCTTTTCTGTGTGGTACAGAGAGCTGAGCACCATTCCCATGCCTGAAAAGAATGGAACTGCTGTTGTTATACTGCACAACGCACTGTGGTCATATGTTTCTTACAGGAGACCAATAATTGACATTGGGAAGCAAAGAGAGAAAGTAGTTTTAATTGACGATAATTTAGCATTTAGATTCTTCAGGTTTGGTAAATTATTTCGAGGGACCACAAATGTGACAATGGAATAACACCTGCACAGTTGTGTGCAGGCAATTTTACTGCTGAATTGGTGTGTTTTCTGTCATTTGCACACCTGTAATATACGCAGAAAACATTCAAATTTCTACCCCTTAGCATATTCCATAAAATGGGAGTGCCAAAACTGTTCCTTTTTTATGTAAAATTATTTTGTCGGTATAGTAGTCTTGAGGACTTCCACGACATTTTTTCCTATTCATTGTGGGCCTTCTTTCATAAAGTCCAGCCTAAGAATTCTTTAGAATAATGCTTTTCTGTCTACAGTCAAATGCAAAGCCACTCAGGTCTTAAAGTGCTCCAGCTATCACTGAGGATTCAAGAACAAAGAATTTGGTTCTATAGTGCCGGTAGGATTTGAACTGCAGGTGATGGCTTAGTGTCAAAAATGGCACCAGATCTGCTTCCACCAACCTCCAGTGCTTGGTGAGGGCCTTACAAGGGTCTTTATGCTGGTGTTATGTAGTTACATTGTGTACCTTGTGAAATGAAATGAAACGAATGAAATGAAAATTGCTTATTGTCACGAGTAGGCTTCAAATGAAGTTACTGTGAAAAGCCCCTAGTCGCCACATTCCGGCGCCTGTTCGGGGAGGCTGTTACGGGAATCGAACAGTGCTGCTGGCCTGCCTTGGTCTGCTTTCAAAGCCAGCGATTTAGCCCTGTGCTAGGGTGTTGCCCTAATATGTATTTTCTTTTATTTCCTTTTCTTTTCATGTACTTAATGATCTGCTGAGCTGCTCGCAGAAAAATACTTTGCACTGTACCTTGGTACACATGACAATAAACAAATCCAATCCAATATATATGTGTACCTTAGTTGTACAGAGTAGGCAGACTGTGACTTCAATTAACTCTAATGCTGATTAGACACTAACCTGCCATTTTCATCCCACCAGTCTTTCTTAAACATGCATTTAGCAATCAGAAGGACCACAACATCACCATCACTAGCACTATCAACACTTTTAGATGAGTAACTTATTACTTTCTATTAGCTCTGTTTGAGTCTGTGGAAGTTCAGGGTTTTGGGAGGAGCTGCTAATAGTTGGTAAAGTCTGCAGGCAGGTGTGTTGCAGGTAGGAAGGGTTGCATTTGATGTATAATGAAGAGACTGTCCTGCTGAGGCGACGCTGTTGGGGTCACATTAAAGAACCTGTCCGGGGGCTGAGGCCACGCTATCAGGGGCATATTGAAGAGGCTGTCCTGGGACTGAGGCCACGCTGACAGGGATATAATAAAGAGCCTGTCCTGGGGCTGATGCCATGCTGTCGGGGCCATATTAAAAAGCCTGTCCTGGGGCTGAGGCCATGCTGTTGGGGACATATTAAAGAGCCTGTCCTGGGGCTGAGGCCATGCTGTTAGGGTCATATTAAAGAGACTGCCCTGGGACTCAGGCCATGTTGATTGGGACATATTAAAAAGCCTGTCCTGGGGCTGAGGCCATGCTGTTGGGGACATATTAAAGAGCCTGTCCTGGGGCTGAGGCCATGCTGTTGGGGACATATTAAAGAGCCTGTCCTGGGGCTGAGGCCATGCTGTTAGGGTCATATTAAAGAGACTGCCCTGGGACTCAGGCCATGTTGATTGGGACATATTAAAGAGCCTGTCCTGGGGCTGAGGCTACGCTGTTGGGGACATATTGAAGAGGCTTTTGTTATGGGCCAGGATTTAGAGAACCCCAAAGTATATCATGGAGTTCACCTGACCCACGACTTTTCCTCGATTGTGGTTTGGGAAGCACACGGCCCACTCTACAGGTGTGGTGCAGCAGAAATTTAAAAGTAATTTTTAAAGCAAAAGAATGTTTATACTATGAACTCAGTTAACCTTTTTAAAACATACAGTGAACATCCTAGCACCCATCAATTCAAATACAACCCCCAAAGAAAACAACATTCTAAGTAATACTTAAACTTTCCTTTTAACATCCATAAGACAACAGAACCCTTTGTAGTAAGACATCAGGTTTAACTTCACTATTGAGAACAGTTACCACATCAAAATCACCAAATGATCTAGAGATAGTCTTTAGATTGCAGAGAGTTCAAAATTACACCTTCTTTGGCTGGCTGTAGCTCTAACACTAAAACAAAACGGAAAAACACAGACTCACTCAAGCTTTTCTTCAAAGCTCAGCTCCACCCACACTCAGCAGACAAACATTTCTTACAGTGACATTCCCATGACACTGCCCTGGGGCTGAGGCCATGCTGTTGGGGACATTTTAAAGAGATTGTCCTGGAACTGAGGCCATTCAGTCAGGGACAAATTGGAGAGACTGATAGAGTGCATGTGGCTCAAGAAAGGGAGAAAGCCAGGTCGACATAATAATAATAGTCTTTATTGTCTCCAGTAGGCTTACATACACTGTAATGAAGTTACTGTGAAGCCCCTAGTCGCCACATTTTGGCACCTGTTCGGGTACACAGAGGAAGATTTCAGAATGTCCAAATTACCTAACAACACGTCTTTCGGTACTTGTGGGAGGAAACCAGAGCACCCGGAGGAAACCCAGGCAGACACAGGGAGAATGTGCAGACTCTACACAGACAGTGACCCAAGCCAGGAATCGAACATGGGACCCTGGCGCTGTGAAGCAACATGCTAACCACTGTGTTACCGGGCCACCATGGGGACATCATCATGAGAGGATTCAGGGGCAGAACAGGATTATCCACATGGACAATGATGCGGTCAAGTGTAACAGCGGGGGGTGGATAGTGATAGCAGGAATAGGAATTAGGAGATGGTGACTATGGAAGATGATGGGAGGAACTTGGTGGGTGATAGGGAGAGGTGGGAAGCTGGTCTCATGCACGAAGGTCAACAGCATCATTTTTGCGATCACCGAAGAATGACACGATTTGAAAAACAAGCCAGAAAAAAATAATCCATGGAGGGGTCTCAGGGCTTGTGGGAGGAGCTTAGCAAAACAATGTTGGGCCAGTTGAAGGAGCAGCCTATAATTATCCTGGTCAAAGCATGGAGAGTCTGGCTCAGCTAAGTCATGGGCGCAAAGGTCAAATGCAGAATGAACGAGCTTGGCTCCTTTATGAGTGGAGCACGTTTAGGTGAGAATCCATTAAGTTTAGGTGCTGCAGTGCTTTTGATCTTAACTGCCATTTTATCCTTACAGACACATGTGTGAAAGTGCGCGAGTCATGGAATTCAAGGCATCATGCATACAGCCATGGCGCCAGTGTAAGGATTGGGTTTCCATATTACTGTCAATGCCATAGGAGGACACCCAACAAAACCTTGACTGTGGGTTTGAGAACTTGGGTCCTTTGCCCCTCATTAAAGCCTTTGTTGTGAACATCTGAGGGGATTTCTCAGTTATCTGTCATCCTCCAGAATGTGATCAGCCTGCAATGGGTAGCCTGGGATGCCACGAACTGACTGAGGGAATGTCAAGGACGAGCGACTCTATTCCTGCCTTTGATGGGAGGGTGACTATTCAAGGGCAACTATGATTGATTGCTCAATTGTCTCCATTCATAGATGTGAGGCGGGCAGAAGAGTTCAGGCTTCAGGTAATGCTGCCATGTTGATAACTCGAATTAGAATGAAGAGAAAAAGGGCCTGCAGCCAATTGGCAGAAGTCTGGTAGACCATCACCCTGAAGATAAAGAGCCAGCAGGGTCTCGGGATGACCCAGAAGGTATTTGGCGCGATCGTGGGTCTATAGAAGATGCAACTCATACATGGAACCTTCCGATGATACGCAAATACAGAAGGGAAAGTGACTGATGCCCTTTTCAGGGAAGTTTATCAGATACAGTTCCACATGGGTGAAACAAACCAGCTGCCAGAACCGTTGGATTCGCGATGATGTCAGGTTTTCTGCAGGTGCAGAGTGCTATCAACTGCAAACATGTGGCCTAGAATGTTCCTTGGCAGCAGCCTGTGAGGTTCATTAATAGAAAAGGATTTCACTTGCTGAATGTGCAAATAATTTGTGATCACATTAAGCAGATCCATCATGTTTGTGCTCGATACATTTTTAATCACTTCCTGGCCCCACAGATGTTTGAGGGACCCGTGTTTAGAAGGGTGGTTCCTTGGTGATAGTACCCTCAGAAGACACAACTAATGAATTCCGTTCTTCAGCTACAGAGTGCATCTGAAAAGAGATACAATGCTGCACATTTCAGCACAAGGTCCTTAACAGAGCAAACTGCAGCCCTCTTAAAGATGCATTTTGGTGTTTGGACAAGTTAGGCAGGGCGCTGCTATACACACCACAGCGAATATTCTGACACATCATTCTTTGCTGCACCCAGCACAAACGCACTTAATCTCAGAATTGAAAATTCCGCCTGTTTTCTGGAATAATTTTGGGTGAGATCTTCCAGATGTTCATGCTGGCGGGTCTTCCACGCCCGCTGACAGTGCATCCTCGCCGCAGGTTTCCCCCTGGCATGGAGTGGATTCAATGGGAAATCCCATTGACAGCGGCGCGACCAGAAGATCCTGCCGGCGGCCAACGGCGAGCCACCTCCACCGCCGGGAAACATGGGAGCCCAGTGAATCTCACCCTTTTAGTCTGATCTTTGACAAAGGCATTCAAATGTTTTAATTTGTTCATAGAATCATAGAATTTACAGTGCAGAAGGAGGCCATTCAGCCCATTAAGTCTGCACCGGCCCTTGGAAAGAGCACCCTGTTTTAGCCCACACTCCACCCTATCTCCATAACCCAGTAACCCCATCTAACCTTTTTGGACACTAAGGGCAATTTAGCACAGCCGATTCCCCTAACCTGCACAACTTTAGACAGTGGAAAGAAACCAGAGCACCCGGAGGAAACCCACGCAGACACAGGGAGATTCAGCACTGACAGTTACCCAAGCCTGGAATCGAACCTGGGTCCCTGGCACTGTGAAGCAGCATTGCTAACCACTGCTACTGAGCTGCCCCAATTGTATAATTGTAATTTACTTGGTAAGTTAGCTCGCCTGTCAATTTAGTCATATTGCAGCTGAATAACTCACTTTTAATCTACTCACTTTGTTTCATGGCCAGCCAAATACCGTAAATTGAAATTGTTGTGCATAAAAATGTATATCCTTAAGTGCTGTCGTTCAAAACCTTCTCAGGGAAGAAAATCAGCATTGTGAACGTGATCGTGAATAAATCCAGCAGCTTGTAGATTTACTTCTGCCATTTTAGGAACATATGAGCATGGGTAAACTATTCTCTCTCAAAGGTACGAATACCACAGCTGGATGAACACATTTTGACTTTTAAACTGCTTCAATATTCCATTAGCCATTTTTTTGGAGGGGCATTATGATTTTCTGCTATTTTCTACCTGAGCTTAAATAAAATAAAATTTCAGGAATCAGGGGCGGGATTCTCCGACTCCCCGCCGGGTCGGAGAATCGCCGGGGGCTGGCGTGAATCCCGCCCCCGCCAGTTGCCGAATTCTCCGGCACCGTATATTCGGCGGGGGCGGGAATCGTGCCTCGCCGGTTGGAGGCCGCCCCCCCCCACCGGCGATTCTCCGGCCCGCGATGGGCCGAAGTCCCGCTGCTGGAATGCCTGTCCCGCCGGTGTGGATTAAACCACCTCTCTTACTGGCGGGACAAGGTGACGCAGGCGGGCTCCGGGGTCCTGGGGGGGGCGCGGGGCGATCTGGCCCCGGGGGGTGCCCCCACGGTGCCTGGCCCGCGATCGGGGCCCACCGATCCGCGTGCGGGCCTGTGCCGTGTGGGCACTCTATTCCTTCTGCCTTCGTCATGTTCTCCACTATGGCGGAGGCGGAAGAGACCCCCTCCACTGCGCATGCGCAGGGATGCCATGAGCGGCCGCTGATGCTCCCGCGCATGCGCTGCACGGCAAAGTCATTTCCGCGCCAGCTGGCGGGGCAGCAAAGGCCTTTCCCGCCAGCTGCCGGGGCGGAAATCAGTCCGGCGCGGGCCTACCCCCTCAAGGTGAGGGCTCGGCCCCCCAAGATGCGGAGAATTCCGCACCTTTGGGGCGGCGCGATGCCGGACTGATTTGCACTGTTTTTGGCGCCGGTCGGCGGACATCGCGACGATTGCGGAGAATCCCGCCCCAGACTTTTGAAAACTGTCAAGTCCCCCAATTGTCATGTTGATTCTTTTATTTTTCACCTTTCCCACTTTTTTTAACAAATAGGAATTTTAGCACCATGAGACAATGTTTAGAAGAAGCTGTGGGATGCACAAAGGCTGATCAAGCATACTAAGTTATATTAGGCTTTTACTCATTGTTATAATCCCCACAAAACCCATGGGGATGACACGATTGAGCTCCACATATGTCTCCTGATTGCGAGCTCCCCCGCTGAAGGCGGAGACCCAACAGTGGGCTCCTTAATTCCCCGAGATTAAAGCCTGCCTAGGAAAGAGTCGGCATCTCAGGATGGTCCTGGCCGGACTTGGAATGTTGCTTAGTTGCTGCATTTCCTAGCTGTGAGTAGGAAATAAATTACTTTTTACTCAGTTTTTCAGGATTCCTCATTGAGTACAATATTGGCAACGAGCATCAAACATAACTACAGACCGTACTGTCATAATATACACAAGTATATGATGGTGCACAGACAGACAGCGAGTGACACAAAGGATGACCAATGAACATACAGAACACGGCAGCCAATCACCAGACAGGACACGGCCACTATATAACCAGGGGGCACTAGTTTTCCCGCTCTCTTGGGATGCAGCCTCTGAGACAGTCAGAACATGTGAGAAACAACTAGAACATCCACCATGTGGTAGTAAGATAGTCTGGGCAGGTTAGCCTCAGGTCTCCAGTCAACTCAGCATAGTGTCAACCAACAGTTCAAGCATGTTTAATAGTTAAGAGTTTAATAAAATAGAGTTGCATTTTTTTAAGTGTTGGAAGCCTGTCTCTCACTCTGCTACAGTAAACGCAGTCCTCGCAGACCCAGCTTACCTAACACATCACGTACTGCAGGCCACTCAGACCTCAGTTGCTTCTCAGGGCAAAAGAGCAAGGTTTGCACTGTTTCTATAATTCCACTCTTCGGTACACTTAATGTGTTTGATGCAAGTATGGAAGACGGGCCTCAGTAATTGGAGCATGTGCGCTATTTCTTCAGGGCGAACGCTATTACTGGTGAAGATCGCCAGAAGGTGATTCTTCTGACCACCTGTGGGGCCCGTACTTTCTGTGTCATAAAGAGCCTAATCTACCCTGTGACCCCAGACTCCAAGATGTTTGAGCAATTTGTGGCACCTGTGCCTAACCACTGCGACTCCAAGCCACCGGTCATCATCCAAAGATACCGATTTAATACGGCCCAGAGAATCCCAGGAGAGACTGTTATTGAGCTTCTGGCCCCATTATGCAAACTGACGAAACACTGCGACTACAGGCCATCCCTACCCGAGATGCAAACAGACCACCGAGTGTGTGGCGTAACCAATATGGCAACTCAGCGGAAATTGCTGGCGGAAAAGTTGTTGGACCTAAAACTGACCATCGAGATCGCCCTCTCATAGGAGAGCGTGGAGAAGGGAATCCAGGAGCTCCAGGGTACGATGGGGATGGAGGTGAATAGAATAGGATGCCCCCCATTCAGGTGAGCAGAACCCCCTAGGAGTGTGACCTCTGTGACCCCGCCTCTGCCCGAACACCGTTGGGATCAGGCTCGCTGGCCAAGGGCCGCTGCAGCCAAGGGAGACTCTCGCCAGGACCACCTGCGGAGTATACACAGAGGTGCAGCACCCGTGGCTGCAGAAACCACAGGGTCAGCCAACAAGTGCGCCACCCTGGTCAAGGGAGGCGTCCGCCTAAAGCCAGGACCCTCCACCTACAGCAGCCTGATGAGGATAAGTGTATGCAGTTGAATTGCGTCACCACACTGCGAGCTGCCCCCATTAAAATCACTGCCCAGGTGAATGGCCACCCACTTCAAATGGAGCTGGACACAAGGGCTGCACTCTCACTGATAGGAGACGTTCAAAAAGATCAAGACGGAAATCCAGCATTTGAACTTAAGAGACAAGAGACAAGGTTTACAATATACACGGGGAACCACTAGCCATCGCTGGTACAACAATGACCCCAGTTGCCTTCAGACAGCAGTGCATCAGGTTGCCCTTGATCATAGTATGGGGCTCTGGCTCGAGTCTGCTGGGCCATGATTGAATCATAGACTCATTGAATCATCATAGAATCATAGAATCATAGAATCATAGAGTTTACAATGTAGAAGGAGGCCATTCGGCCCATCGGGTCTGCACCGGTCCTTGGAAAGAGCACCCCACTTAAGCCCACGCCTCCACCCTATCCCCGTAACCCCACCTAACCTTTTTGGTCACTAAGGGAAATTTATCATAGCCAATCCACTTAACCTGCACATCTTTGGACTGTGGGAGGAAACCGGAGCACCCGGAGGAAACCCACGCACACACGGGGAAGATGTGCAGACTCCGCACAGGCAGTGACCCAAGCCGGAATCGAACCTGGGACCCTGGAGCTGTGAAGCAACTGTGCTAACCACTGTGCTACAGTGCTGCCTACAGAAGTTCCGTTTGGACTGGCAGTGGATATTCAGGATGAGCACTGGAGGATTATACAAAGTCTTGGGGAAGTATCCGGACATTTTCCAGGAGGGCTTGGGTAAAATCAAAGGCGTCATGGCCAAGATACATGTAGACCCTGAGGTCCAACCAAAGTACTTGAGGACCCACCCAGTTCTCGACGCATTGCTGACAAAGGTAGAGGATGAACTCAACCATTTGGAAAACTTAGGAATCATCTGGTCGGTACAATTTGTAGATTGGGCAGTCCCTGTTGTCTTGGTATTTAAACCAGACAAAACCAGTCGACTTGTGCGAGGATTATAAGCTAACAATAAACAAGGCCTCTCTTTTGGACAGATACCTGACGCTGTGAATAGAGGATCTCTATACAAAGTTGGCGGAGTACACTCTTTTTCTAAACTCGATATGAGTCATGCATACCTCCTATTGGAGCTCGGTGCGAGTTCCAGAAAATCCGTGATCATTAATACCATCAGAGGCCTCGATGAACATACAAGGTTGCCATTTGGAGTGTCATCAGCTTGCGCTATTTTCCAGAGAGTCATGGAGAACATCCTCCAAGGACTACCAACAGTGGCAGTCTACTTGGACAACGTCCTGGTCACTGAATCCGCCAAACAGGAGTACCTGAGTAACTTGGAGCATGTCCTCCGTTGGGTTTCCTAGACAGGTGTCCACCTCAGGAGAGGACAATGCGTTTTCTATGCCAAAGAGATCACGCACTTAGGATATTGTGTCGACCGAGGCAGCCTGCACCCAGTAGGGGAGAAGATGCAAGAAATCAAACAAGCCACAACGCTACAGAATGTGACCGAATTGTGGCCATTCTTAAGACTCGTGAATTATGACGGGAAGTTTATCCCTAACCTGGCGATTGTCCTTGCACCACTGCACGGGCTACTGAAGAAGCATCAGGAATGGGCATGGAGAGCGCAGAAAGAAGAAGCCTTTGCCAGGGTGAAGTGATGGTTCTTGTCAGAGTTGTTGACCCATTACCACTCCTCAAAGCCCCTTTTTGTCATTTGTGATAGCTCTCCGTTTGGAATTGGAGCAGTGTTATCCCACCACATGGACGAAGGACAGAAAGGACGATAGCGTCTGCATCACGGACTTTATCCACTCCGGAGTGCAACTATGCCCAGATTGAGAAATTGTCTTTGCATTGTAGAAATTTCACTAGTATGTGTATGGGTGTTGGTTCAGTATCATAATGGACCACAAGCCATTGCTCGGATTGTTTAAAGGGGACAAGGCAATTCCACCAATAGCATCTGACCGGACACAGCGATGGGCCCTATTGTTAGCTGCGTACGAGTATGTATTTGAGCATCGCTCGGACACGCAGATCACAAATGCAGATGCGCTGAGCCGGCTCCCATTGCCAACACGCTCCCCCATCTCCACCAAGGATGGAAGAGGTCATATCAACCTTAAATTTCATGGGAAACCTGCCGGTCACTGCTGCACAAATACACAATTGGTCACAGTGTCAGCAAAGTTACACCATGTCATCTTATATGGAGGCCTGCAAGGGAAACTACCTCAGGAGTTGTGCGCTTTTGAGACCAAGCAACAAGAGCTCAGCATGGAGGACGGCATCCTCCTGTGGGGAGCTCGCATTGCGATCCCAAGCCAGGGCAGACAAGCCATACTCCAAGATCTACACAATGGACACCTGGGAGTGTCAAAGATGAAAGTGCGAGCCAGGAGCTACTTGTGGTGGCCAGACCTGGATGACGAGATTGAACGCCTGGCCCAGCAATGCACTATATGTAAGGCGCAACAGAAGCTCCCACCAGCTGCACCGCTACACCCATGGGAATGGCAGGGCCGGCCTTAGGTGCACCTACATGCAGATTTTGCCAGACCATTTCAAGGCTGAATGTCTTTGCTGATGGTGGACGCTCATTCCGCATGGCTACATGCTAGAACATAGAACATACAGTGCAGAAGGAGGCCATTCAGCCCATTGAGTCTGCACCCATCCTCACTTAAGCCCTCCCTTCTACCCGATCCCCGTAACCCAATGACCCCTCCTATCCTTTTTTGGTCACTAAGGGCAATTTATCATGGCCAATCCACCTAACCTGCACGTCTTTGGACTGTGGGAGGAAACCGGAGCATCCGGAAGAAACCCACGCAGACACCAGGAGAACGTGCAGACTCCACACAGACAGTGACCTAGCGGGGAATCGAACTAGGACCCTGGCGTTCTGAAGCCACAGTGCTATCCACTTTTGCTACCGTGCTGCCCGAATGCTGTCCACTAACGGCAAGCCGTCAGAAACTACGACTCTCCTTCAGTGCCCATGGCATCCCAGAGGAACTAGTCACAGACACCACTACCCCGTTCATTGGCGAGGAGTTTGCATGCTTCATGAAGACAAATGGGCTGAAGCACATCCGGACGACTTCATACCACCCTTCCTCAGACAGTCTGGCTGAACGAGCAGTGCAGACTTTAAAGATGAGTATGAGGAAACATGTCACGGGATCTGTGGAGACGAGGAGGGTGCACGTTTTGTTCAGCTACTGGACCACACCACATGTTATGACCAGAGTGGCATTGGCTGAACTGTTGATGGGCCGGAGGCTCAGAACCTGCCTTAGTCTAACGTTCCCTGATACTAGTAGAAAAGTAGAAAGGGGTCAAGACCTTCAGAGGCGATACTGAAGCAAATGGACACAGGCGAGATGTTTCCGACCGGTGGACGCAGTATACGTCTGAAACTTCGGAGACGGTTCCCGGTGGATTCCAGGAACCCTGGTGATACAGACTGCTTCAGTTCCGGGATAAAAAGATGGGAACGGACGGTGCGGAAGCACCTAGACCACCTCTGAAGCAGGGGCGGCAATGTCAGGAAAACCCCACTGGAGTATTCCAGCCCCGGGGGCCTGGGGGTCCAGCACAAGGGGGGCCTGGGGACATCGCCCCCTGGAGGCCCAGACACTGACATGCGTGAAGTAGAGGATTCTAGATCTGAAATAGAGACTCAGACATCTGGGGCGGGATTCTCCGACCCCCCGCCTCGGCCAGAGTCTTCACCATGGCCGCGCGGAAGAGACACCCCTCCCCGCGTATGCGCGGGGATGACGTCAGCAGCCGCTGACGCTCCCGCTCATGCGCGGACTTCCGCCAACCGGCGGAGTCCTTTCGGCCCCGGCTGGCGTGGCGCCAAAGGTCTTCCACGCCGGTCGTCGGCGTGCCAACCACTCCAGCGTGCACCGAGCCCCTCACGGTGAGGGTTTGACCCCTAAAGGTGCGGAGAAATCCGCACCTTTGGGTCGGCCCGACGTGGAGTGATTCATGCCACTCCATCCCCCCTCCCCCCGCCCCACGGAGTAGGAGGGAATCCCGGCCCTGAGTTCGCAAACAATGGCTTCACCAAGAAGTGGTCACCGATGGTGCCCCCTCTCCAGACGATCAACATGAAAACAACATTCTCAACACGCTACATCCCCCGACCTAACCCCACAACAGCGAGAGGTGCAACCGTGGGCAAAATGAAGAAGACGACCTCCTCCACTCCGTGCAACAGAGGGGCCTACAGACTTTGGGGTTGGGGGGTGGGGAAAGTGTTAGAACTCCCGCGAGACCCACAGGGACAACCAGTTTGATCTCCCCTTAGGGCTTGTGGTTTATGAGCTCCCCGCTGAGGGCGGAGGCCCAACAGTGGGTTCATTAATCCCCAAGATAAAAGCCAGCCCAGGAAGGAGCCGGCATCTCAGGACGGTCCTGGCTGGGACTTGGACTGTTGCTTAATTGCTGTGTTTCCTAGCTGTGAGTAGGAAATAAATTACTTTTGACTTACCTTTTTGGGACTCCTCATTAACTACAATACTAATATAACTATTGGCTCAAAACAGATCAAAACAATTTGGCTGCTTCAATATTTTCACCCCTAATTCCTTTGTGTTTCACAACAGACTGCCTGCAGCCCTGCTAAGATTGTAATAACTTCCGAAACTTCTAGCAACATCTCCACTTCTGAATGAGTGCTTTTGAACAATTCAGCAGTTAGTCTAGCCTCTATGACTAATGTTGCTCCCATGACAATCCCAATTTCTGGCTCAAATTCCAAACCAAACCAGCTTTTGGCTTACCTTTTGTCAACAACACTGGTTCTTGGCTCATGATTCGCTGGCAATGCAACTTCCAGTTTAAATTTCATTGCCAATCCTGGCATAGCTTCTGTTCCCACAGCCAACTGTGGCATCCAGCCAGCTAGTGACACCATTATAATTCAGCTCTGGTTGGTAATTTAACTTGAAGTTCATCGTTCATGTTTGTACCTATTCCCAGTTTAGCCTCACCAAGTTTCCCAAATCTATTTTCTTAGCAAAGTTTTCTCAGTATTTTCACTACAGTTTCTATATTTCCTGTCTGTAATAAGTTTTCCTTTCATGTAATACTCTCCACCCCTGTTTAAAATTTGTTTCAGATGTATTGATGCACTATCAATTACGACGAGACGAGAGTAGAGAGTAATCGAGGCTTTATTAAGCAGAGATGTGTTGCCTCCTGCAGCTGCTGCCGAAATGGCTGCAGCTCGGTGAGCACACCCATTTATACTCCGCCCACTGGGCGCAGCCAGCAGGCAGGGATCTACCCCCGTACCTGTAGTACAGAAGCCTTACCGTATTATTTCTCATATACGTCATATATACAAACAGTGGTGACTACCACACGTATGTTCTTCAGACTGCAGAAAGATACAAGTTCTTACCCTGCTGCAGCTACAATTGCAGGCTCAGACTTTGTCTTCAATCATGTCTTCCACTGGTTATAGAACCATAGAATTTACAGTGCAGAAGGAGGCCATTTGGCCCATCGGGTCTGCACCAGTCCTTGAACAGAGCACCCTACTTAAGACCACACCTCCATCCTATTCCCGTATCCCAGTAACCCCACCTTACCTATTTTTGGACACTAAGGGCAATTTAGCATGGCCAATCCACCTAACATGCACATCTTTAGACTGTGGGAGGAAACCAGAGCATCCAGAGACACGGGGAGAATATGCAGACTCCGCACAGACAGTGACCCATGCTGGGAATCGAACCTGGGACCCTGGAGCTGTGAAGCAACAGTGCTAACCACTGTGCTACCGTGCCACCATTTTCATTTTTTTTGGTTCATTTGATTCATTTTTTAAATCACAAACCACGCTTCAGATTGCTTCCCTTCTATTGAGTCGATGGACTAAAAATGACAGGCTCTGCACAGACATCTAAGGCTCAAAAGCGAAAGGCAGTTGGTACTGATGCTCTAGTTGGGAGAGGCACCAACAGCCATATTGAAAACAAGAGGTGTCCTTTAGCCAGACCCAAAATAGGCCTAAAACCTTGCATATGTAAATAAGAAGCCCAATGCATGCCTGAGGGCCGTTTTCCAAGAATGATTTGCTGCGAGGCAACCACTGTTAGCCCCGGGGATCGCATGTAACAAATAAGGTAACTTGAGGTGGAGCTGGGAGGAACAGGTGTGTTTCTCTCAACCTCACTCTAGTAGGTAGAGACATGCACTGGAGGCTTGCAGTAGTTAACAAGGGGTTTATTGGTAAGCGGCAAAGGCAGATAGGTAACAGGCACAGAACACAACATAGCAGGTCTAATCACTTTGGCTTTGTGGGCAGCACGGTAGCACAAGTGGATAGCACTGTGGCTTCAGGGTCCCAGGTTCAATTCCCTGCTGGGTCACTCTCTGTGCGGAGTCTGCACGTTCTCTCACGTCTGCGTGGGTTTCCTCCGGGTGCTCTGGTTTCCTCCCACAGTCCAAAAATGTGCAGGTTAGGTGGATTGGCCATGATAAATTGCTCTTAGTGTCCAAAAAGGTTAGAAGGGGTTATTGGGTTACATAGAATTTTCAGTGCAGAAGGAGGCCATTTGGCCCATCGAGTCTGCACCGGCTCTTTGAAAGCGCACCCTATCCAAGGCCCACACCTCATCCACATAACCCAGTAACGCCACCCAGCACTAAGGGCAATTTTGGACACTAAGGGCAATTTAGCATGGCCAATCCACCTAACCTGCACATCTGTGGACTGTGGGAGGAAACCGGAGCACCCGGAGAAACCCCCGTAGACACGGGGAGAACGTGCAAACTCCGCACAGACAATGACCCAGCGGGGAATCGAACCTGGGACCCTGGAGCTGTGAAGCAATTGTGCTAACCATCATGCTACCGTGCTTACGGTGATAGGGTGGAAGTGAAGGGCTTAAGTGGGTCGGTGCAGACTCGATGGGTCGAATGGCCTCCTTCTGCACTGTATGTCCTATGTTCGCATTTCAGACTGCTCGCATCCTGTTCTCAGGAATGTGTGCAAATTACCTTTTGGCTAAGAATCATGCACTCCAGCTAAGTCCCTTATTACGAATTAAACCAAAAACTATATACAGAGTTTGCAAACATTGCAAAACACAACAAGGGAGAGAGAGTCCATCAAAATGACAATCGGTCCAGAGGTCCTCCTAGAACTCCGCCGTCCACAGGCTCGGCACCCTTCTAGGTAATCGAATTGTGAGCATTGTCATCTCAGGAGGCATCCCTTCAATGACAAGTGAACTGGCCTCGCCAGCCTCAACAGGTGCAGCTGGTTGAGTGGATTCAGGGGCTTTCAGCTCTTCTTATTCATGTAAATTTACAGGAGTGTCTAAAACACTGGTTACAGTTGTTGAATCCAGACTTGGGGTCTTCACCCCTTGATTCCTCAAGTAGTCGATGTGCTTTCTGACAGTCTTCCCATTGACATTGACCACATATGACACTGGCCCTGACTGGACCACAATCTGTCCAGCTAGCCAAGGCACAATTACAAACCAAAACTGTAATCGTGGTTGGGTCTCCCACCTGGAACGGCCTGTCACTCATCTACTCTGACCATTGCCTCCTCTGGGAGGCCTGATATGCCTCCATGCTAAATTCATGCCAAATGCGTGATTCAACCACGTTCACAGGTGACAGTCCATGAATAGCTTGGAGGATGAGACCCCTGTGGTGGGCGGAGGGAGGTTGAAATACACAACAACAAAATGTCTGCCAAACAGTGACAAAACGGTTTGTCAGATTGCTTCAGCATTGCATTCCGGACGGTCTGAATTGCCGTCTCAGCCAAACCGTTCGACACTGGATGGTACGGAGCCGTCCTCATAAGTCAAATGCCATTGGCTTGTACGAGAACCTGAAAGTCATCTCCATAAAAGGGGTGCCATTGTCCTACATAATGGATTCTGGAATTCCATGAATATTGAATATTCGGCTCATGCCGAGGTTGTGGTCACCATCTCCTGAATAGATAGCCACTTAGAGTGGGCATCCACAAGGACAAACAACATCCTGAACATTCAGGGTCCGGCATTGTCAACGTGGATCCGGTCCATGGGTGACCTGGCCATCTCCAAGGGTAGGGAATGGCCGATGTCGTGTTGGATGTTCCGCTATACAAACAAACCAACACGGTTGTAGATGGTACAACTCTGTTTTATTATTCTGGATAACAACAACTGTAAACTTCTGGCTGTGGTTCGTACTTCTCCAGTTAACCTGTGGACCCAGCCCTAGCACTATCTTAGAGAGGCACTCAGCACATGGTGTATGTCTGAGTGGCACGCTGTGAGCTCTGTGCTCTGAGCTATCTCCTGGTGGAATGAACGGGAACTGTGGTGTTCCCTGTTTTATAGTGTGTGTGCTCTCACTGGTGATTGGCTGTGATGTTGCATGTGTGTTGATTCGTCCGTCGATCTGTCCATCAGTATGTGTGTGTGATTGCACCATGATATGTTAATATGGATATGATGACATCCCCCCTTTTTACAAGAATATGTGCCTATATGGTAATAAATATTGGTGTGTACTGAGTGCAGCTGAATATATGTGTGCAATATTTACAACATGTGCATGAGGCTAAACTATATACATAGGAAGGTGTCAGGTGCAACTTAGCAACAAGGTTGTACCACAAACAAAACAAGTACAATCATCAAATATCGAAAGAGAACTCCTGGAACGACAAAAAGAGAAACACATTAACACTGTTGCACAACAATTCAGTGAGTCCAATGTGCAAACAGGCTCATAAGTCCAGCCTAGTAGGTGGGCGACGAATTCGGGTTGACCGCCTCAAGGGTGGGTTAGGATCCACCGGCTGAGGAATGGGACTGGCCACGGGCGATAGAGGAATAGGCAGAGTGGCAGGAAGCTCCACGAAGTCGACATCAGGGACAACGGGAGGGCGTGGCACCGGTGCATGATCACGTAGCGAGCGCGGAAGCAGCCGAAGGGCCCGCCGATTACGCCGGCGAATGGAGCCGTCATGCATGTGAACCAGGAACGAGCGGGGAGCCACGCGGCGGAGAACTTCGGCAGTTGCCGACCAGCCACCCTCTGGTAGGCGTATGCGGACGTTGTCTCCAGGCGCCAGGGCAGGAAGATCAGTTGCCCGAGTGTCATATGCCACCTTCTGCTGAGCACGCTGCAGTCTCATCCTTTGCAGTACTGGAGCATGGTCAGGTTTAGGAACATGAATGGACGGCACAGTGGTCCTGAGGGCGCGTCCCATCAACAGCTGGGCTGGCGAGAGGCCTGTGGACAGTGGGGCCGAGCGATAGGCCAGCAGGGCCAAACAGAAGTCAGATCCAGCAACAGCAGCCTTGCAGAGGAGCCGCTTCACGATATGGACACCCTTTTCCGCCTTGCCATTTGACTGGGGATGCAGAGGGCTGGACGTCACATGTGTGAAACCATATGAAGCGGCAAAAGGAGACCATTCTTGGCTCGCAAAACAGGGCCCATTGTCCGACATGACGGTAAGCGGAATGCCACGGGAGCGAAGGTTTCTTTACATGCTCTGATTACAGCTGATGATGTCAAGTCGTGCAGGCATATGACCTCCGGATAATTGGAGAAATAGTCAATTATGATGACATAGTCCCTGCCGAGCGCATGAAAGAGGTCCACACCCACCTTTGCCCAGGGGGACGTTACCAACTCATGGGGCTGAAGTGTCTCAGGGGGTTGTGCCGGCTGAAACCTTTGGCAGGTGGGGCAGTTGAGCACCATGTTGGCGATGTCGTCGCTGATGCCCGGCCAGTACACAGCTTCCCGGGCCCTCCGCCTGCACTTTTCAACCCCGAGATGGCCTTCGTGCAATTGTTCGAGGACCAGCCTGTGCATGCTGTGTGGGATCACAATCCAGTCCAACTTTAGGAGGACACCATCAATGACGGCCAAGTCGTCCCGGACATTGTAGAATTGTGGGCACTGTCCTTTGAGCCGCCCTTCCGTCATTTGGTGCATCACACGTTGTAGAAGGGGGTCAGCCGCAGTCTCACGGCGAATACGGGCCAGACTTGCAACAGTAGCTGGCAGATTGGCCGATGTGAAGGCTACTTGTGCGTCGACCTGACAGATGAACCCCCCCGATTCGGGCGGTGTGCTCACTGCTCTGAACAGGGCATCCGTGATGTTGAGGTCCTTTTCCGGGGTGTAGACCAGTTGGAAGTCGTACCTCCGGAGCTTGAGTAGAATGCGCTGGAGGCGAGGGGTCATCTCATTGAGGTCCTTTTATATGATGGCGACCAGGGTGATGGTCGGTTTCCACGGTAAACTGAGGGAGACCATATACATAGTCATGGAATTTATCTATGCCGGTTAACAAACCCAGGCACTCCTTCTCAATCGGCGCATAGCACTGTTCTGTGGGGGACATGGCCCGCGAGGCATAGGCGACCGAGGCCCATGATGCAGTGTCGTCCCATTGCAGGAGTACCGCCCCAATGCCGGACTGGCTGGCATCAGTCGAGATCTTTGTATCTTGAGTAGTGTCGAAGAACGCCAATACCGGGGCGGTGGTGAGCTCGATCTTGAGCTTCTCCCATTCCTTCTGGTGTGCGGGCAGCCACTGGAACTCTGTAGTCTTCTTCACCAGGTGGCGAAGAGCCGTTGTGTGGGAGGTTGGGAATAAACTTCCCCAGGAAGTTGACCATCCCAAGAAAGCGTAGCACTGCCTTTTGTCTGCCGACTGCGGCATGGCTGCAATGGCTGTCACTTTGTCGGCATCCGGACGCACCTCTGACTGGGATATGTGGTCCCCCAGAAACTTTAGCTCAGTTTGGACAAAAGAACACTTGGCTCGGTTGAGGCGCAGGCCGTGTTCTCGTATCCGACCAAAGACGCGCTGGAGACGACTGATGTGCTCCTCTGCTGTGGTGGACCAGATGATGACGTTGTCAACATAGACGCGCACCCCTTCGATGCCCTCCATCATCTGTTCCATGATTCGATGAAACACCTCGGATGCAGAGATGATGCCAAACGGCATCCTATTGTAGCAGTACCTGCCAAAGGGAGTGTTGAAAGTACACAGCTTCCTGCTGGACTGATCCAGCTGAATCTGCCAAAAACCCTTTGAGGCATCAAGCTTGGTAAACATTTTAGCCCGGGCCATTTCGCTCGTGATCTCTTCCCGTTTGGGTATGGGGTAGTGTTCCCTCATGATGTTATTGTTCAGGTCTTTCGGGTCGATGCAGATCCGGAGTTCGCCAGAGGGCTTTTTTACGCACACCATGGAGCTGGCCCATGGCGTGGGCTCCGTGACCCGGGAAAGCACTCCTTGGTCCTGGAGATCCTGCAGCTGCTGCTTGAGGCGGTCCTTGAGTGGTGCTGGGACTCTACGAGGTGCATGAATGACCAGGGTGGCGTCCGGTTTGAGCCGTATTCTGTAAGTGTAGGGCAGTGTGCCCATGCCCTCAAAAGCCTCCTGGTTGTGGGCGAGGAGCGAGTGGAGCTGTGCCCTAAAGTCTGCATCCAGGACGTGCCTTCTGGAGACAGAGTGTGTACCCGCTGAACGAGGTGGAGAATCTTGCACGCCTGTGCGCCTAGCAGGGAGTCCTTCGAGCATCCAACTATCTCAAAAGACAGTGTGGCTGTGTATGAATTGTGTGTAACCTCGAGCTGGCAGGAATCCATGGCCGGGATAACATTACCGTTGTAATCGACCAAACGACAGCGGGATGGCCGAATCGGTGGTTTGACCTTCAAGGCGTAGAAGGCTGACCATGCAATGAGATTGGCGGAGGCACCAGTGTCTAAACGGATTGTGATTGGTGATCGGTTGACCGTTAGGGTGGCCACCATTCATCGCCCGGCTTAACGCTGTGCACTGGCATCGGCTGGTGGCTCCTACTTGGGGACATCCAATTTCTGTCTATTTCCGCAACGCGGAAGGCTTCCCGGTCGTCGGTATCACCGGTCTGTACGTCATCAGGGTATGACTCTGTGTATGGAGGCTGAATGGCCCGCACGTCCCTGCGAGGCTGGCGGAATGTCTGAGTGGCACGCTGTGAGCTCTGTGCTCTGAGCTAACTCCTGGTGGAATGAGCGGGAACTGTGGTGTTCCCTGTTTTATAGTGCGTGTGCTCTCACTGGTGATTGGCTGTGATGTTGCATGTGTGTTGATTGGTCTATCTACCTGTCCATCAGTGTGTGTGTGTGATTGCTCCATGATATGTTAATATGGATATCATGACAGCCGACAGAGGCAGTGACGGCTGTGTTTGACCGGGGTGGCACCGTGTACCAATTCATTAATGGCTTTATCGATGCCTGGCCTCCAGCCGTAGCTGCGTGCCAACATTTTCATCTTTGTCTGCCCTTTGTGGGTGCTGTGCAGCTCCTGTAGGAGGGGTCTGCTGACTGAGGGCGGAGAAACTATGCGTGATCTCCACAGATCACACCATCCTGGCGGGTGAGATAGAGCCTTAGTTCCATCCAAACTCTACCATTCTTTTCACCTTTGATAGTATGGGATCTCTCTGGCTCCAGTTGCCGAATGTGTCTGCGCGACACTGGCATGGTGTCCAGGATGGTCAAAGCCAGCATGATCTCTCTGGGTGCTGGTGGCGGTGGGATACTCTTTGGCAGAGGGAGACGACTCAATGCATCTGCATTGGCAACCTACGTGCCGCGTCAGTGCTGGAATTATTATTGTTGACCACTAGCACCAAAGCCCAATGTTGCACCCTCGTCGAGGCTATGGGTGGTATGGGCTTGATTTTCTTTAAAGTCCCAGTAATGTCTTATGGTCGATAACTATGTCAAACCACTCTCCATACACATATTGGTGGAATTTCTTCACACTTTATATAATTGCTCAGCCCTCCTTCTCGATCTGGGCATAATTCTGTTCTGTTTCTGAAAGGGTCCTCGAAGCAAAGGCGATAAGGCGCTCAGAACCATCTCCCATCTTGTGGGATAATACTGCCCAATACTATAAGTGGACGCAACACATGTGAGCACGATTGGTTTCCCAGGGTGAAAGTGAACCAGGAGCTTCACCACTCAGAAATCTTCTTCTTGGGACTCCCTCCATTGCCATTTCTTCAGCAGCTGGTGTAATGGCGCCAATATTGCCACTAAATTCAAAATGAATCTTCCATATTAATTTACCATACCGAGGAAGGATTGGAGCTCACTAAAATTTTCTTCCAGAGGATACAACCCTGTGGCATCAACGCAAACTCCTACATACATCACTTCTGAGGCCTGGAAATTACAATTTTCACATTTGAGGCAGACCCCCACATCCCAAAACCACTTTAACACTTCTTCCAGGCTAGATATGTGTTCTTCGGGAGCAGTGTCGGTGACTACAACATCATGGATGTAGACCATCACTTTGGGAATTCCTTGGAGGAGATTTTCCATCATACACCGGAAAATAACGCAGCCAAGGTGAAAATGTAGTCTTATGTACTGAAAGAGGCCCTTGTGGGTGTCTGTTGTGGTAAATCTCTGGGATTTCTTGTCCAATTCTAGTTGCAGGTATGCATGACTTAGATCCAATTTTGAGTAGATAAGTAGATTATTATGAATAACTCATAATGATCTTTATAATAATTTTTATTGTCACAAGTAAGCTTATATTAACACTGCAATGAAGTTACTGCGAAAATCCCCGTGTCACCACATTCCGGCGCCTATTCGGGTACACAGAGGAAGAATTCAGAATGTCCAAATTACCTAACAGCACGTCATAGATTCATAGGATTAACAGTGCAGAAGGAGGCCATTCGACCCATCGAGTCTGCACCGGCCCTTACAAAGAGCACCCTACTCAAGCCCACATATCTACCCTATTCCCGTAACCCCCACTTCACCTTTTTTTTTGGTCACTAAGGGCAATTTAGCATGGCCAATCCACCTAACCCGCACATCTTTGGACTGTGGGAGGAAACCGGAACACCCGGAGGAAACCCACGCACACATGGGGAGAACGTGCAGACTCCGCACAGACAGTGACTCAAGCCGGGAATCGAACCTGGGACCCTGGCGCTGTGAAGCAGCAGTGTTCACCACTGTGCTACTGTGCTGTTCTTCGTGTAGAGACCCTTGATCCAGGGAATCAGGTACCTATCGACCAGGGCAGCCTGATTTACAGTTAGTTTCTAGCCCCTATAATTTCTTATCAAACAATCGGGTTTGAGGGACGGGGACTATGGGGGCCGCCCACTTGGAGAATTGAACCAGCTTGACTTCAACCTTCTGATGCAGGGCCTATGGAATTGGTCTGGTTCTGAAAAACTTGAGTGTTGAGTCTGGGGGCCGCAATGCCACACTCACATTTAACTAATTCTATTGTGGCAACATTGTTCGCAATGCAATTGCTTAAGAATTAGGTTCGCCATCACTTCCTGGGGGAAATCAGAAATGGACAAGGATTTCAGGTTTGAATGGCATCACCCTGAGGAAAAAAACTAAAATAAATAAACCCTGTCCTTTATTGTTGCCCTTCTGGATACTTTGTTAATTTGTCTTATCCCTATTAAATAATCCAGTGATTTCCATAGAATCCCACAGAATCTCTACGGTGCAGAAGGAGGCCATTTGGCCCATCGAGTTTTGGAGGTCATGCTCCATGCATACTGGTCAAAAAATATTTGTTTCCATCTCAAAGAGGTTAAATGGAAGATACCCCTTTCTCATGGCATGAATTCACCTCATCCTTTAGTATTTTACAGTAATGAATTGCACAATTATCACAAGACACTAACTGAAGAAGAGATTTAATAATTAATATCTCTGCCTCTTTATAGCAACGTAATTCGCTGTTAACTCACATATTGAAGACAAAATACCCTCTTTATCATGTTTCCTGGTTAATTATATTTTTCTTGCTACCTTCCGCTCTCTTCTGAATATGGTCTGACTTCCATATCAGATTTTTTATGTAACCTTTTACAGTCTTAGAGAAGATGCTTCACTTCTACTGCAGTAGAACCCAACAGTTCACATAATTAACTCACGCATTATTTCATGCAATTTATGGGATGCTGAATGAAGCCACTCAACTTTGCTCTCTCTGATTCCCAATAGCATTGTTGAGATTCAGGAAGGAATGTTTTCAAGACAGAGTTGCTACAAGAAAATGAGTGATGTCTATCCACCCTTGGACATTCTGGCCAACCATAACCCATTTTACATCTGTGACAGCTGTGGACTGGTTGGCAGCACTCTTTGCCTTTGAGTCAGAAAGTTGTAGATTCAAAGTCCCGCTCCAGGACTTGAGCACACACATTTTGGAAGACAGCCTCTCCCCAGGCCCTATCCTCACCTTGCACTCGGCAGCTCTAGGAACTGGCAGTAACTGAGGTGGATGTGGCAGAAACCTTCTGGGACCCTAGGCCGCTTCCTAATGGTACAATATGCATGGGAGAAGCAGCAAAGGAAAAGGTGGTGGAAAGAGCCGGTGGGGGTTTCAACAGGGACAAGGAGAGGGAAATCCTGGTGAAGCAGTCAGGAATCTCACTATGCTTTCCATCACACTCTGCTACATTGCAGCCCAACATGGGCAGGATCATAGCAGGGAATTTGCTCATTGATGAGTTTGGCTGCTGACATAGAACAGGATCCCACATCAGTGCCTCCATTAAACAGCTTCTTATGATTTAACGTCCCACCAATCTTTTTCAAGTCCTGATGTCAATTTTACCCTTGAACAACTCATTTCAGATTCTGAAGCTCCAAGTTCAGGAGGTGTTTATTCAAGTGGTTTCAATGCCTGCAAGCTGCTTCTGAGAATGTATGACCTTTGGGTTTTCTATAATCCCTTACCTCTTCCAGCTGAAGATATTGCTAGCTATTTTGTTACCTGCTGCTTCAATATTTTGTAATTCAAGTATTCCTCCATCAGATGGTTATTTGTCAGCAGTATCTTTGCATCATCTAACTCCGGTATTCCAGTTCAGCTTTTGACTCCCAGTAGGCATTGTATTCTCAGAGCAATGATGTCGCTCAATGGAATTTTATGTGTCCCAAGTTCAAACTTTCCTGTAAATCCATTGCTGCTCATTCCATCCTTACACAAATACCAAGTGTCCTTGGTTAGGAATGATTTCACCTTTGACATTTTTGCCACTTTTTGTTGAAGTAAAGCGATTTTGGATGCACACCAATGCAAATGTTAAAACTCGGCTATGTGAGAAGCTTGTCTTGGAGACTGATGTACACCAAGTTGACTGTGTACTGAGTGCAGTATGTGATTGGTAGTTACAGTATAACTTCATCCTTAGATCAGACTCCTGCTGCTTTAAAAGGTGCGGAATTTCTTTCTTCAACCTTTCTTTGCTCATATGATTAAAATAGGCTGCATTAGCCTCAAACCGTTCATGAGGGATTTTTGTCAACTGGCAGATGGGTCATAGATTGCTGTCTGTTCTCCCCCTCCTAATCGGGATCTTACTACTTCTCCCAATTATTGCCTTTCTCTTCATCCCGGTCAAAGTTTTACTTGTGAAAGATAAAACTCTAATTTTTAAACTGTTCATCTGTGGTGATTGTACTTTTAAGGGCAACACAGCAGAGTAATGGTGTTGCTAACTTTTGGTTGGTTCTTAATTTGGCTCTATTTAATCACATTTGCTCAAGAGTCGCCAGGTATCTTTCGACACCGCCACAAGGTTCAGAACCGAATACTGATCAATGACTCAATACACCAGTTAGTAAGTTTTTTACCATAGAATTTACAGTGCAGAAGGAGGCCATTCGGCCCATCGAGTCTGCACCAGCTCTTGGAAAGAGCACCCTACCCAAGCCCACACCACCCTATCCCCATAACCCAGCAACCCCACTCAACCAACACTAAGGGCAATTTTGGACACTAAGGGCAATTTAGCGTGGCCAATCCACCTAACCTGCACATCTTTGGACTGTGGGAGGAAACCGGAGCACCCGGAGGAAACCCACGCACACACGGGGAGAACGTGCAGACTCCGCACAGACAGTGACCCAGCCGGGAATCGAATCTGGGACCCTGGAGCTGTGAAGCAATTGCGCTAACCACTATGCTACCACTATGCTAAAGCAATGCTCATTTATTTACACACAGTCAAATCTACTCATGCATAAACTCTACAAACTAAACTACCACTATTACTAAAACTTATACTTAGCTTCAGGCACCCACTCAGTCAGAGGAACAATGGCCGTTGCTCGGTTTTGAGGCTGCTGGGTTGAGCTGTTTACAGGATAGCAACTAGGAGCGTCTAGCTCGTAGCGTGCGCTGACTTGGAACTTACTTGGTCTGATGCAGCTGCTAGGCTGGTCTCTCTCTTCGCTGAGAGCCAAAGCCAAAGGAGAGCGTTCACCCTTGGGGTGTACCTTTTATACCCAAAAGGGCTTTGCGCTCTTTTGGGCGGGCCTTGAACTTGGCCTCAACTAATTGGGTCTTTCCCAATCAACGGTATCGATTTTCCTCCAATAGCGGGGTGGCTCCCTGATCGCTGGGCATGTCCTGGTGACTGTCAGTCAGCTTTGTCTTAGCTTCTTCTGGCGTCGGGGAGTCTGTCCTAACATTGTGTATCTAAATGTTTCCCTTTTGTCCCCGGAGATGGCTCATTAGTATGTAAATCGGTTGGTAGTTTCTGTCCTGTCTGAGCGTTTAAGGTTCTAATCAACAGACAGAGCTTGCACCTGCTTGTTTCTTAGCATTGTCCAATTTTCCCTGCAGTCTTTGTAAGTGTCCATTTTGTAATCGGGACGTGGCCATCCCAGATGGCTATAATGGTCACCTGGTCTGGGTGACCAATTGGGACTCAGAGTGTGGAATCATTCCATGGTGAGAGAGGCTCTGAGGAAAAGACATTTTGGGAACTAGCTACAGCCATGTGGATGCTGTACAATTCTTATTAATAAATACCTTTTGTGTTCACTAATGAAGTCTATGAAAGTCCTCTGGTTCAGAGGAAGCCCCACCCCCATTACTGAGGAAGTTCTGTGAAGGTCACGGGGAATCAGATTGTCTTAGTAATGTCACCTCCATCAGGGTTATAACATTATGTAAAAGATTTTGTATCCTTGACAAAAGATACGATTGATGCATGGAAGAAAGGCAGGTAGAACACTTTCACTCAAAGAATGATAACTGAACAGAAAAGACAATATCACAGAGTTCAAGAGGCAATTAAAGCTGTTCTAGTGCGAAAAGAGTTTCAGAGTGACATTGCATGGGAGGTACCCGAGAGTAAAGTCAATGCTAGGCACAATAACCTTTTCCTGTTCCAAAAGGTTATGTGATTCTCATTCAGTCAGGTTAACTACTGCTTCAATTAATGCCTATCAGGTAAGTCGGCAACCATTTTGGAATGTCTTTCAGCCGCATTCAGAAAATGAAGAAAATGTGCTTGTGGCCAATTGATGTACAACGATATAGATCGCATGTCCGGAAAAGTCCATGGTCAATGGACTGACCCACTTCCAGACCAAAGAAAGGCAGAAGATCTATTTACACATTAAGGAAGGGTGAACTGCAGCAAATCCCGATGAGGGGGAATGGAAAAAAAAGTTCAAAGCTATTTATTTTGAAAAGAAAAGAAACTCTACAAAATGCTTGATTGATGGAAAGCATGTTTAAACAAGTACCTTTATAATATTTGAAAATTATTTATAAACCTAACACTTTTGGGTTATTATAGTTTGAAATAAATTGCAGCCAGCAACATTAGGTTTTTTATAATGATAAGTTCAGGCATTCATGGAGACAAGCATGTAAGGCACTGTAATATATGTTTATTTTTAAAACACAATGATTACTGGCGGCTACTGAGATATTAATGTGCAAAGAAAAATGTGCAAACATAAAAGTCACAAACAATATTAATAATTGATAATAATTGATGGTAACCTGGCCCTGACCTGGGCAAATGGCAAACCTAGTCAATTCTACCCATAAAGAAACTAGCAAAAGAGCCAAATAAATATCTTAAAAAAGATTCAGGGTTGCAGCGAATAAAAAATTTAGTCTTTGGTCAGGTCACAACCTCACTATCCCAAACCAGCACTGAACAAAATGGATTTCCGCCATAACGGGCATAAAACGGTTACAAAGAAATGGACAAAATTCTCGCTCACATTTCTTCTTCAAGGACTTAATTAATCTCCAGTGTTCAGGGGTGACTCCGTGACCTGTTGTTCCCAGTAGACAGATGGTGTTTCGGGAGCATATCTCAGGAAATTACATGTGAAGAGAATGTAAAGTCACAACTGTGCCCCGAATTTTCTTACTTAATTTCTCAGTGAATGCGACTGCGAAGAGCGGTGAAGACTCCAGTTACACTGGAACACTCCTGCGCCCCAGTTACACCTTGCCGATGCAGCCGGGCACGTGTTTCACTGCTCCTGTCTCACTCAGCCTGAGTGAGGAAGGTTGGGCGAGACATGGGCTTTGCAACTTCAATGAGGGTAAGTCCATCTAGACTGGCAATCAACCATAAGGTAGAATTGTATGGATGATGAGCGATCGACGCTCGCCATCCTGAGAGTCGGCGCCTAACGTGCAGCCACTGACTCATTAGGTCCCCACTGTCAGGTAATGGTCAGTTGAGCACTACTTGCCAGTGGGTGGGACTTTCATCCACCCTTAGAAGGAGGTCCTGCCTGTGAGAGCAGTTGGCCAATCTGATTGACCAACAGCTCTTCAACCCAGCCAGGCACTGTGTTGCAGTGGCCAGAAGCAGTACTGCAGTGCTCTGCCTTGGACTATGTCACTGGACCTTCGAAAAGGCAAGTCCTTGGGGTCCCAAGGGTGGGAAGCGTATGCACAATGTGGGGGTGTGGGAGGGGTGCAATCGTGTCATTGGGGGTAGGTCAAGATAGGGAGGGGGCCCCAGAGCTCCAATGTCCTGAGGGGAGGGCACCCCAATTCTGAGGGGGCCTTCAGAGTGAAGCTCCACCCCCTTCCTCTTGCTGATCTGTTGTGTATTCATGCTTGTTCCTAGTTGGAACAAGGTTACTTTAAGAGATAGATCACATGACGTACTGATAATATCATCGGCCGTTTCAACAGGCTTAACAGTCAGTCTATCACATGAAAAAACACCATTCCAATAAAGTCTTGTTTGTTTTGCACCTTCATGGTCAGCAAGTCTGTACTTTAAAAATACCGCAAAGAAACTGACAATGAAAAAGTTTGAACCACGCTGGCAGACTCCCAGGGAAGAAAATAAACATTGAAAAATCATTGATCCATGTGCAAACTTCCAAAAAGGATTAAAAAGATAAAAACATCACTGCACCAAAACTGGTAATGGAGATGTGCCAAATAATAGCAGCAGCCATCGAAAAAGCCAAAATTAAAACAAATATTTTAATGGAAACAGCATCAAAACAAGCTTGCTACATGCTCTGCCTGGAAAGTTTTGAAACAGTCCTCCCTCCACTGTGTGTAGTGAGTAAAGGAACAAAGTACCCGCTGCAATGCTTTAGAGTTGGGGCTGTTCCAAGCCCAGGAAGAAATAGGCGGGTGGGGGTGTCCTCGGTAGGGGTTTCCTGGGTAGTGGTGTCGTGGGTAGGGGTGTCCTGGGTAGGGGTGTCCTGGGTAGGGTTGTCCTGGGTAAGGGTGTCCTGGGTAGTGGCGACGTGGGTAGGGGTGTCCTGGGTAGGGGTGTCCTGGGTAGTGGTTTTGTGACTCGGCTGCGACAGGGGCCTGTGGCTGACCCGCTCTTCGCTACCTGGCACACGCCTGCGTCGCTGCAACCGCACGAGATGGGGGCGTCGTCCACCTATTGCTCCAGGTCTCTCCATATCCCGTGGTCGCCCTGGGGCATCCTGCGGGCGTTGTGTGCCAGACTGTCTGGGTTTCTCCGTATCCCGTGGTCGCCCTGGGGCATTCTGCGGGCGTCGAGTGCCAAAGGGTCCAGATCTCTCCGTATCCCGTGGTCGCCTTGGGGCATCCTGCGGGCGTCGCGTGCCAGAGGGTCCAGCTCTCACTGTATCCCGTGGTCGCCCTGGGGCATCCTGCGGGCGTCGCGTGCCAGATGGACCGGGTCTCTCCGTATCCCGTGGTCGCCCTGGGGCATTCTGCGGGCGGTCGGCATCTGCGGGGATGGATGCCTCGGCGTTTGCTCCTGTGATACACAATGAAGCATGCAATGTTAGACACGCAGGCGGTGATCAGGTGATATGGGGGAGGGGGGATGTGGGGGATATGGGGGAGGGGGGATATGGAGGAAGGGGGATATGGGGGAGGGGGGATATGGGGGAGTGGGATATGGGGGATATGGGGGAGGGGGGATATGGGGGAAGGGGGAAATGGGGGTATGGGGGAAGGGGGATATGGGGTATATGGGCAAGGGGATATGGGGAGGGGGATATGGGGGAGGGGGATATGGGGGAAGGGGGATATGGGGGTTATGGGGAAGGGGGATATGGGGAGGGGGATATGGGGGAGGGGGATATGAGGGGGAAATGTGGTATATGGGGGAAGGGGGATGTGGGGGATATGGGGGAGGGGGATATGGGGAGGGGTATATGGGGAGGGGGGATATGGGGGAAAGGGGATATGGGGATATGGGGGAAGGGGGATGTGGGGGATATGGGGGAAACGGGATATGGGGGAAGGGGATGTGGGGGATATGGGGGAGGGGGGATATGGGGGAGGGGGGATATGGGGGATATGGGGGAGGGGGATATGGGGGATATGGGGAGGGGGGATATGGGGGATATGTGGGATATGGGGATGGGGGGATATGGGGGATATGGGGGAGGGGGGATATGGAGGATATGGGGGAGAGGGGATATGGGGACGGGCTGTCGGTGGCTCCCTTGCTGGTGGGCCCCGACCTCTGCATCGGCAACCTCCCGGTCCTCAGGACGGCCAGCCAGTTCCAGGGCCCTTTCCTCATGTACGGTGAGTGGCCTCTCATCAGCTGGGCCCCCTGCAGACCTCTCATGCTCCCTATTGCTGTGTGCGCGCTTCTCCTGTGGGGGGCGGGTGGGTGGTTGGGGTAAAGGGCATCAGTGTTAGACAGGTATATGAATGCACGCCATCGGTTGCATGTCTAGTACAGAGGTTAGGGTTAGGGTTGGATTCACCTGGGGGTGTGCCGCACATCGGCAGGGAGGGGGGGGGACTCACCCTGGCTGCCCTGACGAGGTCGTTCACCTTCTGATGGCCCCGGGTGCCTGTCCGTGGTATCAGAGCCACAGCGCTGACGGCCTCTGCCACCTCCCTCCACAGACGCTGGCTGAGGCGTGGGGCGACCCTGCGGCCGTGTCCGGGGTACAGGGACTCCTTCTTCTCCTCCACTACGTCCAGGAGCACCTCGATGCCGCGGTCCTGGAACCTCGGGGCTGCGCGGCGGGTGGCCATCCTGTCTGGTCTTCCAGGGTGGGGGGAGCGCGTCTTGTGAGCCGTCACGCCATGCAGCGTCAATGACGCCACATGGCGTCACCGTCCACGTCGGGTGATGCCATCGTGAATGGCGTCACGCCGCTGCTAGCCCATTCTGGGCCGGAGAATTTCCGTTGTTTGGGGGGGCCTGACGCCAGAGTGATTCGTGCCGTTTTTGGCGCCGGGTCCCGGACATCGTGCCAGTTTTCGGAGAATCCCGCCCCAGGTAATAGTTTCATGACGGACACGGAGATCAGGGGATAGAAACAACCATTGCCCATTTAGAACCTTTGTGCTGGTGGCCCGATTTAAAATCCAATGTAACACATTATGTAGAGAATTGTCTTATCTGTGCACAGAACAATCCTGAAAGGTACTCCAAGAAGGGGCCATTGAGACACACCCGACCTGTTAATGGCCCATGGTCAAATTTGCAACTCAACTACATTGGCCCCCTCCCCGTTGCAGGAATGGTTTCAAATTCGTATTAGTGGTAATCGACACCTTTACAAAATGGATAGAAGCGTTTCCCTCCCGCACAAACACGGCAAAGACCACAGCTAAGATTTTGACCCAACAGATATTTACACGCTGGGGTCTCCCCCGCAGCATTGAGTCAGACCAAGGTTCCCATTTCACTGGAGAGTCATGCAAAACGTTCTAACGATTTTCGGAATCAAACAAAAATTTCACATCGCATATCACCCCCAAACCAGCGGCATTGTTGAGAGACTGAAGCGCACTTTAAAAGCGACCATTAGAAAGATGGTGCAACAGAATAATACCACATGGGACACAGCTCTCCCATTCGCCCTTACGATTATTCAGAACACAGTATCCAGTTCCACAGGTTTCAGCCCCCACACTCTCATGACCAGACGGCCCATGAAGGGAATTGAATATTTATTAGATCTCGATTTGGCAAGCCCCACAGTCACTGCCCTCACCCATGAAAAAGCGGTCCAACAAGTCACAGACAATATTAAAGCAGCACAACTTGCTGCAGCTGTCCGACTAGGCGCTAGAAGGAAGCAGAGTAAAGCCTGCTTTGACAAAACCGTCCATCCTGTAGAGTACACAGTCGGTCAGCAAGTAATGGTTTCCCTTCACAATCCCAGTTCTTTCCTCTCCCCCAAATTTGCAGGAGCCTACTCCATTTCGGACAAAGTCAGCCCCTCTGTGTACAAGATAACGTGCCCCAATGGTGAAACTGGTTGGTTCCACATCAACCAACTCAAAGTATATGGAACCCAATGTAGCCACTCCCACCACATCTCTCTGGCAATAGGAGACGATTCCGCCCCGCCCTTCGACAACCTAGTCTAACCCTCCCCCAGCACGTCCACGCCCACAGACCCGACCTTGTCTCCGCCCACAGGTATGACCTTCCACCGAGAGCTTGACTCCGACGACAGCGCCAGGCTTCCCGAATTGACCAAGATCACTGACCACTGGTACAACCTCCCCGGCCCCAGTCACACCAGCCCCCGGTACCACGGCCAAGACATGTTTGGCCCCCTATACCCCCTTCCACAGCCACAGCCAGAGCCACCGCCACCGCCCGACAACAGTAACTTGCCCTTCACTGCCACCGCCCCTACGCCTCATGACAAACAAACGCCTTTTTGGCACCGCGACAACTCTGTAGACTGGTTAGACATGACGATTCAGATTCCATGACGGCCCACGCGGCCACGGCATAAAAACGGCAGACACGAGTCTGGCAACCGGGAGATGGTGATGATTCAGATTCTGACTCCCGTTTCGGTAATCCTTTTACAACGCTTTTTGATACAAAACCCTGAGGTGTCCAGATGATGAGAAAAAGATGCCGCATAAGAATTACAGTGTCCTACTTCCTGATGGAGCCTGCCCGCTTTTTTATTTTCCTTCTTTCTTTCTCCTTGTTACATGGTTTTAATTAATGTCGGCCTGACACCCAATTTCTTGATACAGTCATAGTTACTCTTCGATGATATTTACAGACCAATGGCCGTTAAAGGAACAATTGTTGGATCTCACATGTGTTACAAATTCTTTCTGCTCGTTTAGGTCACCCATGTAGGGAATAACGGCATGAATCCCCGCCCTGCCCGAGGACCCCAAATGTATTCAGTCAGTTAAGCTCGGGTAGTGGAGCAACGGCACTGATCACCGCCCTACCCGGGATTCCACCCATTCTTGTCCTGCCGCGGCCCACATGCACCTCATGTTCCCGTCACTTTGCGTACTCTGGAATAGTTCTTTACACTTTGCATTGTCTTTGGCAGGTCTTAGTTTTCCCTTCTCTGCTTTTCATTGTGGTTTAAAGAATGCCCTTTGCCACAGTCTAAATACTCATCCCTTTACCTTCCGCGACCCTCTGGTCATTCCCCACCTGGTATTTACACGTTTTACACACTTGGTTGCCACATATGCTGCTACACGCGAACTACCTCTGGACCCTGGGATGACAAAATTCTATAAAACCGGCCGCCCTAAAATTCGGCTAGTTAAGATGAGCCTCAGCCATCACTGGTTGCAGTAAAAGAAAGACTGGATGGAGAAATTGTCCACCCACTCCCCACATCGACCACCAGCTGCAAGAATCTCTGCAATTACAAAGACATTTTTTTTGGCAATGTCTTGTCTCTCAAAATGTTATTTCAAAAAAAAATGAGAGAGTCACACATGGTGACGATTCTAATGGGTAATTGAAGTTAAGGAGAGAAAGACAAATAAACGGGATATTAACCGAAGATAACAACAGGTATTATGCCTGCGCCCCCAGGAATATACGGAAAATGGAAGACAGAAGACAAGATGAAGAGAGGACTGATGACCTGCATTGTGTTCATCGCTGGACACCTACAACTGCGCGCTTTACAAGCCTCTGTACCACACCAGCCCCGAACACCACCACACAACATGACGCCCGTAGCCTGGACACCACACCACACATAGAGATAGACACTGAAACCCCCACATGGTGTGAAAACATTGCGAAACGGTACCCCCTTTCATACACAGTAGAGGCCCTTCTGGTAATTTCAATAATCTGCAGTGTCATCCAGACACTTAGACTCCGCAAATGATGAAAAAGAGCCTCCCGCTCCCCGATATATACACTCTGAGCCCTCTTCTTTGGAATTTACCCAACTCAACAAACACTGTAATTGCTGATAAAAAATAAAGACCGTATACCTCTGTAACTCTGATAGATTAAGTAGAAATATGATGCTGCTGTTTTGAAATCTTGTATTGTACGTAAGTTCTTTTTGATATTTGCTAGCAGCATGAGAATAGCTTAGATAGTGTTAGTTAGATATTCAATTGTGCGGAACAGTGAAATGCTTTGTAGTGACCCGTTAGAAATTATGAATATATGATGTGTTAATAAAAATGTTCGGTAATTGCTCCAAAAACATAGGACAGAGTAGTGTAGAACCTGTCCTTGACCAAGGGTAACCGGCACACCAGGGATGGATAAAGGATCAACAGTGTGATCCACCACGCTTCGCGTTCAGGATCAAGCGGACTGGATGTAGCCATCTCAGATGGCCACCTGCAAAGGGCCATGGGAATTATGGCCAACCCAGGACTCAGACAGACTCAGAGCTTGTGTGTGTATTTGCAACCCAGATAGCTAGACGCGATCGAAACCCCCGCTCGTTTGCATTCTTATGGCCCATTTCCCTGGAACAAAAGAACTGTACTCAGGTAACCGATACAGATACAGACTAATCGGCGCCACTCCCTTTACTCAGGGAGCCCAAACAACCAAGGTCAATGACCGCTAAGGACACGCCCAGCCATCAAGGCACCCGACACTTTATTGGCCAACATCGAAGGCAGTGATCGAAGCCTGTTGAATTATTGGGTCCAAGTTAAGGACCGCCCCAAAAAGCACGAAATCCCAGAGGGATAAGAGGAGACACAGCCATGTGCTCGGTCTCTCTTGGATCCGGCCTATGCCAACCCAAGTGCAGCATAACAACAAGACAGACAAGTTCAAGACCAACGATTGCTACCAAATGGATGAACCCAGCAGAAACAGAGTCACTTCTTCCACCCAGCCACGCAAGATCCAGACAAAGGCCTTGTCCATCTGCATAGAGCCGGTTGCCCTGAAGTTAAGTATAGGTTATTGTAGTTGTTAGGTGTAGTCTAACTTGTAGTGTTTTGTGTTGCATGTCGAAGTAATCCTTGTGTGTAAATAAACCACCTTTGAACTTGAATTGACTAACTGGTTGTGTGTCCTTTGATCGATATCTGGTAAAGCCTTTTGATGGTATCATTTGATACCTGGCAACTCTAAAGAGCATCATTATTAATTGGCAACATTATTGGCGACACTCGTGGGGTAGTATTCCATTCAAAAGAGCAACATTATTGGCGACGCGGGTGCCAATTGACAACAGAGCAAACCTGGAACTGAAGCCATATGTTACCCAAAGACTCAAACTATCCGTACATGCTGGATGTCTCCTCTGAGGAATGAGGGTCATCATTCCACCAATGTTAAGGGAATGTGTCCTCACACAACTTCATGAGGATCAATGTGGGAGAATGAAGGAGATAGCCAGAAACTATTTTTGGTGGCCAGGGTTTGATAGCGAAATCGAGGAGAAGGCGAGAATGTGTTCATCTTGTGCAAGGGTTCGAAACCTGCTGCTCTAGCTCCATTACATCCATGAGAATGGTCAGAAGGGCCATGGCAAAGAGTTCATATAGATTATGCCAGACCATTCGAAAGATGAATGTTTTTCATTGTTGTAGATGTGCACTCAAAATGGCCTGAAGTCACCATTATGAGGATTATGTCCTCGCAGAGAACAGTAGAAAGACTTGGTGAGATTTTTGCAAGATTAGGCTACCCATAACAACTTGTTAGCAATAATGGGCCACAGTTCATTTCTCAAAAGTTCACAAATTATCTCAAGGATACCAAAATCCAATACATCCAATCAGCTCCTTATCCATCTTACCACAAATGGGCTGACTGAAAGGTTTGTTCAGAAAATGAAGCATTCATTGAAGGTAACTCGTGAGCAAGGATCATTGTCAAAATGACAAAGCCAATTCCTGATGACATACAGGAGAACAACACATTTGACAATCCAAAGTTCTCCGGCATTACTTATGGTAAAACATCAGTTGTGCACAGCAATGGATCTGCTGAAGCCACCAAAGACAAGAGAGGTTGTTGAGAAGAAACAGCGTAACAGGTTTTGCGATGTGAGAACAGGGCTAAATGCCGTGTTTTTCAGAAATGCCAGGATGTGTTGTCAAGGAACTATAGCACCAGTGACAAATAGATACCTGCCATCATCTTAGCATAGACAGGACCAGTCTCCTAAACTGTTCAAACTCGGGATGATGTAGAGTGAAGAAGACAAGCTGGTCAACTTTTAGGAGCTAGGCGCAGTGGTTAACACTACCGTCTCACAAAGCCGAGGGCCTGGGTTCGATCCTGCTCCCGGGTCACTGTCAAAGTGGAGTTTGCACATTCTCCCAGTGTCTGTGTGGGTCTCACCCCCACAACCCAAAGATGTGCAGGGTAGGTGGATTGGCCACACTTAATTGGAAAAAAAAAGGAATTGGCTACTTTAAATTTATTTTAAAAAGCTTTTAGCAGCGAGAGGTTGCTAGAGGCGGAATCAACTGAGAGTTTGCCACAAACTGTGCCAAGTGAAGACCTGTACATACCCAAGAACCTGACAATAGTGAAAACAACTGTGGAAGTACCACAGTTGAGGATGTTTCAACGCCATGTCAACCTCTCGTTGAGGTTTCTGCCCATATACACTGCCACCTTCTCCACAGAAATTTGCTGGTTCATTCACCCATATTCGTTTTGGCAGCCCTTTTCTACTGCCTTTGTGCCACTTCGATAAAGCTGGTGTAGCAGACTCTCAAACTTTTTTTTATCGTCCAATGCTGCAAAATGTAGCCTGCAACAAAAAATTGCAGGCAATTAGATTGCTAGCAAGCTTAGTAGCCTTTTACTAAGTAATTTCAGAATAATGAGTGGATGGGCTGCAGATTTATGCACCCATTCACCTTCTGTAATTTGGGACAGTGGTGTGTTGATGTGGTATCGTCAACATAATGGCCCATAACCTCCTCTCCGACCAGTGACTTAAGTCGCTGGTGTGCCGCACATGCGCGGCGTGACAACATTGAAGTGCGGCCGTACAGGCATGCATGCTGGAAGTGCGCGACGTTCAAACTCCTGGCTGTTTCCTTGACAGCTTGAAGTCCGACACTGCGCTGGAGCTCCTGAATGAAAAATGTATTCACAGCACTTGCTTGGGCCACTTACCCGGATTTAAGATGAACTTTTACAGCCTTTTTATTTACCCAGAAAAACTTCGGAATAGTCGAGGAAGGAGACATCGGGAGACCTTTTTTGGTAGGTTAATGTTTTATATTAGTATCTAAATATGTTTAAAATGCAAATAAAATGAAAGGAAGATATATGTATATAGATTTTTAAACTTTGGTTTGTCATAAGGCTGTTAATTCCACTTGGAGAGTACTTTAATGTATAAAGTGAGTTTGAAGTCACAGAAAGTGAAATAAATATGTATTTGTTAACTTTGTGTCATGAGGAAGTTAATTCCATTAAAGGAACTAATGGATAGAATGTGGTGATCACTCATGAACGAGTATGGTTGTCCACCTAAGGTACTCGGTGTTACTGGCCACAGGTTCTGTTGGTCTTTGCATAGCTGATGAGCCCGACCCTAGAGCCATATCTTCAGTTACTCACTTGGCAGGAGTTCCAAAAAGGTGGGATCGGTCCTTGGATGATAGATCGCAGGTATTCCTATCTCAGGCTTCTTTTCTGGGCCTCCTCTAGTCGTCAGCTGTTTTGTGACCCTTCAGTCAGGAGGTTTCTCCAAATAGGTCTCTTTTGAGCAAAGGTCTCCCAGGCATTGACGTCCATTTCTTGGAATAAAGCTTCAAGGTGTCTTTGAGGTCCCTCAAGCAGGGTTAGGTCAGATCAAGGGGGCCGAGGCCAAGTTAAATGTGGAACTTAAGTATTTCTGAGTCCACTACACACTGCTGGCAAATGTTGAGACGGAACTCACCTGACTCAAGGGCCGTGGGATAATCCGGCCTTTACGGTTCGTCAATTGGGCTGCACTGGTAGCTCCGTACTTGAACCAGACAGAACAGTTAGGCTATGAAGCAACTATAAATTAACCATGAATAAGCCTCCCGCTTAGACAGGTAGCCGATGTCACAAATTGAAGATTTGTCATCAGGAATTGGCTGGGGGTCATTTGTTCACTAAGCTCGACATTAGCCAAGCGTATCTCCAGCTAGAACTAGACCCAGAGTCCAACTAGGGAAGGGGCGGTACTGGACCTGGTATTGGGGAATGAGCCCGGCCAGGTGGTAGATGTTTCAGTAGGGGAGCATTTCGGTAACAGTGACCACAATTCAGTAAGTTTTAAAGTACTGGTGGACAAGGATAAGAGTGGTCCGAGGATGAATGTGCTAAATTGGGGGAAGGCTAATTATAACAATATTAGGCGGGAACTGAAGAACATAGATTGGGGGCGGATGTTTGAGGGCAAATCAACATCTGACATGTGGGAGGCTTTCAAGTGTCAGTTGAAAGGAATACAGGACAGGCATGTTCCTGTGAGGAAGAAAGATAAATACGGCAATTTTCGGGAACCTTGGATGACGAGTGATATTGTAGGCCTCGTCAAAAAGAAAAAGGAGGCATTTGTCAGGGCTAAAAGGCTGGGAACAGACGAAGCCTGTGTGGCATATAAGGAAAGTAGGAAGGAACTTAAGCAAGGAGTCATGAGGGCTAGAAGGGGTCATGAAAAGTCATTGGCAAATAGGGTTAAGGAAAATCCCAAGGCTTTTTACACGTACATAAAAAGCAAGAGGGTAGCCAGGGAAAGGGTTGGCCCACTGAAGGATAGGCAAGGGAATCTATGTGTGGAGCCAGAGGAAATGGGCGAGGTACTAAATGAATACTTTGCATCAGTATTCACCAAAGAGAAGGAATTGGTAGATGTTGAGTCTGGAGAAGGGGGTGTAGATAGCCTGGGTCACATTGTGATCCAAAAAGACGAGGTGTTGGGTGTCTTAAAAAATATTAAGGTAGATAAGTCCCCAGGGCCGGATGGGATCTACCCCAGAATACTGAAGGAGGCTGGAGAGGAAATTGCTGAGGCCTTGACAGAAATCTTTGGATCCTCGCTGTCTTCAGGGGATGTCCCGGAGGACTGGAGAATAGCCAATGTTGTTCCTCTGTTTAAGAAGGGTAGCAAGGATAATCCCGGGAACTACAGGCCGGTGAGCCTTACTTCAGTGGTAGGGAAATTACTGGAGAAAATTCTTCGAGACAGGATCTACTCCCATTTGGAAGCAAATGGACGTATTAGTGAGAGGCAGCACGGTTTTGTGAAGGGGAGGTCGTGTCTCACTAACTTGATAGAGTTTTTCGAGGAGGTCACTAAGATGATTGATGCAGGTAGGGCAGTAGATGTTGTCTATATGGACTTCAGTAAGGCCTTTGACAAGGTCCCCCATGGTAGACTAGTACAAAAGGTGAAGTCACACGGGATCAGGGGTGAACTGGCAAGGTGGATACAGAACTGGCTAGGCCATAGAAGGCAGAGGGTAGCAATGGAGGGATGCTTTTCTAATTGGAGGGCTGTGACCAGTGGTGTTCCACAGGGATCAGTGTTGCGACCTTTGCTCTTTGTAGTATATATAAATGATTTGGAGGAAAATGTAACTGGTCTGATTAGTAAGTTTGCAGACGACACAAAGGTTGGTGGAATTGCGGATAGCGATGAGGACTGTCTGAGGATACAGCAGGATTTAGATTGTCTGGAGACTTGGGCGGAGAGATGGCAGATGGAGTTTAATCTGGACAAATGTGAGGTAATGCATTTTGGAAGGGCTAATGCAGGTAGGGAATATACAGTGAATGGTAGAACCCTCAAGAGTATTGAAAGTCAAAGAGATCTAGGAGTACAGGTCCACAGGTCATTGAAAGGGGCAACACAGGTGGAGAAGGTAGTCAAGAAGGCATACGGCATGCTTGCCTTCATTGGCCGGGGCATTGAGTATAAGAATTGGCAAGTCATGTTGCAGCTGTATAGAACCTTAGTTAGGCCACACTTGGAGTATAGTGTTCAATTCTGGTCGCCACACTACCAGAAGGATGTGGAGGTTTTAGAGAGGGTGCAGAAGAGATTTACCAGAATGTTGCCTGGTATGGAGGGCATAAGCTATGAGGAGCGATTGAATAAACTCGGTTTGTTCTCACTGGAACGAAGGAGGTTGAGGGGCGACCTGATAGAGGTATACAAAATTATGAGGGGCATAGACAGAGTGGATAGTCAGAGGCTTTTCCCCAGGGTAGAGGGGTCAATTACTAGGGGGCATAGGTTTAAGGTGAGAGGGGCAAAGTTTAGAGTAGATGTACGAGGCAAGTTTTTTACGCAGAGGGTAGTGGGTGCCTGGAACTCACTACCGGAGGAGGTAGTGGAAGCAGGGACGATAGGGACATTTAAGGGGCATCTTGACAAATATATGAATAGGATGGGAATAGAAGGATACGGACCCAGGAAGTGTAGAAGATTGTAGTTTAGTCGGGCAGTATGGTCGGCACGAGCTTGGAGGGCCGAAGGGCCTGTTCCTGTGCTGTACATTTCTTTGTTCTTTGTTCTTGTTCTTTGTTATGTGACTATTGCACACATAGGGGCCTTTACGACTATACAAGGCTACCATTTGGAGTGTCGTTAGCTTATGCCATTTTTTAACACATCATGGAAAACATTTTGCGAGGGCTGCTATGTCTGGCGGTAAATTTGGACAACATTTTGGTCACAGGAGCCACGGAGTGAGAACATTTGAGCAACCTAGATGAGGCCCTCTTCTGATTTTCTCAAACGGACGTCTGCCTCAAGAGGGTTATGTCATGATATCAATATTAACATATCATGGTGCAATCACACACACAGACTGATGGACAGATCGATGACCAATCAACACACACACAATATCACAGCCAATCACCAGTGAGAGCATACGCACTATAAAACAGGGAACACCACAGTTCCCACTCATTCCAGCAGGAGATAGCTCAGAGAACAGAGCTCACAGCGTGCCACTCAGACATACACCATGTGCTGAGTGCCTCACTAAGATAGTGCTAGGGCTGGGTCCACAGGTTAACTGGAGAAGTACGAACCACAGACAGAAGTTTACAGTTGTTGTTATCAAAAATAATAAAACAGAGTTGTACCATCTACAACCGTGTTGGTTCGTTTGTATAGTGGAACACCCAACACGACATAGTACCAGGATTGGAACCCAGCAACTGTGAGACCTACCTGCACATCTTCAGGGATCCGCCATCCTGCGCCATGGACACCATCAGCCCGCCGCAGCCACTCCAAATCGCTGGAAACCTCGGCGTCAACTGGAAGCTGTTTAAACAGCACTTCCAGCTCTTCCTAGAAGCCACAGACAGGGAGAATGCATCAGACACCAGGAAGATCGCCCTCCTCCTCTCCACAGCAGGGCAACACGCCATCCACATCTACAACTCCCCGGCATTCGCGGAAGGCGAGGACAAGACGAAGTACAAGACGGTCCTTCTAAAACTTGAGCAACACTTCAGCGTCAAAGTGAATGAGAGCTTCGAGAGGTACCTCTTCCAGCAGCACCTGCAGGGTAAGGATGAGCCTTTTCAATCTTTTTTGACACACCTCCGTATCCTCGCGCAGTCCTGCGGCTATGAGGCCACCTCCGATTCCATGATTCGGGACCAGATAGTTTTTGGGGTCACCTCGGGCACCCTTCGCCAGCAGCTCCTCAAAATAAAGAACCTCACCCTAGCCACCGCCATCGAAACCTGCGTCCTCCACGAAAACGTGACCAGGCGGTACTCCCAATTCCAGGCGGCCGAATCGGCACGGCAGGGATCCCACGAGGCTGAGCGGGTCCAGTCGATCGAGTTCCTCCCGGCCCGCGGCCCGGACGAGGGTGGCCATTTTGCGCGCTTTCTGAGGCCTCCCGCGCTTGTACACGCCAAAAAAGACGTCGACGCAGAGGGACATGATGCACAGGCGCGCTCTACGCAGCTCCGAACTGCGCATGCGCGGTGGCGCAACGAACGCCATGATGTCACGACGTGCAGCAACTGTGGATCCTCACATTTAAAGCGGGAATGTCCAGCCAAAACTCGACAATGCCTCCGCTGTGGCAAGATGGGCCACTACGCTGCCTGCTGTTCAACCTGCCAACGCGCCTCAATTCCGCCAGCCTCGCAGGGACGTGCGGGCCATTCAGCCTCCATACACAGAGTCATACCCTGACGACGTACAGACCGGTGATACCGACGACCAGGAAGCCTTCCGCGTCACGGTAATAGGCAGAAATCGGATGTCCCCAAGTAGGAGCCACCAGCCGATGCCAGTGCACAGCGTTAATCCGGGCGATGAATGGACGGTCAACCGATCACCAATCACATTCCGTTTAGGCACTGGTGCCTCCGCCAATCTCATTGCATGGTCAGCCTTCTACGCATTGAAGGTCAAACCACAGATTAGGCCAGCCCGCTGTCAGTTGATCGATTACAACGGTAATGTTATCCCGGCCATGGGATCCTGCCAGCTCGAGGTTACACACAATTCATACACAGCCACACTGTCTTTTGAGATAGTTGGATCCTCGAAGGACTCTCTGCTAGGTGCACAGGCGTCCAAGATTCTCCACCTCGTTCAGCGGGTACACACTCTGTCTCCAGAAGGCACGTCCGATTTCCCGGATGCAGACTTTAGGGCACAGCTCCACTCGCTCCTCGCCCAGAACCAGGAGGCTTTCGAGGGCATGGGCACACTGCCCTACACTTACAGAATACGGCTCAAACCAGACGCCACCCCGGTCATTCATGCACCTCGGAGAGTCCCAGCACCACTCAAGGACCACCTCAAGCAGCAGCTGCAGGATCTCCAGGAACAAGGAGTGCTTTCCCGGTTCACGGAGCCCACGCCATGGGTCAGCTCCATGGAGTGCATAAAAAAGCCCTCTGGCGAACTCCGGATCTGCATCGACCCGAAAGACCTGCACAATAACATCATGGGGGAACACTGCCCCATACCCAAACGGAAAGAGATCACGAGCGAAATGACCCGGGCTAAAATTTTCACCAAGCTTGATGCCTCAAAGGGTTTTTGGCAGATTCAGCTGAATCAGTCCAGCAGGAAGCTGTGCACTTTCAACACTCCCTTTGGCCGGTACTGCTACAATAGGATGCCTTTTGGCATCATCTCGGCATCCAAGGTGTTTCATCGAATCATGGAACAGATGATGGAGGGCATCGAAGGGGTGCGCGTCTATGATGACGACGTCATCATCTGGTCCACCACACCACAGGAGCACATCAGTCGTCTCCAGTGCGTCTTTGCTCGGATACGAGGACACGGCCTGCACCTCAACCGAGCCAAGTATTCTTTTGGCCAAACTGAGCTAAAGTTTCTGGGGGAACCACATAACCCGGTCAGGGGTGCATCCGGATGCAGACAAAGTGACAGCCATTGCAGCCATGCAGCAGCCGGCAGACAAAAAGGCAGTGCTACGCTTTCTTGGGATGGTCAACTTCCTGGGGAAGTTTATTCCCAACCTCCCACACAACGGCTCATCGCCACCTGGTGAAGAAGACTACAGAGTTCCAGTGGCTGCCCGCACACCAGAAGGAATGGGAGGAGCTCAAGATCAAGCTCACCACCGCCCCGGTATTGGTGTTCTTCGACACTACTCAAGATACAAAGATCTCGACTGATGCCAGCCAGTCCGGCATTGGGGCGGTACTCCTGCAACGGGACGACACTGCATCCTGGGCCCCGGTCGCCTATGCCTCGCGGGCCATGATCCCCACAGAACAGCGCTATGCGCAGATTGAGAAGGAGTGCCTGGGTTTGTTAACCGGCATAGATAAATTCCATGACTATGTATATGGTCTCCCTCAGTTCAGCGTGGAAACCGACCATTGCCCCCTGGTCAGCATCATACAAAAGGACCTCAATGAGATGACCCCTCGCCTCCAGCGCATTCTGCTCAAGCTCCGGAGGTACGACTTCCAACTGGTCTACACCCCGGGAAAGGACCTCATCATAGCGGATGCCCTGTCCAGAGCAGTAAGCACACCACCCGAATCAGGGGGGTTCATCTGTCAGCTCGAAGCGCATGTAGCCTTCACATCAGCCAATCTGCCAGCTACTGATGCAAGTCTGGCTCGTATTCGCCGTGAGACTGCGGCTGACTTCCTTCTACAACGTGTAATGCGCCACATGACGGAAGGGTGGCTCAAGGGGCAGTGCCCACAATTCTACAATGTCCGGGACGACTTGGCCGTCATTGACGGTGTCCTCCGAAAATTGGACTGGATTGTGATTCCACACAGCATGCACAGGCTGGTCCTCGAACAATTGCACGAAGGCCATCTCGGGGTTGAAAAGTGCAGGCGGAGGGCCCAAGAAGCTGTGTACTGGCCGGGCATCAGCGATGACATCGCCAACATGGTGCTCAACTGCCCCACCTGCCAAAGGTTTCAGCCGGCGCAACCCCCTGAGACACTTCAGCCCCATGAGTTGGTAACGTTACCTGGGCAAAGGTGGGTGTGGACCTTTTTCATGTGCTCGGCAGGGACTATGTCATCATAATTGACTATTTGTCCAATTATCCGGAGGTCATACGCCTGCACGACTTGACATCAGCAGCTGTAATCAGAGCATGTAAAGAAACCTTCGCTCGCCGTGGCATTCCGATTACCGTCATGTCGGACAATGGGCCCAGTTTCGCGAGCCAAGAATGGTCTTCTTTTACCGCTTCATATGGCTTCACACACATGACGTCCAGCCCTCTGCATCCCCAGTCAAATGGCAAGGCGGAAAAGGGCGCCCATATCGTGAAGCGGCTCCTCTGCAAGGCTGCTGATGCCGGATCTGACTTCTGTTTAGCCTTGCTGGCCTATCGCTCGGCCCCACTGTCCACAGGCCTCTCACCGGCCCAGCTGTTGATGGGTCGCGCCCTCAGGACCACTGTACCGTCCATTCATGTTCCCAAACCCGACCATGCTCCAGTACTGCAAAGGATGCGACAGCAGCGTGCTCAGCGGAAGGTGACACTCGGGCAACTGATCTTCCTGCCCTGGCGCCTGGAGACAACGTCCGCAAATACCTACCAGAGGGTGGCTGGTCGGCAACTGCCAAAGTTCTCCGCCGTGTGGCTCCCCGCTCATTCCTGGTTCGCATGCCTGACGGCTCCATTCGCCGGCGTAATCGGCGGACCCTTCGGCTGCTTCCGTGCTCGCTACGTGATCATGCACCGGTGCCACGCCCTCCCATTGTCCCTGATGTCGACTTCGTGGAGCTTCCTGCCACTCTGCCTATTCCTCTATCGCCTGTGGCCAGGCCCATTCCTCAGCCGGTGGATCCTGACCCACCCTTGAGGCGGTCAACCCAAATTCGTCACCCACCTACTAGGCTGGACTTAAGAGTCTGTTTGCACATTGGACTCACTGAATTGTTGTGCAACAATGTTAATGTGTTTTTTTTTGTCGTTCCAGGAGTTTCTCTTTCGATATTTGATGATTGCACTTGTTTTGTTTATGGTACAACCTCGTTGCTATGTTGCACCTGGCACCTTCCTCTATATATAGTTTAGCCTCATGTTGTAAATATTGCACACATATTTAGCTACACTCAGTACACACCAATATTTATTACCATACAGGCGCATATTCTTGTGAAAAGGGGGGATGTCATCATATCCATATCAACATATCATGGTGCAATCACACACACACACTGATGGACAGATTGACGGACCAATCAACACACACGCAACATCACAGCCAATCACCAGTGAGAGCACACGCACTATAAAACAGGGAACACCACAGTTCCCGCTCATTCCAGCAGGAGATAGCTCAAAGCACAGAGCTCACAGCGTGCCACTCAGACATACACCATGTGCTGAGTGCCTCTCTAAGATAGTGCTAGGGCTGGGTCCACAGGTTAACTGGAGAACTACAAACCACAGCCAGAAGTTTACAGTTGTTGTTATCCAAAATAATAAAACAGAGTTGTACCATCTACAACCGTGTTGGTTTGTTTGTATAGCGGAACACCCAACACGCCAGGTTAAGTGTTTTTTCCACGCCCAAGAGGTTGTCTACATGAGATACCGGGTGGACCAGGCTTGGGTGGTCTACACCCGGTCGAGGAGAAGGTGCGATCGATTCAACAAGCACCCATTCCGGAAATTACAAATGAACTACGCCCTTTTTAAAGGTTCATAAATTATTTTGGGGGTGGTTCAGCACACTAGGCGAAATAGCTGGCTTTTAAAGCAGACCAAGGCAGGCCAGCAGCACGGTTCAATTCCCGTACCAGCCTCCCCGAACAGGCGCCGGAATGTGGCGACTAGGGGCTTTTCACAGTAACTTTGTTTGAAGCCTACTTGTGACAATAAGCGATTTTCATTTTTCATTATTTCAGAAAGCTTATTCTTGGTCTGACAACCATACTCGCCCCCCTGCATGCTTTGCTGAAAAACACCAGGAGTGGGTGGGGAAAGCACCCCAGGTGGAAGCTTGGCCAGGGTGATGTCGTCTGGCCTGTTGACGCATTACAATCCCGCCAAATCATTACTGGGCACATGCGATGCTTCACCAAAAGGTATTGGTGTAGTGTTGTCACATCGCATTAACAATGGTAGAGAGTGGCCGATTGCATTCATGTCCAGGGCACTGGCCGCAGCAGAGCGTAATTATGGTCAAATTGAAAAGGAGGTGTTCACGGTGAAAAGGTTTCACCAGTACATATGCGGACGTCACTTCACTATCTTGTCAGACCACAAGCCGTTACTGGGACACTTTAAGAAAGACAAGGCATTTCCACAGATAGCATCCACCAGGATCCAAAGGTGAGGGCTTTAATTAGCAGCGTACAAAGATACGTTTGAGCATCGACCTGGGATGCAGATTGTGAGCGTAGATGCGTTGAGCAGGCTTCCGCTGCCGACGCACCCCCGCGACTCCTCCCAGAACTGACAAACCCATTGCCAGTCTGAATTTCATGGATACATTACTGGTCACCGCTGCCCAGATCTGCGAGTGGAAACAAAATACCCCATATTGTCAAAAGTCCACCATGTGGTTTTATATAGAGATCAGCATCGGAAGCCGCCCGATGATTTGTGCGCTTCTGCGACCAAGATGTTGGAACTCAGTGTTGAGGATGGCATCTTTCTGTAGGGCACCCACATTGTTGTCCTGCAGCTGGGTCGAGACTTCAGACTATGAGATCTGCACAACAGACACCTGTGTGTCTCAAAAATGAAAATGCTGGCTCGTAGTTACGTGTGGCGGCCAGGCCTGGATGGAGAAATAGAATGGCTGGCCCAACAGTACAACATCTGCCAAGAGCATCAGAAGCTCCTGCTCCCTGTTGCTAACTTTTGGTTGTCCCGTAATATGTTGCTCGTTGTGTCACTTAATTTGCTCTGTTTTATAACCTTTGCTCTAGAGTCGCCAGGTATCTTTATGATACCGCCATGAGGTTCAAGTTCAAGTGCTGATCAATAACTCAATACACCAGTTAGTACGTTTCAAATCAAAACACATTTATCATACACAGTCAATCACTACTCATGCGTAAAACTCTACTTACTAGACTATCTCTAACACTAAAAGGCCTATACATAGCTTTGGAAATGGCCCACCCAGGTCAGGGGAACAAATGGCCTTTCGTTCGATTCTGGGTCTGCAGGCTTCAAAGCTGGTATAGACTGGTGGCTAGGAGCGCCTATCTCGTAGCGTGCGTTGACAGGAGACTTACTTGGTTGGTGCAGCTACTTGGCAGGACACGGTCAAGAGTTGTTTCGAGTTGCTGAGAGGTCCTGCCAAGAAGGACAAATTGAACTTGGGGACTCTATTTTATAGTCCCCAGGGGCTTCGCGCCCTTTTGTGCGGACCCCGTACCTGGTTCCAAGTGATTGGACTAAGTTCTGATCACATGGATCATTTCTCCAATACTGGAGCTGTTCCCTGATCGCTGGGTGGTTCCTAAGTGTCCGTTGGCCTTCCTTTGTCTTGGCTCCTGCTGGCGCCGAGGAGTCTGGCTTGGTCTTGTTTACCTTAACTGTTTGCAATTGTTCCCGGGGATCGCTCATCAATATGTAGATGGTTGTTAGTTTCAGTGCTGTCTGGGTTCCTGCAAGTTCTGAAACATAGGAAACTTTGCACCTGCTTGTTATTCCTGCGTTTGACTGAATTTCCCTGCATTCTTAGCGGCTATCCATTTAAAGTTGGGAAGTGGCCAACCCAGGTGGCTACACTCCCTCGTTGTGATCCCTAACACGAAGCGTGAAGGATCACATAACTGCGTCGTCTTCACTCCCTGGCCCAGCGAGCACTCTTCCATGGCCTCTACACTGACCATAACTATGCAAGAAAATTTTAACTGACAATTCTAAGTAGCGCTATATCACAACAGGGACATGCAGTACAACACATTACAAAAACTGTACCTCTAACTTTCTTCCATAAACTACACTCATTTAAACATCCAATCATACTAACTTCCTAACAATACAAAAATAATGGCAGCATTCACATTTTCCTCTGGCTTGGCGGTCAAGCACAGATTTGTACAATCTTCCAGTTGCAAATGAGACATATATCTTTATTCACAAATGATGCAAAACAAATGTCCTTTATTGTAGATCAAGGGGTTCGGGGGCCTGGCGAAAACCAAAAATAGGTGATCTCATCCTGTATACCGGGGTGCGAGAGCAGTAGGTGGGGGGGGGTTGGGTTCAGGGGGTTCGCGTTCACGCGTAACCGAATACAAATTATAATGATAACGAAAAACACGTATGATGTCTTCATTGTTCTCTTCTTTCTTCTCTTCTCTTCCTTTTCATCTCTTCTCTCTTCCTGGAGCTTCTGGAATTCTGTGGATCAAGCATAGTTTCTGTTACTATCTTGTTTAATATCTTGTACGTTAGCATGTCTGTCTTTTAGTGCCAATTTCCCTTTATAATTGTCACCATGTGTGACCCCCTCATTTTTTTTTTAAACCGAATATTTGGACTTGACATCTAAGAAAATACTGCCGTACTGCAAGCCGTCTCGCAGCATGTGTGATTTACCATCCCAGTGATTGAGGATGTAAATAGCATAAGGAAGCAACCATAGGTTGTCAAAACCAAACAAAGGAATTTTGAATGTAAAAAGCCAAAATGGGGTGCGTATGGGTAAGATTTGGCTGGAATACCCGGGTAGGACGGTGATCAATGTCGTATGTGCTCTACCCGAGCGTAGCTGAGCAGAGGGGGGTCCTCAGGCAGGGCGGGGACCAATGCCGTTCTCCACTGCCTGAGCAACCGGCAAGACGGGTAAGAATGTGGTCATCGTGGGGGCTGCCTCTCGAATTAGGAGAGCATCTATGAGTTGGGTTCTGTCGACAGACTAATTCCTCTGAACTATTGTCTGGGACAAACTTGTACCTTTAACAATTTTCTGTCGACAGACTAGTTCCTCTGAACTATTGTCTGGGACAAACTAGATCCTCTAACAATTTTCTGTCGACAGACTAGTTCCTCTGAACTATTGTCTGGGACAAACTAGATCCTCTAAAAGCCATTGGCCGGCAAAGGGGGTGGTGACGTGGGGCCGTGAAAAAACTTTCCGAGTTGACACACAACACTTAACGATAACACTAACGAAGAAACATTCAACCAACATGGTGCAGGTTCCATCAGAAAGGATACCGTTTCTCCCAAGCGGTTCTGTTTAAAACATCATCTGGATACCTCAGTCATCAGTTGCGAACAGGGTCACAAAGGGGTTCTCGTTTTGGGAGTCAGACTCAATGTCATCATCTTCTCCCGGATGCCATACTCTTGAATGGATGAGGGTTGCTAAAGCTGCATGGTGTGACTTAGGGTCCATCTCGTCGTTTCGGACGAGCCTGTATGAATTGTCATGGTGCCAAATAGTCGTGTCTAATTCTGTGGAGATGGAGTCGGGGTCGTCATCGTAGGGCGGTGGTCTTTGGTGAGGTTTGTTAAGGAATGTGATCAGGAAGGGATCACTTGAATCATGGTCAGATTCGCTGGGTGTGGGGCCTGTTGCATGGGGATAGTAGGGAGCAGTGCTGTGGCTATCGTGTGTGTCACAGTCGCTGTGGTTGCTGCTGCTGTCTGTGGGTGTTCCGGGGCAGAGTCTAAAGTTCTGGGGTGGAGTCGAGGTCGAGTCCGTGGATGGGGTGGACGTGTTGGGAGAGGGTAGGGAAACGTTGGCTGTGGGCGGGGCGTGGTCTGCTGCGTCGAGCATGACGTGGTGTGCGTGGTTAGACTGCGAGACATATGCCTTGAGCTGGTTGATATGAAACCACGCGGTCTTCCCTTTGGGGTACTTAATCTTATAAATGGAGGGGCTTACTTTGTCCGCAACGGAGTATGGACCCAAATACAAACAAATAAGCTGATTCCTGTCCTGTTCAGGAACCACATAAAGGGTGTCTTTTAGGACCACGCCGTCATGTGTGGTCAGTGCATTTTTAAAGCTATTGTATGGGGCTGGAAATTTTCCTTTTAAAATCTCCCTGAGATTACTATCCTGCTTCTGGGTCTGCACTAAATCTTCGATATTTCTCTGTGAGACTTGAACTGCATTCACTGGCGCGCTTTCGGGGGGGGGTTCCAAAAATGTCCATGTCTGGAACCTGCTTTAGCCAGTGCGTCGGCTTTTACATTTCCAGTGGGGAGGAACGGTGGTGACTTTGTACTTTATTAATACCAAATATCCTGTCCTGTGCTTTGTCCAAAATGTGCCGGAGCAATGGGGCTGAAGGGAGGGGTTTTCCGTCCGCGGAAACACATCCTCTTGCTTTCCACAGGGGTAGGAATTCTGTGAGGCTGTTACAGACATAGAGGCTGTCCGAGTATATGTCTGCTGGGCTGGGGAAGGAATCTGGGTGATCGACAATGTATGCAATGGCTGCTAGTTCTGCCACCTGTGCGCCTAAGTGCCTTGGCAGTTTTAACGAGATTTCGTCTAGGGCGCATCCCTGCGCGTCCTCAACATAAATGCCGCATCCTGTAATGCGCTTCCCGTTTAATATAGTGGAAGAACCATCCATATATATTCTCAAGGGTGCACAAGTGTCTGTGTACTGGGGGCTCTGGGGTGAACTACCTATCTTTTTGGGGGGTGTTTTCGCGATAAAGGGGCCTGTGTTGTGGGGCGGTGAGATGATTTCACATTCGTGGGGGGTTACTGGGTACAGAAGGTTGTTGGCTAGGAAAGTATGGGTCTTGGTCCTTTTAACAATGATGTCCCGTCCCTGCAAAAGAAGGGTCCATCTGGCTACTCTGATCTGGCTTACTGTACCGTCCTTAAGTCGTCCGTCAAGTAAACGTTGGGTGGGGGAGTGTGATGGGGTTTAGTCTGGTGATATATGAAAAGTATTGAATTGCCCAGGAAACTGCGAGTAGGTACCTTTCACAGGCCGAAAATCCCTGCTCCACAGGATCTAAATCTCTGGAGGCCGTTCCTGGAGGAGCACGGCCGAAAAGGTACGATCTGTGCTAGCTATCTCTATAGCATAGGGGGAAAGCGGATCTGGAACCTGTAGTGCGGGGGCTGCAAGGAGTGCGCGCTTTAAAGTATCTACAGCTTCCGTGTGCCGCGGAAGTCATTCCCAAGGGGCTCCTTTCTTTAGGAGTTCCGAGAGGGGTGCTGCTTTGGTGGCGAAACTGTCAATATGGTTTCGGCAGTAGCCAACCAGTCCTAAAAACGACCGGCGGGCAGAAACAATCTGGGAAAGGGGCAATTTGACAATCGAGTCAATTCTTTTATGCTCGATCTCGTGTTTACCATGCGTGATAATCGTTCCCAAATATACCACTTTGTTTTCCAAAATTTGGGCCTTCTTGGGGTTCATTTTACATCCAAGTCGCTGTAGGAGTTCCAGGAGTTCAGACAGAAGCGCGATGTGCTCTGCCTTGGTTTCTGTCTGCAGTAATAGGTCGTCTACATACTGGACCAGACATTCGGGGCGAGAACATTTTCATAAACCATTGGCCAGCTGTTGGTGGAAAATGGAGGGGGAGTTGTGGAATTCTTGTGGAAGGCATGTCCACGTGTACTGCTGACCTTTAAAAGTGAAGGCAAATTAGTACTGGCACGCTTTTGCCAATGGAATGGACCAGAATCCATTACTGATGTCCAAAACCGTAAAATATCGTGAGTTGAGTCCCTGTTTGAGCATGGTCTCGGGACTTGTGGCTACCGTGGGGGCTGCTGCGGGGGTGACTTTGTTGAGTTCCCGGTAATCGATGGTCAGTCGCCATGATCCATCGGGTTTTTCACTGGCCAAATCGGGGCATTGTTAGGAAAGGCTACTGATCTAAGCACACCTTGTTCTAATAAACTACAAATACCTTTTGAGATTTCTCCCTCTGCCTCTTGGGGAAATCCATATTGCTTCTGGGGTCTTGGGTCAGGTCCTGTTATTTGAACCAAATCAGCCATCCTGCTGCAGACATGTTTATGACTTGCAAATGGGGTCCAGTTTTTCTGGAGAACAGCACTAACCTGTTTGTCTGCGCTAATCGGGGTCGGGTCAAACCAAAAATTGCCGACTGCGCTAATCTTATTAGCATACTCACCTACTGTGAGCGTTGCGGGGGCTCTTGCTGACTGTGGTAGTATGTATTAGGGGTCATGTGGGACTGGAAGCCCTAATGTCATTGGCTGACAGATCCCGGGTCCAGGTTGGCCGTTAACCTCTAGCTCCGCCCTGAAGGCGGAGTGTAAGAAGCCGGAGTCCTCCCCCGCAGGCCATTCTACTATCAAGCTGCGGGGGAACAGACACGCTTAATAAAGCCTCATCGACTTCACGCTATTCGTCTCACGGAGTCTTTTTGCGCTACAATTTATTAAGCGTGCCTAAAAAGGACTATGGAGCTCAGGATCATCCCGGAATGCCTGAGGATCAGCCCCCACGCAGTGAACGCGGCAGCAGCCTTCAAGCACTGGCAGACTTGTTTTGAGGCCTACCTCAGAACGGCCACCGGCCGGGTCACAGAAGACCAAAAACTACAGGTCCTGCACTCGAGGTTAAGCACGGAGATTTTCTCCCACATCGAAGACGCGGAGGATTTCCAGACGGCGTTCGCAGCACTGAAAAGTCTCTACGTCCGCCCAGTTAACCAAATCTACGCTCGCTACCAGCTCGCGACGAGACGGCAAAGTCCCGGAGAATCGATGGACGAATTCTACTGCTGATTTTGGGACGAGCCTGCAGCTGCCCTTCGGTGAACGCAAATGAACACACGGACATGTTAATGCGCGATGCTTTTGTGGCAGGTATTAATTCCTCCCAAATCCGCCAAAGACTTCTAGAAAAAGAGTCGCTAGGACTCTCAGAGGCACGGGCCCTAGCAGCCTCTCTAAACGTGGCCGCGCGTAATACCCGCGCCTACGGCCCCAACCGCGCGGCAGCCCATTGGGCTCCGTACGTACCCGTCGCGACAAACCCACCCCCCCCGGGGACCCCACAGGCTTGCGCGGTCCAAACGCCAAGTCGCACCGGGGGAGCCCGCTGCTATTTCTGCGGCCAGGCGAAACACCCCCGGCAGCGCTGCCCGGCCCGCGCAGCAATCTGCAAGAGCTGCGGGAAAAAGGGCCATTTCGCAGTTGTGTGCCGGTCCCGCGAGGTCGCCGCTGTCCCGAGAGAACAGGGAGCCCTGCAAGCCGCTTACGCTCCCCAACCCCCCCAGCACCCCATGTACGACCTGCAGGCGCAGCCGCTCTGGGTCCCGACCACCGCGGTCCCGGGAGAACAGGGAGCCCTGCACGCCGCTTACGCTCCCCAACCGCCCCCCCCGTCCCCACGTATGACCCGCCGGCACTAACAATTTGGGTCCCGACCACCGCTGTCCCCAGAGATGAGGGAGCCCCGCGCGGTCCTAACGCTCCCCAACCCCCCCAGCGCCCCATGTGCGACCCGCAGACGACGCCATTTTGGGTACCGGCCACCACGAGGGGAGGAAGGGCGCCGCCATCTTGGACCACCCCAGACCTGTACGACGCGTAGGGGCGGCCATTTTGTCCACCGCTGCCGCCATCTTGTGACCCCCCCAGCCATGTGCGATGTATGGGGGCAGCCATTTTGTTCATCCCCGACGCCATCTTGGACGGCAACAACGGACCCCAGTGTCGACGGCACCACGGGGTTCGAGGAAGACGCTCCACTACTACAACCACGTCTCGCTTCAATTACGCTCGATCAAGCTCGGCCCCGGACACTCCAGATGACGACGACAACGGTGCTAATAAACGGGCACGAGACACCATGCCTAGTCGACTCCGGGAGCACGGAGGGCTTTATCCACCCCGACACGGTAAGACGCTGTTCCTTGACCACCTATCCCAGCGCACAAAAGATTTCCCTAGCTGCAGGATCCCACTCCGTACAGATCCAAGGTTTCTGCATAGTTACCCTAACGGTGCAGGGGAGGGAGTTCAAAAACTACAAACTACACGTCCTTCCCCAACTCTGCGCCCCCACATTACTGGGATTAGATTTCCAGTGCAATCTACAGAGCCTTACGTTCAAATTCGGCGGCCAATACCCCCACTCACTATCTGCGGCCTCGCAACCCTCAAGGTGCAACCCCCGTCCTTGTTTGCGAACCTCACCCCGGATTGCAAACCTGTCGCCACTAGGAGCAGACGGTACAGCGCCCAGGACCGGACCGTCATTCGGTCCGAAGTCCAGCGGCTACGAAAGGAAGGCATAATCCAGGCCAGCAATAGTCCCTGGAGAGCACAGGTGGTAGTAGTGAAGACAGGGGAGAAACAAAGGATGGTCATAGACTATAGCCAGACCATCAACAGGTACACACAACTAGACGCGTACCCTCTCCCCCGCATATCCGACATGGTCAATCGGATTGCCCGATATAAAGTCTTCTCCACCGTGGACCTCAAGTCCGCCTACCATCAGCTCCCCATCTGCCCAAGTGACCGCAAGTACACAGCCTTCGAGGCAGACGGGCGATTATACCATTTCCTAAGGGTCCCATTTGGCGTCACAAACGGGGTCTCGGTCTTCCAACGGGAGATGGACCGAATGTTTGATCAACATGGGTTGCGGGCCACGTTCCCGTATCTCGACAATGTAACCATCTGCGGCCACGACCAGCAGGACCACGACGCCAACCTCCAAAAATTCCTCCAGACCGCCAAAGCCTTGAACCTCACGTACAACGAGGACAAGTGCGTTTTTAGCACCAACCGGCTAGCCATTCTGGGCTACGTAGTGTGCAGTGGGATAATAGGCCCCGACCCCGAACGTATGCGCGCCCTCATGGAATTTCCCATCCCGCAGTGCTCAAAAGCCCTGAAACGCTGCCTGGGGTTTTTTTCATACTACGCCCAGTGGGTCCCCCAGTACACAGACAAGGCCCGCCCCCTAATACAGACCACGACCTTCCCTCTGTCGACAGAGGCTTGCCAGGCCTTCAGCCACATCAAAGCGGATATCGCAAAGGCCACGATGCGCGCCATCGACGAGTCCCTCCCCTTCCAGGTCGAGAGCGACGCCTCCGACGTAGCTCTAGCGGCCACCCTTAACCAAGCGGGCAGACCCATGGCCTTTTTCTCCCGAACCCTCCACGCTTCAGAAATCCGCCACTCCTCAGTGGAAAAGGAAGCCGAAGCCATAGTGGAAGCTGTGCGACATTGGAGGCATTACCTGGCCGGCAGGAGATTCACTCTCCTCACCGACCAACGGTCGGTAGCCTTCATGTTCGATAATGCACTGCGGGGCAAAATAAAAAACGACAAGATCTTAAGGTGGAGGATCGAGCTCTCCACCTTCAACTACGAGATCTTGTATCGTCCCGGAAAGCTGAACGAGCCGTCCGATGCCCTATCCCGCGGCACATGTGCCAACGCACAAATTAACCGCCTCCAAACCCTCCACGAGGACCTCTGCCACCCGGGGGTCACTCGGTTTTTCCACTTTATCAAGTCCCGCAACCTCCCATACTCTTTAGAGGAGGTCCGTACAGTCACAAGGGACTGCCACATCTGCGCGGAATGCAAGCCGCATTTTTTCAGGCCGGATGGTGCGCACCTGATTAAGGCTTCCCGCCCCTTTAAACGCCTTAGTCTGGATTTCAAAGGGCCCCTCCTCTCCACCGACCGCAACACATACTTCCTTAATGTGGTGGACGAATACTCCCGCTTCCCATTCGCCATTCCCTGCTCTGACATGACCGCGGCCACAGTCATTAAAGCCCTGAACACCATCTTCACACTGTTCGGTTGCCCCGCATACGTCTACAGCGACAGGGGGTCCTCTTTCATGAGTGACGAGCTGCGCTAGTTCCTGCTCAGCAAGGGCATAGCCTCAAGCAGGACGACCAGCTACAACCCCCGGGGGAACGGGCAAGTCGAGAGGGAGAACGGCACGGTCTGGAAGACCGTCCTACTGGCCCTACGGTCCAGGGACCTCCCAGTTTCACGGTGGCAGGAGGTCCTCCCGGACGCTCTCCACTCCATCCGGTCGCTATTATGTACAAGCACCAATCAAACGCCTCATGAGCGTCTCCTTGTCTTCCCTAGGAGGTCCTCCTCTGGAACGTCGCTGCTGACCTGGCTGGCGGCCCCAGGACCCATCTTGCTCCGAAAGCATGTGCGGGCACACAAGGCGGACCCGTTGGTCGAAAGGGTTCACCTCCTCCACGTGAACCCGCAGTACGCTTACGTGGAGTACCCCGACGGCCGACAGGACACGGTCTCCCTGCGGGATCTGCCGCCCGCCGGCAACACACCCCCCCCCCACCCGACACCATTCACCCAACCCCCCCCTTCCTGCCACCGCCGCACCCCGCGACCGCCCCCTTCCCAGGAGGATCGGTTCCCCTCCCCTCAGGCCCGACCAAGAATAAAGCCCAAGCTGAAACCGTAAGGCTCCCGGAGACGACAACACCGGTACAAGCACCACCACCACCACCGGGGCCGAGGCGATCGACACGGACGACCAGACCGCCCGACCGACTCGTGGCGTCGATCTAAATCAATATATGGCCTTTTCACAAGAACATTTTGCTTTTCTCCCGATACCTTCTGTAAATAGTTGAAACAGGACAAAATTGTACATACTGTATTGCCATATGAATGTTTTCCTCCCAGGACCAGCACTGTAAACCCTTACCACCATGCGAAGCATCACCCCGCCGGGTTCATTTTTGACAAGGGGTGAATGTGGTAGAATGTATTAGGGGTCATGTGGGACTGGAAGCCCTAATGTCATTGGCTGACAGATCCCGGGTCCTGGTTGGCCATTGACCTCTAGCTCCGCCCTGAAGGCGAAGTATAAGAAGCCGGAGTCCTCCCCCGCAGGCCATTCTACTATCGAGCTGCGGGGTAACAGACACGCTTAATAAAGCCTCATCGACTTCACTCTATTCGTCTCACGGAGTCTTTGTGCGCTACACTGACTTTGTCATTTTCCGGACACATTGATTTACTGGGTCAAATGACAGGTTGTGGGAGTTCATGAAATCGACGCCCAAAATGTGTTCTGCTGTGTGGGGCAGATCGATCAAAACTATGGGGTGTTTTGTTGTAATGTTGCCAATTTGAATGGGTACAGGGGCTGTGATGTGTCCCTGTTATGAGTGGCCTGTGAAGCCGCTGAGGGTGATTGTGGCTGTAGTGGGCCACGTGTCTTTTTGGAACATGGTGGAGGAATTAATTGTGGTGCGGGACCCTCCTGTATCCCAGAGAAATTCCATGGGCTGTCCCCGTATTTTTGCTGCAACGACTGGTCAGCCGGACCTATCCCAACGGGTGTCGCAGACCCAGGTGGGGGAGCCCGAACACCGTCATGGGCTTTGTTCTGTTACTATTCAGAGTGCCTGCCTGCTGGGCTCTCTGTGGCTTTCGTGGGGCATTGCACTCTCGTGCAAAGTGACCTAATTGTCCACAGTTGTAACACTCCTGTGGTTTCTGTGGGGGGCTGTTCATGCCTTCGTTCACCCATGCGGGGTTCTGGTGCGCTTTAACTGCTTGAATATCTGCCTCTGCCTACTGTTCTTCGGGTTTTCTAATCGCGGGTTTGTTGTGGACAGATTGCTCCCAGGAGCGGGACAACCTTTTAAAAACCCACTCTTCGTTGTGCGTTTCTTCCGAGGGGGTCATAGTTCGTACAAGCTTTTTGTCCTGCCTCTGTGGCATGGGAGATAAGGGTGCGGGTCCATTTGGCCATGTTGTCTGGGGACAAATGCGTGCGGTCTAAGTTTCCGAAAACAGCTGTAAAATGGATCCACAGGCGTCTAGCAAACGCTGTGGGGTGTTCTGCTTTCTTCTGCCTGCACTTATTCAGGCCTTCTACTGGGTCGCCTCTGTTATAACCGATCGCGTCTAGGATCGCCGTGTGCATCCTCCTACATTCTGTGGGTCGGGAAGGGCTGCTACAACAGAAGGGTCTAAGCTTAAAACTGTGAGCTTCACTTGCTCACACTCATCCAGGCCGTACATGGTCGCCTGCTGCTTCACTCTAGCAAAGAAGTGGTGGGTGTCTGAGGTGGGGAGGAACAGTGTGATCTTTTCGCACGCGTCCCGTAATTGGGTCACGGTTAAGAGGGTGGTGTAAAGGAATTCTGCGTCTCCGTCCGATGTGACTGTGCGGTGGGTGGTTACTGGATTCATGGGTGCCTGATCTATCTGCTCTGTGGGGGGTTGGGGTGCTTTTCTCCTTTGGGGCTTTCCTTGCGCACATGTTCTCTGTACATATCTATGCGCGGTTGTGTTTAGTTCTTGACAATCAGGGCCGTCTTCTTCATATAATTGGGATCCAAAGGTGCTCTGAAGCCCATTTTGCACTGGAAGCAAAGACTGCAGTTCCGCAATCTGCTTCCTGCATTTTGCATGATCTAATGAGCTTTGTCTGTGCTTCGTGGTGGCAGCATGGAGTGCTCTTAACACTGCTTTTAAATCGCTGCACTGCCTTTGCAATGCCTCTACGTGTTTCTCTGTCTCTTCTCTTACCAGGACTGCACATTGCGCGTCCTGATAGGCCTTATCGTATCGGGTTTGGAAGCTGCTCAGATGCGCTAGACAAGACTGGTGTGCCCACTTGGCATCATCCACCTCTCTGTCCTTTGCTGGCAACTTCCTTCTCAATTCTACATTCTCTCTCTCGATCTCACTAACATCAACCTTGCTCATTCGATGTTTCTCTTCTATCTCTTTGCGGAGTGTCCGAACGACCTCCTCCGTGCCTCGCAATTGTGCCAGACAGGACACGATTGCCATCGGCTTGCGAGCTTTCCCTGAGCTCTTCTTATGGATTTCGCTCAGGTTCTCCCATCAAGTGTGTCCTATACTCCTGGGACCTGTTTCCTCATTTTAACAAAAGTCACTCCAAAGGGGCCATCCCTTCCCTTTGAGGTACCTTCTAATCTCAACTTCCCAAATGAGATACTGACCTACTCTGTTGCTGGTCGCTGCGACCACAAATTCTTGAGGGTTCATGAGGCGTTCCATTGCCTTCCTTGCAATTTTTCTATTTGAATGCTCTCTTTTTAAAATTTGGAATGAGGGGTGCTAAGACGGTGCTATAAACACGGGTACAGCGTTCGCTATTTTCCGGAATACAAACTCCCGACAGTTTTTCACAACAAAACCTATCAGTTTTACCTCATAGCCCTGTTAGTTACGCATGCATTAACACGCTTCCGAATTATGAGGATTGATCAGAACTGCTTGAACACTTGTGAATTTTCTGTTCCCAATTGGATTCTCAATTCAAATTCTGGGTTCTTCCGGGGTGGTTAGGCCACTTCTAAGTTGGGTCCCATCAGATGTCGCCAGTAAATGTTGCTAACTTTTGGTTGTCCCGTAATATGTTGCTCATTGTGTCTTTACTTAATTTGCTCTGTTTTATAACCTTTGCTCTAGAGTCGCCAGGTATCTTTATGATGCCACCACGAGGTTCAAGTTCAAGTGCTGATCAATAACTCAATACACCAGTTAGTACACCAGTTTCAAATCAAAACACATTTATTATACACAGTCAATCACTACTCATGCATAAAACTCTCCTTCCTAGACTATCTCTAACACTAAAAGGCCCATACTTAGCTTTGGAACTGGCCCACCAGGTCAGGGTAACAAATGGCCTTTCGTTCGATTCTGAGTCTGCAGGCTTCAAAGCTGGTATAAACTGGTAGCTAGGAGCGCCTATCTCATAGCGTGCGTTGACTGGAGACTTACTTGGTTGGTGCAGCTACTAGGCAGGACACGGTCAAGGGTTGTTTCGAGCTGCTGAGAGGTCCTGCCAAGAAGGACAAATTGAACTTGGGGACTCTATTTTATAGCCCCCAGGGGCTTCGCGCCCTTTTGGGCGGAGTCCGTACCTGGTTCCAAGTGATTGGACTAAGTTCTGATCACTTGGATCGATTTCTCCAATACTGGAGCTGTTCCCTGATCGCTGGGCTGTTCCTAAGTGTCCATTGGCCTTCCTTTGTCTTGGCTCCTGCTGGCGCCGAGGAGTCTGGCTTGGTCTTGTTTACCTTAACTGTTTGCAATTGTTCCCGGGGATCGCTCATCAATATGTAGATGTTTGTTAGTTTCAGTGCTGTCTGGGTTCCTGCAAGTTCTGATATACAGGAAACTTTGCACCTGCTTGTTTTTCCTGTGTTTGACTGAATTTCCCTGCATTCTTAGCAATCTCCATTTAAAGTCGGGAAGCAGCCAACCCAGGTGGCTACATCCCGTTCCACTTCATGCGTGGGAACGGCCGGGACGGCCTTGGGTGCATCTTCATGCTTCTTTTCCAGGACCTTTCCGGGAATCCATTTTCTTAAAGTGGATACACATTCTAAGTGGCTGGAGGTTCACAGGATATCCTCCATCACATTGAGAACGACGATTGAGAAGCTCCGACTCTGTTTTAGCACACATGGCATTCCAGAGGTGCTGGTCATGGATAACTTTGACCCGCTGCACCAACAAACTACCTTCTTTTTCTGTTGAAATATACTATATGCACTAAAGACTGCATCTCAGGATCATACAGAGAACTAAAAGTTACCCATCGCAGTCTCACAGTCCAGTAAAATTCACATTCATTCACTGAATTTTACAGTTGTGCAATGCTGAACAATTTCATCAGTAGTCCCCTTTAACAAAGCCTCAAACACAGTGAATCTACTTTTCCCATATTTATTAATTTTTATTGGTCTACTTTGAAAGGGCAACAAATCCCCTGAGCAGTATTAAATAGGAACAAGTCTTTTAGCATTTGCGGCATTACAGCCCGGTTACTTGTTGGCTACTTTTCAACATAATTGTAGCAAACAAAAGAATATATGCGGAACTCACAACACAAGGTGTGCATCTCCCAGTAGAACTACAACATTGAATATAATCAATAGAATCCAGAGTAAACTTGAGATTTAGAATGTTTAATAATCTACAATAAAGTTCATTTATACAGGTTGTGATTCCCATTGAAAAACTGCTGCATAAACATTTCCTGTGGGAAATGTAAAACTTCCCACATTTCTGTTACATTTCCCTCTGAAGCCAGTAGATGGAGCTTTTCAACCCAGCCACTCTGGCAACTCAATTTATCGGTGCCTGTCTCCAGCCCAGATAAAATGGGAAGGTTAGCGGAGGTAGGGCATCCGGCTGTAAAATCACCCTTTAAATCCACAAAACAATGGTTGATCTGAAGGCTGATCAACAGGTACAAAGCCAAGAGCAAGCAAGCCAGTCAATGGAGACTTTTGTGTCTTTTGTTGCAGACATGGTTGTTGCCAAGTTGTAGATCCTATGCTTTACCATTTGGCAGGATTAAGGGCATTATTCTCGGTTATGCTTCCTTACATGAAAGATTTTTTCTTTAAATGAGCAAATAAAAAATTAATTAATGACTCTCAAAGAAAGGAAATCAATTCACTGAAGTAAATCACATACAACTGCAGCCTCCTGATCAATCTAGCGTAACAAAGGGTTTCTGAATGGACCATTTTTGTGTGCGTCCTTTGACCATTACCGTGTGCCGTGTAGACTTTCTTCCCTACTTCAACGAATAAAGAAATAAAGACCCATAAAGATATATCCTCAAGTATAGAAATTTATCACCTACATAAACATGGATCATAAAGTTATTGACAAACACTCTGAACAGCGGCTCAGTGAACCTTGCTGGGCAATCACTTCAGTCTTGACATTGGGAACTCATTCCCAATTTATGGCAAAAGGAAAAAAATAATAAAGCTCAGGACAGATAGAAAACAGGGCTATGACGAGGATTTAGTGTTTATATGAATTATAAGAATGCAAATTTGGAAAAAATACCATTGGTCCCATCGCCTTTTTCTCCTTGGATCCCGATGCATTCATATAAAATAGTTTTCTCGAGAAAGAAGCCAACATTCCCGTTTTGTTCTTCAGCTCATTTTGGTGCAATTTTAAACTTGTTGGAATTAAGCTTGATCATTTTATCTTCAGAAATCATATTCGGAAGCTCACTGATGTACGTAATTACTGCCCACTCCAGTTGAGATCAACTGAAAAGAATATCAGATGCAGTGTATAATGGGCCATCGATTTATTATTAACCCCTTTTGCATCCCCAATCGTTTTACAATCGTTATGAATTTTCCCACGCTGCCCTTTTTCCACCAGAGCATTTTGACGGAATGTACCATTAGGAATTATAAGCATAATTTGCAAGTAAAAGATTCCCAGAAAGAGAGTATGAGGTTCTGGCCACACGACTGGTAACAAAATCAAACATGGCAGAAGATTGAGACTGTATTCAAATGACAGCTGTGCTATTGAGATTTCGGAACGAATACTATGGTCTGTAATATTAATTTAATAAATTGCTTCTATTTTAAACTCATCAATACGAAGATTGGTGGAGTTGTGGATAGTAAGGAGGGCTGTTGTTGGCTGCAAAGAGACATAGATAGGATGCAGAGCTGGGCTGAGAAGTGGCAGATGGAGTTTAACCCTGAAAAGTGTGAGGTTGTCCATTTTGGAAGGACAAATATGAATGCGGAATACAGGGTTAAAGGTAGAGTTCTTGGCAATGTGGAGGAGCAGAGAGATCTTGGGGTCTATGTTCATACATCTTTGAAAGTTGCCACTCAAGTGGATAGAGCTGTGAAGAAGGCCTATGGTGTGCTCGCGTTCATTAACAGAGGGATTGAATTTAAGAGCCGTGAGGTGATGATGCAGCTGTACAAAACTTTGGTACGGCCACATTTGGAGTACTGTGTACAGTTCTGGTCGCCTCATTTTAGGAAGGATGTGGAAGCTTTGGAAAAGGTGCAAAGAAGATTTACCAGGATGTTACCTGGAATGGAGAGTAGGTCTTACGAGGAAAGGTTGAGGGTGCTAGGCCTTTTCTCATTAGAACGGAGAAGGATGAGGGGCGACTTGATAGAGGTTTGTAAGATGATCAGGGGAATAGATAGAGTAGACAGTCAGAGACTTTTTCCCCGGGTGGAACAAACCATTACAAGGGGACATAAATTTAAGGTGAAAGGTGGAAGATATAGGAGGGATATCAGAGGTAGGTTCTTTACCCAGAGAGTAGTGGGGGCATGGAATGCACTGCCTGTGGAAGTAGTTGAGTCGGAAACATTAGGGACCTTCAAGCAGCTATTGGGTAGGTACATGGATTACGGTAAAATGATATAGTGTAGATTTATTTGTTCTTAAGGGCAGCACGGTAGCATTGTGGATAGCACAATTGCTTCACAGCTCCAGGGTCCCAGGTTCGATTCTGGCTTGGGTCACTGTCTGTGCGGAGTCTGCACGTCCTCCCCGTGTCTGCGTGGGTTTCCTCCGGGTGCTCCGGTTTCCTCCCACAGTCCAAAGATGTGCAGGGTAGGTGGATTGGCCATGATAAATTGCCCTTAGTGTCCAAAATTGCCCTTGGTGTTGGGTGGAGGTGTTGACTATGGGTAGGGTGCTCTTTCCGGGGGCCGGTGCGGACTCGGGGGGCCGAGTGGCCTCCTTCTGCACTGCAAATTCAATGATAATCTATGATTAATCTAGGACAAAGGTTCGGCACAACATCGTGGGCCGAAGGGCCTGTTCTGTGCTGTATTTTCTATGTTCTATGTTCTATGTTCAATCCTTATCAAAGCTTTTTTGTCACTTGCTGAACAGAAAATGGACTCAATGGTGCGAGTTCAGCTTCTGCTCTCACTATAGTCCCGAGTAATTTTACACCCATTGTTTTTAATGGGCAGCAAGATTGAGGCTGGTGCATGAAGGAGTCATAGTCCTTGCCAATAGGTTTAAGTGTCGTAACTGCAATAATCTAGCTAAACCTTTTTGGGGCCCAAGTTATCCTCAGGTTCTTTGAGGTAGTGTGACAAAATAGAGCACATTATAGACCACGCCCTCCCAACAACAATTTATACAACAGTCTTTATGGGAAAAGGTGACAGAGCACCAAATATCAAATAGGAATTAAAGGGGTCGGAAAGATTGTGGGCGGAATTCTCTGTTTCAGCGGATAAGTGCCGGCGCCAGCGGATTTAGCTCACAGGGCTAACTCGCTGGCTTTTAAAGCAGACCAAGGCAGGCCAGCAGCACGGTTCAATTCCCGTACCAGCTTCCCGAACAGGCGCCGGAATGTGGCGACTAGGGGCTTTTCACAGTAACTTCATTGAAGCCTACTCGTGACAATAATCAATTTTCGTTTCATTTCATTTCATTTCACAGGGAAATCGGCGCGAACCCTTCACCGATTCAGGTACCGGTGAGGGGCTCGCCACGTGACCCACCCGCGGATGCGCGGAAAACGGCCAGAGAATCGGCGGGTCCTGGGCCACGCATGCACAGGGCTGACGGCCTACACCGGTCACAGTGGCTGTGCTGGGCCTAACCTGTCCTGTCTGACCCCACAGCCCACCCCCTGGCCACAACCCACCAGTCCCCCCAGCCCTAGCAGAGCCCTCCCAGCCAGCAGCACGGACCCCGGATGAGTGTGGCAGCGGTGGACACAGTCCGCAACCGGCACGCAGGGTTCCCAACCGCTGGGTCCTCACGTGACCCGCGCCGTCGGGAACCCGGCCCATCGGGGATGGAGCATTGCGGGTGGGCCAGCAGATCTTGCACCAACGGCCTTGCAACTGCGCGCAGCCCGATAATGCCGGTTTGGAGGGGGCGGAGTATCACAAACCACCACCAAACCAGCGCTTGCCCGGATTCCGGCGTCGGAATCCATTCTCCGCCCGATTGCCTATCCTGATTCTGGCGTCGGGCTACGGAGAATCCAGTCCTCGGTCTTTGAAGCAGTGGAAGAGATAGCAAAGCTTAGTGCGTCTTGTAGTGATAATGTCCTGTTTATGCTAAAATGACTGATTGCAGGCCTGATGGGAAATTTTTGGTCAACATGAAATGAGACATATTGGGCTGGATTCTCCATCCTGATGCGTCCATTTTCTGGTGCGGCACCCCCCCACCGGCAACAGGATTCTCTGTCCCGGCAGCCGGTCAATGGGGTTTCCCATTGTGGGTACACCCACGACATTGGGAAATCTGCACTACTGAATGTGCTGCCAGCGAAATGGAGAATCGAGCTGACGGAGAATCCAGCCCATTATCTTTAGACCAATTGACCTTTTTAGAGGAGAATTTGCAATGCAGATGGAAAGTTTGCGAAATACAAAACAGAACTTGAGCTGACACCTTTAACCACAATGTCTGAACTGATGTCTGGAGAATGGATCTGTGGTTAGAAGAAAGACGTCATTCAACAGTTCGAAATAGGCACGAATGCGACTTATGGCGCAGGGCAGAAGAGTATTGTCGTGTTGTTCACCCTGGGGTAACACAGATTGCACACGATGCAATTAACTGATCAAGTATCACCAAACGAACGCGTTGGTTCATTAAAAGATTTATTGAACTCTAGCAACAAAACATACAGCTGCCTGTGGGTTGACTCTCTACTACCCTAAGTAAACTAAAGCTAACTATCTAGACCAGGCTAGCTCTGATCCATGTGTTGGAGGTGTTGAATGATTTGTACACCCTGACTATCACTATAGCTATCACTAGCAGAAAGAGGCAGAGTGCTGATGCCTTGTGTGTTTTATAGGTGTAAGTCCCCCTCTGGTGTCCTGTCTTGTGATTGGTCGTGTTCTGTTCTGTACATTGATTGGCTCATCTGGGTGTCTGTCATTGCCTGCTTTTACCTCATGATGTGCATGGGAGCATATTATGACAAGTATAAAGAACCAACTTCGAAGATTTTGCTTCAGCGACAACCTCGGACCAACCTCGCACATGCAGAACCCTGATGTGAAGGCTCAGAGAACAGAACAGACCTCCTAGAAGAATTTGGCCAATACAGTTGTGGTGATCCACTGTAATTGGAGATGTAAGGTAGGACCTGCACTACAGGTTCGCCGGTAGCTCCTGCCGGCTGGCTCCGCCCAGGGAGAACTGTATAAATATGCATAACCTCCAGTGCCCTGCCATTTCGCCAGCTGCAGTAGGAGGCCACGCATCTGACTGTAATAAAGCCACAGTTGTACCCAACTTTAGGCTTTGTGCAATTGATCATGCATCAACAGTTCAAGGGGTGATATCTACTTTTTTCTGAAGCGGTGATTCTTGAGGCAAATCACTGTAGAGTGTTTGTTTGATACGTGACAGTTTGATCTCTTGTGAGAATACCAGAGGATCAACCTTTTAGAAGAGAGTTCCAGAGGGTTAAGAGGCTAAAGGATAGCAATGGCAAAGTGAATGACAAGTAGAGAGACAAGCAACAGGGATTGAATGCTGGGGCCTATAACTGGATGAGATTTCCAAAATGGTATTGGATTACATAAAATCAGTGAAGCTGTTTGATAGCAAGGGTGATGATTGTGCAGGAAAGACCTCAGACTGCAGAGTTTCAGATTACTTGAAGTTTACGAAGAATGGTGACATGTCGGTCAGCAAGAAGAGCGTCGGAGGACTGAATTCTCAAGGATTATATTCAAGTTTCAGCAGCAAAGGGTGTGAGGCATGTGGAGGAATGAGTGGAAGAGGAGGGAAGCCCGAGTTATACAGTATGTCACATGCTGTTGAATAACAACTTGTTCAAGATCTATAAACAGAAAGAACAGGTTTGAGATAGGGACGTAGTATTGTTAAGAAATTGAACTCAGTCTGTGAAAGGGTTAAAATGTAACTCAAATAAAATACAGCTAAAAAATGTTCGGTGAGAAATATTTGCATACATTTTCACAGACATAGAGAAACAGTCAGATTCTGGCCTTGAGAACAGTCTTTGCGAGACAGGGAGCCATGCTTAAGCTGATAAAATTGCACCTGCTATGTGTTGTTTTGACTCAAACAATTCTCAGGACAAAGAAGTTCAACAGTAAAACAGCTAATAGTCAAGTTACTCGAATGTAACAGCTTTCCTTTATATTACAAACGTAAGTAAACAAGCCAGTCAGATGCCACGGGAACATCAATATGTCAAGACCTTAAGAAAGGTTACCTCATTGCTGAGAGAAAGACAGCAAAATCTACACTTTGTACTTTTGATTTTAAGTATAAAACTTATTCATTATTTGTTTGAATGTCTATAGTTTGTTTGGATTTCTATATTTTATTCTCAAAGTGGATTTGAGGTTTACATTTACTATATTTACGTGGATTAGTTTATCTTGCGTTTATACTCTGTAATATTCAAAACATTACAAGACTGTACTCCATGATTTAAGCTCATAATAAACATATACATGTATTGTAAATATTAAAAGGGATGTTAGTCTCAGACGATAAACCTCATGGATCATAACTCTTCTAGAATTCTTAATTATAACTTTCTATAAATTGTGAGAGAGTTACTCTGTAAGATACGTTATTCTGTTATAATGTACCATTTGTGTTATTTCCAGAGATAACTTTGTTTAGTCTAAAGGGTATTTTATCTTAAAACCAAACCACTATCGAGCAGAGTTGGGTGATTTAGAATCACTTCTCAGTTGAGGTTTTAAATTATCAATGAATTCAAAGACTTACCCTCGCAAGTGGGGTAAAGTTAACATAACTCAAACAGTATGAGAGGGTAAAGGGGTTAAGAGAGAGATAAAGCTGCAAGACAAGGAGCAGAATGATACATGCTGGATGGGGAGGGCAAGTGGAAAAATTGGAACAGTAGTTGGAGGATGGAGAAAGCAAAGTTGGCAGAGTGGATGGATAATTTTGCAAATGATGAAAACTGTGAACTCTCAAACCAACAACCAAAAGTGACGATACAGACAGCATCCATGAGAAGTAAACAGTGGGAATTTTGGAAAATATCATGGACTGCTGCCACCAAAATATATGCATATTTTTCAGTATATTTATTACTTCATCACTGCTTAAGACTGCATTGAATGCCAATGCTAAAACTTTGATCAGGGTATTTAATCTACTTTGAATTGTACAATGTTCCTAATGAATATTGCACAGCACAATTCAGATGTACATAACATTTAAGAAATAAAAATAGCAGTATATTTTTTGTAGGGATAAATTTAACATGTCGTGGGTGGAAAACAGCATGTTGTATCATTGATGGTAAGCTCACTGTGGCATCTGACAACTAGAAAGGAATGTGATGGCAAGAGGGTTTTATAGTATACTTCACCCTAATAACTTCTATCCAACTTCCTTCATGCTGTAACAATGAAAGAGAGTGGGTAGATTTTCCAGTTCCCGTGGCTGAATATATTGGATCTCTTGAGTGCAGAGCAAAGAGGAATGTTTGATGGTAAGATGTAACTGAGTGGCATGCCCACTTAAGTTATCTTTGCAATTTGTAGCGAATTGACCAGAGTCCCTTATTGGTGTCCTGGTCCTTATTTGTCCTGGTCCACCCACGTCGACGCTACCACCAAGAAAGCACAACAGCGCCTATACTTCCTCAGGAAACTAAGGAAATTTGGCATGTCCACATTGACTCTGACCAACTTTTGCAGATGCACCATAGAAAGCATCCTATCAGGCTGGATCACAGCCTGGTATGGCAACTGCTCGGCCCAGGACCGCAAGAAACTTCAGAGAGTCGTGAACACCGCCCAGTCCATCACACGAACCTGCCTCCCATCCATTGACTCCATCTACACCTCCCGCTGCCTGGGGAAAGCGGGCAGCATAATCAAAGATCCCTCCCACCCGGCTTACTCACTCTTCCAACTTCTTCCATCGGGCAGGAGATACAGAAGTCTGAGAACACGCACGAACAGACTCAAAAACAGCTTCTTCCCCACTGTCACCAGACTCCTAAATCATAGATTATCATAGAATTTACAGTGCAGAAGGAGGCCACTCGGCCCATCGAGTCCGCACCGGCTCCTGGAAAAAGCACCCTACCCAAGGCCAACACCTCCAGCCTATCCCCATAACCCAGTAACCCCACCCAACACTAAGGGCAATTTTGGACATTAAGGGCAATTTATCATGGCCAATCCACCTAACCTGCACATCTTTGGACTGTGGGAGGAAACCGGTTCCAGTTCCTTTGTGTTGTCTTCACCTTTATGAAAATGGAAAATGCAACCTCGTACATTTAGGTCATCGTGAAGGGCAATAACAACAAAATGTTCGTTTTACTCAGCACTGGATATTTCGGGGAGATGCTACTCCAGAATGCTGACAGCCTCATGGGTTTTTGGTGTGTTTTTAATGTGGTATCACAGGTCAGGTACAGCATTGTCGTCTTTAAATTTGGAGTCAGCCCTAAATTAATAATTGACTCTGGGGTCTCAAACTCAAAAGGAATTTTTCTTCCACACCTTCCCGTTCAATATCTGAAACTTCTCTCATTTTCCAGTATTTCCCTGCATATCACAATCACGGGCTTTGCATCTTTATTTACATTGGCACAATTGATAAAACCATACCTCAAGAAATTATCTTCATACTGTTTTGTTCCTGAGTTTATTTTCTTCTTTGAAGGCTGTTAACCAGAGGCCTTGGAGCTCTGCACAGAGTTAACACTACCGCTGCTCTGTCATGAGCATCTCTCTCCAGCAGATTCTGTTGTGAGATTTCGTCCAGTCGGTACACTGCCTATTTACATTTCTGGACATCTCTTACTTTTCAGAAAACAATCCACCTACACAATCCTCTTGCCAGCAGCTGGAAAATAAAATCATCTCCATTCCGTGATTTGGCACCAAAAGAACATGCAAGGCACTTGGCATCAAGTGTATGTACAGGGCCAAGACTCCACACAGCCTCATTTATCATTTAAAAGGTGGCAGCGGCCGCCATCCTCAATGTAAAAGCAGAGAGCAGCCGCTGGGCGCCTCTCCCGCAACCAAGACCACCACGGGAACGGCGCGACCGATCGATCAGCTACCCTCCTGACACGTGCCCGCAACCCACCCGTGGGTAGCCACCCTTACTTTGAAAAACTTTGGTCTAGTAGATGGAATTATGATCAGTTTACTGGTGGTTTGACGGTGGGACTGTACACAATGTGATTATTTCAGTGATTAGCAGAGAATTTTCTGACACTCAAGTAATGGTAACCTCTGTAGTCTGTAAATTTAATCAGAAACACCAGTTGTCCAGAAAGGTGTTGAGCAGAACCTCAATGTTGTTGCCGTTTTAGTGTAGTTCACTGCTAGCAGAAAAATTTAACTTACAGTATCTGTATTTTTTTTATCACTGCTTTATAATGTTTTATCACTGTTTTATGTTTTAAGTAAATATTTTTATCTATGGTGTTTTCTGGCTCACACTTGTGGTTAGCCATTCTAATTGCATTGGGTGGCACGGTAGCACAGTGGGTAGCAGTTGCTTCACAGCTCCAGGGTCCCAGGTTCAATTCCCGGCTTGGGTCACTGTCTGTGCGGAGTCTGCACGTTCTCCCCGTGTCTGCGTGGGTTTCCTCTGGGTGCTCCGGTTTCCTCCCACAAGTCCCGAAAGATGTGTTGTTAGGTGAATTGGACATTCTGAATTCTCCCTCTGTGTACTCGAACAAGCGCTGGAATGTGGTGACTAGGGGCTTTTCACAGTAACGTCATTGCAGTGTTCATGTAAGCCTACTTGTGACAATAAAGATTGTTATTATTATAATGCAATTTTATAATCCAAAAAATTCCAAAATCCAGAAATGACTTGGCCTCAAGCATTCCAAATTGGAGCTGTTACAGTGTATTTAGTTATCTGATGACCAGGAGTTCATTCACATTGACACACAGGTCATGGTTAACCAATACTGTTGTTTATTATGTCCCACATAGAAGAGTAGTGACTGTAAGTGCTTGTCGAGTACCCTTTCTCCATAAATCTGAAAACCGAACACATCCAAATACAGCACTTTATTTTTGAACCTCATCGACCTTTAATGCAGGAAATCCCTGTCCTGAGCTGACGTGATATGAGCTGACCACAAACCTCGTTGAACACACCTGACCTTTAGCACAGGAGGTTCCTGGCCAGAGCCCATATGGACCTTGCTGACCCCTTTAGCGATGGAAGTCTAGTATTTGACATGCTGAACCCTCTCCTACAAAGATAATCGCAGATGGCGCCCTGGGTGAGAATTTATCACAGATACCAAGAGCGGAATTTTCCGTAGCCCGACGCCGAAATCTGGATCGGCGATCGAGCAGAGAATGGCTTCCGACACCGCAATCAGGGCAGGCACCGGATTGATACCGATTTGCGATGCTGCGCCCCGTTCGAAATTGGCAACATCAGGATGCGTGCCACGCGCAGTCGCAAAGCCATTGGCACATCATCATCCGGCCCACCCGAGATGCTCCACCCCCGATGGGCTGGGTTCCCGATGGAGCGGGCCACGCATGGTCCCAGCCGTCGGGAACCTGGCGTGCCAGCTGCGGACAGTGTCCAGCACCGCCATGCTCGACCCGGATCCGTGCCGCTGGCTGGGGGGCTTCTGCTAGGGCTGGGGGGGTGGCCAGGGGGTGGGCTGCGGGGTCGGGGTGAGCGGGTACATGGTCCAGCACGGCCAGTGCCATGTTTTCCGGCACAACCAGTGCAGCTTGTCAGCCCAGCGCATGTGTGGCCTGGGACTCGCTGATTTTCCAGCCATTTTCCACATGATCCATGGGTGTTCCCTGCGGCGCCGGTGCTAGCCCCTCACTGTACCAGAATTGGTGAGGGGTTCGTGCTGATTTTCCCATTGTGAAACACCCGCGGATCCTCCGTTGGTGTTATAACCTGCCTTCTTACCATTGGCTGGGGACTAATGACAATCCCACAATCCTGTGGGAGTATGAGCTTCCCTAATGAGGGGGGCGGAGAAACCATTAGTAAACTCCAAGTATAAATAAAGCTGGCCAGTTTGGAACCAGCAGGAAGGAGTGTGCAGCAAGGGAAGTTGCTGCTGCTGTTATATATATATGTTATTGTAAATAAATGTTATTACTTTGTATCCTTAAAACTCGTGCTGGTTTCTTCGTGGCCCTCACAAAACTGGCGACGAGGGTTAAAGTGATTAGCTGTCTACACTGCTGAAGCCACTTCCCTGGATTTTTGTTGGATACAGGTTGGAAGTTGTTTTCTATTATACCATGCCTCTGTACGGACGTTTGGATGTTTTTGATGCTGCGCTGGAAAGCTGGAACCAGTACGCACAACGGATGCGTTACTATTTCCGGGCAAACAATATCACCGAAATCGAGCGCCAGGTGGTCATATTGCTCACCGCCTGCGGCCAGCATACGTTTGGGGTGATTAGGAGCCTTACGTCCCCAGCTGCGCCGGACACCAAAACGTTTGATGAACTTGTGAATATCGTGGGGCAACATTTTAACCCAACCCTGTCCATGATAGTCCAGCGCTACCGGTTTAATACCGCTGAGAGGACCCCAGGAGAATCCCTTGCCGATTTTCTATCCAGGCTACGCAGGATTGCGGAGTACTGTGACTATGGTGAGACCTTGTCAGGAATGTTACGCGACCGTTTGGTTTGCGGTATTAACAATGCGGCCACCCAGAGAAAGTTGTTAGCTGAGCCAACATTGACTTTTCAACAGGCCATTCAAATAGTCTTGTCCCGAGAGAGCGCAGAACGAGGAGTGCAGGAGCTACAGGGAATGGAAGTGCATGCCTTGGGGTGCAACCCCTTCCATCCGAAAACGTCCCCCCGCACTCCTGCGGTACCTTGGGCGAGATTACGTCCGGATCTACGCCAGTGGCCGTTGGATATTCCTCCCCGAAGGGAGCCTTCTCCAGAACCAATGGATGAGCAGCCATGTCCGTGTCAGACTTGTAGGTGCCGACCCCGTCACGGACGCCGGTCCTGGGGGTGCCAGAGGTGCCGTCGTTCCGACCGAAACTGGGACCAGCCCAGGAGTCGTACCTTCCATGTGGATGAACCTGCGGCGACTACTCCTGAGGACGTGGAGATGGAGGACGACTGCCTGCAGCTGCATTGTGTGGCAGCTCCCCGTGTGGCCCCCATTAAGGTGACAGTACGGGTCAATGGTCACCCGCTTGAGATGGAGTTGGACACTGGCGCAGCAGTCTCCGTGATCGCCCAGAGGACATTCGAACGCATCAAGCAGGGTATACAGACCGTTACATTAACCGACTCACAGGCCAGGTTGGCCACCTACATGGGGGAACCACTGGACATTGCAGGAACTACAATGACCCCTGATGTTTATGGACGCCAGGAGGGGCGTTTCCCACTTATCGTGGTGCGTGGCCATGGGCCCAGCCTGTTGGGTCGGGACTGGTTGTGCCATTTCCTCCAAACAGTTTCTGAAGGGTTGACTGAGGTGCTAGGACGATACCCAGATGTATTCCAGCCTGGTTTGGGGAAAATAAAAGGGGCCGTAGCCCGTATCCAAGTCGAACCAGGAGCCACGCCTTTCCGGGCGCACCCGGTGCCTTACGCCTTGCTCGAGAAGGTAGAAGGGAAGCTCACTCGTTTGGAGAGTTTGGGTCTTATGAGGTCTGTCTGGGCAGCACCAATTGTACCTGTAATGAAGCCAGATGCCACAGTTCGCTTGTGTGGCGACTATAAACTTACAGTGAATACGGCTTCCCGACTCGACCGATATCCAATGCCTCGCATAGAGGATCTCTACGTGAAGGTTGCAGGTGGACTCTCGTTCACAAAATTAGATATGAGTCACGCCTACCTGCAGTTAGAGCTGGACCCTGCCTCCTGACCATATGTAACGATTAATACACACCGGGGCCTGTATGAATACACACGGTTGCCCTTTGGAGTATCCTCTGCCTGCGCTATTTTTCAACGTGTTATGGAGGGCATTTTGAGATGTTTACCATGTGTTGCTGTCTACTTAGATGACGTTTTGATTACAGGAACGTCGGAGCAGGAACATTTGGAAAATCTGGAGGCTGTCCTTAGACGCTTTTCGGAGGCTGGAGTCCGTTTACGTTGCACAAAGTGCGTATTTCAGGCTAAGGAAGTAGTCAACCTAGGTTATCGGGTGGACCGCGAAGGTTTGCACCCCATCGCAGAGAAGGTGCACGCGATTCAACAGTCCCCCACCCCGACTGACACTTCGCATCTTCGTTCTTCTTTCGGTCTCGTAAACTATTACGGGAAGTTCCTCCCCAATCTGGCAACTACGCTGGCCCCGTTGCACCTTCTGCTAAAGAAAAATCACACCTGGGCTTGGGGTCAGCGGCAAGAAACCGCTTTCCGGCGGGTAAAGCAACAAATGTCGTCGTCTGGGTTACTGACCCACTACGATCCTGGAAAGCCTTTGCTCGTCACATGTGATGCATCCCCATATGGTATTGGGGCTGTCCTGTCCCACAAGATGGAGAATGGGGCCGAGCGACCGATAGCTTTCGCCTCCCGCACATTGACTGCAGCAGAGAAAAAGTACGCGCAGATCGAGAAGGAGGGCCTGGCAGTGGTTTTTGCGGTGAAACGCTTCCACCAGTACGTGTATGGCCGCCATTTCACTATCGTGACTGATCATAAGCCTCTGCTGGGACTTTTCAGAGAGGATAAGCCAATGCCGCCCATTGCTTCCGCACGGATCCAGTGCTGGGCTTTGTTGCTTGCTGCATACAAGTATTCTCTGGAGCACAAACCAGGAACGCAGATAGCAAATGCCGATGCACTGAGCCGATTGCCTTTATCGACTGGCCCCATGTCGACCCCCACGACCGGTGAGGTGGTTGCAACCCTAAATTTTATGGACAGCTTGCCTGTCACGGCATCACAGATCTGTGAGTGGACCCAGACGGAGCCAGTCCTGTCAAAGGTTCGGCACATAGTCCTGTATGGTGGGCAGCATAGACAGCTCCCAGGCGAGTTGCGGGCATTTTCCTCCAAGCTGTCAGAATTCAGCGTGGAAGACGGCATCCTCTTGTGGGGGACGCGTGTGATTGTCCCGGAAAAAGGCCAGGAGCTGATACTAAGAGACTTGCACAATGGGCATCCAGGTGTGACCAAAATGAAAATGTTGGCCCGGAGTTATGTCTGGTGGCCAGGCCTCGACACCGACATTGAGAAGGTGGCCCAAAACTGCTCCATTTGCCAGGAGCATCAGAAGCTTCCGCCGGCCGCGCCCCTACATCACTGGGAATGGCCAGGGCGGCCTTGGGCACGCTTGCATGCAGATTTAGCAGGCCCTTTTCAAGGATCCATGTTCTTTCTATTAATCGACGCCCAGTCTAAATGGCTAGAGGTGCATAAGATGCAGAGGACAACGTCCTGCGCAACAATTGAAAAGATGCGTTTGTCTTTTAGTACGCATGGCCTCCCCGAGGTGCTGGTCACGGATAACGGCACTCCATTCACGAGTGAGGAGTTTGCGAGGTTCATGAAGATGAACGGCATACGCCATATCCGCACTGCCCCTTACCACCCGGCTTCAAATGGGTTGGCAGAGTGCGCAGTGCAGACATTCAAAAGAGGCATAAAGAAGCAGTCTTCCGGATCAATGGACACGAGACTGGCTCGCTTTTTGTTTACGTATAGGACCACCCCCCATGCAGTGACTGGGGTAGCTCCCGCAGAACTCCTAATGGGCCGGAGACTTCGCACCCGCCTCAGTATGGTTTTCCCGGACATTGGCGCAAAAGTATGGCGCACATAAGGACGGCAGGGACAGGGATTTTCTCGGCATCGGCCGATTCGGCAGTTTGTGCCCGGTGACCCAGTGTTCATTCGGAATTTTGCTGGTGGTGCCCAGTGGGGTTCCTGTCGTAATCTTTCGCCAAACGGGCCCTATATCTTACCAGGTGCAAGCCCAGGGTCGTCTCCAGCGCAAACATGTAGACCACGTTCGGTCCAGAAGTCTATCCCCTCAAAAGATTCCCCGCCCCCGGAGCTCATTTCTACAGCCGCAGAGACCAGAGGCAAGGGAAGGTAGTCCTCACAATCTTCCACTGGTGCCTCACTCGAAGCCTGCGCAGGTCGTTACAGAACCGAATGGAGATAGAGATGCTGACATGACGGAGGCAGCAGACTCTGACTCCGAGATGGAGACACAGGACGCATCAGAGGGGGAATGCTCGGGTCCACGGGCCGTGGATGTACAACCATTGCGCCGTTCATCACGGAAGTGCCGGTCTCCGTCTCGTTACACGCCGCCTGACCCAGCGCCGCGTGCAGATGGTGTCCGGCCTGCGGCAAAATGAGTCCGACGCCCTCCTTCGCCAGGGTCTTCGGTAGATTCCTTGGACTTTGGGGGGGAGGGATGTTATAACCTGCCTTCTTACCATTGGCTGGGGACTAATGACAATCCCACAATCCTGTGGGAGTATGAGCTTCCCCAATGAGGGGGGCGGAGAAACCATTAGTAAACTCCAAGCATAAATAAAGCTGGCCAGTTTGGAACCAGCAGGAACAGGAGTGCAGCAAGGGAAGTTGCTGCTGCTGTTTTATATATATATGTTATTGTAAATAAATGTTATTACTTTGTATCCTTAAAACTCGTGCTGGATTCTTCGTGGCCCTCACAAAAGTTGGCACCGGCACTCAGCCTCAGGAACGGAAAATCCGGCCCCATGTATTTATTGTTCAATAGTACACATTTTATTAATAGCTCCCCGTGGTTTAGACTATTGTAATATAAGTACGTGTCCGAAAACCAAAATGATCTGAAACTCAATCGGCCCCAAGGATTTCAGATAATGGATATTCAATCTGTATAGCTTCTATTTAAAACAAAATATTTGTCAATTTATCCATGTATTTATTCATGTATGTCTTGTTGAATATTCAAACATGCATTTAAAATTGACGTCCCAATTCCATCGATGCTAAGAGCATTATAAAATTGCACTTCTTGCTATCGTTAAACCAACTCAGAAAGACGAGTAAACATCGGATGGACACAGCATGAATTAATCTCTTCTTCTCTCCATTATATTAATAGTGAAGAAACAAAGGAATCACCACCATGAGACTGCAGATCTTCCTCCTCAGTGTTTTACAGGGCGAGATGGAAATAGCTTACATCGGCACACATCATCATATATTCTACGTTGCCCAATAGGACACAATTATTGCACTCCCTGGCCAGAAGATGTTTCTGGTTCGGGGTATCGCATGGATTGTTTATTAGGTACCGGCCTATCAACTCAGTCTGCCCTAAGCGTATTTAAAATGCAATGCCAAAATATCAAAAACAATTGCTTGTTGTCCCCTCTATATTCAGGTAGGATAATGAAAGTTCTTGGTCTAAGTGTCTTAAACGACTGGAATCCGGAAGAACCTTTTCACAGAAATAGTAGCAATCTGTATCTTGATCTCCCAAAAGGCTGGGAATGTCAGGTCAATCAACATTTTCAAGATTGGAATCAATAATATTTTGTTGGGTAATGTATGAAGGCAAAGGTGAGTAAAGGGAGTGACGTGTAGATCACTTTTGACTGGGAGAGATGGGGGAATCAGAGGCCTATTTCTGGTTCCGAGAAGGTTGTTATGAACACTAAAAAACTCTTCAAACAATTTTAGCAAGCAATATGGTCATTAAGTGAATCAGATCAATTTGCCACTCAAAGCGGTTAAAAAACAGCCATTCCACAATTACCCAAAAGAGCATTGCAGGACTTCAAAGCCAAAGCAGCAAGCACAGCTTCTTTTTAGTTAGCATTAAAACAATGTGTTTTTTTGAGTTTATATTTAGGATGTTTGCTGTGAAGTTGGGGTGTGCCGAATGTATGCTGTCTTGAAAACGAGACACCCACCAAAATTTGCTAGTTGGAAGAGGATTATAGGCTGTACTTCTTGCAAGATGATGACTAATTTTTTCAGAAATAAAAAGATTTTCGACAATTGTAATTTAACTGCAACATTGCTATCATAGGCGCCATATTCTGCAACTTCATCTTATTCAGTCTTTGTTGTGTTGGGATGATATCATCAAGGCCTTTGTGTCAAATAGGCTTCACAGTGATATTAATTCAGGAAGCATAATATTAACCTGCAGTGTTCATGATTTAAGGAAGCATCAAATCTGTATTTAATTTCATTTAAGATATCATCATGTGCACATTGCAGATGTAAAGCAGAACTCATGCTATTCCTTCCATTGCCAGAAATAATGAAAATAATGGCCTGGAATTTGCAGAGATCAGTACTCATGGTTATTGAAGAACAAATTAGACTTCAAATAGCCCGACATGCGTGGTTATACGTGGAAAACAGGCAGTTTTTGTCTCATTTACCTGCACCTCCAAAATCTTTGCTATATTGGTATTTCACAGGGAGACTTGGCTTTGAATAAGATCAGAGGACTTGAAGTTATGATACTTTACACAATAAACTCCCGTTAAATATATCAAAAAGCATTAGGACATGTGTAAGTTCATTTTAAGTCTTAATTATTGCCAAACAACCTTTGGCACGGAAAACTTAAATTTAAATTTAAAAAAGTAAAATAGGTTTCCAACTTTTCTATCAGTTTTTCTTTCAGTCTCTTTTATCACTCTTTCTTAATTCCATCCTTCTTTCCTGCTCTTTATTTCACATTCTGTACGTGATTGGAGATTGAGAATCGATATTGTGGCTGAAATTCACCCCCCCCGCATTACATTCCCCTCCCCCCATTACATTAAATATCACAGCAGCAGTGAAAACCAGAGTTCTACTTGCTGGCTACTAGGGTGGGCTTTCGGCCATATTGTCCTCTTCCCATATTATTCGTACATGGGATACTTGGCGGACTCCCTCTATTCAACTCATGGGCAGCACGGTAGCCTTGTGGATAGCACAATTGCTTCACAGCTCCAGGGTCCCAGGTTCGATTCTGGCTTGGGTCACTGTCTGTGCGGAGTCTGCACATCCTCCCCGTGTGTGCGTGGGTTTCCTCCGGGTGCTCCGGTTTCCTCCCACAGTCCAAAGATGTGCAGGTTAGGTGGATTGGCCATGATAAATTGCCCTTAGTGTCCAAAATTGCCCTTAGTGTTGGGTGAGGTTACTGGGTTATGGGGATAGGGTGGCGGTGTTGACCTTGGGTAGGGTGCTCTTTCCAAGAGCCGGTGCAGACTCGATGGGCTGAATGGCCTCCTTCTGCACTGTAAATTCTATGATAATCTATGATAAACTCCATTCATAAATGGACCATAAACGAATAATGAATGCTTCCCCGGGCTCCCCTGGATTCTGCTACATATTGTGCACTCGCTCATAAGGGTCTCCCGCAGTGTACCTTGCCACAACTTGCATTTCTACGGACTCCAAAGCCTCTTTCCCTCGATGAACTGTCCTCGATAAACCAGAAATATATAAATAACACTGACTTCGGGGCTACCAACATCACGTTTACATGCAAGCCTTCCTACTACCTAAACATGATTGTAGGGTTGTCTCCTTTTTCCAATTCTGGGACATCCTTCACCTTGTTGGCTAATTATTAAGATAGGGGATTTAAGATGTGTTTTATAAGCTGTATCAGTTCTGTTGGTGAATGGAGTGCTTCTCTTGTTTCATAGGAAGTCATCATTGCTGAGGAGACCACAGCTGGAGGACAACGGCCTCAGGTGCTTAGTTGTCAATCATCAAATTGAGGTGTACCATCAAGGCCCACATCTCCCAGTCCCATCCAACAACGTGCGCCTTTGTCACACTCAGCAATCGTTTTGGTTCCTCTATTTGGGCTTGACACAGTCCTATGTGACTTGTTTCACTAATTCTTAAAGAAGCTTTCACATACCTTCACAGTCCTTTCTGCTGTCTCTTCAACATGCTTAAGATTCTTCTTTCAAACCGTTATATGTTTGCTTTGATATTCCATCAACTGCGTTTGACGCATTAATTCAATATGCTGGTTCTTACATAAGAACATAAGAACTAGGAGCAGGAGTAGGCCATCTGGCCCCTCGAGCCTGCTCCACCATTCAATGAGATCATGGCTGATCTTTTGTGGACTCAGCTCCACTTTCCGGCCCGAACACCATAACCCTTAATCCCTTTATTCTTCAAAAACTATCTATCTTTATCTTAAAAACATTTAATGAAGGAGCCTCTACTGCTTCACTCGGCAAGGAATTCCATAGATTCACAACCCTTTGGGTGAAGAGGTTCCTCCTAAACTCAGTCCTAAATCTACTTCCCCTTATTTTGAGGCTATGCCCCCTAGTTCTGCTTTCACCCGCCAGTGGAAACAACCTGCCCGCATCTATCCTATCTATTCCCTTCATAATCTTATATGTTTCTATAAGATCCCCCCTCATCCTTCGAAATTCCAACGAGTACAGTCCCAGTCTATTCAACCTCTCCTCGTAATCCAACCCCTTCAGCTCTGGGATTAACCGAGTGAATCTCCTCTGCACACCCTCCAGTGCCAGTATGTCCTTTCTCAAGTAAGGAGACCAAAACTGAACACAATACTCCAGGTGTGGCCTCACTAACACCTTATACAATTGCAGCATAACCTCCCTAGTCTTAAACTCCATCCCTCTAGCAATGAAGGACAAAATTCCATTTGCCTTCTTAATCACCTGTTGCACCTGTAAACCATTTTTTTGCGACTCATGCACTAGCACACCCAGGTCTCTCTGCACAGCAGCATGTTTTAATATTTTATCATTTAAATAATAATCCCTTTTGCTGTTATTCCTACCAAAATGGATAATCTCACATTTGTCAACATTGTATTCCATCTGCCAGACCCTAGCCCATTCACTTAGCCTATCCAAATCCCTCTGCAGACTTCCAGTATCCTCTGCACTTTTTGCTTTACCACTTATCTTAGTGTCGTCTGCAAACTTGGACTCATTGCCCTTGGTCCCCAACTCCAAATCATCTATGTAAATTGTGAACAGTTGTGGGCCCAACACTGATCCCTGAGGGACACCACTAGCTACTGATTGCCAACCAGAGAAACACCCATTAATCCCCACTCTTTGCTTTCTATTAATTAACCAATCCTCTATCCATGCTACTACTTTCCCCTTAATGCCATGCATCTTTATCTTACGCAGTAACCTTTTGTGTGGCACAACCTTTTGACTTACTATTCCTCCATGATTTCTCTAATTCCTCCTGTAATTGCCCCATAAAATGATTCACAACTGCCTCCTCATCACTGGCCTTTTATAGCTCTGCCTTTTCCGACTCAAGTTGCCTTTCCACCTGATTCTGTATTGGGGCTTTTATGAACCGCGGTTTTGCGAGTTGGCCAAGTCATTGGCCAAGTCTACTCTTGACATCTTCTCCACCAGGCTTTTACACCCGGTTATTTCTCTGATCCTAGGTTCTCAAAACTTGATTTTTTTCCAATGGCATACTTGCTAAATAAATCTTCCATAGTCTAACCTTCAGCTTAATGTTGTTCCTTTAAATGGCCCATTGCTTCAATTGACGTAGTCTCCTGGTTGAAGCTCGGACAAGATTGAGAATTGCAACTGGCAAAAATTCACCACCAATCCAACAGTTTTATTGCCAAAAACATAAACTTGAAAACAATAGTGAGTAATTTGAAGCGTACAGTTACTCCCTAGTTAGTAGATTTGGTTGACCAGAGGTTTATTGGATCGAATCTGATTAGGATCGACTCACTTCCAGTGGGATTTCTCCTGTTGATGGGTTTCATTCCCAATGGTACTGTCTCATTGAGGGATTTTCAGCCTGATGTGATATTTTGGCTGCAAGGCTCAATCCTTCTGAACCACTCAGTTGACTGTCTCCAATTGGTTTCTGGAGGGTGTGGTGATATGTTCCTCACATTGCCAGCTCGTATGGAATCGTTGAATTTACAGTGCAGAAGGAGACCATTTAGTCCATTGAGTCTGCACGGCCCTTGGAAAGAGCACCCTACTTAAGCCCATGCCTCCATCTGTAACCCAGTAACCACACCTAACCCTTTGGACATTAAGGGGCAATTTAGCATGGCCAATCCACCTAACCTGCACATCTTTGGACTGTGGGAGGAAACCGGAGGAAACCCATGCAGACACGGGGAGAAAGTGCAAATTCCACACAGGCAGTCACTTTGCTGGAATTGAACCCGGGTCCCTGGAGCTGTGAGGCAGCAGTGCTAACCACTGTGCCGCTGTGACACCCAGCAAATTTCAATAAACCTTAAAACATATTTACTGATCCCAGCAGCACATCAAGTGATCCTCCACTGAACCATCACGCAGCTTTTCCTCCTCAGGAATCCCACTTTGCTTAATTATCATGTTAACAACCTCAACTCCTCCAAATTCCATTAGTGAATTACAGCTTCAAATACTGGGCCCTGAAAAAGAGTCATGTGGACTCAAAACATTAATTTTGTTTTTGTTTCTCTCTCCACGGAGGCTCCAGGACCTGTTGAATTTTCCAGCATTATCCGTTTCGATTTCAGATTTCCAGCATCCGTAGTATTGTACCTTTAAATACAAGGGTTGACATTGCATCATGCGGGTTCCCGTCACGCCTATGCTACATATCAGATACCAAACTGAGAAGTAAAACTGTAATAGGTTGGTTGGGTTAAAGAGCCACTGATGGGTATACAGAACTTTCGGCAGGGTTTCCAACACGTTTATGGGCCCTTCCACCCCCAACTGCCTTGAAGTCATTATCAGGGCCAGTGCCCTTCAGTAATGGATCTTCAATTTGATTGCTCAAGTACATTTACGGAGGTCCCCCCACCCCAGTAAAAGGCACCATGCTGCTATACATTAATCACTATATATTTCACTGCAAAATTCCATAGGACGTGTGAGTGCAATGAATGGCCAATGGCAATTGTTCATCGAGGCTCAAAACTTCAGGGGACTGAATGGGCTAAGACAGTAAGAGCTGAAGTCGTCAACAAACCTACAATTATAGTTTTTAAAAATTAAACAATTCTTCTGTGTCGTAGAAGTGAAATGATAATAGTTTGTTTTCAAGTCTGCAACCTCAGTTCAGATGAATCTTCGGTGCGGTGAACAGTAAATGAAAGTATTGGTTATAAAAGGCATCAAATAATTATGCCAATTAGGTCAAAGGCAATTTATTCAACTAGTTTATTGCGCTAATGGATCATATTCAAAGTCTTAAGTGTTGTAATTAAGGGGCTAAATAACATTCTGTTCACATGATAATGCAATCAAAAACTTATTGTTTGTGTAATAAATAGTCTTGAGTAAGGTGTGAACATGTTGAGATGTAACTGCAAGTTGCATTCAGGAAAATTGAGTGCAGGTTAGTTGTGGAATTGAAAGCTGGATAAAATATGATAATTAAGGGCTTATGTATTAATGAATAGGAAATGATTTGGTCTTTTAGAATTCTGCATTTCAAAGCCGATTATGCAAATAGATGGGTGCCACTGTACGGTTTTACATTCGCCACATAAAGCATCATCTATTTATTTTCGACAAGATGTACTGCTGACACAGAATCATATACTTTAACTCCTCTTCCACTTCGGATTTAGTCTACTGAGGCGCTGGGAGTATCGCAGTAGCAGATAGCATTTATAGTCAACAGATCTCAATGGAAAAGCACAATCAATATTCTTGCCTGGAGCTTCTGCAATTTTGTGCTTTTTTTTTGTGCGCATGAAATCAGCCAAATCAGACCAAGGATCGGGATTCGGGGAATGTTAAACCCAAATTACATTGAGTGTAAATCAAGTTTCCACAGTCTTTCACAATGCTTTAAGGTCATTGTGCTGGCCCGCCCACGAGCCTATCCCACTTCCTGGAACAAATTAATGAGATTGACACGTTTCCGCCAATTCAAATTGTACACCTTTGCCCTCTGCTAAGTGTCTCTTCAAATTAAGCATTTGTTTTAGACACAAATGCACTAAGAGACACATTTAAAAGATTTAAAGTTTAATAACTAATTGACAAAAATTGAATGGTATACACCAATGAAACCAGTGAATGGTTCAATAAAGTGTTTATTTTAAAATACATTTAGAGTACACAATTATTTTTTTCCAATTAAGGGGAGATTTAGCGTGCCCAATTGACCTACTATACACATATTTTTCGGTTGTGGGGGTGAGACCCATGCAGACACAGTGCAAATTCTACACGGGCAGTGACCTAGGGCTGGGATTGAACCCGGGTCCTCGCTGCCGTGAGATAGCAATGCTAACCACTGCGCCACCATGCTGCCCTTCAGTAAAGTGTTTTAAAGTTATTTTCATGTATTTAAAATTTGGTTACTTATAGGTATTGGACGAGGCACTCTTAATCTTACTCATAAACATTTATTTTTTGGGGATAATCATTTTCAGTTGTATTAATAAATCTACACTAGGTTACCACTACTAAATGCATGAAGGGATATTCTCAACATAGGGGAGTAAAGATAATTATGTTCTAAAATGCTGCCCAATTGTAGTAGTCCATAGAATCCCTACAGTGCAGAAGAGTCCATTCGGCCCATCGAGTCTGCACTGACTCTCTGAAAGAACATTCCACCCAAGCCCACTCCCCGCCCTATCCCAATAACCCCTCAACCTAACCTACACAACTTTGGACACTAAGAATTAATTTAGCTTGGCCAATCCAAGGCAGCGGGCGACCGAGGGGGTCGTTTGACCAGACGGCCTCTCTTCTGCGGCTATATTCGCGGTCCTAGAAAGGGAGTATGTGGTGTCCACAGGCACCATTGAGGCCTTCCATGCCCGGTGGGCAACGCAGGGGTTGGAATGCTTCATTGCCCCCTTTAATGCACTCTCATTTGATGTTTTTAAGTTTGATATTTGTTACATTCGGGCAGGGCCCCTATCAGGAGCGGCCCTTTTTGCTTTGTCCCTAAGTTTCTTATATTTGGTGGACCTCAAAAGAGTGGTCAATCCACCTGACCTGCACATTTTTGGACCATGGGAGGAAACCGGAGCACCCGGAGGAAATCCACGCAGACACAGAGAGAACGTGCAGACTCCGCACAGACAGTGACCCAAGGCTAGAATTGAACATTTGTGATTACGCATATCACTTCAAGAGCAGGAGCAGGAATTTGAAACATAACAAATTTTTTTTAAAAGCTCAATTTCAAGCACTTTTTGCATCTCGATTGTCAATTGCACTAAGGCAGAAACTCTACCCCTTTATGTATTGCAATGTGTGCACTGGAAATCAAAGACAAATGGAAGGAAACACTAGAATAGTGGACTAGTAAACCGGAGACCTGCACCAATATTCTGGTGACGTGAATTCAAATCCCACTCTGACGTTTGAGGGAATTTAAATTCAATTAATTAGTGGGCAGCACGGTAGCATAGTAGTTAGCACAATTGCTTCACAGCTTCAGGGTCCCAGGTTCGATTCCTGGCTGGGTCACTGTCTGTGTGGAGTCTGCACATTCTCCCCGTGTGTGCGTGGGTTTCCTCCGGGTGCTCCGGTTTCCTCCCACAGTCCAAAGATGTGCAGGTTAGGTGGTTTGGCCATGCTAAATTGCCCTTAGTGTTGGTTGAGTGGGGTTATTGGGTTATGGGGATATGGTGGTGTGGGCTTGGGTAGGGTGCTCTTTCCAAGAGCCGGTGCAGACTCGATGGGCCGAATGGCCTCCTTCTGCACTGTACATTCTATAAAAATTAAATTCTATGAAATTATAATCTGGAAAGAAAAACTAGTCTCAGTAATGGTGGCTATGAACCTATTGGTGGTTGTGAAAGTCCAGCTGGTTGACTGATGTTCTTCAGAGAGGATAGCTATTGCCCGTATCTGGTCTGGCCTGATTTACATTGGACTTCAGATCCACAGAAATCTGGTTAACTCTTAATTGCCCTCTGAAATGGCCCAGCAAGTCACTCTAGTTTCAAGGGCAATGAGGAATGGGCAATAAATACTCTCCACCCCAAGAATGAATAAATGTAGAAGCAAGAGGGGACTGACAGGAAAGACTTATATTCATATCACATTTTACAATCACTGGATGTTTCAAAGTATTTCACGGCCAATGAAATACCTTTTAAAGTGTAGCCATTGTTGTAATGTAGGAAATACAGCAGTAAATATGTACACAGCAAACTCTATCATAAAGAGCAATGTGATAATGACCAGATTTGTTTTGTGATATTGATTTGAGAGGTACATTTTGGAGAAGGCACCAAAGAAAATATCCCTGCTCTTATTTAAAATATTTCCATGGGACCTTTTACATGCTCACCAGCAGGCAACTGGGGCCCCGGTTTAACATCCCATTCACAATACAGAACCTGTTGACAATACAGCACTCCCTCAGGAATGCACTGGGGTGTCAGCTTTGAACTTGGTGTTCAAGCCCTGGAATGGGACTTTAACCTGGTACTTTGTGTCTCAGAGACGGTGAAGGGACAGTGTATGAACACAATTCTAGCTCAAACTGACCGGACATGTCGAATTACTAGCATGAAGGCTCTCATGTAAATGAGCTCTTCCTGATGTACATTTATAATCTAGTCTTCGGAGTACAGGGCACAATTTCAAAATTTTCATTTGATTCAAAACTTGGAAGTATTGTGAAGAGTGAGGAGGACAGTGATATACTTCAAGAAGTCATAGGCTAGTGGAATGGGTGGATAATTGTCAAGTGAAATTTAATACATAAAGCATGAAATTAATCATAATACAAGCCCACTTGTGACAATGGTAATGATTATTATTAAAAGAAAGGATACAATCCTAAGGGAGCTGCAGGAGTAGAGCAACCTGGGAGTGCACAAATCATTGCAAGTTGCAAGGCAGCTTGAGAAAGTGGTTAATTCAGCAGTTGGGGTACTGAGTTTTAAGAATAGGGAAACAGTTTACAAAACAAAGGACGTTATAATAAACACGAAACACTGTGGGTGATAGATACGTGAAATAAAAACAGGAAATGCTGGAAATAACCCAGCCGGTCTGGCAGCATCTGTGGGATGAGAAACAGAGGGTGGGATTCTCCGAGCCTCCCCGCCGAAATCGCGATCGGCGCGGGGGTGGAGAATGGGCGTCAAACCCGAGATCGGATCTGACGCCACTCCCGCGATTCTCTGGTCCCCGGAGAATCACTGCGAATCTCGTGCGCACGGTCTACGTGGCGCCGGTCAGGGGCCATTGAAATAGGCCCCCACGGCGATTCTCCAACATCAACTGGCTGAGTTCCCGCCAGCGAGGTTCTCTCATGGTTCCACCCAGTGGGAACTCTGTGGGGCAGCTGTGGACTCAGTCTGAGACCGCCCTGGGGGGGGGCAGTGGGATCCTTCACCGGGGGGGGGGGGGGGGGGGCGGGGGGGGACCCCAGGACGGCCAGGCTAGCGATCAGGGGCATCAATCCGCGGGCGCACTTGGTCCCGGGGGGCCTATCTTTTTGAGGCCGGTCCGTGGTGTGGGTCCGCCATGTCGTGCGGGGCGGCCGCCGCCGTGGGCATGCGCGGACCCCCGACTGGAAGTGCAGGGCCCTGTATCGGCAGCTGGAGCTGCAAGGAGCACTCTCTGGCCCTGCTAGCCCCCTCCAGGTAAGTGAATTGCTCCAGACGTTCTTCAGGAAAGTCTGGAGTGACTCGCCCGTGTTTTTTCACAGGTGTGGGGACATAGCTCCATTACTGGAGGATCCCGTCCAGAATTAAAGTTTGAGTCCGATATGCCTCTATTTCGGAACCGGAGAGAAGTGGAACTATGATGGGTTTTATGCTGTTGAAAAAGTAGGGAGGGGAAGGTGGAACAAACTGGAAGGTCAGGTATAGGTTAGAGGGCAGGGGAGATTAAATAGCAAAGATGTCATGGTGTACAAAACACAGGGGGCGGGATTCATGCGGCCCCACCCCGACCCCAGTCCGCTGAATCTCCATTGGTGCCGGTGCAGTAGGCACGCCGCTGGTCGGGGGCCGCACAACCCAGCCCCCTTGGCGATTCTCCGCGCGGGATGGGCTGAATGGCCGCCGAGATAGCCCGAGTCTCGCCGGCGTCGTCCACATGTGGTCTTACCCTGCGGGACCTCAGCATCCATCCTGCGGGGGGCAGCCTGGTGGGGGGGAGGGGAGATCCAACCCCGAGGGGGGCCTCCAGCGTGGCCTGGCCCGTGATCGGGACCTACCGATTGGCGAGCCGGCTTTTCCTGGTTGGGGCCTCTTTTACTCTGCACTGGCCCCTGTAGCCCTCCGCCATGTTGCATCGGGGTCGCCGCGGAGAAGGAAGCTAGCGCGCATGCTCGAGTTCGTGCCCGTCGCAGCGTGCATGCGTGAATTCACACCGGCCGCAGCGCGCATGCGCAGTCCCGCGACGCCTGTTTGATGCCGGTATCAGCTGCTGGAGCTGCGTGAGTTGCTTGAGTGCCGTGCTGGCCCCCTGTAGGGCTCAGGATCGCTGCTCCGGGGGGCCTGTTGATGCTGTCGTAAAACGCGATGGCATGTACGACGTCGTCAACACTTAGCCTCAGGATCTGAGAATCCGCCCAGTGAGTGGTGATGATAGTATTAAAAACTAAAGCATTATGATAATATTATAAAGACTTTGGGCGCAATCTACCAGCCTTGCTGTGCCTGTAAAGCAGAGTGCCGCAGTGCAAGATGGCCAGTAAATGCTGGGCGACCCCGTTCCTGGGATCTACCAGACTCGCCACGCCTCACGAGATGTAACGGTATCTCGTGAGATATCGCGATGCGCAATGTGAGGCCTGCCCATTGGGCGGGATCACCTTTTGTCAAATCTGCATATTCGAGCGAGGCAGCTAGTCTCATTCTAATATGCAGTTCCCTGAGGTAACCAAGGCATTGGGATCTATGCCTTTTGCCCTGGGCAAGTGCTGTTCAGTACTGGTCTCCACAAACAGGGACCAGACGGATGGGCAATTGTGGGGGTCTCCCAGAGGATCTGCGGGCGGTCCTCAGGTGCTTGACCTCTTGGCAGTGTGGCATCCTGGCACCGCTGGTGCCAGGCTGGCACCCTGGGATTGCCACCTGGGTACTAGACTGGCAGTGTCAAGGTGTGCAGTGGAACTGCCAGATGGCAAGTGTACTGCTATGATGCCAGGCTGGCAGTGCCAAAGTGCCAAGTTGACATTATTTGCGTGGCAGTAATCGGGTCCGGGGGTGCCCTGTGCACGTGCGTTGGGGTGCGTGGAGAACAGAGGACTCCCCCTATAGTTAAGTTGGGGCTTTGGGGAGTTCGAAGGCCATGCACAGGGATCACGAGATCGCGACACCATTTTTAAATGGCATCCCAAACTCTCCCTGCACTGAGGAGGTATGGCGAGCAGGGTGCCTCAGTGCAGGAAATGGGACAAAGTGCGGCCTCGGCCTGGCCTTCCACGTTGAAACCCCGTATCTAACCGGAATTGGGTGAGATAGCATCGTGTGTCTTGACACTGCGAGGGCCGGGAAACACACAGCTAAACACTCTCACTCTGGGACATAGTTCCCGTTTGATTCAATCGCGTCCATTATACTAAGGCAATATCGGCCTTTTGGCTAAGATCAAGTGTCAGGGGCAGCATGATGGCACAGTGGTTAGCCTCACAGCGTTGAAGACCCGGGTTCGATCCCGGCTCTGGGTCACTGTCGGTGTGGAGTTTGCATATTCTCCCCGTGTCTGCGTGGATCTCACCTCCACAACCCAAAGATGTGCAGGGTAGGTGAATTGGCCACGCTAAATTGCCCCTTAATTGGAAAAAAATAATCGGGTACTCTAAATTTATATTCAAAAAAATAAAGTGTCAGATCAAGCCCACGATGAGGTGTAATGCCTTTTTTTGTCAGCTTGGATCTAGTATGTCTCTCTTGTGGAGACCATGAATTGGATTCAATTTGAATTGATTTTTGGAGCAAGAAATTAAATGGATTAAAGATTTGCCCTGTCCACTCTGCGCTTCAGAGATGTCAGAGTGTGGGTGGAGCTGGGCTGTCTGTCAGCTTTTTATTTTTGTTTTAGGCTGTTTGCTGCAGGGTGGTTTTTAGTTTTGTTTTCAGTGTTGGAGCTGAAGCCAGACAGAGCAGGTGTATTGTTGATTGCTCTGCCATGAAAAGACTATTTCTTGATCATTTGGTGAATTCAGAATTATAAATATTTTCAGTAGTGACTTTAACCTGATGTGCTTCTGTTAAAGGTTTTGTTTTTAAGTCGTATGGATGTTAAAAGGAAAGCTTAATGGATTACTTAGTGTTGTAGTCTTTGGGGGTTGTATTTGAATTAATGGTTGCTAAGATGTTCACTGTATGTTTTAAAAAGGTTCACTTGAGTTCATAGAATAAACATTGTTTTGCTTTAAAAAAATACTTAGAACATAGAACATTACAGAGCAGTACAGGCCCTTCGTCGCTCGATGTTGCGCCAAACTGTGAAACCACTCTAAAGCCCATCTACACTATTCCCTCATCGTCCATATGTCTATCCAATGACCATTTGAATGCCCTTAGTGTTGGCGAGTCCACGACTGTTGCAGGCAGGGCATTCCTCGCCCTTACTACTCTATAAATAAAGAACCTACCTCTGACATCTGTCCGATATCTATCTCCCCTCAATTTAAAGCTATGCCCCCTCGTGCTAGACATCACCATCCGAGGAAAAAGGCTCTCACTGTCCACCCTATCTAATCCTCTGATCATCTTGTACGCCTCAATTAAGTCACCTCTTAACCTTCTTCTCTCTAACGAAAACAGCCTCAAGTCCCTCAGCCTTCCCTCATAAGATCTTCCCTCTATACCAGGCAACATTCTGGTAAATCTCCTCTGCACCCTTTCCAATGCTTCCACATCCTTCCTATAATGCGGCGACCAGAATTGCACGCAATACTCCAAATGCGGCCGCACCAGAGTTTTGTACAGCTGCAACATGACCTCATGGCTCCGAAACTCAATCCCTCTACCAATAAAATCTAACACACCGTACGCCTTCTTAACAACCCTCTCAACCTGGGTGGCAACTTTCAGGGATCTATGTACATGGACACCGAGATCTCTCTGCTCATCCACACTACCAAGAATCTTACCATTAGCCCAGTACTCTGTCTTCCTGTTATTCCTTCCAAAATGAATCACCTCACACTTTTCTGCATTAAACTCCATTTTCCACCTCTCAGCCCAGCGCTGCAGCTTATCTGTGTCCCTCTGTAACTTGTAACATCCTTCCGCACTGTCCACAACTCCACCGACTTTGATGTCATCTGCAAATTTACTCACCCATCCTTCTACGCCCTCGTCCAGGTCATTTATAAAAATGACAAATAGCAGTGGCCCCAAAACAGATCCTTGTGGTACACCACTGGTAACTGGACCAACCACCACCCTTTGTCTTCTTCCAGCTAGCCAATTTCTGCTCCAAACTGCTAAATCACCCTGAATCCCATGCCTCCGTATTTTCTGCAACAGCCTACTGTGGGGAATCTTATCAAATGCTTTAATTAAATCCATATACACCAGCTCAACTGCTTTACCCTCATCCACCTGTTTGGTCACTTTCTCAAAGAACTCAATAAGGTTTGTGAGGCACGACCTACCCTTCACAAAACCGTGTTGACTATCTCTAATCAAATTATTCCTTTCCAGATGATTATACATCCTATCGCTTATAAACCTTTCCAAGACCTTGCCCACAACAGAAGTAAGGCTCACTGGTCTATAGTTACCGGGGTTGTCTCTACTCCCCTTCTTGAACAAGGGGAAAACATTTGCTATCCTCCAGTCTTCTGGCACTATTCCTGTAGACAAAGATGACTGAAAGATCAAAGCCAAAGGCTCAGCAATCTCCTCCTTAGCTTCCCAGAGAATCCTAGGATAAATCTCATCCGGCCCAGGGGACTTATCTATTTTCACACTTTCCAGAATTGCTAACACCTCCTCCTTATGAACCTCAAGCCCTTCTAGTCTAGTAGCCTGAATCTCAGTATTCTCCTCGACAACATTGTCTTTTTCCTGTGTGAATACTGACAAAAAATATTCATTTAGCACCTCTCCTATCTCCTCGGACTCCACACACAACTTCCCACTACTGTCCTTGACTGGCCCTTCTCTTACCCTAGTCATTCTTTTATTCCTGACATATCTATAGAAAACTTTAGGGTTATCCTTGGATCCTACCTGCCAAAGACTTCTCAGGTCCCCTCCTGGCTCTTCTTAGCTCTCTGTTTAGGTCCTTCCTAGCTAACTTGTAACTCTCGAGAGCCCTAACTGAACCTTCACGTCTCATCTTTACATAAGACTCCTTCTTCCTCTTGACAAGTGGTTCGACTGCTTTAGTAAACCACGGTTCCCTCGCTCGACCACTTCCTCCCTGCCTGACAGGTACATACTTATCAAGGACATGCAGTAGCTGTTCCTTGAACAAGCTCCACATTTCCATTGTGCCCATCCCCTGCAGTTTTCCTCTCCATCCAATGCATCCTAAGTCTTGCCTCATCGCATCATAATTGCCTTTCCCCCAGATATAACTCTTGCCCTGCGGTATATACCTATCCCTTTCCATCACTAAAGTAAACGTATTCGAATTGTGGTCACTATCACCAAAGTGCTCACCTACCTCCAAATCTAACACCTGTCCTGGTTCATTACCCAGTACCAAATCCAATACTACCTCACCTCTCATTGGCCTATCTACATACTGTGTCAGGAAAACCTCCTACACAAATTGGACAAAAACGGACCCATCTAAAGTACTCGAACTATAGCGTTTCCAGTCAATATTTGGAAAGTTAAAGTCCCCCATAACAACTACCCTGTTGCTTTCACTCCTATCCAGAATCATCTTTGCAATCCTTTCCTCTACATCTCTGGAACTTTTTGGAGGCCTATAGAACACCCCCAACAGGGTGACCTCTTCTTTCCTGTTTCTAACCTCAGCCCATGCTACCTCAGTAGACGAGTCCTCATCAAACGTCCTTTCTGCACCGTAATACTGTCCTTGACTAACAATGCCACCCGTCCCCCTCTTTTACCACATTCCCTGAGCTTACTGAAATATCTAAACCACGGCACCTGCAACAACCATTCCTGTCCCTGCTCTATCCATGTCTCTGTAATGGCCACAACATCGAAGTCCCAGGTACCAACCCATGCCGCAGGTTCACCCACCTTATTCCGGATGCTCCTGGCATTGAAGAAGACACACTTTAAACCACCTTCCTGCCTGCCGGTACCCTCCTGCAACTTTGAAACCTTACTCATGACCTCACTACTCTCAACCTCCTGTATACTGGAGCTACAATTCAGGTTCCCGATCCCCTGCTGAACTAGTTTAAACCATCCCGAAGAGCATTAGCAAATTTCCCCCCAGGATATTGGAACCACTCTGGTCCAGGTGTAGACTATCCTATTTGTAGAGATCCCATCCACCCCAGAATGAGCCCCAATTATCCAGGAATCTGAAACCCTCCCTCCTGCACCATCCCTGTAGCCACGTGTTCAACTCCTCCCTCTCCTTATTCCTCGTCTCACTAGCATGTGGTACGGGTAACATAGAGATAATAACTATGCTTGTCCTAGATCTAAGTTTCCACCCTAGCTCCCTGAATTCCTGCCTTACATCCCTATCCCTACCTAGGTCGTTGGTACCTATGTGGACCACGACTTGGGGCTGCTCCCCCTCCCCCTTAAGGATCCCGAAAACACGATCCGAGACATCACGGACTCTGGCACCTGGGAGGCAACACACCAACCACGAGTCTCTCTCGTTCCCACAGAATCTCCTATCTATCCCCCTAACTATGGAGTCTCCAATGACTAATGCTCTACTCCTCTCCCCCCTTCCCTTCTGAGCACCAGGGACAGACTCTGTGCCAGAGACCTACTCCATGGCTTACCCCTGGTAATTCGTCCCCCACAACAGTATCCAAAGCGGTATACTTGTTACTAAGGGGAACGACCACAGGGGATCCCTGTACTGACTGCTTCCTCCCAGCCCCTCTCACCGTCACCCATCTATCTTTATTCTTCGGAGTAACTACATCCCTGACGCTTCTATCTATGACCACCTCTGCCTCCCGAATGATCCGAAGTTCATCCAGCTCCAGCTCCAGTTCCCTAACACGGTTTCTGAGGAACTGGAGATGGGTGCACTTCCCACAGGTGAAATCAGCAGGGACACTGATGGCGTCCCTCACCTCAAACATTCTGCAGGAGGAACATTGCACTACCTTCCCTGCCATCCCCTCTAGATAAAAAAAAGAGCTTACCTGTTATTCATTCTACTCCTTAGGTTAAAGGAGGTGGAAGGGTGGGTGACACTCCAAGTGTAGTGTCTAGGGTTTAGAAACTGCCCAACGTAAATACAGGGGTAAAAATAAAACACTTAACCAGCAACCACTGCGCCCCTTACGAAAACAGCAATCAGCTGTAATTGGCCTGTGCAAACAATTTAAATCTTTACTACTTACCCAGCAGTCACTCTGTCCTCGCTCCAACCGGATTCAGCTGGAAATTCCCTACAGTAAGTTTAAAAAAAAAATTTACTCCCCTTCTCAGCAAGCACTCACTCAGCAACCTCTGCGCCCCGCACGATAACACCTGAGGGAAAAGAAAAGAAAAACTACTTACCAGTCACCAACCAATCATATCTGCTGTACCACACCTGTAGAGTGGGCCGTGTGCTCCCCATACCACAATCTATTAAAAGTTGTGAGTCAGGTGATCTCCATGATACACTTTAGGGTTATCTAAACCCTGGCCCATAACACAGCACACAACCTTTCATGAAAACGGAACTTAAGGGAGAGGGTTACACAAGTGACGCAGTACTAAAGGACAGAAATGTAATTACAAATTGCAAAGGCTGAGTCTGTCATGGCTCAAGTACACACTTTAATAACCATATGTCCTTTCAAAATTGTGATTCTTTTGGATCTTCTTCCTGTATTGAGTCCCTTTGTTTCCTATTCCCTGTCTGACAATGTGTCGGTAGAGTCCATGTAATACTTTTCTGAAAAATATGTATCAGATATGTACCTGGAACATTGTGTGCAGTTTTCGTCTCCTTATCTGAGGAAGGATGTTCTTGTTCTAGAGGAAGTGCAGCAAGGGTTCACCAGACTGATTTCTAGGATGGTGGGACAGATGTATGAGGAGAGGTTGAATCGGTTAGGATTGTATTCGCTGGAGTTCAGAAGAACAAGGAGGGATATCATAGAAACCTATAAAATTCTAAAAGGACTAGGCAGGGTTTATGCAGGAAAGATGTTCCGAATGGTAGATGTCTCCAGAACCAGGGGTCACAGTCTGAGGATACGGGGAGGCCATTTAGGACAGAGATAAGGAGAAATATCTTCACCCAGAGAGTGGTGAGCCTCTGGAATTCGTTACCACAGGAAGTAGTTGAAGACAAAACATTGTGGGTCGGATTTACTGGCTGCACACGCTGGTGGGAAATTCTGGTCCAATGCTGGCACGCGGATTTCCTGGCGATGAGGGATGCTGTCACCAGGAAATCCCGTTGACAATGGCGGGGTCGGTAGTTCCCGCTGACATGCCGCCTCCACTGCCGAAAAGCATGAAGTTGGGGTAGTCGATAAATCCTGCCCTGTATGTTTTCAAGAAGCAGTTAGATATAGCACTTAGGCAATGGGAGTCAAAGGATATGGGGGGAAAGCGGGATTAGGCTATTGAGATGGATGATCAGGCATGATCAAAATGTATGGCGGAGCAGGTAAGAAAGGCCTCCTACGGCTCCAATATTCTATGTTTCTATGCTACAACCACTCTGCCCAATCACTGCCATTTGCCACTTTACAAATAACTGAAAAATCTCAACAGGCGAATTAGTACTTCATTTGCAGTTTGCACCATTTCCTACAAACTTTCAGTTAAAGCTGTGATCAGAGTCACAAATGACATTTCAATTACATCACTTAGCAGATAAGAGGACTTAAAATTACTTTGCACTCGGCACAACCAACAGGTGGCTGCTTCTCTGTAAGCGGATTAGATACGTGTACAGTAAAGTGGTTTATAATCTTTTGCACGCTACCTTCTATCTGACTTTTAAAACTCTTCTGGATGCAGGCACAGTTATGTTGTCTATTGAATGATAAATCAAGAAATTACTGACATATTAACCTCAGGTCAAAAAATAAGTTAACCCTATTTTTGCACAATATAGTCATCAGTATGATTTTGATCAATATTCAAGGATTATAGTTTTGGCCTTAGCTATGCCGTTAATCAAATACCATTACCCAATGCACACGCTATTAACAAATTAATGCGAGTTGCATCTACATGCTGGCACCCACCTCCTCAATCATTGGGTTGTATGAACTATAAGAATAAGAAATCAAAAAGATAATTTTGTCTCTTTGAATTGACATTAATCTAAAGGATCAAAGGGGGCTGGTTAACCCAGTTGTCTAGACAACTAGTATATGGATCAGATTAACACCAACAGCATTGGGTTTGATCCATGTTCTGGCTGAGGTAGATACAGGGCATGCCTCCTCTCCCTCCCCAGGGTGGAAAAAAAACACAGCACTTTGCTGTGCTTCAATGAATAATTGGCCAGGACCTGCCTTCAGGTAGGGAACTCAAGAAGTAGGAATCAAACTGCTTTTGCAGAGCAACCAGTCGAACATACTTCTTGAAGCCAAACTCAGTTCTCCTGACCATTCTCACCTTTCCTCAGTGTTAAGAAGCAGTGAAAAATAACTATGTCTGAAAATGCTCTCCAACAAATCTTGGTTATATTTGCAAATCTGCAGAAGTCTGAGCCCCAGTCCCCAGAGTGAGAGAGGAAAATATATTTGAGTGAAAGAAAAAATGAGACAAGTACCAAACCTATCTGTGCCTGACCACCAGAAAGTGCTAGAATTCTTCCTGCTTATAGGTTCATGTGATCTCACATTCTGTTATTTCTTCATTATTCTAAATATTAATATGAAAGAGCTTGAAGTGGTTCCGTTTGGGCTACTTTCATTCTGCAGCTCCTATTGAGGTGTACGGACAGAACATTCACAAAAATAAGCAACTTCCAAAGAATTTTCAGTCTAGTTTGGGTGAAGCGTGACCCAGGAATTGATAGATGACAAAGACAAGGGGCATGGGAGAAGGGATAATACACCATCTGCAACTGAACTGAAGCCAGGCAAAGACAGTAATCCATTCAAACCAGACCATAAGTTAATGTAGCCAGGACAGTTATGTTAAGGCCAAGTAAAAAAAGAGTGGGCCCAACAAAATTGCTTTACCCCTCAATTATATATTATTCCTACCCTATGCAAGCTATGTTGGCAATATAATTCACTCATGTACCTTCCTGCAACTATTAAATAATCTAAGTGTTCAAGGTCCCAGAAAGGCAGGGAAATATGGGTAGGATTCTCTGATCCTGAGGCTAAGTGTTGACGCCGTCATAAACGCTGTCGCATTTTACGACGGCGTCAACATACCTCCAGGAGCAGCGATTCCGAGATCCTCAGTAGGCCAGCATGGCACTGGAGCAACCCACGCTACTGCAGCTGCTGACACCGGTGTCAAATGGGTGCTGTGGATCTGCGCATGCACGCTGCGACCGGCGCCAATGCGCGTATGCGAAGTGCGACCAGCGTGGTTGCATGCATGCGTGGTGGCTCCCTTCTCCGCGCCGGCCCCGAGACAACATGGTGTAGGGCTACAGGGGCTGGCGCGGAGCAAATGAGGCCCCCAACCCGAGAGGCCGGCCCGCCGATCGGTAGGCCCCGATCGCGGGCCAGGCCACAGCGGAGGCCCCCCCACCCCCGGGGTCAGACCCCCCTCCCTCCCTCACCAGGCCGCCCCCAGAAGGATGCATGCCGAGGTCCCGCCGGGTAAGGCCACACGTGGACGGCGGCGGCGGGACTCGGATTATTTTTGCGGCCACTCGGCCCATCCCGAGCGGAGAATCGTCGTATGGGGGGCCGACCGCGCTGGCGCCAATGGCAGGGATTCTCCGGTCTCTGGAGAATCGGCAGACCGCATCGGGGTGGGGGCGCATGATTCGCGCCTGGCCCGGCAATTCTCCGGCCTGGCGTGGGCTGAGAAAATCTCGCCCTGTATGTAAACTCTTGAACATTAATTCTTTTAAAAAGCCAATGACGAAAATCTTTAAACACCTCAGTATTGTTTTCAACTTCTCAATTGCCCATATCAGGGGTTTACGCAAAACAGTATTATGCTATTAGTATGGAAATCGCCCACAGTGCCAATGATATCCTGAGACTGTTTGCTTCTGCTGGAGTGCATGTTAATATTTATACTATTTACTGTTCTGTTCTCTATATTACCTGGGAATCAGAGAATGATACAGCACAGAAGGAGCCCATTTGCCTCTTTACAAGCTCTTTGCCGAGTCTAGTTCTCTTTCTCCATCAACCTGTAAAGTCTTTGTCGATTTCGGCGGCGTGAGAACAGCTGGTGAGTGGTGAGTCAGTTTCAGCGGGAGCATTGCGGAAGGAGGTTGCTGGGAGGTAAGTCAACCTTTAAAAGCACTTGTCTTTGCAGGGGCAGGCCAGTCGATTTCGGCGGCGTGAGAACAGCTGGCTGGTTAGTCAATTTCAGCAGGAGCTGAGAATTTTTCTTTTTTTTTATTTTAAATTAGTTTTTTAGGCGGGAACAGGAAGTCGACCCGCGGACGTCTGGGAAGACCCTCCCCAATAAATTCTGGTGGAGAGGAAACCCGAGACACTACACGTGTAGTGTCTCCCACCCGCCCTCCTCCTCTAACCTAATAATAAAACCCATTGGTCTGAGGTAAGTACCATATTTTATTATATTATTATTATTTTTTAGCCAGATCTTGGTAGAAAGTTAGAGGAATGGCAGGGAAGGGAGTGCAATGTTCCTCCTGCAGGATGTTTGAGGTGAGGGATGCAGTTAGTGTCCCTGCTGATTTTACCTGCAGGAAGTGCTGCCATCTCCAGCTCCTCCAAGACCGAGTTAGGGAACTGGAGCTGGAGTTGGAAGAACTTCGGATCATTCGGGAGGCAGAAGGGGTCATAGATAGCAGCTTCAGGGAATTAGTTACACCAAAGATTGGAGATAGGTGGGTAACTGTAAGAGGGACTGGGAAAAAACAGTCAGTGCAGGGATCCCCTGCGGTCGTACCCCTGAGAAACAAGTATACCGCTTTGGATACTTGTGGGGGGGACGACTTACCAGGGGTAAGCCATGGGGTACGGGCCTCTGGCACGGAGTCTGTCCCTGTTGCTCAGAAGGGAAGGGGGGAGAGGAGCAGAGCATTAGTAATTGGGGACTCTATAGTCAGGGGCACAGATAGGAGATTTTGTGGGAGCGTGAGAGACTCACGTTTGGTATGTTGCCTCCCAGGTGCAAGGGTACGTGATGTCTCGGATCGTGTTTTCCGGGTCCTTCGGGGGGAGGGGGAGCAGCCCCAAGTCGTGGTCCACATTGGCACCAACGACATAGGTAGGAAAGGGGACAAGGATGTCAGGCAGGCTTTCAGGGAGCTAGGATGGAAGCTCAGAACTAGAACAAACAGAGTTGTTATCTCTGGGTTGTTGCCCGTGCCACGTGATAGTGAGATGAGGAATAAGGAGAGAGAGCATTTAAACACGTGGCTACAGGGATGGTGCAGGCGGGAGGGATTCAGATTTTTGGATAACTGGGGCTCTTTCTGGGGAAGGTGGGACCTCTACAGACAGGATGGTCTACATCTGAACCTGAGGGGCACAAATATCCTGGGGGGGAGATTTGTTAGTGCTCTTTGGGGGGGTTTAAACTAATGCAGCAGGGGCATGGAAACCTGGATTGTAGTTTTAGGGTAAGGGAGAATGAGAGTATAGAGGTCAGGAGCACAGATTTGACATCGCAGGAGGGGGCCAGTGTTCAGGTAGGTGGTTTGAAGTGTGTCTACTTCAATGCCAGGAGTATACGAAACAAGGTAGGGGAACTGGCAGCGTGGGTTGGTACCTGGGACTTCGATGTTGTGGCCATTTCGGAGACATGGATAGAGCAGGGACAGGAATGGATGTTGCAGGTTCCGGGGTTTAGGTGTTTTAGTAAGCTCAGAGAAGGAGGCAAAAGAGGGGGAGGTGTGGCGCTGCTAGTCAAGAGCAGTATTACGGTGGCAGAGAGGATGCTAGATGGGGACTCTTCTTCCGAGGTAGTATGGGCTGAAGTTAGAAACAGGAAAGGAGAGGTCACCCTGTTGGGAGTTTTTTATAGGCCTCCTAATAGTTCGAGGGATGTAGAGGAAAGGATGGCGAAGATGATTCTGGATATGAGCGAAAGTAACAGGGTAGTTATTATGGGAGACTTTAACTTTCCAAATATTGACTGGAAAAGATATAGTTCGAGTACAATAGATGGGTCGTTTTTTGTACAGTGTGTGCAGGAGGGTTTCCTGAAACAATATGTTGACAGGCCAACAAGAGGCGAGGCCACGTTGGATTTGGTTTTGGGTAATGAACCAGGCCAGGTGTTGGATTTGGAGGTAGGAGAGCACTTTGGGGACAGTGACCACAATTCGGTGACGTTTACGTTAATGATGGAAAGGGATAAGTATACACCGCAGGGCAAGAGTTATAGCTGGGGGAAGGGCAATTATGATGCCATTAGACGTGACTTGGGGGGGATAAGGTGGAGAAGTAGGCTGCAAGTGTTGGGCACACTGGATAAGTGGGGCTTGTTCAAGGATCAGCTACTGCGTGTTCTTGATAAGTATGTACCGGTCAGACAGGGAGTAAGGCGTCGAGCGAGGGAACCGTGGTTTACCAAGGAAGTGGAATCTCTTGTTAAGAGGAAGAAGGAGGCCTATGTGAAGATGAAGTGTGAAGTTTCGGTTGGGGCGATGGATAGTTACAAGGTAGCGAGGAAGGATCTAAAGAGAGAGCTAAGACGAGCAAGGAGGGGACATGAGAAGTATTTGGCAGGAAGGATCAAGGAAAACCCAAAAGCTTTCTATAGGTATGTCAGGAATAAGCGAATGACTAGGGAAAGAGTAGGACCAGTCAAGAACAGGGATGGGAAATTGTGTGTGGAGTCTGAAGAGATAGGCGAGATACTAAATGAATATTTTTCGTCAGTATTCACTCAGGAAAAAGATAATGTTGTGGAGGAGAATGCTGAGCCCCAGGCTAATAGAATAGATGGCATTGAGGTACGTAGGGAAGAGGTGTTGGCAATTCTGGACAGGCTGAAAATAGATAAGTCCCCGGGATCTGATGGGATTTATCCTAGGATTCTATGGGAGGCCAGGGAAGAGATTGCTGGACCTTTGGCTTTGATTTTTATGTCATCATTGGCTACAGGAATAGTGCCAGAGGACTGGAGGACAGCAAATGCGGTCCCTTTGTTCAAAAAGGGGAGCAGAGACAACCCCGGCAACTATAGGCCGGTGAGCCTCACGTCTGTAGTGGGTAAAGTCTTGGAGGGGATTATAAGAGACAAGATTTATAATCATCTAGATAGGAATAATATGATCAGGGATAGTCAGCATGGCTTTGTGAAGGGTAGGTCATGCCTCACAAACCTTATTGAGTTCTTTGAGAAGGTGACTGAACAGGTAGACGAGGGTAGAGCAGTTGATGTGGTGTATATGGATTTCAGCAAAGCGTTTGATAAGGTTCCCCACGGTAGGCTATTGCAAAAAATACGGAGGCTGGGGATTGAGGGTGATTTAGAGATGTGGATCAGAAATTGGCTAGCTGAAAGAAGACAGAGGGTGGTGGTTGATGGGAAATGTTCAGAATGAAGTACAGTCACAAGTGGAGTACCACAAGGATCTGTTCTGGGGCCGTTGCTGTTTGTCATTTTTATCAATGACCTAGAGGAAGGCGCAGAAGGGTGGGTGAGTAAATTTGCAGACGATACTAAAGTCGGTGGTGTTGTCGATAGTGTGGAAGGATGTAGCAGATTACAGAGGGATATAGATAAGCTGCAGAGCTGGGCCGAGAGGTGGCAAATGGAGTTTAATGTAGAGAAGTGTGAGGTGATTCACTTTGGAAGGAATAACAGGAATGCGGAATATTTGGCTAATGGTAAAGTTCTTGAAAGTATGGATGAGCAGAGGGATCTAGGTGTCCATGTACATAGATCCCTGAAAGTTGCCACCCAGGTTGATAGGGTTGTGAAGAAGGCCTATGGAGTGTTGGCCTTTATTGGTAGAGGGATTGAGTTCCGGAGTCAGGAGGTCATGTTGCAGCTGTACAGAACTCTGGTACGGCCGCATTTGGAGTATTGCGTACAGTTCTGGTCACCGCATTATAGGAAGGACGTGGAGGCTTTGGAGCGGGTGCAGAGGAGATTTACCAGGATGTTGCCTGGTATGGAGGGAAAATCTTATGAGGAAAGGCTGATGGACTTGAGGTTGTTTTCGTTGGAGAGAAGAAGGTTAAGAGGAGACTTAATAGAGGCATACAAAATGATCAGGGGGTTGGATAGGGTGGACAGTGAGAGCCTTCTCCCGCGGATGGATATGGCTGGCACGAGGGGACATAACTTTAAACTGAGGGGTAATAGATATAGGACAGAGGTCAGAGGTAGGTTCTTTACGCAAAGAGTAGTGAGGCCGTGGAATGCCCTACCTGCTACAGTGGTGAACTCGCCAACATTGAGGGCATTTAAAAGTTTATTGGATAAACATATGGATGATAATGGCATAGTGTAGGTTGGATGGCTTTTGTTTCGGTGCAACATCGTGGGCCGAAGGGCCTGTACTGCGCTGTATTGTTCTATGTTCTATGTTCTATGTTCTGAAGTAATTATCCAACTCCCTTTTGAAAGCTTTGTTCTTGAACCACCCTTTCAGGCATTGCATTCCAGGTCATAGCAAAGTCGTGTGAAATAAAATTCAACATGTTGCCTCTGGTTCTTTTGCCTATCACCTTCAATATGCGTCTTTTGTTATTGATGCATCTGCCACTAGACTTAGTAGGCTGAATTCAGCCGAGGTCATCGGGACCATTTCTAGGTCCAGTCCCATTTGAGCCATTGCATGATATCTGGTTGAATTTTGAGGGAGCAACCAATTAGTAGTTTACCTCCACAGTATTCGTCCAATGAGGATGGTGGGAACAATCGTGTCAGGAGCTCGATGTAGTGAGCCCTATTTAAAGGTTGCCCATCAGCCATCAGTGTGGCTTCAACCAGGTAGTCTCATCACTGAAGGCGCCGCAGGCCAATGCGACAATATGGCAAGCTGTCAGAGACGGACAGCTCATAGCTTTAGCGATGCTTCCTGGGGATCATGCGAAAGGTGGTGAGAGCCAGGAGAAATGTTTTACTCCAGGAGAGCAGCAAGATGAAGCCCAGCAGGCAAACTGACAGGCAGAAGGTAGTAGACATAATGGATGCAATTCACCCAAAAATGACTACTGTTGTTTTGGGTGTGTTTGGCGGGATGTTTCGCATCAGCTTTTAGGGTGAGATCCAGAGCTGGATTTAGCCACACTTTGACATATTTTTGGGCCTTGTGGAGTTTCTTCATGGTCTAACCTACACTTAGAAATGTTTTCATCAGTGGGGAGCTGAACTCTCCGGCGAGACTGGCTTCTCAGAGATCGGATGCCATTTTGAAAGGGTTCCCCGATCTCTAAGTGAGCTTGAGGATCCTCCACACTGCCACCCATAGACAATGCCACCCCCGCAAACATGGACATTACCCTTCCCTTCCCAAGTGAGGATACCCTGCGATGGGATCGTTGTGGGCCCACCCCCTTCAGGACACTTCACCTCCCCATCCCTTTCAGGCCCCCACCCTTTTCAGGACAACCCCACCTACACCTCCCCAACCTTTATGAAACCCCTTCATAGCCTCGCTTCACCCTTCCCCCCTTCTGACCCCTCCTCACCCCCCCTTCATGGGCATGGCCCCCCTCATGCCCCAACCCATGGCAGTGCCAACCTGGCACCCTGGAACCACCAGACTTGCATCCAGGCAGTGCCCTGGAACCCTGACAGTGCCAACTGGGCACTCTGGCACTGCCAAAGGAACTAGGGGCAGTGCCAGGGTATGGCCCTACCCTGTCCCCAACCCCGGGGGGACTCTAATGGCCTCCGAGTGAGTATAACGTGTGGCATCCACTTGTGGAGAAGTGTACTAATTGGTGCCCGGGTGTGGCCTCGCTGGTGCGGCCAGTGACACCCGAGAGCCGGGAAAATGCAGCCTCAACCACGCTGTGCATATTTAAATGATCCTAACCCAATGAAGGCATGTTGTCGATCATGCCCGGTGCGGCGGGTCAGGTGACCCACGCATGGTTTTGCGCCCAGTGGGAAGCCTGATTTGGGTCTCCTCCACAATGCACCTGGTGCACCCAGATCGGTGCCGAGCACAACATGGTAGAAAAATCATGCCCAATGTAATGAAAAAGACTTGGGTCTAATGCAGGAAATGCTTCAACGACCTTCTAACATTTGGCAAGGTAAGTAACATGCAAAGCCAAACTGACAGCCATGAGGGTATTAAATTAATACCTTTGAGCAGGAGGGCCGAAAGGCAGACAGGTCCCAGGAAGACTTGAGGTATATGTGACCAGTTCCACCTCTCAACAGAGGGCAGAGCTCATTTCATTGTATTTTTCCTATGATAATCAGATAAGCCTTGGGATATTACAATGCCAGGATCAGAACATGAGTGTCTTGCACGATGGTGAGATGGGCGATTTCATTGTTGTTCAACACTTCATCTCGCATTGCAAGAAAATGCAATGCCCATGATGGGAGTTGTTCCGGGGTTGGAACAGCCTACCTGGTAAGATTCCAGACCAGACCCCAACATTTGTTGGGATACCGGACAAAATCCCCAACACTTACATTTAAAAAAAAAACTGTGGCACCACAGCTGGCTCTGCTGTGCAGCAGGGGAGGAAAAGGACGAAGCAAGCTAGAGTAGTGGGGAATTCGATAGTGAGGAAAACTGACTGGCGTGTCTGTGGCTGCGAGCATGACTCCACAATGGCATGTTGCCTCCCTGGTGCCAGGGTCAAGGATGTCACGGAGCAGCTATGGGGCATACTGAAAGGGGAGGGTGATCAGCCAGGGGGCATAGTACACGTTGGTACAAATGACATAGGTAGAAAGTGGGATGAGGTCCTGCAACATGAATTAAGGAAGTTAGGCAGAAAGTTAAAAAACAGGAGCTCTAATGTTGTGATATCAGGATTACTTCCTGTGACATGGGCGAGTGAGTATAGAAATAGGAGACTCGATCAGATAAACGTGTGGTTAGAGGGGTGCTACAGGAGGAAGGGCATTAGATACTTGGATCATTTGGATCACTTCTGGGGCAAATGGGACCTAGATTAGTGGGATGCATCTGAATTGGAGGGGGACAAATATCCTAGCAGAGAGGTTTGTTCATGCTACTGGACAGCGTTCAAAATAATTTGGAAGGGGGCTAGGACCCAAAGTAACAGTACAGTGGGAGAGAAGGTGGAGTAAAATATAGAGGATAAACCAGGCAAGTCCAGTTGGCAGAACAGACAGGGGAGGATTGGTAGACTGAACTACATTTATTTCAATGCAAGGAGCCTGACAGGTAAGACTGATGAACTCAGTGTGTTGATCAGCACTTGGAATTCTGACATTATTGTAATCACAGAAACTTGGTTGAAAGAAGGGCTGCATGGTGGCACAGTGGTTAGCACTGCTACCTCACGGCGACAAAGTCCCAGGTTCGATCCTGGCTCTGGGTCACTGTTCGTGTGGAGTTTGCACATTCTCCCCGTGTTTGCGTGTGTTTCGCCCCCACAACTCAGAGATGTGCAGGGTAGGTGGATTGGCCACACTAAATTGCCCCTTAATTGGAAAAAATGAATTTGTTTCTCTAAATTTGGGGTGGCACGATAGCAAGTGGTTAGCACCATTGCTTCACAGCTCTAGGGTCCCAGGTTCGATTCCCGGCTTGGGTCACGGTCTGTGCGGAATCTGCACATTCTCGCCGTGTCTGCGTGTGTTTCCTCCGGGTGCTCCGGTTTCCTCCCACAGTCCACAAATGTGCAAGTTAGGTAGATTGGCCATGCCAAATTGCCCTTAGTGTCCAGAAAAGGTTGGGTTCGGTTACTAGGTTATGGGGATAGGGTGGAGGTGTGGTCTTGGGCAGGGTGCTCTTTCCAAGGGCCGAAGTAGACCTGATGGGCCGAATGGCCTCCTTCTGCACTGTAAGTTCTGTGATTCTATGACTGGCAGTTGAACATCCCAGTATATAGATATTTCAAGTTGGATAGAAGGGGAGATTAAAGAGGAGGAGGAATTGCATTATTGATTCGGGAGAACATCAAGCAGTACTCAGGGATGATATCTTAATAGGTTCCTCAAATGGAGCCATATGGGTAGAACCTAGTAATAAAAATGGGGAGATCACTTTGCTTTGTTTGTACTATCGGCCCCCAGTCAGGGGGATTCGGCACTCTTCCATCGAAAAGGAGGCCCAAGCGATCGTTGAAGCTGTGCGACATTGGAGGCATTACTTGGCCGGCAGGAGATTCACTCTCCTCACAGACCAACGGTCAGTTGCCTTCATGTTTAACAACACACAGCGGGGTAAGATCAAAAACTATAAAATCATGAGGTGGAGGATCGAGCTCTCCACCTACAATTACGAGATTTTGTATCGCACCTGTGAGCTCAACGAGCCACCCGATGCCCTGTCCTGAGGTACATGTGCCAGCGCACAAGTGGACCGACATCGGACCCTGCACGACGATCTCTGTCACCCGGGAGTCACCCGCTTTTACCACTTTATTAAGGCCCGCAAACTGCCCTACTCCATCGAGTAAGTCAGGGCTGTCACCAGAGACTGCCAGGTCTGCGCGGAGTGTAAACCGCACTTCTACCGGCCATACCGTGCACGGCTGGTGAAGGCCTCCCGCCCCTTTGAACACCTCAGCGTGGACTTCAACGGGCCCCTCCCCTCCACCGACCGCAACACGTACTTTCTTAATGTGGTCGACGAGTATTCCCGATTCCCCTTCGCCGTCCCATGCCCCGATATGACATCTGCCTCTGTCATCAAAGCCCTCAACACCATTTTCGTTCTGTTCGGTTTCCCCGCCTACGTCCACAGCGACCGGGGATCCTCATTTATGAGTGAGGAGCTGCGCCAGTACCTGCTCAACAGGGGCATTGCCTCCAGCAGGACGATCAGCTACAACCCCAGGGGAAACGGGCAGGTGGAGCGGGAGAATGGGACGGTCTGGAGGGCCGTCCAGCTCGCCCTACGGTCCAGAAATCTCCCGGCCTCCCGCTGGCAGAAGGCCCTCCCCGACGCACTTCACTCCATTTGGTCGTTCCTGTGCACCGCGACCAACGAAACCCCCCATGAACGTCTCTTTGCCTTCCCCAGGAAGTCCACCTCCGGGGTTTCACTCCCAACGTGGCTGGCAGCTCCAGAACCCGTTCTCCTCCGCAAGCACGTGCGGCTCCACAAGGCGGACCCGTTGGTTGAGAGAGTACAGCTACTCCACGCGAACCCGCAGGACGCCTACGTAGCGCACCCCGATGGCCGCCAAGACACAGTCTCCCTCATGGATCTGGCACCAGCTGGGTCTCCCCCCCTCCCCCGGCGCACCCCACCGCAGCCCCCGCTCCAGGACAGTCCGTCCTCCCCTTGCTCCCACCCGAAGAGACACGCTCCTGGAGTCACCGAAGACCAAGCCGATGCCTGAGTCGCCATCAGCACTGCGGCGCTCTCAATGACAGATCAAGGCGCCCGATCATCTAAATTTGTAACCTTCTGTAATTTTAAAACCAATCTGTATGTATATAGTTTTCCACCACCTCCGCTGGACTCATTTTTAACAGGGGGTGAATGTGGTAGTCACCACTTTTGTATTATATTATGGGTATTACGGTAAGGCGCCTGTACTGCAGGTATGGGGGTAGATCCCTGCCTGCTGGCTCCGCCCAAGAGGGAGAGTATAAATGTGTGTTCTCTCCGAACAGCAGCCATTTTGTAAGCTGCTGTAGGAGGCCACCCATCTCTGTGTAATAAAGCCTCGATTACATTCTACTCTTGTCTCATCGTAATTGATAGTGCATCATGCTGGCTCTTTGAAATGGCTCTCCAATTGGTCCGACTCACCTCCTTTCTCCCCATCGCCCCGTCATTTTTCTTTCCCTTCAAGCATTTATCCAATTCCTTTTTAATGTTACTCCCCAGTCTGCTCACACCACCCTTTCAGGCAGCACATTCCAGAGAACTAAAGTTAAAGGTCTTGTTTTGTTAAACTATTTCATGGTGATGGATCGAATATCTAAAGGCCAATGTGTACGTTTTAGTACTTGGAAAGTAAGTAAGAATGCTCTTGGAAGTTGCACCCTCACTTTAAGTTACTTCATTTAAAGCTGTGAGCAGTTCAGGACTATTTTACAGAGCCTGTAAGTGACAAAGAAACATATTTGTCGTGTCATAGCTGCTGAGTCCAATAAAACCAACAAAATAAAATGGCAGTTATCACAAAAATACATTATTTATCACTTAAGACTATTGACAGCTATGTTCAAAGAGGAACCCTCCTGTGATATTGCAGGCCAAGAATTGTTCTCGTCTAAACAACAATGTTGTATCTCTGGCAACTGTGCCTGAAACTGAAAAAAATCAATAGCACTTCATGAGAGAGGTCCCGGTCTTCTGGTTTTATGACGAATTTGTCAATGCGAGTGGCCATTACGAGACTTTAAATGTGTGATGTGGAAACGCTTGAACAAAGTGAGAGACGAGTGTGAAAGGCAACCTGGTGAGAGTATTTTGGTCAAAATACAATACTTTCATCAACCTGCAATTATTTATATGGGCACCTGTCCAGTTGGATGATTATTCTCACATGGTGGCGCACTGTGTGAGCTGATAGATCAGAACAGCTGATATTTGCCTCTGATTTTCAACTAAATGCCACCAGTAAAGCTGCTGTTAACGTTTATTGTTTTAAATCTTCCAACACTCAAAACATGTGGCACAAGAGAGCAGAGTTATAACTTTGAAAATGGAAATAATCTCATGCAAGTTTATTAAGCTGGAATAAAAGGTATGGATTGGTCATAGTCATAAATTCAGAGAATAATTACACAATAGAAAGAGGCCATTTAGTCCAACAAGTCCATGCTGGCTCTCTGTAGAGACATCTAGTCAGTCCAATTCTCCACTCTACCCATGTAGTCTGGCAAATTTATTTCCCTATAATACTGAATCAATTTCCTTTTTAAATAATTGATTGTCTCTGCTTTTACTGCCCTTGTGTCCTGTTAACTTGAGGTCATTGCCGCTCGCTGCATATAAATATTTTTCCTCACACCCCTTCTGAACCTATTGCTGAAAACATTATACTGTGCTCTCTCTCCTTGTAACTATAACGAATGGGAATAGCTTCTCTCTGTTTACCTTATCTAAACTTGTCATAATCTTGTAAACTTATATCAAATCTTCCCTCAGCCTCCTTTGCTCCATGGAGAACAACTCCAGCTTCCCCAACCTTGAAACCATTCTGGTTAATCTCCTCCGCCAGTCGCACCCTCTCAAAGGCCTTCACATTCTTCTGAAAGTAGTTGTTGTCAGAACTGGACACAATACTTCAGCTGTAACCTAAACAAAGGTTTATAAAGGTTCAACATAGCTTCCCTACTTCTGTACTGGGCCAGGGTTTAGAGAACCCCAAAGTGTATCGTGGAGTTCACCTGAACCACAACTTTTAATGGATTGTGGTATGGGGACCACACGGCACACTCTACAGGTGTGGTACAGCAGAAATGGAAAATTATTTTTTAATGCAAAACAATGATTATTCTATGAACTCAAGTTAACCTTTTTAAAACATACAGTGAACATCTTAGCAACCATTAATTCAAATACAACCACCAAAGAATACAACACTAAGTAATCCTTAATAACTTCCCAAACAACATCCAGAAGACAAAAGAAACATCTTTTAACAGAAGCACTTGAGGTTTACATTCACAACTGAGAACATTTATAATTCTGAATTCACCAAATGATCAAGAGATCATTTTCATGGCAGAGAGAACAGCAGTACACCTGCTTTATCTGGCTTCAGCTCCAACACTGAAATCAAAACTAAAACACACCCTGCAGCAAACAGCCTAAAACAAAATTAAAAAGTTGACAGCCCAGCTCCACCCACACTCTGGCATCACTGATAAACACCCATTTCTTAAAGGTACATTTCTTAAACACCCATTTCTTAAAGGTACTCTCACATGACAGTTCTCAGCACCACTACTTACGAAACCCCAGATCTCATCAGCAAAATTCTCTGCCGACAGAATCCTCCAGTCCACTGGCAGGATACCCATGCCCACCAGTTTCCTGACAGCGTGGGGTGGACACAATGTGAAACTCCATTGGTCGGATGCGGCAACGGTGAATCCTGCTGCTAGCGGGACGGGCGGGGGTGTGCCGCACAGGAAATCACGGCTAGCGGACCGGAGAATCCCACCCCGTATGATTTGCTCATGACTTTCTCAATATAGCCTGCCACCTTCAAACTCACATGCACATGTACCCCCAGATTCTCCTGTCCCTTCCCAGTCTTTAGAACTGTGCCACGAAGTATATATTTTATTTCCCTATCTTTTCTGTTAGAATGTAGCACCTCACACGTCTCGGTATTACATTTCATCTGCCATTTCTCTACAAATTCCGCCAGCCTATCTATGTCATGTTGCAGCCGATTGGCATCATCCTCACTGGCTGCCACACTTCTAGGTTACGTAAATATTGAAATTTTGCTGTTTTCCAATATGCAAGCCATTCAAAAAATGAAGTGGTCTTCCCACAGACTTTTGCGAATACCACTCTCTACCATTCTCGAATATGAAAAATGACCATTTTCTACAACTTGTTGTTTTCTGTCCTTCAGCAATATTTCATCCAAGCTGACACAGACGTTCCTATTCCATGAGCCTTAATATTGACAACCAGCCTTTGGTGTGGTACTTCATCAAATCTTTTCTTAAAATCCATATAGACAACACACGCTGCATCCCATCATCACACCTGTTAATTCATCAAAAAATTTAATTTGGTTAGTCATTTACAATCTGTCTTTTAAAAACATTTTTACAATTCTCCTTCATTAATTTAAATCTCCCTAGTGCCTTTAAAATGTTCCCCTGATTGTTCTTTTTAAAGCCATTGATGCTAGACTACTGCTCAAGAATGCTAGGATTGTCCCTATACCTTTCCTTGACTAAGGTGTGACATTTGCCACTTTCCAATCCTCTGGCATCGCTCTCATGTCTCGGGAAGATTGTAGGATTATGGAACCCTGCCACTCTTTCCACCCTCGCTTCCCTTTGGAACATGGGATACAGGTTATCCAGGCCAGGTGATTTACCTGTGCTATGTTTACCCAGTCTTTCCAGTCTATCTTTCCAACAACTTTCACCTCATTCTTTACCTCTCATATCAATCTCTCCTTCTACAGATATTTTGCCAGCATCCTCTTAGTAAACACCAATAGAAAACAACCATTAAGTCTCCTATCCTGGCCCTGCGCCTCCAGCCATAGACGGTACCACCTTCTTTGTCCTGGATATGCCCCACCCCACTTCTGAGTGTTTATGTTCTGGTTGAAGAGTTGGGTTTATGTAACTGCCATTCTATTCTCACAATGTCTTTTTGCCAGTCTTACTTTCCTCTTAATTTCCCCTTTCAACTTTTACTTGGCTTGACTCTCACTTGAAGAAGTCATCTTCCACGCATCATCGTTTTCTTTCATCATTTTCACTATATCCCTCATCATCCAAAGAGCCCTGGCTTTGGTTACCCTGGAGCGTCATTCTCCGACCCCCGCCGGGTCGGAGAATTGCCGGGGGCTGCCGTGAATCCCGCTTCCGCCGGTTGCCGAAGTCTCCGGCACCGGAGATTCGGCGGGGGCGGGAATCGCGCCGCGCCGGTTGGCGGGCTCCCCCGCTCGATTCTCCAGGCCTGGATGGGCCGAAGTCCCGCCGATAAATTGCCAGTCTCGCCGGCGTAAATTAAAGCACCTATTTACCGGCGGGACAAGGCGGCATGGGCGGGCTCCGGGGTCCCGGGGGGGGGCGCGGGGTGATCTGACCCCGGGGGTGCCCCCACGGTGGCCTGGCCCGCGATCGGGGCCCACCGATCCGCGGGCGGGCCTGTGCCGTGGGGGCACTCTTTCCCTTCTGCCTCCGCCACGGTCTCCACCATGGCGGAGGCGGAAGAGACTCCCTCCACTGCGCATGCGCGGGAAACTTTCAGCAGCCGCTGACGCTCCCGCGCATGCGCTGCCCCGACATGTCATTTCCGCGCCAGCTGGCGGGGCAACAAAGGCCGTTTCCGCCAGCTGGCGGGGTGGAAATTCCTCCAGCGTCGGCCTAACCCCTCAATGTTGGGGCTCGGCCCCCAAAGATGCGAAGCATTCCGCACCTTTGGGGCGGCGCAATGCCCGTCTGATTCGCGCCGTTTTGGGCACCAGTCGGCGGACATCGCGCCGTTTCGGGAGAATTTCGCCCCCTGTCTTTCCCTCTTGTTGAAAGGTACCTAACCTGTATCTGAAACACCTTGGTCTGGATTCACCGATCCCACAGCTGGCCGATGGGGTTTTCCATTGTGGGCACCCCATGCCGTCGGGAAACGCGTGGGCATGGGTGCGCTGCCGGCAGGGCTGAAGACCCCGCCAACGGGAAATCCGCAGGTCTTCTTTAAAGACCGCCCATTGCTCTGTTACAGTTTGCCCCGTCAAACTTTGGTTCCATTTTGCCCTGACTGCATCCTATCTCATCCCATTGGAGTTAGCGCTCTTCCAAATTAGAAATTCTATTTTAGATTGTTCCTTGCTCTCCTCCATTATTGGCTAAACTTTATAATATGATGTCCAAGTTCCTCCCACAGGGTCTCAATCAACTTAATCCACTTCATTCCCTAGCACCAGATATAGCAATACTTCCTTCCTATATGGTCAGAGAACATGCTCTTTTCAGGAAGTTCTCCTGAACATATTTCATAATTTCCTCTCCCTCCTTGCCCTTTACTTTATTCCAATTGATATTTGGGTAATTAATGTCCCCCAATATCACCTTCCTATAATTCTTGTGCATTTCTGTATTTCCCTTTCATATTTGTTTCTCAAGCTCTCTCTCTCACTACTTGAAAGTCGAGAGAATATTTTTTGTTTTTCAAATCTAACCAAATCGTTTCTGTCCTTCACCTTCATGGGCACCCTCTCTTTCCAACATTACAATGTCTTCCTAATCAGTACTGCTAGCTCACTTCCCTTTTGTCCTTCCCTATCTTTTCTGAACACTCAGAATCCATGAAGATTAAGAGCTGGATTCTCCGATTGCCAACACAGAAATCACGGGCGAAATTCTCCCCCAACGGCGGGATGTCCGCCGACTGGCGCCAAAGACGGCGCCAATCAGACGGGCATCACGCCGGCCCAAAGGTGCGGAATGCTCCAGGTTTAAACTTGTATGGCAGGGGGGTGGGCACGGGAGCAATAGGTCAGAAGGTGAGGGCATTGAGGGAGAACTAGGGAATAGGGACAGTGTGGCTCTGAGGCAGAGCAGACGGGGAAAAGTTGCTGAACACAGCGGGTCTGGTGGCCTGAAGTGCATATGTTTTAATGCAAGGAGCATTACAGGTAAGGCAGATGAACTTAGAGCTTGGATTACTACTTGGAACTATGATGTTGTTGCCATTACAGAGACCTGGTTGAGGGAAGGGCAGGATTGGCAGCTAATCGTTCCAGGATTTAGATGTTTCAGGCGGGATAGAGGGGGATGTAAAAGGGGAGGCGGAGTTGCGCTACTTGTTCGGGAGAATATCACAGCTATACTGCGAGAGGACACCTCAGAGGGCAGTGAGGCTATATGGGTAGAGATCAGGAATACGAAGGGTGCAGTCACAATGTTGGGGGTATACTACAGGCCTCCCAACAGCCAGCGGGAGATAGAGGAGCAGATAGGTAGACAGATTTTGGAAAAGAGTAAAAACAACAGGGTTGTGGTGATGGGAGACTTCAACTTCCCCAATATTGACTGGGACTCACTTAGTGCCAGGGGCTTAGACGGGGCGGAGTTTGTAAGGAGCATCCAGGATGGCTTCTTAAAACAATATGTAAACAGTCCAACTAGGGAAGGGGCGGTACTGGACCTGGTATTGGGGAATGAGCCCGGCCAGGTGGTAGATGTTTCAGTAGGGGAGCATTTCGGTAACAGTGACCACAATTCAGTAAGTTTTAAAGTACTGGTGGACAAGGATGAGAGTGGTCCGAGGATGAATGTGCTAAATTGGGGGAAGGCTAATTATAACAATATTAGGCGGGAACTGAAGAACATAGATTGGGGGCGGATGTTTGAGGGCAAATCAACATCTGACATGTGGGAGGCTTTCAAGTGTCAGTTGAAAGGAATACAGGACAGGCATGTTCCTGTGAGGAAGAAAGATAAATACGGCAATTTTCGGGAACCTTGGATGACGAGTGATATTGTAGGCCTCGTCAAAAAGAAAAAGGAGGCATTTGTCAGGGCTAAAAGGCTGGGAACAGACGAAGCCTGTGTGGCATATAAGGAAAGTAGGAAGGAACTTAAGCAAGGAGTCAGGAGGGCTAGAAGGGGTCATGAAAAGTCATTGGCAAATAGGGTTAAGGAAAATCCCAAGGCTTTTTACACGTACATAAAAAGCAAGAGGGTAGCCAGGGAAAGGGTTGGCCCACTGAAGGATAGGCAAGGGAATCTATGTGTGGAGCCAGAGGAAATGGGCGAGGTACTAAATGAATACTTTGCATCAGTATTCACCAAAGAGAAGGAATTGGTAGATGTTGAGTCTGGAGAAGGGGGTGTAGATAGCCTGGGTCCCATTGTGATCCAAAAAGACGAGGTGTTGGGTGTCTTAAAAAATATTAAGGTAGATAAGTCCCCAGGGCCTGATGGGATCTACCCCAGAATACTGAAGGAGGCTGGAGAGGAAATTGCTGAGGCCTTGACAGAAATCTTTGGATCCTCGCTGTCTTCAGGGGATGTCCCGGAGGACTGGAGAATAGCCAATGTTGTTCCTCTGTTTAAGAAGGGTAGCAAGGATAATCCCGGGAACTATAGGCCGGTGAGCCTTACTTCAGTGGTAGGGAAATTACTGGACAGAATTCTTCGAGACAGGATCTACTCCCATTTGGAAGCAAATGGACGTATTAGTGAGAGGCAGCACGGTTTTGTGAAGGGGAGGTCGTGTCTCACTAACTTGATAGAGTTTTTCGAGGAGGTCACTAAGATGATTGATGCAGGTAGGGCAGTAGATGTTGTCTATATGGACTTCAGTAAGGCCTTTGACAAGGTCCCTCATGGTAGACTAGTACAAAAGGTGAAGTCACACGGGATCAGGGGTGAACTGGCAAGGTGGATACAGAACTGGCTAGGCCATAGAAGGCAGAGGGTAGCAATGGAGGGATGCTTTTCTAATTGGAGGGCTGTGACCAGTGGTGTTCCACAGGGATCAGTGCTGGGACCTTTGCTATTTGTAGTATATATAAATGATTTGGAGGAAAATGTAACTGGTCTGATTAGTAAGTTTGCAGACGACACAAAGGTTGGTGGAATTGCGGATAGCGATGAGGACTGTCTGAGGATACAGCAGGATTTAGATTGTCTGGAGACTTGGGCGGAGAGATGGCAGATGGAGTTTAATCCGGACAAATGTGAGGTAATGCATTTTGGAAGGGCTAATGCAGGTAGGGAATATACAGTGAATGGTAGAACCCTCAAGAGTATTGAAAGTCAAAGAGATCTAGGAGTACAGATCCACAGGTCATTGAAAGGGGCAACACAGGTGGAGAAGGTAGTCAAGAAGGCATACGGCATGCGTGCCTTCATTGGCCGGGCATTGAGTAGAAGAATTGGCAAGTCATGTTGCAGCTGTATAGAACCTTAGTTAGGCCACACTTGGAGTATAGTGTTCAATTCTGGTCGCCACACTACCAGAAGGATGTGGAGGCTTTAGAGAGGGTGCAGAAGAGATTTACCAGAATGTTGCCTGGTATGGAGGGCATAAGCTATGAGGAGCGATTGAATAAACTCGGTTTGTTCTCACTGGAACGAAGGAGGTTGAGGGGCGACCTGATAGAGATATACAAAATTATGAGGGGCATAGACAGAGTGGATAGTCAGAGGCTTTTCCCCAGGGTAGAGGGGTCAATTACTAGGGGGCATAGGTTTAAGGTGAGAGGGGCAAGGTTTAGAGTAGATGTACGAGGCAAGTTTTTTACGCAGAGGGTAGTGGGTGCCTGGAACTCGCTACCGGAGGAGGTAGTGGAAGCAGGGACGATAGGGACATTTAAGGGGCATCTTGACAAATATATGAATAGGATGGGAATAGAAGGATACGGACCCAGGAAGTGTAGAAGATTGTAGTTGAGTCAGGCAGTATGGTCGGCACGGGCTTGGAGGGCCGAAGGGCCTGTTCCTGTGCTGTACATTTCTTTGTTCTTTGTTCTTTGGCGGCCTAGCCCCAACATTGAGGGGCTAGGCCGACGCCGGAGGGATTTCCGCCCCGCCAGCTGGCGGAAATGGCGTTTGTTGCCCCGCCAGCTGGCGCGGAAATGCGGCGCATGCGCGGGAGCGTCAGCGGCCGCTGTCAGTTTCCCGCGCATGCGCAGTGGGGAGAGTCTCTTCCGCCTCCGCCATGGTGGAGGCCGTAGCGGAGGCGGAAGGGAAAGAGTGCCCCCACGGCACAGGCCCGCCCGCGGATCGGTGGGCCCCGATCGCGGGCCAGGCCACCGTGGGGGCACCCCCCGGGATCAGATCGTCCCACGCCCCCCCCAGGACCCCGGAGCCCGCCCACGCCGCCTGGTCCCGCCGGTAAATACCAGGTTTGATTTACGCCGGCAGGACAGGCAATTCCTGGGCGGGACTTCGGCCCATCCGGGCCGGAGAATCCAGCGGGGGGTCCCGCCAACCGGCGCGGCCCGATTCCCGCCCCCGCCCAATCTCCGGTACCGGAGACTTCGGCGGGGGCGGGGGCAGGATTCACGGCGGCCAACGCCCCACATTCGGCGATTGGCCAGAGAATCCGTTTTAACGGCAAAATCGGGAGCGGCGCGGTTTTTGGGATGCTCCACCCCATCCAAAACGGCATAATCGGTGAGGATACTGCACGCCATTGGGACGTGGAGCCTCAGGACGTCACCTGAAGGCCCTCCCCTAATGTGCCACCCTTGATGGTCCGACTTCCCAAAGGTCATGGATCACTTGGTTCTCAGTTTTCGGGGACTGTGTCCAGCGCCGCCACAGTCGGGGAGGGGAGCCGTTCCGCTGTCCAGGGGGGGACTTCAGTGGAGGCTGGGGAGGGGGGGTGTGGTCCGGGGGGTGACGAAGGGAATTACGGGGGTCATTATCTGGCAGGCCGGGTCCACGCACGGCCGGCGCCATGTTGTATGGCGCGACATCCGCAAGTCGGCGCCGTGCGCATGCGCGGCCACGGACCTGGCAATTCTCCGTCCGTATCTGCAGGTAAAGCCGGGGCTTTATGTAGCATGGGCGGAGCATCGTGCGGGGGCAGCGCCAACCTTTTGGTCGTAAGACCAGATGCATGCTCCAGACGTAGCCGCGCAATCAGAGAATCCAGCCCTCAGTGTCCAGTTCCAACCATTTTTAAACCATATTTCCATTATTATCACTGCATCATATTCCCACATGATTATTTTCACTTTTAGCTCACCAACTTATTCACCGTGCGATTATATTCAAGTATTCTAAATGGTCTTTGTATTCATTGTAGTCCTTCCTATTCTCTCTTGTTTAATATGGTGCTCCTTTATTTTCTAGTACCGTGCAACACTCTCAGTCCTTTCGGGACATTTTCCCTCCTTTCTACTTCTACATGCTGGTGCCTACTCTTGCCAATGTAGTGCCCCAACTATATTGTTTATTCTGCTTTAAATGTGACAGCATCATCACAGGCCATTATCCGTATTCCACCAACATTTGTACAACATTTGTACTAAACCAGACATGACCCATTGAAATGGTAATCCTAATAATGAAAACTGGAAAATGGAAATAACCTAAAGATTAATTTTGATGATTTCACGTGGTGGGGGTGGGCCTATTTCCTTAACAGCTTGTTTCACTGTGGGATAGTCCTTAGGAGGAAAGATTGCTGGTACACTGTCTTGGAATAAATGCTGCAGATTCTCCATTGGCGAGATACTCCGCTTTACTGGCAGCGTACCCACGCCCATGGGTTTTCTGATGGCGTGGGATGGCCATAATGGGAAACCCCATTGGCTGGCTGCCGGAAGGGAGGTTCCCGCTGCTAGTGGAGGCATGCCGTGGCGGAAAACGGGGCTGGCAGGACAGAGAATCTCACCCACTGTCTTTGTCGTTTATGTGGATGGCTCCCTCAGGTCTTATTGGAGGGCACCAGGTACATGTTTTGATTATTTCTAGAGAAGAGAGAATGTAGAGAATCCCTACAGTGTAGAAGGAGGCCATTTGGCCCGTCGAGTCTGCACCGACCTTCTGAAAGAGCACCCGACCTAGCCCCAATGTCTGGTAAGCAATAACTCTGATATTTTTGTTGCAATACCAAGGGTTCCTCCTCAAAGGTCTAAGAGCCCTGTTTGTTGTGGATGTTATCTGCTGAATGTGGAACCCTCGTTGAAGTTTGTTTTTAAGATGAATTCCCAGGTATCCTTTCTCACTTGCTGCAAGGTCAGTGGAAGAGCCAGGGAAGCTGGGGGAAAACTATATCTCGCCTGTGGGATTCACCTGGTAATGTTACATTGGATGAGTGGAGATCACACGGAAATTCACTCCTACTTTATTAAACTGATAAAAATAGATACGACGGTTCAAATAGATGGAATAATTGGCGTATGTGGAATAATAAGTAAAATCAAAGTTCAAATTATACAGACAAGGAAGAAAAAAAGAGCAGAGAGAGAGGGACAGCAGAACCTCTAGCTGTAGCAGAATGTTTTTATTCCATAAAATGATATTTATTTTAATAATTTGGAGACAATTGTCCTGTATTAAAGATACTCCTGACATGTGCCTGACTTTATTATTGTGACGAGTGATACAAGGTTTGTTTTATGTCAGAGTGTGTGAACTGTAAACTAAAACTCAACCACCCCCGAGGCGAATTTATTGAATCTGCCAACCATCTAAAGGCTATTAGCTGGTTACCAGTTTTTTCTATTTGTTACAGAATGTTCCCGATAAGCATCTTATTGTCCTTGGGAAGATGCAGGGAGAAGTAACAAAGGCGATTCCAAGTATCAAGAAGGATGTTAGGTTTCTCTTTTGAAAAGAGGAGATCCATTCAAGGTGATCCATTTAAAGGACTCAAGGTTATGAAGGGAATTGACAAAGCAAATCCAGATGAATTGTTCATGATGGTAAGCTCAAACACCAGGGGATAGAAGCTAAAAATGAGAAAGTTAGGAGCCTGAAGAGAAGTCAGACAGAATCATTTTGCAAAAAGGGAATAGAATTATAGAGCAACTTATCGGACAAAGCATGTACGCAATGTCTCTCAGGAGAGATAAAGGATCAGGGAATGCGTGGTGAAAAGGGAATGTGGGATAAAGATCAATTAAAAAGGAACTTGAAGGACTTCCGGTGACGGCGGGCAGGAGGCGGCCGCACAATGCAGAGCCCCCGCTCGGGAACGGCAATTTCAGGGCTTTAAGCCCGGTCCCAGGGTCCGCGGAGGCAGCAGAAGAAGGGAGAAGGCACGGAGGAGGCACTGAGAAGACACAGGAGGGGAAGAAACCCCAAAGAAAAATGTCGAGGGTGAGCCAAAGAACTGCCAAAAAAAACCAGCTGGAGGTCCGTCGGGGAGTGGAAAGGTCACCGCGGGGTCACCAGGAAAAATGGAGGCTGGAGCACCAGGGAAGGCCGCACTGCTTACGGCTGAAGAAATAACCAAGGTGATGGCTGCGGAATTTGAAAAGCAGTTGGCGCAGATTGCGAAATGCATGGAGACGGTGAGGAAGGAGATGAGGGAGGTCTTGAGTGTGCTGGTGGAGGAGGCGGTTTCCCCGGTGAGGACGGAGGTGGAGAGCGCAGTGGCGGAGGTGCGAGAGCAAGGGGAGGTGCTGAAGGAAGTGAAGGAGACGTTATTGCAGCACGGTGATCAACTTGCCTCGATGGGGAAAGAGATGCGGAAGGTGATGGATACTAACAAGGATCTGCGAGGAAAAATGGAAGACCTGGAAAATAGATCCAGGCGACAGAACGTGAGGATTGTGGGGCTGCCCGAAGGAGTTGAAGGACCGAAGCCGACTGAGTATTTTGCCACGATGCTGGCAAAACTACTGGGGGAGGGGGAGGACCCCTCCCGATATGAACTGGATCGGGCTCATCGGTCGTGGAGGCCTGTACCAAAGGCGAGTGAGCCGCCAAGGGCAGTGACTCTGTGCTTCCGTAGGTACAGGGTGAAGGAGAAGGTCCTGAGCTGGGCCAAGCAGAAGCGGGTGGTGCAGTGGGCTGGAGCTGGTATACGTGTATACCAGGACTTTACGGTGGAGCTGGCAAGGAGGCGGGCTGCCTTCAACCGGGTGAAGAGGGCACTGTACATTAGCAAGGTGCGGTGCGGCATTGTATATCCAGCGAAGCTGAGGGTGACTTACAAGCTCTGGGACTTTTATTTTGGAACGGCAGAAGCAGCGGAGGAGTTTGCGAAAGCAGAAGGACTGTGGCAGAACTGACAAATTGAGGAATGGCCATGTGCCGATGTAACCTCATGACTGTATTTTCTTCTTTTTTGTATCACTGCGCGCGGGTGTAGAGATTAAAGGAGCCAAGGTGGTATATATTTGGACAAGGGAAGGGACGGGACTTTCACTCAAAATGAGAGTTCTTTGCGGTGTAGGTGGATAGGCGGGGTTTGTGTGCTAAAAGGGGATCTTTGGGCTTTCCTGGGGCCGGGCAAGTGGGAAAGGGACCCGGGCGGGGGCCTCCACGCTGGCCGGTGTGTGCCGGCCAGTGAATGGGAGTGAGGTGGGGGAGGGGCTGCGGCCATCGGAGCCTGGCAGAACAGGGTCCGAGTGGTCTAGCCGGGGTGGAAAGTTGGGGGGGAAGGAACCGAGGGTAGGGGGAGGAGTCTTACAAGAGGCAGTGGCCGGGAGGAGCTGGAGACCTGGGGTGGGGAGGTGGGGGGTGGGGGGGTGGGAGTTGTGTAAGATTAAGGGTGACTACGGATAATCCCTGATTTATTTTTGTCATTTGTTTATGTAAACATGCGGGTTGAGGTTTGGGGGTTGGTGGGTAGATGGGATCGTTGTTGTTATTATGGCGACTGACATATCTTGCTGATTATTGTTTATTGTTGATGGATGTAAATGTGGGAGAAAATGTGAAAATGGAGGAGAATAAAACATTTTTTTTTTTAAAAAGGAACTTGAAAATACAGGCACCTGAGTTGGAGGAGTCCCTCATTCACAGGCACTGGATGGTTGATTGATGACTGTGGTACCAGGAAGACACGGGGGGGCCTGCTGAAAGCCACACCTCTGTCCTTGTTGCTGACTACCCCTGTCACCATGAACCCCCCCCCCTCCCCTGCCACCCCTGCACCCGACCCCCCCATCATTACTCAACTCTGGTCTGGGATTCAGCAACAGTACTGGGTCTCAGGAGGATGTCATACTGGGAAGAGCACAGTACGAAGTCTTACAACACCAGGTTAAAGTCCAACAGGTTTGTTTCGATGTCACTAGCTTTCGGAGCACTGCTCCTTCCTCAGGTGAATGAAGAGGTATGTTCCAGAAACACATATATAGACAAATTCAAAGATGCCAAACAATGCTAGGAATGCGACCATTAGCAGGTGATTAAATCTTTACAGATCCAGAGATGGGGTAACCCCAGGTTAAAGAGGTGTGAATTGTATCAAGCCAGGACAGTTGGTAGGATTTCGCAGGCCAGATGGTGGGGGATGAATGTAATGCGACATGAATCCCAGGTCCCGGTTGAGGCCGCACTCATGTGTGCGGAACTTGGCTATAAGTTTCTGCTCGGCGATTCTGCGTTGTCGCGGGTCCTGAAGGCCGCCTTGGAGAACGCTTACCCGGAGATCAGGGCTGAATGCCCTTGACTGCTGAAGTGTTCCCCGACTGGAAGGGAACATTCCTGCCTGGTGATTGTTGCGTGATGTCCGTTCATTCGTTGTCGCAGCGTCTGCATGGTCTCGCCAATGTACCACGCTTCAGGACATCCTTTCCTGCAGTGTATGAGGTAGACAACGTTGGCCGAGTCGCACGAGTATGTACCGCGTACCTGGTGGGTGGTGTTCTCACGTGTAATAGTGGTATCCATGTCGATGATCTGGCACGGCCTGCAGAGATTGCCATGACAGGGTTGTGTGGTGTCGTGGTCACTGTTCTGAAGACTGGGTAGTTTGCTGCAAACAATGGTTCGTTTGAGGTTGCGCAGTTGTTTGAAGGCAAGTAGTGGGGGTGTGGGGATGACCTTGGCAAGATGTTCATCGTCATCAATGACGTGTTGAAGGCTGTGAAGAAGGTGACGTAGTTTCTCCGCTCCGGGGAAGTACTGGACGACGAAGGGTATTCTGTCGGTTGTGTCCCATGTTTGTCTTCTGAGGAGGTCGGTGCGGTTTTTCGCTGTGGCGCGTTGGAACTGTCGATCGATGAGTCGAGTGCCATATCCCGTTCATACGTTCACCTTAAACACATTAAAGAAGCCATCCCCTATGGACAAGCGCTCCGTATACACAGGATCTGCTCAGACGAGGAGGAGCGTAACAGACATCTACAGACGTTGAAAGATGCCCTCGTACGAACGGGATATGGCAATTTTCAAAAGACTGCAATTTTGCAGCCTTCGCCCATTCTGATACAAATTGAACCCAAAATAGAATTTCTATTCCCTGCTCACCATTTCCACCCCTTCCAACTGTCTGCAGCTGAGTTAAGCTGTTCGCAACTTTGACCTTGAGATCAGCTTCCAAACACATTTCTGATTCATCTTAAAAAACGTTTACCTGCTTTTCCGCAACATTCTCCAACACCACCTTTGCCTCAATTCAGTTGTTGCTAAAATCCCTCATCCATGTCATTGTTACCTCGAGATTCCACTCGTCAAATATGCCTGTCCACCCAACATAAAAGGAGCTCACCTTGAACTCTGCTAAACATATTTTACCTCCCTCCTAATCTGTTTCATCATAGCGCCTTGCTTACTAACCTACACTGGCTTCCAGTACAACAAGATGTTACAAAAACAAAGTTCATAAGGTTGTAACTTGTTGGGGCTATTTCTTCAATTTAAGGTAGATGGAGAAATGAAAGGATCATGTGACCTGCTTTGCCTCCTGAACAAGCCATGAAACTTTCAGCTTCCCACCTAATGCCTTGGACCTGCCACCCGACTGCATCTCTCTCCTCACTAACAATGAGATTATTCTCTTCGCTTCCCAGTACCCTCAGTTCAACCCCAGGAACCCACTGTTAACAGAACCGACGTTGCCCTCTGGGACCATCTCTCGACTATTAGCCCCATCCATAATCCCCCTCCAAACCATAGGGTCCGCAGAAACAAGAAGTAAGGCCCTTTCCTCCATCCTTGTCCCTGCACTCTTGTATTCCCTTGTTGCTTTCCTCCCTGCCTTGGGCAGCCTATCTTCCTTCCCTGGAGAGCCTGCCATCCTTCCACTTTTAGCCTGCCTCCCATGTCCAGCCTCCACTCTACCTATCCACCCTTCACTGCTGGCCATGTCTTCCCTGTCCAGCCTTCGTATAGCTTGGCCGAACAGCCTCTGGTCTCAATCAGGAGCCTGATATTTGCGAGATATACCCAAGAAGGTCAAAGCAGTGACCACTCACTTCAAAGTTATGTAGGAAGTCAACTGCGCCAGGTGCGCACAAGATATATGCAGTCATAAATGTGAACACTCTAATTTATGGCTGGACAGGAACTTAATTTAGAGCGGGAACTTAATTCTGGCAGCCTGCCTTTTTAATGAACCTGCATCACTTAGTAATGTACGCAGAAGGGCTTCCTGACTATCTGCTCCACCAAGTCTTCTATCATGATGAAAATGAAATGAAATGAAATGAAAATCACTTATTGTCACAAGTAGGCTTCAATGAAGTTACTGTGAAAAGCCCCTAGTCGCCACATTCCGGCGCCTGTTCGGGGAGGTTGGTATGGAATTGAACCGTGCTGCTGGGCTGCCTTGGTCTGCTTTAAAAGCCAGCTATTTAGCCCAGTGTGCTAAACCAGCCTCCTTTGCCCCCTCTGTCACTCAATATCACTCTTGTTAAAGGTGTCCTAGATGTTTTGCTACATAAAAGGTAATACATAAATGCCAGTTCTTCATGATGGCATTTTTATATCTAGTACCGTTTCTCTCATAACTGCAAAGTCTTGGCCCAAAATTTCCCCGGCTGTGATCCGGACACTATTTTTACATACATATTTGTTAAGGGGAAGTCCTGTTTGACTAACTTGGTTGAATTGTTTTTATGAGGTAACCAATATAGTGGGGAAGGACAGTGCAATACTTTCCATAGGTAATTGGTAAAATCATTCATCTGAGGCTTGTTCCCAAAATCAAAGCCAATGGGATAAAAAGGAAAGTAGCATGGGCACACAATTGGCAAAGCGATAGAAAATAGAGGTGAGGTAGAAAATGATTGTTTTGCAGACTGAAGTGAGGTGTACATTGGAATTCCTAAAATGTTTAAAACAAGGATCATTGTTGTTTTTAATGTACATAAATGACTTGGTGGTCTGGGTACAGGGCACAAATTTGACATTGGTAGTTGCTATGAAACTTGGAAAGGTAAGAAACAATAAGGAAGATAATAATAGTCTTCATGATAGAAGAGGTGGACACATTGAAAATGAAATTCAGTGCAAAAACGTCTAACGTAATAGAACATAGAACATACAGTGCAGAAGAAGGCCATTTCGGCCCATCGAGTCTGCACCGACCCACTTAAGCCCTCACTTCCACCCTGTCCCCGTAACCCAATAACCCCTCCTAACCTTTTTGGACACTAAGGGCAATTTAGCATAGCCAGTCCACCTAACCTGCACGTCTTTGGACTGTGGGAGGAAACCAGAGCACCCGGAGGAAACCCACGCACACACGGGGAGAACGTGCAGACTCCGCACAGACAGTGTCCCATTCTTTTAAAACATTCTTTCAAAAAAATATTTCAATTGAAAACTTTTTCATTGATAACAAGAAAACAACATAATATAAACGGATGTTACAAATTACAATATAAAAGAAACACACTCAACATTTGAGAACACATCAAAACCTAACCCCTCCAGCAATAAACTAAAACTAACCCCTCTCCCTCCCAACTGAGGGTGATTAACTCTTTAAAGAGAGAAAATGAATGGCTGCCGTCTCAGGTAGAACCCCTCTACCGACCCCAGAATGGTGCACTTGACCTTCTCCAAATGCAAAATTCCATGAGGTCACTCAACCAGACTGGATGGAGTAGGAGACCTCCACCCAAGGTGCATATTCTTATTGGGAAGAATGAAGGAAATGCATGCTAGATGCTGCAATATTAAATGGATGTGAGAAGAGAGACATGGCGGTGCTCACATATAAATCCTTCATGTATTGTGTGGTAACTATAAGCTGGTTTTAACTTATGGATTTATTTCATTTGGATGTTGTTTGGGGGAAGGGGAAGTTTTACGGAGTTCAGGGATCGAAGATATATTTTAAGAAGGGGTACATTCTGGATAAACTGTGTGTGTGTTTCGTGGTTCATATACTTAATTGTCTTAGACCAAAGTAGTCCTGTTCGTGTGTATTTGTCTTTTCTTTAATTTAATAAGTAGTCTTTAACAATTGTCAGACCCCAACTGGACTGTTTGCGCTCGCTGGGGCTTCACTTGACTCCTCACACCATTCCAGAAACAAAACTACACACCTCACGAATGAGTGTTACAAGTTGGGCTACCCTCAGAGAAAACATCAGCGTGGTTGGTGACAGTTTACAATGAGTCAGGAGCACAACCTGAGGGCAGAATTTTAAGGTGATTGCACAGAAGAATTAGAGGTGTCATGAGGTAAAATCTTGTTCTATAATGGGTGGTTAGGATTGAAATGCACTGCCCAAGAGTATGATGAACACAGGGTAGTAGCCCTTAAAATATTTGGAGGAAAAAAACATTGCTGAGACATGGGGAAAGAACAGGGAAATAGGGCAAAATGGATTGCTCTACAAAAGACCCAGTATCCATTCAATGTGCTGACTGGCCTTCCGCAGTGCTTTATTATGATGCTAAGATCCTATATTTGCCAGACAGCATCCTTTTTATGTTCTCCACAGTTAGCAAGTTAATACTTTTTTGAGAAGCAAGGAGCTTGTAGGAGCTCACAAAGCAGTGTGTGTGTGTCACATAATACGTGTTACCATGTGATGCACAATCAATACGCTTGAGTCCACGTGGAGTCATATCGATTCAGCTTTAATCAGATAGAACTGTACCCAGCAGCGAAGTTACAGAAGTGAAGGCTGCTGGGTACGGCACAGGTTCTTATACCACGCCTCTCAGGGCGGGGCTATGTACATTGCCCAATGGCAGACCCCACGGTCTAGCCAATGGTTATTCCTCTCTCTGGTACCGCAATACCTGGTATTACCACATTCACCCCCTGTTAAAAAAAAGAGCCAGCGGGGTGATGGCCAGTATTGCTGTCGCCTTTTTCTGGTAGGACCAGTTATTGCAGGTACCATGCTATCGAGGGTTGTGGAGAAAATTATTGCGTTGTTAATTCTTCTTCATGGTGCTGCAATCAGACGATCGGGTGGCCTGGTCGTCCTACTGGAGTGTCTAAGTTTCGGCGGCAATCCTGGTGAGGGCCCCGGCAGTAGTGACTCCGGGAACGTGGTGTCTTCCTCCCAGGCAGTTTCGTCACCCCTAGTCGGCGCTGTAAGGTCGAAGGATGGGCAGAAGGAAGGGGTGCCTGAAGGGGGCGTCGGTGCCTGCTCGGCTCCGGGTCGGGGTTCTGGGTTCTGGCGGCAGTACTGACCCTCCGGTCAGGTACGGGGGGGGGGGGGGGGGGGTGGCAGTGGCTCGGGCGCGCGTGGTGCTCCGGCGGGCGCCAGGTCCCGGAGGGAGTCCGTATCTTGGCGTCCGTCGGGGAATGCTATGTAGGTGTACTGGGGTAGGCATGCAACAGGTGGACCCTTTCAACCAGCGGGTCCGACTTGTGCGCCCTTGCATGTTTCCGCAGCAGAACAGTTCCAGGTGTTGCTAGCCAGGTTGGGAGCGAGGTCCCCGAGGAGGACTTCCTGGGGGAAACCAGGAGACGTTCATGAGGTGTCTGGTTCATGGTAGTACATAGCAGTGACCGAATGGAGTGCAGGACCACTGGGAGGACTTCTTGCCAGCGGGAGACTGGGAGATTCCTGGACTGAAGGGCCAGCAGGACGGTCTTCCAGACCGTTCCGTTCTCCCTTTCTACCTGCCCGTTTCCCCGGGGGTTGTAGCTGGTCGTCCTGCTCGAGGCGATGCCTTTGCTAAGCAGGAACTGGCGCAGCTCGTCGCTCATAAAGGAGGACCCCCTATCACTGTGGATGTATGCGGGGAAACCGAACAGTGTAAAAATAGTTTGGAGTGCCTTGATGACGGTGGTTGTGGTCATATCCGGGCAGGGGATGGCGAATGGGAACCGGGAGTACTCATCAATCACGTTAAGGAAGTACGTGTTGTGGTCGGTGGAGGGGAGGGGGCCTTTGAAGTCCATGCTGAGGTGTTCAAAGGGACGGGAAGCCTTGATCAGATGCGCCCTCTCTGGTCGGTAGAAGTGCGGTTTACACTCCGCGCAGATTTGGCAGTCCCTGGTGACAGTCCTGACCTGTTCGATGGAGTAAGGCAGGTTCTGGGACTTAACGAAATGGAAGAACCGGGTGACTCCCGGGTGGCAGAGGTCCACGTGGAGGGCACGGAGGCGGTCTACTTGCGCGGTGGCATAAGTGCCGCGGGGTTGAGCATCAGGAGGCTCGTTCAGCTTCCCGGGACGATACAAGATCTCATAATTGAAGGAAGAGAGTTCGATCCTCCACTGCAAGATCTTGTCGTTCTTGATCTTGCCCCGCTGTGCATTATCGAACATGAAGGTCACCGACCGTTGGTCCGTGAGGAGAGTGAATCTCCTGCCGGCCAGGTAATGCCTCCAGTGCCGCACAGCTTCCACTACGGCCTGGGCCTCCTTTTCAACCGAGGAGTGGCAAATTTCGGAAGCATGGAGAGTGCGGGAGAAGAAAGTCACAGGCCTGCCTGCTTGGTTGAGGGTGGCGGCCAGAGCTACGTCAGACGCGTCACTCTCGACCTGGAAGGGGATGGACTCGTCGATGGCGCGCATCGTGGCATTTGCGATGTCCACTTTGATGCGGCAGAAGGCATGGCGGGCCTCCGTCGACAGGGGGAAGGTCGTGGATTGGATTAGGGGTCGGGCCTTGTCGGCGTAATTAGGGACCCATTGTGCACAGTAGCTAAAGAAGCCGAGGCAGCGCTTTAGGGCCTTGGGGCAGTGAGGGAGGGGGAACTCCATAAGGGGGCGCATGCGTTCTGGGTCGGGGCCTATGACTCCATTTCGCACTACTTAGCCTAGGATGGCTAGACGGTCGGTGCTAAACACGCACTTCTCTTTATTGTAGGTCAAATTCAGGAGGTGCGCGGTCTGGAGAAATTTACGGAGGTTGGTGTCGTGGTCCTGCTGGTCATGGCCGCAGATGGTGACGTTGTCAAGATACGGGAACGTTGCGTGTAAGCCGTACCGGTCAACCATTCGGTCCATCTCATGCTGGAAGACCGAGACACCATTTGTGACACCAAAGGGAACCCTTAAAAAGTGTTAGAGCCGCCCATCTGCTTCAAGGCAGTGTACTGGCGGTCACTAGTGCGGAGGGGTAGCTGGTGGTAGGCAGACTTGAGATCCACCGTGGAGAAGACTTTGTATTGCGCAATCCTGTTCACCAGGTCGGCTCTACGGTGGAGGGGGTATGCGTCCAGTTGCGTAAACCGGTTGATGGTCTGGCTATAGTCTATGACCATCCTATGCTTCTCCCTGGTCTTTACCACCACTACTTGAGCCCTCCAGGGGCTATTGCTCGCTTCGATGACCCCTTCCTTCAGCAGCCTTTGGACCTCGGACCTGATGAAGGTCCGGTCCTGGGCGCTGTACCGTCTGCTCCTGGTGGCGACGGGTTTGCAATCCGGGGTGAGGTTCGCAAACAGGAAAGGCGGGTCGACCTTAAGGGTCGCAAAGCCGCAAACCATAAGAGGGGGTATAGGGCCGCCAAATTTAAAAGTAAGGCTTTGTCGGTGGCACTGGAAATCCAGTCCCAGAAGGGTGGCTGCGCAGAGGTGCGGCAGCACGTATAGGCGGAAATTGCGGAATTCCCTGCCTTGGACGGTGAGGTGTGCTAGGCAGAACCCTTTTATCTGCACCGCGTGTGACCGGAGGCCAGGGAGATCCTTTGTTGGGTAGGGTAGGTTACCAGAGAACAGCGCCTTACCGTGTCGGGGTGGACGAAACTCTTCGTGCTCCCGGAGTCGATGAGGCATGACATGACGTGGCCGTTGATGCCGAACGTCGTGGTGGCCTTTGCTAGCGTTCGGGGCCGACTCTGGTCCAGGGTGACGGAGGCCAGCTGCAGCAAGGAGTGAATATCGGGCAGCGCATCGTCAGCCGTGTTAGGGGCTTGAGGCCCCATCCAAGATGATGCCGCCCATGGCTCGCACATGGAGTCCGGGGACTCTGAGGATGGCGGCGGGGAGAAACAAAATGGCGGCGGGGAGGGACAAAATGGCGGTGCACTCTGCTCCCACGAGGCGGAGGCCAGCTGCAACAACGGGTTTTGGTCGGGCAGCACGTAGCCATCCGCGCTGGGGGCTTGAGGCCCCATCCAAGATGGCGCCGGCCATGGATCGCACATGGAGTCTGGGGACTCGGAAGATGGCGGCGGGGAGGAGCAACCTGGCGGCACATGCTGCTCCAGCGTGGCGGAGGCCAGCTGCATCACAGGGTTTTGGTCGGGCGGCGCGTAGCCAGCCGCGCTGGGGGCTTGAGGCCCCATCCAAGAAGGCGCCGGCCATGGATCGCACGTGGAGTCCGGAGACTCGGAAGATGGTGGCGGGGAGGAGCAAACTAGCGGAGGTGGGCCTTGGACGGCCGGGACCCGCCAGAAAGACTGCGCCCGTGGGTTGGCCGTGGCCCTAGGGCAGGGGGGTGGAGGTGAGCGCATGAGCGGGGCGTGCCGCGGCGTTTTGGGCGGTGAGCGCTGGCCGGTCGGGGCCCGGAGCGGGGCGTGCTGCGTCATTCCGGGTGCGCAGAAGACCGCGGCCATAGCGCGGGGCGGGGAGAGGTGGGCGGTCGAGGCCTGGAGCTGCGGCGTTTTGGGCGGGGAGGAGTAAACTAGCGGCGTATGCTGCTCCATTGTGACGGAGGCCAGCTGCAGCGAGGGGTTTTGGCCCGGCAACACGTAGCCAGCCGCACTGGGGGCCTGAGGCCCCGTCCAGGATGGCGCCGGCCAGGGGTCGCCCGTGGAGTTCGGGGACGGAGACCCCGAGGATTGGGTCGGCGAGGGACCAAATGGCTGCACGTACTCCTCCAGCGTGGTTGCCGTGGAGAAGAAAGGCTGTGGCAGCGACGCTGCCTGGCGGGGCAAAAACTGCGATGCGCGTTGGGCCGGCGGGGCTGGGAAAAGGGAGTGCGGCGGTGGGCCTGGAACGGTCGGGGCGTGGAGGAACGGCTGTGGTTGCGCGGCGGGCGGCTGGAGGAATGGCTGAGGGTAGTCGTTGGATACCGCGTTCACCGCGTGGGCGAGGCAGACCACGGCATAGTGGCCTTTCTTGCCGCACCCTTTGCAGGTGACGGTGCGGGCTGGGCAGCGCGCGCCCGGGTGATTCGCCTGGCCGCAGAAGAAGCAGCGTTGGCCGGCGGCGGTGGCGGGGCGCCTTGCCACGCAGGCCTGCGGAGTTTGCGGGTAAGTCTGGGGGGCTGCCGCGGCGCGGTTCCACGCAGCCCAGGGGGGCGCGGTGCACGTGGGGGCGTACGCCAGGGCGTTTCTGTACGCCATGCCCATAGGCCCTGCCAGGGCCCGGGCCTCGGCGAGGCTCAGCGTCTCCATTTCGAGCAGCCTTCGGCGAATATCGGGGGATATTATACCTGCCACGAAGGAGTCTCGAATTAAAAGTTCGGAGTGCTCGTTCGCCGTCACCGCTGGGCAGCCGCAGTTTTGGCCCAGCACGATCAGCACCCTGTAGAAACCTTCTAGCGTCTCATCTGGACTCTGCCGTCTCGTTGCCAGCAGGTGACGGGCGTAGACCTGATTAAGTGGACGAATGTAGTGTCCTTCCAGCAGTTCCATGGCTTTATCATAGTTCGCCGCCCCTTCGATCAGGGGGTAGATCGCCGGGCTGACCCGCGAGCGTAGGAGGTGCATTTTCTGCCTTTCCGTGGGGGTGTCGGCAGCCGTCTCGAGGTAGCTCTGAAAGCACGCCAGCCAATGCTTAAAAATCTCGGTAGAATTTTCTGCGAGCGGGCTGAGCTGAAGGCACGTCGGCTTGATGCGGAGATCCATCCTTCAGAAGTACTTATCTGATTAAATTGATGCACAATCAATACGCTTGAGTCCACGTGGAGTCATATCGATTCAGCTTTAATCAGATAGAACTGTACCCAGCAGCGAAGTTACAGAAGTGAAGGCTGCTGGGTACGGCACAGGTTCTTATACCCCGCCTCTCAGGGCGGGGCTATGTACATTGCCCAATGGTAGACCCCGCGGTCTAGCCAATGGTTATTCCTCTCTCTGGTACCGCAATACCTGGCATTACCACACCACGGAATCCCAATTTAGCCTGTAAGACTCAATGGCTATCTCACTGCCGCCATGCTTTGATGCCAGTCAATAGACTTCCTGGCTCTTCAGTAAAAGTGTGTCAGTTGTATTTTATTTATTTGTTCTCAAATCGGGGCTGCCTATAAAGCATGGCAAAGGCATGGTGGATTCTAGTGATTGCTGCAGTGCTTGTGCAGATGCTGCTCCATCATGGTGTTGGGTAGGCAATCTCACTGTACTGATCCAGTGACACGCAGGTGGCAATGTCTGCTCACATCAGGATGAATATGATCTGGAAGCGATGGGGTTTCACAATATTATTGGGGATTGACTTGTTGTTGAAGTAACCTCAGTGAGTTGTTGCAGTGCTCCCTGTAGTTTAAACATACTGGGCGGGATTCTCCGGTCGCCGACGCCGAAATTGCATTTGGCAATCGGCCGGAGAATATCCATTTCCTCTAAAATTGGTTGCGGTGCCGCTTTCGCGATACTCCGCCCCCTCCAAGACGTTGCCTGAGGCCCACCCCCCAATGCTCCGGCCCCGACCAGCTGAGTTCCCGACGGCGTCGGTCACGTGTGCAATCATTCATCGGGAACTCGGCATGGCGTCTGCGGACTCAGTCCAGTGCCGCCAGTCGGGGGAGGGCCAATCCATGGGCAGGGGGGACTTTGTCAGGGGCTGGGGGCACTGGTGAGGGGTGGTCCGGGGAGCGTGGGCGGGCCAAAGGGGGGCACTAGTTTGAAGGCCGGATCCACGCGCGGCCAGCGCCATGTTGCACGGAGCGGCCGCAGCAGGCCGTCACCGTCCGTATGCACGGCCACGGACCCGGCAATTCTACAGGCCGTATCGGCAGCTACAGGCGGGTGTTCTGCACTGCTCGGCTGCTACCCCCCAGCCAAATGGAAGATCGGTGGTCGTTCTACGCCGAATTTTCAGTCGTAAAACACCACCGTTCCCACGCTGGGGTGGGGACATAGCTTCAGAATCGGAGAATCCAGCCCACAGTAACTCAAATTTACCAGAGTGAAGGGGATGTAATCAATGGGAGGAGACAGCTCTGTCTGCAGTTCTGCAGTCTGTTATAGGATTTAAAGTTGAACAACAGTTTTGCCAAAAACTGTTAGGTATTTGAACTGTATTGGGTTGGTTAATTGGAATCAGCAGCACGTGCAGATAGTAAGTAAAAGATTAGCATTTTATGTAAGAACAGTTTAACTAATAATTGTAAAGCTATTTTGCTGATGTTAATGTGGTTCATTCTGTGTTTAAATTGAAGTTTGTTTTCGCATAAAAGATACCCATTGGTCAGAGTCTTCATTCGTGAGGTGAAGTTTCCTTTCCTCACAGCTTTACGAAAATAAAAATTTGAGGGCTGGAATTCTCCAGTCATTGCAATTCACCTTTCACCTTTCCCACCAGCAATGCACCCCTGCTCGTGAGTTTCTCGCTGGCGTGGGGTAGCTTCAATGGGAAATCCCATTGACAAGTGGCAGGAAGTCTGCAACCTTCTACCGCCACCCTTTATATCCTATTACTAAACCAGTTTCAGATCCATCTCGTCAAGTTTCCTTGAGTTGCATGTGCTTCAACCTTCTCAATCAGTCTCCCATATGGGACCTTGCCAAAGGCTTTGCTAAAATCCATATAAACTGCATCAACTACACTTCCTTCATCCACACCACACACATGGTCACTTTTTCAAAAAATCTATTAAATTTGTTAGGCCTGACCTCCCTTTGACAAAGCCATACTAACTGTCCCTTATCAACCCATGCCTTTCCAAGTGGAGATTAATTCTCTCCTTCAGAATTTTCTCCAAACGTTTCCCAACCATTGACATAAGACTCCCCGTGACCGAGGCGAGACGCGGCTGATCGTCGGTGGCAGACGATGGGGTGCCCGGGGGGCATGGGTCCTGGTAAGATGGCGGTGCCCACGGGCCGCACGTGCCGTGGAGGAGACAGGATGGCGGCGCTTGATGTTCCTGGGGAGGACAAGGTGGCGGCGCCCACGGGCCGCACGTGGTGGGGGTTGAACAAGATGGCAGCGCCCATGGGCCGCACGTGGTCCGAGGAGGGGAAGATGGCGGCGCGAACTGGCCGTACGGGGGGGGGGGGGGTCGGAACAATAGCGGCGACTGGACGGGCCTGGCACACCGCCGCGAAGTGCCCCTTCTTGCCGCAGGTGGAGAGGGAGAATGGGGCAGTCTGGAGGGCCGTCCAGCTGGCCCTACGGTCCAGAAATCTCCCGGCCACCCACTGGCAGGAGGTCCTCCCCGACGCGCTGCACTCCATTTGGTCGCTCCTATGCACTGCGACTAATGACACACCCCATGAACTTCTTTTTGCCTTACCCAGGAAGTCCACCTCCAGGGTGTCGCTCCGCATACAACTCCACAAGGCGGACCTGTTGGTTGAGAGGGTACAGCTACTCCACGCCAACCTGCAGTACGCCTACGTAGCGTACCCTGACGTCCGCCAAGATACTGTCTCCCTCAGGGACCTGGCACCAGCTGGTTCCACACACAAACACCCCTCCGACCCAGCGCCACCCTCCCCTTCCCCGGTGCACCCCACCGCAGCCCCCGCCCCAGGACAATCCGTCCTCCCCCTGCCCACGCCCGAAGATGACGAGGATTTCGGCACACTCCCGGAGTCACTGAGAACCAGGCCGACACCGGAATCGCCGCCACCACTACGGCGCTCCCAATGGCACATCAAGGCTCCGGACCGACTGAACCTGAAACTTGATCGGGACACCATTTTTTCTCTGTAGTTAAAATATGTACTTGTATGTAGTTCTCCATCACCCCCACCAGACTCAATTTTAACAGGGGGTGAATGTGGTAGTCACCACTGATGTATATATTCGGTGATTTGTGGTAAGGCCCTGTACTACAGGTACAGGGGTAGTTCCCTGCCTGCTGGCTCCCCCCAGTAGGCGGAGTATAAATATGTGTGCTCCCCATACAGCAGCCATTTCGCCAGCTGCTGTAGGAGGCCACACATCTTAGTGTAATAAAGCCTCAGTTCCATTCAACTCTCGTCTTTACCTACAACTATGAGATTTTGTATCGCCCCGGCAAGCTCAATGAGTCCCCCGATGCCCTATCCCGAGGTACATGTGCCAGTGCACAGGTGGACCGTCTCCGGAATCTGCACCAACCTTTGTCACCCGGGCGTCACACACTCCCCGGTGTGGAGTGCAAACCGCACTTCTACCGGCCGGACCGCGAGCGCCTGGTGGAGGTCTCCTGCCCCTTTAAACCCTCAGTGTGGATTTCAAAGGGCCCCTCCCCTCCACCGACCGTACGTATTTCCGTACTGTGGCTGCCCGCCAGTTTCGGGGAACGAGCACACGGAACTTTTGATCAGGGACGCTTTCGTGGCAGGTATGACCTCCTCGATATCCGCCAAAGGCTCCTAGAAATGGTCACTCTGGGACTTGCAGAGGCACGGGCCCTGGCGGCGTCCATGGACGTTGCATATAAAAACGTGTTGTCCTTTGCTCCCAATCGCGCGGCGGCCCCTGGGCTGCGTGGCACCCCGTAGCGGCAGCCCCTTAGACCTTTCCCCTGACCCCGCAAGCCTGCGCAGCGAGACACCCGCTAACGCCGCCGGACACCACTGTTTCGTCTGCGGGCTGGCGAATCATCCCCGCCCGCGCTGCCCGGCCCGCACCGCCACCTGCAAAGGGTGCGGCAAGAAGGGCCACTATGTGGGGGTCTGCCAGGCCCGCGCCGTGGCCGCAGTCTCCAGCGACTATCGGCAACCCCCCTTTCAGGCCCCGACCGCCCAGCGCTCGCCGCCACCCCCCTATCCTAAGGCCTCGTGCGACCCGCGGGCGTGGCCATTTTTCCCCCCAGACACCACGCTGGACGGGTGGGCGCCGCCATTTTGTCCCTTGTCGCCGCCATCTTCTTCATCCCCGGACACCATGTGCGAACCATGGGTGACGCCATCTTGGATGGGGCCCCCGATCCCCAGCACAGCCGACTACATGCTGCCGGACCAGAACTCTCCATTACTGCAGCTGGCCTCGGTGTCTCTGGACCAGAGTCGGCCCCGGACGCTTGCGAAAGCGACAACGACGATCTCCATCAACGGCCACGAGACGTTGTGCCTGATCGACTCTGGGAGCATGGAAAGCTTTGTTCACCCTGACACAGTAAGGCGCTGTTCTCAAAGGATCCGTAAATCAAAGGATCTCCCTGGCCTCCGGGTCACACGCGGTGGAGATAACGGGGTTCTGCCTAGCGAACCTCACTGTTCAAGGCAGGGAATTCCACAATTTCCACCTGTACATCCTGCCGCACCTCTGCGCAGCCACTGTCCTTGGACTGGATTTCCAGTGCCATCTGCAAAGCCTGACTTTTAAATTCGGCAGCCCGATACCCCCTCTTACTGTCTGCGGCCTCGCGACTCTTAAGGTCGACCCGCCTTCCCTGTTTGCGAACCTCACCCCGGATTGCAAACCCGTCGCCACCAGGAGCAGACGGTGCAGTGCCCAGGACCGGACCTTTATCAGGTCGGAGGTCCAAAGGCTGCTGAGGGAAGGGGTCATCGAAGCGAGCAACAGCCCCTGGTGGGCTCAAGTAGTGGTGGTAAAGACCGGGGAGAAACATAGGATGGTCATTGACTACAGTCAGACCATCAACAGGTTTACGCAGCTCGATGCGTACCCTCTTCCCCGTATAGCCGACCTGGTGAACAGGATCGCGAAATACAAGGTTTTCTCCACGGTGGATCTCTAGTCTGCCTACCACCAGCTACCCCTCCGTAATAGTGACCGCCAGTACACTGCCTTCGAAGCAGCTGGGCGGCTATATCACTTTTTGAGGGTTCCCTTCGGTGTCATGAACGGGGTCTCGGTCTTCCAACTAGAGATGGACCGAATGGTTGACCAGTACGGCTTACGCACAACGTTCCCATATCTGGATAACGTCACCATCTGCGGCCATGACCAGCAGGACCACGACACCAACCTCCGAAAATTTCTCCAGACCGCGAAAATCCTTAATCTGACCTACAATAAGGATAAATGCGTGTTTAGCACCGACCGTCTAGCCATTCTAGGCTACATAGTGCGAAGTGGAGTCATAGGCCCCGACCCTGAACGCATGCGCCCCCCTCATGGAGTTCCCCCTCCCTCACTGCCCCAAGGCCCTAAAGCGCTGCCTCGGGTCCTTCAGCTATTACGCACATTGGGTCCCCAATTACGCAGACAAAGCCCGACCCCTGATCCAGTCCTCAACCTTCCCCATGTCGACGGAGGCCCGGCAGGCCTTCAGCCGCATCAAAGCAGACATTGCAAAAGCCACGATGCGCGCCATTGACGAGTCCCTCCCCTTCCAGGTCGAGAGCGATGCGTCCGAAGTAGCTCTGTCGGCCACTCTCAACCAAGCGGGCCGGCCTGTGGCTTTCTTCTCCCGTACTCTCCATGCTTCCGAAATTCGCCACTCCTCGGTCGAAAAGAAGGCCCAGGCCATAGTAGAAGCTGTGCAACACTGGAGGCATTACCTGGCCGGCAGGAGATTCACTCTCCTCACGGACCAACGGTCGGTGGCCTTCATGTTCGATAATGCACAGCGGGGCAAGATTAAGAACGACAAGATCTTGCGGTGGAGAATAGATCTCTCCACCTACAATTACGAGATCTTGTACTGTCCGGGGAAGCTATTGTACTGATAGAGCCGCCCATCTGCTTCGAAGGCAGTGTACTGGCGGTCCCCATGACAGAGGGGCAGCTGGTGGTCGGCAGACATGAGATCCACCGTGGAGAAAACCTTGTATTGCACAATCCTGTTTACCAGGTCGGCTATACGGGGGAGAGGGTACGCGTCCAGCTGCGTAAACCTGTTGATAGTCTGGCTATAGTCGATGAGCATCCTATCTTTCTCCCCGGTCTTTACCACCACTACTTGAGCCCTCCAGGGGCTGTTGCTTGCTTTGATGACCCCTTCCTCGGACCTGATGAAGGTCCGGTCCTGGGCACTGTACCGTCTGCTCCTGGTGGCGATGCGTTTGTAATCCGGGGTGAGGTTCGTAAACAGGGAAGGCGGGTCGACCTTAAGGGTTGCGAGGCCGCAGACAGTAAGGGGGGTATAGGGCCGCCAAATTTAAAGGTCAGGCTTTTTAGGTGGCACTGGAAATCCAGCCCAAGAAGGGTGGCTGCGCATAGGTGCGGCAGAACGTACAGGCGGAAATTGTGGAATTCCCTGCCTTGGGCAGTGAGGTTCGCTAGGCAGAACCCTTTATCGCCACTGCGTGTGACCCGGAGGCCAGGGAGATCCGTTGATTTACGGGATGGGTGACAAGAGAACAGCGCCTTACCGTGTCGGGGTGGACAAAGCTTTCCGTGCTCCCGGAGTCGATCAGGCACGACGTCACGTGGCCGTTGATGGCGATCGTTCTGGTGGCTTTCGCAGCGTCCGGGGCCGACTCTGGTCCAGGGTGACGGAGGCCAGCTGCAGCAAGGGGGAGTTCTGGTCGGGCAGCGTGGAGTCGGCTGTGCTGGGGGCTTGAGGCCCCATCCAAGATGGCATCAGCCACGGGTCGCACATGGAGTCCGGGGATGCAGAAGATGGCATCGGCGAGGGACAAAATGGCGGCGCCCACCCATCCAGCATGGTGGCCGGGGGGCAAAATGGCCGCGGCCCCATAAGACCATAAGACATAGGAGCTGAAGTAAGGCCATTCGGCCCATCGAGTTCACTCCACCATTCAATCATGGCTGATTTCAACTCCATTTACCCGCTCTCTCTCCATAGCCCTTAATTCCTCGAGAAATCAAGAATTTATCAACTTTTGTCTTAAAGACACTCAACGTCCCGGCCTCCACCGCCCTCTATGGCAATGAATTCCACAGACCCACCACTCTCTGGTTGAAGAAATTTCTCCTCATCTCTGTTCTAAAGTGACTCCCTTTTATTCTAAGGCTGTGCCCCCGGGTCCTAATCTCCCCTGCTAATGGAAACAACTTCCCTACGTCCACCCTATCTAAGCCAGTCGCACGTTGCCTGGGGATAGAAGGGCGGCGGTGGGCCTTGGACGGCCGAGACCTGAAACAAAGGCTGCAGATAGTCGCTGGCGACCGCTGCCACGGCACGACATAGTGGCCTTTCTTGCTGCACCCTTTGCAGGTGGCGGTGCGGGCCGGGCAGCGTGCGGGGGGATGATTCGCTTGGCTGCTGAAGAAGCAGCGTTGGCCAGCGGTGAAAACGGGCGGTCTTGCCGCGCAGGCCTGCGGGGTTAGCGGGAAAGTCTGGGGGGCTGCCGCGACGGGATGCCACGCAGCCCATGGGGGCACCGTGCGTCCGGGAGCAAAAGCCAGTGCATTTTTGTACGCAAAGTCCATGGACCCTGCCAGGGCCCGTGCCTCAGTGAGGCCCAGTGTGTCCATTTCAAGGAGCCTTCTGTGGACGTCGGGGGAAGTCATACCTGCCACGAAAGCGTCCCGAATTAAAAGTTCCGTGTGCTCATTCCCCGTAACTGCTGGGCAGCCACAGATTCGGCCCAGCACTAGTAGAGCCCGATAGAAGTCTTCCAGTGTTTCTTCTGGGCTCTGCCTTCTAGTTGCCAGCAGGTGACGGGCGTAGACCTGCTTCAGAGGACGAATGTAATGTCCTTCTAGCAGCTCGATAGCTGCAGCATAATTCTCCGCCTCCTCGATCAGAGGGTAGATTACAGGGCTGACTCGGGAGCGTAGAAGGTGCATTTTTTGCCTTTCCGTAGGGGTGTCGGCGGCCGTGTCGATGAAGCTCTTAAAACACGCCAGCCAGTGCTTGAAGATAGCAGCGGAGTTGTCTGCGTGGGGGCTGAGCTGAAGGCACTCCGGCTTGATGCGGAGATCCATCCTTTCAGAAGTAATAGCTGATTAAATTGATGCACAATCAATTACTCTCGAGACAAGGTGAGTCATAACTAATAGGCTTTAATCAGCTCGATCTGTACCCAGCAGCTTCGATACAGAAAATGAAGGTTGCTGGGATGGCATTGGTTCTTATACCCCGCCTCTCAGGGCGGAGCTATGTATGTTAGCCAATGGTAGACTCCTAGGTCTAGCCAATGGGCATCCACCTCTCAGGTATTGCAATACCTGGTATTACCACACCCGCAACCTGCCCTACTCCATCGAGGAGGTCAGGACTGCCAAACCTGCGCGGAGTACAAGGCGCATTTCTACCGGCCAGAGAGGGCGCACCTGATAAAGGCTTCCCATCCCTTTGAACGCCTCAGCATGGATTTCAAAGGCCCCCCCCCCCCCTCCACCGACCGCAACACGTACTTCCTTAACGTGATTGACAAGTACTCAAGTACTCCCGGTTCCCATTTGTCATTCCCTGCCCAGACATGACCACAACCACCGTCATCAAGGCCCTCCAGGGTATCTTTACACTGTTCGGTTTCCCCGCATACATTCACAGTGATAGGGGGTCCTCCATTATGAGCGACGAACTGCGTCAATTCCTGCTCAGCAAGGGCATCGCCTCGAGCAGGACGACCAGTTACAACCCCCGGGGAAACGGGCAGGTAGAAAGGGAGAACAGAACGGTCTGGAAGACCGTCCTGCTGACCCTACGGTCCAGGAATCTCACAGCCTCCCGCTGGCAGGAAGTCCTCCCGGTGGCTCTGCACTCCATCCGGTCACTGCTCTGTACAACCACGAATCAGACACCTCACGAACGTCTCCTTGTTTTCCCCAGGAAGTCCTCCTCCGGGACCTCGCTCCCAACCTGGCTAGTGACACCCAGACCCATCCTGCTTCGGAAACATGTGAGGGCACACAAGTCGGACCCGTTGGTCGAGAGGGTCCATTTGCTGCACGCCAACCCCCAGTACACCTACGTAGCATTCCCTGACGGCCACCAAGACACGGTCTCCCTTCGGGACCTGGCGCCTGCCGGAACCCCACGCGCACCCGCACCATTGCCCCCTCCCCCACCCTCCCCACAGCACCTAACTGGAGGGTCAGTACTCCCGTCACTCCTGCCTAGGCCCGAGCTCACACCGACGCCCCCTACAGGCGCCTTCCCCCCCTGCCCACCTTTTGCCCCAACAGCGCCGCCTAGGGGTGACGAAGCTGCCTGGGAGGACGACATCACGTTCCTGGAGTCACAACCGCTGGGACCCCCATCAGAATCACCGCCAAAGCCCAGACGCTCCAGAAGGACGACCAGGCCACCCGATCGACTGATTGTTGCACTATGAACACTTTGTTATTACCCTCGGCATCACGGTCCCTCCATGCCTGGTCATACCATGCGAAAGGCGACTATTAACGCTGGCCATCACCCCGCCGGGCTCTTGTTTAACAGGGGGTGAATGTGGTAATACCAGGTATTGCGGTACCTGAGAGGTGAATGACCATTGGTTAGACCCAGGAGGCTACCATTGGCTGATGGACATAGCTCCGCCCTGAGAGGCGGAGTATAAGAACCGATGCCGTCCCAGCAGCCTTCACTTTCTGTATCGAAGCTGCTGGGGAAGAGTTCTAGCAGATTAAAGCCTATTAGTTATGCCTCACCTTGTCTTGAGAGTAATTGATTGCGCATCACTCTCGCTGGCAGGAGGTCCTCCCTGATGCACTCCACTCCATTCGGTCACTTCTGTGCACCGCCACTAACAACACACCCCTTGAACATCTTTTTGCCTTCCCCTGGAAATCCACATCCGGGGTGTCGCTCCCGACTTGGCTCGCAGCTCCAGGATCAGTCCTGCTCCGTAGGCACGTCCGCCTCCACAAGGCAGACCCATTGGTGGAAAGGGTGCAATTGCTCCATACCAACCCCCAGTATGCCTACGTGGCGTACCCCGATGGCCGCCAAGATACTGTCTCCCTCAGGGACCTGGCACCAGCAGGTTCCACCCATACATACTTCCTCGTCCAGGCGCCATCCTCCCCTTCCCCGGCGCTTCCAACATTAACCCCACCAGGACCATCCGTCCTTCCCCTGCCCACGCCCGAGGATGAAGAGGATTTCAGCACGCTCCCGGAGTCACCGAACATTGGGCCAGCATCGACATCACCGCCACCGCTACGTCGCTCCCAGCGGAACATCAAGGCACCAGACCAGTTAAATCTCTAACTGGCACCGGACTTCAAAAGACATTTTTTTTCTGATCAAATAATGTGAATATAAATTCTTTGCTGTATATATAGTTCTCCACCACTCCCGCCGAACTCAATTTTAACATGGGGTGAATGTGGTAAACCACTGTTGCACCTGTATTAGGTGATGTAAAGTAGGACCTGTACTGCAGGTTCACCGGTAGTCCCTGCCTGCTGGCTCCGTCCAGTAGGCGGAGTATACATATGTGTGTCCTCAGCTGCTGTGGGAGGCCACACATCTTAGAGCAATAAAGTCTCAGTTGTATCCAACTCTAGTGTTTGTTCAATTGATCATGCCTCACTGCTCTCCTCCCACACTGCACCACACCGGGTTCACCACCCTCCTCCCACACTGCTCCACACTGCGTTCACCGTTCTCCTCCCGCACTGCTCCACACTGGGTTCGCCGCTCTTCTCCCGCGCTGCTCCCCACTGGGTTCACGACTCACCTCCCGCACTGCTCCACACTGGGTTCGCCGCTCTTCTCCCGCGCTGCTCCCCACTGGGTTCACTACTCACCTCCCGCGCTGCTCCCCACTGGGTTCGCCGCTCTTCTCCCGCGCTGCTCCCCACTGGGTTCACTACTCACCTCCCGCGCTGCTCCCCACTGGGTTCACTACTCACCTCCCGCGCTGCTCCCCACTGGGTTCGCCGCTCTTCTCCCGCACTGCTCCACACTGGGTTCGCCGCTCTTCTCCAGTGCTGCTCCACACTGGGGTCACAGACTCATCCTCCGATTCTCCATGCTGACAATGCTGCCATTACAAGCAGTCCCACCAGTCTAAGTGCTGGAGCTCACATGATTAGCTAGGTTCAGTCCCTTGTAGAAGGGACAAAAGGGTTGTTCTGCAGTGGAGATAAGTGGCAAGGCCAGGCCGAGAGAGAATACCTGTGGGCGGAAAGTCCTTTGACAGGTTGCACAGTCTGAAAAGGGTGCCAGTGACGAAGGCGATCACACACTCCCTCCTGAGGCCTGAGAATTGTGATCTTCTGAGCTATGCTCCTCCCCACAGCATCATATCTTCGTCCTTGCTCAACACCCCCCCACACACTGTAAAATTGCAGCCAGGTCGGAGGCATCAGCAAGGCCACCCGGCGAACAATATGTTCACCCTTGTCTGCAAACACCACCACTGGTTGGGAGGAGGGTGTGTGTTGGGCGGTGGGGAGAGTAAAATTCTGTTCTTTGTTTTCAGCGAAATAATTGCCACTCAAACCTTTAAAAAGGCCGCAGGGTTTTTGCTTCCACCAATCTTAGCCAATCCTGGCAACACTCATCCATTATAATTCCCAATCTGACTTACCCTTAGTGCATTCTCAGAATTAAACCATCAGGTTCGACACTCCAGCGATGTTCTTTCTCATGAACCTATATTCTAATTAGGTGGCTGGTGACTCTATGGATGACATGGAAGGTCCAAAAATAAATTGAACATTCAGGCAGATTGATAGAGGGGGTGAAATAATGGTTGAACTGGTTTCATCCTCAGGAAAAGTTCCTCCCCTAATTTTACACGAATGACATAACAAAGGTGGTGTGGAAATTCAGGGCTGATGTCGGAGAATGCCTGTGAGAATCAATAAAACAAATTCTTGAATAAGCTCTGTACCTCAACCTGTGTGTGCTTCTTTTCCCAGTTAATTTGGGCAGGAGACGTTTTCTGTTTACTTATTAAAGTGGCAACTGACTGTGTGGGAAATTGACTGTGCAATGATGCATCATATGGCTTTCATGCCACAGAATGTCGAGTTTCACTGCATCGCCATAGTTACCTTTAATGATTGTCTGAAAAACAAGGTAATTGTCTTCCCTCTTTTCAGTTTATTTATCTGCCTGAACCATATACCTTTTCAAACTTTCTTAATCAAAATTACCTTCAATGCTCGCAAACCTCACATTTGAAGAATTTGGATAGCAACCCATTTCAGGTTTCAACCGTTGCAAATGCAACATTGCAATTGTATAGCACCTTTAAATTAGTAAAATGTCTCTAGGTGTTTGACAGGAGTATGTAAAACATGAGCTAACACCACATCAGATATGGATATAAGAGGCCAGAATGGAGGAGGGCAGATGTCCAGTAGGGTTGTCGGGCTGAAGGAGACGATGGAGATAGTGGGAAGCAATGCAATAGAGTGATATGAAAACAAGCACAAACATTTCCAATCAAAGCATTGCTTAACCAGGAGCCACTGTAGCTTCTGCAGACACAGGGGTGATGGATCTAGGATACTTGGCGTAACTTAAGATACAGACAGCAATGTTTTGGATGACCTCACGTTTACAGAATAAAGAGAGACTTGCATTTATAGTACATTTTACTGGACACCGGTTTGAGATGGGGTGTTATTACGACACCCTGGGCTAATGCACAGTCAATTCCCACCGCACTTGACCCAGAGTCACAACACAAGTGAATTAACCAATAATTCTTCGAAAAATACACAAAGTCTTTGGCCCTTGGCTGCCCAATAATTACAGTCACCAGGCTTGTAAATGCAAACACAATTACTTTTTATTAAGAACAAGAACTGCAGTGAAATATGCAGCAAGTGCAACTAGTTAATTACCACCTAATTCCTATTTCCCTGCTTAACTTGGCCCCACCCTCTACACACACACACAAGACAGACAAACGCAGAGGAGGTGAAAGGGGTAAAGAAAACATAAGGGGGAAAAGATCTTTGTTTCAGATGGTTGTTTCCAGTACCTTACTCCTCTTCAAATGTTACTTTCAATCTCAGGCTTTACTGTAGATTCATTCAGGCCTCAGTTGTTTCAGAAATACAGCACTCACAGCCTTTCTGAAGAGAAAGAAAGGGTCCGGGTCTTTGTTTGCAGCCTGCAATGGTTTTTTTTCTGTAGATTCATTCATTCAGGTTCTCCGTAGTTCCAGAAATACAGCACTCACAGCCTTTCTGGAGAAAACACAGAAGAGAGAGAGACAGCCCTTGTCTCTGTGCTTCCAGGACTCAAACGGAACTCTTTGGCACTCTGAAAATCATTCCACGGAGACAGGATCCAATCACCACCTGCTACTGGGCAGAGTACAGCTTTGTGGGCTAATTCATTGGCCCCCAGCCGATCAATCAAACTGAGTCCCACCTCACCAGGCTCGCTGGTGCTGAAAAATCTGAAGCTCCTGTTCAAACTAGCAGAGGCTCGCAGAGTGTTCTCGCTTGTAACTTCTTGAATTCCTCATTCTCTCTGCTGCTTGAGTTAAAGATACAGGTCCATTAATCACCCATGGATCAAAAATGATAACGGCAAAATAAAAGAAATGGGAAATAAGGGAATTGATAGGAAAAACCCTCCCAGTGTTAATCTGCAATGCTGGAGAGGTCAAGATAAAAGCTGGAATCCGAAACAAAAATAGAAAAGGCTGGACAATTGTAGCAGGTCTGTCAGCATCTGTGGCGAGAGAATGGAGATAATGTTTCACGTCTGGATGACTCTTTATCAAAGCTAGAGAGAATTGGAAATAGGAAGAGATTTCTACTGTTGTTGGGGGGAGGGATGGGTGTGCGGAGCAGTGGGGCTGGATAGAAGGTCAAGAGTAGGTGAAGATTGACAAAGATGTCAAGGGCAAAAAGACAAAAGGAATGTAAATGGTGGTGAAATTGGCCACGTAGGGTGCTGATAGTGGCACATTAAGAGATCGGAATGTGTTAATGGCAGAACAGAGGTAAATAGTGCGTCAAAGGACAACTTGGAACAGATTGGCCTAGTAGGGTGAGTTGGAGGGGGGACAATGGTGAGGGGAAAACAGATCGATGGAAGAGGATTGTATATTTGAGGAGACGGGTGATAATGGTCGATGTAGAGGAGGGAGGGACAACATCTAACGAGGGTGAACCATTAATAATATCAGCTATTATGGGAACTGGGAAGGGACGTTAGGTGATCACTAATTTACTGAAAATCGAGTTTAGAGAATGATAGTTGGGACTCAAGGACAAGATCATAGTCAGAGATGTTTACAGCATTGAAACAGGCCTCTCGGCCCAGCTTGTTCATGCCGTGCAGTTTCTATCACTAATCTAGTCCCACTTGCCTGCATTTGGCCCATATCCCTCTTTACCCACCCTGCCCTAACAAACTGTTTTTTAAAGGAAAAAGGTGGGCTGGGAGATGGAATGAGGGGAGACTGGAGAGAAACTCTAAGAGATGGAAGTTGAGGGCAGGGTAGGAGGGAACCTTCGAGGAAGTTTGTTCAGGTGACCGAGGGAAAGGGAGGGATTCGGCTGCGAATTGGATGTTCTCGATCGCATGACCATAAGTTCCAGGGGCACATAGTGTTTGTTATTGGAGGTAAGAGTGGAACAAAATGGGGAGATGGTCTTAAGAAATGGTTTACAGATGAGATAAAGCAATCAGACATTATTCTGCACTGCAGGAGTGGAGAGCAGTTTTGACAGGTGAGAGCGGGAGCCGATAGTGGATTATGTTGTTCTGCCAGATCTGGCAGTGAATGGTTAAACCAAATGTTCAAGATATCAGTTGAAGAGCAATAAAATGGAAATAAGTTCAAAGGGGTAGAATATCGGTGGAAATAGAAAGGATGGGCTCGGGTTCAGAGTGGAAGCCAAAATTTGCACATGGATGAGCACAGGGAAAATTCTTTCAGTTTTTTCTTCTGCGCATGCTTCAAAGAGACAGGGCAATTTTTTAATGAATAAATGCTCAGCTGAGTCTCCTCTCCCTCAGCCTGTGGCATTGTCTGCAGTGTGAACTTGTCATTTAAGAGATCACATGTGTTTGTATGGTGTACCACAGTCTCTCCCCGTTCAATATGTAGGCCCTTTAACATGTGCAACATTGAATATAACCGATAAAATTAGGTTTTTTCAATACAATTATAGCTTTAATTAAAACACCTTTGCATTTTATATTAAAGATACATAAATCAGTAAGACTGACTGTCTGATTGGAAAACATTGGTTGGACAATTCTTTGAAATGGTGCTGCTTGAGGTGCTACTCTGCCACGTGTGCGATAGTAACCCACATATTCAGGAGTTCTCCCTCACTTCCAATGAAGAGCAGCTAATGGAGCAAGAGCAGCTCTGAGGCATTTCTCTGTCATTGTCTAAATCACTATCATGTTTCTTGTTGCTGAATTTTATTCTGTTAAAGCTTAAAATAATGTTTAAAAAAATAAACAATCTGCTGATCAGCACTGTTGGTTTTTATGACAAGTTGTAAGTTTGCACTGGATAGCTCAAGTTTGCTTCAACCGTTTAGTTCAATTCAAATGATAAAATCCCATTACACCTCATGCCATAAAGCATTAAAGCCATTGTACATGAGGTAACACGTCTCAGTTAAAAACAGTCCAGTCAGCTTTGCATCTGCTTCCAATTGACATTCCTGTTCATGACTTATACTTTCTCCCTGGATCTCACAATTTTTCAATTATTCTGCTGCTCAATTCCTCCGATTTTGTAGTTCAAAAGCTGAGTGCTTTTATTTCATCATTTCTTTTTCCCTGATTTTTCTTCCTCATTGATTTCTTCCACTTCTACTTTCCTTTGAAATGTTGCTTCCTGGTTAGGGTACAGTTCTGCAAATGGTAAATACCGTCTTGTATTTCGCGAGAGATGCCAGTATTCAGGTGTGCATCATGACAGTACCTGACCATGACAGCAAAACATCCTCTCAGCCGAGCTCAATCCTTTCCTAACCCAACATATCCTTATCTGCATTACCTTCTGTGCTCACTGACTGTAGGAGACAGAATTGTAGACAATTTGGTGGCTGAGTGGTGAGGCTACTTGTCACACCCGTACTGTGACACGACTTGAGATCAGTAATTCAGTACGCACTGGGAATTGAACTTGGGAAGTTAATGAGCTCAACTATTCATTGACTAAACCGACTGAATTATGCAGGCTAGTTACCCTTAATTATTTTGCCCCTTTATACCGCCAAATGGAGGGTAATCCCTCTAAAAAAGAAACAGTGAAGCTCATAGACCTTTATTGTATGGTTTGAGTTGTCCTCTGATCCCCTCCATTTCCACCCCATTCCCCCATCACCCCCCCATAACTACGCTGTGAAAGAAGTATTTCTTTCGACATTGCAGCTCCCCCAGGCCTCCTGATGATGGAAGTTGGAAATTATCTAATGCCAGAATCATGGAGTTGAATCATGACAATGTCCAGGTGTGCCCTTCAGTTCGTACTCTCTGTCCTTTGAAAGGCCTTGGGCTGGATTCTCCGTGCCGGTGCCAGCGGAGAATCTTTTCCCATGATGGGAAAAGTGGCATGAGTTCCTCACCGATTCCGGTACCAGTGAAGGGCTAGCACCGGCACCACGTGGAACACCCATGGATCAAGTGGAGAACGGCCGGAGACTCGCCAGGTCCTGTGCCACGCATGCGCAGGGCTGACAAGCTGCAGCCAGGCACACCTACACCCCCACCGGTCACGCCGGTGTTAGCCCGGTTTGTCAGCCTGAAAATAACCTACTTATCCTGACTCTGTTTCCTGATTGTCAGCTAATTCTCTCTCCCTGGTAATATATGCCCAACACCATGAGATTTTATCTTGAGCAGCAGTGGACATTTATTTGGTACCTCCTGCGTGCTACCTTTTGTAAAAATAGCCATTTATTTTTATCCACTTTGTTTGTTAAAGCTTCAAAGAATTATAATAGATTTGTCAACCATAAAACCATATCGACTCTACTTGATTATATTATGTTTTTCTAAATGTCCTGCCAGTATTTCTCAACATGCATTCCAGCACTTGATGCCCGGCTAACAAACCTACAATTTCCTGATTTCTGTCTCCCTCATTTCCTGAATAGAGGTGTTACATATGCATTTTTCGAGTCCACTGGGATCTTTCTGGAATCTAGAGAATTTTGGTAGATTGCAACCTACCCATCCACAATCTCTGCAGGCACTTCTTTTAAGGCCCAGGTCATCAGACCCAGGGGACTTGTTATTCTTTAGTCCCGTTACTTTTCCTGGCACTTCCTCTCTAATAGGAACAGGAGTAGGCCATTCAGCCCCTCAAGCCTGTCCCACCATGGGTGATCTGCGGCATAACTCCATATATGGGGAAAACAGCAGCAGCCAGAGCAGTGGCACCACGGCTGGCTCTGATGTTCAGAAGGGAGGGTCAAAGCGCAGAAGAGTAATAGTAATAGGGGACTCTATAGTCAGGGGCACAGATAGGCGCTTCTGTGGACGTGAAAGAGACTCCAGGATAGTATGTTGCCTCCCTGGTGCCAGGGTCCAGGATGTCTCCGAACGGGTAGAGGGAATCCTGAAGGGGGAGGGCAAACAGGCAGAGGTCGTTGTACATATTGGTACTAACGACATAGGCAGGAAGGGGCATGAGGTCCGGCAGCAGGAGTTCAGGGAGCTAGGCAGAAAGTTAAAAGACAGGACCTCGAGGGTTGTAATCTCGGGATTACTCCCTGTGCCATGTGTCAGTGAGGCGAGAAATAGGAAGATAGAGCAGACAAACACGTGGCTAAACAGCTGGTGTAGGAGGGAGGGTTTCCGTTATCTGGACCACTGGGAGCTCTTCCGGGGCAGGTGTGACCTGTATAAGATGGACGGGTTGCATCTAAACCGGAGAGGCATAAATATCCTGGCCGCGAGGTTTGCTAGTGTCACACGGGAGGGTTTAAACTAGTATGGCAGGGGGGTGGGCACGGGAGCAATAGGTCAGAAGGTGAGAGCATTGAGGGAGAACTAGGGAATAGGGACAGTGTGGCTCTGAGGCAGAGCAGATGGGGAGAAGTTGCTGAACACAGCGGGTCTGGTGGCCTGAAGTGCATATGTTTTAATGCAAGGAGCATTACGGGTAAGGCAGATGAGCTTAGAGCTTGGATTACTACTTGGAACTATGATGTTGTTGCCATTACAGAGACCTGGTTGAGAGAAGGGCAGGATTGGCAGCTAAACGTTCCAGGATTTAGATGTTTCAGGCGGGATAGAGGGGGATGTAAAAGGGAGGCGGAGTTGCGCTACTTGTTCGGGAGAATATCACAGCTATACTGCGAGAGGACACCTCAGAGGGCAGTGAGGCTATATGGGTAGAGATCAGGAATACGAAGGGTGCAGTCACAATGTTGGGGGTATACTACAGGCCTCCCAACAGCCAGCGGGAGATAGAGGAGCAGATAGGTAGACAGATTTTGGAAAAGAGTAAAAACAACAGGGTTGTGGTGATGGGAGACTTCAACTTCCCCAATATTGACTGGGACTCACTTAGTGCCAGGGGCTTAGACGGGGCGGAGTTTGTAAGGAGCATCCAGTAGGGCTTCTTAAAACAATATGTAAACAGTCCAACTAGGGAAGGGGCGGTACTGGACCTGGTATTGGGGAATGAGCCCGGCCAGGTGGTAGATGTTTCAGTAGGGGAGCATTTCGGTAACAGTGACCACAATTCAGTAAGTTTTAAAGTACTGGTGGACAAGGATAAGAGTGGTCCGAGGATGAATGTGCTAAATTGGGGGAAGGCTAATTATAACAATATTAGGCGGGAACTGAAGAACATAGATTGGGGGCGGATGTTTGAGGGCAAATCAACATCTGACATGTGGGAGGCTTTCAAGTGTCAGTTGAAAGGAATACAGGACAGGCATGTTCCTGTGAGGAAGAAAGATAAATACGGCAATTTTCGGGAACCTTGGATGACGAGTGATATTGTAGGCCTCGTCAAAAAGAAAAAGGAGGCATTTGTCAGGGCTAAAAGGCTGATAACAGACGAAGCCTGTGTGGCATATAAGGAAAGTAGGAAGGAACTTAAGCAAGGAGTCAGGAGGGCTAGAAGGGGTCATGAAAAGTCATTGGCAAATAGGGTTAAGGAAAATCCCAAGGCTTTTTACACGTACATAAAAAGCAAGAGGGTAGCCAGGGAAAGGGTTGGCCCACTGAAGGATAGGCAAGGGAATCTATGTGTGGAGCCAGAGGAAATGGGCGAGGTACTAAATGAATACTTTGCATCAGTATTCACCAAAGAGAAGGAATTGGTAGATGTTGAGTCTGGAGAAGGGGGTGTAGATAGCCTGGGTCACATTGTGATCCAAAAAGACGAGGTGTTGGGTGTCTTAAAAAATATTAAGGTAGATAAGTCCCCAGGGCCTGATGGGATCTACCCCAGAATACTGAAGGAGGCTGGAGAGGAAATTGCTGAGGCCTTGACAGAAATATCTGGATCCTCGCTGTCTTCAGGGGATGTCCCGGAGGACTGGAGAATAGCCAATGTTGTTCCTCTGTTTAAGAAGGGTAGCAAGGATAATCCCGGGAACTACAGGCCGGTGAGCCTTACTTCAGTGGTAGGGAAATTACTGGAGAGAATTCTTCGAAACAGGATCTACTCCCATTTGGAAGCAAATGGACGTATTAGTGAGAGGCAGCACGGTTTTGTGAAGGGGAGGTCGTGTCTCACTAACTTGATAGAGTTTTTCGAGGAGGTCACGAAGATGATTGATGCAGGTAGGGCAGTAGATGTTGTCTATATGGACTTCAGTAAGGCCTTTGACAAGGTCCCTCATGGTAGACTAGTACAAAAGGTGAAGTCACACGGGATCAGGGGTGAACTGGCAAGGTGGATACAGAACTGGCTAGGCCATAGAAGGCAGAGGGTAGCAGTGGAGGGATGCTTTTCTAATTGGAGGGCTGTGACCAGTGGTGTTCCACAGGGATCAGTGCTGGGACCTTTGCTCTTTGTAGTATATATAAATGATTTGGAGGAAAATGTAACTGGCCTGATTAGTAAGTTTGCAGATGACACAAAGGTTGGTGGAATTGCGGATAGCGATGAGGACTGTCTGAGGATACAGCAGGATTTAGATTGTCTGGAGACTTGGGCGGAGAGATGGCAGATGGAGTTTAATCCGGACAAATGTGAGGTAATGCATTTTGGAAGGGCTAATGCAGGTAGGGAATATACAGTGAATGGTAGAACCCTCAAGAGTATTGAAAGTCAAAGAGATCGAGGAGTACAGGTCCACAGGTCATTGAAAGGGGCAACACAGGTGGAGAAGGTAGTCAAGAAGGCATATGGCATGCTTGCCTTCATTGGCCGGGGCATTGAGTATAACAATTGGCAAGTCATGTTGCAGCTGTATAGAACCTTAGTTAGGCCACACTTGGAGTATAGTGTTCAATTCTAGTCGCCACACTACCAGAAGGATGTGGGGGCTTTAGAGAGGGTGCAGAAGAGATTTAGCAGAATGTTGCCTGGTATGGAGGGCATAAGCTATGAGGAGCGATTGAATAAACTCGGTTTGTTCTCACTGGAACGAAGGAGGTTGAGGGGCGACCTGATAGAGGTATACAAAATTATGAGGGGCATAGACAGAGTGGATAGTCAGAGGCTTTTCCCCAGGGTAGAGGGGTCAATTACTAGGGGGCATAGGTTTAAGGTGAGAGGGGCAAGGTTTAGAGTAGATGTACGAGGCAAGTTTTTTATGCAGAGGGTAGTGGGTGCCTGGAACTGGGAGGTAGTGGAAGCAGGGACGATAGGGACATTTAAGGGGCATCTTGACAAATATATGAATAGGATGGGAATAGAAGGATACGGACCCAGGAAGTGTAGAAGATTGTAGTTTAGTCGGGCAGTATGGTCGGCACGGGCTTGGAGGGCCGAAGGGCCTGTTCCTGTGCTGTACATTTCTTTGTTCTTTGTTCTTATACCTGCTTTGGGCCCATATCCCTTAATACCTTTGCTGAAGAAAAATCTGCCTATCCCGAATTTAAAATTAATAACTTTCCTAGCTGTGATAATATGCCAAAAGCAAGTTTGGACATAATGTTATGCAGGACCTCCAACCACTAGGTGGCAGTGTAAACTCACCACGTGACCCTGTGGCTGGGGAGTTGGGAGTAGGTCATACTGGAGGATAAACGTATTTTGCAGTAGCTCTACAGTAGTTAATTAATGTTAGTAGTTTATTATTTTATTTATCCTAGTTATCTTATGATGCAGATGTTTCATAATAAATTATTTAAACTAGATATTCTATAGTTCATCATTCACTTTGACTAGTCTACAGAACATGACATGGTACCAGGTTTGATAATTTACACAGAATTTGAAGATTCTGTATGTAAAAATCCGAACCACTATATATAAATTTGAAGGATAAGGAAGAAAGCGCATCTTTGCTACTCACATTGCTAGCTACTGGCATTTGGTGCTCAACATGTGATAAAACGTTGAAGCCTGGGATGGAAGGCATTAAGGCACCTCAACAGCTTTGGATTACCGGTAATGTAGAGGAGAATCGGAGGGCGTTTAAGCTCTATGTTGCACCTCTTGGTCTGCAGGCACAGCCCAATGAGAGGCATATCACATTGCTGCTCACTATAGCAGGTCTCCAAGCAATTGAAATTTTCAACAATTTTGTCTTTGAAAACGAGGCTGACAGCAAAAGCTTTGACGAAGTTCTTGAACAATTCGATCGGCATTACTCCCCTAAAAATAATGAAAATTTTGAGTGCTATATATTCCATACGCGCACCCAGAACACAGGAGAGGCATTCAATAACTTCCCCACTGACTTGAGATTGAAGCACAGTCGTGCAACTTCAGCACACTCCAATCGTCAATGATACACGATCAAATAGTTTTCAGAATCTCCAATGATAAAATGTGTGAGCGGCTTCTGCGGGAAGCAGACCTGCAACTTGAAAGTATGATTCAAATATGTCACGCTAATGAGCTTGCAGCAAAGCTGCTCAGCACGCTGAATCTCCAGCATTTTGGCGATGTGGCAGAAGAGGCGAAAGATTCCATTAGTGTGGTGACGCAGCTGAATAAGAAACGTGCTCCCAGTGCGGGTAGCCATTTTGATTGGCCGATCTGATCCTCCATTTTATGTCCGTGATGTGAAAAACAGCATTTTCCATAAAAATGCCCGGCTTATGGAAAAACATATGCCATCTGTAATGGCAGGAATCATTTTGCAACCCAATGTTATTCAATGAGAAGGCCTGAACAAACAAAGAGTATCAGCGCTATTGATGAAGTATGCCTAAAGGACACATTCTTTGTAGATATTATCTCCAGCAAAGACAAGGCGACTCAAGTCATACCACATCACAAAGTATTTGTACCAATCTGCAGCAATAGTAAATTGAAGGCAGATAATCATGAACATAAATGGACAGTGCCAATAAGGATAAATGGCACAGTGATAAAACAGTCAAGCTCGACACTGGTACGAGGGCCAACCACATCAACCTGTCCAATATAAAAAAGCTGTGAATTCAACCAAAAATAGTTACCAGAACAATATTGTTCAGAGGTTCCAATGGTAACGAAATTTCATTGTTAGGTGCATGTGAACTTGATGTCAATGTCAAAAACAAAATTCACAAGTTGAAATTGTCTGCGGTGGCGGCGGATTGCGAGTCTTACAAAGAACGCAGAACAAAGAACAATACAGCACAGGAACAGGCTCTTCGGCCCTCCAAGCCTGTACCGGTCATGATATCAACATTTGCCAAAACCCTCAGCGCTTCCTTGTGCCATATCTTCCATACCCATCCTATCCATGTGTTTGTCAAAATGTCTTTTGAACGCTATTAATGTATCTGCTTCCACAACCTTCCCTGGCAACGCATTCCAGGCACTCACCACCCTCTGCGTAAAAAACCTGCCTCGCACAACTCCCCACGGACCTTAAACCTTTACCCCCTGGAGACTGACCCCTCCACCCTGGGAAATAGTGCCTGCCCATCCACTCGATCCATGCCCCTCATAATCTTGGAGACCTCTATCAGGTCACCGCTCAACCTCCGTCTTTCTCATGAAAACAGTCCGAGTCTATTCAGCCTCTCCACATAGCTAACACCCTCCAGATGAGGCAACATCCTGGTAAACCTCCTCTGCACCTTCTCCAAAGCCGCCACATCATTCTGGCAGTTTGGCGACCAGAATTGTGCGCAATATTCCAAGTGCGGCCTTACTTTAATTGGAGTTGAGGCATGTGCGAAGCTACAGCTAGTCTGACGAGTCTATAGTGCAGACAATGCTACAACAGGCCTTCATGCCTCAGGAGACTCTATACTGAATGATTTCCCTGAAATTTCCCAAGGTTTTGGTACGTTGCCATACACATACAAGATTCAATTAAAGGAAGATGTGAGGCCCATGTTTGATGCGCCGAGACGCGTGCTGGTACCATTGAGGGATAAACTAAAGGCAGAGCTAGAGATAATGACTGCTTGAGTGCCATTAACCTTATTGAAGTCCCTACTGACTGGGTTAATTCTATGGTCTGTGTATAGAAGCGCAATGGGAACTTCAGAATCTGCCTGGGTCTGAAGGATATGAATCTCAATATTAAAAGGGAATACTACCCTATACCAAAAAGGGATGAGATAACTTGTGAAATGGCAAGAGCAACCTGTTTGATGACATAATTATTTGGGGGTCGAATCGGGAAGAGCATGATAAACGGCTTCTTAGAGTCCTAAAAAGTATCAAGAGAAATGGTCTGAAGTTGAACAGGGTAAAATGTCAAGTTGGGGTGCACAGTGCCACCTTCCTGGGAGACAAGCTGGCGGCACAAGGCGTCCAGCCCGATCAAGACAAGATAAGGGCAATTCTGCCGATGCCATGCCCTATGGATAAGAAAGGCATTTTAAGAATGCTGGGAATGATAGGTTTTGTGAGCAAGTTCATACCCAACTTGGCAGCCAAAACGGTACATCTGAGGGAGACTATAAAGAAAGATGTAAAATTCCAGTGGTCCAGCAACCATGGACAAGAGTGGCAGGCACTGCAGGTTTTGCTCACCATGGCGCCAGTTCTCATGTTTTTTGACCCAACCAAAAGTACAAAATCTCACCCGAAGCATTACAGGATGGTTTGCTGATGGTACTACTCCAGCAGGATCTGGAAGGAGACTAGCTGCCAGTGGTGTATGCTTCCAGGGCGATGTCACTTAACGAAGATACTCACAAATCGAAAAAGAGTGCCTCAGACTCATTAATGGACGAACAATGTTCCATGATTATATGTATGGGCTTCCAACCTTCAGTGTGGAGACTGACCACAGGCCACTTGTCGCCAGCGTAAAAAGAAATCTTGGCGAGATGTCGCCGGGAATTCAGCGAATGATCATGAAGTTGCAACGGTACAACTTTGAGTTGGTGTATATGCCGGGTAAACATCTTACTGTGGCTGACACGCTTTGCAGAGCTACCTGCATTGAGGAACCACTCCAGCTGGATAAGTACAGGTCCAAGTAAACATGGTGACAGAGTCTCTGCCAGTTTCTGACAAGTCAAAAATAATTAAAGAAGAAACTGCCAAGGACACTATCTTGCAGAAAGTGAGAAAGTATATCCATGAAGGGTAGCCCAAAGGATCCTGTTCAAGTTTCTACAATATTCGAGCAGAATTACGTGACGGGAATAGATTTTTGCTGCGGAATCAGCGGATTGTGATTCCACAGACACTACGGTCAATGATCCTCGTGAGGTTACATGAAGGGCACTTGGGGATGGAATAATGCAAGAGGAGAACCAGGGAGGCAGTCTATGGCTTTGAATCAACCGGGACATTGAGTTGATGGTGGAGAACTGTGAAGCATGTCAAAGATTTCAGCACAGGCAGAGCAAGGAACCTATGCAGATGGGCGAGACAGTCACTACTCCGTGGCAGCAGGTTGGCATGGATCTTTTCCATTTAAATGGAAAGGAATATGTTCTGGTCATAGACTATTTCTCTAACTACTCGGATATCTCACAGTTGTCGAATTCAACGGCAAGATGTGTTATTCAGAATGTCAAATACATTTTTCTCGATATGGCATTCCGAATGTGGTCATGAGCAATAATGGTCCTTGTTAAGACTAAGTAGAGAGAATTTGCGCGGCAGTATGATTTCCAACATGTTACGGCCAGTCCGCATTACACTCAGTCAAATGGCAGAGCTGAAAAGGGAGTGCATATTGTCAAGCACATCCTAAAGAAAGCATTGGACAGTTGCGACGATGCATATCTTGCGCTCCTCAGCTATCATTCGGCACCACTGGTCAATTGCTTCTCGCCTGCTCAAATGCTGATGAACAGGCAACTACGAACAACTCTACCTCGTTTTCCTTATGAACCCATGAGTCATTTGTTAACAAGACAATTGACCTCTCAGAAAAGGAGGCAGAAGGGATTCTATGATAGGTCTGCCAAAAGACTTAAATCTCTGCAGCCAGAGGATATGATGAGAGTAGAAGACGCCAAAGGAAATGGATGGTCCAAACAGGTACAGGTACTGCGACAAGCAGGTCCAAATTTGTATCTCATTATTACGGATGAAGGCGCTGTTCTGAGAAGGAATGGAAGAGCTTTGCTCAGAGTACGGCAACCGTTTCTGATGCAACCACCAGAAGAAGCAGTCAACAGTCCTAAAACATCTGAAGAACATGTGGAACAAATACAACAAGATGATGATACATCAATACACGAAGAACATCAAGCAACAAACACAAAAGAACATGAAGAACCTTTGCAAGTTCAGCAGACACTGTGAAGACCGACAAGGATAAGGCACAAGCCAGAAAGACTGAACTTGTGATAGACTGTAAAAAATTCTGAACGTGTAAATATTTATGCATATTATTCGGGCAGCACGGTGGCATTGTGGATAGCACAATTGCTTCACAGCTCCAGGGTCCCAAGTTCGATTCAGGCTTGGGTCACTGTCTGTGCAGAGTCTGCACATCCTCCCCGTGTGTGCGTGGGTTTCCTCCAGGTGTTCCGGTTTCCTCCCACAGTCCAAAGATGTGCAGGTTAGGTGGATTGGCCATGACAAATTGCCCTTAGTGTCCAAAATTGCCCTTAGTGTTGGGTGGGGTTACTGGGTTCTGAGGATAGGATGGGGGTGTTGACCTTGGGCAGGGTGCAGACTCGATGGGCCGAATGGCCTCCTTCTGCACTGTAAATTCTATGATAATCTATGATTATGGTGAAATGTAAAAAAGTAATTTAATGTTTATAAATCATTTCATTTTCCAAAGTAATGGGGCCGTGATGATATGCATAAAGCATATTTTTACATGTTATGTACGACCTCTGACCACTAGGTCGCAGTGTAACCCACCACGTGACCCTGTGGCTGGGGAGTTGGGAGTTGGTTTTGTTGGAGAATAGACATATTTTGCAATAGCTCTACAATAGTTAATTTGTATTCGTAGTTTATTATTTTATTTACCCTAGTTATCTTATCACGCAGTTGTTTCATAATAAATTATTTAAATTAGATGTTCTGTCGTTCATCATTCACTTTGGCCAGTCTACAGAACATGACACTAGCATCAATTGCTGCTTGTGGGAGAGAGTTCCAAACCTTTACCGCCCTTTGTGTGACAAAATGAAATGAAAATGAAAAAAATGAAATGAAAATTGCTTATTGTCACAAGTAGGCTTCAAATGAAGTTACTGTTAAAAGCCCATAGTCACCACATTCTGGTGCCTGTTCGGGGAGGCTAGTATGGGAATTGAACCGTGCTGCTGGCCTGCCTTGGTCTGCTTTAAAAGCCAGCGATTTAGCCCTATGCTAAACCAGCCTTCATTGACATCTCTCCTGACTGGCCTGGCCCTAATTTTTAGACTATGCCCCCTAGTTTTAGAATCTCCAGCCAGTGGAAGTAGATTATCTTAATCTACCCTGTCTTTCCCTATTAATGTCTTGAATACTTTGATCAGGTCATCCCTTAACCTTCGAAATTCTAGCGAAAACTGGTCTAATTTGTGTAATCTCTCCTTGTAACTTAGCCCCTGTAGTCCAGGTATTTTTTTGTAATACCTATATTGCACTCCCGACAAGACCAAAATAGCCTTTCTAAGGTGTCAAGCTCAGAACTGCTCGCAGCACTCCAAGTGGGGTCTAACCAGGATTTTGTACAGTTGCAACATAATTTCTGTGTCTTTATACTTCAGTCCTCTAGGTATAAAGGTTAGCATTCAGCTAGCCTTTTTAGATTATTTTCTGCACTTGTTCGTGACAGTTTAAGGATCTGTGCACCTGAACCCCCAAATTTCTTCGGACATCCACTGTACTTAATCTCTTTCCATTTAGAGAGAACTCTGCTCTATTATGTTTTGGTCCAAAATGGATAACCTCACACTTGCTTACATTAAATTCCATCTGTCACCATTTTGCTCATTCACCTAGTCTGTCAATATCTCCTTGCAATGTTATGCTATCATCTAGACTGTGCACAATGCCACCTAACTTTGTGTCATTTGCAAATTTGTATATATGACTTTCTATGCCATCATCCAAGTCATGAATGAATAATGTGTATAATTTAGGCCACAACACAGATCCCTATGTACTAGTCACATCCTGCCAGTTAGGGTACCTATCCATTCTCCCTACTCTCTGTAATCTACCACTCAACCAATTTCTTAATCATGTTAATAATTTTCCCTAACCTCCGTGGCTTCCATCTTAGTTAACAATCTCCTCTGTGGGACTTTATCAAATGCCTTCTGGAAGTCCATATAAATTACATCCACAGGCATTCCCCTGTTCATTACCTTAGTCACCTCATCAAACAATTCAATAACATCAGTCAAGCAAGACCTTCCCTCCATGAATCCATGCTGGCTCTCTCTGCTTGACCAACATTTTTTGTGGTGTTCAGTTATCCCATCCCTGATTGTAGACTCCAGCAATTTCCCCACCACAAATACTAGGCTAACTGGTCTGTAATTCCCTGGTTTCCCCTTTTCACCCTTCTTAAAAAGTGGACTGACATGTGCAATTTTCCAATACAAAGGGACTAATCCTGAATCCAGGGAACTCTGGAACATTATAGTTGGGGCATCGTCAATGTTTTTCCCTACTTCCCTACTACCCTCAGATGGAAACTGTCAGGTCCTGGGGATTTGTCACTCTTTAGTTCCATTAATTTCCTAGTTACTGATGCTGTACTTACATTAATTGTATAAGTCCCTGTCCTCTTTGACGGTTAATTTTTGGAGAACTTCCTGCAAGTTATCCTCCTTTTCTACTGTAAATACTGAGACAAAGTAAGTGTTCAACATATCTACCATTTCCCCATTATCACTGACAATATCTCCATTTTCAGCTTTTAGTGGGCCTACATTGCTCTTGACCACCTGGTTTCCCTTTATATAACTATAACATTTCTTCTTATTGACTGTGATATCCCTTGCAAGTTTTCTTTTATAATCCCATTTAGTAGCTCTTCTAAGCTCCTTTTGCTGTCTTTGTATCTGTCCCATTCGCCCGGACCTGAGCTATGTTTTGTATTTTTGTGAGTCCTTTCTTTTAGTTTTATGCTGTCCCTAACCTTTTTAGTTGCCCATTGTGAAGTGGTATATTTTTCCTCTCGGGTATGTATCCTCGCTCTGCACCTCATTAAATGTTTCTTTAAATATTCTCCACTGATCTTCAGTCGTTTGACCCACTGACAGATCTTCTCAGTTTATGAAGGACAATCTCTGTCTTATCCTGTTAAAGTCAGCATTACCCAAGTCTAAAATTCTGGGATCTGAATTGTGCTTTTCACTTACAAACACTACATTCAATTCAATAATGTTGTGATCACTATTTGATAAATTTTCATACGCAGTTAGGCTACTGATTAATTTGATTCATTACTCATAACTAAATCTAATATTGCCTGTCCCCTTCTTACATCTGGAACATATTGCTGCAGGAAACTATCCTGGACACATTCCAGAAATTTAATACCTTTCTGACAGTTGCTTGTCTGCCTCTCTCAATCGATGTGTAAGCCAAAATTCCCCATTAATAATACGCTGCCTTTGTTATATAATTGCCTAATTTCTGTATTTATACAATCTAACACCTCAGAACTGTTACCAGGAGGTCGATGTACAACAACCATGATAGTTTTAGCTCCTTTTTTGTTCCTCAGTTCCACCCATATGATCTTCACTGGAAGCTTTCCCTTTTTTATATAACTGTGATTGTTTCAAATTCCTTCCTCTTCTATGGTGAAGACAACTATGACGTACTTGTTCAAAGCCTCTGCCATTTCCTTGTTTCCCATGATTAATTTCCTATTCTCACCCTCCAAACAATCAAGACTTACTTTAGCTATTTTCCTCGTTTTTATATAATTGTAGAAGCTCTTACTCACTGTTTTTATATTTCCTGTAAATTTACTTTCCGATTTTAATTTCTTCCACTTTACTTTCGTTTAGCCAGCCCTTGCTGATTTCTAACATTTTCCTGATTTTTTGGCCTACCACTAGTCTCCACAGCATTGTATGCCTTTTCTTTCAATTGTATACCACTCTTCCTTAGTTACCACAGATGGTTCATCCTTGTTATAGACTCTTTCTTTATCAATGGAATATAACTTTGTTGAGAGTTATAAAATATATTTTTTAATGTCTCCCAGTGTCTTACATTTTAACCTGTTCTCTAAGTTTACTTTAGCGAACTCTGTCTTCACACTTTTGTAATTGCCTTTATTTTATGTTTCAGACATAAGTAGGTAAATGTGGCTAATGCTTTGGGTAGAGGTGCAGAAAAGATCCCTCTTCTCCATGTTAACATAAACAGCAGCAGTTGTTACTGAAATAAGTGTAACTTTGTTAAATACAGTTGAACTGGTAAGTTCTCCACGCAGCATGCCTGGTGGTAAAATGTTAGTACAGTACAGAATAAAAATTAGTTACATGTGCAGCTGATTTGCATCATAAAACAGGAACACTGATCACAGATTACAGATTTTCGACTGAAGCTCTGGATTTAGCAACAAAAGGTATAACACTGCTTCCTTAGCCTGCAATGTACCCAAATTAGTGTGCTAAATAACCTAACTGAAACATTGAATGCATCAAGCACAGATCGAAGCTGAAATAATTCTGTAATGAGAAAGTAACTGTCTTATAAATGAGTGAATCTTCAAGAAGTCTGCCTGACTGCCCTTTTCACACAATGCAATATCTCTCTGAGCAGGAATTTAATCAGCTGGATAAATGAAGATCAAGACCTTTTCGAGGATATCATTTAGAAAACAACATAACAGCTCCTGCTTTCATCAATCTGAACATCAGGAAGTTGGATGTTAATTGAAGAATTCATTAAAGGTTAACCCCTTTTATTCCGAATCTAATTAAGTTTGCATCCTTTTTACTAAAATTAACAAGTTATGTTCGTTAACTCCTGTTTATTCATCATATGTCCGTGAATGGAGGTAATTTTAGGTAGAGTGAAGATCAATTAATAAGCTGCCCCAAGAGTGAATCTAAATCTGGCTGACTCAGAAAAGGTAGATCAAAAGGAGACAAACAGTTTCTTGAGGTCTCAAAGCATCCTTCTAATTTGTAGCATCATCTGGTAAATCAGAGTGTCTGTCATTGACATTATTGAGGGGTAACCGTCAACCAATCTCTAAAGTATATATCAGAGATGCTCTGAGCGTTGGTCAGAATGTCTAGAATGTCATTCTTGGAGTCTAACAACTACAGCAAGCTTGAAGAGCATGTGTGTGTAAACAGAAGATTAGGGAAGTTGACTTTGATACTTTCTGTAGAAGGAAACGATTGTTTGGTCCAACATTTTTGCCTATGTTGGGTGATAGTATTAAATGGGAGAAGGAGGAGAATATTTTCCAGTTTTGTGATATAGGGTTTCACCACCCCCGATTTCTTTTAGTATTTTGCAATATGTTTTTCACAATTGCTTACACCTCTCAATTTTCCTACTTTCTTTTCTTCCGCAATGTAATTCCTGCAAAAGTTCAGTAAGGGAGCAATAGAATTAAACAAATTGTTTAAAATTTAAGATTTTACGGAAGGCAATGCTTTTTGTGGAGAAAGTCTGATTCATACACTGAAAAGAAATTCACTGGCCATTTGTGGAAATAGGTCAGAAACAGGAGACCAATAGTTCAGTCCTAGCAATCTGTACAATTTGGTTTTTTTTTGCTCTGCGGTCTGCCTAATGTTGGAGCTGCAGCTAAATCAAGCAGTTTGTTCATGCCATGTTCAATCAAATCAGTATCAAAGTAAGGTCATTTCATTAAGCCTTCCAAATAAATTAAATCACTTCTAAAACAAAGATTTTTTTACAAATACATCCATCTGTTAGATAGTGGTTCCTAACATTTGCATTTAACACGTAAAATTCCTGAGAATTCAACCAGTACCTGTTGAACTACTGTTGAAAGGGATTCACTTGAAACAAGTTGCATAAATGTGAGGTACCAGCGTACTCTGATCTTGTCGATGAGTGTCAGATTTAGCGCAGTGTGTCGCTCACTTATCTCTGAGTTACACGTTTCTGGGTTTCATCCTCAGTCCAGGCCTTGCTAATGTGTAAGAAAATCAAGGCTGACTCTCCAATGTTATACTGGTTAATTGCTGTAATGCTGGAGGTGCCGTCTTTTGGACAAACTGCTTAACAGAGGTTATACGTAGCATTTGGGTGTGAAAGATCCCACCCCATGATTTTGAAGAATAACAGGAAAGTTCTGCAGCTACTGTTATTTGCTCAACTGTAACCTCATCTCCACCTTTGGTGCTCCAGTCTGCAAACAAAATGCTACTTTTTCACCTTGACCTCGTATTCTGCTACCTTAATACACGGGACACAGACATGAAAGGAAGTGGCCACCTATTGCCTGTTATGGCTACACCACATATGGCACTATCAGTCCCTGCTCTCTTTTGCTAAGACTTCACTATTTCAAGATCATCCTGGAATGCCAAGATAAGCCCCAACTTCCTTTCACTCCTCCAAGCCATCTTCTTAAACTCCTCCCCCTTGTTTCCTCCACCTTCACCTCCAACAACAAGTGCGAGGAGTTCATGGTCTTCTTTGTCACGAAGATCAAGATGAGTTACAAACTGCCTTTGCCATGTCCTTTCCTTCTACTAGCCCACTGTCAAAACCTATAGAATTACAGTCATAAAACTGAGTTATAGAGTCAGTACTGCCCAAAAGGAGGACATTTGGCCCATCAAGTACATACCAGCTCTCTGTAGAGGAATTCAGTCAGCCCAATTCTTTATCCATGTTGTTCTCTGAAGTTATTTCTCTCAACTGCCCATCCAATTTCCTTTTGAAATCATTCATCAGCCTTACTTCCACCACCCTTATACACTCCAATTCCAGATCATTATTGCACGCTTTTTAAAAACATTCTTCCTCACGTTTCCTGTTCCCCTTCCCAACCCCACCACCACCACCATCAATCCCCCACCCCCTCCCCCACTCCTGCACTATCCCTGCATTTCTTGCCCAAAACCTAAAATCCATGTCTCTGTAGCCCTTGTATCATCAGCTTATGGAATAATTATTCTTTTGTCAACCTTACCTAAATATGTCATGAACTTATGCACCTTTATCAAATTTTTGCTCAATCTCCCTTGCATCAAGGAGAAAAACTCTATTCTCTAAGCTAACCTCAAAACTCAAATGCCACATCCCAGGAACCATTCTAGAAGTTTCCTGCTTCTGTACTCATTACCTCCGTTTCTGAAGCCCATGATCCCAGATGCTTTCCTAATAACTCTCTCAATGCGCCTCAACACCATCAACGAATTATGCACCTGAACCCTCAGGCCTCTCTGTCCCGGTACACTTTTTAAAACAATGCCATTTAGTCTATTGTGTCTCCATGTTCATTTTTCCAAAATACGCCACTTCATGCTTCATTGTACTAAATTCCATCAGTCACTTGTTTGCCCATACTGCTGGCCTTATATATGTTCCATTGCAGACAATTGGCATCATCCTCACTGTCAGCCATACCATCAAGTTCTGAATCATGGGCAAACTTTGGGTGAAATATTACCCACTACAAGACTGTAAAAAGGGGAGATCCACTCAATAGTCCAATGACTTCGACCGGACCACAAAATCCCACCAAAAGAGCTGTAAAATTCTGCCATTTGAGACTTTACTTTGTACCCCAATACCTAATGCATTCATACAGGTGAAGGAAGCAATGGTGCGACCCTTGAGGAACACCATTCACTATCTAGCATCCACAAGTGTGAAAAATAACTATTTGCAATGACTCCTGTTTTTGTCCTGAAGCCAATTCCATGAGTTTTAATTGTGTTAGCCAGATTTTATATGACACTTCTTCAAAGGTTTCTTCAAACCTTGGGAAAACGGGCAGCATAATCAAAGATCCCTTCCACCCGCATTATTCTCTCTTCCAACCTCTTTCATCGGGCAGGAGATACAAAAGTCTGAGAACACACACTGACACGCTCAAGAACAGTTTCTTCCTTGCTGTTACCAGACTCCTGAATGGCCCTCTTATGGACTGAACTGATGTCTCCACCATCTTCTCTGCTGAGTAGCACTACACTCCATATGACTTCATAGATTTCATAGAATGTACAGTGCAGGAGGTAGCCATTCGGCCCATCGAGTGCACCGCGCTTGGAAAGAGCACCCTACTCAAGCCCACCCCACCACCCTATCCCCATAACCCAGTAACCTCACCCAACACTAAGGGCAATTTTGGACACCAAGGGCAATTTAGCTTGGCCAATCCACCTAACCCGCACATCTTTGGACTGTGGGAGGAAACCGGAGCACCCGGAGGAAACCCACACACACACGGGGGAACATACAGACTCTGCACAGACAGTGACCCAAGCCGGGAATCGAACCTGGGACCCTGGAGCTGTGAAGCAATTGTGCTAACCACTATGCTACCGTGCTGCCCAATGTCTATGTCTATGTATATGCATTTACATTGTGTATTTATCTTATGCCTGTGCTGTCTCTCCTTAATTGACTCAAACCTCTCCAAGTGCCTGCTGATTTTCCCCAAAGTTCCCCACAGTATGTCCCCAAAATTCCATCTTTCTCTAGTTTCTCTTGTATCTCCCCTGAAGACCTGCTGAGCCCATCTTTTCCATGAGACCCATGCCCTGCTGCCTCAACTCTATTCCAAATTAACTGATGGCACACAACATCTCCCCCTCGTTTGCATGTTAGCGATATTGTTAATGGTTTTCTCTTTCTTTTAAATCACAGTCAACATCCCCCCCCCACAAAAAAAAAATCCTGACCCCATACCCCTTGTCAACAACCACCCCCTCTCCAACTTCCCATTCCTCTCCAAAGTCCTTCAATGTCTTGGCGGCCTCTCAATTCTGTGGCCACTTTTCATGGAACAGTTCATGTTTGAATCCCTTCAATCAGATTTCCGTCTTTGCCATAGTACGAAAATGGTTCTCACAGAAGCTACATGTAGCGCACAATGACTTACGAGAGAGACGAATAGAGATGAAGTCGATGAGGCTTTATTAAGCGTGACTTGTTCCCCGCAGTTCAGCAACAGACTGGAGCTGCGGGGAGAAGCCCAGGTTCTTATACTCTGCCTTCAGGGCGGAGCTAGGGGTCAACAGCCAACCAGGATCCGGGATCTGTCAGCCAATAGCACCACGGCTTCACAGTCCCACATGACCCCTAATGCATACTACCACATTCACCCCTTGTTAAAAATGAACCCGGCGGGGTGGTGCTTCGCATGGTGGTAGGGGTTTACAAGGCTGGTCCTGGGAGGAGAAAATTTTTGGCATGTCCTTTCAATGCTCTACACTTTGCCCTACATTGGGCTATGTACAGGGTTTGTGAACTATTTACAATATTCGTAAGAGGAAAAAGAACATTCTCGTTAAAGTCCACAACATTCTTGTGTTACACCGATGCCACGAGTCGAGCGGGTGGTCTGGTCTTCCTTGTCGATCGCCTCAGCCCCGGTGGTGGTGCAGGTGCTTGTTCCCGCGTTGTCGTCTCCGGGAGCTTTTCGGTGTCTGCTTCTGTTTCACTCCTGGTCGGACATGGGAGGAGGACCGATCCTCCCGGGAAGGGGGCGGTCGCAGGGTGCGCCGGTGGCAGGGAGGGGGTGATCGGTGGCGGGGGGGTGTGCGTGTTGCCGGCGGGCGCCAGGTCTCGCAGGGAGACCGTGTCCTGTCGGCCGTCGGGGTACGCCACGTAGGCGTACTGCGGGTTCGCGTGGAGGAGATGAACCCTCTCGACCAACGGGTCCGACCTGTGCGTCCGCACATGTTTCCGGAGCAAGATGGGTCCTGGGGCCGCCAGCCAGGTCGGCAGCGACGTTCCGGAGGAGGACTTCCTGGGGAAGACAAGGAGGCGCTCATGAGGCGTTTGGTTAGTGGTGGTACACAGCAGCGACCGGATGGAGTGGAGAGCGTCCGGGAGGACCTCCTGCCACCTTGAAACTGGGAGATCCCTGGACCGTAGGGCCAGTAGGACGGTCTTCCAGACCGTGCCGTTCTCCCTCTCTACTTGCCCGTTTCCCCGGGGGTTGTAGCTGGTCGTCCTGCTCGAGGCTATGCCCTTGCTGAGCAGGAACTGGCGCAGCTCGTCACTCATGAAGGAGGACCCCCTGTCGCTATGGATATATGCGGGGCAACCGAACAGAGTGAATATGGTGCTAAGGGCTTTAATAACTGTGGCCGCTGTCATGTCGGGGCAGGGGATGGCGAAAGGGAAACGGGAGTACTCGTCCACCACGTTCAGGAAGTATGTGTTTCGATCGGTGGAGGGAAGGGGCCCTTTGAAATCCAGACTGAGGCGTTCAAAGTGGCGGGAAGCCTTGATCAGGTGCGCTCGATCTGGCCTGAAAAAATGCGGTTTGCACTCAGCACAGATGTGGCAGTTCCTGGTGACAGTACGGACCTCCTCCACGGAGTAGGGGAGGTTGCGGGACTTTAGAAAATGGTAGAACCGAGTGACCCCCGGGTGGCAGAGGTCCTCGTGGAGGGTTTGGAGACGGTCTATTTGTGCGTTGGCACATGTGCCGCGGGATAGGGCATCGGACGGCTCGTTCAGCTTTCCGGGACGGTACAAGATCTCGTAGTTGAAGGTGGAGAGCTCGATCCTCCACCTTAAGATCTTGTCATTTTTAATTTTGCACCGCTGTGCGTTATCGAACATGAAAGCTACCGACCGTTGGTCAGTGAGGAGAGTGAATCTCCTGCCGGCCAGGTAATGCCTCCAATGTCGCACAGCTTCCACTATGGCTTGGGCTTCCTTTTCCACTGAGGAGTGGCGGATTTCTGAGGCGTGGAGGGTTCGGGAGAAGAAGGCCATGGGTCTGCCCGCTTGGTTAAGGGTGGCCGCTAGAGCTACATCGGAGGCGTCGCTCTCGACCTGGAAGGGGAGGGGCTCGTCGGTGGCGCGCATCGTGGCATTTGCGATATCCGCTTTGATGCGGCTGAAGGCCTGGCGAGCCTCTGTCGACAGGGGGAAGGTAGTAGTCTGTGTTAGTGGGCGGGCCTTGTCTGCGTACTGGGGGACCCACTGGGCGTAATATGAAAAAAAACCCAGGCAGCGTTTCAGGGCTTTGGAGCAGTGGGGAAGGGGAAATTCCATAAGGGGGCGCAAGCGTTCGGGGTCGGGGCCTATTATCCCATTGCGCACTACGTATCCCAGAATGGCCAGCCGGTTTGTGCTAAACACGCACTTGTCCTCGTTGTATGTGAGGTTCAAGGCGTTTGCGGTCTGGAGGAATTTTTGAAGGTTGGCGTCGTGGTCCTGCTGATCGTGGCCGCAGATGGTTACGTTGTCGAGATACGGGAACGTGGCCTGTAACCCGTGTTGATCAACTATTCAGTCCATCTCCCGTTGGAAGACCGAGACCCCGTTTGTGACGCCAAATGGGACCCTTAGGAAGTGGTATAGTCGCCCATCTGCCTCGAAGGCTGTGTACTTGCGGTCACTTGGGCGGATGAGGAGCTGGTGATAGGCGGACTTGAGGTCCACGGTGGAGAAGACCTTATATTGGGCAATCCGATTTACCATGTCGGATATGCGGGGGAGAGGGTACGCATCTAGCTGTGTGTACCTGTTGATGGTCTGGCTATAGTCTATGACCATCCTTTGCTTCTCCCCGGTCTTTACTACTACCACCTGTGCTCTCCAGGGACTATTGCTGGCCTGGATTATGCCTTCCTTCAGCAACCGCTGGACTTCGGACCGGATAAATGTCCGGTCCTGGGCGCTGTACCGTCTGCTCCTAGTGGCGACGGGTTTGCAATCCGGGGTGAGGTTTGCAAACAAGGATGGCGGTTCAACTTTGAGGGTTGCGAGGCCGCAGATAGTGAGTGGGGGTATTGGGCCGCCGAATTGAAACATTAGGCTCTGCAGGTTGCACTGGAAATCTAATCCCAGTAACGTGGGCGCGCAGAGTTGGGGAAGGACGTTGAGCCTGTAGTTTTTAAACTCCCTTCCTTGCACCGTTAGGGTCACTATGCAGAACCCTTTGATCTCTATGGAGTGGGATCCTGCAGCTAGGGAAATCTTTTGCGTACTGGGACGGATGGTCAAAAAACAGCGTCTTACCGTGTCAGGGTGGATGAAGCTTTCGGTGCTCCCGGAGTCGGTCAGGCATGGTGTCTCGTGTCCGTTGATCAGCACCGTTTTTGTCGTCGTCTGGAGCGTCCGGGGCCGTGCTTGATCTAGCGTCACCGAGGCCAGATGTGGTCGTAGTGTCTCAGCGTCTTCTTCGGACCCCGTGGAGCCGTCGATGCTGGGGTCCAATGTTGTCATCCAAGATGGCGGCGTCCATGAATCGCACGCGGCCAGGGGTGGACAAAATGGCCGCCCCCACGGATCGAACGTGGTCGGGGGTGGACAAAATGGCCACCCCCATGCATCGCACATGGCTGGGGGGTCACAAGATGGCGGCGCCCATCCTCCCCTCGAAGTGGCCGGGACCCAAAATGGCGGCGCCCGCGGGTCGCACCTGGGGCGCTGGGGGGGGGGTTGAGGAGCGTTTGGGATGCGCTGGACTCTTTCTTCTCCGGGGACAGCGGCGACCCCCCGGGACAGACACACAGCCGCGAAATGGCCCTTTTTCCCGCAGCTCTTGCAAGTCGCTGCGCGGGCCGGGCAGCGCTGCTGGGGGTGTTTCGCCTGCCCGCAGAAATAGCAGCGGGCCCCCCCGGGATGATCTGGCGTCTTAACCGCGCAAGCCTGTGAGGGGGGGGTTTGTCGCGACGGGGGTCCACGGAGCCCAAGGGGCTGCCGTGCGGCCTGGGCCGTAGGCGCGGGCGTTTTGCGAGGCCACATCTAGGGAAGCTGCGATGGCCCGTGCCTCTGAGAGTCATAGCGACTCTTTTTCTAAAAGTCTTTGGCGGATTTGGGGAGAGTTCATACCTGCCACAAACGCATCGCGAATTAACATGTCCGTGTGTTCAGTCGCGTTTGCCGGCGGGCAGCCGCAGCCCCGTCCCAAAATTAGCAGCGCGGCGTAGAACTCCTCTAGCGATTCTCCGGGACTTTGCCGTCTCGTTGCGAGTTGGTAGCGTGCGTAGACCTGGTTCACTGGGCGAACGTAGATGCTCTTTAGTGCTGCGAGCGCCGTCGGGAAATCCTCTGCGTCTTCTATGAGAGGGTAAATTTCCGGGCTTACCCTTGAGTGCAGGACCTGTAGTTTCTGGTCTTCTGTGATCCGGCCGGGGGCCGTTCGGAGGTAGCCTTCGAAACAAGCCTGCCAGTGTTTAAAAACTGCTGCCGCGTTCACTCCGTGGGGGTTGATCCGCAGGCATTCCGGGGCGATCCTGAGCTCCATAGTCCTTTAAGCACCCTTAATAAATTGTAGCGCACAATGACTTACGAGAGAGACGAATAGAGATGAAGTCGATGAGGCTTTATTAAGCGTGACTTGTTCCCCGCAGTTCAGCAACAGACTGGAGCTGCGGGGAGAAGCCCAGGTTCTTATACTCCGCCTTCAGGGCGGAGCTAGGGATCAACAGCCAACCAGGACCCGGGATCTGTCAGCCAATAGCATCACGGCTTCACAGTCCCACATGACCCCTAATGCATACTACCACACTACAAAAGACATCCGCTGTGACTGTTATGAAGGCAAACTGTCCCTCCTTTTCCTTCCTGACCTGGCTGACATGTCCTCTGACGTGGTTGATTATACCATCCTCCTCCAACCCCTCATCACTTTCATCCAATTAATTGGGACGGATCTCATCATTGGTTTTCACATGTGTGGTAGTATGTATTGGGGGTCATGTGGGACTGGAAGCCCTAATGTCATTGGCTGACAGATCCCGGGTCCTGGTTGGCCGTTATCTCTAGCTCCGCCCTGAAGGCGGAGTATAAGAAGCCGGAGTCCTCCCCCGGAGGCCATTCTACTGTCGAGCTGCGGGGGAACAGTCACGCTTAATAAAGCCTCATCGACTTCACTCTATTCGTCTCACGGAGTCTTTGTGCGCTACAATTTATTAAGCGTGCCTAAAAAGGACTATGGAGCTCAGGATCATTCCGGAATGCCTAAGGATCAGCCCCCACGCAGTGAACGCGGCAGCAGCTTTCAAGCACTGGCAGACTTGTTTCGAGGCCTACCTCAGAACGGCCACCGGCCGGGTCACAGAAGACCAAAAACTACAGGTCCTGCACTCGAGGGTGAGCACGGAGATTTTCTCCCTCATCGAAGACGCGGAGGATTTCCAGACGGCGTTCGCAGCACTGAAAAGTCTCTATGTCTGCCCAGTTAACCAAATCTACGCTTGCTACCAGCTCGCGACGAGACAGCAATGTCCCGGAGAATCGATGGACGAATTCTACGCCGCGCTGCTGATTTTCGGACGAGCCTGCAGCTGCCCTTCGGTGAACGCAAATGAACACACGGACATGTTAATGCGCGATGCTTTTGTGGCAGGTATGAATTCCTCCCAAATCCGCCAAAGACTTCTAGAAAGAGAGTCGCTAGGACTCTCAGAGGCCCGGGCCCTAGCAGCCTCCCTAGGCGTGGCCGCGCGTAATACCCGCGCCTACGGCCCCGACCGCGCGGCAGCCCATTGGGCTCCGTACGTACCCGTCGCGACAAACCCACGCCCCCCCCGGACACCCCACAGGCTTGCGCGGTCCAAACGCCAAGTCGCACCGGGGGCGCTCGCTGCTATTTCTGCGGCCAGGCGAAACACCCCAGGCAGCGCTGCCCGGCCCGCGCAGCAATCTGCAAGAGATGCTGGGAAAAGGGCCATTTCGCGGTTGTGTGCCGGTCCCGCGAGGTCGCCGCTGTCCCGGGAGAACAGGGAGCCCCTCAAGCCGTTTACGCTCCCCAACCCCCCAGCGCCCCATATACGACCCGCAGGCGCAGCCGCTCTGGGTCCCGACCACCGCGGTCCCGGGAGAACAGGGAGCCCTGCACGCCGCTTACGCTCCCCAACCCCCCCCCCCCCCCCCACCCCCGTCCCCACATATGACCCGCCGGCGCTTCCACTTTGGGTCCCGACCACCACTCTCCCCGGAGAAGAGGGAGTTCTGCGCGTCTCTAATGACCCCCAAACCCCCCCCCCCCCGCGCCCCACGTCGGATCCGCCGGCGCTACCAACTTGGGTCCCGACCACCGCTGTCCCCAGAGATGAGGGAGCCCCGCGCGGTCCTAACGCTCCCCAACCCACCCAGCGCCCCATGTGCGACCCGCAGACGCCGCCATTTTGGGTCCCGGCCACCACGAGGGGAGGAAGGGCGCCGCCATCTTGTGACCCCCCAGCCATGTGCGATGTATGGGGGCAGCCATTTTGTTCGTCATGCCTAGTCGACTCCGGGAGCACGGAGAGTTTTATCCATCCCGACACGGTAAGACGCTGTTCCTTCACCACCTATCCCAGCGCACAAAAGATTTCCCTAGCTGCAGGAACCCACTCCGTACAGATCCAAGGATTCTGCATAGTTACCCTAACGGTGCAGGGGAGGGAGTTCAAAAACTACAAACTAAACGTCCTTCCCCAACTCTGCACCCCCACCTTACTGGGATTAGATTTCCAATGCAATCTACAGAGCCTTACGTTCAAATTCGGCGGCCCAATACCCCCACACACTATCTGCGGCCTTGCAACCCTCAAGGTGCAACCCCCGTCCTTGTTTGCGAACCTCACCCCGGATTGCAAACCCGTCGCCACGAGGAGCAGACGGTACAGCGCCCAAGACCGGACCTTCATTCGATCCGAAGTCCAGCGGCTACTAAAGGAAGGCATAATCCAGGCCAGCAATAGTCCCTGGAGAGCGCAGGTGGTAGTAGTGAAGACAGGGGAGAAACAAAGGATGGTCATAGACTATAGCCAGACCATCAACAGGTACACACAACTAGACGCGTACCCTCTCCCCCGCATATCCGACATGGTCAATCGGATTGCCCAATATAAAGTCTTCTCCACCGTGGACCTCAAGTCCGCCTACCATCAGCTCCCCATCCACCCAAGTGACCGCAAGTACACAGCCTTCGAGGCAGACGGGCGATTATACCATTTCCTAAGGGTCCCATTTGGCGTCACAAACGGGGTCTCGGTCTTCCAACGGGAGATGGACCGAATGGTTGATCAACATGGGTTGCGGGCCACGTTCCCGTATCTCGACAATGTAACCATCTGCGGCCACGACCAGCAGGACCATGACGCCAACCTCCAAAAATTCCTCCAGACCGCCAAAGCTTTGAACCTCACGTACAACGAGGACAAGTGCGTTTTTAGCACCAATCGGCTAGCCATTCTGGGCTACGTAGTGCGCAATGGGATAATAGGCCCTGACCCCGAACGTATGCGCGCCCTCATGGAATTCCCCCTCCCGCACTGCCCAAAAGCCCTGAAACGCTGCCTGGGTGTTTTTTCATACTACGCCCAGTGGGTCCCCCAGTACGCAGACAAGGCCCTCCCCCTAATACAGACCACGACCTTCCCTCTGTCGACAGAGGCTTGCCAGGCCTTCAGCCGCATCAAAGCGGATATCGCAAAGGCCACGATGCGCGCCATCTACGAGTCCCTCCCCTTCCAGGTCGAGAGCGACGCCTCCGACGTAGCTCTAGCGGCCACCCTTAACCAAGCGGGCAGACCCGTGGCCTTTTTCTCCCGGACCCTCCACGCCTCAGAAATCCGCCACTCCTCAGTGGAAAAGGAAGCCCAAGCCATAGTGGAAGCTGTGCGACATTGGAGGCATTACCTGGCCGGCAGGAGATTCACTCTCCTCACTGACCAACGGTCGGCAGCCTTCATGTTCGATAATGCACTGCGGGGCAAAATCAAAAACGACAAGATCTTAAGGTGGAGGATCGAACTCTCCACCTTCAACTACGAGATTTTGTATCGTCCCGGAAAGCTGAACGAGCCGTCCGATGCCCTATCCCGCGGCACATGTGCCAACGCACAAATTAACCGCCTCCAAACCCTCCACGAGGACCTCTGCCACCCGGGGGTCACTCGGTTTTTCCACTTTATCAAGTCCCACAATCTCCCATACTCCTTAGAGGAGGTCCGTACAGTCACAAGGGACTGCCACATCTGCGCGGAATGCAAACCGCATTTTTTCAGGCCGGATGGTGCGCACCTGATTAAGGCTTCCCGCCCCTTTGAACGCCTTAGTCTCGATTTCAAAGGGCCCCTCCCCTCCACCGACCGCAACACATACTTTCTTAATGTGGTGGACGAATACTCCCGCTTCCCATTCGCCATTCCCTGCTCTGACATGACCGCGGCCACAGTCATTAAAGCCCTGAACACCATCTTCACACTGTTCGGTTGCCCCGCATACGTCCACAGCGACAGGGGGTCCTCTTTCATGAGTGACGAGCTGCGCCAGTTCCTGCTCAGCAAGGGCATAGCCTCAAGCAGGACGACCAGCTACAACCTCCTCGGGAACGGGCAAGTAGAGAGGGAGAACGGCACGGTCTGGAAGACCGTCCTACTGGCCCTACGGTCCAGGGATCTCCCATTTTCACGGTGGCAGGAGGTCCTCCCGGACGCTCTCCACTCCATCCGGTCGCTATTATGTACGAGCACTAATCAAACGCCTCATGAGCGTCTCCTTGTCTTCCCTAGGAGGTCCTCCTCTGGAACGTCGCTGCCGACCTGGCTGGCGGCCCCAGGACCCATCTTGCTCTGAAAGCATGTGCAGGCACATAAGGCGGACCCGTTGGTTGAAAGGGTTCACCTCCTCCACGCGACCCCGCAGTACGCTTACGTGGAGTACCCCGACGGCCGACAGGACACGGTCTCCCTGCAGGATCTGGTGCCCGCCGGCAACACACACCCCCCCCCCGACACCATTCACCCAACCCCCCCCCCTCTTCCTGCCACCGCCGCACCCCGCGACCGCCCCCTTCCCAGGAGGATCGGTTCCCCTCCCCTCAGGCCCGACCAAGAATAAAGCCCAAGCTGAAACCGTAAGGCTCCCGGAGACGACAACACCGGTACAAGCACCACCACCACCACCGGGGCCGAGGCGATCGACACGGACGACCAGACCGCCCGACCGACTCGTGGCGTCGATCTAAATCAATATATGGACTTTTCACAAGAACATTTTGCTTTTCTCCCGATACCTTCTGTAAATAGTTGAAACAGGACAAAATTGTACAATACTGTATTGCCATGTGAATGTTTTCCTCCCAGGACCAGCCCTGTAAACCCTTACCACCATACGAAGCATCACCCCGCCGGGTTCATTTTTGACAAGGGGTGAATGTGGTAGTATGTATTGGGGGTCATGTGGGACTGGAAGCCCTAATGTCATTGGCTGACAGATTCCGGGTCCTGGTTGGCCGTTGACCTCTAGCTCCGCCCTGAAGGCGGAGTATAAGAAGCCGGAGTCCTCCCCCGCAGGCCATTCTACTATCGCGCTGCGGGGGAACAGACACGCTTAATAAAGCCTCATCGACTTCACTCTATTCGTCTCACGGAGTCTTTGTGCGCTACAACATGTACGCTGATAACATCCAACTCTACATCACCGCCCCTCTCTCAACTCTTCCACTGTTGCTATATCACCAGGCTGCCATTCCAACCTCCAGCATGGAATGAGCAGGAATGGGAAGACTGAAGCCACTGTTTTCAACCTCTGCTCCAAACTATCAACACCTTCCTCTCCCTGGCGATAGTCTGAGACTAAACCAGTCTGTTCACAATCTTGATGTCATATTTGATCCTGAGATGAGCTTCCAACCGCATTTGTGCCATCACTAGAACACCCTATAAGATTAAGTCCTCCAAAATACCGTTCAACTTTGCCTCTGCCTCAGTTATATCTGCTTGCTGCTGAAACCCTCATTCATGCTTTTGTTACCTCTACATGTGACCATATCAATGTACTTCTAGCTGGTCTCTCACATTCAACTCTGTACACTTGAGGTCATCTAAAACTCTGCTGCCCGTATTTTAACTTGCACCAAGTCCCGTTCATTCCTCCCTTCCATACTTGCTAACCTTCATTGGCTTCCAGTCAAGCAACATCTTGAACATAAAATTCGCATCCTTGTTTTCAAATCCCTTCATGGGCTCATCCCTCCCTGTTTACGTAAACTCCTCAATCCCCACAAATCTCCAAGATATCTGCATTCTCCTACTTCTAGCCTCTTGGGCAACCCTGATTTTAATCTCTCCACTATTGCTGCCCATGCATTCAGTTGCCTTGGCCTGAAGATGTGAAATTCTCTCCCTTCACCTCGCCGCATCTCTACCTCACTTGTCTCCTTTAAGGGACTTCTTAAAAGCTACCTCTGTGGCCAAGCTTTAGTCATCTGAATTAATTGTTTCCTTCTGTGGCTCGGTGTTATATTTGACCTTGTAGTGCTCCTGTGGGGCCCCTTGGGATGTTTTCCATTCAGGCTATTAGATAAATATAAGTTGTTGTTATTGTTGCTACCGGTGATAGCAATTGATTGTGGCTAAAATGTGATTGCTCCCCTGTACAGGTTTGGTGCTTTGTGTATTTGGATTCCGGCTAGCTCCGTCACTTGTTGTTTGAATTTACTTTCACTTCCCGTTTCTTAATCACTTTCCCTTTCATCCTTCGCCAGGGTTATATGTACAGAAATGCCCAGTAAGGATGATGGAAGAAGCAGTTCAGAGAAGGGTTACTGGAACAATACCAGAAGTGGGCAGATTATCTGATGAGGAAAGGTTGGAGAGGTTAGGTTTGTATCCACAACAGTTTAGAAGAGTAAGAGGGGACTTGATCAAAACCATTAAGATCCTGATGGCTATTGACAGGGTGGATGTGGAGAGGATGTCTCCTCTTGTCAGAGTGTGGTCATTTTAAAATCATACTGCGGTCAAACCTCAGAAAGTCTGTTGTTCGTAGCCCAGATCGTGCCAGAATTTCCATCAGCCAGAGTATCTCCTGTTGCCTTATCTGGGAACAGATCATGTGCAGCCCACACCACCAGAGATGGGACACCTGGGGTGGGCTTAGGTGGTCTGTCAAACGGTCCATCAACCAGACCATTGAGTGCTGGGACCCCCTCCCAAGACCTCATTGGCCGGAAGCCAGAGAAGTTTCTGGAAAAGTGGAGAGGGGGATAAAAGTAGGCATCTCAGAGACACTCGAAGCAAAAGACTAGCAGCAAAGATTTGAAGCAAAGACTAGCAGCAAAGACTCGAAGCAAAGATTCGGTGTGTGAGGTGACCCTGACCAGACCAGAAGAAAGCAGCAAGCAACAGCCAGCGAGAATCACCTTTGCAAAGAGGAACCAGAGGGACTCAGGGATCAGATCAAAAACTTACCAAACCACCTTTGCGGGAAATATAATCAAATCCTGCGTGTTTCTTGTATGTATGGTGGGTAATTTACGGGTTAACTATATTTAATAAAGTGTGTTGCATTATATCAGTGTCTGTACTTTGTTCTACTCATAAATAAAGACATCTGGGTAAACTTTATTTAAGGAGCTGGTTGAAGTCAACCTTTAAAAGCACTTCTCTTTGCAGGGGCAGGCCAGTCGATTTCGGCGGCGTGAGAGCAGCTGGTTAGTCAGTTTCAGCGGGAGCATTGCGGAAGGAGGTTGCTGGGAGGTAAGTCAACCTTTAAAAGCACTTCTCTTTGCAGGGGCAGGCCAGTCGATTTCGGCGGCGTGAGAGCAGCTGGTTAGTCAGTTTCAGCGGGAGCATTGCGGAAGGAGGTTGCTGGGAGGTAAGTCAACCTTTAAAAGCACTTCTCTTTGCAGGGGCAGGCCAGTCGATTTCGGCGGCGTGAGAGCAGCTGGTTAGTCAGTTTCAGCGGGAGCATTGCGGAAGGAGGTTGCTGGGAGGTAAGTCAACCTTTAAAAGCACTTCTCTTTGCAGGGGCAGGCCAGTCGATTTCGGCGGCGTGAGAGCAGCTGGTTAGTCAATTTCAGCGGGAGCATTGCGGAAGGAGGTTGCTGGGAGGTAAGTCAACCTTTAAAAGCACTTCTCTTTGCAGGGGCAGGCCAGTCGATTTCGGCGGCGTGAGAGCAGCTGGTTAGTCAGTTTCAGCGGGAGCATTGCGGAAGGAGGTTGCTGGGAGGTAAGTCAACCTTTAAAAGCACTTCTCTTTGCAGGGGCAGGCCAGTCGATTTCGGCGGCGTGAGAGCAGCTGGTTAGTCAGTTTCAGCGGGAGCATTGCGGAAGGAGGTTGCTGGGAGGTAAGTCAACCTTTAAAAGCACTTCTCTTTGCAGGGGCAGGCCAGTCGTTTTCGGCGGCGTGAGAGCAGCTGGTTAGTCAGTTTCAGCGGGAGCATTGCGGAAGGAGGTTGCTGGGAGGTATGTCAACCTTTAAAAGCACTTCTCTTTGCAGGGGCAGGCCAGTCGATTTCGGCGGGAGTGGAGCTGGCTGGTTAGTCAGTTTCAGCGGGAGCATTGCGGACGGAGGTTGCTGGGAGGTAAGTCAACCTTTAAAAGCACTTCTCTTTGCAGGGGCAGGCCAGTCGATTTCGGCGGCGTGAGAGCAGCTGGTTAGTCAGTTTCAGCGGGAGCATTGCGGAAGGAGGTTGCTGGGAGGTAAGTCAACCTTTAAAAGCACTTCTCTTTGCAGGGGCAGGCCAGTCGATTTCGGCGGCGTGAGAGCAGCTGGTTAGTCAATTTCAGCGGGAGCATTGCGGAAGGAGGTTGCTGGGAGGTAAGTCAACCTTTAAAAGCACTTCTCTTTGCAGGGGCAGGCCAGTCGATTTCGGCGGCGTGAGAGCAGCTGGTTAGTCAGTTTCAGCGGGAGCATTGCGGAAGGAGGTTGCTGGGAGGTAAGTCAACCTTTAAAAGCACTTCTCTTTGCAGGGGCAGGCCAGTCGATTTCGGCGGCGTGAGAGCAGCTGGTTAGTCAGTTTCAGCGGGAGCATTGCGGAAGGAGGTTGCTGGGAGGTAAGTCAACCTTTAAAAGCACTTCTCTTTGCAGGGGCAGGCCAGTCGATTTCGGCGGCCTGAGAGCAGCTGGTTAGTCAATTTCAGCGGGAGCATTGCGGAAGGAGGTTGCTGGGAGGTAAGTCAACCTTTAAAAGCACTTCTCTTTGCAGGGGCAGGCCAGTCGATTTCGGCGGCGTGAGAGCAGCTGGTTAGTCAGTTTCAGCGGGAGCATTGCGGAAGGAGGTTGCTGGGAGGTAAGTCAACCTTTAAAAGCACTTCTCTTTGCAGGGGCAGGCCAGTCGATTTCGGCGGCGTGAGAGCAGCTGGTTAGTCAATTTCAGCGGGAGCATTGCGGACGGAGGTTGCTGGGAGGTAAGTCAACCTTTAAAAGCACTTCTCTTTGCAGGGGCAGGCCAGTCGATTTCGGCGGCGTGAGAGCAGCTGGTTAGTCAATTTCAGCGGGAGCATTGCGGAAGGAGGTTCCTGGGAGGTAAGTCAACCTTTAAAAGCACTTCTCTTTGCAGGGGCAGGCCAGTCGATTTCGGCGGCGTGAGAGCAGCTGGTTAGTCAATTTCAGCGGGAGCATTGCGGAAGGAAGTTGCTGGGAGGTAAGTCAACCTTTAAAAGCACTTCTCTTTGCAGGGGCAGGCCAGTCGATTTCGGCGGCGTGAGAGTAGCTGGTTAGTCAGTTTCAGCGGGAGCATTGCGGAAGGAGGTTGCTGGGAGGTAAGTCAACCTTTAAAAAGCACTTCTCTTTGCAGGGGCAGGCCAGTCGATTTCGGCCGGAGTGGAGCTGGCTGGTTAGTCAATTTCAGCAGGAGCTGAGAATTTTTCTTTTTTTTTTTAAATTAGTTTTTTAGGCGGGATCAGGAAGTCGACCCGCGGACGTCTGGGAAGACCCTCACCAATAAATTCTGGTGGAGAGGAAACCCGAGACACTACACGTGTAGTGTCTCCCACCCGCCCTCCTCCTCTAACCTAATAATAAAACCCATTGGTCTGAGGTAAGTACCATATTTTTATTATATTATTATTATTTTTTATAAAAATTTAATTTAGTTGTTAGCCAGATCTTGGTAGAAAGTTAGAGGAATGGCAGGGAAGGGAGTGCAATGTTCCTCCTGCAGGATGTTTGAGGTGAGGGATCGAGTTAGTGTCCCTGCTGATTTTACCTGCAGGAAGTGCTGCCATCTCCAGCTCCTCCAAGACCGAGTTAGGGAACTGGAGCTGGAGTTGGAAGAACTTCGGATCATTCGGGAGGCAGAAGGGGTCATAGATAGCAGCTTCAGGGAATTAGTTACACCAAAGATTGGAGATAGGTGGGTAACTGTAAGAGGGACTGGGAAAAAACAGTCAGTGCAGGGATCCCCTGCGGTCGTTCCCCTGAGAAACAAGTATACCGCTTTGGATACTTGTGGGGGGGACGACTTACCAGGGGTAAGCCATGGGGTACGGGCCTCTGGCACGGAGTCTGTCCCTGTTGCTCAGAAGGGAAGGGGGGAGAGGAGCAGAGCATTAGTAATTGGGGACTCTATAGTCAGGGGCACAGATAGGAGATTTTGTGGGAGCGTGAGAGACTCACGTTTGGTATGTTGCCTCCCAGGTGCAAGGGTACATGATGTCTCGGATCGTGTTTTCCGGGTCCTTAGGGGGGAGGGGGAGCAGCCCCAAGTCGTGGTCCACATTGGCACCAACGACATAGGTAGGAAAGGGGACAAGGATGTCAGGCAGGCTTTCAGGGAGCTAGGATGGAAGCTCAGAACTAGAACAAACAGAGTTGTTATCTCTGGGTTGTTGCCCGTGCCACGTGATAGTGAGATGAGGAATAGGGAGAGAGAGCATTTAAACACGTGGCTACAGGGATGGTGCAGGCGGGAGGGTTTCAGATTTTTGGATAACTGGGGCTCTTTCTGGGGAAGGTGGGACCTCTACAGACAGGATGGTCTACATCTGAACCTGAGGGGCACAAATATCCTGGGGGGGAGATTTGTTAGTGCTCTTTGGGGGGGTTTAAACTAATGCAGCAGGGGCATGGGAACCTGGATTGTAGTTTTAGGGTAAGGGAGAATGAGAGTATAGAGGTCAGGAGCACAGATTTGACGTCGCAGGAGGGGGCCAGCGTTCAGGTAGGTGGTTTGAAGTGTGTCTACTTCAATGCCAGGAGTATACGAAACAAGGTAGGGGAACTGGCAGCGTGGGTTGGTACCTGGGACTTCGATGTTGTGGCCATTTCGGAGACATGGATAGAGCAGGGACAGGAATGGATGTTGCAGGTTCCGGGGTTTAGGTGTTTTAGTAAGCTCAGAGAAGGAGGCAAAAGAGGGGGAGGTGTGGCGCTGCTGGTCAAGAGCAGTATTACGGTGGCGGAGAGGATGCTAGATGGGGACTCTTCCGAGGTAGTATTGGCTGAAGTTAGAAACAGGAAAGGAGAGGTCACCCTGTTGGGAGTTTTTTATAGGCCTCCTAATAGTTCTAGGGATGTAGAGGAAAGGATGGCGAAGATGATTCTGGATATGAGCGAAAGTAACAGGGTAGTTATTATGGGAGACTTTAACTTTCCAAATATTGACTGGAAAATATATAGTTCGAGTACAATAGATGGGTCGTTTTTTGTACAGTGTGTGCAGGAGGGTTTCCTGAAACAATATGTTGACAGGCCAACAAGAGGCGAGGCCACATTGGATTTGGTTTTGGGTAATGAACCAGGCCAGGTGTTGGATTTGGAGGTAGGAGAGCACTTTGGGGACAGTGACCACAATTCGGTGACGTTTACGTTAATGATGGAAAGGGATAAGTATACACCGCAGGGCAAGAGTTATAGCTGGGGGAAGGGCAATTATGATGCCATTAGGCGTGACTTGGGGGGGATAAGGTGGAGAAGTAGGCTGCAAGTGTTGGGCACACTGGATAAGTGGGGCTTGTTCAAGGATCAGCTACTGCGTGTTCTTGATAAGTATGTACCGGTCAGACAGGGAGGAAGGCGTCGAGCGAGGGAACCGTGGTTTACCAAGGAAGTGGAATCTCTTGTTAAGAGGAAGAAGAAGGCCTATGTGAAGATGAAGTGTGAAGTTTCGGTTGGGGCGATGGATAGTTACAAGGTAGCGAGGAAGGATCTAAAGAGAGAGCTAAGACGAGCAAGGAGGGGACATGAGAAGTATTTGGCAGGAAGGATCAAGGAAAACCCAAAAGCTTTCTATAGGTATGTCAGGAATAAGCGAATGACTAGGGAAAGAGTAGGACCAGTCAAGGACAGGGATGGGAAATTGTGTGTGGAGTCTGAAGAGATAGGCGAGATACTAAATGAATATTTTTCGTCAGTATTCACTCAGGAAAAAGATAATGTTGTGGAGGAGAATGCTGAGCCCCAGGCTAATAGAATAGATGGCATTGAGGTACGTAGGGAAGAGGTGTTGGCAATTCTGGACAGGCTGAAAATAGATAAGTCCCCGGGACCTGATGGGATTTATCCTAGGATTCTATGGGAGGCCAGGGAAGAGATTGCTGGACCTTTGGCTTTGATTTTTGTGTCATCATTGGCTACAGGAATAGTGCCAGAGGACTGGAGGACAGCAAATGTGGTCCCTTTGTTCAAAAAGGGGAGCAGAGACAACCCCGGCAACTATAGACCGGTGAGCCTCACGTCTGTAGTGGGTAAAGTCTTGGAGGGGATTATAAGGGACAAGATTTATAATCATCTAGATAGGAATAATATGATCAGGGATAGTCAGCATGGCTTTGTGAAGGGTAGGTCATGCCTCACAAACCTTATTGAGTTCTTTGAGAAGGTGACTGAACAGGTAGACGAGGGTAGAGCAGTTGATGTGGTGTATATGGATTTCAGCAAAGCGTTTGATAAGGTTCCCCACGGTAGGCTATTGCAAAAAATACGGAGGCTGGGGATTGAGGGTGATTTAGAGATGTGGATCAGAAATTGGCTAGCTGAAAGAAGACAGAGGGTGGTGGTTGATGGGAAATGTTCAGAATGGAGTACAGTCACAAGTGGAGTACCACAAGGATCTGTTCTGGGGCCGTTGCTGTTTGTCATTTTTATCAATGACCTAGAGGAAGGCGCAGAAGGGTGGGTGAGTAAATTTGCAGACGATACTAAAGTTGGTGGTGTTGTCGATAGTGTGGAAGGATGTAGCAGGTTACAGAGGGATATAGATAAGCTGCAGAGCTGGGCTGAGAGGTGGCAAATGGAGTTTAATGTAGAGAAGTGTGAGGTGATTCACTTTGGAAGGAATAACAGGAATGCGGAATATTTGGCTAATGGTAAAGTTCTTGAAAGTGTGGATGAGCAGAGGGATCTAGGTGTCCATGTACATAGATCCCTGAAAGTTGCCACCCAGGTTGATAGGGTTGTGAAGAAGGCCTATGGAGTGTTGGCCTTTATTGGTAGAGGGATTGAGTTCCGGAGTCGGGAGGTCATGTTGCAGCTGTACAGAACTCTGGTACGGCCGCATTTGGAGTATTGCGTACAGTTCTGGTCACCGCATTATAGGAAGGACGTGGAGGCTTTGGAGCGGGTGCAGAGGAGATTTACCAGGATGTTGCCTGGTATGGAGGGAAAATCTTATGAGGAAAGGCTGACGGACTTGAGGTTGTTTTCGTTGGAGAGAAGAAGGTTAAGAGGAGACTTAATAGAGGCATACAAAATGATCAGGGGGTTGGATAGGGTGGACAGTGAGAGCCTTCTCCCGTGGATGGATATGGCTGGCACGTGGGGACATAACTTTAAACTGAGGGGTAATAGATATAGGACAGAGGTCAGAGGTAGGTTCTTTACGCAAAGAGTAGTGAGGCCGTGGAATGCCCTACCTGCTACAGCAGTGAACTCGCCAACATTGAGGGCATTTAAAAGTTTATTGGATAAACATATGGATGATAATGGCATAGTGTAGGTTAGATGGCTTTTGTTTCGGTGCAACACCGTGGGCCGAAGGGCCTGTACTGCGCTGTATTGTTCTATGTTCTATGTTCTATAAGTATCTGAATTGGATAGATACAACACGAGAATCTAGAACTCAGGATTGCTCAGCTAAGACAGAGATGAGAAGAATTTACTTCTCTCAGAGGGCGTGAGTCTCTGGAACTCTATCCTCAAGAGGCAGTGGAAGCAGAGCCTTGAAATATTTTTAAGTCAGGGCTAGATAAATTCTTGATTAACAAGCAGGTGAAAGGTTATCGGGGGTAGACAGGAATGTGGAGTTGAGATTAAAGTCAAATCAGCCACGATCATATTGAATGGCGGAGGAGGCTCAAGTGGTCGAGTGGCCTAATCCTGTTCCTAATTTGTATGTTCGTAAATTAGTATGATGAAAAGCAGACTAAATATTCCACCCCCCAATTGTGCTACTCTGTTTTAATCATCCTCATAAAGTTCCCTTATATTCAATATTCCACTCCCAACTCTAGTGCCTTTCCTAAACAAATCTGAGTTTGCACCTGAACTTATGAATACTTATTCAATTGAGCATTGATAACAGAATTAAGAATTGTTTACCTTTGACCTTTTCAGGAGAATGAGCACCACGTCTGAACATTTTAGAAGTGTCTGAGTAATCTGATGACTGCTTCCAATTGCTCTGTGACAAACACAGGAATTTTGGATTTTACAGCTTGATAATAGCGAGGCCCAAAGCATAGGTATCTATATGTTCACCAACTTACAGAATGGAATGCTGCATCGTTGCCATTTCTGTGACTTTTAAAGTTACCTTGCAAGGGTGGAATTTTGGGCTGCCTCATTTAAAGGCAAATGGTGGCTAGGGTGAGGACTTCCTCAGCTGCTAGTTCTCAAAATTGGCATTGGATGGGAACCTGGCACACCAATGGCAGTTCATATATCACATCTCATTCAACAAGGCTATCGGAGTATCCAACCAGTGAGGTCCAGCCATTGCAGGCATACTGGTGCCCTCAAAGAGGTTTGCTGGATCACCCCTGTTACCTGAAGGAGGGAGGAGAAGAGGAGAATCCTCCTTGCCCCCACCCGCCCTGTCAGCCTGTAAATGCTGCTGGGGTCTGTGTCGGAAATACAACACATGGAACATTCTGTGAGTAAACAGATAGTAAAAGGATCTTTTGAAAGCTGGGACCTGTCTGTGGGAAATAGATAAAAAAGGGAACAGATAAAAAGGTTTCATTCAGATGGCTGGGACAAGTTGGTGTTAATACAGTTAGTTTGACAGACGAACATTTCACTTGAATGGTACTTCAATTAAATGCTGGATGCAGATAATTCCGTGCTCTGTGATTGCTAAGCAATTAGAGAAACCACCGTAAAATTAATTTAGGGTTGGCTTTATGTCATGGAATAAGGCATCGTTATTGCTTTGATGGCTAATTCAATCATAGCTGGTGGGTGATACCAGCCTCAACGTGTCGCCTTCATCAATAGAAAAGACATCCTTTTAATAATCCAAGCATTCTCTTATGGTTGTCAGTTTTCCATTTGCTTTACATGCAAAGAGCTGTGGAAACACTGACAAATCATCCTATTTAATTTGCCACCAGTTTCCAAGCAGATACAGAGCAGAGCTACTAAAATGAAAGACTGTCTTTTAATTTCCAAACAACCAAATTCATTGGGTTAGGGTGAATTTGATTTTGACGCCAAATTGTAAACTTTCTGCTTTTGTAAATAATGTTGACGGTGAGCAAATCTGTCAGTAGTATGCAGTGCTGTGAAACCTTTCCTTTGTCTGGGGTAATGGGACAATGAGGTAACTATCCATTTACTCTTCAGTACGTTATTTATGATGGTCTGGGCAACACTACCCCAAATGAGGCAGGAAACAATATAATATATTCTGTTCTGGAGAAGAGTTAGGTTTGACTCAAAGTTTTAGTGCTGTTTCTTTCTCCTCAAGCGCTGCTGAACCTGCTGAGTATTTCCAGCACTTTCTGTTTTTCTTCCAGGATTCTGGCAGCCGTTGTCATAGAGTTTTACAGCACGGAAGAGGCCCTTCAGCCCATCGCGTCTGTGCCAACCATCAAGCGCCTAACTATTTGTATTTTGCTTTTATTTAGAGAATAACAATACACAGGTTTTCAGTTCAAAAGAGATCCAGGGGGTTATTTTGGCTAAAGATGAAAACAGGCTACTGTCCTAATAAACCAATATCAATTTGAGCATCCTGATTTTGCACACAATTTAAAGCCGAATTGATGATTATCATGATTTAAACTTGCCTGAAGGCACTAACCAGAAATCTGCTGGCTTATCACTCAAGTGCTGGTTAGAGGCAATGGTGATGAAGCAACAAATATGGCCTCCTTGCGCCCTCTTCCACTGAAGATGTGGATTACAGCACGTTGCAGGATGATTCAGGGACCGAGGGAAGGGGACACCCAAATTATTGGATGTGACATTGGATGTCCTGGTGGTAGAGGTCAAAAGGAGGAGAGATGTCCTTTATCTGTAGGGTGCACGAACCACCTTGGCTTCCTCCTGTCTGTCTTTCCTGTAGCTGCTTATCTTGGCCTTCTTTCCTCTTCCCATATGCAAACCAAGAGGAACTTTTAATAAAATGCACATGATCAAACTTTTCCTTTCTCCCTGTGACTATGTAAGTGCCAAATAAGGTGGAGTAGCACAGTACTTAATCTCTTTCGGTAAAGGACTCAGAGAGTTTCTGGAGTAAATGGGCCTCATGTTTTGGTCAAGTCTTGACAAAAAGCCCCAGGAAGTTTCCCAAAGTTTTCAGAGGTCCCCTTTCACAGCTCCATTCCAGCCTCAGGTGACTGTCTGAGTGGAGTTTGCAATTTCTCTCTGTGTCTGCATGGGTTTCCTCTGGGTGCTCCGGTTTCCTCCCACAGTCCAAAGATGTGCATGCCAGGCGGATTGGCCATGCTAAATTGCCCCTTGGTGTCCAAAAGGTTAGGTAGGGCTACGGGCAGAGAGTGGAGGTGTGGGCTTAAGTAGGGTGCTCTTTCAAAGGGCCGGTGCAGACTCGATGGGCCAAATGGCCTCCTTCTGCACTATAGGGGTTGTATGATTCTATGAAACAAAGAAAGATTTTAAGAAAATATCAGACTGTACAGATCTGTTACGCAAGTTGAAAAGATATCCATTCTTGAACTCATCATCCTTTTCAACTGTAAATCTGTACCATGAATCATGCAACAATGTTGCCTGACCAGCCAAATTAAAATAAGTGATTGTGTGTAATTACATCCTGAATATCACATCTCAAAAATTCCTGCAGTCATCTGTCTTTCTATTATTATTATGTATTGATGAGTCAATAAGGAGATTTAGCAAGTTTACCATTTCCTGATTTTCAGTAACAATATGCCTGTGAGAGAATCACATTGAAAGGCTCATGGAACCTAATGCCTACTCCTGCGTCTATTTATTATAACCTTAAGATCTTAGTCACACTCTTTCTCTTAGTAAACTTCTAAAATCTATTAGGGTTGCCGTTGATATCCTTCACAACATTTTTCCTATTTTTACCTTCTTAACTATGACTACTTCTTTACAATTTCTTTATTGATTCTTCAATTTCTCTTAGAACATTTCTCCCAGTTTTCAGGGCACTCATCTCCTGCTATCTTGACTCCACCTCCACTAAATTACTGACCATCCATTTTCCCTTCCTCAGCCCCATGCTCACAGATGTTATAAATTGTTCACTGTCTTCAGTTATTCCTGCACATTCTTTCAAATGGCCCCTCCTCAAAAAAACACTCTTCACTACTTTATGTTTTTCAACCATCACTCCACCTCCCTTTCCTCACCAAAGTGGTACATTCTCCCTCCTAACTCTTCCCAGCCTCAAAGCAGTCAGTCACATGGTCAGCCATGCCATTCTTTTCCAACATCACTCCTCCATTGTGTAGCTGAGTCCTCAGGTGGACAGCCTGACAAAGTCACCCCAGGCATAGGGGTGCAACAGCCAGCAGCCTGTCTGCAGAACAGCAAGCAGCGAAGGGGAAGTCCCTGGAAAAGATTTTTTTAAATACACATAGTCACACATACGTTTGCAAGGGTGATCAATCAAGCTTGAAAAATTAGCATCTGTAAAATATGGTCGTTCCGAATCTTTTGAATAAAAATACAAAGGACTGTCATCTGTTTACCAATTTAGTTAATTTATATTTTATGGTGATTGAATTTATGTTGGGTGCTGACCATCCCTCCGAGCAAGGCTGAGCAGGATATTGAGCACCGGATTTTCCAGTCTCCCCTCCTCCCCGCGGTGTGCTTTCCAGCAACAGAGACGGCTTCATGGTAGCACAATGGGCGGCACGGTAGTACAGTGGTTAGCACTGTTGCTTCACAGCGCCAGGGACCCAGGTTCGATTCGTGGTTTGGGTCACTGTCTGTGCAGTGTCTGCACATTCTCCCCACGTCTGTGTGAGTTTCCTCCAGGTACCAAGGTTTCCTCCCAAAAGTCGCGAAAGACGTGCTTGTTTGGTGAATTGGACATTCTGAATTTTCCCTCAGTGTACCCGAACAGGTGCCGGAGTGTGGCGACTGGGGGATTTTCACAGTAACTTCATTGCAGTGTTAATGTAAGCCTACTTGTGACACTAATAAAGGTTATCATTATATTGTGATGTAAGTGCGTAGGCTGTAGTTGTGGTGGGTTCAAGCACATTGCCTACAACTTAGTTTCTGATTCTAACTACTGGAACTTGTACTTTAGTGCAGGACAGTAGTGATGGACATGTTGTTTTCCATGAGGGCAGCATTGCCCTGTTTATATCCAGCTCTGCTCTTTGTCTGTTGCAAGCTTGGGGAAACTAAAATCAAAATAAGATCAATCGACTGTGTTTTTTCTTTAAATAGAACATCCACTTCTACGGGCTCAAAGGCATTAAAATAGGTTGAATGGAATGATGTAGCTTACCGCTGCAATCTAACTCAAAAAGAATTCATGCCAAAATTCTGTCAAAGATCCGGGAGTAAATATTCTGGTCCGTCGCAGGAATCGTCATGGGTGGGACAGAACATTTGATGAACCATTTAAAGGTCCAATGACCTCGGATGGCAATTTCCGGTCCTGGAGGATGCGACTGGAAAATCAATCCCATAATCCTAATTACCATCTTTTCTGTTGTGTTGTCAATGGGGCTCTGTGGGTGTGGCCAAGGTAGTCCAACAATTTCCCCAATCAGTGTCCTTAACCTCACCACAGGAAAGAACACCATTACATAGGTGGTAAATTGAGGAAGAGGCAATACACAGAGGAGGCCATTCTTCTGGAAGTAATTATTTCTTTCGGGAACTTTATTGGGACATCAATTTTTGTTTTGATCGACTCTGGACAAGCTTAAAAATATTGCATATGGGAGTCATTCTCTTTTGAGAAACAACTTGCATTTTATATTATACTTTTCATGGTCTCAAAGCATTTTACAACCAATGAAGAACTTTTGAGGTGTAATTGCTGTTGTAATGTGGAAAAACAGGCAGCCAATTTGCATACTGTAAATTCCTACAGCATTGTGATAATGACCAGATAGTCTGTTTTTCTAATGTTGAGGAATGAATATTGGCCTGGACACCGTGGTTAATTCTGCACATTTTCAAAATAGTGATTTTTTTACATCTGTACAAGAGTGCATACAGGGTCTCGGTTAATGTGTCACCAGAAATTTGGCATCTTTGGCAATGCAGGGCTCCTATGGTACTGCACTCAAGTGTCAACTTCAATTTTTGTGCTCAACTCCTGGAAATTGAACCTCGAACTTTTGATTCATTGGTGAGAATACTACCATCTGAACCATGGCTGAGGCACAAAAGGTAAAGGATGAGGATAGGAAAGAGGCTAGGTGGGAGGACTTTATAGACAGAAGCATCGCAACACACATTTATTTCCAATACAGTGATAACCACTCCATTTCTGCTTTCCCCAGAAGTGCTCGAGTAACTGTGCCAGCTACACCCGAAGATCTGCAATATACTTCAGTGGAGAGGACAACATCACTTGCAGCAGTAAAATCAATGCCAGCCTTGATTTATTTTTTTGCCATTGAGCCTTTTGAGGCACCTGAAGATTTGGCGACCTTTGTCCCAAGAGTCACCTAATGGCTCAACAGTAATCAGAAAGTCACCTTTGCTCTATTCAGGCAGTCTTCACAATTCAGAACCTTCTCAATGCAAACCACAAAACAAAAGAAGGAAATAATCTCATTCAATTGTCGAGCAGGGCACCTGGGGCGTGATTCTCCAACCCCCCGCCAGGTCAGAGAATCGGCGGGGGCTGGCGTGAATCCCGCCCCTGCCGGTTGCCGAATTCTCCGGCACCGGATATTCGGTGGGGGTGGGAATCGTGCCGCGCCGGTTGGCGTCCCCCCCCCCCCACCCCCCCGGCGATTCTCCGGCCCGCGATGGGCCGAAGTCCCGCTGCTGGAATGCCTGTCCCGCTGGCGAGAATCAAACCACCTCTCTTACCGGCGGGACAAGGGGGTGCGGGTGGGCTCCGGGGTCCTGGGGGGGTTGCAGGGTGATCTGGTCCCGGGGGGTGCCCCCACGGTGGCCTGGCCCGCGATCGGGGCCCACCGATCCGCGGGCGGGCCTGTGCAGTGGGGGCACTCTTTTCCTTCCGCCTTCGCCATGATCTCCACTATGGTGGAGGCGGAAGAGACCCCCTCCACTGCGCATGCGCGGGGATGCCGTGAGCGGCCGCTGATGCTCCGGCGCATGCGCCGCACGGCAAATCATTTCCGCACCAGCTGGCGGGGCACCAAAGGCCTTTCCCGCCAGCTGGCGGGGCGGAAATCAGTCTGGCGTGGGCCTAGCCCCTCAAGGTGAGGGCTCGGCCCCTCAAGATGCGGAAAATTCCGCACCTTTGGGGCGGCGCGATGCCGGACTGATTCGCGCCGTTTTTGGCGCCGGTCGGCGGACATCGCGCCGATTGCGGAGAATCCCGCCCCTGGTTTCAGAGATCAATTGCCACACAATATAGACTTTGATTCTCCGTTCCTTCATGTCGGTGGCATTCTCCGTTCCCAGTTCCAGTGAATAAAGATTTGGCTGAGTGCCAAATTCTCCATCCTTGCTGGCAGCGAGGCAATCTCGCATTGGAGAAACCTGCCCATAACCTTCACAGCTTCATACCACAACCCCGCCACTTTCATTAATAGAAAATAATTTGATTTCATTAGCATGGAGCTAGTGGGTGCCGCCAATCACCATCTCCTAAAGTTAATGATTATTACCCAGGGAAGCTGTGATGGTATTTATCTTGAATCAATCCACTCATCCTCATGAGTCAAGGCCATGTATTACAATGCCTTTTCGTCAATAAACAGCCTTACATAATCATACTCACGGAATCATATCTTATGTGTCCCAGACTCCACCATCACTATTTCTGAGTGTGTCCTACCCAACTAGCAGGGCAGATCCAGCAGATGTACAGTCTGGAGGAAGTGGCCCTGGGAGTCCTCAACATTGACTCTGGACCCCATGAAGTCTCATGGCACCATCTCAAATACGGGCAAGGAAACCTCCTGCTGATTATCCTGTACCAGCCTCCTCAGCTGAGAAATCAGCACTCCTCCATGTGGAACACCACTTGGAGGAAGCACTGAGGGGGGTAAGGGCACAGAATGCACTCTGGATGGGGCCTACAATGTCCATCACTAAGAGTGGCTCGGTAGTACCACCACAGACCAAGCTGGCTGGGTCCCAAAGAATGTAGCTGCTAGGCTGTGTTTGCAACAGGTGGCGAGGGAACCAACAAGAGGAAAAAATATATTTGATCGCATCCTCACTATCCAGGCTGCCGCATATGCATCTATCCATGACAGTATCTGTAGAAGTGACCACTACACAGTCCTTGTGGAGACAAAGTCTTGTCTTCACATTCAGGATTCCTTCCATCATGTTGTGTGGCACTATCATCGTGCTAAATGGGATAGACTTTGAACAGATCGAGCAACTCAAACTGAGCATCCATGATGCACTCCATCAACCACCATTTTGCTTTTTGCTTGATGTGACTCCAACCAGTGGAGAGTTTCTCCCTGATTCCCATTGACTCCTGTTTTGCTAGGCTTCTTGATGTCATGTTCGGTCAAATGTTGCCTTAATGTCAAAGGCAGTCACTCTCACCTCATCTCATGGATTCATGTCCATGTTTGGACCAAGGCTGTACTGAGGTTAAGAGCTGAGTGACCCTGGAGTAACTCAACATAAGTGTTCATGAGCAGATCATTGCAGAATAAGTTCCACTTGATAGCACTGTTGGTGATCCTTTCCAGTTCAGTCAGATTTTTTATTAGTCAAGTTCAAATCATGGGAGGCATGGTAGCACAGTGGTTAGCACTGTAGCTTCAAGCTCCAAGGTCCCAGGTTAAATTCCCGGCTTGGGTCACTGTCTGTGTGTAATCTGCACGTTCTCACTATGTCTGTGTGGGTTTCCTCCGGGTGCTCCGGTTTTCTCCCACAAGTCCCGAAATATGTGCAGGTTAGGTGGATTGGCCATGCTAAATTGCCCTTAGTGTCCAAAAAGATTAGGTGGAGTTGCTAGGTTACAGGGATAGGCTGGAGGTGTGGGCTTAAGTAGGGTATTCTTTCCAAGGGCCGAGGCAGACACGATGGGCTGAATGGTCTCCTTCTGCACTGTAAATTCTATGATTCTATGAAATTCCACCAGATGTCAGGGTGAGAATTGAACCCTTGTCCCAACAACATTACCTGCATCTTTGATTTGACAGTCCAGTGACATTACCACAATGTCACCAATTCCCTCCAATGTTCCCTTATATCCCATGGGGAACTTTTACCTAATAGATTAAACTCATTAGAATACTGAAAAAAGGTGAAACACTGGGCCTGACTTTGCTGAAGGGAAGTAACTCACAATCAGTATCATTAGACCTTTCTCTCACCTTTGGTCTCAAATGTTTTTAGCACCATAACTTGCATTTGGGAGCTTTCTGATGATGGTACCAACAAGAACACAAGAAGACAGGAGTAGGAGCAGGAATGGACCACACGGACTGTCAAGCTTGTTCTACCTTTCAATATGATCATGGCTGATCTTGGTCTTACTCCATTTTTCTGCCAACTCCTCATATCCCTCAAATTCCCGAGAGACCAACAATGTGTCTAACCCAGCCTTAAATATATTCCATGATTCAACATACACAACCCTTTGGGGTAGAGAATCCTGAAGATTCATAACCATTTGAGTGAAGAAATATCTACTCATCCCTGTCCTCAACAAACAACCCTTCATCCAGAGACTGTGACGCGTATTTTAGATTCTCCCACCAGCGGAAACAATCACTCAGTGTCCACCAATATCTCTTATCTTTTGCCCCTCTTCTACGAAGGCACCTTCAATATTTTTGTAGCTTTCAATGAGATTGACTCTCATTCTTCTAAACTCCAGAGAATATATAGGCCCAATTTACCCAGCCTCTCATCATAGGACAGCCCCTCATTCCAGGGATCAATTTAGTGAACTTTCATTGTGATGCAAGTATATTTTTTCTTATATGTGGAGACCAAAACTGGGCATAGTACTCCAGATGTGGTATCACAAAACCCTCTACAACTACAGCAAGACTTCTTTATTTTTGTACACCAATCCTCTTATGATAAAGGCTAGCATGCCATTTGCCTTCCTGCATTTTCATGCTGTAGTCCCACTTATCATTAATGTGCCATTATTTTTCCAGCAAGGTCCAGCCCATTGTATTTTTATACCTCATCCCCTGCCTGCATCTCATAGTCATTTTCTTCTCTACTGAATTGTCAAGTGGTACAGGTTGCCATGGCACATTCCATGTATACATTTAGACTAGAGTAAGGTAATGATAACATTAATGTTGCATCTTTCTCTCACACATTTTAATTTAGCGATAGAGACTAAATCCGAAGCACCCAAGGCTCAGCTGAAATCTCCACCTCAGGTAACTGAATTAAAACTCAAGCCCCATATCACAGATAGAGGAGCAAGCCAGTGAAAAGAAGGCTTTGTGCAAGCATTTTTCATTTCAAAGAGCTAATATTGTGGACAGGTCAAAATGACAAACATTTTGTATGCGTTTGATTTATGCGATTGTTGTACTTGAATTGTTGGTGGAAAAATGGACAGCCACCAAACACAGACACTAGACATAAGATGTTCAATTACCTCACATCCCTTCAGCAAAATGTAGGCAGCATTACCATGATTGCAAAGTGCAGCCAGTGCTTAAGCACAGCGCGGAGTGGATGCATGTGTCAGCAGGCAGCCCACAAATGTGAGAGCCTAACATGAGTCAAAGTTAGCCCTACACTGCTTAAAGCCAACCTGCAAATCAGAAAGGTGAGGTGCACTGAATAATGGCATAGCATGGGAGACAGCATGGACACAGTATTGGAGACCTTGGTAGAAAAGGTGCAAAGGAGAAGAAAAATATTGGGCGCGATTCTCCGGAAAGATTTTGAAGTATGGTAGAGAGTGGGAACTGCAGTGAGTTTCCTGGAGCTCGGCCCAGTGAGGCCGGCAACGCTATTCAATGTTAATTGGTCCACTTAACAAGGTCCCACAGGCTTCTCACAGCAAATGAAAGCTCACCAGCCGATTCGCCGGCACCGCGCTCGCCACCACCCCCCCCCCCCCCCCCCCCCCCCCCCCGCGCTAACAAAGTGGAGCAGCACTTAAACAGCACTTGCAAAGCAAACCTCACTCAGCTCGCAGAATTGGTCCGTCACTCCAGGCATCTCCCCCTGCCCCATAACACTCACCCTTCCTCCGACCGTGGACATGTCCCCGGAGCTGTGTTCCATCTCATGGATGTTTGGATGTTGGCTGCTGCATCTGTGGTGCTGCATGTGTGGTGTTGCCTCCTGCAGAGCCCAAACACAGTGTCCAGGTATCAAGGTGTGATTGGGATGCTGGGCAATGATTTCCACATGCTATATGGTTTGCCCACCCACAGAAATCAACTTGGGATGTGTGAAGTGCTCACTTAACCACGATTACCAATTCCCTATTAGCAATAGCATTCAGCAGCATGGCCAGAGGCCTCGGCAGTCAGTGGGTGTTATGGGTGGTCGGTGGGGCAAACGGGCAGGGGCTAGGGTCACCCCTGGAATAGGTACACATGAGCCAGGAATTGGAATGGTGAAGCCATGCCCGGTTGCCCCTGCAGCACTTGCCCCCCACCCCCCACCTCCCATGGCAGCCCACCCTTCCAGAGGGTGCCTCCTCTTTGCCCTCCAGCCGAGTGTCCCCGGGCTCTTTGCCTGTGAGCAAAGATGGCTACTCACCTCGTCAGCTCTCTGCAGAAGCCCTTCCGCCAGGTTCGCATTTTTCAAAAGGAGTACTAATCAGCGCCAGCGTGAGCACTTGCTGTGGCGGCCAAATAATTATGTGAGGTCATTGGATATGGGATTGCTCCTATTAATTGTATGGAAATAGGGTTTAAGTGGTGATAATTGGTTTCAGTCAAGGTTCATACCAAACATCCATAGCTTCACCTCATCCTCACACGCTTAGCTCTACTGTCAGCCTCACAGTAACATCTCACAGTTTGCACACTCTACCAGCTAGTCAATCAATACAGCCACGTTACCCATGCAGGCAGTCCACCCCAGTGAAAGTCAGCACCTTCAGCCAGCCATGCTGCAGCCTCTGGGCAGCACTGCGTGCTAGCACCAGGACAGATAAAGGTACACAGAAGACAGGCACTAAGGGAATGCACAGGTTTATTAGTTCACATTTGTATTCAGTATGGCTTAGTTGTCTTTATAAATTTGGTTTGGAATGTTCTTTTATATTTTTGCTTTTATTTTTGCACTGTATCCAGGTGGACATTGCAATGGTCAGTGACAATGTGAAGATAAAGTTGATAAAGGGGGAAATGTGATTGAGTTTACCGTGTTATGGGCCAGGGTTTAGAAAACTCCAAAGTATTTCATGGAGTTCACCTGACCTACAACTGTTTAGCGATTTTGGTTACTATGAATACAAGGGACTGCCTTTCAGGTGTTATTCAACAGAGGCCTTAAGCACCTTTAATCAAAAACAAGTTTTATTCTACGGATTTAGTTAACATTTTTATAAACACACACAGAAGAATTTTTATCAACTACAACCATAAATACCCCACACAACTACTGTAATCTATCTATCACCCTAAATCAATTCCCCTCTTTAACTGTTCTAATTTAATAACAAGATCCCAGAAACCAGAAACCCCTTTTCAAAGGTGTGGCCCAACACATGGTGCTCTTACTATCTTTAACACTTGGGAGGGATGCATCTGCTTCCTTTCCAAAACAGCATTTTTGAATATCTTCCAGAAAACAGTTAGCACTTTTAAGTTATCAAGTAATCTGGAAACAGCTTTTAAACTGAAGATAGAGAGACACTTCATTTCACCCTGTGCAGAACAAAACCAGGTCAAACTCAAAACGAATGTAAAACTCAGAGCCACAGCCCCGCTCCCAACTCAAAAACAGAAGTAAAAACTCAGAGCCACAGCCTAGCTCTCAACTCAAAAACAGAAGTAAAAACTCAGAGCCACAGCCCAGCCCCACCCACACAATGACATCACTGAAGCCATGTGATAAGACAAAAACATTTCTCAAAGGGACACTTCCATGACAACTGTTATTGCAGTCAGATGAGTTGGTCACAGGCTGTCCAGTGAAAAATAGAGTGTTGAGACTGCCTTCTCTTTTCCCCTTCTTCCATGTCTTACTAGTCTTCAGCTACTCACCCTACACCTAACAGCAATGGCTGAGCCTTTATGATGACACACTTGTATAGAGAACATAGAACATAGAACGTACGGTGCAGAAGGAGGCCATTCAGCCCATCAAGTCTGCACCGACCCACTTAAGACCTCACTTCCACCCTATCCCTGTAACCCAATAACCCTCCCAACCTTTTTTTTGGGTCACTAAGGGCAATTTATCATGGCCAATCTACCTAACCTGCACGTCTTTGGACTGTGAGAGGAAACCGGAGCACCCACGCAGACACGGGGAGAACGTGCAGACTCTGCACAGACAGTGACCCAGCGGGGAATTGAACCTGGGATCCTGGCACTGTGAAGCTACAGTGCTATCCACTTGTGCTACCGTGCTGCCCCAGATGTATAGCAGAACATCAAACAGCTCTGCTGAATACTGCAGAGCTCCTCCAGACCAGTGCAGGAAACCTGCTCCATCTTTTGTTATGCAGCATGGCGTTCATTGTATGCCCCTGCCAATGTGCACAGGGCCGGAGTCATCAACCATGTTGTCAGCGAATAGCCCCTAGCAACCAGATTATTGTGGTGTTTAATTGCAGATGTCCCAGTGGAGTGCTGCAGAATGAAGGGATCATGACTGCTGCTAGGATACCAGGCATTGACCTGCATGATTCGCTGTTATAGTCAAATAGTACCACTGCCACTCCTCCAACATGTTGCCTCAGCCATCCCAGTAATCACCCAAAAAGAGCTAGCGTGTAATGAATGGTGACCTGCACTATGGGGAAACCTGCAATCCTCACAAAATTGCATGCTTTCTCCAGCTGCTGCTCCCTAGCAAGAGAGACAGAAACACTGTCAGATCTCATTGAATATGGCAAAACAATCCTTGGCTGGCGGTGAATTGCTATTATGGCTGCAGCAGTTGGTAAATCTCAGTGAAGCCATCCTTACTGAAATGCAGGTGTTTCACATTGAGTTAGAGGTTTGAACACCATAGGCACATATGAACCCTGCTGATATAAAAGCAAATTACTGTGAATACTGGAACCTGTAACAAAAGAAAAACGCTGGAAAATCTCAGCAAGTCTGAAAGCATCTATGGAGAGAATGAAGCTAACGTCTTGAGTCTGGATTATTCTTCATCCTCCTGAGATCACATTCCTCCTCCCTCTTCGATCACTTTGCCCTGCTCTGATTCTCCCAGTCATGCTGTATTCTAAGGAGAATGCCAACTATTGCACCCATATCAGGGAGCAATTGGTGTATGGAAAGCCTTGAAGTTGAGACACTTGCCACACGACACCTCATAGACATTGGCAACTTATGGAACTCTACAACACACCAAATATTTGTACAATTGTAGCAACCGTCAGTACAAATCAACCAGCAACCAACCAAAATGGTTGATGATCGCTTTAAAAAACACTGGTGGGGATTTCTTCCTGCAGTTGAATGCATGCTCAGCTGTACATGTTTAAGAAAGGGCATTAGCTGGCGCACTGAGCTCCAAAACATCAGCACTGGCACCGAACCATCATTACATGGTGCTTAACATCATGATCAGCCGACTCTGCATATTCTTAACAAACAGTCCCTATACACATGTTAATACCCTCACCACGATGTGACTCAGCAGAAGGGTGCACTTGTATGCAATTGTGGACCTCTAAGCATCCAAATCGAGGAGGCTGCAGCTCTGAATGTTGCACCTCTATTCTCTGGTACGAAAGGAGCAAGGATTAGGTGAAGGAATTGTTTGAGTGACATGGTTGGTTCAGTTGTAGCGATAGTTTATTGCAATTTGTAACTTTGAAATATAATTAAGCAATTTGATTAGTTGAATTTAGCTCATTTATGATGACTAACTCTTACACCCTGTCTGCTGGTTCAAAATGAGCAGGCTTTCTTCTGTCAACTTTTGAGCAAATTAATTATTAACATGGTAGTTATTTGAGCCAATCAGAGCAGTGCAATGGACAATTTACATGTTGATGTAAATGTCATGCACACTTTCCCTTGCACTGCAGACGCAGTGAGCACAACATTTTTAATTATCTAGATTGATACTGCTCTCCTAAATGTTATATTTTGGGTTATATTTGGTTTCCTGCATATTTTAATGTCATACTAATTGTTGGGTATTTCTGGTCTCTCAGATTGGTTGTTGTGAAAAACTAATAGGGAAGGATAAATCATTCATTATAGAAATGGTGTTTTAACTTAGCATTGCCTTAACAACTTTCCAAGGCTCATGTCATTGTGGAATCTTTTACATGCAGCTCACTAATTCACTTGCACAGGCTACTAGTTTGACTCCTATATTCTGCGACACCTCTAACTGTATTTCTCTTTCGACAAGCAAGTTGATACAGTCAAAATGTGACAGCTCTCTGGAGAACCTGTATCAGCTCAGAATTAAAAATATGTTCTCAGGTTATGGGCTATCTTGCTGAATTTAACCACACCAATCACCCTCCTTCACTGGCATTGCCCAGGGCACTTAAGGCCATTGTTGCAACTGTCCCTGTTTGCGAGGACACAGTTTTGCTCTTGCATAATTGCATCATAAACATCGCAAGGGTTTTAAATCTTAAGTGATCATCCTCACCAAAATTGAAGTTTGCCTCCAAGTTACACATCATTCTGACCTGGAGCTATATCATGGCATGGTAGCATAGAGATTAGCACTGTTGCTTCACAGCACCAGGGACCTGGGTTCGATTTCCAGCTTGGGTCACTGTCTGTGCCGAGTCTGTACGTTCTCATAGTGTCTGTATGGGTTTCCTCCAGGTGTTCCAGTTTCCTCCCGAAAGTCCCAAAAGACGTGCTTATTAGGTGAATTGGACATTCTGAATTCTCCCTCAGTGTATCCGAAGAGGCGGCGGAGTGTGGCGACTAGGGGATTTTCACAGTAACTTCTTTGTCGTGTTAATGTGAGCCTACTTGTCACACTAATAAAGATTATTGTCACCATTTATTCAAGGTCACTGGGTCAAAATCCTGGAACTTCCTACCTAATAGCACAGTGGACTTCAGCGGTTGAAGAAGGCAGCTCACCACCACCTTCTCAAGGGCAGTTAGAAATGGGCACGAAATGCTAGCCGAACTAGCAATACCCACAACCCATGAATAGAGATTTTTAAATAAATGGATGCCAGTTGCATCTAATGATGAACGCCCTGATTTTGACTTTAAAAAATGCAGAAGTGTTGAGTATTTATGAAGGCGAAGTATCATCCTCAGAACTAATGTCAGTGTAAAAGATTTGCAAGCCACAGGCAGGAATTTTTCAGCCTGTCTTATTGTTCCAAGGATCAAACAAATGCTCACTTTCATTCATTAGAAATACAATTTAACATTCTCAGTTATACTATCAGCAAGAAAATATATATGTGCCATTAAATCTCCAGGGATCAAACATGTAGTGGTTCCCCACAAACATCCAAATGGAAGGCACATGTGTGTAACTGCATCACTATACATAATTTGGCTTAATTCCTATTCTAGGTCAGATTTGACTGGTGTGAAATTTAAATATAAAATGGAATTTATAAAGTGGTTTGGAGGCCATCGTTTGTCTATGTTGCCAAGTGTAAGTGAAATTACCTTCCATGGAATTATGCCGGTTGGACCATTGCTTGTAAATATTGTGCAGTAACCCAAGATGAGAGAAAAAGAATTGGGTATTAATTAAACTTGGATTTCATCGAAAAGCTAAGAGCAATGACAGTGAACTAAAAATAACATTTTTTTTGCTAGACTGCAAAAATCATAGAACGTGGAACAGTACAGCACAGAACAGGCTCTTCGGCTCTCGATGTTGTGCCGAGCTTTGTCCGAAACCAAGATCAAGCTATCCCACTCCCTATCATTGTGGTGTGCTCCATGTACCTATCCAATAACCGCTTGAAAGTTCCTAAAGTGTCCGACTCCACTATCACAGCAGGCAGTCCATTCCACAACCCAACCACTCTCTGAGTAAAGAACCTACCTCGGACATCCCTCCTATATCTCCCACCCAGAACCTTATAGTTATGCCCCCTTGTAACAGCTACATCTACCCGAGGAAATAGTCTCCAAATGTCCACTCTATCTATCCCCCTCATCATCTTATAAACCTCTATTAAGTCGCCTCTCATCCTCCTCCGCTCCAAAGAGAAAAGCCCTAGCTCCCTCAACCTTTCCTCATAAGACCTACCTCCAAACCAGGCAGCATCCTGGTAAATCTCCTTTGCACCCTTTCCAGTGCTTCCACATCCTTCCTATAGTGAGGTGACCAGAACTGCACACAATATTCAAAATGTGGTCTCACCAGGGTCATGTACAGTTGCAGCATAACCCCACGGCTCTTAAACTTAAGCCCCCTGTTAATGAACGCTAACACACTATAGGCCTTCTTCACGGTTCTATCAACTTGAGTAGCAACCTTCAGAGATCTGTGGACATGAACCCCAAGATCTCTCTGTTCCTCCACATTCTTCAGAGCGCTGCCATTGACCCTGTAATCCGCATTCAAATTTTTCCTGTAAAAATGAATCACCTCGCACTTATCAGGGTTAAACTCCATCTGCCATTTTTCAGCCCAGCTCTGCATCCTATCAATGTATCTTTGCAGCCTTTAACAGCCCTCCACCTCATCCACTACTCCACCAATCGTGTTGTCATCAGCAAATTTACTGACCCACCCTTCAGCCCCCTCCTCCAAGTCATTGATAAAAAGCACAAATAGCAGAGGACCCAGCACTGATCCCTGTGGTACACCGCTGGTAACTGGTCTCCAGTCTGAAAATTTTCCATCCACCACCACCCTCTGTCTTCTATGTGATAGCCAGTCACTTATCCAATTGGCCAAATTTCCCTCTATCCCACACCTCCTTACTTTCTTCATGAGCCGATCATGGGGAACTTTATCAAACGCCTTACTAAAATCCATATATACGACTTCAACTGCTCTACCTTCATCTCTACACACTTAGTTACCTCCTCAAAGAATTCAATCAAATTTGTGAGGCAAGACCTACCCTTCACGAATCCGTGTTTACTATCCCGGGTTAAGCTGCATCTTTCCAAATGGTCATAAATCCTATCCTTCAGGACCTTTTCTATTAACTTACCGACCACCGAAGTAAGACGAACCGGCCTACAATTACCAGGGTCATTCCTATTCCCTTTCTTGAACAGAGGAACAACATTCGCCACTCTCCAGTCCTCTGGTACTATCCCCGTGGACAGTGAGAACCCAAACATTAAAGTCAAAGGCTCTGCAATCTCATCCCTTGCCTCCCAAAGAATCCTTGGATATATCCCATCTGGCCCAGGGGACTTGTCGACCCTAAGGTTTTTCAAAATTGCTAATACATCCTCCCTCAGAACATCTACCTCCTCCAGCCTACCCGCCTGTATCACACTCTCATCCTCAAAAACATGGCCCCTCTCCTTGGTGAACACTGAAGAAAAGTATTCATTCAACGCCTCTCCTATCTCTTCTGATTCCATGCACAAGTTCCCACTCCTGTCCTTGACCGGCCCTAACCTCACCCTGGTCATTCTTTTATTTCTTACATTAGAGTAAAAAACCTTGGGGTTTTCCTTGATCCGACCCGCCAAGGACTTCTCATGCCCCCTCATAGCTCTCCTAGGTCCTTTTTTTTAGCTCATTCCTTGCTACCTTGTAACCCTCAAGTGACCCAACTGAACCTTGTTTTCTCATCCTTACATACACTTCCTTTTTCCTCTTGACAAGACATTCAACCTCTTTTGTGAACCATGGTTCCTTCACACGGCCATTTACTCCCTGCCTGACAGGGACATACCTATTAAGGACACACAGTATTTGTTCCTTGAACAAGCTCCACTTTTCATTTGTGCATTTCCCTGACAGTTTCTGTTCCCATCTTATGTTCCCTAATTCTTGCCTAATCGCATCATAGTTACCCCTTCCCCCAATTATAAACCTTGCCCTGCCATATGGCCCTATCCCTCTCCATTGCAATAGTGAAAGACACCAAATTGTGGTCACTATCTCCAAAGTGCTCTCCCACAAACAAATCTAACACTTGGCCCGGTTCATTACCAGTACCAAATCCAATGTGGCCACACCTCTTGTCGGCCTATCCACATATTGTGTCAGGAAACCCTCCTGCACACACTGTACAAAAACTGCCCCATCCGAACTGTTTGACCTATAAAGGTTCCAATCAATATTTGAAAAGTAAAGTCACCCATGACAACTACCCTGAGACCTCCACACCTATCCATAATCTGTTTTACAATTTCTTCCTCCACATCTCTATTACTATTTGGGAGTCTATAGAAAACTCCTAACAACATGACCGCTCCTTTCCTATTTCTATCTTCGGCCCATATAACCTCAGTAGGCAGATGCCCCTCAAACTGCCTTTCTGCAGCCGTTAAACTATCCTTGATTAACAATGCTACTCCTCCACCTCTTTTACCACCTTCCCTACTCTTACTGAAACATCTATACCCCGGAACTTCCAACAACCATTCCTGTCCCTGTTCTAACCGTGTCTCCGTAATGGCCACAACATCGTAGTCCCAAGTTCCAATCCACGCTCCAAGTTCACCTACCTTATTCCGGATGCTCCTTGCATTGAAGTAGACCACTTCAACCCACCTTCCTGTCTGCTGGTACACTCCTGCGACCTTGATACCCTCCTCAGTACCTCGCTACTCTCAACACTGGCTTCTGGACTACAGCTCATTTTCCCATCCCCCTGACAAATTAGTTTAAACCCCCCCAAAGAGACGTAGCAAATTTCCCTCCCAGAATATTGGTGCCTCTCTGGTTCAGGTGCAAACCGTCCTGTCTGTACAGGTCCCACCTTCCCCAGAATGTGCTCCAATTATCTACGTAACTGAAACCCTCCCTCCTACACCATCCCTGCAGCCACGGGTTTATTTGCACTCTCTCCCTGTTCCATAACTCGCTAGCACGTGGCTCCGACAACAAACCAGAGATGACAACATGGTTTGTCCTGGCTCCCAGCTTCCACCCTAGCTCCCTAAATTCCAGTTTTAAATCCCCGTCCCTTCTCTTACCTATGTCGTTGGTACCGATGTGTACCATAACTTGTGACTGTTCCCCCTCCCCCTTAAGGATTCTGAAAACACGGTCCGAGACGTCAAGGACCCTGGCACCCAGGAGGCAACATACCATCCGTGAGTCTCTTTGGTTGCCACAGAACCATCTATCTGTCCCTCTAACTATCGAGTCCCCAATAACTATTGCTCTCCTGCTCTTCCCCTTCCCTTTTGAGCCACAGGGACGGACTCAGGGCTGGAGATCCGTTCACCGTGGCTTACCACTGATAGGCGTCCCCCTCAACAGTACCCAAAGCGGTATACTTGTTACTGAGGGGAACGACCACAGGAGATCCCTGTACTGACTACTTCCTCCCAGCGCTTTCACCGTCACCCATCTAGCTTCATTCTTCGGAGTAACTACATCACTGAAGCTACTGTCTATGACCACCTCTGCCTCCCGAATGATCCGAAGTTCATCCAGCTCTAGCTCCAGTTCCCTAACACGGTTTCTGAGGAGCTGGAGATGGGTGCACTTCCCACAGGTGAAATCAGCAGGGACACTGACGGCATCCCTCACCTCAAACATTCTGCAGGAGGAACATTGCACTGCCTTCCCTGCCATCCCCCCCCAGATAACTTGCGGATAAAAGAAAAGAAAGAAAGAGCTTACCTGATATTCACTCACCGCCTTAGGTTAGAGGGGGTGGAAGGGTGGGGGACAATACAAGTGTAGTGTCTCGGGTTTAGCAAATGCCCAACTTAAATACAGGTAAAAATAAAACTCTTAAGCAACTACCTGATTCCCAAGCTGCACTCCGGCTCCCTCTCTCTCTCCCGCTCCCGGAAATGAAGGCCGCTGGAACCTGGGGGTAAGTTTAAGCACCTACCTGAATCCCAAGCTGCACTCCGGCTCACTCTGTCTCTCCTGCTTGATGCACGATTAATTGCATAAAGACTTGAGTTGGGTACAACTGAGGCTTTATTGCTCTAAGATGTGTGGCCTCCCACAGCAGCTGGAGAAATGGCTGCAGCATGGAGGACACACATAGTTATACTCCGCCTACTGGGCGGAGCCAGCAGGCAGTGACTACTAATGAACCTGTAGTACAGGTCCTACCATCCATCACCTAATAGAGGTGCAACAGTGGTCTACTACAATCACCCCCTGTTAAAATTGAGTCCGGTGGGGGTGGTGGAGAACTACGTACAACAGATGGTTTTCTTTTTACATTTACATTTACAATCCTTGACAGAGGGAGAAAAAAAATGTCTTTTGAAGTCCAGTGGAACAGTTAGAGGTTTAACCGGTCCAGGGCCTTAATGTGTCGCTGGGAGCGACGTTGTGGTGGCGGTGATGCCGATGCTGGTCCGATGTCCGGTTCCTCCGGGAGAGTGATGGAATCCTCTTCACCCTCGGGCGTAGGCAGGGGAAGGATGGATGGTCCCGGGGGGGGTTGCTTCTGGGAGCGCCGGGGGAGGGTAGATTGGCGCCAGGCCCGGGGGGGTGTGTGTGTGTGTGTGAAACCTGCTGGTGCCAGGTCCCTGAAGGAAACAGTATCCTGGCGGCCATCGGGGTACTGGGGGTTTGCATGGAGCAATTGCACCCTTTCCACCAACGGGTCCGCCTTGTGGAGTCGGACGTGTCTACGGAGTAGGACTGGTCCTGGAGCTGCGAGCCAAGTCGGGAGCGACACCCCGGATGTGGGCTTCCTGGTGAAGGCAAAAAGACGTTCATGGGGTGTGTTGTTAGTGGCGGTGCACAGTAGTGACCGAATGGAGTGTAGTGCATCAGGGAGGACCTCTTGCCAGCGGGCGGCCGGGAGATTTCTGGACTGTAGGACCATCTGGACGGCCCTCCATATCGTCCCGTTCTCCCTCTCTACCTGTCCGTTTCCCCGAGAGTTGTAACTTGTCGTTCTGCTGGAGGCGATACCCCTGCTGAGCGGGAACTAACGCAGTTCATCACTCATAAAGGAGGATCCCTGTCACTGTGGACGTAGGCGGGGAAACCGAACAGAGCGAAGATTGTGTTGAGGGCTTTGATGATGGTGGCAGACGTCATATCGGGTCATGGGATGGCGAAGGAGAATCTGGAGCACTCATCGACCACACTGAGAAAATAAGTGTTATGGTCGGTGGAGGGGAGGTCCACCTTTTGAAATCCACGCTGAGGCGTTCTAAGGGGCGGGAGCCTTGACCAGGCGTGCACGGTCCGGCTGGTAGAAGTGGGGCTTATACTCCGCACAGACCTGGCAGTCCCTGGTGATTGCCCTGACTTCCTCGACGGAGTAGGGCAGATTGCGGGCCTTTATGAAATGGTACAACCGTGTTACTCCCGGCTGACAAAGGTTGTCGTGCAGGGTCCGGAGTTGGTCGACTTCTGCACTGGCACCTGTACCTCGGGATAGGGTGTCTGGGGGCCCGTTGAGCTTACCGCGGCGATACAAAATCTCGTAATTGTAGGTGGAGAACTCGATCCTCCACCTCAAGATTTTATCATTCTTGATCTTACCCCGCTGTGTGTTGTTGAACATGAAAGCTACCGACCGTTGGTCAGTGAGGAGAGTGAATCTCCTGCCGGCCAGGTAATGCCTCCAATGCTGCACAGCTTCAACGACAGCTTGGGCCTCTTTCTCGACAGATGAGTGCCGAATTTCTGAGGCATGAAGGGTGTGGGGGAAGAATGCCACGGGTCTGCTTGCCTGATTGAGGGTGGTGGCAAGGGCAACGTCTGATGCGTCGCTCTCCACTTGAAAGGGCAGTGACTCGTCCATAGCGTGCATCCCGGCCTTGGCGATATCGGCTCTGATACGGGTGAAGGTCTGTTGTGCCTCGGCCGTCAGGGGAAATGGGTGGACTGTATGAGTGGGCGGGCCTTGTCCGCATAGTTTGGGACCCACTGAGCATAGTATGAAAAGAACCCCAGGCAGCGTTTGTGGGCCTTGGGGCAGTGGGGGAGGGTGAGCCCCATGAGGGAGCGCATGCGGTCGGGATCGGCCCCCAGAACTCCGTTCTGGACTACATAGCCGAGGATGGCTAAGCAGGTCGTGCTAAACACGCACTTCTCCCTGTTGTAGGTGAGGTTTAGGAGAGTGGCGGTGTGGAGAAATTTGGCATTGTGATCCTGCTGATCATGGCCGCAGATGGTGACGTTGTCTCGGTACGGAAAGGTGGCCCGCAAACCGCACCGGTCGACCATTGGGTCCATCTCTCTTTGGAAGACCGAGACCCCGTTGGTGACGCCGAAGGGAACCCTGAGGCCGTCTGCCTCGAAGGCCATGTATGGACGGTCCGATTTACGAATGGGGAGCTGGTGGTAGGCGGATTTGAGGTCTACTGTTGAGAAGATCCGGTACTGTGCAATCTGATTGACCATATCAGATATGCGTGAGAGGGGGTACGCGTCGAGCTGCATATACCGATTGATGGTCTGGCTGTAGCCCACGACGATTCTGTGTTTCTCCCCAGTTTTAACTACTACCACTTGGGCTCTCCAGGGGCTGTTGCTAGCCTCGATGACACCCTCCCGAAGCAGCCACTGGACCTCGGACCTGATGAAGGTCCTGTCCTGGCTGCTGTACCGTCTGCTCCTGGTGGCGACGGGTTTGCAATCCGAGGTTAGATTTGCGAAGAGGGAAGGCGGATCGACCTTTAGGGCCGCGAGGCCACACACCATGAAGGGTGGTAGGGGCCCGCTGAATTTCAGGGTTAGGCTCTGGAGGTTGCACTGGAAATCCAGGCCTAGCAGTAGGGCAGCGAAGAGGTTAGGGAGAACGTAGAGGCGGAAGCCGCTGAATTCTACGCCCTGGACCGTGAGTGTGACCGTACAATACCCCCGGATCGCTACGGAATGCGATTCGGACGCCAGGGAGATTCTTTGATTGGCGGGGTGTGCCGTGAGGGAGCAGCGCCTTACTGTATCCGGGTGGATGAAGCTCTCCGTGCTCCCAGAGTCCAGCATGCAAGAGGTCACGTGTCCGTTGACTTTCACGCTGGTCGCTGCAGTCGCCAGGTTGTGCGGACGAGACTGGTCGATGGTCACTGAGGCGAGTCGTGGTCGGTCGTCGCTGGTGTAGGATGACGAGGAGCCCAGGGGGCCCTGGAACGCTGGCGGTGCCCATGTGCCATGGGGGAGACAAGATGGCGGCACCTGAAGGTCTTGAGGAGGACAAAATGGCACCCTATGCAAGCCCACGTCTCTACCCTATCCCCGTAACCCAGTAACCCCTACTTAACCTTTTCTTTTTGGACACTAAGAGCAATTTATCATGGCCAATCCACCTAGCCCGCACATCTTTAGACTGTGGGAGGAGACCGGAGCACCCGGAGGAAACCCACGCAGACACGGGGAGAACGTGCAGACTCTGCACAGACAGTGACTCAAGCCGGGAATCGAACCTGGGACCCTGGAGCTGTGAAGCAACTGTGCTAACCATATGCTACCGTGCTCCCCCTGTTTATATACTTTAAATGTCTATATACTTTATTTTCCGGTTATTTTACGTGGCATGTTTTGTGCCGGAATGTGGCGACTGAGGGCTTTTCACAGTAACTTCATTGAAGCCAACTTGTGACAATAAGCGATTATTATTATTATTATATGTGTACAGAAAGGACTAAAGGAGCAACTGGGTTTGAACGTCTTTCCAATCAAAGTATTTTCTACCAAGCCCTGAAGAGCACCCTCCACTGTAGCAGTGTGACATTTTTATTCCCCAAATCCCCAACACAAGGTCGACTCAGGCCAGATTGCCGACATAGACCAATTTGTTGCAGGATATCATGAAGATTTTTGTCTAATGGGATATAGGTCAAGTTTGCCCAGCTCATCTGACTTAGCATCCTGACCAGCTGTCAGACTGTAGACAGTATTACCATCGTGTGGGCTGGACACCCCATCCTTCTCCCTCTGCTGCTTGCAATCCTAGGCCAAAGCTAACCATTTCTCTAACAAACCCCACAGAGCAGCTGCCCTGAGATCACCAGGAGTTTAACTGCCCAATTAAAACAGAAAGAGACCCGCTTTGAATTGCACTTCATTCAAACCAGTTCTCATCCTTGGAAGCCCTTTCATCCAGTCAACAAACCAGCTGTTTGCTGAATAGCCATACTTTTTTAAAGACTTATTCAAAATGTTAATACATTAAATCATGCAGTCATTGTACATGGCCTCAGTTCCACTATAAATCCCTAACCGTAGTGTTGCTAACTTTTGGTTGGTTCAGTTGGCTCTGTTTTATAACCTTTGCTCTCGAGTCGCCAGGTATCTTTATGATACCGCCACGAGGCTCAAGTTCAAGTCATGATCAATAACTCAATACACCAATTAGTAAGATTCAAATCAAAGCACATTTATTATACACAGTAATCGCTACTCATGCATAAATTCTACTTCTAAGCTACTTCTACAACTAACAGGCCTATACTTAGCTTTGGACTGGCCCACCAGGTCAGGGGAACAAATGGCCTTTCGTTTGGGTTCTGAGTCTGCGGGATTCGAAGTTGGTACGGATTGGTAGCTAGGAGCGCCTATCTCGTAGCGAGCGTTGACTTAAGACTTACGGTCTCTTGGCAGCAGCTGCACCGGTCACTGTCAAGGGTTGGTTCGCGTTGCTGAGTGACCCGGTCAAGAAGGACGATTTGAACTTGGGGCTTAACTTTTATAGTCCCCAGGGGCTTTCCGCCTTTCGGGGTGGACCCTGTACCTGGTTCTAGGTGATTGGACTTTGTTCCAATCGCTTGGTTCGATTTCTCCAATCCTGGAGCGGTTCCCTGATCGATGGGCGGTCTTGAGGTGTCCGTTAACTTCTTTTGTGTTGGCTCCTGCTGACGCCGGGGAGTCTGGCTTAGCTTTGTTTGTCCCAAATGTTGTGATTGTTCCCGGGGATTGCTTATTAGTATGTAGATGGCTGTTACGTTATTATGCAGATGGTTGCTTGTATCAATGCTGTCTGAGCTTTTGCAGAGTTTAATACACAGTAAACTTGCACCTGTTGGTTTCTGCCTGTGTTGGCTGAATTTCCCTGCAGCTTTTGCTGTTCTCCATTTTACATCAGGAGTTGGCCAACCCAGGTGGCTACAGTAGTCAATACCCCCACAAGACATGCAGCTATTCTTGCTTTTTTTATAACTTCTTCTTGCGATCTGAACTTTGTAGGCAAAGGCAGTATTTACTGGCCATCTTTTGAAATCTAGGACTTGCTCAGCCATTTCAGAGGGAAGTTAAGAGTCAGCTACATTGCTGTAGGTCTGGAATCACATGTAGACCGGACCAGCTAAGGATGGCTGCTTTCCTTCCCTGAAGGACAGAACAGATGAGTTTCTGTGATAATCTGGTAGTTGCAGGATTATTATTAATGAGACTGGCAATTTATTCCATATTTATAATTAATCAAATTAAAATTCCTCCAGCTTCTTCTGCCAGGTCCTGAAGTTGTGTGTCTGGAACATTGGCTCTAGCCTCTGGAATGCTAGTCCAGCAGTATACCACTATGCCACCATTTTTGTTTATACACACTGGACAAAACCACGGAGGGCTGGTTTAGCTCAGTGGGCTAGACAGCTAGTTTGTGATGCAGAACAAGGCCAGCAGCAAGGGTTCAATTCCCGTACGAGCTGAGAATTTTGAATTCTCCTTCTGTGTACCCGAATAGGTGGCGGAATGTGGCGACTAGGGGCTTTTCACAGAAACTTCATTGCAGTGTTAATATAAGCCTACTTGTGACAATAAAGATTATTATTATTATATTTAATGTAGGTGATGAGGGTATCGCAAACCCACTGGAGAGTCACGAGGAAGGCCTATTGCAGTGTGCCAATCAAGCACTAAACTGGCAGAAGCAGACCTTCCTCAGGATCAAGGACTCTGAGGGTGGACTTCCAGCCCACCAATAGAGGCCATCAGCTCTTCATTGCTCTCCAGCACCACGGGGGAAGTTGTGGCTGCTGCCAGTAATGCATCCACCCAAGGCCCAGGATTGCCTCATCACCCAGGCCAGAAGATAGTAATGACAGAAGAGGAAATCAAAGGGTGTGTTTGTGAGGAAGAGGTTTCGGAGTAAGGGGTGAGGCATAATGGGTAGCTCAAAGTTGGATCCCGATATTCTGTCTATGAATCAGTGCCTTTGAATGAAGTGTCCCCTCACTACTTCTCCTGGGAAGCCAACAATCAAACACTGGCAAGGTTTAATCGTTTTTCAGGCTTCCTGCATGGAAATCCCCCTCCCACCACTCTGTGAAAATCAGTGGCAGTGGAAAGCCCTTAATTGCCCAAATAAGGCCCTCAATTGGTTCTGTGGCAGGAAGGCTTTCCATGAGCCTTCCTGCCATGAATTTAATGGGCAGAGGTGAGAAGCGGAGAGGGACAGGAGGTCCCCTATGCTGCCCTCCTGTTGAAATAAAGGCTTCAAAGCATGAAACACGCCACAGGGGAGGGCATCAAATTTCACCCACTGGGTGAGAAATTGGACTTAACTGTCACATTTTCTGGGCACTATGAGTGCCCTCAGAGTTCCAAAATAGTACCTGCGTTACATATGCAAACATTTTGGTTGGAAATTGCTATGGATCCTCAGTGGATGCTGTAAGAGTTATGTGTGTGTGTGGGGGGTGGGGGGAACCTGTGAGATGGGGGGGGGGGGGGGGGGGGGCAAAGATATTTAATCTTTAGGGATTTTTAAACACCTTCCTTTCCAGTGGCTTTTTTAGAGAAAGAATCAGGGCTCAAATATTGGTCATTTACTCCATGTTCAATGTTTTTTTAAAAAGCTATGATTTAAAGAGACCTCACTGCTGTTAATATTCAGTCTGAGCTCCGTGGCAGCCATTGCTATCTTGGAACCCGCAAGCCCAGAATCTCAACGGGGTGACGGTCCCAGTTTGAGAAGCCCGGCAGCACATCATTGACTCTGGTTATACGCTGACTGGCTGACCTCCTTGATAACTCCTTTCCTCAGAGGCAGAATATAAGCTTCTACATTTTATATTTCAAACTATTGATTGACTCTCACTATTTTTGAGCTCAATTAGCTGCACCTTCTGCAGTAATAACCAGAATCATTGTGTGGACAGGTGGTGGGTAACATTAGGTTTCACCGCCACACATTTCTCCTCCTGGTCCATCGCGAGCAAATGCTTTCCTTCAAAAGTAGGTTCAAGTGGTCTCTTAACAGTTAAGTATTTTCTGCTGAGATGAGTGAGGAAAATAATGAACACACTGAAAGAAAAAAAAACCCAGCCTGTTCATTATTGATCGTTTGGCATAACTTCAGTTAAGAATATACATAATGGAACAATAAGACAGACTGCAAGCAGCTTATGAAAGTAATAGTAAAACATATACTGTATAGTATGTAACCCTTAGGCAGCAAGATTGAATGCACCAGCCCTAAATCCAGTAATAGAGTCTTTCACGGGGTCTTAATTATTTTCATGACATATGTATTGACTTTGAACATCAATTATCTGAACATTGATTATCCAGCCTGTCTGATTACCTGCATACCCTAAGGTGCTTTATTCCCAGTACCCCCTGAAATTTACAGTGCAGCACAGGTACATGCACAAAACATTACACAGCCATGGGAAAGGATTGGTGTATATATTTTCCCAATTGGCGTTTGACTATTCAAACAAATTGACTATCTGAAAACCCTCTGGTCCCAATTAGTTTGGATAATTGACACTCTACTCTGCTGTTGCCAGCTAATGGAAGTAAGTTGTTACTTGAATCCTTTGCAGGTCTTTCCCAAATCATAATATTATAAATAATGAGTGCTGTGGGGTTATTCTTTTAGCAACAGTACAAAACCTCTCAAATATGTAAGGTTACATGAAATGAGACAAATTGTTGATGATTATTCCAGTTAAAAAGGATTGGAATTAATATTTGCGATATTAAATGTAATATAACAATTTCACCAATAATATATAGGATGCAAATGACAGATTTATTTTGTTGTTTCATGAAGCCAGCCCCGATACTATGCTCCATACTTGAGCACAAACAGATACTGCAATGAAAGCATTTGCAGTTTTTAATGTATCCGGGCGCTCCATCTTTTAAAAAGCACAATTTGTCAGTAATAATGTAAAACTTTATAAGATAGCTCTTCCAAAGCAAAGGTTAATGTTGGGGAAGCTACTTTTATCATTTCGACAGTCCATAAATCTATTTTCACAGGATTGACAAGCCTTCTGGAGACTTCTGTTATAAAATGGTATACTCTTTAATCTAAATTATGTTATTACCGAAGTGTTGGTTAATGGGCATAATCTTACAGAAGATTGCTGCATTTTCAATGCACGTTTGACTTGGTTATTGACTTGATAATTTTAATCATATGCAATGTGTCTTTGTGATCCATTTCAGATTTTTGCTTTCATTTGATCATTAACATTTTATTCTCATCGTACCGCTTCCACAGAAACTATATTAATCCAATTCACTAATTTCAGCCTCAAAGGACCGTGTTTGTCCCAGTGATGCTCAGCAAGAAGCATTTGTGATGATATTGTAATGTGTCAGATGGCATCAGAAAATATCGAAAATATGTTTTTTGTTCAAACAGTTGATGTGACATTATGCAATATATAGGGGCTACTCTTCAAAGCATAAAAGTATAAATGTAACCATTTATCCATACATTACTATTCACTTCACATGAAGCAAAGTGCTGTCACATTTCCATTTCTGCACATTACATAATCTTACAAATATTATCATTCATTTTTCTTGGTCCATTATTGAAGCAATTGGACTCCAGGCTTTAGTCCAATGGAGTGAGAAAAGACCAGGGGCAGGATTCTCCACGGCCAATGCCGGAACTGGAAAACATGATTGAGCAGGGAATCGCACATCAGCCAAAAATCGAGGCCGGCGCCCGTTGAAATGCCATGCTCCCATGCCGGGGCAGCGGTGTCAATGCATTCTATGCCGCTTGTAAAATAAACAGCATTGGCATATCATTAAGCAGCCTGCTCCCACGATGCTCTGCCTCCACCAGGAGGAATTACCAATGGCAATGTTCACTTGTGGTTTTAAAAATTGGAAAACAGGTGCAGTGGCTACTGAGGGAGAAAGTGGAGATACGTCATGTTCCCAGAGGCACGACCGTGGGCTGCCGGTCGTGCCGTGGGCATGGTTGGGTAGTGGGAGCATCTGCCAGGGCCAGGGGTGAGGAGCGGGGGGGATGACCAGGGAGTGGGCTGTGGGGTTGGGGCCAGGGTGTCAAGCCATGGACCGCCATTGCCGCGACCTGCATGGCAACCATCCTGCTGCGCACGCCAGTGACCGCACACCTTGGCCCGTAGTTTTGTGGAGTGACACCGGCCAAATGGGTGCTCCCACCCCAGCTACCCAACCAAAACCCGCCCTGCACCCCAACACTACTCCATCAAACCCCCCGCAACACACAAGCAGGCGTCACCCACAGGCGGGGCATCAAGTGGCCCACCCAAGGGCAATGCCAATGGTAGCCCCTATAGGGGGCACCAAATGGGGGCCACAGAGTGTACCACTAGCATAGGTAGCATCAGCCTCCAGTACCCCTGCCGGCAGGAACCGGTGCCGGGGCCAGGGGCACCCACGGTTCCAGACACCGACAGAGCAAGGGGTGTGGTGTGGAGGTCAGAGTGCCGTGGAAAGGCTGGGGCTGGGGATGGGGATAGGGCAGGAGGGGGAGAGGGACATACAGGGGTAGGGGTTGCAGTGCAGGCTGGGTCCACCGTGTAGTCTGTTAGATCTGGTTGAGCAAAAGGGTACGCACCATGCTAACATTTCTGCCTTTCGCCCGCTGCAAACAATAGATTTCGGAATCCAACAAGGAATGGTTGCCATTTGCCTTGCTGCCAGAGCCCTGGGGGATGCACTGAGGCTGTACATGCTGGAGCTGCTCATGGAGTACCCTGCAGCAGCGGAGCCTGCCCCAGAGGAACAGGAGCCAGCCAGTGAGGATGGAGAGGATGGACAGGCTGAGGAGGAGGTGGGAAGGAGGCGCCGCATCAGGCCATTGTGTGTACCGGCAGTGCTTGTCATTTGAGGACCTGCCAGACCAGGCATGCCGCCGAAGACTCGAGCTAAGCAGGGGACCATATTGTCGGATCATGGTGCACCTGGCACCGCAGGGAATTGGGGAGGACACCCGCTCTCGGTGGTTGTCAAGATGATGGTCGCCCGGACCATTTTCACCATGGAGTCCTTCCAGGTGCTGAGCGGTGATCTGTTTGGGATCTCACAGACCACGGTGCAGAGGTGCATCCACACCATCATGAAGGTCCTATATACCCAGCCGTCAATATATCAGCGTCAATAAGAATCATGACCACTAGCATGCCCAAGCAGAAGGGTTCGCCGCCATCGCCAGGATGCCCCAGTTTCACGAGATGATCGATGGCATGCATGTTCCCCAACAGGCACCGGCGCCTGAGGAGGTGGTCTTCACAAACTAGAGGGGCACCATTCCCTGAACGTGCAGCTGGTGTGTGATCACATGGTGCATGTCACACCGCCTGTGCCTGATACCCAGGCAGCATGCACTATGCCTTCATCCTGGAGCACGCGATGGTTCCCGACACCTTCACCTGGTTGGCTCCACTGCGGTCATGGCTGATGACACAGTATCCGGAGGCCACGGACTGATGCGGAGACCTGCTACAATGTCCGCCCAAGCCGTGACCAGGGCCATGACCAAGCGTTGCATCAGTGTCTTGAAGATGCAGTTCAGGGGACTGGACCACTCAGGAAGGGCCGTCCACTATAGCGCGAGGACAATCTCCCATTGTGGTGGCCTGCTGCGTCCTCCACAACATTGCGCAGCAGAAGGACGACATGCTAGAGAAGGGGGATGCGGGGAGGTCCAGGATGGGCACCAGGCAGGTGGCCGCACACATGTGCGCCTGGGCCGGCGCGCACGGGAAGCTCTAATCACTTCCAGCTTCGCCGATTAAGGGGCCTGGCTGACAGCGGCACAAACATCCCGTCCCACATCCCACCCTCACATTTCCCCCCCTCCCCCCCTTCCCCCTGCCGACAATCCCCTCCCATGGTCCCCCTCTCTGTACCAAACCCCCTCTCCCACCATCATCAGCTGCAACCCTCTCCGGGATTCCCACCTGCCTTGCGGATGCGGGCCCTGGGTTGGAAATAACAGCCGGTCTGGCCCATGGGATGAAGGATGTTTTTTTTTTAAATTTAGAGTACCCAATTCATTTTTTCCAATTAAGGGGCAATTTAGCGTGGCCAATCCACCTACTCTGCACATCATTTGGGTTGTGGGAGCGAAACCCACGCAAACACGGGGAGAATGTGCAAACTCCACATGGACAGTGACCCAGAGCCGGGATCGAACCTGGGACCTCGGCGCCGTGAGGCAGCAGGGCTAACCCTCTGCGCCACCGTGCGGCCCGGGATGAAGGATGTTGATGACCCACTCAGAGATGAGCTCTGGTGCTCCGCATCGTTTGACAATGTCTGACTCCTGCCCACGGTCGCACTTTCCACTGTGCACCTGGGTGATCCCTGCACGCGAGCTTCCCATTCCATCACACGGTCCCATCGGATCCCTGGGGTGGCAGAGCACTGCTGGTCGACCCTGGCACGGAACCCATGGAGCTCACAGCCTCTACCACCTGCACCCAGGCCTAGTGTAGGCGATAAGGTGGCAGCCTCCTTCCCACTCTGGGATACAGGGTGCCCCGCCTCTCCTGCTCAGTGTCCAGCAGGGTCTCGAGCTCTCCATTTGCGAAACAGGGTGCCGCTATTCAGATTGCCTTCTTGTTGGTTGGAGTGACTGTGTGTGGGGAGAGGAGTGCTTATATGCGGCTGCAGCTTGTCAACCTCTCAAGTGCCAATATTGACCCCAGCAAATAGGACCCCGTTTTTCATTGGAATCGCTCCAATTCCACGTGGTGCAGTGCTATCTCATTAACGGATCCTGAATTGCTCCGGGACCGTCTCTGCTTCTGTGTTTGTGGAACACCACTGATTCATGGCCAGCGTTAGCGCTAAGGGTGGGATTCTTCCTTGGCTGATGTCGAAATCGGCAAATGCGATTGGGCGGAGAATAGGTTCCGGTGCCAAAATCGCGGCGAGTGCTGATTTGACGCCAAATCGCAATTCTCCGTCACGTCGACAATGGCGTCAATGCTGACCGGAACGCACGTACAGTAAACACCATTTGCATATCATTAGCAGGCCCAACCCGGTATTCTTCGGGGCCTCCGTGATTCTCCGCCTCCGAAGGGCCGAATTCCCGACTGCGTGGTTCACTTGTGCTTTTAAAAGTCGTGAAACCGGCATCGTAGCTGCTGAAGGAGAGGGGGTACGGAAAGTGTCCAACGGCACCTTAGTTTTCTGATAGTTGTGCTGCTAGCCGGGGGGAGTAGCGGGGGGCGGCAGCACGTGGGCTGTGGGGTCGGGATGGATGGGCAGGGAACATGCAGCTGCGCACGCGGCTGACAGCCCACTGTGAACATAGCGCCACGGATCATAAGGGTGTCCTCCAGACCACCCCCCTAGGTGCCCTCTGGCCCAAGCTGACCCATCAACTGTATGGGCACGCTCCACCACAACCAGTGCCATCTCACTGGCTGGGCTGAGTGTTGTGTGGGAATTGTAATCTGTATATGCGGCTGCAGCTTGTCAGCCTCCCAGGTGTCAATCATGGACCCGGCAAATGCCGCATCGCTTTTCATTGGAATTGATTGTGTTCCATGTGGCGCCGGCGGTCGCCCCTCCGCAGTCGCTGAATCGGTCCAGGTTCGCCGCCAGTTTTGTTGTCATTGATGACCATGAATTATGCGGCGGCATTAACACTTAGGGCGGAGTATCCGAAAAACGGCGCCGGTCCCGATTAGGTCGCAAACGGGGATTCTCCGCCCAATCACTGAATACGATTTCGGCGTCGAGCAACGGAGAATTCTGCCCTTAGTCTTAGAAACGGAAGAATCCAGCCCCAGTATTTTCAAAGGCAAATTTTCAAAATGTGTCATTATGGTTGTTCGAGAAAACAGCCTGACAACATCATCGATTAATCTGGTTGACCAAGCACATTTTTCCAGAACGACCACACCGATTAGGGTTCCCGACCACAACTTTTCAAAGATTCTATCAGCATAATCACATGTACAAAAAATGGGAAAAGAGTTATTTATGAAGCTAATAGAACAGTTCAGGGCCTCATTAATATAAGTGGAAGTCATTCAACTTTCCCTTGAGACAGTGGACACCTCTTTATTCCACTTCAGGGGCGAAATTCTCCGGAAACGGCGCGATGTCCGCCGACTGGCGCCCAAAACGGCGCCAATCAGACGGGCGTCGCGCCGCCCCAAAGGTGCGCGCATCTTTGGGGGCCGAGCCCCAACATTGAGGGGCTAGGCCGACGCCGGAGGGATTTCCGCCCCGCCAGCTGGCGGAAACGGTCTTTGTTGCCCCGCCAGCTGGCGCGGAAATGACATCTCCGGGCGGCGCATGCGCGGGAGCGTCAGCAGCCGCTGACAGTTTCCCACGCATGCGCAGTGGAGGGAGTCTCTTCCACCTCCGCCGTGGTGGAGACCGTGGCGGAGGCGGAAGGGAAAGAGTGCCCCCACGGCACAGGCCCGCCCGCAGATCGGTGGGCCCTGATCGCGGGCCAGGCCACCGTGGGGGCACCCCCCGGGGTCAGATCACCCCGCGCCCCCTCCCCCAGGACCCCGGAGCCCGCGCACGCCGCCTTGTCCCGCCGGTAAGGTAGGTGATTTAATTTACGCCGGCGGGACAGGCAATTTATCGGCGGGACTTCGGCCCATCCGGGCCGGAGAATCGAGCGGGGGGGCCCGCCAACCGGCGCGGCACGATACCCGCCCCCGCCGAATATCCGGTGCCGGAGACTTCGGCAACCGGCGGGGGCGGGATTCACGCCAGCCCCCGGCGATTCTCCGACCCGGCGGGGGGTCGGAGAATGTCGCCTCAGATCTCTATTTTCCCTTTAAGTGTCAACACATGACAGGCTGTTTTACATAATGCCAAGCTATCTCGGAGAATAGCAATTTACTTAGGTTGAGAGTAAAGAGAAATGGCTTTCCTAGTGCCTTAGCTATGAAACTGGAAATCCAGGATACCGTAATGGTCCATAACTTCCTGTCCGATCCCGGACTTAAGTTGATTATCCGCCACGCATACGGGTGGAGGAGCCGGAAGTGCAGATGTACGAAATGAGCGGAAGAAATGCACCATGTTTAAACCTCCTGTCCATCTTTTTTACCTGCTTGTCTTGATGCGTTGAACCTGGGACAGCGCTAACTTGGCCGGCTTGCCCTGATGTTCGGTTAGTTTTTACACTTTTCTATTTGCGCTTTTTTTTCTTGGTTCAGGATCGTCGAGCAGAGGCAGGAGGCATTGGAGAGCATTTTTTTGGCAGGTTAATGTTTTATATTATTAGTGTTTAACGTTTATAAATATGTTTAAAATGCAAATAAAGTGAAAGAAAGATAATTTTAAAATACTTTAAAAATAAATTTTGAGTACCCAACTATTATTTTTTTCCAATTAAGGGGCGATTTACCGTGGCCAATCCGCCTAACCTGCACATCTTTTGGGTTGTGGGGGTGAAACTCACGCAGACACAGGGAGAATGTGCACACTCCACACGGTGACCCAGGGCCGGTATTTGAACCCGGGTCCTCAACGCTGCAGCCCCAGTGCTAACCACTGTGCCACCGTGCTGCCCCGTAAAACATTTTTAAAATGTTTGTCACCAAGCTGTTAATTCAATTAAATAGGTGCTTTACTGTGTAAAGTGAGTTTGGAGTCACAGAAAGTGAAAGAAAGGCTTTCTTTCAACTTTGGTTTGTCATGAGAATGTTAATTCCATTAAAAGAACTATAATGGATAGAATAGGTTTGGAGTGTTTGTAATCTTCAGCGATCACTTGCTAATGAGCATGAATGTCCAGCTAAGATACTCTGTGTTACTGGTCACATGGTCTGTGCGTCCTTGCGTGGCTGATGAACCCGATCCTAGAGCTGCTTCTTGAAACATTCAGTTGGCAGGAATTTCCAAAGGATGGGATCGGTCATTGGACTCTCGGTCATTGATTTCACTACTTTTCCAGGCCTCCTCTTACCATCAGGGATCCTCAAAGAACTGTGTCGCTTCAATCAGGAGGTTCCTCCAAGTAGGTCTCTTCTGAGCATGGGTCTCTCAGGCATTGACATCTACGTTCCATTTCTTGAGGTAGCTTTGATGACCTCTTGTTCTCCTCCTCTTGTCTGAACCCTTTGTTGAGTTGGATGAAGAAGATTTGCTTTGGCAGTCGGGGCTCTGACATCCTAAGCATACGGGCGGCCCAGCGGAGTTGATTTTGGTTGATCATGGCCCCAATACTGGTGCTATTGATTCCTTCAAGGACACTAATGTTAGCACACCCGTCCTCCCAGCGGATTCAGAGCTAAACTACATTCGGATTTTGCAATATATTTAAGCGGTATTGTTTAAGAGTCTCCCTGATGGAACATTCATCCTTACAAGGCTCAGTGATTACTTCAAATGCTCTAACAAAGTTTAATACCTTAGTTGATGTATGCAAGCCTCCCATAAGCTAATGGGAACTATCTGTCTGACAGGTATTGCAGAATCCAGTGCAGATTCAAAACCTGTAGTCATGCTTCAAATTAACAATTGTTATGTCTGAACCCTCTCTCCTGCCACATCTCACTCCCCCCTTTCTTCCCTTCCCCCTCTCTCCTCATCCTTCCCCTTCCCCCTTCCCTCACCTTCCCGTTACAAATACACAGGACTGTTGTGTCTAAGTGAGAAAATATATTTTATTGCAAGAAATTTGTAAAAGTTAATGTTGTTATTACAAAAAAATTCATTGTTCAGCTGATACCTTGAGCTGGTTTCAAAGTTTCATATGTAGAATATTATTTTTGTCAATATATGTTTTCCATTAAACTTTACAAGCTTCTGCAAAAATCTTACTGAAATATCAAAACACAACATTTAATTATGAGATAATTATACACATCCCCACTCCTCACTTCCCCCTCTACCCGCCCCCCCTCCCCAATTTGGCCCCACCATGAGATTCTTATAAATGAATAAAATAATTTACATAAGCAAGGCAGAAACATATTAACATGGGTAACATGGTGGCACACTAGTTAGCACTGTTGCCTCACAACACCAGGGACTCGTGTTTAATTCGACCTTGGGTGTCTGTGTGGAGTTTTCACTTTCTCCCTGTGTCTGCATGGGTTTCTTGCGGGTCCTTCAGTTTCCTATCACAGATGTGCAGGTTAGAAGGATTGGCCATGCTAAATTGCCCCTTAGTGTCCATGGCGTTGTGCGATAGGGTATGGCGTGGACGTGGGAGAGAGCTCTTTCGGAGCATCGGTACAGACTCGATGGGCCAAATGACTTTCTTCTGCACTGCAGTGATTCTATGATTCTATAAACACAAATTTAAAACATTTTGGCCGTGATTCTCTGTTTAAGAAATTAAGTGTTGCCGCCGGGACTGAATCGGGTGTGTTCCCGAGTCCCATTGGGGATGCCAGTCCCGGAACCATTCAGGCCATGCTAATAGACCAGCACATTGCCCACCTGAACCGAGTGCAATTCCAACTGACACCAGCGTCGGAATCGCTGGAGATTGCCGGAAATGGCACTGGAGAGGTCGACAAGCTGGAGCTGTATTTCAACACTCCGCTCCCCAAACACTCTCATTTCAGCCAAAAAGATGTCACAAAGGAAAGCAGCCCCGAGGTTCGTAGATCTGGAGCTGGGGTCACTGCTGGATGTTGTGGGAGAGATGCAGGACACACCTTTCCCCAGGGTGGGCAGGAGGCTACCGCCCGCTGAAGTCAACTGGGCCTGGTCAATGGTGGCACAGGCGGTGAGCGGCATAGGCCTCACCGTGAGGACCGGCCTCCAATGCCAGAAGAAGCTGAACTACAACTACCTCCTGAGTGTGACCCAGGTGAGACACCACCTCTGTGCCCCTGGCACCACCCATGCCCCAACCCCCCCCCACTTCTTACCACCCCCCCCCCCCCCCCGCCCCTCCATTTGACCCTATCATGCGAACAGGTAGGCAGTGTTGCGTGAGGATGGGAAACGCCCCTAGACCAGCCAGGGTGCACCACCACTTCCGCGTCCTTGGCATCACCCCATCCCGCACCACCCCATCCACCACATCCCACCAACCATGCAGCATCCACTAGGAGGACTGGTAAGCAGGGCTTCGTGAGGATGGGTACCCCCCCCCCCCCCCCCAGGCCAGCCAGGGTGCGGCACCACATCTGCACACCTGGTATCATATCCACCCCACACCCTGCCAATCAAAACCCAACCACTGGCAGCCCCCTTGCACCCCAACCTGCACCAAATGACAACACCTGTACCACCGCCATGGCTACATGCCTTGCACACACAGACCAGTCCCTGTGCAGCCCGTGTCCGAGTGCCTCATGCTGCGCATTATCTGACCCCGCAGGAGAAGCCAAGTGCGCAGTTTTCTCTCTCGATATTGGCGGCCAGTGGCTTTACACCGATAATCTGAAGTTATGGGCCAATATTTCAAAATATGAAACTTCCTTCAGTTGTTGCACTCAGATACTGCAATGTTTTTTCAAGAACTTAACCTTGTTCACCGAGCTGCTAATCTGACAGCAGGTTCCCTAAAAATCACTGACGTAACCAGTTACGTGACATCTTTTGCAGCTTCATAATTCCTCCTTCCACAGTAACACATCCTTTGATATTTTGTACTTGTGATTCTGAAAAGGAATCTGAGAATACGAACAATTATTAATCGATGAAATATTGTACAGATCTTCAAACAAAACATGCCATTTAGTATTTTTATTATCTTGGTGTTCTGCAATAAATTCAACATTTGACAACCAAATGAAAAGCTAAAACTATGGAGAAAATATAATAACAATGAAATAACAATTCAATGGTATAATATATATCTGTATGTATATACTCTTTCTGAACTGAAGATTGAAGACCAACAGCTGATTTTGCAACTTATCTTTCGAACATTCTTACCTTATTGATATTCTGTTGGGCACAGCAAGTTAACATATTAATATGACATATCCTGGGCCCACCCAATCTTTGTCACGTTGCAAGTCCCTAATCGGATTGGGCATCTATTTGAATCCCCGAGGATGTTTCTACACATTCTTTAGCAGAAGGTCATGAAGCAACATAGGCAGAGATTCAAGAGCAGGTCATCTGCTTACTCTCTTAGTCAAAGAATGCTCCTGAATTGTTAGAAAAGAAAGGAATAATCATCCACTAGAGTGTGAACTAAATTTCAATTCCACTCTATAGCTTGTACTATTTACTAAATTCCACTCTCCTGAGATTGCTGTTAGAAAGGGCTTTTAGTTGCAATGCATAAAAATTACACTTGCGATGTTTACGACAAATGACTTGCGTGTGCAGCAAGTTAACATCCAGGAGTGAGCCATTGCTTCCTCGCAGCCCATCATTCACATAATTCTGTGTGAACGTATAAGCAATACTTAAACTTTTATTGCGTGCCAGTTGGGCTTGGGAGGGGGGTGGGGGGAGGTGGGGGGGGGGGGGGGGGGGAGACAACGACTGGCAAGTGTCATTGGAGCTATAACAACTAAGTGAAAATCAATGATCTAGGGTTTGGATATGTTCAGTATCTGTCAGTCTAGTAGAGAACTTTCTGCCTGTGCTCCAGAATTGTCAGTGAACTTTATTTGTAGTTCTACTATGGTTATGCCTTCTATTTTAACTGGTCGGAAAATGGGGTTTTCTAGCACATTAATATGCTGATCCATATTATAGAAATTATTCTTTAGCTTTTAAATATTTGCATTGTAAAACCTGAAGCCAAAATCTGTAAAATCGCACTGTTTATGAATTGGAAAGAAAATGCATGCATTTCAATTGCTTACAATATAAGGACACTGTGGTGTATTTAAAATAATTTAGAATCAATATCTTTGGATCATATAGAATAAATAATAATTGGTGTGAGACTGCTACTCATTGTACAGGGTCCAGTTATATTAGGTGGCAACTTTTTTTCAAAGCTCTGCAGGTTTAAAGTTAAATTTCTTTTCATAGAATTTACAGTGCAGAAGGAGACCATTCGGCCCACCGTGTCTGCACCGGCTCTTGCAAAGGGCGCGGGACGGGGGTGAGGGCCCAGGTCGGCGGCGCCGGCGGGTCAGTCGTGGGGCCGCGAGCGCTGGGACCGCGCGGAGCTCCCTCGCCGGGGACAGCGGTGGTCGGGGCCCAGGCCGGCGGGTCAGGCATGGGGCGCGGGACGGGGGTGAGGGCCCAGGTCGGCGGCGCCGGCGGGTCAGTCGTGGGGCCGCGAACGCTGGGACCGTGCGGAGCTCCCTCGCCGGGGACAGCGGTGGTCGGGGTCCAGGTAGGTGGCGCCGGCGGGTCAGGCGTGGGGCGGGGGATGGGGGTGAGGGTGGCGTTCGGGATGCGAAAAACCCCCTCCTCTCCGTGGAGAGTGTTGGCCGGCACCCAAATCGGGAGCGCCGGCGGCGGGTCGTACATGGACTGCGGGGAGGGGGGTTGGGGAGCGTAGGCGGCGTGCAGGGCTCCCAGTTCTCCCAGGACCGCGGTGGTCGGGACCCAAAATGGCGGCGCCTGCGGGTCGCACGTGGCGTGCTGGGGGGGTTGGGACGCATAGGCTGCCTGTAGGGCTCCCTGTTCTCCCGGGAAGGCGGCGACCACGCGGGATCGGCACACCACCGCATAGTGGCCCTTTTTCCCGCAGCTTTTGCAGATGGCTGCGCGGGCCGGACAGCGTTGTCGGGTTTGCTTCGCCTGGCCGCAGAAATAACAGCGGGCGCCCCTGGTGCGACTCGGCGTTTGGACTGCGCAAGCCTGTGGGGTGTCCGGGGGGGGGGGGGTAGGGGGTTTGCCGCGGCGGGTACGTACGGGGCCCAATGGCCTGCCGTGCGGTCGGGGCCGTAGGCGCGGGTATTACGCGTGGCTACGTCCAGCGAGGCTGCCAGGGCCCGTGCCTCTGAGAGTCCTAGCGACTCTTTTTCTAGAAGTCTTTGGCGGATTTGGGAGGATTGCATACCTGCCACAAAAGCATCGTGCATTAACATGTCCGTATGTTCGTTTGCATTCACCGACGGGCAGCTGCAGGCTCTTCCCAAAATCAGCAGCGCGGCGTAGAACTCGTCCATCGATTCTCCGGGAGCTTGCCGTCTTGTCGCGAGCTGGTAGCGAGCGTAGATTTGGTTAACTGGGCGAACGTAGAGACTTCTCAGTGCTGTGAACGCCGTCTGGAAATCGTGGGTGTCTTCAATGAGGGTGAAAATCTCCGTGCTCACCCTCGAGTGCAGGACCTGCAGTTTTTGTTCGTCTGAGACTCGGTCTGTGGTCGATGTGATGTAGGCCTCAAAGCAAGTCTGCCAGTGTTTGAAGGCTGCTGCCGCATTCACTGCGTGGGGGCTGATCCTCAGGCATTCTGGAATGATCCTGAGCTCCATAGTCCTTTTTAGGCACGCTTAATAAATTGTGGCGCACAAAGACTCCGTGAGACGAATAGAGTGAAGTCGATGAGGCTTTATTAAGCGTGTCTGTTCCCCAGCAGCCCGATAGTAAACTGGCCTGCGGGGGAAGGCACCGGCTTCTTATACTTCGCCTTCAGGGCGGAGTATGAGGTCAACGGCCAACCAGGACCCGGGATCTGTGAGCCAATGACATTAGGGCTTCCAGTCCCACATGACCCCCAATACATACTACCACAGATATAATCTAAGGTCCTCATTAATTATTTGCATAGAAAGTTGGTATTAAGTTGCAGAAAATGCAACAGGTATAAATAAAAGAGGAAAAGTAAACAATGAGGTGGATGCTCTATTGCCTGACACCAGTATCCAGTTTCCTGATAGAGTAGCGATAGGGCGGAGGTAGAGCGTTGGCCAAAAATTGCGATCGGCAATTTTTCCAATGCTCTGATACTCCACTGGCGACGGCAGTGAACTGCATCAAATTTCCATTTGATTAACAGTCTGGAAGCTCGCGACTCCAACCCCACCCCCTTTTGCACCAACTCTCACAGCGGGATGTCCTCCCAGCGGGATTTGGTGCAAGGTTGTCCATGTGTGACCCTGACATGGTGGACCCTGCGGTGGTTCAAGAGAGTTAGTGCATAACGGACGTGCCCCCCAAAGTCCATCAAAAGGACCCCCTCCCCTCAATGCAAATCTCTGTTGGGGGTGCTCTGATGGGGGGGTCTGATGGGGGCCTCTGTTGGGGTTCTCTGTTGGGGGTTTCAGTGGGGTGTCTGATCGGGGTCTCTGTTTGGGGTTACTGATGAGGGTCTCTGACGGGGGTCTCTGGTGGGGAGACTCTGATGTGGGGTCTGATGGGGAGTTCTATGTTGTGGCATGCAAGGGGCCCACTGCCGGGTCTCGGTATCGGACTGCCCCCTTAAAGTGGCAGCCTGCTACCTGGGTTCCAACAGAATCCAGCGAGCTTTCCACCATGTTTAAATTTACATGGTAAAGGAGAGGGAGCCGTACCTGGGCGCCGTTCATAGTGCCAGCATTCAGGAGCGATTCTCCGCTGGCAGGAGCACTTAGCCTCCAGAACAGAGAATCCAGCCCAATATATGTGAAGAAATCCTGATTTTACAGGGGAAAAAAGTCCATAAAAATCCAGAAATCACAACACGAAATTGAAAAACCAGAGGTAGAAAAGAAATAAGGAGATAAGAAAAAGGATTTGACGATTCTACAGGAGACAGGGCACACCCATAAATGGGAAATTGAAGTCCAAGGGGGGCGATATTCAACAGCAAACCCATGGTTTGCACATGGGATACTTATTTTTTTTGCCTTCCCCAATATGATGGGTGACACTATTTTGACTTTAGTAAGTGTACATTTCCTGCCTACCATATTGGCGGCTTTGGCAGCCATTTGGTGCCTGATGAACAGAAACAACCCATGGTTAGATTTTTCAGTCAAACATTCTCACTTAAGTTCGTGAAAGGAACCTAGACTTTTCACTTCAGAGCTGCCTAACATTTCTACCCCTTTTGACCATGCAAATTATTTTTCTTTACAGTATTTTTGATTTTTCTTCATAGGGTTAAAATGAGGGCAAAACATAGTAAGCAGCTGGTAAACACCATTACGTTATAGTGGTGACAACGTGTGGACTCCTGTTTTTATGCCTCTGTATTTAGGACACAACCTTACAGTCTAACAACAAAATAAACTGAAGCTTAATTCAAATGGCAATCAACTAGAAAGCAGTACGATATTGTGTTTCTTGAAATTATCAAATATTTATTGGCTTTTGAGTGGTATTTTGTGTGGATATATTTCTGATTACCACACACTTACAAGCAAATTCTTAGTACATAAAGTAGCCACAAACTGTAAAAGTTCCAAGATAATTTTATTTATATTACGTGTGATTACAAGGTACCAATGGCACACACACAACTGCTTATCAAGCTTTCAATCCTAATTGCATGGTACAAAGATCAAGTACTGGAGAATAGCATTACATGTATTTCTTTCTATGAGGAAGCATAATAATCAGCTGGTACGGAAGCACTTTGATTGGAGTAATCACATTATTGTGCTTCTCTGCAGAATGGTAGCTACACTATGTCAAAGGTTGTCATTTGACCCATTGTGTCAGTGCTAGCTGTTCAACTGGAGCTAACTACTCTATTCACGCTTCCCTGCCCTTTCCTGAACTGTATTTACTTCCTTCATTTTCCAATAATTATCCAATATCCTTTTCAGTTCTGTTACTCAATGCCACAATAGGCATTGGCGACAAAGCAGTTGATTTTCCAACTGTTCCCCGTGTGAAAAAAAAACATTCCTTCAAACTTTTTTGTGTGTCCAGTGATAATTCAATGTCTGGCTCTGTTGTTACAGATTTGACAACCAGTGGAAACACTCCATTACTATTTACCTTCTCAAACTTTTTGAAAATGAGGAAAACCTTCTGATGATCTTAAATTGATGCAGTGGGAATCAAGAAGCTCATCAAAGACCCAATAGCTTTAAGTGGCAGGAATAGATGTTGCATCTGCTTCTTCCCAATGGGAAAATGTTGATTTAGTTTTTGGGACAACAAATGATAACAAACAAAAAAAAAGATTGGATATTGAATCCATCAGTAAATATCTCAATGTTAGACAATATATTGTCTTGGTTAGATGGACATCTGGGGCGAAATTCTCCGGCATTGGCGCGATGTCCACCGACTGGCGCCCAAAACGGCGCAAATCAATCGGGCATCGCGCCACCCCAAAGGTGCGGAATGCTCCGCATCTTTGGGGGCCGAGCCCCAACCTTAAGGGGCTAGGCCCGCGCCGGACGAATTTCCGCCCCGCCAGCTGGCGGAAAAGGCCTTTGGTGCCCTGCCAGCTGGCGCGGAAATGACATCTCCGGGCGGCGCATGCGCGGGAGCGTTAGCGGCCGCTGATGGCATTCCCGCGCATGCGCAGTGGAGGGAGTCTCTTCCATCTCCGCCATGGTGGAGACCGTGGCGAAGGCGGAAGGAAAAGAGTGTCCCCACGGCACAGGCCCGCCCGCGGATCGGTGGGCCCCGATCGCGGGCCAGGCCACCGTGGGGGCACCCCCCGGGGCCAGATCGCCCCACACGCCCCCAGGACCCCGGAGCCCGCCCACGCCGCCTTGTCCCGCCGGTAAGGTAGGTGGTTTAATCTACGCCGGCGGGGCAGGCGTTTTAGCTGCGAGACTTCAGCCCATCTGGGCCGGAGAATCGCGGGGGGGGGCCCGCCAACTGGCACGGCGCGATTCCCACCCCCGCCGAATCTCCGGTGCCAGAGAATTCGGCAACCGGCGGGGGCGGGATTCACGCCAGCCCCCGGCGATTCTCCGACCCGGCGGGGGGTCGGAGAATCTCGCCCCTGATGTGCGGGAAATCTATCATTTGTAAGGGATCTCTAAACCAATCTGCTGGGAAATTCGCATCGGTGGACTTTCTGTCTGCTCAAAATGGGGCCTCCTATGGGGCACATGTCACGAAGTCAAACTCACAGAGGTTTCAATGCAAATTGATAAGAGGCAAGGCTTGGAGAATCCCAAATTTAAGTACTCCTGGAATTTAACTAGTAAAAAAACTGCAACATACAATCAGAGAGCATTGATTTTTAAAAAGATTTAGAGAACCCAATTCATTTTTTTCCAATTAAGGGGCAATGTAGCGTGGCCAATCCACCTACCCTGCACATTTTTGGGTTGTGGGGCAAAACCCTCGCAAACACGGGGTGAATGTGCAAACTCCACACGACAGTGACCCAGAGCCGGGATGAAACCTGGGACCTCGGCGCCATGAGGACGCAGTACTAACCCACTGCACCACCCTGCTGCCCCAATCAGACAGCATTGATAAGCTTTCTCTGCTTACTGAGCTACGACTGTCCTACCCATTATTTGAAACCAATTGGGAAGATACTCTCCAAACTATCTCTCCAGTTACCAATAATGAGTCAAGTCTGTCAATCATCGCCAATGTCCTTGAATATTATGTATCTGTCTGGCTCAGATTATGGAAAGTGGATTCTATTTCAATCTTTTCATACTAAATACGTCATCTTGATGCTGCTTACTCCTTCATCCCATTATGGGCAGCACGGTAGCATTGTGGATAGCACAATTGCTTCACAGCTCCAGGGTCCCCGGTTCGATTCCCCGCTGGGTCTGGAAAGAGGACCCTACCCAAGGTCCACACCTCCACCTTATTCCCATAACCCAGTAACCCCACCCAACACTTTTGGACACTAAGGGCAATTTAGCATGGCCAATCCACCTAACCTGCACATCTTTGGACTGTGGGAGGAAACCGGAGCACCCGGAGGAAACCCACGCACACACGGGGCGAATGTGCAGACTCCGCACAGACTCGATGGGCCGAATGGCCTCCTTCTGCACTGTAAATTCTATGAAATGTAAAAAATCATAAATAATAACGAGAGGTTTAAACCTTTTGTTTTAACTCTCTTCACTGGCTACATCTGAATCCATTATCATTCGGAAGTTTGGCTTAGAAACATAGAAACAAAGAAAATAGGTGCAGGAGTAAGCCATTTGGCCCTTCGAACCTGCACCACCATTCAATATGATCATGACTGATCATACAAATTCAGTATCCCACTCCCACCTTCTGTCCATATCCCTTGATCCCTTTAGCCAGAAGGACCACGTCCAGCTCCCTCTTGAATATATCCAACAAACTGGCCCCAACAGCTTTCTGAGGTAGAGGATGCCACAAGTTCGCAACTCTGAGAGAAGAAGTTCTTCCTCATCTCAGTCCTGAATAGCTTAACCTTTATTCTTAGGCTGTGACCCCTAGTTCAGGACATCCCCAACATCAGGAACATTCTTCCCGCATTTAGCCTGTCCAATCTCATCAGGATTTTATATATTTCTATGAGATCCCCTCTCATTCTTCTAATCTCCAGTGAGTACAAGCCCAGTCGATCCAATCTTCCTTCATATGTCAGTCCTGCCATCCTGTGAATTAGTCTGGTGAACCCTCACTGGACACCCTCAATAGCAAGAATGTCCTTCCTCAAACTTGGAGACCAAAACTGCACACAATATTCAAGGTGTGGCCTCACCAAGGCCCTGTATACTGCAGCAAGACATCCTTACTCCTGTACTTAAATCCTTTCGCTATGAAGGCCAGCATGCCATTAGCTTTCCTCACTGCCTGCTGTACCTGCATACCAATCTTCAGCGGCTGTTCCACCATGACACCCAGGTCTCGTTGCACTTCTCCTTTCCCTAAACTGCCATTTATTCGGATAATAATCTGCCTTCTTGTTTTTGCCACCAAAGTGTATAACCTCACATTTACCCACATTATATTGCATTTGCCAAGTATTTGCCCACTCAGCCAGCGTGTCCAAGTCACCCTGCAAGCTCTTTGCATCCTCCTCACAGCATACACTGCCACCCAGCTGAGTATCATCTGCAAATTTGGAGATATTGCATGCAATTCCTTCATCCAAATCATTAACGTATATTGTGAACAGTTAGGGTCCCAGCTATGAACCATGCAGTACCCCACTAGTCACTGCCTGACCATCTGAAAAGGACCCATTTATTCCCACTCCCTGCTTCCTGTTTGCCAACCAGTTCTCTATCCACGTCAATGCATTACCCCGAATACCATGAGCTTTAGTTTTGCTCACTAATCTCTTGTGCGGGACCTTGTCAAAAGCCCCTTGAAATTCCAGATACACAACATCGACTGGTTTCCCCCTTGTCCACTGTACTGATCACATCCTCAACAAATTCCAGAAAATTTGTCAAGCATAATTTCCCTTTAGTGAATCCAGGCTGACTTGGACCGGTCCTGACCCCACTTTCCAAATGCTCAGTTATTTAATCCTTAATAATTGATTACAACTTTTTCCCTACCACTGCTGTCAGGCTAACCAGTCTGTAATTCCCCATTTTCTCTCTCCCTCCTTTTTTAAAAAGTGAAGTTACATTAGCTACCATCCAATCCATTGGAACTCTTCCAGAGTCTGTAGAATGCTGGAAAATGATCACCAATGCATCCACTATTTCTAGGGCAACTTCCTTAAGTTCTCTGATAACATCAGGTCCAGGGGATTTATCCAGTTTTAATCCCATCAATTTCCCCAATACAATTTCCTGACTAATAAAGATTTCCTTCAGTTCCACCTTCATGCTAGGCCCTCTGTTCCCTAGTGTTTCTGGAAGGCTATTTGTGTCCTCCTTAGTGAAGCCAGATCCAAAGTATTTGTTCAACTGGTCTGCCATCTCTTTGTTGCCCATTACGAATTCACCTGATTCTAACTGTAAGGGAACGAGTCTTCACCAGTCTTGTTCTCTTCACATATCTATAGAAGCTTTTGCAGTCAGATTTATGTTTTCTGCAAGATTACTCTCGTATTCTATTTTTCCCTTCCGAATTAAACCCTTTGTCCTCCTCTGCTGAATTTTAAATTTCTCCCAGTCCTCAGGCTTGCTGCTTTTTCTGGCCAATTTATATGCCTCTTCTTTGGCTTTAACACTATCACTGATTTCCCTCGTTATCCATGGTTGAGCCACCTGCCCCATCTTACTCTTGCACCAGACAGGGATGTACAATTGTTGAAGTTCATCCATGTGTTCTTTAAGTGTCTGCCATTGTATATCAACCGTCAACCCCTTCAGTATCCTTTGCCAGTTTATCCTAGCCAATGCATGTCTCTTACTATCAAAGTTAGCTTTCTTTAAGTTCAGGACCCCAGTCTCAGACGTAACTGTGTTACTCTCCATCTTAATTAAGAATTCTACCATATTATGGTCACTCTTCCCTAAAGAATCTCACACCACAACATTGCTAATTAATCCCCTCTCATTGCACAATACCCAGTCTAGGATGGCCTGCTCTCTAGTTTGTTCATCGACATATTGGTCGAGAAACCAGGAAATCCTCCTCCATCGCATTGTCACCAGCTTGGTTAGCCCAATCAATATGCAGATTGATGTCACCCCTAATAATGCTGTATCCATACGGCATGTATCGCTAATTTTCTGTTTGATGCCATCCTCAACCTCACAACTATTGTTTGGTGGTCTGTACACACTCCCACTAATGTTTTTTATCCTTTGGTGTCCGCAGCTTCACCCATACAGATTCCACATCGTCCAGGCTAATGTCCTTCCATACTATTGCATTAATCTCTGCTTTAACCAGCAACGCTACCCCACCTCCCTTTCCTTTCCTTATACCTTTCCTGAATATTGAATACCCTTGGATGTTGAGTTCCCATCCTTGGTCAGCCAGGTCTCCATGATCCCAATTATATCATGTCCGTTAATGATTGTCAGCGCAGTTAAATCATCAACCTTATTACAGATGCTTCTTACATTGAGACAGAGAGCCTTCAGGCCTGTTTTTTTGACATTTATTGCCCTTTTAGAATTATGATGTAATGTGGCCTTTTTTGATTTTTGTCTTTGGTTTCTCTGCCTTCCACTTTTCCCTTTACAGCCTTCTGCTGATGGTACTGTACTATACTTAGCTATATTGTGGTCTTGCAGTTTCCTTTAAGGTTGGGAGTTTTCAATACAAAAGCCTATGGCTGTGATTCGCTCAATTGAAAAATGTACTGCAGTGCCCCTTATGTGCAAAATGCCACTTGGGCTTGATCAGACCTATTCCACGAAGGGGTGGAATTAGTATAATCAGCTTCCATAGTGGGAGCCAAATCAACCAGGGAGCTATAATGGTGTTGGGGGGGTGGGGATTCAGGTAAATGATTGAGAACATCAGGAAACTGGGAGTTGAGGTGGGGATGTATGGTGGTGGTAGGGAGGGAAAGCACCAGGCAAGGTTGGAGCACTCTTTTGTGGAAGCACCAGAGATGCTGAGCCTCTCGCCGATGTCCTGCGTCCAGATGCATGTTTAATTATCCCAGATTTGCACAGCTGTCCTCCCCTGAACCTTCATCCCCTAAGACCCTCCTCCCCCACCTCTGTCTTTCCTCCTGACTGTCATGATATTCAGATGAACATCACAGCACATACATACACACATAATGATGGACAGATCAACGGACCATTCAACACACACAACACGACAGCCAATCACGGACAAGAGCAGACACAGTACAAAGCAGGGAACACAACACTTCCTGGGCACTCGAGCGGGAGAGAGCTCAGGGCACAGACCTCATTGCCAGCCACTCAGAGGTTCCCCATGTGCTGAATACCAGAGTTTAATATGTTAATAGTTCATTGAAATAAAACTGCGTTGTACCATACGCAACCGTGTTGGTTCGTCTGTGTGTCAGAGTACCCAACACTTCATGATACCAGGAGTGAATTGATACCTACCCACAAATCTGCCATCCTGCGCCAAGGACACCATAATAACACCGCAGCCGCTGCAAGTCGCTGGGAACCTCAGCGTAAATTGGAAGCTGTTCAAGCAGCGGTTCCAGCTCTTTCTGGAAGCCAACGAAAGAGAGAGCGCCTCGAACACCAGAAAGATCGCCATCCTCCTCACCACCGCAGGGCAGCACGCCATCCATATCTACAACTCCCTGGTGTTCGCGGAAGGCGAGGACAAATCCAAATACGAGACGGTCCTTCTCAAGCTCGACCAACACTTCAACGTCGAAGTCAACAAAAGCTTTGAGAGATATGCCTTCCAGCAGCGCCTGCAAGGTAAGGATGAGCTCTTTCAGTCATTCCTTACCCAACTCCGCATCCTCGCGCAGTCCTGCGGTTACGACACCACCTCGGACTCCATGATTCGGGACCAGATTGTTTTTGGGGTCACCTCGGGCACCCTACGCCAGCAGCTTTTAAAAATAAAAGGCCTCACCTTAGCCTCCGCAATTGAAGACTGTGTCCTGCACGAAAACGCGACTAGCCGCTATGCACAATTTCAGGCGACCGAATTGGCGCGGCGGGGTCCTACGCGGCCGGATCGGTGAGCCAGGTGCCCCATGAGGCCGAACGAGTCCAGGCGATCGAGTTCCTCCCGGCCCGCAGCCCGGACGACGTCGGCCATTTCGCGTGCATTTCGAGGCCTCCCACGCTTGTGCGCGCCAAAACCTACGGCAACACTGAGGGACGTGATGCGCAGGCGCGCGCGACGCAAGACCGAACTGTACATGCGCAGTGGCACAACGAACGTCATGACATCACGACGTGCGGCAACTGTGGAGCTGCACATTTAAAGCGGCAATGTCCCGCAAGAACCCGACAACGCCTAATCAGTGGCAAGGTGGGCCACTACGCTGCTTACTGTCGAGCAGCTCAACCTGTCAATTTTCCATAATTCCGACAACCTCGCAGGGACGTGCGGACCATTCAGCCTCCCCATTACGAATCTTGCCCAGACGACATCCAGACCGGTGACACAGATGACCGAGACGCCTTCCGTGTTGCGGTCATTGATGGGAACCGAGTTAACACGAGCAATCCGGGTGATGAATGGTGTGCCACCCATGGTGTGCCACCCTGACGGTCAACCCGAATTCGTCGCCCACCTCCTAGACTGGGCTTATGAGGCTGTTTGTACATTGAACTCATGCAACCACTTTGTTAATATGTTTATGTTCTTATTGTTGCAGGAATTTGTTTTATCGTTCAACATTTCCCCGTTCTTTGTTTATGGTACAACCTCGTTGTTATGTCACACCCGACAGCGCCCCTTGTGTATAGTTAAGCCCCATGTACATGCTGTAAATATTGCACACACACACATTTAGCTACACTCAGTACACATCTCTATTTATAAACACGTAGGCACATAATCCTGTAAAAAAGGGGGATGTCATGATATTCAGATGAACATAACAGCACATACATACACACTTAATGATGGACAGATCAACGGACCAATCAACACACACAACACGACAGCCAATCACGGACGAGAGTATACACAGTACAAAGCAGGGAACACGACACTTCCTGGGCACTCGCGCAGGAGAGACCTCATTTCCAGCCACTCAGAGGTTCCCCATGTGCTGAATACCAGAGTTTACTATGTTTATAGTTCAATTAAATAAAACTGCGTTGTACCATACGCAACCGTGTTGGTTCATCTGTGTGTCAGAGTACCCAACACTTCACTGACTACCAGAGATACCCCACTGACTACCTGACATCCCCCTCCCCTCCACCACCGCATCCTATCCCCTCACCTCACATACTTACCTTCTCTCTGGCTTCACTAAGTGGTCGAACCTTTAAATGTAACTGGTTTATGGCAGTTACTGCTGTAAAGGATTGTCTTGTTCAGCAGATGGGAAGCTAATATCTCAGCCCACTTGAAGGGGTATCAATACCACGTCTCTGAAATGGCTTGGAAGTATATTTCCATTGCAGTGTGAATTGCAAAGTGTGTTCAATGGCATGATTCCATGTCACAATGATCTCTCAGGCTTTTTTGCCTTCATCCAGTCTTTCCTCTCAGCAGATTATTAGCCAGACTCGGTAATCACAGAAAAAGAATCAAGAGCTCTGCTTGGCCTTCTGGATCAGTGAAAACCTGACTAGCATCGAGCCTCTGTCTGCCATACCTGATGAGAATGATCGGAGGGAAACAGTGACATGCCAGGGGAAGTGGCAAGGGCAAGGGTATTTCTCAGTCAAGATTCTCCAAATAAACAGGAAGCTATTTTTCCCCCCTCACAATACATAGCAAGTTGGGTGCGAATCTGGCATGGCAGGGTAAAACGAGACTGGTCAGTACACCTTGTGGATGAAAATATAATCCACTTTGTTCAGTCATTCGCAGTGTAGATCACACTGAGGGAAGCTATTTGAACATTGCTTCAAATACACAATCCATGTTCCCGACTTCCCATGTGTAGCACTAGCAATGGGTATTCCAACGCTGAGTGACAGAAATGATGACCTGATGTTGTGATAAACTTGGCGTGAAACAATGAAAAACTTGCCTGTGCCATGTGAACTGAACTATTTATTAGGCAGTTTCATGTATTCTTTTCAGCGTCAAGGAGGGGCTGTTTTCAGTCCAGCGAACTGTCACAGATTTATCTTCAGCACGGTGGAACAGTGGTTAGCACTGCTGCCTCACAGCACCAGGGACCCGTGTTCAATTCTGACCTTGGGTGACTGTCTGTGTGGAGTCTGCACTTCTCCCCGTGTCTGCGTGGGTTTCCTCCGAGTGCTCTGGTTTCCTCCCACAATCCAAAGATGTGCAGATTAGGTGGATTGGCCATGCTAAATTGCTCCTTACAGTCCAAAAAGATGCGTAGGTTAAATTGAGAGAATTAATAGGATTGGGTGGGGAAGTGAGCTTGGGTGAAGTACTCTTTCAGAGGGTCAGTTCAGATTTGATGGGCCAAATGGCCTCCTCCTGGACTGTAGAGATTCTATGATTCTATGATCAGTCTGCTGCTGCTGAAAAAGTAATGAAGGTGCGGTCACACAGATGGCAAAGAAACCATGGGCCAATACCAGTGTGACCCCGGATGTCCCAGCACAAAAAAATGGGGTGAGGGATCATGATCAGATTGACCAAGGCTTCAGGCAAGCCACTCTGTGTGCAGGAATAGTAGATAAGCCTGCTAGCAGCTAGGAGGAAGTGGCAAGTACAGTGACTACATCAAGCCCAATAGCCTAGAAAACGTCAAGAAGGCCCAAGCACACTTCAACCAGGCCATGAGAAGGAGGCCAATGACCATGAGGGTAATGCTGAAATTCAAGTCTCATGCAATCTGATCGAGGTAATTGAGCCAGCAGCATCTAAAGGCCCTGCATCACTGTCATCATTCCCAAGGCTAACTGCTAACTCTCTGCTTCCTGCTGAGCCCACATTGGGTGGCTTGTGGACAGGCTAGGCCCAGTATCATCACAGTTCCAACGCCACTTTACCAGCTCAACAGGCGCCAGAACTGAATTATCATGCTGAGCCAGGGGGCTCTTTTACCTAGATACTGTCAAACAGTGAAGTGCATGCAGCCCTGTCTAGTTACATGCCGCACTCACCATCCCAACAACAAAGGCATCTTGAGAACATCAGAAAACTGGGAGTTGAGATGGGGGTGTATGGTGGTGGCAGGGAGAGAAAGCACGAGGGAAGGTTGGGGCACTCTTTTGTGGAGGCACCAGAGATGTTAAGTCTCTCGCCGACTGTCCTGCACCGAGATGCATGTTTAACTGTCCCAGATTTGCGCAACTGTCCTCCCTGTGAAAGCATTTTTTCAACATCTCCATCAGGTGGCTCATTTGGATCAATGTCCTGCACCAGGTTGTGCAGGATCTTCTTGTTTCAAACCTGAGTGCCTTCTGGACTAGTACGCCCCCTCCCATCCCCCCCCCCACCCCCACCCCCACCCCACCCCAGAGCCTGGTATTCCAGGTTCCAGGTATCTTAGAAACAATTGTCCTTCTTTCAGGCTGCATAAAAAGAAGGAAACAGCAGCAACAGCCTCCAGGCATTTGCAGCTACAAGCAGCAGCAAGCAGCAAACGCAACCTGCAGCACCACTTGAGTAATATTTTTTCGGCAAAAAGGGTCAATAGTAACAAAGATTTGAAAATCAACTGTGCAACATTCCAGATATCGCACTAATGACTAATGTCACCATTCCATATTGTACCAATACAAAGCCAAATCAGTTCATTTTCAAGAACAACAAAGAACAAAGAAAAGTACAGCACAGGAACAGGCCCTTCGGCCCTCCAAGCCCGTGCCGACCATGCTGCCCGACTAAACTACAATCTTCTACACTTCCTGGGTCCGTATCCCTCATTTCCCATCCTATTCATGTATTTGTCAAGATGCCCCTTAAATGTCACTATCGTCCCTGCTTCCACCACCTCCTCCGGCAGCGAGTTCCAGGCACCCGCTATCCTCTGTGTAAAAAACTTGCCTCGTACATCTACTCTAAACCTTGCCCCTCGCAACCTCAAACCTATGCCCCCTAGTAATTGACCCCTCTACCCTGGGGAAAAGCCTCTGACTATCCACTCTGTCTATGTCCCTCATAATTTTGTAGACCTCTATCAGGTCGCCCCTCAACCTCCGTCGTTCCAGTGAGAACAAACTGAGTTTATTCAACCGCTCCTCATAGCTAATGCCCTCCATACCAGGCAACATTTTGGTAAATCTCTTCTGCACCCTCTCTAAAGCCTCCACATCCTTCTGGTAGTGTGGCGACCAGAATTGAACACTATACTCCAAGTGTGGCCTAACTAAGGTTCTATACAACTGCAACATGACTTGCCAATTCTTATACTCAATGCCCCGGTCAATGAAGGCAAGCACGCTGTATGCCTTCTTGACTACCTTCTCCACCTGTGTTGCCCCTTTCAGTGACCTGTCGACCTGTACACCTAGATCTCTCTGACTTTCAATACTCTTGAGGGTTCTACCATTCACTGTATATTCCCTACCTGTATTAGACCTTCCAAAATGCATTACCTCACATTTGTCCGGGTAAACTCCATCTGCCATCTCTCCGCCCAAGTCTCCAAACTATTTAAATCCTGCTGTATCCTCTGACAGACCTCATCGCTATCCGCAATTCCACCAACCTTTGTGTCATCTGCAAACTTACTAATCAGACCAGTTACATTTTCCTCCAAATCATTTTTATATACAACAAACAGCAAAGGTCCCAGCACTGATCCCTGCGGAACACCACTAGTCACAGCTCTCCAATTAGAAAAGCATCCTTCCATTCCTGCTCTCATGCCTTCTATGACCTAGCCAGTTCTGTATCCACCTTGCCAGCTCACCCCTGATCCCATGTGACTTCAACTTTTGTACTAGTCTACCATGTGGGACCTTGTCAAAGGCCTTACTGAAGTCCATATAGACAACATCCACTGCCCTACCTGCGTCAATCATCTTTGTGACCTCTTCAAAAAACTCTCTCAAGTTAGTGAGACACGACCTCCCCTTCACAAAGCCATGCTGCCTCTCACTAATACGTCCATTTGTTTCAAAATGGGAGTAGATCCTGACTCGAAGAATTCTCTCCAGTAATTTCCCCACCACTGATGTAAGGCTCACCGGCCTGTAGTTCCCTGGATTATCCTAGCTACCATTCTTAAAAAAAGGAACAACATTGGCTATTCCCCAGTCCTCCAGGACATCACCTGAAGACAGTGAGGATCCAAAGATTTATGCCAAGGCCTCAGCAATTTCCTCTCTAGCCTCCTTCAGTATTCTGGGGTAGATCCCATCAGGCCCTGGGGACTTATCTACCTTAATATTTTTCAAGACGCCCAACACCTCGTCTTTTTGGATCTCAACGTGACCCAGGCTATCTACACACCCTTCTCCAGACTCAACATCCACCAATTCCTTCTCTTTGGTGAATACTGATGCAAAGTATTCATTTAGTACCTCACCCATTTCCTCTGGCTCCACACATAGATTCCCTTGCCTATCCTTCAGTGGGACAACCCTTTCCCTGGCTACCCGCTTGCTTTTTATGTACGTGTAAAAAGCCTTGGGATTTTCCTTAACCCTATTTGCCAATGACTTTTCATCGCCCCTTCTAGCCCTCCTGACTCCTTGCTTAAATTCCTTCCTACTTTCCATACATTCCGCACAGGGTTCGTCTGTTCCCAGCCTTTTAGCCCTGACAAATGCCTCCTTTTTGTTTTTGACGAGGCCTACAATATCTCTCGTTATCCAAGGTTCCCGAAAATTGCTGTATTTATCCTTCTTCCTCACAGGAACATGCCGGTCCTGAATTTCTTTCAACTGACACTTGAAAGCCTCCCACATGTCAGATGTTGATTTACCCTCAAACATCCGCCCCCAATCTAGGTTTTTCAGTTCCCGCCTAATATTGTTATAATTAGCCTTCCCCAATTTCACACATTCTCCTAGGACCACTCTTATCCTTGTCCACCAGCACTTTAAAACTTACTGAATTGTGGTCACTGTTCCCAAAATGCTCCCCTACTGAAACTTCTACCACCTGGCCGGGCTCATTCCCGAATACCAGGTCCAGTACAGCCCCTTCCTTAGTTGGACTGTCTACATATTGTTTTACGAAGCCCTCTTGGATGCTCCTTACAAACTCTGCCCCGTCTAAGCCCCTGGCACCAAGTGAGTCCCAGTCAATATTGGGGAAGTTGATGTCTCTCATCACAACAACCCTGTTGTTTTTACTCTTTTCCAAAATCTTACTACCTATCTGCTCCTCTATCTCCCGCTGGCTGTTGGGAGGCCTGTAGTAAACACCCAACATTGTGACTGCACCCTTCTTATTCCTGATCTCTACCCATATAGCCTCACTGCCCTCTGAGGTGTCCTCCCGTAGTACAGCTGTGATATTCTCCCTAACCAGTAGCGCAACTCCGCCACCCCTTTTACATCCCCCTCTGTCACGCCTGAAACTTCTAAATCCTGGAATGTTTAGCTGCCAATCCTGCCCTTCCCTCAACCAGGTCTCTGTAATGGCAACAACATCATATTTCCAAGTACTAACCCACGCTCTAAGTTCATCTGCCTTACCCGTAATACTTCTTGCATTAAAACATATGCACTTCAGGCCACCAGACTGTGTTCAGCAACTTCTCCCTGTCTGCTCTGCCTCAGAGCCATACTGGCCCTATTCCTTAGTTCTCCCTCAATTTTTTCACCTTCTGACCTATTGCTCCCGTGCCCACCCCCCTGCCATACTAGTTTAAACCTTCCCGTGTGACACTAGCAAACCTCGCGGCCAGGATATTTATGCCTCTCCAGTTTAGATGCAACCCGTCCTTCTTATATAGGTCTGCCCCGGAAGAGCTCCCAGTGGTCCAGATAATGGAAACCTTCCCTCCTACACCAGCTGTTTAGTCACGTGTTTAGCTGCTCTATCTTCCTATTTCTAGCCTCACTGGCACGTGGCACAGGGAGTAATCCTGAGATTACAACCCTAGAGGTCCTGTCTTTTAACTTTCTGCCTAGCTCCCTGAACTCCTGCTGTAGGACCTCATGCCCCTTCCTGCCTATGTCGTTAGTACCAATATGTACAACGACCTCTGCCTGATTGCCCTCCCCCTTTAGGATGCCCGCTATCCGTTCTGAGACATCCTGGACTCTGGCACCAGGGAGGTAACATACCATCCTGGAGTCTCTTTCACGTCCACAGAAGCGCCTATCTGTGCCCTTGACTATAGTGTCCCCTATGACTATTGCTCTTCTGCGCTTTGACCCTCCCTTCTGAACACCAGAGCCAGCCGTGGTGCCACTGCTCTGGCTGCTGCTGTTTTCCCCTGATAGGCTATTCCCCCCCAACAGTATCCAAAGGGGTATACCTGTTTGAGAGGGGGACAACCACAGGGGATTCCTGCACTGACTGCCTGCCCTTTCTGGTGGTCACCCATTTCTCTGCCTGCACCTTGGGTGTGACCACATTTATGTAACTGCTATCCATGACGCTTTCCGCCACCTGCATGCTCCTAAGTGCATCCAACTGCTGCTCCAACCGAACCATGCGGTGTGTGAGGAGCTCCAGTTGGGTGCACTTTCTGCAGATGAAGCCATCCGGGACGCTGGAAGCCTCCCGGAGCTGCCACATCTCACAGTCAGAGCACTGCACCCCTCTAATTGACATTGTGTCAATTAATTAGTAAATTAAATTTAAAAGTTTTTTTAAAAAAGTTACTGTTAACTATATGTTTTCTAGCACTAGATTTCTACTATAAATGTGAAAGCTAAATACAGTACTCTCCTATCTCTGGCTTAGATACCCCTCTAAATTATAATTTAGTAATTATGTTTAATTAGTTTAACAATGCTTAATTTTTTTAATTTAGTGTAGATTCCCAACCAGCCAATCAGGTCACAGCTTTTCTGTGATGTCACTTCAGTCCCCCCCCCCCCCCCCGCACACACAATTTGAAAAGGTAATAAAAGTAAAAATGAATAAAAATCACTTACTTACCTTCCGAGGGTCTCAGATGCTCTCTGATTCTCTCCCTGCAGATTAAAAGTTACAGGCCAGAAGAAAGAGAAAGAACAAAACAGTAGGGAAAAAGCACCTTCTCCCACTCTGCACCGAATTGCCTCACTGCACCAAATTACCAAGTTCCAAATTCCCACTCTGGATATGTCGCACTCCGGCTGTGTCTCCTTGACTTGCGCCAAGCTTACTGAGTGCGCTTTCTGTCTGTCTTTTATACAGACTTCAACTGACCAGGGTGACTCACACTACTTAAACTTTAAAGAGAAGAATACAATGTGCACCTTTGTGCCCCTAAACAGGCCTCAGGTGACTGACAGCAACTGCCTCTCAGCAATTAGGGTGGGGGCAGCTTCAGCCAATCAGACACACAAGAAAACAACACAAGGTATCTCCTCTTGCAGGTTCCTCAACAGAAATGGAGGATAAGCTTAAGAATGAGTTATCATGTCCAGAACGTTGCCGTAGAAATGAACAGTTTGTCAATGCGTCACTTGTTGGTTGTTCCAAATATCAGTGCTATTCTCCATTCAGGAGCCGCAACTGTGCCGGCCCCCCACATGGCCCAATCTCACCGGAACCAAATTCTGGCATCTACATATTCCACTGGTGCTCAAGGTGCAGTTGAACATCCTTGATTTCCTGTGAGTTTAACCCGTGGTGACATGTCAGTTACATTCAGCACTCACCACACCAGCAACAAAAGCATCAGCAATCTTCAAAAGTATTTCTTCAACATTAGCAGGTGGCCCATTTGGAACAATGTTGCTCACAGAGAAGGAGGGAAACAGCAACAGCAATAGTAGCCTCCAGGCTGTGAAGTGCTCGCAGAGCGAACAAGGCCAATTCCTTATTCGCAATAGCCTTCAGCTGTGAAGCTAGTGGCTGCTCATAGTCAAAGGGAGTTAATGTAACCTTCAGTATAGAACCAAGAATAGAGCTCTATCGTGCACGTGTTTGATAGATCAGACAGTCAGCAGCTGTAGTTGTCCCTGTAATGGGTATCCACAATATTTAAAGATGGTTTGAAGACCTCACAGACGAAAAGCCCCTCAACGCACACCCTCCCCACAATACCTGCTCAAGGGCAACCCCTGGCCTGGCACGTTTTAGCACTCCCCAACCAAACCCGATCAGGGGGTGGCCCCAACCCTCGTTTCCCTGCCCCCCCCCAGCACGAGCACTGAGGCAGCAGTTCCAGTGCCCTTGAGCTGCATGCCCGAAAATGGAAATGGCTACAAATCTCCTTACTTCCCCTCAGCAGCCATTATGCTAAGCTTTTAAAAAATGGGTGCTAAACAAGGCCCGTGTGATTTCTCGCTGGGGAGCTGGTTAATTCCCAGGAGGCCATTACATTTGACTTTAATCTTGGTAATGAGATCGAAACTGATGCAATTTGGGGTTAATGATAGTCTCTCTATATTTGGGCGTGATCCGGACTTCGCTATCTCAAGTTAGTGAGACTGCCGCAAATCTCAATTTTGGCCTTTCCCGCTATTTAACCGGCACGCCCAGATCCGCGGCGGGCGCAACGCAGTGGTTAAATCGTGCAATATAGTTTGATTCTCCTTGCAACAATCATCTAGATACCTTATTTGGACAGCCACACACGGTTTTGATCATCTGTCTGTAACGCAAATGAATTTCTTAACTTGAAGATCACTAGCTTTGCGCAGGTGACGGAGACACAGCCTGAGTGTGTGAGACACATCCAGGGTGGAAATTGGAACTTGGTAATTTGGTGCAGTGAGGTAATCAGGAAAGGTATGTGGTAAATCTAATTTTGCTGTTTTTCAGTTAAAAATGCAGTGTGTAGCTTAGTGTCTGATTGGCTGAAGCTGCCCCCACCCTAATTGCTGAGAGGCAGTTATCTGTCAGTCACCTGAAGCCTGTTTAGTGGCACAAGGGTGTACATTGTATTCTTCTGTTTGAAGCTTTAGTGTGAGTCACCCTGGTTAGCTGAGGTCTGCATAAAAGACAGACAGGAAGCGCATTCAGTACGTTTTGCGTAGGTGAAGGAGACACAACCTGAGTGAGTGAGACACAGACAGAGTGGGAATTGGAACTAAGAAATTTGCTGCAGTGAGGTAATTCAGTGCAGAGTGGGAGAAGGTGCTTTTTCCCTACTGTTTTGTTCTTTTTCTTCTGGCCTGCAACTGTTAATCTGCAGGGAGAAAACCAGAGAGCATCCTGGGAAGGTAAGTGATTTTTATTTTTATTATCTTTTCAAATTGTGTGGGGGTGGGGGTGGGGGGACTGTAAGTTACATCACAGTAAAGCTGTGACCTGATTGGCTGGTTGGCAATCTGTTTAATTTGAAAAAAAATAATATTACAAAAAAAACTAATTGATTAACTAGATAGTGGAGTAACTAAACCTGAGGGCAGAGATCGGTACTAAGCATTTAATTTTACAGTAAAAATCATATAGCGTTAATTGTAACTCAATCTCACAATAATTCAAGTGTTTATTTTAAATTAATTAATTAGTACTTAAATATCACTCAGCGGGGTGCAGTGCTCTAACTGTGAGATGTGGCTGATCTGTGATGTTTCCAGCGTCCCGGTCAACTACATCTGCAGCAAGTGTAACCAATGGCAGCTCCTCACAGACTGCGTGGTTCAGTTGGAGCAGCAATTGGATGCACTTAGGAGCATGCAGGTGGCGTAAAGCGACGTAGATAGGAGTTATAGAGATGTGGTCACACTGTTGCTAATTTTGCTGTGTTGTCTCTTAATTTGGCTCTGTTTAATTATGTTTGCTCAAGAGTCGCCAGGTATCTTTCGACACCGCCACAAGGTTCAGAACCGAATACTGATCAAAGACTCGATACACCAGTTAGTAAGTTCAAAAGCAATGCTCATTTATTTACACACAGTCAAATCTACTCATGCATAAACTCTACAAACTAAACTATCACTATTACTAAAGCCTATACTTAGCTTTGGGTGCCCACTCAGTCAGAGGAACAATGGCCATTGCTCGGTTCTGAGGCTGCTGGGTTGAGCTGTTTACAGGATAGCAACTAGGAGCGTCTATCTCATAGTGTGCGTTGACTTGGAACTTACTTGGTCTGATGTAGCAGCTTGGCTGGTCTCTCTCTTCGCTGAGAGCCAAGGCCAAAGAAGAAAGATTCTACCTTGGGGAATACCTTTTATACCTAAAAGGGCTTTGCACGCTTTTGGGCGGGCCTTGAACTTGGCCTCAATTAATTGGGCCTTTCCCAATCATTCATATCGGTCTTCCTCCAATAGAGGGGTGGGTTCCCTGGTTGCTGGGCGTGTCCTAGGTGGCCGTTGGTTTGCTTTGTTTGAGTCTCCTCTGGCGCTGGGGTGTCTGCCTTAACATTGTTTATCTAAATGTTTCCCTTTTGTCCCCGGAGATGGCTTATTAGTATGTAGATGGCTTAGCAGTTTCTGTCCTGGCTGAGAGCTAAAGCTCTAATCAACAGACAGACCTTGCACCTGCTTGTTTCTCAGTATTGTCCAATTTTCCCTGCATTCTTTGCAAGTGTCCATTTTGTAACCAAGACGTGGCCATCCCAGATGGCTATAACACCCAAGGTGCAGGCAGAGAGATGGGTGACCACCAGAAGGGGCAGGCAGTCAGTGTAGGAAACTCCTGTGGTTGTCCTCCTCTTGAACAGGCATACCTCTTTGGATACTGTTGGGGGGGAATAGCCTATCAGGGGAAAACAGCAGCAGCCAGAGCAGTGGCACCACGGCTGGCTCTGATGTTCAGCAGGGAGGGTCAAAGTGCAGAAGAGCAATAGTCACAGGGGACTCTATAGGCTGGGGCACAGATTTGCGCTTCTGTGAATGTGAGACTCCGGGACGGTTGCCTCCCTGGTGCCAAGGTTGAGGATGTTTCCGAAAGGGTAGCGGGCATCCTAAAGGGGGAGGGCAAACAGGCAGAGGTCGTTGTACATATTGGTACGAACGACATAGGCAGGAAGGGGCATGAGGTCCTGCAGCAGGAGTTCAGGGAGCTAGGCAGAAAGTTAAAAGATAGGACCTCTAGGGTTGTAATCTCGGGATTACTCCCTGTGCCACGTGCCAGTGAGGCTAGAAATAGGAAGATAGAGCAGCTAAACACGTGGTTTAACAGCTGATGTATAAGAGTGGGTTTCCGTTATCTGGACCACTGGGAGCTCTTCCGGGGCAGGTGTGACCTGTATAAGAAGGACGGGTTGCATCTAAACTGGAGAGGCATAAATATCCTGGCCGCGAGGTTTGCTAGTGTCACACGGGAGGGTTTAAACTAGTTTGGCAGGGGGTGGGTACCGGAGAAATAGGTCAGAAAGTGAAAAAATTGAGGGAGAACTAGGGAATAGGGCCAGTATGGCTCTGAGGAAGAGCAGACAGGGAGATGTTGCTGAACACAGCGGGTCTGGTGGCCTGAAGTGCATATGTTTTAATGCAAGAAGTATAACAGGTAAGGCACATGAACTTGGAGCTTGGATTAGTACTTGGAACTATGATGTTGTTGCCATTACATAGACCTGGTTGAGGGAAGGACAGGATTGGCAGCTAAACGTTCCAGGTGGGATAGAGGGGGATGTAAAAGGGGTGGAGGAGTTGCGCTACTGGTTAGGGAGAATATCACAGCTGTACTGTGGGAGGACGCCTCAGAGGGCAGCGAGGCTATGTGGGTAGAGATCAGGGACAAGAAGGGTGCAGTCACAATGTTGGGGGTTTACTACAGGCCACCCAACAGCCAGCAGGAGATAAAGGACAGATAGGTAGACAGATTTTGGAAAGGAATAAAAGCAACAGGGTTGTTGTGATGGGAGACTTTAACTTCCCCAATATTGACTGGGACTCACTTAGTGCTAGGGGCTTGGACGGGGCAGAGTTTGTAAGCCCAGGAGGGCTTCTTAAAACAATATGTAGATAGTTCAACTAGGGAAGGGGCTATACTGGACCTGGTACTGCGGAATGAGCCCAGCCAGGTGGTAGAAGTTTCAGTCGGGGAGCATTTTAGATACAGTGACCATAATTCAGTAAGTTTTAAAGTGCTGGTGGACAAGGATAACATAGAACATAGAACATACAGTGCAGAAGGAGGCCATTCGGCCCATCGAGTCTGCACCGACCCACTTAAGCTCTCACTTCCACCCTATCCCCATAACCCAATAATCCCTCCCAACCTTTTTTGGACATTAAGGGCAATTTAGCATAGCCAATCCACCTAACCTGCACGTCTTTGGACTGTGGGAGGAAACCGGAGCACCCGGAGGAAACCCACGCAGACACGGGGAGAACGTGCAGACTCCACACAGACAGTGACCCAGCGAGGAATTGAACCTGGGACCCTGGCGCTGTGAAGCCACAATGCTATCCACTGTGCTACCGTGCTGCCCTGTGGTCATAGGTGGTCCTAGGGTGAATGTGCTAAATTGGGGGAAGGCTAATTAGAACAATATTAGGCAGGAACTGAAGAGCCTAGATTGGGGACGGATGTTTGAGGGTAATCAACATCTGACATGTGGGAGGCTTTCAAATGTCAGTTTAAACGAATTCAGGACCGCATGTTCCTGTGTGGAAGAAGGATAAATACGGAAAATTTGGGGAACCTTGGATAACGAGAGATATTGCAGGCCTCGTCAAAAAGAAAAAGGAGCCATTTGTCAGGGCTAGAAGGCTGGGAACAGACGAAGCATGTGTGGAATATAAGGAAAGTAGGAAGGAACTTAAGCAAGGAGTCAGGAGGGCTTTTTACACGTACATAAAAAGCAAGAGGGTAGCCAGGGAAAGGGTTGGCCCACTGAAGAACAGGCGAGGGAATCTATGTGAGGAGCCAGAGGAAATGGGCGAGGTACTAAATGAATAATTTGCATCAGTATTCACCAAAGAGAAGGAATTGGTGGATGTTGAGTCTGGAGAAGGGTGTGTAGATAGCCTGGGTCACATTGAGATCCAAAAAGATAAGACCCCAAGGCCTGATGGGACCTACCCCAGAATACTGAAGGAGGCTAGAGAGGAAATTGCTGAAGACTTGACAGAAATCTTTGGATCCTCGCTGTCTTCAGGTAATGTCCTGGAGGACTGGAGAATAGCCAATATTATTCCTTTGTTTAAGAAGGGTAGCAAGGTAATCCAGGGAACTACAGGCTGGTGAGCCTTACGTCAGTGGTAGGGAAATTACTGGCGAGAATTCTTAGAGACTGGATCTATTCCCATTTGGAAGCAAATGGACATATTAGCGAGAGGCTGCACGGTTTTGTGAAGGGGTGGTCGTGTCTCACTAACTTGATAGAGTTTTTCGAGGAATCTCAAAGATGATTGATGCAGGTAAGGGAAGTGGATGTTGTCTATATGGACTTCAGTAAGGCCTTTGACAAGGTCCCTCATGGCAGACTGGTACAAAAGATGAAGTCACACGGGATCAGGGGTGAGCTGGCAAGCTGGATACAGAACTGGCTAGGTCATAGAAGGCAGAGAGTAGCAATAGAAGGGTGCTTTTCTGAGTAGAGGGCTGTGACTAGTGGTGTTCCGCAGCGATCAGTGCTGGGACTTTTACTGTTCGTAGTACATATAAATGATTTGGAGGAAAATGCAACTGGTCTGACTAGTAAGTTTGCGAACGACACAAAGATTGATGGAATTGCGGATAGTGATGAAGACTGTCAGAGGATACAGCAGGATTAAGATCATTTGGAGACTGCGGCGGCGAGGTGGCAGATGGAGGTTAAACTGGACAAATGTGAGGTAATGCATTTTGGATGGTCTAATGCAGGTAGGGAATATACAGTGAATGGTCGAACCTTCAAGAGCACTGACAGTCAGAGAGATCTAGGTGTACAGGTCGACAGGTCACTGAAAGGGGCAACACAGGTGGAGAAGGTAGTCAAGAAGGCATACGGCATGCTTGCCTTCATTGGCCGGGGCATTGAGCATAAAAATTGGCAAGTCATGTTGCAGCTGTATAGAACCTTAGTTAGGCTTCATTTGGAGGATAGTGTTCCATTCTGGTCGCCACACTACCAGAAGGGCGTGGAGGCTTTAGAGAGGTTGCAGAAGAGATTTACCAGAATGTTGCCTGGTATGGAGGGCATTAGCTATGAGGAGAGGTTGAATAAACTCAGTTTGTTCTCACTGGAACGACGGAGGTTCAGGGGCGACCTGATAGAGGTCTACAAAATTATGAGGGGCATAGACAGAGTGGATAGTCAGAGGCTTTTTCCCAGGGTAGAGGGTTCAATTACTGGGGGCATAGGTTTAAGGTGTGAGAGGCAAGGTTTAGAGTAGATGTACGAGGCAAGTTTTTTACACATCACCCAGTAAGCAACTATAAAAGCACATGCATGTATTCCATGCACAGAACTCTTGGGAAGACCTATTATTAGGTGTTGAAATGGATGCACTCAGCTCTGGCACTTACGTCTGAAGGTCTCAGCGATATTCTAATCATTGCATCATAGATTGCATCATAGATTATGATGCCATCATACGCCACTACGACACCACCTCATAAATTTCAGGTAGGGTGAATAGTTTAGGGAGTCCCATTAATAAATAGCTGTACAGATTCTGTTGTAGACCATTATTGTATGCCCAATTCTGTTTTACTGATTCATTCGCTTTCTCCCCTTATTTATTTCCCTTTCCCAAAATTGATGACTCATACTAGGGTGTGGCATTAGCAGCTCAGCTACTTCAGTCAAACAGCCATACCTCTTACCTGAATTTATTTCAGGAACCAAGGGAAATTTTCACTTTCCCCAATCCAGGTGCGTCGAAAACAACTGTTGCTCCTCCCTCAGCTGATTATAGTTTGCTCAGCATGAATCAGGGATTGAACCTGAAGTCTTGCCACCGCTTATGTGGCACTGTATCACGCCTCATTGTGTATTCATATCCAATGTAGTGATTAGCAATCAATGTTTGGCAGGTCATTTTGAAAATGAGAATTAAGGTTTTTTTTGTACACGGATACATTTTGCAGCTTTAGTCAAAAAGCAAAGAAAAAAATCTTTCATTCAGACAGATTTATAGCAATATACTTAATATCAATAGCCTTTTGTTTTGTTTTATATCTTTTTCCCCGTTAAATAAAATTGAAATGATAACATATGGGCCTAATCATGAATAAAAAGTAAAGGGTTCATTTATAATTTAACAACTAAATTGTGTGCTTTTCTTTTGCGTAATTTCCACAGTGCTGCTGTGTATGATTATCAGTTTGACTTATTGTCTGACATTGGTGAGGGAGATTTAGTGTTCAACCACTACTAAAAGAGTTCCAGTTCATTCGCAATCAGCAACCTGGGCAGCATCCTTTCAAAAACCTTACTTCAGGTAAGTTGTGAGACTGCAAATGTTATCAAATGGGTTGGCTACAGAATGGTGGTTTGGTAGCTTGAATGATGCTGCCGTTTTGAGGTTAAACTCGTTCGGGTTTTGGGCACTTAGGGTAGTCAAAGTCTTCAGCAACTTCTAGAGCTGGGCCTGGAAGCATATGTGAACAGGGTTTGGGGCTTGCCACATCGACTTTGGGCTGGGCACTCAGTGGCAATGCCTGCAAGTGTTGGGGGCAGGTAGGCCCTTCCAAATAAGGAGTTTAGGTGCCTCGGTGTCTGGTAAACACGTGTGATTGACAGGATAGTTCTATTGTTCCTGGGATGGCCTGGAGATTACCTTTATCCTGTGTATTGTAGAGTCTGAGCTGCAGTTTATTTCTTAAGTATTATTTGAGTATTATACCATGCTTGTCCACGAACTTGGCCAATTCTCCCAACATCCTTTGCAGGATGCCATTTTAGGTGGCCACACATCCCTCTTCTTGATCCTGAACGCGAAGCGTGATGGATCACAGACTCAGGACCAATACCTGGCCTGAGACAACATTCGCAGTCACTTGTCAGTCAAGTAAGGCCTAGTACATTTACACTAAGCTTAATAACATATTTACAATACAATTACTACTAAAATTTTAAAGTTATATACATGAAAATGAACTACACACAAATAAAATGTAAAATCAGACAAAAAATGAAAAATGTTCCATGGCTAAATACATTTACGAATAACATCATACATTCATAGGTCTGAGGTATACGCATATTATTTATACACTAGTGCAAATAGGAGTCCTGATGGGTTCCTTAGTTTTACACAATCAGAGGGGCCGAGCTTTGAGCATGGGTCCTACATTTATAAAAAGTTCATATTGCTTGGACATCCTGTGTGTTGATCCATGATGAATACGATGAGGTAGATTCCAGGCATTTTCGTCATTGTCCATTGGTGTCCTGAGGAGATCAAACATAATTTCCATTACCATCATTGTTTAATTTCTGATTTATCAATGTTTGAGTGTCTTTAAACTATGCGTGACCCTTTTTTAAAATCAATGGTCGAGGCTTGGAGTGGTCGGAAGACAACCTTATTTTAAATTAGGGCGGCCTGTTTCATATATTTGTTCGGCGCAATTCCATTTGGCCTGGAGTGTAAAGAACATATGGAGTCGGTGTAGTATGACCAAAAAAGAGAGGAAGAAAGAAAGAAAAAAAAATGAATGGCATTGCTGAGGTGTCCCTGCCATGAGGAGTGGGCGGGTAAGCACTCACAGTGTGCATGGGGCAGCTGGGACCTTCTAGCAACCTAGCTGATGTTCTCTTTCATATCTGGGGCTGGTCTAGCTGGTGGGGCCGGTAGTCCTGGTTGTCTCGGTGGCCATGTATATGGTGGTGGGGGTCTCCTGCAGTCTCGGGCAAAGTGTCCTAACTGCCAACAGGTGTAGCATATCCCTCTATCTCTTCCCAGGGATGCGTACGATGGCGCTGGATCACTCGGATATTGGTGTTCCCCTCTATCCTCATTTCTCCATACTAGACCCTGGTTAGCTCTCACCAGAACCATTGTGGCTTCCGTATCAGAACGTGATGGCGGGTGCTCCTGAACTGATTGCTCCCAGACTCTAGCTAACCATCGGAGGACCCATGCCTCATTGTGTCTGGGTTCCGCAGGGTCAAAATTCACACTGGCTCTCTTGCCTTGCTCCGTGACGTGGAAGGCTTGCGTTTTTGCCCACTTTGAGGAATCGGATTCATCTAACGCGGAGCGCTCTAATTCTGCACATGCTCCTTTGAAATTATCCAGAGACGACCAGCAAAGGCGGTCAGGTGTTCCCCATTCCTCTGCCTGCACTTGTTCAGGCCGTCTATGGGATCCCCTTTATTATAACCAACCGCAGCCAATATTGCCTCCTTTATCTCATCTAGGCCTGCCTCCCTGACGTTTTGAGGCGATGGCAAGGCTGACCTAACTGACAGGCTAAGGCACATTATTATCAGCTTTATCTCTTCCCTTTCATCTGACGCATACATTATTTTCTGCTGCCTGATGTCCTCAAAGAAGCAGTGTTGGTCAGCAGTCGGCTCAAAGGTTGTGGTTATATTACACGTGTCCCTCAGTTGGGTCACTGTAAGCGGGGTGGTATATGTGATAGCCAAGCCTGGGGAATTCCCGACCCGTCGTTCGGTTGTGACTGGGTACATTGGTACTGGGGGTGGATACGGGGGCGCCGTACATATGGTTTGCTCTGGGAAGGGGAGTAGGGCGGTGGGTACGGATTCTTGTGGGGGAAATGGTGGCAGGTCCCAATCCTAGGTTCGCATGACGTACATTTTAGCATTCTCCTGAAGCTCTGTCGAAACTCTTCCTCCTCTTCCTCAACTGTCCCGAAGGTACACATAAATCCATTTTGGAACACGAGTAAGTATTTTAATGAAATGAAAAATGAAAATGAAAATCGCTTATTGTCACAAGTAGGCTTCAAATGAAGGTACTGTGAAAAGCCCCTCGTCGCCACATTCCGGCGCCTGTTCGGGGAGGCTGGTACGGGAATTGAACCGTGCTGCTGGCCTGCCTTGGTCTGCTTTAAAAGCCAGCTGTTTAGCCCAGTGTGCTAAACCAGCCCCTTGATCAGGAGCTGCAGCTGCTTGCTGCTGCTCCTTGCCAGCTTGGTGAACTGCCTTTAACACTGCTTGTAGGTTGGTGCACTTCGCTTTAAGTGAGTGACCTTGTGCTCAGCACCTTCTCTTACCAAGACTGCACATTGGGTGTCTTGTTAGGCTTTCTCACACTGGGTCTGGAAGCTGTCCAGATGTACCAGGTTAGCCTGGTTCATGCGCTTCAGGTTGTTTATCTCCCTGTCTTTATCAGCTTTCATTTGTTCGAATCTCTCCTGCTGTTCTTCTTTCAATTTATTTATCTCCTTCTGTCTTTCCTCTTACGATTTCTTTATCTCTTCTTGCCTTTCATCTTTTAATTTCTTTATCTTCTCTTGCCTTTCATTTTTTAATTTCTTTATCTCCTCCTGCCTTTCATCTGTTAGTTTCTGAATGACTTCCTCCCATTCCTCTTTTGATTGTTTAATCCGTTTCTCCGTCTCCTCCTGCAACTGCTTTGCTTCGTCCAACTTTTCAAAGGGCGGCCTTTAGGACTAGCTCGGTGCCTATTAATTGCACCAAGCTGCACACTACAATTATCGCCTCCTCATATTTTACTGCGCACTTTCCCTGTGCTTTGTTCTGGTCTTCCCAATAGGTCTGCGCTATTGCTACGGGACCAGTCTCTGAATTTGAACAAAACTCTGCCCATAGGTGCCATCCTTTCCTCTTAATCTAATCTCTAATCTTTTCCTCCCATTGGGGACACTTCTCTATCTGGGAACCCTGTGATGCCATAATTTGGATACAAGGGGGCAGGGAGTCGATTGGACAGTGGGTAGGGTTTGTGGACTATTTTCCGGTCCTAATCCCTCTGAATTTGAGTGCATACTAGCAGACTTTACCTTATCCTTCCCTGTTATGAAACGCAGTTAGAACACACTTCCAAAATCAGTGATTTGTCCAATATGGAGTAAGCACCTGTGGTTTTTGATTTTTAAATAATTCTTTCGATAGAGACTTTCCACTCCCTTCAATTTACTTGAAATCCTGGCCGTTACGTGGGGCATTAATTAGGGCTCATGCAAAATCTCCAGGAATATTAGGTTTGTGGAATTCGATATCGGAGCAACAAGGTTACTTCTAGTCGATATCCTGCCAGAGTCGCCAATTTGTTGTGTTTTAACCCATATACAGTGGACAAATGACTACAAGTCTGTTTCATAGAATAATTCACTATTTATTTACTATCGCACAATTGTCAATGTTAATCAGTCACACACATACAAAATATGTTAAATTATAAAGCAAGTTCACAGAAGATCTTAACTTAACTTCAGAGTGACTAGCAAGTACCAGACAGATATTGGCCTTTGTCTGTATCTCAAATCTTGTAGTCCTCAATGTTCAGACCTTGGTCTGGTCTGTTCCTGACTCTGGTTTACCTTCAGTTGGTCGGGTGATGATCTTTCTCTTCGGCCGGTGAGTGGTCACCATTGTTGGTTGCTTCTCCAGAGAGATTTTAAGATGGTGCAGCACCTTTTAACCTGCTTGGATTTTTTTCCCTTTCGTGGGCAGTCTCTGGGTCATTGTCAATCAGTTGATCAGGGCTCAATCACCCAGACCGATCAAGTCCAATCAGGGGCTACCATATCAATTTTGGGGTGGGCACTCAGTGGCCATTCCTGCAAGTGCTGGGGGCAGGTAGGCCCTTCCAAATAAGGAGTTTAGGTGCTGCGGTGTCTGGTAAACAAGTGTGATTGACAGGACAGGTCTATTGTTCCTGGGATGGCCTGGAGATGGCCTTTTTTCTGTGTACTGTAGAGTCTGAGCTGCAGTTTATTTTTTAACTGTTTATTTGAGCTGCTGGTCCTCGAACGTGGCCAATTCTCCCAGCAGCATTTGAAGGATGCCATTTTAGGTGGCTACACCGGAATCTCCTGCCCTCAATCAGAAATTTTCTGCTTTGGTTGGTTGTTTGTCTTTAAGTTTTTCATAATTACTGAAACAATCAGTGCAGTGCAATGTGTGATTGTCCTAGAACTGCATATATAGGATCATTTTGTAAGGCATAGCTTGGCTACTTTGCTTGCTAAATGTTAGGGTCTGCACCTCAATAAATGTTCCCCATTCAATCATGTTTTAAGTATTGGATGGGATATAAATCTTGGACGTTGAGGCCTCTAAGTCAGGAGGCTCAAATCCTATGTCAGACAGTCCCAGTTAGAGTAGACTGGTGGTGCAATTCAGAGTTTTATGTGACATCACGAGGATGCTTTGTAGGCCTGGCTGCCTCCCTCATTGCATAACAATGTGATTTGAATTGAGTTAGCGTCTTTAACTTCGCAAAATGTCCCGATATGCTTCAAAGGAGCTTTATTAAATAAAATTTGATACTGTGCCACTTAATGACTTATTGGGGCAGATGAAAAACATCGGGCCGGATTCTCCGTTTACTGACGGCAAAATTGCGAATTGTCTGAGAATAAGTTCCAACGGCAATATGGTGGTGGGTGCCGATTTGATGCCAAATCGCGATTCTCCATCACCTCGACAATGGCGCAATGCGTACCAGATCACACGTACAGTAAACTCCGTTTGCATCATATTAGCACCCCCCCACCTGCTATTCACCGGGGCCTCCATTTGACAACATCTGACTCCTGCCCACGGTAGCACTTTCCACAGTCCACCTAGGTGATCCCTGCATGTGAGCTAGCCATTCCATCACATGCTCCCACCAAACCCTTGGCGTGGCGGAGATGGAGATGTGGGGGGTGGGGAGGTGGGGGTATGGGGTGGAAAGGCATGGGGGTGGGGCACTGGAGCGGTGAGCACTGCCTTAACTGGGATCCCTGGGCCAAGCCCACTCCCCCCCACCCCACCCCACCGGCCCCTCTCCAGCCAGCCCAACCCAGCCCAGCCCAGTCCATCCCTCACACCCATCTGACAGAGCACAGGAGCACAGAGGCTGGTTGAAATGTTGTGAACAGGTGTTTATTGTGAAATGGTGAACATAGATATATACAGGTTTCTGCCCTGGCCCCTCACACTATACTATGTGCTCCATCCATGCCAACCTAATTGGTGTTTACCTTTCTGGCCTTATGGGCCCTGACACTACGTCTAGATGGATTCCCAGGTGGTACATCCAGAGTGGAGGTGGCCTGCTGCGATTCCCACCCTGGGACTTGGGTCCCCTTTGGCGGTTATCTTCTGGGGCGAATGGGCCTGGATGGACCCGGCTGCTGCCCAGCTGGCATGGTGCCGCCTGTTCTGCCTGCTGCCCATCAGGGTTGGGGGGGGGGGGCTGGTGACAGAGGCACTGGGGTGTTCCGGGACCTCTCCTGCAATAGTCACCGACGTGAGCCCCATTTCCTCCTCCTCACTCTGGGTGCTCGATGGCCCCCGGGCTACTCCATGGGACGGGATGTGAGCCATGCTATCCCCTGAGGCTTCCCGCCACCTGGCGCTGCCAGTCTTGAAGGCCTGCTTCCGTCTCAACCAGGTCTCGATACTCACTGCCATGGAGCACAGGGAGTGGACCACCTCCCTCTGGGAATGTGCCACCACCTTCTGGACCTGTGCGACATTAGCCAGTGACTGTGCCACCTCTCTGTGTCTGTGCCACATCAGCCAGTGCCCAGGCAATGCTCCTGACACCCTCAGCCATGACCCACTCTAACTGGGCCATGCTCAGGAGCAGCACTGCATTGTCTAGGTGGTTCTGGCAGATGGCTACCTGTGACAGAGCAGCCCTCTCCTGAGCCTCGGCTACCTCCTGCACAGAGTGCTCCAGAGCTTGGATATCTTGACCCATGGCCAATATCTTCACCTCCCAAGGTCTCCATCATGGATGCCACCCATGTGGTGTTGGCCTGGGTGGCACGAATGGTTGGCACCATCTCCTGCCCCTGCAGGTGGTTGGACTCCTCCAACTGCACCTCCAGGCGCTGGATGTTTGATGACACCCCTTCATGTAATCTCTGGCTCTGTGTCTGCTTCTCCACTATCGATGGGACCGCCCTTTCCAGAAGCCCAAAACCTGTCTGGACAGCAGCTGGCCCCTGTGGTCGGGCCTCCCTTGGGGGTCCCTACCTCCACCTGATGTACTGCAGCATGTGTGTGGTGCGTACCAGATATTGCCCCAGGAGCCCCTTGACTAAAGTGAAACGAAAAATGAAAATGAAAATCGCTTATTGTCACAAGTAGGCTTCAAATGAAGTTACTGTGAAAAGCCCCTAGTCGCCACATTCCGGCGCCTGTTCGGGGAGGCTGGTACGGGAATTGAACCGTGCTGCTGGCCTGCCTGGGTCTGCTTTCAAAGCCAGCGATTTAGCCCTGTGCTAAACCAGCCCCTATCCAATCGAGGTGAGTGTCTCTGGGATGGTGGATGTTTGGAGTCAGCGGTGTTGGGAAGTCAGTGTCGTCCCCGGACTGGTGCTCTGGTGTGTCTCAGGCTGCAGTTCAATGGCTCCCATCGCTGTCCATGTCCTCTTCCTTGCTCCTATCCACTTGGGGTTGGGGTTGTGGTTGGGGTCGGGAGATACCAGAAATGCCTGCTTCATCGCCAGGAGATCCAACAAGACTCAAGACATGACGCATGATTGGATCGTGGGTTTGGGTGGTGGTTAGTGGTGGGGTGGGGTGTGGGTGTCTGTGGGGGTGGAGGTGTTGGAGGGGGGTATGGAGCTGGTGTGGGAGGAAGGTCAGCTGGTGGAGAGGGTGGTAACATACATACCATGGGGAACCACAACTCAACAGGGTTTCACCCGCTCGCACAATGCCAACCTCTGCCCTCTCTCCGGACCTACCGACCAGATCCAATGCCCGCTGCTCTGCTGCGGTGAGAGTCGCAGGTCCGACTGACCCCTTCCAGTGTTTCCCCCCTCCTGGGGGTTGTGGGCAGCCTTCTCCAGGGATGGAGGGGGCGGGGTGGGGGTGGAAAACAGAAAACCCAGTATTAGACAATTGGACACATGCAGCATGTTGGTAGCTGGTGGCCTACTCACACTGGCAGCCCTGAGGAGGTCTTGGAGTTTTTTATGGCACTGCTGTCTGGTCCTAGTGGTGGGCCCCACAGCGCTCACAGCATCTGCCACCTGCACCAGGCCCAGTGTACGGCGATGGGTGGCAATGTCTTTGCTGCCCCAGGGTAGAGGGTAGCCCACCTCTCCTCCACAGCGTCCAGCAGGGTTTCTAGCTCCATGTCTGCAAAATGGGGTTCCGCTCTCCCTGCTGCCATCTTGTTGGCTGGGATGAGTGTGTGTGAGGAGTGGAGTACTAAAATGCGGCTGCAGCTTGTCAGCCTCCCGAGTGTCAATCCCGACTCCGGTGTATCCGACACCGTTTCTCATTGGAATTGATTGTGTTCCATGTGCCGCCGGTGCTTGCTCATTAACGGTTGATGAATTTCTCCGGGACAGGCGCTAATTCTGCTGTATAATTGCTTTATAATTTAACATATTTTGTATGTGTGTGACTGATTAACAGTGACAATTGTGCGATAGTAAATAAATAGTGAATTATTCTATGAAACAGACTTGTAGTCATTTGTCCACTGTATATGGGTTAAAACACAACAAATTGGCGACTCTGATTACATAGATTACATAGAACATACAGTGCAGAAGGAGGCCATTCGGCCCATCGAGTCTGCACCGACCCACATTAATCCCTCACTTCCACCTTATCCCCGCAACCCAATAACCCCTCCCAACCCTTATGGACACTACGGGTAATTTAGCATGGCCAATCCACCTATCTGGAGGGATATCGACTAGAAGTAACCTTGTTGCTCCGATATCGAATTCCACAAACCTAATATTCCTGGAGATTTTGCATGAGCCCTAATTAATGCCCCACGTAACGGCCAGAATTTCAAGTAAATTGAAGGGAGTGGGAAGTCTCTATTGAAAGAATTATTTAAAAATCAAAAACCACAGGTGCTTACTCCATATTGGACAAATCACTGATTTTGGAAGTGTGTTCTAACTGCGTTTCAAAGCAGGGAAGGATAAGGTAAAGTCTGCTAGTATGCACTCAAATTCAGAGGGATTAGGACCGGAAAATAGTCCACAAACCCTACCCACTGTCCAATCGACTCCCTGCCCCCTTGTATCCAAATTATGGCATCACAGGGTTCCCAGATAGAGAAGTGTCCCCTATGGGAGGAAAAGATTAGAGATTATATTAAGAGGAAAGGATGGCACCTATGGGCAGAGTTTTGTTCAAATTCAGAGACATCAGCACTTAGAGCTGCAGTCTCCGATTTTGAGGCTATGTCCTCAAGTGAGGAAGTTCTACGATGGAAAAATCAGCGAGGCTCCAGCATCGACCCTCCGACCGGTGGGGGGCGCTAGCAGCCGCGGCACGTAAAACACAGGGCGTTTACAAAATAAATGGCTGGGGAATTTCCAGGTCCGTGGCAACCCCAAGTGCACATGCCGATGACTTGCAGCGGTCGCACCGTACAACATGACACCGGCCGCGCGCAGACCCGACCTGCCCGATAGTGCCCCCCTGGACATCCCCTCGCCATCCCCAGACCACCCCCCCCCCCCAAACGCCTGCCGAAACCCCCCACCCCCGGCATGGCTCTCCCCCCCACCCCCCCTCCCCGCCTTTGGCAGGGCTGGACACAGTCCGCAGCCGCGACGCCAGGTTCACAAAAACTGAGCGCAGAAGTGAACCGCACCGTTGTGAACTCGGCTCATCGGAGGCAGCGTCTGAAAAGGAGAGGTTTAGTGAGGGAATTCCAGAGCTTAGGAATTTCTTGCTGCTGAGCTGCAGCTGCTCCAGGGAGAAAGGCCATTTAAATAGAAGTGCCCTTATCTTTACCTGACAACAACTGAGGCCACAGGATCACCTACAAGCAGCACTAGAGGGGAGGCTGATCACGGAGATGGCAACCAGGACAATCATCATCATAAACAAGCCTTGGCACATCAACATCTCTTAATAACACCAACTAGGATTAAGGGGGCGTTTCAGTGGACTTAAAAATAGATCCGCTATCAGGTGCATTTAGCTGGGTCTTTCCCAGCGGCTGCAGCGCCGAGAATTACCCCGCTTTTCACCAGCACTCTCCAGGGGCGTCATTCTCCGACCCCCCGCCGGGTCGGAGAATAGCCGTTGGCCGCCGTGAATCCCGCCCCCGCCCCCGCCGAAGTCTCTGGTACCGGAGATTGGGCGGGGGCGGGAATCCGGCCGCGCCGGTTGGCGGGACCCCCCGCTGGATTCTCCGGCCCGGATGGGCCGAAGTCCCGCCCAGGAATTGCCTGTCCCGCCGACGTAAATCAAACTGGTATTTACCGGCGGGACCAGGCAGCGTGGGCGGGCTCCGGGGTCCTGGGGGGGGGCGCGGGGCGATCTGACCCCGGGGGGTGCCCCCACGGTGGCCTGGCCCGCGATCGGGGCCCACCGATCCGCGGGCGGGCCTGTGCCGTGGGGGCACTCTTTCCCTTCCGCCTCCACCACGGCCTCCACCATGGCGGAGACGGAAGAGACTCTCCCCACTGCGCATGCGCGGGAAACTGACAGCGGCCGCTGACGCTCCCGCGCATGCGCTTGGAAACTGACAGCGGCCGCTGATGCTCCCGCACATGCGCCGCATTTCCGTGCCAGCTGGCGGGGAAACAAACGCCATTTCCGCCAGCTGGCGGGGCGGAAATCCCTCTGGCAGAGCCTTCCGCACCTTTGCGCCGGCGCGATGCCCGTCTGATTGGCGCCGGCTTTGGCGCCAGTCGGCGGACATCCCGCCGTTGGGGGAGAATTTCGCCCCTGATTTTTGGCCTCGGGAGATTCTCTCCACCCAGGCGGCAAAGAGAGTTTTCATGCTGGCGTGCTGATCTCGCCAGGAGACATGGCTGTTAACAGATCGGGGCTGCTGATCTTTCCCCCCATTTCAGGCCCCCCCCCCCTTTCTGGACTCTCCCACTCACCCCCCCCCCCCACCCCTCAAATTGGCAAGTCCGTCCCGGGCCCGACCCCTGGAACTGGCAAGGTTCCGCAGGCGCTGAATCCTGGGTGAACCTGGCGTACGGGTATTTAAATGAGCCATTCGGATCATTTAAATATGCAGATCAAGGTCTCGCCCAGTGAGGCAAGATCCAGATCACGCCGGACAGAGCAAGTCGGGTGATTTGACCTGGCGCATGGCGCGGAGTTTGGGGCGCGCGCGCGATTCACCCGTTGTGCCTGATCTGCGCCATGCGCAATGGGGGTCACTGAATCATGCCCTAATTATCCGAGAGGCAATGCGAGAGATGGGTGAAGCTTTTTCAGGCGGCAGTCACTGATTTATATCTGCTCCTTCAATGTGACCTGAGCCCCATGAATTTGAAGGGAGCCCAATGTCCTCAAGGTGACAACGGCACTAAATTTCTATGTCGGCGGCTCATTCCAGGGATCCATGTGGAACATGTGTGGCATACTTCAGAATGCTTCACATAGATGCCTCAGGCAGGTGGCCAAGGGCCAACAATTCCATGAAGTTTACAACTGATGCAAAGATCAAGTCTGCAACGGCATTGGGGGCCACAGAATGGATCCCCCAAGCGCAGGAGGTCATTGACTGCAATCATGTGAGCGTTTGAACTCTGTTGGAACAGCCAGTTACATTTGCAAATCACAAGGAGTTTCACTCCTTTAATGTTTCCCTTGTCTGTGCTCATTTCCCAGGAAGCTCTCATAATTCCTAAACCTTACCCCACATACAGTTCCCAGAGCCATCTGAAGACCCTGTCCAAGTGCAGGGTTAGATCCTGCATGACAAGGACATGGCTCATGTCACCCGTGCTTCATTCCCACAGTCGCTTGGAGAAACATTTCAATCTGCAGCTCACAGACTGACCAGGATAATCACAGAGTCGACCATTGGCGTGCTGACCTTGGGCTGCCACTGCCTTTGCTGGCTTGGTGGAGCATTATAGTACACATCACAGGGGTATCCCGGGTTGTCATTGTCTGCTAGCCATTGCATAATGTGGCTTTGCAACAATTACCATGTGATGACAAGGAGGAGCTGCACTCTTCTTCAGATGAGGAAAACACTAAGAGACCTGAGGAAGATGCCAGAACTATCATGGCACCTTTCCAAGATGCCAGGGACATATGCTAGAGATAACCCAGAAATGAGGAACCTACCTGAAAAGCATTACACTGCCTGCAAACCATTGCCTGCTCAGGGTGTGTGCACACCTCTGTCCGCCTCCCCTGGAGGGATCTCAAAGCCTGGATTCTCTACCCATTAGAAGACCAAGTATCTCTGCCACACGTAATCATAGAATAGAATCCTTACATTGCAGAAGGAGACCATTCGGCCCAGCAAGTCTGCACCAGCCCTTAAGTCCACACCTCCACCCTATCCCCGTAACCCAGTAACCCCACCTAACCATTTGGACACTAAGGAGCAATTTAGAATGGTCAATCCACCTAACCTCTGCATCCTTGGACGGTGAAAGGAAACTGGAGCACCCGGAGGAAACACATGCAGACACGGGGAGAATGTACAAACTCCACATGGACAGTGACCCAAGGCTGGAATTGAACCCAGGATCCTGGAGCTATGAGGCAGCAGTGCCAACCAATGTGCCACTATGCCACCAATTCTATACTAGTAATTGTACGTACAGAATGCTCCTGAGGATAAAGGTCTCGCACTTGCACATAAGTCACTGGAGTTACCATAACCAAGTTTCCTGATCCTGCATGGGCCACCATGAGTGCACCTACAACAGTTTGTGATGAATGTAGAAATTGTTCTATATTATATTTCATGTTTGTGGCAGTAATGTTATTAAGATCCCTGGTTTAAAGTATATACAGGCAGTGTGTCTGCTGAAGCTGTAATTAAAGAGTCATAAAATGTGAGGTAATCATCCATTCTAACCACTTCCTTGTTTGCAGAGAAAGGGCTAATGGAATAGTGTTGGGATTGCTGGAGATTCCCTGGAGAGTAGTTAATTTATGAGGGATTGTATTTGGTCCTAGCTAAGGAGGCGATGAATGTAGTGGGATATAGATGATGTAGTTAATGGGAGGAGCCTGGTCTGTCTGTAGGTTTTCAGTCTGTAATAAGATTTTAAGTTGAACAATTGTTTTGGCAAATGCTGTTAGGTTGAACACAATCTGCTCTTGAAAGGGGTTCTCTCCAAATGTATTTTACAGATAAGCAAGTAACCTGCTTTGTTAACATTATTTATAAGTGGCATTTTAACTTTATTGGGTTCCTTAATTGGAATTAGTGGCAGGTTGATGTGCAATCAATTACTCTCAAGACAAGGTGAGTCATAACTAATAGACTTTAATCTGCTAGAACTATTCCCCAGCAGCTTCAATACAGAAAGTGAAGGCTGCTGGGACGGCATCGGTTCTTATACTCTGCCTCTCAGGGCGGAGCTATGTACATCAGCCAATGGTAGACTCCTGGGTCTAGCCAATGGTCATCCACCTCTCAGGTATCGCAATACCTGGTATCACCACATTCACCCCCTGTTAAAAAAGAGCCCAGCGGTGTGATGGCCAGCGTTAATGTTGCCTTCTGCATGGTAGGACCAGGTATTGAGGTGCCGTGATGTTGAGGGTAATAGCAAAGTGTTCATGGTGCAGCAATCAGTCGATCGGGTGGTCTGGTCATCCTTCTGGAGCATCTGGGCTTCGGCGGTGATCCTGATGGGGGTCCCGGCGGTTGCGATTCCGGGAACGTGGTGTCGTCCTCCCAGGCAGCTTCATCACCCCTAGGCGGCGCTGTTGGGGCAAAAAGTGGGCAGGACCGGGGGGGTGCCTGTAGGGGGCATCGGCGCTTGTTCGGGCTGAGGCAGGGGCGGCGGGAGTACTGACACTCCGGTCAGGTGTTGCGGGGAGGGTGGGGTTGGGGGCACTGGTGGGGGGCGCGTGGGGCTCCTGTGGGCGCCAGATCCCGAAGGGAGACCGTGTCTTAGCGGCCGTCCGGGAACGCTGCATAGGCGTACTGGGGGTTGGGGTGCAGCAGGTGGACCCTCTCGACCAACAGGTCCTACTTGTGCACCCTCACAAGTTTCCAAAGCAGGATGGGTCTGGGTGTCGCTTGCCAGGTTGGGAGCGAGGTTCCGGAGGAGGACTTCCTGGGGAAAACAAGAAGGCGTTCATGAGATGTCTGATTTGTGGTAGTACAGAGCAGCGACCGGATGGAATGAAGGGTGACCGGGAGGACTTCCTGCCAGCGGGAGACTGTGAGATTCCTGGACCGCAGGGCCAGCAGGACGGCCTTCCAGACCGTTCCATTCTCCCTCTCTATCTGCCCGTTTCCCCGGGGGTTGTAAGTGGTCATCCTGCTCGAGGCGATGCCTTTGCTGAGCAGGAATTGACGCAGTTCGTCACTCATAAAGGAGGACCCCCTATCACTGTGAATGTACGCGGGGAAGCCGAACAGTGTAAAGATACCCTGGAGGGCCCTGATGATGGTGGTTGTGGTCATGTCTGGGCAGGGGATGGCGAATGGGAACCGGGAGTACTCGTCAATAAAGTTCAGGAAGTACGTGTTGCGGTCGGTGGAGGGGAGGGGGCCTTTGAAGTCCATTCTGAGGCGTTCAAAGGGACGGGAAGCCTTTATCAGATGCGCCCTCTCTGGCCGGTAGAAGTGCGGTTTGCACTCCGCGCAGATTTGGCAGTCCCTGGTGGCGGACCTGACCTCCTCGATGGAGTAGGGCAGGTTGCAGGTCTTGATAAAATGACAGAGACGAGTGACCCCCGGGTGGCAGAGGTCCTCGTGGAGGGATCGGAGGCGGTCCACTTGTGCGGTGGCAGAAGTGCCGCGGGACAGGGCATCATTCAGCTTCCCCGGACGGTACAAGATCTCGTAATTGTAGGTGGAGAGTTCGATCCTCCACCGCAAGGTCTTGTCGGTCTTGATCTTGCCCCGCTGTGCATTATCGAACAGGAAGGCAACCGACCATTGGTCCGTGAGGAGACTGAATCTCCTGCCGGCCAGGGAATGCCTCCAGTGTCGCACAGCTTCTACTAAGGCCTGGGCCTCCTTTACGACCAAGGAGTGGTGAATTTCGGAAGCATGGAGAGTGCGGGAGAAGAAAGCCACGGGCCTGCCCGCTTGGTTCAGGGTGGCCGCCAGAGCTACGTCGGATGCGTCGCTCTCGATCTGGAAGGGGAGGGACTCGTCGATGGCGCGCATCGTGGCTTTAGCAATGTCTGCCTTGATGCGGCAGAAGGCCTGGCGGGCCTCCGTCGACAGGGGGAAGGTTGTGGACTGGATCAGGGGTCGAGCTTTGTCTGCGTAATTAGGGACCCACTGTGCATAATAGCTGAAGAAGCCGAGGCAGCGCTTTAGGGCCTTGGGGCAGTGAGGGAGGGGGAACTCCATGAGGGGGCGCATGCGCTCAGGGTCGGGGCCTATGACTCCACTTCGCACTACGTAGCCCAGAATGGCTAGACGGTCGGTGCTAAACACGCATTTATCCTTATTGTAGGTCAGATTAAGGATATTCACGGTCTGGAGAAATTTTCGGAGGTTGGTGTCGTGGTCGTGCTGGTCATGGCTGCAGATGGTGACGTTATCAAGATACGGGAACGTTGCGCGTAAGCCGTACTGGTCAACCATTTGGTCCATCTCTCGTTGGAAGACCGAGATCCCGTTCGTGACACCGAAGGGAACCCTTAAAAAGTGATAGAGCCACCCATCTGCTTTGAAGGCAGTGTACTGGCGGTCACCATGATGGAGGGGTAGCTGGTGGTAGGCAGACTTGAGATCCACCGTGGAGAAAACCTTGTATTGCGTGATCCTGTTCACCAGGTCGGCTATACGGGGGAGAGGGTACGCATCCAGCTGCGTAAACCTGTTGATGGTCTGGCTGTCGTCAATGACCATCCTGTATTTCTCCCCGGTCTTTACCACCACCACTTGAGCCCTCCAGGGGCTGTTGCCCGCTTCGATGACCCCTTCCCTCAGCAGCCTTTGGACCTCTGACCTGATAACGGTCCGGTCCTGGGCACTGTACCGTCTGCTCCTGGTGGCGACGGGTTTGCACCGGGGTGAGATTCGTAAACAGGGAAGGCGGGTCGACCTTAAGGGTCGCGAGGCCGCAGACAGTAAGGGGGGGTATAGGGCCGCCGAATTTAAAGTTCAGGCTTTGCAGATGGCACTGGAAATCCAGCCCAAGGAGGGTGGCTGCGCAGAGGTGCGGCAGGACGTACAGGTGGAAATTGTTGAATTCCCAGCCTTGGACAGTGAGGTTCGCTAGGCAGAACCCCATTATCTCCACTGCGTGTGACCCGGAGGCCAGGGAGATCCTTTGGTTTACGGGATGGGTGACAAGAGAACAGCGCCTTACCGTGTCAGGGTGAACAAAGCTCTCCGTGCTCCCGGAGTCGATCAAGCACAACGTCACGTGGCCGTTGATGGACATCGTCATTGTAGCTTTCGCAAGCATCCGGGGCCGACTCTGGTCCAGAGTCACCGAGGCCAGCTGCAGTAATGGAGAGTTCGAGTTCTGGTCGGGCAGCGCGTAGTCGGCTGTGCTGGGGGCCTGAGGCCCTATCCAAGATGGCGCCAGCCATGGGTCGCGCATGGAGTCCGGGGACAAAGAAGATGTCGGCGGTGAGGGACAAAATGGCGGCGCCCACCCGTCCAGCGTGGTGGCAAAATGGCCACGCCCGCAGATCGCACGCGGCCTGAGGATAGGGGGGTGGCGGTGGGCTTTGGACGGCCGGGGCCTGAAAGGGAGGCTGCCGATAGTCGCTGGAGACCGCGGCCACGGCGCGGGCCTGGCAGACCCCGACATAGTGGCCCTTCTTGCCACACACTTTGCAGGTGGCGGTGCGGGCCGGGCAGCGCCGACGGGGATGATTCGCCTGCCCGCAGAAGAAACAGCGTTGTCCGGTGGCGGTAGCGGGCCGTCTCGCGCGCAGGCTTGCGGGGTCAGGGGGAAGGTCTGAGGGGCTTTCGCAGAGGGATGCCACATAGCCCAGGGGGCCGCCATGCTCCGGGAGCAAAAGCCAACGTGTTTTTATACGCAACGTCCATGGACCCCGCCAGGGCCCGTGCCTCAGTCAGTCCAAGAGTGTCCATTTCTAGGAGCCTTCAGTGAATATCGGGGAGGTCATACCTGCCACGAAAGCCACCCTGATCAAGAGTTCCATGTGCTCGTTCCCTGTAACTGGCGGGTAGCCACAGTTTCGGCCCAGCACCAGCAGCGCCCGGTAGAAGTCTTCCAATGTTTCCTCGGGGCTTTGCCTCCTAGTCGCCAGCAGGTGACGAGCGTAGACCTGGTTCACAGGGTGGATATAATGTCCTTCTAGCAGCTCGATCGCGGCAGCATAATTCTCCGCCTCCTCGATCAGAGGGTAGATCCCAGGGCTGACCCGCGAGCGTAGAAGGTGCATCTTTTGTCTTTCCGTGGGGGTGTCTGCGGCCGTGTCGAGGTAGCCCTTAAAGCACACCAGCCAATGTTTGAAGATAGCAGCAGAGTTGTCCGCATGGGGGCTGAGCTGAAGGCACTCCGGTTTGATACGGAGATCCATCCCTTCACTGAAGTTCTAGCAGATTAAATTGATGCGCAATCAATTACTCGCAAGACAAGGTGAGTCATAATTAATAGGCTTTAATCTGCTAGAACTATTCCCCAGCAGCTTCGATACAGAAAGTGAAGGCTGCTGGGACGGCATTGGTTCTTATACTCCGCCTCTCAGGGCGGAGCTATGTACATCAGCCAATGGTAGACTCCTGGGTCTAGCCAATGGTCATCCACCTCTCAGGTACCGCAATACCTTGTATCGCCACACAGGTGTAGATAGTAAGTTACCAAGCTTTTCCTTTTACTTAAAAACTGTTTAACTGTTAATTGTAAAGCTATTTATTTTATGTTAATGTGGTTAATTCTGCATTTCAATTAAAGCTTTTTGACATAAAATATATGTAATGATCAGAGTCATCACTCCAGGGATAAAGTATCCTTTCGTCACAGTTTTACAAATTGAAAAATTGCTTGGGGTTCTGGTCCGGTGTCCCAACAAGTACAATTGTTGTGGGAGCAAGTAACCTTGTGCCTTTCCTCCATCTTGGTGCGCAATGGTACCTTGCTGTTTCACTGAGGCAAAAGGACACATGAGGGGAGGTCCAGCCTCATTTTCCTCTCGTCTAGCCACTGCTTAATGGTGGTCATGGACAGAGCGACAGAATGCATTGGTATGAGCCAATTGCTCCATCTGGTTCTCCATGTTGTTTGCTGTGAAAAATGGCATGACTGCCTTTTCTTCCCGGTGATCTCCATTGCTTCCTACCACTGGCTTCCTTAACATTAAACAAATTTAAGAACAAGAGATAGATAGCCAGGTGTGTGTGTGTGTGTGTGTGGGGGGGGGGGGGGGGGGGTGCAAAGGTGTGTTTTTGCATTGAGACATAAATGTATGGGATATATAAAAAAGGGGTTAAGATGCAGAAGAAAGGTCACTAGTTGTTGAACACAACGTGAGTCTCGAGGACAGTAGCGTGCCCAAACGGAAGTTGAGATGCTGCTCCTCCAGCTTGCACTGAGCCTCACTGGAACATTGCAGCAGGCCAACGACGGGCATGTGCACAATTTTGCCTATTTTACTGCTCCATTGTAGTTCGCTCGACATTCAAATGATTCAGCCTACGGCCGATTTAAGCACTTCCTGCCCACCACTGCCCCGGGATTACCATATGCCCTACGTGTCTCCCCTTCTCCGCCCTTTAAATTTACATCCTGATTGTTTCTGTACTGCCATCCAACTCTTATGTGGAAATGGAGCCTGCTTCCATGTCCCGCAGTCAGGAGTCTGGTGCTTTGAATTAAATTCTATGCCAAGAGGGATAATGGTACCAAGATAATCTTCAGGGAAATTTTGTTTCTTTCATTCATAAAATATACTGCAACCAGAACGCCAAAATGTAATCTTGACAACCAAGACATGGTATCGTACATGATATAGTTGAACATTTTCAAGAATTCCCATGAACTTCAAACACTTGTATGAGAAGTAGCGTTCAAAAATACATTTTTAACTACCCTGCATTGCAATACTTTTATTTTTCAAGAATATGTTGAAGGTAAGTGCAGTTAAATAGCATCATTATTATTGCAGACTTTTTAACAAGTGACATTTGGCAGCAGAAGGGATTAAAAATTTCAATGAAATGTTTTAAATGATGTTGATCTCAGGTCTCACAAAAATTATCTTATTCAGATTTCAAACAATTCTTGACAATCAACCTGGACTCAGCAAATGGCGGGGAAAGTATGTCATTGCAAATTCTAACTTCAGGCAAATTTTGTTTTTCATGCATAAAGCATATTACAGCTAAAATCCTTGTGAGGTTAGCATTGGCCATTACAGTGTTTTTCGATACTTAATAATAGATGTTTTAAAGTTTAAGTGCAGCCCAAGGCATTCATGAGCATTTATTACAAATCGGTGGTTGCTCATCTTATGCAGAGAAGAATAACATTTACATACACTAGCCTACATTAATAACAGAAGGAAAGAGAAAAAAAAGACTGGAACAGCCATCAGTCAGAAAGAGTAACCGGTGCTAATAAAGCTGACTATATTCTCTGAAATATCAAGCCGTCTGTTCCAATATTTTTGTCTTCTCCCACGGGATCCACAAATCCGAATCTGATAACATTCTAGCAATGGCAGAGACAGGCTTCTCTGTTCTGCCGTTGCACTCAGCTAAATCTTTTATTCATCTTCCCCACAACTATACTTTAAACTGTGGTAAAACAAAAATGTTACTGCACGCACCCTCTAAAATTTTTACTATTTCCTTGCAAAGAAAGAAGGTTGAACTGCCCAGCTCGGTGACATGATTGGAAAGCAATAATACCATCGTATTGGCTTTTGTCACACGTCCAATAATGTGTTTCTGTTCGGTACTGATGAACCATCACTACTGGAAAAATGGCCTACACTGTTCGAAGGGGTTAAAAGACACAATAAAGGCCAGTAAGATAACATTGATTCTCCAACCAGTAATAAATAAATATGTTTAAGAAAAACATAAAAGAAGCAGAATAAAAGAACCAATCATTACGGTCAGCTCTGACTATCCTCCAGAATCATTTTCAGTATAAGTTGGCGAAAAGGCTAATATTTAGCTTTTAAAGCAGGAAGCTGAAGGTGAGGCTGGCTGTAAATCTACATGTTTCTTACATTCCTTCACTAGAGCTTGTTTGATTCAGTCATGCCAAGCAACATGCAGATCAGTGGCTCTGTTTAAAAAATGGACAGTCTCATTACTCTTCCTTGACTCTGACTATGCACACAATAAAATAAATCCTGCCTGACCTCTCTGAGGAACATCCTTATTGTTCATTGACGATGAAGTGACTGCAGCTGCCTAGTAACCGGGCAAACAGTTCCAGTCAACGCATGGATACAGGCTAGAAAATGAACAGTGCACATTTTGAGATTAGGAGATTAGGTTATTCATCACTTGAGATGCTCCATGCTGTGCAGGCACTATCAGTGTGCAGCCAAATCAAAACATCTCTGGAAGGCATTTCATAATAATTGAATGCATCATAATTTCCCTATTAATACATATCTCACATTGCAGATTATGCATGAAACGTTCACATTATCTGTTACTTTTTGTTAACGTCTTGCTCCTCACAAGAAAATTTAATAGAGAATGTGAATTCCCAAGCGATGGTGAAAGGACACTTTACTGATAGCCATTTTTTCGGAACCAGTAGAAAATTAAACTTAATCGATCATTTTGTAGCAGCAGTGGAATGTCTACAAGGGCACGTTGCTAAGCAAATGGTAATTTAAATGTACTGTGTAATTTTTTTAAAGCATTTTTACTTCAGGCAAGACATTTTCTTCAGATGCTTTTAAGGTTTTCATCTGATAGTGTGTTATATCCTTTAAATAGGCAAATTATTAATACAGCTCTTTAAAAACTACAAGGTTTTAAAAGTTTTAAATCGTACCTTTGAATATTCTATTACCTATGTTAACTGCGACTGAAGAGGGTTTTTACATGCTGAATGTTTTGAATTGTAGTCGCTATGAAATGCAAATGGACCGGTTTCTGCAGCAAAAACTTTCATTTGCTGCAGTATTTCCGATTTCTATCTTCTTAAACTTGCCTTTTCTGCCACATCTGGCTGAGATTTTCTTCCTTTTGCACCATTTTACATCTGAACATGATCTCTCTTTCTCTAACACACTTCCTGCCCATGGCTTGCAATTCTAAAGAAACTAACTGAACAATAATACCGGAGCAGATTAATTCAGATAATAAAAATACATTAGCAACAATATCGACAGCTGAGTACTTGTTGAATGTTCAAGCAATGGCCATGTTATGAATAGACACCAAACACCAGAACAGATTTTTTATAAAGTCAAAAATGTGCATTTTCTTTTGTTTCTGCTTTATTTATTTATTTATTTGTTATTGTCAGTGAATATTTAAATGTTCCCAAACACTTGCACATTCATCCTGGCTGGCTAGCAGGAATACTGGTTCAACCTACTGCTGACACACAAAATCCGTTATTACCATTAATGAAAAAGTTAATGGGCCATTTTCTTATATATCAATTTACATTTTACAATCTGAGTATTCAAATGATATACAAAACTCTGAGCTACTAATTTGTTTTATTCAGAGGGAAATCATTTTAATGTCTTTTTCGATGTCAAATATTGTGGATAATGACACATCTATGAAATGCAAATAGGATGGCACATCACTGGAGTGCTGTTCCATATATTGTGATCAACAATCCTTGTATAAAAGGTCCGCACTGAAGTGATGTTCAATTTATCTCCAACAGAACAAAAGCCACTTTTATATTCTGTGATCAGTGAAGACACAAATTGATAAAATGAGCACAGCTGAAATGGAAGGTGTACAATGTTGGTGGACAAAGTAGCAGGGTATATTTTTAATAGTTCATGGCCGTCTGCTATATGTCCCCACATATTAATATTAATTATAAACACCAAGCAGTCACAATGCACATGAATTCCCCTTCCTTCTATTATGAAATTTCAGATGGTGTGACAATTTTTTTTTCAATGTTATTATCTGGCCAAGCTCAGCTTCAAGAGAAAATAAGCTTATCCTTCAGGGAGCTCTCCATAAGATGTGGTGAAGCTCAGTGAAGAACTATCGAGTTATTTCATTTCCGGCATTTTTCCACAGTAGGCAGAGGGGATCCTCCTGTTATAACTCCCTGTTCCACATTGAAAACCAGGAGACAGGTTGGATGGTCTGAGGGATTGTGGTACTGGAGGGGATTACAGAGCATTAATTGAAGTACTGAATGGGATCTGTGGAATGGATTATGTTTTCTGCTAAATGTCAGAAACATTTTAATGATTTCTTCAAGTTAGCAGGAGTAAGTTAAGCAATGAGTGCCCATGAACTGCTGAGATCCTGCTGGAGACATGATTTGCATACACGTGTGTGTAAAAGATGAAAAGAATGAGATACTCAGCAGACATAAGACACTGATTATCCCTCTTACATCCTCTATCACCATTCTGTTGTTCCGTATTAGATTTCCTCCAAACCATTTTACTTATCTAAACAATAGCATAGTTAAACTGTAGTCCAGGACATTACTAAGGCAGAAGGGATATCTGGATAAATCAAAGAGCACCTATGCTCGATGTGCTGAATGGCCACCTTCTGCACTGTAAATTCAATGATTCTATGAACTGGAGAAGCTGGCAGGGAGTGATGATGAACCAGCCATTTCTCATTAGAGAGGGCAGAAACAGCTGTCTCCCCACTGTTCAGCAAGGAACAAGAACTCAGAGGGACGCTTCTATGATTCGGGAGTATATTCTGTGCAAAAGTGGACACAGTCTCCTTTATGAAAACCGTGAAAATATTGGAGGTGTCTCGGCCTTCATTTGCATACAATGTCATATCAAGACACAAAGACTACTTTGGTGACTTTGGCACTCCTGGAATCAATGCAGCCTCAAAATGTTACAAAGAGATTCCAAGAGCAGCCATCACTCCCAGGGTGGCAAAAATGGCTCCTTCTATAGATGGTCTGAAGAGCAGATTATCTCTATGTTTTTAGGAATTAATTTTAGCAACTTGTTCTCATGAAGGGCATTAGCTCAGCTAAAGCCTGCGCCGAACAATAAGTACATTGCAAAGAATGAGTGTTGATGTTGCTGTTGCCAACGGCAATGCCAATGTGTCAACACCAAACAGTGCCTTCCAAACTCAGCATTAGAGGAAGGTATTGGCCTGGACTAGGGGAGGTGGTGCCATAGTGGTATTAATACTGGTCAAGAAATCCAGAGACCCAGGGTAATGCTCTGGGGATCTGGGTTTGAATCCCACCACACTGAAAATCTGGAACTAAAAGTCTAAAGAAGCCATTTCAGATTGTTGTAAAACCCCATCTGGTTCACTAATGTCCTTTAGGGAAGGACATCTGTCATCCTCACCTGACCTGGCCTACATGTGACACCAGATCCACAGCAATGTGGTTGACCCTTCAAGATGGCCGAGCAAACCACTTAGTTCAAGGGCAATTAGGGATGAGCAATAAATGATGGCCTAGCCAGCGACGTCCACATCCCATGAATGATGTTATTAAAAACTCAATATTGGACAATCATGAATCTTGATGCTAGAAGATGGTCCATGAAGGGCGTGTGCTACACTGAGGTGAGCATCCTTCACTTATTAAGTCCTCCATTGGTGCAGTCCCAGAGTCAAACCTCAACCTCTTTACAATACTACATGGTACAATACTATAAGTTTAGGGACATAGGTGAAAAGATATCCATGCACGATGGGTGATAGGAGGTATCAGATAAGTGAGGAACAATGAAAAAACATGATGGTGAAAATTAATATTTCTGGCAATTTGGTGTGTTTGTTTTTGAACGAGCGGCATTGTAACACAGTGGTTAGCACTGTTGCTTCACAGCTCCAGGATCCCAGGTTCGATGCACGGCTTGAGTTACTGCCTGAGCGGAGCCTGCACGTTCTCCCCGTGTCTGCATGAGTTTTCTCCGGGTGCTCCGGTTTCCTCCCACAGTCCAAAGATGTGCAGGTTAGGTGGATTGGCCATGCTAAATTGCCCTTAGTGTTCAAAAAGGTTAGATGGGGTTACTAGATTACAGGGATAGGGTGGAAGTGTGGGCTTAGTGCTCTTTCCAAGGACTGGTGCAGACTCGATGGGCCGAATGGCCTCCTTCTGCACTGTAAATTCTATGAAACTATCTATCTATGAGCGCTGGATTTTACGTTGTGACTGCCTATCCCACTGTCAGGATGAAACTTGGCCCAGGAACAGGGAATTCCAGCTGCTGGATCCCAAAGGAGAATTTTGACGATGAAAGTAATTAAAAGGCTGCACCTGGAGAAGCCTTGTCCAATTAAAAACAGCCATGGTTGTGGGGTGGGTGCGCTGGGGGGGCGGGGGAGAAGGGGAAGAGGGGAATTAAATAAAACACTCCTGACCTTATGGTATTCCACCAGGTCAGCTTAATTCATCATCTGGATTTCAGCTTCAGTGAGTAGCTTGCATACCAACTGCAAAATTCCAGACAGCATCTGTTGAGTGCTCTCAGTAGGCACTTTAATTGCCCCACCCTCTCCCCTGCACTCTGAAGCAGCCCCCAAGAAGCTACACTGGAGGCAGGGACGCGTTGGTGGACTGACACTCCAGTTGGTCATGTAAAGTTTCACGCATCCGCTCACACCTCCTCAGCCCAACAAAAAAAATCAGCCCTTTATGCCCAAGGAGGTGTTCCATTATTCCTCTTATTTGTAACTTTCCTCTTCCGGCAATATAATAGAGATATTCCAGATTAGTTAAATGTGTGAGTGCAAGACAAGTGATGCTGAAGCATCTTACTGTGTCAAGCTGAAGGGCTTGATGCTCACGTCAATTATGGTAAAATGATGATGATGATATCTGACCTGATGGCATATTCTGCCAGCATTTCTGGACCTATTGCCTTTCTCTTTCCTGGGTTATTCATCCCAAGTAAAGGATTGGTCCCAAACAACTTATTTGCCATCGTCTTCTGTGCTTGTAAAATCAGTTCCTTTCTAATGACAAAGTTATGGAAGGTGCAAGAAGCCTCTACGTCTCTGGAGCTGCTCATAGAACTACACTATAATGCTCCTGGTGATATTAATGGACACCAATGGTCTTTTCAACAATTCTTGTGGCAACACGCAAGGCCTTGCTGAATTTGTTTCTGCTTTCCATCTTTGGATGTCGAAGTGTCAGCTGCTAAAGGATTAAATAGCTACCCTTGGTCTCCTATCAATTACCCTGTAACAATGCTGTAACTGAGCATTTCAGGTATCCTAGTTTGCCTGAGAATAAATGAATCATGGCTGTTCGCCATGTAGTTGGCATTAACTTGCGTATTGAGGTAACTCGTGTCACTGTCAGGCCACTCAGGGAGTGAAATCTCTTTCTGTTCATAGTTTATTAGGCTATCAGATGTGCCTTTGCATGTGCCGGTCAGCATGGTAGCACAGTGGTTAGCACAGTTGTTTCACAGCTCCAGGGTCCCAGGTTCGATTCCCGGCTTGGGTTACTGTCTGTGCGGAGTCTGCACCTTCTCCCCGTGTCTGCGTGGGTTTCCTCCAGGTGCCCTGGTTTCTTCCCACAGTCCAAAGATGTGCAGGTTAGGTGGATTGGCCACGCTAAATTGCCCTTAGTGTCCAAAAATGTTAGGTGGGGTTACTCGGTTACGGGGATAGGATGAAGGTGTGGGCTTAAGTAGGGTGCTTTTTCCAAGAGCCGGTGCAAACTCGATGGGCCGAATGGCCTCCTTCTGCACTGTAAATTCTATGATTCAGATAGGTTGCACTTGTGCGAATCCAGCTCACTTGAAAAAGAGTCGATGTATTCTCTGCTTCGTCAATGTGGAAGTGAAAGAAATCAGAGGCATCCCTGGACCAAGCACCCATAAAGTGCCCAATGCAGAAACGATTTGCTAATTGATGTAGTTAATATTACCTAGGGGACCTGGAAAGATTCAGCTGTGCAAAGGTTTTGTATTTTTGTCACAGAAAAGGCAGTACTCTTGGAACACGGAGATTGAAACTCAGGTCCCAACAGCTGACATTTTGCTATCACTGTTAGAGGGAATTTGCAAACTTCTCATACAGGGCCTATGACAGAAAGCCAATAGGACCACTGTAGTCTGTAGACGTGGTAGTGTAGATACCTGAGTTTCACCATGACACACGCGCTGGGTTCCATTCTACCACCATATTCTCATCATCCTCAAGAACAATGGACTCTCCAGTGGAAATTTGCAGAGGTGTCTTTAAATTCTCAGCAAGTTTCAAAGCGTACTTTTACACGATCCAAAACTTCAGCTTCAAAGCAGGGCGGGTGACTCCCAACCAAAGTAGTCTTAAAGAACTGCACACCTTGGTGATGTTCCACCTTCGCATCCTGCCTGTCGAGCCCATTACTGTGTCAGCAGTGATTTTTATAGGGTAATAAGCAGTGAAAATGGAGGGAAATAGTGGAGGAAAATGTCCATATTTAATTGGTCCTCGTTACTGTCCGGTTACATGAGGCAAACAATGACAGCTACTTTCATAGATGAAGATTTGGTGCTTTGTTGCTAGACCATCTGAAAACAAGCATTTTAAAGTAAAATCCAGGCCGTATTAGGGAAAAATTGTGTAGAAAAGAGCATTCTGAGCACAATGCAATATTAATATCTAAGGTATGCAGTTGGTACAGCAACTAGAACAATGCAAACTAGCAATCACATTTCTACTATCTGCTTACATTGTTCCCGAATCGGCCAAAGCAGAGTTTTGCACAAATGGATTTAAATTCATTCACGCACTCTGCTTGCATGCCCACAACTACTCATGACATTTCTAAGTGATTATCATCAGACATTCAGAGCCAGTAAACATACCACTCAAAATCTTATTAAACTTTAATATTAAAGTGAGAAAAGTGCACCAGCTGCACTGCACCACTGTATTACGGTAGCACCTCTCCCACATGGTCTCATTACCAATGTTGAACCGCCAATTCATGTGAAATTAGCAGCATTATGCTATACATTTGATATCAGTGCAGTAGGATAGAACATGGAGCATGTTTGCTAATTCAGGATGAGTCAGGGAAATTTAACACTTCCATTGTCAATATGAAATCCAGCTGCCTATGATTACATAATCAGGTTTAACACCCATGTAAATCGTGTTCATATATTTTTCTTCAAGTCGTTTTATATTTAATGCAATCAGCAGTGTGCACCTTTACGGGCGTGATTTAATGGTCTTGCCGTGCCCGAATTGGTGACGTGAGAGGCCTCTCGCAAGATTCGCAATGATCGAAACATTTCGCAAGATTTAACGCACCCTCACTGGGCGAGATCCAGATTAACATCAGCCATTAAATGAGCCATGAGGCTTATTTAAATATGTCTGTGCCATATGCTCCTGGGTTCTCTGAACTCCTCTGAAGACCTCGCCTGGTCTCCACAGAGGTTGACTAGGCAAATGGTACCTGGGGGGGGGGGGGGTGGTCTCACAGGCCATAAGCGATCGCTGGGTTGTCGGGTTCTGGGAAGGGTGGTACCGTCGCACTCCTGCTGACACCCAGGCACCTTGGCATTGCTGCCCAGGCTGTCCTGACAATGCCATCCTGGCACTGCCGGTGCGCCTGGGTGGCACTGCCAGACTGGCAGGGGCACTTCCAGGGTGCCAGGTTTGCAGTGCCAAGGTGCCCAGGTGCCAGGTTGCCTATGCCAGAGGTTGGGCTCAGGGGTGCCTTGCCCATAGGAGGTGGGATGAGGGGCCTCGAGGACCCCTAAGAAAAGGTTAGGGGCAATGGGGGTTCTGGTGGCTGGGGGGGGGGGTCAAAAGATCGTGCCGGCATTTAGAAATGGGGCCCGTTTCACGGAATGATGTAAGTGTGGTCTTGACAGGGCATTGCCCAAAGAAAAACGTCGGAGTGCCGTTAAATGGTGGTGTCTTTCTCGGCGCTGCATGTGCTGAGAAACAGCCCGCTAAACGCGCTCAAAACAGGCCTCTCTTTCTGTCCCATTAAATCGTGCTCATAATTTATGGTAAGATACAATTATACACTTAACTTGGTAATCTGCAGTGGATACAATGTAACGTATCATGCATAAAGTGCTGTTGGAGTGCCAAAGCTATTTTAAATTATTCTTTTCCTGCCAGTTGCTTTTTAATGTTGTGTTTCTTTTTGACTTGTTTTATTTGTTTCTTAGTATTTTGGGGCATCAGAAATGTTCAACATACTTTTGTGGAAAACAAACTGAGGCTGGAACTGAACTTCAACAGAACAGGAAAATGGCAAAAAGGGTGGACTTGAAAAGCAAAAATTATAATGCATGCATTCATTTCAGTTCAAGGAATGACAAGTCATCTAATACATGCTGCAGAGGCAGGATAGTTTAACACTAATGATGGAGGTTGCTTTAATACCAAACCAATTTAATTATTTTACTGTTAAAATGACACAAGAAGAGAGAATGTCAAGGATTCAGACCAGCATATAATAATCTAAAATATGAATCAATGTGCATGCTAGCTGTGCATATACTAAACCGGTGACAGGTCCTTGAATCATTGCTCAGTAGGAGCTGGCAGTGGACAGTCAGCACCTACAATTATGCTGCCAACCAAATTTGCAAGTCCAGATAATGACCGAGGACAACTGGGTTCACAGACATCAGTTCAGCACCAAGGCAGGTGTACAACTGTGCCACCAGCTACAATGTCCCTTGTGCTTAATCCTCAAATGCGAAAATAAACTTTTGGCAGAATTTTATGGCCCCTCCCGCCAATGGGTCTTCGGGTCCCACTGAAGTCAATGGACCTTTGAATGGCTTGCTGCATTCTGCGGACTTGCCCCCACCTACCCCCACTGCAACAGGGCCCTAAAATGCAACCATTGATTACCATTGGCAACACTGTCACAAATAGACCAATAGAAGAATGGGAGTGCAAAAACAAAATTGTATATAAGTGGCAGATTGTCTGCATTTTGTTCGGCAATGGTGTGTAGCATGCATATTTGTGCCATGTACACTCTAAATGGTACTGTTGGCTAGTCTTACCTTGACAATTATGTGTATCTACTGCATGTATTTCCAGATGCAATGGATAATGCATACTGAGTTCAGCCTCCCTGGCGTTTACCTTGAAGTGTCTATATTTCTTTAAATTTTTACCAGCAGTACTCCTACTAACATAACATTTTCCATACTGCTTTTGCAAACTCACAAGTAGTAATATGGGGTGAAAATTTGTTGTGAATGTTAAATAAATTTGAAGAGGATGAAGCATCCAAAACTTCAATGGGTACAAATCCTGCTCTGCACCATTCCTGCCCACGCCATAGCCATCATTAAAATATTGTTCCATACAACGAGATCGCTAAACGTGCAGTACAACTTAGCTATAAACAGCAGTTGATTAGTCAGAATTTTATCAATAATTTAAGAACAGCCTTTGCTGACAGCCGGTCCTGCTTTCTGTAAATCTAGGAATTAACTAGTCAGTGGCAGGAAAACAAGAAGCCAAAAAAAAAAAAAAATTGCTTTCAAGGAAAATAAATTGTTCTGATCACTGCACATCACCTGAACATTTATTGGAATTAATTAACCACATGGAATGCAGGGATGGTGCGTTTGAAGTGATTTCAGATGTGAAGTTTGGATTTAAATCTAGATTGTTTGCATTCTTCTCTCCAGCTTTTCAGCCGCTATGTCTGCACTTTGAAAGCTAAAGCTGAGCTTGCCTGAAACATAAGCACTTTCGTTTTCAGTATGAGGGAAAGGGCATGAGGTCTAACAAGCAATCCCTTTTTGATAGATCTTGCCTGAATTGGCAGGGTCCTACTGGGGATGTCCCAATTGGTCCAGAATTGGAAAATTTCAGGAAAAATCCAAACATTAATTGTGGATGATTTTTCTTTCCATGTAAAATACTTGAACCCAATGTACCAACACGTGCAGTGATTGGTAACAAGGAGGATCTGCTTGCTTATTATTATTTGAAACAATCCATTGACCTGACAAAATAAATGATTTTAATGGTCTTTCTCTTATTACATTCATTTATTTAAAAAGCAGTCCAGTGCTATAACACTACCGCACTGAAAAAATTTCCTTTCTAGAAATCAATAATAATTTGATGTCACTGTAAGAGTGACATGAGACACACATAAAAATGAGCTACCACTTTTAATGTTATTATATCTCTCAGAATGCAGCTGCACTGTGCCAAATATTTCATTCTAATCCAACCCTAGCTGTAAGAATACTTTCAGTAAAACCTAATTTGTAAGCCAACATGGTGGACTTAATGACTGGCAGCAAGGTTTCTTCAACAGATTTCATGGGGCATGATCCAAAGATAATAGGTTTTCAGCCCAATGACAATCCAATTACAATGCCAATCAAAGACAACTTTGCACATTCTAATTATCAGATTTAGCTGTCAGTTCAAATACAAACATAACAGTTTCATTTAAATAAAAATTTAATTTATAAAAAAGGACTTAGTCTGTGATTTATTAAGACTGAAACAGCAGTCTAACATACTCCCTGCATAATGCAATATAATCGACGCAACATTGAGACAATCAAAAAGCCATGTTTCTCAAACATCTGTCATTCTGTCCTTTTCAAAGAAATTGTGTGAAATTCGGTGATAGAACATAGATATTAATATTTAACTCGACAACAACATTTTAACCCTTCAATGTTTACAGTGGCATTTTCACACCTGTCCAAAAATGATAGGATTAAGCATTTCTTTCCCCTTGATTAAGTCATTATATTAATCAAGACATATTCAATTGGTTTGAAATTTATTCTGACATCTTATTATTATAAATGTATAATATTCAGTATGTTATCTGCTTTTTGAATTTATTGACAGTTTATAGAGGACAGAGCTACACATTTTATACATTCTCATTTGCCAGTACTTACACATGCAGCTTAAAAGCATAGAGCAGTCATTCATTAGAGAGAAAACTAACCATCATTTGTAATCGTGGTTATTGAATTTAAGCGATTTGAGGTGACGTGGGTCTGGTCTGAAAGAAACTATCCCAGTCAGGAACTTGAATGGTATTACCTAATACTGAAGTTATATTCATATTTTTTCCAACAATTGTACAAATTCTATTAGCTACAAGACAGCACACCAAAATATTACTCATATTATTACTGTATTTTCTATTACTCTATTGTTAATGCACACATCACTTCAGGGTTCCAATTATTTACAACTTGGGTACATCCATCCTCTTGTAAATATTTAAGTGCGATTAAATTGTTACCCATTTTATCCTACCGGATGCACTACCCTATCGTTACCTATTCAGTATTTTTCCTTCATAAGAACATAGGGAACAGGAGTAGGCCAACTTCATGTCCATGCTGCCACTGTTCCTTTTAATCCATGGGATTCAAATCTGCTGGTAAGACTATTATGTGGCACTTTATCAAAAGCCTTTTGAAAATCTATGTACCCCACATCAACTGCATTGCCCTCATCAAAAAAATCAGTCAGGGGCCAACGTCATGATTGGTTGGCACCACCTATAGACAACTCTTAAAGATGACGAGAGAAGCTGCTGACAATTATGTAGAAAGTGAATCTGGCATGAGAAATGTTGAAGAGTGACGCAATATGGGAGAAAATGGGCATTTCCCCCTCAGCCTCTGCCAGAAGGCAAGTTTCCAGGTCCCCCCGTGAAGGAGGAAGAACCCTCGGAGGATGCAGCATTACATCCTCTCTCACAACTAAGCACCATCACAGATACTGACCCCTTGGCTGGGACAATGGCATCAAAGGGGAGTCACACACTCACTGATGAGGAGACTTCACATTCGCACGTGCAGCTGCCAAAGAGTGTGATGATGCAGGCCTCAAGCAGTCTGAGGTGTGTCCAGAGACTGATTCCAAATCAGATGATGAGCCTCTGGTGTTGTCCATAAGGCAGTTACATGCTGGATATCCAGCGAGAGATCCATGAAAATTTGCTGGATATACCAGAGGGGTTGCCTGCTCTTGCGTGGACTGTGGAGGTCCATCCAGGCCACGTGCAGTGTGATCACCCACTTTTTGGAGCGCCAATCTTCCTCCATGGACAGATTGGCGACAGTCCTGTAAGGCCAATCGAATGCATCGCAGATGCAATCGTTGGCATGCTCTCAAACCTGCACACCATCTCCCTGGCTCCGAGCTCAGGAGCATCGACCCTGGGTGACAGGGGAACTGGGAGCTTGACACAGGCCCAGCTGCTGGGACTTCACTGGTTGGCACGGAGGACCCGCTGGAGGATGAGCAGCATTTGATTCCATCTGCAAACATATCTCAAAGCCCTTCGGATGTGGGTGGCATGACTGAAGATTCTTCTGTGTCTCAGCAGGAATCTTCTAAAATGACGGGTGATGCAAGCCCTCAGCTGCATAGAAGTTGCCAGCTGAGGTAACTGAGGGAAAGGGAGATGGCAGATCAGCTGTGAGTGGGGAGGGGGTGGAGCACAGCACTGCAGCTCCACAACACTTTAGACAAGATCCACATTAGTCACAAAGAGGAACATATGGGTGACTTGCTCACTTGTTCATAATCCTTTCGCATTTCCAAATAAACACACCTCTCACATACCGCAATGCTGATGATTTAACTATGTGCTGTGACTGTGGCACTTGGATCTCAAGGGTATTGTGATCTTGTGAATGTTGAAGGAGGGCAGGAGGAATTGTGTTTCATGCAGGGAAATGGATAGTGTGTAGATGGTGTGACAAGACTCATTCATGACACATGGGCAAAGGATTGTCTGAATGGCCCCCATGCATGTCCAACACAGTGACATTCCAGACTATTGAAACCTTTGGCACAATAAGGCATCACTGGTGCCACAGCTATTCATGCAGTCACACAACCGGGCCTTCAATCTAAACACTACCGTGTTCCCTCACCTCATCCTCACCCTCATCCTCCCAGGGTTGCCCCTATTTGCTGTGCCTATATCCTCCAAAGCATCTCCTCTTTGGATAGTTAGATTATGGAGAGCACAGTAAACCATGATCACCAGGGACATACATGAGGGGGAAAACTGCAATGCCCCACCAGATCAGAATAGAGATCTGAATCTAATCTTCAGGAGATTGCTCCACTATGGGCCTGATGCTCCCATGCCTCTCATTGTACCTACTTTCCACCTCAGTTCTGGGCACTCTCCCAGATTATCTATCTCTTTGTGGATACCCCTTGTCATATATCAGCCATTAGTCCAAAGAATCAGGACCACTGAATAGATATGGCATTTTTCAGTTTGAAGGATGAAGGAGTTATGCCTGCTGCCCAGGTACCTGGCGCACACCCGCGCGATCTGCCATTGATGATCACAGACAAGCTAGATATTTAGTTAGTGGAAGCCGTACCTGTTGATGAAGATGCAGGAGCCAATATGGCCAATGTATGTACAATCAATGTCTCCCAGTACCTTGGGGAATCCTGCAATCACCACAAATCCCTGTGTGTTAGGATGCCGGACAAGACCCCAATTTTTGTTAGGATACCAGATGAGAAACCCCAAACAATTTGCAATTTGTAAAACTGTGAGGAAAGGATGACTCTGACTAATGGGTATCTTTTAAGTTAAAATAAACTTTAATTTAAACACAGAATTAACCACATTAAAATCAAAGAGATAGCTTTACAATTAACAGTTAAACAGTTCTTAAATAAAAGGAAAAGGTTTAACTCATTATCTACAAGTGCCACTTTATACATTCCAACTAAGCAACCCAATACAGTTCAAAATCTCCTCGTAAATAAAGTTAGCAAATCAGGATTACTTACAGACCTTTTCAGGAAGAGCCTGAAAATCGTTCTGTCTTGACAGACTCAAATCCTATGACAAAACTGCCAAAGGTTACAGACAAGACAGACTGGCTCCTCCCATTAACTATATCATCTATATCCCACTACGTTATCCCATGGCCTGCTTAGCCAGAAGTAAATACCATCCCTCATTAATTATCAACACACCAGGGAACATCCTTTCTGTAAAAAGTATTCTAATAACCATCCATATGTAAACAAGTAAATGGTTAGAATCTATAATCTCCTTACTTTTATGACAGCTTAATTACAGCTTTAGTAGACATACTGCCTGTATGTATTTGAACCCAGGGTTTTTAATAACATTACTTCAACGAAATATAAAATATAATATATAACAACCTCCTACATTCATCACAGGTTCTCTGCAGTTGGAAGAGAACATCCCAGTGAGCATGTCACAGAGCGATGTGACCCTGGCCCTTGATAGCCTGAGCCTTCTCCTGCATTGAGTCTCTAACAATTGCAGAAAGCTCTTTCTCAGCCTGTAGACTCTCGGGGCTGCAGAAGACCTGCAGAAGCGATTTTAGGGGCTGATTTAGCACACTGGGCTAACTCGCTGGCTTTTAAAGCAGACCAAGGCAGGCCAGCAGCACGGTTCAATTCCCGAAACAGCCTCCCCGAACAGGCGCCGGAATGTGGCGACTAGGGGCTTTTCACAGTAACTTCATTGAAGCCTACTCGTGACAATAAGCAATTTTCATTTTTTCATTTTCATTGGCATGTTGAAATGATGCTTCTGTTGTCTGGACTACTCTGGAGGAATTCTGGAGTATCCAGGAGATGAGGATTGAATAATACGCTCCTATTCCGGATACACTACTGTTCGGAATATGCACAGTAGCATTCTGGGCACTTTTCAAATTGTGTCAACAAAAGGTAAGTGTTTTGTAATATATATCTGCCAGTCAACTCTTTACATTTCATGGGCGCGATTCTCCGACCCCCCACCGGGTCAGAGAATCGCCGGGGGCCGACGTGAATCCCGCCCCCGCCGTGTCGCGAATTCTCCGTCACCGGAGATTCGGCGGGGGTGGGAATCACGCCGCACCGGTCGGCGGGAATCCCCTGGCGATTCTCCGGTCTGCGATGGGCCGAAGTCCTGCCGCTGTCAACCCACGCCAGCTGGCGTGGATTGAACCACCTTTGGGACAGCGGGACACAGCGGCGCGGGCGGGCTCCGGGGTCCTGGGGGGAGTGCGGGGCGATCTGGCCCCGGGGGGTGCCCCCACGGTGGCCTGGCACGCGATCGGGGCCCACCGATCCGCGGGCAGGCCTGTGCCTTGGGGGCACTTTTTTCCTTCCGCCTTTGCCATGGTCTCCACCATGGCGGAGCGGAAGAGACCCCCCTCTACTGCGCATGCACGGGGATGCCGTGAGTGGCCGCTGACGCTCCCACGCATGCGCCGCACGGCAAAGTCAGTTTCGGCCAGCTGGCGGGGCACCAAAGGCCTTTCCCGCCAGCTGGCGGGGCGGAAATCAGTCCAGCTCGGGCCTAGCCCCTCTAGGTGAGAGCTTGGCCGCTCAAGATGCGGAGACTTCCGCACCTTTGTGGCGGCGTGATGCCGGACTGATTCGCGCCGCTTTTGGCACCGGTCGGCGGACATTGCGCCGATATCGGAGAATCCCGCCCCATATTTCCAAAACTATTTTTATTCAGTTTTTAATTTCCCAACATCTGTTGCGTTGCATAGCTGATGTGATCTAATCAAGTTTAAAGATGATTATATTTTGGGAATAGGGAAAGTTAAGGTAAGGAGCTGAAAGGGAAAATAAAAAATTGTATCTCAGCTTTAAGCCACAATTAGGCACAAGAATTTTGAGAAACAGAGTAAAAGTTCTTCAAACAATGAATCTACCATTAATTCACATCAGACATGGGTAGAACTGGAGATTGGTAAACCTATCTCAAAATAAATCAATCACATCATTTACCTACTGAAAGCTTTCGTAGATGGTTCAATGGGAAAATGATGGAGTCAATTTTGATCTTTGCTACCTGGGGATTAACCTGACAAAGTAGATTTCTGCCCTACAGAATGCACTCAATTTTCAATCTACTGATTTCAATTAAATAAAAAATTGGGTGGATTCCATAATGCATGAGGGATTCATGCCAGCAGATCATTATCTGGGCAGCTAAGATGGCACCTGTGACAGCATGGCACCTTTAAGGGGGTGGACTCGATGGACCTTGAGACCAGCTCAGAGCCAATCATGTGGGAGTGCCCAAACCCCAGCCAATAGGGAGTTTGCACAAGGCCCTGGGAGCAGGAAACTGGGCAGTGTGGACCCCAGAATCCTCGGGTGAAATTTAACGGAAACATTTCTAAGTGTCATTTCTGGCGCGAATGTTTCTCGCCGGCCGTGTTGGCGAGATCGCGGCCCATATTTAACACTACTTAGCAACCGGAAATGAGCCCCCACGAGCTCCTCGCCATTATTAGCTCTCTTCCTGCCTGTTTCTTCAGACTCACACCTCAGCGCCTCACCACTAACAAGGGGGAGCTGCCATTAAACGCTCCCTCACCACTCACTCCCAGTCAACGCACAAGCATGGCAGTGCACAGATCTGCTCCTCGCTTTTAGGATGCCGACCTGGCCAGGCTTCTCAATGCTGTGTTTATGATCGCGGGCCAGGCCACCGTGGGGGCACCCCCCGGGGCCAGATCGCCCCGCGCCCCCCCCAGGCCCCGGAGCCCGCCCGCGCCGCCTTGTCCCGCCGGTAAGGTAGGTGGTTTAATCTACGCCGGCGGGACAGGCATTTTAGCGGCGGGACTTCGGCCCATCCGGGCTGGAGAATCGCGCGGGGGGGCCCGCCAACCGGCGCAACGCGATTCCCGCCCCCACCGAATCTCCGGTGCCGGAGAGTTCGGCAACCGGCGGGGGCAGGATTCACGGCAGCCCCCGGCGATTCTCCAACCCGGCGGGGGGTCGGAGAATCTCGTCCCTGATCTTCGTGCTTGTCCCTCAGCATCCACCAGCACAACCCCATCATGTCTAGGTGCGATGAACACACATGCCACCTGCTGTGGATCCCCACTGACCCATCAAGCGTGTGGCTCACAATGCCCTCTCTTTGTCCCAACAGGAGAAGATAGCCCATAATAAGATGGAAAAGGGGGCAAAAAAAACATAAATTTGTGTCCTCTTCCCCTGTGAGCAACAGGCACTGGAAATCACGGGGTTGACTGAGGAGAGAGCAGTCACTGACAACCAGGTTGGCCTGCACCACAGAGATGAGGGTCCACTGCCACTTCATCCAGATGAACTGACTCAAGTAAATTGTTCATGTCAGAGAAAATGATCCTTCCTGACGACATTACAGGATCGCCACCCGATGGGACAGGGCCATCAGGAGTCATTCCCACCCCGCCACCCAAGATACCACCTCAGAGGAGAGTTCTGAGGAGACCATCATTGACGTGCCACAGCTACCACCCGCACCTTCCACCAGCACCGAAACACACACTTCGGTGGGCAACATTACTGGACAGGCTTCTGGGACACAATCTGGTGAGCACCACACCATCGCTGATGCACATCAGGTGCAAGCAGTTCCAAAGGAGTCAACAGTCAGAGGTCTGCTGGATCCCAGGACTCAGCTGAGCCCCTGTCAGATGCCGAGTCTCTGGACAAGGTTATACCAGAGATGATGCAGATGATAGGACTCAGCTATGAGATTCATGAGGGGATGTGAGCGACATTCCATTGAGTGCATAGCCGACTCCAAAGGCTACATGTGCAGGAGATGATGCCGACAATGCGTGGCATTGCGGCAAACACTGCTGGGGTGGTGACCACAATGGAAAACCTGGAGCACGACGTCACTGTCTTGAGTGGTGGTGCCCAAGGCATAACTCAGTCTGTGATGCCATGGCTGAGGGCCTCGACATCACGTACCAGTCGATGAGCGACATGTTACAGGTGCAGGAGGACACTGCCCAGTCACTGTGCAGCAATGCTGAGAGCGTTAACACACTGGTGCAGGTAATGGGGAGTCACCAGGACTGACAGAGCCAGATGACACGAAGGCCTAAGGAGCTCACTCTCGCTGCCCCTCCATCCCATGGAGACCTCCAGGGCCCTACGGTGTAAGGTTTTCGGGCAATTCGGCCCTTTTTGGACTGCCCAAGAATAAAACTCAGAGACTGTAAACTGACTTTTCAGCCAAGAGAACGGAACCAGTTTTCCCAGCAGGCTTGGTCCACTGAGCTGAGTAGGGACATAAGTACATAAGTATTTACAAACCCCCCCCTAGGAGCTACAAGGAAGAAGGAGCCAGACAACGAGATAACATCAAAACACAGACAAAGGGGCACGGGAATACACAGGAGGCTCGCCTGCAAGCAGGACAATGGGATGGTCATAGCCCCATGCAAATGTAAATGACTTTGCCTCCACCAGAGCAGAATCCAATCAACACCCCATCAACATAGCAGCTATCTCCGGAGCAGATGGAAGTCTTTGAAAATCTTCAAGGGAGCTCAACCTCGTTATCTCAAAAAAACAGACTGGAGGCGGACCTAGGGGAGGTACTCCCATCTCGACAGGTCTGACCGGCTCAAAGGGGGCAGGACCAGCGGGAACTTTAAACCTTACCTTTTTCAATATAAAAGGGGCTGTGTTTTCGATTGGGGGGCTCTTCGTTCTTGGCTCGACCTCTGCACCCCTGACTTGACCTCTGCAGCCTGTGACCGTAAGTACCCTGCAGCAGCTTGCGAAACTCCCTTGACTTTAATAGTGGTTGAGGCTTTGGGGAAGGGAACTTGTTTTGTGCCTTGTGCTATTGCTAAAAACTGTGTAATCATAAGAATTTTCGTTGTGTCCGTTATATTACTTTTGAATAGACTTAGTTTGTATTAGAGCATAAGATTTTATTGTATTTTCTTCTGTTGATGATTTTGACCTGGGTTTTGCAATAAACCTTGATTTGATGATAATTGGAGTCGTTTAAATTCTTCAATCTTTCACCAGCGATCTCTGACCAAGTCATTGTTAAAATACTCCTCACCTTAATTCCGGGTTCAAGAATCGAGGGTCATCTTGAGCGATTCACTCAGGACAGACTGCTGGTTAGGAAATAAACAGCAGTGTCCTATTCTCTCTCTTGGGAAAGCTACTCTAGTGGAGTAGGAACCGGGTGGGTGTTGCACCACCGGCAAGAGAGAGAATCACCTGGGTATTGGTAGGGGTCTGGAGATCTGTGTGATATAAGTCTCAGGCTGTCGGTTAGGAATAAACGGCAGGCTTGAATCAGTGCTCTCTTCAGTGGAAGTGTCCCAGTGCGACATCCCCTGGCCTCTGAAGTTTCAGTGCCAGCTGGAGAGAGACACACACAGATATTCAAACCCCAGATATCGGCCCAGTAGTGGAGTAGCGGAGATGGCACCCTCTACAATGGCGAGTCAGGCAGGAGCCCGGTGGTTTGGAGTATGTGACTTGGCAGAGGGGGTGAGGGAACGAAGTAAAATGGAGGAAAGAATCTCCTCGTATTTGTGGCAAAAGGTCAACCTCACCAAACCTTGGGTCTCAGAATTAATCAATGCGGAGCAACCGGTAATGGCAGCGGCTGCATGGACAGACAGTAAGGCGCACAAAAAGCACTTGGAGAAGGCAGTTTGGCTGGTTTGCCTGTCCGAGCAGGTAGTCAAAACAGAGGATAGGGTCGAAGAGTTAGAGCAGGAGTTGAGAGAAGTGAGGGCCAGCGCAGGGGACAGCGCTAGCGCAGCGGAACGACTGCGGGAAGAAATGACAGAAATGAAACAGGAAAGCGAGTCTAACCGGTGTGAGAAGGACTATCTCCACTGCCAGATAGTGGAGGGTAAAGAAAAGGAACGGAGGCTCCAGGAACTCTATGCTCGGAGTACAGAGCAGTGTAGGAAGCTGGAGGGGAAGTTCCGGGACATCCAGGCAGCGTACCGAGTGGCTCGCGAGGAAGTAGGGGACTGTGCCCATGGGCCGTGCCAGGCATGAATAACGGAGTTGGAGGAGGCCTTGTCCAAGGTCAGGGGACAGATACACCTGGTAGGTCCAGGGGGGTCCCCAAGGGGCAAGGTGCTCCTCGCAGCGGATGATTCCCCACAGGCCAAGGGGAATAGACCGCCTCCTGAGGCACCGGGATCGTGCCCGGGTCGGCAGGCGGGGAGCGGACTGCACGTTCAGGGGCAAGTCCAAGGGGGGTCGGCAGGGTACCCCCAGCTGGAGGCGTGTCCGCCTGGTTTCGTATGTGGGTCCCCATGGGATGGGGACAGGCCACTGCCTGGGATGCCGGTGACGGGGCCGGGTCAGCAGGTAGGGTTTGGACCGCCCGGTCAGGGGCAGGTCCAAGGGGGGCCAGTGGTGTATCCCCAGATAGCGGCGTCTCCTATATGGGTAGTTAGCCCGGGGACAGGGGGGCTACCCAACGAGGCAGGGGAGCTGGACAGTGGGGAGGAGGAGCAGGAACCCCAGGTAGGGCAGATGTGCCCTGTCAGGCAAAGAAGGTATGGTCCCCCGGCGGGGATGGCAAACAGGGGACCGGTTGAGGGCGACATTATCGTTCCTCATGGGGCATCCGCGCTCAGGGGGATGGTGGCCCACGTTCCTAGACTAACTCCAAAGGGGGATCCGTCGCTGCATTTTATGGAGGTGGAACAGGCTGCCAACATCAATGACTGCGACGAAGGGGAGCAAATAAAGATGCTCCTGATAACCCTAGATGCCCAGCTATGCAGGACAGTGACCTCTGGGAATGGGGGAAGACCTGACACCTGGGCGGCAGCACAGACTGCTGTTCTGGAGGCAATGGGCTTGAATCTGGGGAGCCCTTTCATGAGGGTGGGGGAAACCAAGCAGCAACCAGGGGAATCTCCCACCATGTTCGCAGACAAACTGTGGACTGTCTATATGGAGGCATGCGGGGTTCAAGCGGATAGACGGAATTTAGGGGAAAGAACCGCCCACTGGCTGAAGACCCTAGTTGCCAACTGTCTCCCTAACGTTAGGGCAAAAGCCGAACACTGGTTCGACCCGCAGAGTCCGGACCTTAATGAGGAAGAGGTCCTTAGGAAACTTACCCTCGCATATCGTAATGGGGAGAGGGGTGAGGACAAGCCCCTTAAGGGTAGGGTGCATGAAATCGCGCCAGCAGCCCCTAAGAGAGAGTGGAAGCATGAGGGCACCTGGACCTCCGACGAGAAACCGGTATGCTACGGGTGTGGGAAGGCCGGGCATTTCAAGAGGGAATGTAAAAACCCTAGCAAGCAGGAGAGGGCTCCCCCAGTAGAGAGTCAGACCCCGGCGGCAGGAGCAGCTGCCCCGGAAACCTTCGAGGTAAAGAAACTTTTAGCCTTTTTGCAGAGCCTAGCAGCTGGGTCGGGACAGGTGGCAATGGCAACGGGCCAGGGCCTGCCCGCACCCACACCACAAGAACCCGTATGACTACCCAGGGAGCAGCCTCAGGAAAAAGGGAGCGCAGGGGTAGTTCTAGCCCCAGACCCTGGTCCGGTCCAGGTGCAGGGTCCCATTCTGGAGGCTGCCTCAGCGGCTATTTGCAGTTTAAATCCCTTAAGGTGGGACCCATGCGAACGCCACATCAGTCAATTTAAATTGTTCCACCCCATAAGGGCAAGAAAGAGCAAGGTGGGGGGAAGACTGGGGGTGGTAGTGGAGAAACCCCCCGTAGAATTAACGACGGTGGGGGAGGTCCCTGACTCCACGGTCACACAACCGGTGACAAGGTGCTGTCCCGAAGGGGCAGTCCCAAAGAAACCGACCGTGCTGCAAGCACCCAGCCCAGGGACAGTAACGATTCCCAAGCCCTTACCTGTGGGTCAGGTAGCCTGCCTTAGTATAGAGGCTAAGGAGGCGGAGGAAGTGGAAGTATCACCTTGGGCTTGGGAACCAGTCAGGGGACGAAGGAGCAATCGGGTCTCCAAGCCCCCTCTAAGATGGTCCCCATCACACCTCCCTAGAACCCGGTCCCGCAGTAAGGGGGCCCGAGTAGAAGGGAACGCTGAGGGATCCCCGAACCCTGTTGGGGAAGGAGAGGCAAGGGGCAGCCCGAACCCCCGGGAGGGGACGGTCTGGCCCGAGCCATTCGACCAAACAGGCGGACTGCCCCAGTTTAGCGGGGCACAGTTTTAATTTGGCCACCCGGAGACGGGTGGCATTGTATATATCATATTCCTTTTTCTTTCCCCCTGCTAGTTCTAATTAGTGTGTAGTTGTGTGTGAAGTATTTAGGATCGTGGGAACACAGAAGCGCCTGGTGCAAGGGTAAAATGATGAAGCACCAGGCACTAGGACCCTGGTGCAGCCGGGCTGTAAACACAGAATCACAGACAGGCTGCGGCAACTTCAAAGCGGGAGCTGCTGCTGCCGCCGGATAGCGGCAGGCACTAGGACCCTGGTGCAGCCGGGCTGTAAACACAGAATCACAGACAGGCTGCGGCAACTTCAAAGCGGGAGCTGCTGCTGCCGCCGGATAGCAGCAGGCACTAGGACCCTGGGGAGCCGGGCTGTGGACACAGAATCACAGACAGGCTGCGGCAACTTCAAAGCGGGAGCTGCTGCTGCCGCTGGATAGAACCCATGCACTTTAAGGTAGGTAGGGCTGTAGAGGCAAGGATGTGTTTTGTTTTTTACAGATGGGGCACCCGACGAGGTGGAGTCTGATGATCTTGGCGATGGTGGGACCGGGAGAACTCCGCAGAGGCGAGACAGAAGAGTCCTTCGACTGACCGGGTTAGGGTGACTGAGGGCAGGCGGGTGTGTTTAACCTGTGAGGGGGACGTTCCTTTGGGGAGATGGTGGTGGCCCAGGAAGCTGAGGCTGGACATGAGGGATCGGTCCTCGGACTGGGAACGCCTGGACACCAACACCTAACGGACCATCACGGGGTCACCGGGTAGGATCACCGTTTGCGGGGATAAGGGGTGGGCTTCTGACCAGGGCATTTATTTGTGTTCATGGGGATCTACCAAGGCATGTCCACAAGGGGCACTAATCACTTTTGTAAGGTGGTGGCAGAACCCAGGGAACGGGATAAATTGACCGCACTGGGGAGGGATGTGTAACGCCCAGGGAAGGGATGACTGTAAAAGCTACCGAACTGCTGGTTCAGGTAAAGCGACCCCTGCCCACAGCCCAACCGATCGACCCTCACAACTGTCCGATCACCACCAGGGGGGGGCCTGAGAATGGTTGAGTGTTTGCCCCCACAAAGAAAATGTTGTACAGGGGGTACATTATGCTGTCGCCTCAGTTGGACTAAACCTCTCAGCTGCAGGTATCGACGATGGAGAAAAAATGAAGAGCCTTCAACGGGAAGAAGCGAAGTGCAGCCAAGAAAGGAGGATCCTTGGTGAAATAAAGAGATGCAATTGTAAATAGTTGTATGGATTCGCGGGTTTCAGTTACTTGATTGTGATATATGTACAGGGACCCTTACGTTTGGGGTTCCGGTGAAATGTGTACTTGATTGTGATATATGTACAGGGACCCCTACGTTTGGGGTTCCGGTGAAATGTGTATATGTTACTGTGTGTTTGAATTAAGTATGGTCTTGTCTTTCCCTTTCATTGAAATCAGGGGTAGCCTAGATTAAGGGAACTGTCTTGGGACTTGTAGTTTTGCATGTTGTTGAGGGGGGGGCCTACGGTCCACACAAAAGGAAATGATTGCCCTTCACCTGTGTCGATACGGTCCAAGCAGGTAGGGACGTATCGAAGGGGCATCTGTAAGGTTTTCGGGCAATTCGGCCCTTTTTGGACTGCCCAAGAATAAAACTCAGAGACTGTAAACTGACTTTTCAGCCAAGAGAACGGAACCAGTTTTCCCAGCAGGCTTGGTCCACTGAGCTGAGTAGGGACATAAGTACATAAGTATTTACAAACCCCCCCCTAGGAGCTACAAGGAAGAAGGAGCCAGACAACGAGATAACATCAAAACACAGACAAAGGGGCACGGGAATACACAGGAGGCTCGCCTGCAAGCAGGACAATGGGATGGTCATAGCCCCATGCAAATGTAAATGACTTTGCCTCCACCAGAGCAGAATCCAATCAACACCCCATCAACATAGCAGCTATCTCCGGAGCAGATGGAAGTCTTTGAAAATCTTCAAGGGAGCTCAACCTCGTTATCTCAAAAAAACAGACTGGAGGCGGACCTAGGGGAGGTACTCCCATCTCGACAGGTCTGACCGGCTCAAAGGGGGCAGGACCAGCGGGAACTTTAAACCTTACCTTTTTCAATATAAAAGGGGCTGTGTTTTCGATTGGGGGGCTCTTCGTTCTTGGCTCGACCTCTGCACCCCTGACTTGACCTCTGCAGCCTGTGACCGTAAGTACCCTGCAGCAGCTTGCGAAACTCCCTTGACTTTAATAGTGGTTGAGGCTTTGGGGAAGTGAACTTGTTTTGTGCCTTGTGCTATTGCTAAAAACTGTGTAATCATAAGAATTTTCGTTGTGTCCGTTATATTACTTTTGAATAGACTTAGTTTGTATTAGAGCATAAGATTTTATTGTATTTTCTTCTGTTGATGATTTTGACCTGGGTTTTGCAATAAACCTTGATTTGATGATAATTGGAGTCGTTTAAATTCTTCAATCTTTCACCAGCGATCTCTGACCAAGTCATTGTTAAAATACTCCTCACCTTAATTCCGGGTTCAAGAATCGAGGGTCATCTTGAGCGATTCACTCAGGACAGACTGCTGGTTAGGAAATAAACAGCAGTGTCCTATTCTCTCTCTTGGGAAAGCTACTCTAGTGGAGTAGGAACCGGGTGGGTGTTGCACCACCGGCAAGAGAGAGAATCACCTGGGTATTGGTAGGGGTCTGGAGATCTGTGTGATATAAGTCTCAGGCTGTCGGTTAGGAATAAACGGCAGGCTTGAATCAGTGCTCTCTTCAGTGGAAGTGTCCCAGTGCGACATCCCCTGGCCTCTGAAGTTTCAGTGCCAGCTGGAGAGAGACACACACAGATATTCAAACCCCAGATATCGGCCCAGTAGTGGAGTAGCGGAGATGGCACCCTCTACAATCATTGTAGAGGGTGCCATCTCCGCTACTCCACTACTGGGCCGATATCTGGGGTTTGAATATCTGTGTGTGTCTCTCTCCAGCTGGCACTGAAACTTCAGCGGCCAGGGGATGTCGCACTGGGACACTTCCACTGAAGAGAGCACTGATTCAAGCCTGCCGTTTATTCCTAACCGACAGCCTGAGACTTATATCACACAGATCTCCAGACCCCTACCAATACCCAGGTGATTCTCTCTCTTGCCGGTGGTGCAACACCCACCCGGTTCCTACTCCACTAGAGTAGCTTTCCCAAGAGAGAGAATAGGACACTGCTGTTTATTTCCTAACCAGCAGTCTGTCCTGAGTGAATCGCTCAAGATGACCCTCGATTCTTGAACCCGGAATTAAGGTGAGGAGTATTTTAACAATGACTTGGTCAGAGATCGCTGGTGAAAGATTGAAGAATTTAAACGACTCCAATTATCATCAAATCAAGGTTTATTGCAAAACCCAGGTCAAAATCATCAACAGAAGAAACACAATAAAATCTTATGCTCTAATACAAACTAAGTCTATTCAAAAGTAATATAGCGGACACAACGAAAATTCTTATGATTACACAGTTTTTAGCAATATCACAAGGCACAAAACAAGTTCCCTTCCCCAAAGCCTCAACCACTATTAAAGTCAAGGGAGTTTCGCAAGCTGCTGCAGGGTACTTACGGTCACAGGCTGCAGAGGTCAAGTCAGGGGTGCAGAGGTCGAGCCAAGAACGAAGAGCCCCCCAATCGAAAACACAGCCCCTTTTATATTGAAAAAGGTAAGGTTTAAAGTTCCCGCTGGTCCTGCCCCCTTTGAGCCGGTCAGACCTGTCGAGATGGGAGTACCTCCCCTAGGTCCGCCTCCAGTCTGTTTTTTTGAGATAACGAGGTTGAGCTCCCTTGAAGATTTTCAAAGACTTCCATCTGCTCCGGAGATAGCTGCTATGTTGATGGGGTGTTGATTGGATTCTGCTCTGGTGGAGGCAAAGTCATTTACATTTGCATGGGGCTATGACCATCCCATTGTCCTGCTTGCAGGCGAGCCTCCTGTGTATTCCCGTGCCCCTTTGTCTGTGTTTTGATGTTATCTCGTTGTCTGGCTCCTTCTTCCTTGTAGCTCCTAGGGGGGGGTTTGTAAATACTTATGTACTTATGTCCCTACTCAGCTCAGTGGACCAAGCCTGCTGGGAAAACTGGTTCCGTTCTCTTGGCTGAAAAGTCAGTTTACAGTCTCTGAGTTTTATTCTTGGGCAGTCCAAAAAGGGCCGAATTGCCCGAAAACCTTACAACGGGCACCATCAGGGAGGAGGAAGCGCTGGAGGACAACCCAAGTCTTGCCACAAAAGAGACAATGCTGGCCTCCTGTGTGGTGATATGAGCATAGGCATATCTATGAATAATTGCATATAGTTGTACCAATGTATATATTTGTATATAATTGTGCCACTGTATATAGACACTGACCAATACATGTCGGGACGCCTATGTCCTCCTGCCAGCAGGTGGAACCAGAACGGGACAGATATATATATCAGAGAACGATGGGAGCCAGGTACTTGGTATCACTTGGACAGACAAGAAGACAGACATCAGTAACGGACAGCAAATTGTTTTTACATAGAAATGCATGGTTACCATTAAGAAAAAATACTTGCATGGTGGCACAAGTGGTTAGCACTGCTGCCTCCCGGTGCCGAGGTCCCAGGTTCGATCCTGGCTCTGGGTCACTGTCCATTTAAAGTTTGCACATTCTCCCCATGTTTGCGTGGGTTTCACCCCCACAACCCAAAAGATGTGAAGGGTAGGTAGATTGGCCACGCTAAATTGCCCCGTAATTGGAAAAAATGAATTGGATACTCTAAATTTATTAAAAAACAAGAATAAATACCTGCAGCAACTACATCTTCGAGTTCTATGTATACCTTCATCATCAAGGAAGTAATAGAACACAACACCCCCCCACCCCCAGCACCCCCCCCCCCCCCACCTGACACCAGTGCATGTCAAGGGCAGCAGGCAGAACAGGGTGGCACGGCAATGCCAGTGCCACTTTTAAGTTGGCCGGGGGCCCCAACGTTTCCAGGCACTCCAGAGAACATCTGCTAAGGGGGAATTGATCTGTAGCTACGAGGAATGGAAATGTCAAATGTTCACAATTAAAACATGTTACACCTGATACATGTGAAGCCTCTGTCACGTTAATCTTCACAGCGGGCCTGCCTGCACCCCAACACCCTATTTCACACCGTTCCCTCACCCCCAGCCTCCCCGGGCACAGTGGTCCAAGATCAAATGCCCCCAATGCAGACGCATTCAGAGGATGGGTGTGAGTGCGCTGTCAGCACAAAGACAGGAGTCAGAGTCTGGCATAGACTGAGGAGCAGCAGAGCTTTCCTCACAGTGAGTGATCATCACTCTCCTGCCCATCTTGACCCGCTGGCAGTGCTGACACAGGCCCATCACCCTGTGGTGATGTTACATAGACACTTGGAGGGTGGAACAGTGTTGTCAAGTTGGCGGGGGGCGCGAAAGAGAAAGTGAGAGATGTGTGGGAGGTTTGTGGAAGGGGGGAGAGGGGAAAAAGAGGGAGTTAGCTGATGGACAAAGCCTCGTCCTGCAAGAATCTGGTGAGGATGAGGGCTTTCCTGGTCCTCTGGGCATGTGTGACCCTTGCCACTGCCTGTCCTTCATCCTCCAGCAAATCCTGCAGCTCCTCCCCTGACTCATCATCCAGCCCTCCTGGTACAGCTCCACCTTTTCCTCTTCAGAAGAGGCTGCAAGTCCTTCCTCGTCCAGCACGTTCTCCCCGCTGCTGTACCAGGTTGTGGAGGCTCCAGCAGACCAGCACGAAGTGAGAGACCCCCTGGGGATGTACTGCAGCACACCACCAGAGTGGTCCAGGCATCGGAACTACCTTTTGAGTAGCCCAATGCACCGCTGAATGACAGCAAGGGTGGCAACATGGGCCTCGTTCTATTGAGTCTCTGCCTCGGTCTCTGGCCTCTATACTGACGTCATCAGCCAGGACCTCTGCGCATGCCCCTCATCATCAGGAGCCAAACCGTCATGCTTGTGATGAAATACATCACTGTAAGTACACAAAGGGTTAATGTACATACACTACACCTAGCTAGACACTAGAGGGAACACCAGAGACATGACACACAGACAGTCAACCAATAGGTCAGTAAGCTAGAACACGACCAATGGGCAGTCACGATACACACAGAGGTGACACTACCACAGGAGGGCATTACACCAACCCAGATAAAAGGACACATCACACATGCTCAGTCTCTTTCCTGTGGAGACACTCAGTGAGTACACAGGGTTGATTGAAACACATCACTCCCACCACGTGGATTGTAGCAGACTGGTTCGTCAGTCTGAGTAGCTATAGCAGGATTAACAGTAGCGTCAAATCCAAGTCGGAGAATTGTTAATAGTTTAATAAACGTGTGAAAGCTATCTCCAAGTCTGAACCCTCCTTTGTCAGAGTGCACATCAAGGAAGCAGCTTATGCTACGTCAAGAGAATAACAAAACATGGTTCCAGGAGTGAACTGTTTCAATCCATATAGTTAAAATTCAGCAAACAGTGACTACCAGCAACAACAGCCAGGCAAGATGATGTTCGAGATTCCGGTTCCACAGCAGCTCAGGTACCAAGGCAATCTCAGTGAAAACTGGCGTTGGTTCAGGTAGAGATTCGAGATCTATCTGGTGGCGTCCGACCTAAATGGCGTGGCGGATGCAGAGAAAATAAAGCTTCTACTTACCATCGCGGGTCCAGAAGCAGCTGAAATCTTCCAGACCTTCAAATACTCAAAGGGGCAAAACAAGAGCGACTTCCAGGCAGTCTGGACAAATTCCAAGAATTCTGCAAGGAACATACAAGAAGAAAAGATAAAAGAGGCGCAAAATCTCACCGCGAGGTAGGCTTGCAGCAACGAACGGAGGTTTTGAATTGCAGCCATATTGGAAAAGGTGCTGCACATGCGCAGTTGTGTGAAGAGCGCACAGAACGGGAAGGTCCGTTTGCGCATGCGCGAGAAACTGCGCATGCGCAATAGCGAACAAGGCCCCAAGTAAAGGAACAGCGATCAGCGCATGCGCAATCGCTTCCTACGCACTACATCACATGCATCATGACGTCAGAGGCCCTGGACCACGCCCACTTAAAGGGGAAATGTCCCAAAACACGGAAAAAAAATGTAAAGCCGTAAAACCCGATTCTTTCACCTGGAACGACAGCACAATGCCTGAAATTCGACCAGTAGCTGAAAGTAACCTCCACAGAACCCTGCAACAAGCAGTTAGCACTGCCCAAAGAGATGATACAGTCCTTGAAGACTATGACCCAGACCTTGAATTCTTCTTTGGGCATCGCGCGCCCAATGCCAGCTCCGACACAAAACGTGGTGATATGGTCCTCGAAGACAACGACTCAGATGAAGCTTTCACCTTGGGTGGCTACCCCAGTACCAAATCCAAACCACAACTAGACGTGTTGTACATTGATGACCCCGATGACGAGTTCTTCGGATTGGGGAATCTTCAGCCCAGCATATATGACATCCCGACTCGTGAGTGGAGGATTATGCTGCGGCCTGACAGCAAGAGACAGAGAGTGGTACAAGCCCACAGAGAGCAGCCTGCTGCCACACAGAGAGCGGTCCACGCACCACGAAGGGTCCCCGACTCCACACAGAGAGTGGTTCACGCACCACAAAGGGTCCCAGCCTCCACACAGAAAGCGATGAAAGACTCCACAGTGAGACAACTGCACGTCTCCACACAAGAAGTGACTTCAGTGAACAAGAAGAAGACTATGAAAATCTGCCAGGCTCAAGTGTACAGCAAGCAGACTATGACAGTCCACCCAGATTAGCTGAGCCACCAGAAGAAGACTCTGACGGTCTACCTAACTCAAGTGAACGACAAGAAGACACTGAGGCTCTACCCACTGTATGTGAGACAAGTGACGACGGCATCCCACTTCCCATACCAGATGTGCAACATGACAGACCTCAGCTAGAATGTACCGAGGCACTCAACAATCACAGTGAGACTACTGGTGACTCCGGTGACACCACGTTACTTCAAACCTCACTTCCTCGAGCCTCTCCGCAAGCAAATGCATTCCTGAATGTTTTGACTCCGGACGGGGAGCATCACGAAACCTCAGAAGATGCAAGTGAACCTGCAATGACTCCGGACAGGGAGCACAACAAACCAAAACTGACTCAGGTGAAACAGACCAGACTCCAGACGGGGAGCATCGAAAGCCAAAGCTGATTCAAGTAAGCCGGACTTAACTCCAGACGGGGAGCGCCGCAAACTCAGTGACGGCACGCTCAAGAAAACAGATGCCACAAAGCACGCTAACACGAGTAACTGTGTGAAGGACTCATATTATCCACAGAGTGTGGTCCTTGAGTGCAGCAAACACGACAACAAAACCAACCAACACAAAAACCACATCAAAGACAATAGCAAGAAGCTTACCAAAGGCAACAACGTCGACAACAAGTACGACAAAAACAACACCAATGGAACTACGACTGGTACGACATGATACGACTCTGCAAATGAGGGACACTGTTACTGCTCAGCTCAGTACAATGACATGCCATGGCAGGACGATGCATCTTACCAAATCACGTTTTGCTGCACTACCAACAGGCGACCTGGCTTTCAGGACAGATGCCATCAGGAATTACCACCACAAGCATCGAAAGAAAAAAAGAGTCCAAATCAGACAACGAAGTGATTTGACCACTTCTTGGTTCCTTCAGCACAGGGACACTGATGGCGTTTACAATGCAATGCCACCATCAACATCACCAACTCACCAACCAAACAAGAAAGCCACTCGGCCATAATAATTAATGAACTTTGGACTCATGCATATGATTTGGACTTATTGCTCAATGATCACTGTTATCGTAACTTGTACAGAGTACCACTCATCTACTTAGTTTGTTCAATTTTCTTTAGCACTGTACAGAAAATATGTAACACGAAAAAAGGGGGATGTGGTGATATACATCGCTCTAAATACACAAAGGGTTAATGTACATACACTACGCCTAACTAGATACTAGAGGGAACACCAGAGACATGACACACAGACAGTCAACCAATAGGTCAGTAAGATAGGACACGACCAATGGGCAGTCACGATACACACAGAGGTGACACTACCACAGGAGGGCATGACACCAACCCAGATAAAAGGACACATCACACATGCTCAGTCTCTTTCCAGTGGAGACATTCAGTGAGTACACAGGGTTGATTGAAACACATCACTCCCACCACGTGGATTGTAGCAGACTGGTTCATCAGTCTGAGTAGCTATAGCAGGATTAACAGTAGCGTTGAATCCAAGTAGGAGAATTGTTAATAGTTTAATAAACATGTGAAAGCTATCTCCAAGTCTGAACCCTCCTTTGTCAGAGTGCACATCGAGGAAGCAGCGTATGCTACGTCAAGAGCATAACAAAACAATGCTGGGGTCGCCCTCGAAGATGCCGGGCATCTCTGAGTGCCCCAGAATGTAGCTGTCATGCACACTCCCTTGGAAAAGTGCACACATGTGTACAATCCGGAGCGGTGGTCGCACACGAGTTGAACATTCAGGAAGTTTAACCACTTCCTGTTAATGAAGGGCACTCCATGATGCCCTGATGCACGCAAAGCAACATACGTGCCATCAATTACCCCTGGAGCTGAGGCATCCCAGCGATGGCAGAGAATCTTGCAGCCCAGGCATATTGGTGGGCTTGGTCCAGCTCAAAGTTGATGGGGTTTGATACCTGGGCATAAAGAGCATCTGTGACCTCACAGATGAACATGTGGGCTGTAATGTGGGAAATGCCACACATGTCCCCACTCGAACCCTGGAATGAACCAATTGTATAAACGTTCAGGGCTGTGGTGTCCTTCACGGCCACTGGCAGCGGATTTCCTCCTCCACAGCGTGTCAAGTCTGCGAGGACGTGGCACAGGTGCCGCATTGTCTCTTTGTTGAGGCAGAGTCTCCTGCAGCGCATGCTGTCATCATCTCCTTGAAAGACCAACAATGCCTGTTCACCTTGGACCTCTGGGTTCCTCCTCAGCTTGATGGGCAGCCACGTCTTCAGGGTGCATCGACACTGCTGCCGCTTTCTCCAGCATCTGGCCATCTGGGCTGCCACAAATAATGCAAGTGCAGCCTCTGCAAAACCGACAACACCAGCCATATTGTGATATCTGTAAGGGACTGGAGAAAGAAAGAGACCAACAATCAGTTAGGGATTTCACCCCAGGCCCCTAAAATCCCCCAAACCTGACCACCCTTGCATGTCCCGCATTCTCTCATCATGCCATCCATCATGCACGTTGTGTTGGAAAACCTCGCTCTGCACACTCACCCCCGGGCCACAGCAGGAGCACCTAGACCCCAGACCCTCTGCCAAAAATATTAAGGAGATCGTGCTCAGGTGCCCTCCCCTGAGCCACACACTTACCCTATGGTCGCGAGGAGATCCCCAGTGCTGAGCCTAGCTCTTGACTGTTTGATTGTTGGCTGCTGCCTTTATGGTGCTGGCGCTTCTAGAGTTCAGGCAAATTGTTCAGGCTTCAAAGTTTGACTGAAATGAGATGCAATAATCACCATCTCAGACATGGCACGTGTATCTATGAGAATATTTTGATTATTGACTGGTCGACAGTAACAAAGATTTGAAAATCAACTACATAACGTTCCACATATCACTGAAACAATAAGGAAATATCACCAATATAAAACTATCAGCTCATTTTCACAAAAACAAACACGCGGGGCTGGATTCTCCGCCCCACCACGCCAGATTTCAGGTTCAGCACACCGGCGGGACGCTCCGTTTTGCCAGCTGGTCAATGGGGTTTCCCATTGTGGGCCAGCCCCACGCTGTTGGGAAACCCCCGGGCGGCCAGCGAAACGGAGCATCCCGCCGGCGGAGATTCCAGCTCACGGTCTCATCCCTCGCTGGTTCCTCAACAGAAACGGAGGATAAGCCTAAGAATGTTTTATCATGTCCAGGACTTTGTTGTAGAAATGATCTGTCCATCAATGTGTTACTTGTTCCACGTATCTGTGTCATTCTCCAACCAGGAGCCGCAGCTGTGCAGGTCCACCCACACGGCCCAATCTCACCAGAATGAAATCCTGACATCCACATATTCCAC